>NC_080788.1:16022653-17310653 GCF_028018385.1 Neofelis nebulosa
TGCATTATGCGTTTTTAAATATGAATTTCCTTTTACTCAGTGTGAGTTCTGAAAAACAAGTGGGTAATAAATAGGGGCAAAGGCACATTCGAGACATTAAATAGTATTTTGGTACATCTGAACATCTTTTAGAATTACTTTAAAGGCTGCTCTAGGCGTGTGCATGAAATGGCGCATGCGAAATTCATCAGCTGCTCTCACTGTTAATCAAAGAGGGGGTCAGAGGTCATAATCATCAGCTACACAGGGAAGATCCGTTCCCTTTCCCCACATCCTGAGAACGGACTTCCTGGCCTATAGCCAAAGTCAATGTTAAGATGTGAATGGTGTATTTTTGCCCATGTGGAAAGAATAATTTCTGATTATAAAAAGCAGTGCCTGCTTTCTGCAAGCAACTCAGAAATAACACAACATGTATATAAAAGAAAATAAAAATCACCTATAATCCCACCGTCCAGAGGTACCAAAATCAAATGTGTGTATATTACACATACACCAGGTGTGTTCAAGAGTAAAATCAATCCTTATGTATAAGTACCTATCTTTGTATTACAGGGATTGTTCTCCGCCAATAAATTAAATCAAGATCATATTGTTTTAATGTCTGAATGGTATGCCAGTGGATGGATATAGCATAATTGATTTTAACCATTCTCCTGTTGATGAACATTTAAGCCAATGTAGTAATTTTTGATGCTCGGAACCATACGATAATCAACTTTATGCTGACGTATTTGTAAATCTGATTACTTCCATAGAATCAATATTTTTACAGGGAGCTGCTTAAGTTTTGGGGTCCCTGGTTCAATGACAGGAATGCAGTACAAGAGGTGAAATGTTAATTCTGGAGGACACAGGCTCTATTTAACCCTGACTGTTTCTCAAACCAGAGTGGCTTCATTAGGTCCGCCCCCCCTCCAGATGATATCATTTATGGGAACAGAGCTCTTCAGGGACAAGTAAGATTAGAAGGTATGGCTTCTGCCAGTAAAGAATCTTCTAGCTCAACTATAACATGCGCAGGCAGTGAGTGATTTTTACAAACTGATTTTGAACCACACAGTGCAGACGCGATGAGTAGGAGTGTATGTGCATGTCTGTGGAGTGGAAGGTCCAGGTGACTGATGAGTAACCGATCAAGATCAGTGTGGGTGGGGCCAAGTGTGAACTTACTGGGATGGAGACACAAGACAGGAGACACCTGACCCAGATAAGCAGGGGCTTAGGGTGGAAGTGAGAGGAGCAATCATGGAGGGGTTAGAGTGGCTTGGATATATACATGGCTCAGTGCCATGTCTTTCCTTCTGGGAAACCTCCTCTCACCTCTTTGGAGGGAGGAAACATTCAATTTAGAGTTTCAATTTAGTGAACGGAAGACTAGACTAGAAAGTTGGTGCTCTGTCTCCTCAAGGCTTCTCTCACACATCCTCTATTTTCTCAGGATTAAATCTCCCCTTAGCTGTGAGAACAATCCTGTCCTTACAAGAAATGCTGGAAGCCCTGTTTCAGGAGTCCAGCATCCGGGCATGTGACCTTGTGTCTTACTTCTAGCAACAAAGAGATTGCCTGCCCTCTCCTCTACCCAGATCTGTGGGTGCTTGGATGCACCCATCTTCTGCCCAGGCCTAAGTAAGTCCTTCCAGTGTGAAGCTTCCTGGAGAGCCAGCTCTTCTGGAACCAGGGCTGACCTGCTCTGCTCATTTTCACCCTAAGGGGCCAACCGAGCAGATGGAGTCTTCTCCCTATTTTGTTCAGTAGCTTTACTGAGGTATAATTAACACACAATAGACTGCATGTATTTTAAATGTGAAATTTGACACATTTTAACATAATGCACACAATCATGGAACTATTACAACAATGAAGAAAATCAACCTATCCATTACCTGCAAAAGTTACCTCTTATCCCCGCTAGTCCCTCCCTCCTGCCTCAGGCAACCACTGATCTACTTTCTGTCAGTATGCATTCATTGTCCTTTCTAGAATCTTCTATAAATGGCATCCTACACCATGTACTTTTTTTTGGCCACCCTTCTCTTGCACAACATAATTATTTTGAGATTCGTGCCTATCGTTGCATCTGCCAATAAGCTATACTTTTTATTGCAAAGCAGTATTCCATTGTGCTGTGCACCACAATATCTTTATGTACTCACCTGTCCATGAGATATTTTGTATTGTTTACAGTCTTTGGTTATGACCCAAACTTGCTGTGAGCATTCATGAACGAGTCTTTGTATGAACATAAGTCATTGTTTCTCTTGGGCAAATAACTAGTAGAATGGCTGGATCATATGCCAGGTATGTGTTGAATTTTTGGAGACTGCTTCAAATTCTGTGTCTCCCTCTCTCTCTCTCCACCCCTCCCCAACTTGTGCGCGCTCTCTCTCTCTCTGTGTGTGTCTCTCTCTCTCTCTCTCTCAAAAATAAATAAACATTAAAACTTTTTTAAAAAAAGAAATTTGTTTTAAAAAATATTACCTTTTCACCAATGAATTGCCTTTGCATGTTAGTCGAAAATTAGTTGCTCATATATGTGTGGATCTTTATCTGGACTCTCTATTCTTTTCCACTGATCTATTTATCGATCTTGACATCAACATTACAGTGTCTTGATAATTAGGCTTTGGTAAAAAAATGTCTTGAAATCAGGTAGCTATAGTCTTTCAACTTTCTTCTTTTTTAAAGTCTTGGCTGGTATAGGCCCTTTGAACTACACGTGTATTTTAGCATCAGCTTGTCAATTTCTACCAAAAAAAAAAGCATTTTCATTTAGATTGTGTGGAAACCAAGATAATATAGGGAGATAAGTACAATGTGGGATATTCACACAATGGAATATCATTTAGCTATAAAAGGGAATGAAGCACTATGTCATGCTATAAAGCGGGTAAGCCTTGAACACCTTCTAAATGCAAAAAGCCATTCGAAAGGCTTCGATGGGTATGGAGTGTCCAGAATAAGCAAGTCTATAGACATAGAAAGTGGCTGTTCAGGGCTGAGTGATTGGAGGGAAAAAAGGAGTAATTGGAAATGAGCATAGGGTTTCTTTTGGTGGAGTGAGCGATTTTAAAATTCGATTCTGATGATGGTGGCACAACCCTATAAATATACTAGAACTATTTAACTGTACAATATTTAATTGCACAAATATTGCATGCACATGGATTATATCTCAATAAAACACTCTGTTGGAAGGATCAATTTGAGGAGAACTGACATCTTAACAATCTTGAGTCTTTGGTCCATGGACTTTGTGTATATTTTCTTTTATTTAGGTTTTCTTTAGTTTCTCTTAGCGATGTATTATGATTTTCAGGTCTTACATATCTTTTTTTCCCCAGATTTCTTCCCAAGTACTTCATATCTTGATGAGATTATAAATTACATTTTTTATATCAATTTTCAAATTTGAGTTGCTCGTATGTAGTCATACAACTGATTTTTATGTATTAAAGTTCCATGTTGTGCCTTTGTCAGATGCGCTTATTAGTTCTAGCAGCTTTCTGGTAGATTCCATAGAAACAATAACATAGTCTTCAAATAAATCTCTCTCCCCGACACAAATTTCTAATGGTGTCTGTGCTTTGGACCCAGATCTTTCTATCTCTTTTTGCTGCACTGTGATGTCACCGAGAATGATTCCCAGATGCTGACTGCTGACAGAAGCTGTCTGAACATGGGGCATTATACTTTCCTGATGCCAGGGACTATCTCTTAGGAAAAATGAATTCCCAGGCCAAGTGGCTGGCTCCACGCAGGAGCAATTGACCAACTCTATAAGAGCATTTAGTTCTCAGGTCCTGAAGGTGCCGGGTCTTGCCTGCATCATTGTCTACTGATGGCCTTAAGATTGTACTTTGACAGAGGAACACAGATAGGTGTGTTTCATACTATGGGGTTTTCTTGTGAAGGTTTTTTATTTTTTGTTTTTTGTTTTTTTTAGTCTGGGGGAATGCAGGCCCATAAATTAGTATAAATTGCCAACATTTCACAAAAATGGTTGATTGCAAATAAAAATACAAATTTCTGGTTTATCTTGAAAGGTAGAAGGCCCAGGAACACCGGATATATGTTCCCATTTATGATATCCTGTATATGTTATCTTGCTTTGGCAAGATAAATGCTACTTCTGAGTCTAAATGCTACTGATTTAGGTCATTCACCCAGGGCTTACATATGTATATGAATTCCAAATTCTTCTCTAGTCAGGTAGATTTGCCTACTAAGACACTTTTGCACACTCATTCGTTCATCTAACATTACTCATTGAATACAGTGATTGCATGCCACACACTATGACAGTTGCATTCTAAAGACAAAGAAATAACACACACTCCCTGTTTCCAGAGAGCTCCCAGTTTAGGCGAACTAATTGAGATGCTATTATTCAGTTGCCTTTCAGCACATGTTCCAAAATGAGGATAGAATGGGGTGGTGGTGTTCACAAAGTACTTTCCAGAGGAAGCAACATTTGGTCAGAGTCTCCAGAGTACAAAAATTTCCAGATAGAGAAGGAAGAGGGAATGGTGTGCTAAGTTGGAGGAACAGCATCTGGGAAGGCACTGTGGCATGAACAGGAAATAGAAGTTCTGCAACCTCTAAGGAAATCACTCTGCCTGCAGCTGAACAACGGAGAGGAATTGAAGCTAGAGAGAACAGTCCTCAAACAGAAGTGAGTTAGAAGAGAATACTGCTTGCTGTTAAATAGATTGTCCCTCCCCGTAAGCACAAATAACTTACTTAACCCAAGTGGATAACAACTCTTCAACCAGAAAGAAGATCACTGGCTGCCATATTGGATCTATAAGACCCATCTCCACCACGTTCTAACTCTTCTGAAGATTTCTGTCATAATGTAGTGTGTGTGTGCGTGCGTGTGTGCTGTGTGTGCGCGCGCAGGTGTTGGTCACACATTCCAATTCACTTCCTTTTTCACATGTTTATTTTCTCCCTTTGTAAAAACAATTCTCTATAACCTCTCCATGAAGTTAAAGGTACGGAATTCTCAGGAAGGAATGAACATGATGACACCATAGCACTAGGACCCGAGTCAAATATTTGAGCTCACAAACTTCATACCTCCAACACAGTATACCAATGAGGGGATTTCTTCGCTGCAGAATTTCCGCTGGGTTCATCCTCAGTGAAGCCATTTCCCACCCTACCCCACTCCCTTTCAACTCAAAATTTCTTGGCAATATCCAGGTGAAATACAATACCCATTAACCCTCATTAACCCAGCAGCATCTTCTTTTAAGGGGCGGTGTTTCCCAGTAGGATGACAAGGCTTTCGGTAGTGCTGAGGACGCAGTGTTTGTTGGAAAGTCTATCGTAACAAATCTAAGATGGGGGAGGCACGGAGAAAGGAAAGGACGCATAAAAGGCAACGGCAATGAAAACGCTGCAACAGATGTGAATCTATCACGGTTTCCCTTCAGGAAAACAGGAAAACTATCTTTTTTTCCTTAATTGCTTGGTTGACCTCAGGGAGGGGAAAGAGAGAGAGAGAGAGAGAGAGAGAGAGAGAGAGAGAGAAGTCCAAGTTAAATGCACAACATTTCTTCTGACAATGTTCATTCCCTGCCCCCAGTTGCCTTTCGGCCGAGTGCCCATGTGGTTTCTGTTCTTCTGAGCAGAGAGAGGCAGAGCTACGCTAATAGCCCTTGAGAAAGTGTTTCAGGAGGTATTTGCAGAGAGCAGGGTGCCAGGCCACAGCCTTGTCTCCTCGACATGCCCCAGATATTGAACCTTCCAGTAACTACAATCACAACCCAAACCACAAAATGTAGATTTACAGATTTGTTTTCAGCAACACCCATTCACATTTACTTATATTTACACTAGAAAAATTAGGGTAAGTGCTACTGTGACCAGAGACACAGACCAGGATCAATAACCAACCAATTCTTGGCTAATAAAGCACTTCTCTAAGGTCTACGGTTGCTCTCTTCTGACTTTGAGGTTGGCCTCTAATGTCTTACCCATTGACTTTTCCCGTAAATATGTCTAATCGAGGCCATGTAGGATTCTAAAGAGAAATGATACACTTGGTTTGGTAAGAATTGCTAATTAACCAAGTATGTAAAACCTGTAGCTGCTATGGCTCACAGTATATCTCCTGGGGTGAAAATTTAAACATGACAAGGAACTAAAATAACGGGGCAACTTCCATTTTTCCGTGTGTGTGTGTGTGTGTGTGTGTGTGTGTGTTAATTCTCTCTCTTCCAAACCCTAATGGTTCCAAAATCACCTTTACAGTGGAATGAAAACAAATGTCTGTGGTAGTGTTTCCTGAAGTTATAAAAACCTTTAACCAGGAAAATAGTGTGCGGGATAGTCTCATGTTACACAGGAATTCTTTAATCATGCTTCACCTCAGTTTATACAAAGTTCTCTTTTTTACGGCCACAAAAGATTATACTTCATATTCGAAAGGTCAAGAGAGATTAATTTGGTTGCTTGTACACTTGAATCATTAATTTTGTTCGGGTAACAGAGTGGGATATTTCATCAAACCTAAAGGAAGTGAAATAAATGACAAGAGAAAGTCAACCTGGAAAGGCTTTCTGAATCTCCATTTCCAGTTGGGAATATCATGCCACAGTGCCTAGTCGTGCAAGGGCTTTCCGAAAAAGCCGACGCTGCCCATTGCTTGATATATGGGGAATATGCTCATCCTTGATATCCTTGTTCCTTATGCCAGAGGCAACAATTCCACACTCAGGTGATTGGAGTCTGGGGCAGTGGGGTGAAGCCTGTGATTTCCGTTACCAGAGGGGACTGTTAGTGTGGCTCTGGCCTAAGTAATTAAACTTGCCCCATTCCCACCTGTCAGGCCTCAGAGCACAAGGAGAATCAGTAGTCGTGTGATTCTCTCAGGATAAAGATATCACGGCCCTAAGGGAGAATGTGTGCAGAAATGCCTGCCCTGCACGCTAACGCCCAGCTTTATTGGCACCCCAGGACTCTCTTTCTTCCATCAAATTTCTTGCTTTCTTCCAATTAAAAAACTTTTTAAAATGGTTATTTATTTTTGAGAAAGAGAGACAGAGCGCGAGCAGCAGAGGGACAGAGAGAGAGGGAGACACAGAATCGGAAGCAGGCTCCAGGCTCTGAGCCGTCCACACGGACTCCGATATGGGGCTTGAACTCATGAACTGTGAGATCATGACTTGACGAAGTCGGACACTCAACCAACTGAGCCACCCAGGTGCCCCAGTTTTTCTCCGATTTTTATGGAAAGGGCATATCATAGCAGGTGGGTAGAAGAAAAAGACTTGGCTTACTTAGGCAGAAACTAAATATAGGCTATGCCTGGAGTAGAGTTATGAAGACACTCTTAGGTGGTTTGAACCATAACGATAGCGGCCAAGGGATAGATTCCATAGTCTCTGCGTACCTGTGTCCTGATTGGACCAATCTGGAATTGTTACCATATTATATTCTAAATGTGGTAAAACACGTTAATACAACTTTATAAAACAAACCAACACAATATCTTTACAGCCAATTACACATTTGATCCTCAAGGCAAACTAGTGAGGGAGGAATTATTTTTATTCCAAGATTACAGATGAGGAATTTGCAAACTTTCATTCTTAGAGTTCATAGTCAAGTAGAGGTAAGGCTGTTATATTACTTTACGACAAGGGCTGCCATACAGGTGTTTGGGCAGGGGTTAAGGTGTTAAGTGAGGACTGCCTAGACCAGGGTCAAGGGTAAGGTGTACATTGTTGGAACAAAAATGCATTTAGAGATACAGGGAGCCCTCCATTATGAGGTACCACTGATGAGTCCTCAGACATTTGATCTTGAAAATTATGGGGTGCCAGGGTGGCTCAGTCAGTTGAGCAGCTGACTCTTGGTTTCTGCTCTGGTCACAATCGCAGGATCGTGGGATAGAGCCCCACAAGCCCTGCTTGTGCACACACACTCGCGTTCTCTCTCTCCAAAATAAAAAAATTACAAAATTACAAAATTTCCTCCCTTAAAGCACCACTTAAAAAATTAAAGGGATAAGCCAGAACCTAGAAAAAGACATTTACAGCCCATATAAAAGGAAAGCATGAGAATTCAGAATATGAAAAGAACCCCTATAAATAAAAGGAAAAGATGAATATACCTAATTAATAAATAGACAAAAGATACGAATAGGACTTTTAGAGCAGAGAAAGTGCATATTGGTATTAAACATGTGAAACATTCTTCTTCGTTCTATAAGTAATCATGTAAATGTTAATCAAGACCACAAAGAGATATTATTTTATGCCACTATATTGGCAACAATCAAAGAAGTCTAAATAAAACACTTACATGTTTCTGGCAGGAGAGCTAATTAGTACAACTACTTTGAAAACAATGTAGAATTCTCTTCACGTATCCTAAGAGTCAGCACATGTGCCCCAGGAGATGTGTGCATGAATCTTCATAGTGCCATGGCTCATAAGGATAAAATACTGGACACAAACCAAATATCCGTCCATTGGAGACTGAATAAATAAATTGTGGGATAGTAAACACGACAATACATCTTCAGTAGTAATATTGAATAAACTATAACTACGACATGGGTAAATTCTGGAAATACAACTCTGGAAATATAATACTGAATGACAATAGCAGCACTCAGAAGACTTCATAGAGTATGATACCTTTATAGTAAATCCCATAAACAATCAATCAAAACCAATGAATCAATATATTTTTCAAGCATAATTCATATGCGATAAATAAGGTAAGAAAAGATTAACACAAAGTTTGGGATGATGAGTACTTCTGGAAAGAAGCATGGATGCTGTGAGGAAATAAATGGAACTACTTTTTTAATTTAAATAATTATTTAAAATATGTCCTAAGGATATATGAAGCATGGCATAATAAATATTAAAGCAGAAGACAAGGGATCCAAAAGTGGAAGAAATAAAATATATTAGTACAAAAGCTCGCTCTTTGGTGGGGGGGGAAGATAATTCTTGGGAAATTCAATAAGAAAGAGTGAAAACAAACACCCAGATGATGACAAAGAGAAAAAGACTAACTGAAACAAATTGGACATGAGTAAGAGGTGATGCCTTTACACTCTTTCCTTGTTCTATTTTTAAAAATTTTAATGGCTTTTTATTTTTGAGAATGAGAGAGAGAGAGCGTGAGCATGAAGGAGGGGCAGAGAGAGAGAGGGAGACAAAGAATCCAAAGCAGGTTCCAGGTTTCAAAATAATTTATCAAATTATTGTTTGATAATTACAATAGATACTTTAAAAATGAGGATTAAAAACAAAAGAGAGCAAGTTATAAAGAATACATGTATCTACATAAATAAAGGCTATAGAAAAAAACAATTTAACGATAATTATTTCTGGGTGATTAAAATGTTCTTTTTGGAGCACCTGGGTGGCTCAGTCGGTTAAGTGTCCGACTTTGGCTCAGGTCATGATCTCTCGGTTTGTGAGTTCGAGCCCCGTGTCGGGCTCTGTGCTGACAGCTCAGAGCCCAGAGCCTGCTTCAGATTCTGTGTCTTCCTCTCTCTCTGCCCCTCCCCCACTCATTCTCTCCTCTCTCTCTCTCTCTCTGTCTCCCTCAAAATTAAATAAACTTAAAAAAATTCTTATTTTCTGATCTTCCAAATCTTCTACCATAGAAAGTTAGGAAGTTTATATCTGAGGATCTAATTCTAAAACTATTTGGTTTTGTCGCCGATTTTTCTTTTACATAAAATGTTTAATTTTTTTTTCAGCCTTACCTTCCCAGGGCCCTGATCTCCCGTATGTCATGTGTATGTACCGCCAAAACCCTGTGACCTCTCGCCTCCCATTAGAGGATTTTGGCTAAGGGAAATATCCTTAACAGGGTGCTGGTCAGAGAAATGGGCTGGACGGAGAATGGGTGAGGCATAATGGCGTCATTTATGGTTGTGTTCCCATGAGCAGAGTGTAGGGAACATGGGTACAATTCTCCGGTGAAATTTATTGCTATAAGGATGTGATCTGTAGAGCCAGAGACTGAACAATTGAGGGTTTGGGTCTTCTCGCTATGTTCTGAATTTACCTCCACATTGAGATCACCTGGGACCCTCCCAGAAGGGTTTCTTCCTTTTATTTGCTACATGCCCCCCCCCCCAATCTCCTGAATGAGAGGCAAAAACAAACGAAGAAAACCCAAGATGAAGTTGCGAGGGAGCACCTGTTTGGCTCAATCAGTTGAGCATCGGACTTCAGTTCAGGTCATGATCTCATGGTTTGTGAGTTCGAGCCCCACATCGGGCTGTCTGCTATCAGCACAGAGCCTGCTTGGACCCTCCGTCCCCCTCACTCTCTTCCCCTCCTCCACTCGCACTCATTTTCTTGCTCTCTCTCTCAAAAATAAACACTTAATTTTTTTTTTTTAAATAAGGAGAGCATGAGGAAGACAGTTCATACATCTCCATTCACCCATGACAACTGATGTACCGGGCTAAGCACTAGTTTTAGGCCTCTTGTCCCAGCATCCAATCGGTTTGGCACTTGTCCATCCCTGACTTTTCATTTTTAAAGTATTATTTTTAACTGTGGCGCCGTGGTCTTACCCAGGGCTGTGTGAAATACACTTGCATTGAATGAAGTTCTTGCTCTCATGCTTGGTCAAACGTGAAAGATGCTTGATAACCCTCTTCCGACACCGACCACTAACACCTGCTTTTCAGGGACAATATACAGAAGGCTTCCAGACAAAACAAAGTGCACTGGGCATGTGCGGCTGGGGACAGCGGAGGCCTTGTAACCTGAAGTTCTGGAAGGAGAAGCATCCAACACTACCGGCCCTGCCAGCCCTTGACAATACATGTAGCCTCAAAAATTCTAGTGGTTAGGCTTTTTGGAAAACTTGAAAAATTATACATTAGTTATATATGAAATATGTGTGTGAAAGAGAGGCTAAGAAGTATTGTAATAAAGTGTAGAATGAGAGTAATCTGAACGCGTCACATTGTGGTTTTGTCATGTATAATATGGTGTACATTTATAACTATTTCTCTTTTGTATTACTGATATTGTCCTCTTTTGGGGCAATAAACACTTTCAAGAGCCAATGAATTTAAAAACAGGAAGTTTAGGGGTGCCTGGGTGGCTAAGCAGGTTAAGCATTCAACTTTGGCTCCCATCATGATCTGGCAGGTTGAGGGTTCAAGCCCCACGTTGGGCTCTGTGCTGACAGCTCAGGGCCTGGAGCCTGCTTCGGATTCTGTGTCTCCCTCTCTCTCTGCCCCTCCCCTGCTTGTGCTTTGTCTCTCTCTCTCTCAAAAACAAATAAACATTAAAAAAATTAAAAAAAAACAAGAAGTCTATATTGGATAAAAAAATCAGGTTCAAGTTCTTTATTTTAATAATTAAAAAAAAAATTTTTTTAACATTTATTCATTTTTGAAAGGCAGAGAGAGACAGAGCACGAACGGGGAAAGGGGCAGAGAGAGAGGGAGACACAGAATCCGAAGCAGGCTCCAGGCTCCGAGCTGTCAGCACAGAGCCCGACGCAGGGCTCGAACTCACGGACCGTGAGATCAAAGACCTGAGCCAAAGTCGGCCGCTTAACTGACTGAGCCACCCAGGCGCCCCTTTAATCAATTTTTTAACGTTCATTTGCTTTTGAGAAAGACAGAGGGAGGCAGAGCTAGAGAAACAGAGGCTCTGATAGGCTCTGTGCCGACAGCACAGAGCCCGATGCAGGGCTTGAACTCACAAACCACGCGATCATGACCTGAGCTGAAGTTGGACTCTTAACCAAGTGAGCCACCCAGGCACCCCTCAGGTTCTGAATTTCTACTGGAAACCGTGGTACGTTGATGAATGATTCATTTGACAATATATCCACATTGTCATCCACCACGGGAGCCATACAGATATGACAGACCACGTGAAAACCGGAAGACACAAATCTCCCACGAAGCATCAACGTGAAGAGTTTGCAGTGATGTTAAGAAGACGGTGCCAAAGATGATGGTTTAACAAACGCATCTGCAGAAGATAGGTTTATAGATCATTCTGTGGCATATGACTTTCATTGGAATCAAGTAACTACCCTCCCCTGCATTTGCTCATTTTCAACTGCAAGCTGTGTAACCAAGATACTCGTATACTCACAAAAAGTCAAGAGAGAGCTGCTAATATGTCAGCTCCGTTAGCGAAAGAGAAAAACTGCCATTAATGAGAAGACACCAGTTTTATGTAAGTGTCATCGGATGCCTTACGTAGAACTTAGTTACTTCCAATAGTAGTTTATTTTTTGAACCAGTGTTTAGACTCAAAACGAAGCTTTTAAAATAGATTCTGTCACAGATGGAACGTTTGACATTAATATGAAGGTTATAGCTAATTCGGCCAAAAATTCGATATAGGAGATAAACTTTCTGTTAGTTTTGGGGTGAAAACATGAATAAAATTTGGGGCGACGTGATAGGGTAAAGCAATGTTTTACTAATTAAATACATGTATGTGAGGGAATACACTTACCAAATTATTTAGGAAAGCTGTAATGTTCATGATTCATCAAAACACACTCTCATAATGTACCAAAAAAAGAAGCAGTTATTGTTAGAATTAACAAATATTTTGGGGTGCCTAGGTGGCTCAGTCGGTTCAGTGTCCGACTTTGGCTCTGGTCATGACCTTGCGGTCTGTGGGACTGAGCCCTGCATCGGGCTCTGTGCTGACAGCTCAGAGCCTGGAGCCTGCTTCCGATTCTGTGTTTTCATCTGTCTCTGCCCCTCCCCCTGCTTGTGCTCTGTCTCTGTCTCTGTCTCTCTCAAAAATAAATAAAAACATTAAAAACATTTAAAAATTAAAAAAAATAAAAAAGAACTAACAAATACACACACACACACACACACACACACACAAAGTAGCTTAACTTCAATTTCTGTGTATGGGTCGAAATTGGTGCTGAATTAAAAAAAAACTCCACCTTGCATGGTAGTATTTGCCTTTTCTCCTTGCTGCCCCCATAACTTGGATTTTAACATGCTTGAGATTCAGAGCAATTTAGTTGTAAATAAATATAAGTGATGACCAAAGATAACATTTTTGGAAAAGCCTCGGTCGCATTTTGTTTACTCTCAGTTGAAAATGGTAATCAAAATATTCAACAAATAGGGGCACCTGGGTGGTTCAGCTGGTTGAGCATCCAAACTCTTGGTTTCAGCTCAAGTCACGATCTCAGGGTTTTGTGAGTTAGAGCCCCGTGTCAGGCTTTGCACTGACAGTGCAGAATCTGCTTGGGATTCTCTCTCCGTCTCTCTCTCTCTCTCTCTCTCTCTCTCTCTCTCTCTGCCTCTCCCCTTCTCACACTGTCTCTGTGTCTTTCAAAATAAATAAATAAACTTTAAAAACTTCAACAAATAGGCCTCCAAAAGCTTTTTTGAAAACAAAGCGAAAGCAGGAAAATGACATTTACCCACAAAATCAAGGGCAAAACTGAGCAAAATAAAGCAGTGAGAGCTGAAAAGGTACGTGGTTTAATTTTGAAAGCTCTAACTGTACTTGGGAATATCTCCATTTGGGGAAAGTGTTTTAAATTCAGTTCTTATATTCAACTGAATCCATTTCTATTCTGTGCCGGAATGGAATGGAATTGAAAAGGCCTATCATTTTGCCGTATCTAAATTTGGTAAAACATTCAAAAGACTCATAAATGGAGACAATTTATTTGATGAGAGTTGTCTTTGAAAAATAGTTGCTCTAACACTGAGAAGGGAAGCAAAATGACAGCGTCTGTAAAAATATTTTAGCCTAACGATTTACATATTTTCATACAAAACAAATTAGAAATGAAAATTTCCTTCCTTTAACAAAATTTGCTTTTACTTTACCAGGTACATCTGCACCTGTAAGAAAATATAAAATATTTCTTAATTAAAAATGACATGTTCTACATGGTACCAATGATAGAACATGTCAACAATTAAAATTATTAACGCACAGTTCATTTCTGTAGAAGACGGGAGGCAATTTTTTGAAAAAGTTAGATATAATAAAACAATATATAAAATGCCAGTGGCATGATATTAGAGCCAGCTTACAAAAGACTAAAAACCTACCTGTGTAGGGGCACCTGGGTGGCTAAGCCAGTCAAGCCTCCGACTTCCGCTCATGTCATGTTCTTGCAGTTTGTGAGTTCAAGCCCCACATTGGGCTCTGTGCAGACAGCTCCCAGCCTGCTTCCCGTGTCTCCGTGGATTCTGTGTCTCCCTCTCTTTCTGTCCCTCCCCCACTTTCACTCGGTCTTTCTCTCTCTCTCAAAAATAAATAAACTTAAAAAAAAACTTAAAAAAATAAAAAAAACCTGCCTATGTAACAAGAATAATTATTGTTTGTTATTGTAATGTGTGTATAACCAACATAATACATTTGTAGAATATATACAACTTGATGTTTTCATATTTCAGACAGATTTTTTCAAAAACTTCTATTTTAGACAGAGAGAGAGCAGGGAAGGGGCAGAGAGAAAGGGACAGAGAGAATCTTAAGAAGGCTCCCTGCCCAACACTGAGTCCGGTGTGGAGCTCCACCTGGGGCTCGAACTCAGGACCCTGAGAGTATGGCCTGACACAAAACCAAGAGTTGGGCACTTAACCAACTGAGTCGCCCAGGGGCCCCTCAAATAGTTTTTGAATAAGACTGTATTATAGAGCCATCAATATGGTGAAGCCAATCTTTGCCAACACACGAATATTCAAATGTATAATATATATGGTTTTTAGCATTTTCCTGGCACTCAGAGCTCTCCTTCAAGAATATTGGATTAATTCCATGGTCACCCTATGCTTTGAGGTTCCCTAAGGACCTTAGTGCAGCTCAGTGGAGGTTGGGCATGTATGCTGAAGCTATTGAAATAACCACGTAAAGCAACAGTGGGAAAGGTAAAGAAAGAATGATTAGTTAGTAAGAAGATGTCTCAGATGATGATGCTGGAAGTCCACAGGAAAGTGAGACCACTGTTGCCTGGAGTGGATTTAGAAGGTTTTACAGAGACGTAAACCTTGGGTTATGCTAAGGAACCAAGTAGGGGGGTGGGGTCTGAAGAGACCCAGGCGGAAAAGGCACAGTTTGAGAGAGAACCTTGCGGATAACCACAGTAAAAATGGTAGTCTGGACACCGAGATGGGCCCTGGAGAGAAACAATCATCCTGACACCTTCTGAGAGAAAACACGTGCAGGTTCTTGACCTCTTTTAGAGGTTAGATTAAAACAGTCAGCTCCGTGATATTTAGGATATTCCGAACAGTGTTCTGAATTAATTTCCAAATTAATTAGAAAGAAGTTGTTTATTCTTCTTGACAAAAGTTACTATTTTTCGTTTCCAGAACTTTTCAGATGCTGGGTAAGAAAGTCTGGGAGGTGGGGCGCCTGGGTGGCTCAGTTAGTTAAGCAACGGACTCTCGATTTTGGTTCAGGTCATGATCTTGGGGTTCGTGAGTTGGAGTCCTGAATCGGACTCGCACACTAACAGTTCAGAGCCTGCTTGGGATTCTCTCTCTCCCCCTCTCTCTCTGCCCCTCCCCTCCTAGTGCTCTCTCTCTCTCTCTCTCTCTCTTTGAAATAAGTTAATTTTTTTTTTAAAGTTTGCAAGGCATCAGGAAATTAAAAATAATAACGCTTTGCATTTTTACCCCAGCATGGGCTTATCCACAGCCCACAGTGACAATTCCATTTACGCTAGTTTTCTGCATGGCAATTTAAGGGGTTCTGATTTATTAAAACATAAATGTGCTGTTCTGTACTGTATACCTTAATTCTAATAACGAATTTCACGCACCCACCCACCACATCTTTTGCGTATTATATTTTTCCTTTATATTTTTAAAGGTTTTCATTGGTTTGTTTTATAAATCCTGTTTAGGATTAGTGAGGAAGGAGTAAGAAACAGGTGAAAGAACCAAGGACTCAAAACATTTGTTTGCAATTCTAACAAAGTCTCAGTTTCCCCATCTGTAAAGCGGGGATTGGTTAACCTCATTCATCCACACAGTGATCTTTTATTAAAATCTATTACATGGTAGACACGGAATGCACCAGGGCTCAAAGTCCAGAAAATCAGATGGAACAAATACACCATGACAGCAATGTGGCTCATGTTATGGCAGGTGTTGGTTTAAGGATCTATAGGAGATAAGTAAGGAACGGCTTTATTGTAAAAAGAAGCGTGAACATCTGAATTGACTCCTGAAAGTTGCGTTGAATTTTGTCAAAAAACACAACAGAAGTGTTTCTGGGAAGATGAGAAAGCAATGCAAAAATATTCTAGATTGTTGTTTGACCCAAAATAGATCAGCTCCAGGGGTGCCTGGGTGGCTCATTGGTTAAGCATCCGACTCTTGGTTTTGGCTCAGGTCGTGAGCTCATGGTTTGTGGGATTGAGACCCTCACTGGGCTCTGAACTGCCATTGGGGAGCCTGCTTAGGATTCTCTCTCTTCTTCTCTCTCTGCCCCTCCCATGCTCGTGATCTCTCTCTCTCTCTCTCTCTCTCTCCCCTCTCAAAATAAATAAATCTTTAAAAAGTATATATCAGCTCTAAAATCATATAAGTACAGTCGTCTTCATTGTTTTAGTCATTTCGATAGAGAAGTGCTTTAGGGTAAAGCAGCTATCGATTTTTAAGGAGTTGTAATGTGGGAGCACAGTTTCAGTACCGTGGTTGGGCAAACACTGGCCCCCACTCATCCTGATTTCAGCAAAAAGATGCCATGTGGATTGAAGAGTGTACCTGAGCTATGAATTTCTTTACGGTGCAGGTGCTCTCTAATGGATCACCTTGCGAGGTCGGGGTCCCTCCTCCACGGAAGCATTTAAAACTACAACAAATGTCTACCTGCCGAGAATTTCTCAGTATTACTTGGAGTGGAGAACAGAACAGGTGGCCTCCTGAGATGCTTACCAATCACATGCTCCCAAACTGAGAGGCAAAATGAAAATTAATAAAGATGATGGTGGCTTAAAAAGCTTATTCCCTCAAAATCGTTTCGCAAGACATCCTTTACTAATTTTTCCTCATCCCTCTTTAATGTCTGTCTGTCTTAGTCTGTCTGGGTTACGAAAACAAAACAAACAAACAAAAAAACCCTCCATGGACCGGGTGGCTTAAACAGCACATATTTATTCCTCAGAGTTCTGGGGGCTGAAAGGTTCAAGGTTCAGGGTCTGATGAGGGCAGGCTTCCTGGTTCATAGAAGGGTGTCTTCTGACTGCATCGTTGCATGGTGGATGGGGTAAGAGAGCACCCCCAACGTCTCTTTTCTAAGTCGGGGAATCCCATTCCTTAGGCCCTGCCTCCTAATACCAACACATTCCGTTTATAGCAACTTCTATTTTTGCAATTCCTAAATTTGGAGAGAATACACACATTCCATTTGTAGCAACTTCTATTACCCCAAGATCAAATAAAATATGCCATAGAGGTACTTATCATGAGAACCCTCTCCTAGCCTAGCACCAGCATCCCCTGGACCAGAAGACTTGGCTTCAGTCAAGCTGATTTATCATTTATCTTCTGTTTCATTTCTCTACCCCACGGTGTCCCCAATTCAGATGGACTTCCCTTTCTTTTGTTTGTTTTTTTGTTTTGTTTTGTTTTGTTTTTCTTAAACCTCTTTGAGACTCGGCTCAAATCCCATAGATATTATCTGAGTGAAGCAAATATAATCTCTCTGAGATTATACTTTTCCTTGCAGTAACGCATTGCACTATGCCAAGAAAAAATTGTTCTTTTGCACACAACCAGCTCTTCCCAGAATGTATATTACTACAAATAGATTATTTTTTTTTTCACTTTTTGATTGATTTGCCTTCCCTTGGCCAGGGAATATAACCAAGATTGGATAAGTCACCACTTGGGGGGGAGGGTGGCAACATTTTGAATTTTTACCATTTGTTCGTTCACTGAGTACTTTTAAATCCTGAATTATTTACATGCTAAGGGGATTATCTTGCATAAATATTACATACAACATTGACAGTAGGACTTGAGCTCTCCTCATATAACCATTCTTGTTGGCAGGAGGGGGGACATAATGCTCAGACCTTAAAGAGCCACTGTGGTTTTTAAAAGGTCATATTTGGCCAGCCATAATTTATTCCGTGTGTCTTTCAGGAACAGACAGGAGCGATTCAGTTGACAGAACTTGATTATTTTTTCCCATAAAAGGTTTCACAGATCTTCATAAGGAAATATAATTTCCAAACTTCACAGACTTGGAAGAAAAAAAAAATCAATACAATGGACTGGAAAATGGAGAAGTACCAAATTGGAGACACTAAACCAGATCAAAAGATAATGACCAAACAGAAGTAAATATACACCTACTTCTCAGTTCAAATGTCTCAAGGGTTCGAAAAATATTTTGTATCTCCCCCTACCCTCCTATTCATAAACTAATAACCTTAGGAAATAGAATTACATTTAATAAATTTAAAGATACCTTAACACATTTAAGGATAATGTGGTACCAGACTTTATTTTTTTTGCATAGGCTTGTTCTAACTCAATCATTTTAAGATAGAAAACAAATACTCCTTTCCTGCACTGAAAATCATTTAGAAAAACAAATAACTTTTTCCTAAACAATGAAAATAGGTGGACTCTTATTTCCTCTCTTTCTATATATACATATATTTACTCTAGTTACCTTTTTTGTACTTTGCTTTGTTATTCACAGTTTGGTTTTTCCAGAACTTGATCTAGAGTCTCTAAAGCATATTAAGAAGGCTTTTGGCTTGTTGAAAAACACAGGAGCTTTCTGAAACCTCTTTCTAGAGGTTTATGCAATCCATCTTTTGAGCGTTTTCTGGTTTCGAAAATATACTATCTTTGTAAAGGTCAAAGGCTATATTTATGGTTATAGGTAATAATATATTATTTCTTTTAAATTCCCAAGTAACTCGCATTTCCTTTTTTATTTATTTAAAACAAATTTTAATGTTTATTTTTGAGAAAGAGAGAAAGAGAGACAGAGAGAGAGAGCACACACGTATGGGTGAGGGAGGGGCAGAGAGAGAGGGAAACACAGAATCCAAAACAGGCTCCAGGCTCTGATCTGTCAGCACAGAACCAGAGGTGGGGATCCAACCAATGAACCATAAGATTATGACCTGAGCCGAAGTCGGATGCCCAACTGACTGAGCCACCCAGGCGTCCCTCACATTTCCTTTTTATTTTTTTTTTAAATTTTTTTAACGTTTATTTATTTTTGAGACAGAGAGAGACAGAGCATGAACGGGGGAGGAGCAGAGAGAGAGGAAGACACAGAATAGGAAGCAGGCTCCAGGCTCTGAGCCGACAGCCCAGAGCCCGACGCGGGGCTCGAACTCACGGACCGTGAGATCATGACCTGAGCCGAAGTCGGACGCCCAACCGACCGAGCCACCCAGGCGTCCCTCACATTTCCTTTTTTAAAAAAAAAATGTTTATTTATTTTTGAGAAAAAACATAAGTGGGGAAGGGGCACAGAGAGAGGGGGGCAGAGGATCTGAAGCCGGCTCTGTGCTGACAGCAGCCAGACTGACATGTGGCTGGAACTCGCGAACCAGAGACCATGACCTGAACCAAAGTGGGAAGCTCAACCAACTGAGCCACCAGGTGCCCCATCACATTGCCTTTTAAATATGAAAATATACAAATATGGAAAATCTCATACTCTAATTGAACAAATGGCCAAATTTTCACACACTGGACCTATGTTTGTAATCAGCACCCATCTAGGGAACAGATGGACTGCCATGGAAAAGATCATAATAAATGCGATCACTTCAATGTGCTCAAATATTTGAATCCTACAACCTCAAGGTCACTCAGGCGTCTTGTACTTCAGGGCACTCACTGGGAGGAGATCAGAAAACAGTGAATTCATTAAATCCGGTGAATTAGTATCTTTAAGGATTTAGAGCCACATTTTTCCTTAAACACCATATCGGAAACAAGCAAGAGCATTGTTTTTCATGGATTACTATTAAAGAAAATTATGCACTTGTTTTCAGCCCAGTGTTCCAAATAATAGACCTATAGCTATATAGAAGCTTTTCTAAATAGAAAGTATGTTTATACTTGCTTCTGATTTTCATTTAGGAGCACTAAAGAACAGCCAGCATCAGGTTTTGTAGATGAAGAACCAGAATAGATTCTTAGTTCCACGTATGCCTTCAAATATGTCCCTGCATACTGCAATCGCTATATGAAACCCACAGAGGTCCTTACCCTCCTATTAACTCTACAACCCCCCAGGAGTCCAGTAATTCTGCTGGTTAATCAGTCCATTTGTTACTCAGATAAATTAATTTCCACTTAATCTGGGAGGCTAAGGCAGCCTATTTCAGAGTGTCCTCTCCATGGTCGTTTCCCTTCAACGTGGACAAGATGGCTGCGACCGGCTCTCCTGGAGTCCATCTCTCTACCCTGGGGTCCCACGAGGAGCTTTGTTTTCAAGAAGGACCCAAACTCTTTCTTCTGCCACTGGCTGCCTCTGGCTTGACCTTGCACAAATGCACTCAAGTTCATTCTGACCCCTCTCTGGGTAAGACAGTGTCGCTTCGCTTTTCCAATTATTTTGAAACTGATATTGAACTTGGAGGCCTGAATATATAGTGATGATGGTGGTGGTGATGATATCATTCTATGACCACAATCTTTTCAAGTGTTTGCTTTAGCCAGTAAAAATGAAGAAGGCAATAGTTTTCCAAGGTCAGGGGCAAACCCCAGCAACCCCAGAAAACCTGGCTTCTCAGGAACCAAATACCAAGAATATGTTTGTTTTTTTTTTACTTCCTTTTGAAACTAACTTGGTTCTTTTGGCAAATTAATACTAATTGTACAAGGTAAAATGATACAAACATTATTGATATGTTTGTAATGATAATGATAAATGCATTATTAACACTTTGATGAACAGCCTTTCAAACATTTCTCTAAGTGTGTCTACCCATGGACACACACGTCCTTTCTATAAGAAAGATCACACTCTGCATGTTGTGTGGTAATTTGGCTTTTCATTCAACAATATTTAACTGAATTCCCTCCATGCCAACAAATATGGCTGCACGGCACTGCTGTATGATCCGCATTTGTGCATGTAACCATGTTTGACTAAATGCTTCATAGAAGAGCATCCATCTTTTCTTCTGAATAACGTCCTAATGAATCTCGTACAGTCATCTTTTCCAGCTTGTATGATTATATCTTAATTGAAATATTATGGTGGTATAGAAGGGTCAGGGCATCCATGCACACGATATTGGATGAATGTGGTAAAACTGCCCTCTAGAAAGATTGTCCTATTGATGTGCTCCACACTTCAAGTGAGAATACATGTTTCCACGCCTACAAAACAAGGAATTTTATTAATGCTCTAAATCTTTGTCTCTATTATTAAAAAAAAATAGTGTCGGGTGGTTTGAATATCAATGAATTTGACAACTGCTACTACATGCTTACCAGCCATTTGTATCTCTTCATTCAAAGATAGCCTCTTTACCCATCTTCCTTTTGGACCTTTCTTTTTTTCCCCTATTGTTATTGATTGTACACATCATTCTGATTTTGTGGCTTGTGTTTCGCTTTCTGTTTTATTTTATTTTGCTCTGGAGAAGTCTTGTTTGGTGTTCATTTGAAGTGGTCAAAGGTATCAGCTGTCTTTTTTTGTGATTTTTGATGTTTACCACATGTTTAGGAAGGCCTTGTCCACCATATCAGTGAACTTGCACCTTTTGCTTTTATTGCTCGTCAAATGCTGCCTTAAATTATTCGTCATTCTTTTAATGTATTTTACCCATGTCCCCAAGTAGATTATTGATCGAGGAGTGGATATTTTTTCCTGTCCTCTGAGTATTTTGTTCTATTATTTCTTCGTTGCTTATCTTTTGCTCTGAGAGCCCTGTTACATGGTGATGGGAACAGATGGGTAGAGCCTCTATTTTATATTCTTGTTAATATTTTCATTTCTTTTCATGGTAATAGGAACTTTATTTATTACTTTGCAGATCTCCAAGCCAGAGTGTAGTCAAGTCTATTTTTATAAAACTTATCCAATGAATTTGGGGGTGGGGGCATATTTTATGTCTCCTAGATTTCTTAGTATGTGTTGACTTTAGCCATACTTTCTTGTTTTATTGCTGTAGGACCTAATTTGAGAAGGTGGCCCAGGGCTGGAGGGGTGGCAGGATAAAATGGCACATCTAGAGTGAAGTTCAACAAGACCCAGTGGGGTCTGGATCTGGGACTGAAGGGAGAGAGAGCTCTCTAGTTTCTTGTCCAAGTTCAGCGAGAGTTCTGGCTTTTCAAATGCATAAAGGACTCGAGCTCACTAGCTTTGGATTATGTAGAGAGTGGCTTAGGGCCTGCTGATCTGCAGGATGCAATAAAAGGCAGCATTTGGTGAACCTTCTAGAAAAGTACAGGGAAGGATGATGCAGAGGAGTGGTGCTTACTTTCTGGAAGTAGCCATGTTTTAGCAGGGTGGGGATCTTTTGGGGATAAGGACATGACATTTTAAGTTGAGAGAGAAAACATACGGAAATGGGACATAAGAGAAATGTTCATGGATGATGATGACGATAATGGTGGTGGTGGTGGTGGTGAAGTGATAACGACTCTTATTTACTGAACAGTTGCCATGTGCTCAGCACGGAGAACCAGACATGTGCTGTATGCACAGGCACTGGGAGTAAGTAGATATCGATATCTGATTCCAGTCTCACATCATTCCTGGTCGGTATTATTTTTCTCATCATTTATTCACATAATAAAACCAAGAGTTAGAAAGCAAACACGTAGATAAGAAAGTTGAGATTCAAACTGAGATCTTCCTAGTGTCAATGTTTCTTGCTCTTGGATGCTACTGTCCTTCTTCAAGTCATCCAGCTTGTCTGGATAAAGCAAAGGATGCCTAGACAACATGGTTTCATTGGGAATCTCACCTGGGGGAAGAACAGTAGAGGGCTTTGTAGGCCATGCTCAGGAATGGAAGTTTTATTTATTAGGCATTGGGTAGCCACTAAAAGTTCTTGAGCAGAGAAATGTTATGAACATGGATTACCTGCCTATGTGTACGTTAGCAGATCGGTTTTGGTATAATGGAAACTAAGAAGGTCCATTAGAATGTGTTACATGGTCGATGGAGAAATCGCAAGGCTTAAAGTTGGAATAGTGACTGCAGGAATAGAGATAAGGGAATCGGATGCATGAAGCCAGTGGAGAAGTTGGAGGGCTTGACTGTCTGGGGTGCCATAAAGTAGTAAAAGTGACCTAAAGCCTGGGCAGAGGGTTGGGGATGTTTGGTAATGGCACTTGCCACGTTAAGAAGGGTCCAGAAGGGTCACTGGCCTGAACACTCTTGTGTGAACTGTTTGTCAGTGTCTATAATGTCCACTTTGCTAGGCTTAGTAAACACAATTAAAGAACAATTTTCTATAACGGTCACATGCAATGATTCCTTAGGAAGTAAAACAAGTAAAAAACTCAAGATATTATAACAGTGTTTTATACCTCAACAGATTGCATATAAAAGGAACATACCTTAACATAATAAAAACTATATATGATAAACCCACAGCTAACTCAATGGTGGAAAGTTGAAAGCTTTTTCTCTAAGATCAGGAGGAAGGCAAGGGTTCCCAGCTCTTCACTCTTATTCACTACAGTACTAGGAGTCCTAGCCAGAGTTTTAGAGAAGACAAAGAAATAAACGACATCCAAATTGGGAAGGAAAAAGAAAAATTGACATTATTGGCAGATGACAGGATGTTATATGTAGAAAAATCTCACAGACTTACCCAAAGAAATTGTGGGGACTAATCAACAAATTCAGTAAATTTACAGGATATAAAGTCAACATACAAAACTTGGTTGCATTTCCATACTCTAACAATGAGACATCTGAAAAAGGAATAAAGAAAACCGTCCCATCCACAAGCATCAAAAACAACAAAATACCTAGAAATAAATGTAGCCAAGGAAGAGAAAGATCTGTACAATGAAAACTACAAGGTTTTGTTGAAAACAAACAAACAAACAAAGAAGACACAACCAAATGGAAAGACATACTGGTTTCATGGATCAGAAGAATTAATATTGTTAACATGTCCAATCTCCCCAAAGCCATCTATAGATTTAATGCAGTCTGTGTCAAAATTCCAATGGCATCTTTCACAGACCTAGAAAAGGCGATTCTTAAAACTTGTCTGGAACCACAAACGATCCAACTAGCCAAAGCTATCGTGAGAAAGATCAAAGTCAGAGGCATCACCTTGCCTGACTTCAAACTATACTACGAAGCAGTAATAATGTAAACAGTATGATACATCGAGTATATTTCAATTAAACAATAACAAAAGCCCACAACAAAATCCACCAGGTTATATAGTGTTTACTTGTGTAATGGATTAGGGTGTCCTTCTCTCTCTAATGTATAATTTTGCCCTACTTGTATAGCACAGATGCTGTGGTTGTTTATGGGACCACCGTTTGGACGATCTGCTTGGTGTGCTCCATTGAAGCCCAAGGAGATAGGAGCATTTTACCTGGGTTAGTTCACCTCTCACTCAAAAGAGTCACTCAAAAGACATTGGGTGTGGATTCCTTATATATAGTTTTGACTCAATCAAGTGGCCTCAAGCCCAGCAATACCTACTGCATTCTAGAAGTCCTGGCAACTGGCCACGTTCTGCTCTTTTCTTTCTTGCATGTCGCAGCTGGCCAGCTGCCCCTCCTCGCCCTTTAATTCTGGCAAGATGCGTATAAAAGCCGGGAAATAGAAAAGGCCAGCCGTCCAGTCACAGCTTTTTTGGAGAAGTCAGTGGAGGAGCATATGTCCAGGCATCTCATACAGTAGAGAGGAAAAAGCACCATGATGAGTCTGCTTTCTTATTACCCAGGAAAGGATGACAACAGAGGTCGGGGTAAGGAGAAGAGCCAACCCATCGGAAGCCGACTGTGATTACACCTGCAAGTCTGGACGCTTTCTTTTCCCCTCCTCCCCTCTGCTGATGGTCAGGCTTTCCGCCACCCACGTCTTTGGGAAGTTGGCGGCCAGCTCCTTGCCCGCACACCCTGTCCACACAGATATAGCCGGTACTCGAAACGTGTTTTGACAACAGTAGAAGAGGCACCTAGAAATCCTGCTTTCATTGGCATTTTCTTATCAGGATTTTCCCTCACCTTCCTGAATGCAGGATGCAAAGTTGAGGAATGAGCTGCTTTCCAGGTAAAGCGAAGGGGCTACTACCTTCCCAAGCCTTCATAAAAGTAACCCAGAGACGCTGCGGGACACTTTCTTGAGATATTGAGGACTTTGAACCGGATTTCGCCCCTGTCAACTTGGTAACGCTTGCAACAATGCAGAAATCTTTTCCCACAATAAACAAAGCAATTAATGTGCCTTTAATTTGCACCTAACCAAACAGAAAAGGGTGCATTTATTCCATGTGACATGTAGACGAGTTTTTCTTGAAAAACAAAGTTTCATGCTGTGACTACAATTAGTGTAATTGTCAGCTCTTCTCTAAAAACAAATATGTATTAAGAGAAACGCCAGCATTGTGCCCTCCTCTGGTGTGAAAATGAGACAATCAAAATCTATTGTAATTACCTCAGTGATATTATAATTAGCAACGATTAAGTTATTCCATGCTGCTTTTTTCCTCTTGGCTACAATTAAAAAAGTATATATCTTTCTACTGCACATTACTGCTGATCATTTTACCTCAATACATGTCTGGTAAGTGGATAAATTAGAAGTAATTTTAAAGCACAACTCCGTTAAAACATATATCTTTCTATTTAACTGCCTTAACCCTATAGATACATCTGTGTTCCTTGCTGATTGCTGCAAAAAAAGTGTTATGCCCCCGGTTTCTTTACCCCTGCACTTTACCCGCCTCAGAAATCAAACAGATTTTTAAATGGACAGTTCTAGATAATGGATTTTTTGTTGGTGGTGGTTTGTTTAATTACAGATGCCCGAATGATACGATTAATCATTCAATTCTTGCCAGGCCTGCCCACCTAGCTCCAAATCCCTGGGCTGGGCAAGAACCAGTTTTTGAAATAAATTGCTGAAAAGCCAGACAGCTGTACCCACACAGTGAGACAAGGTCCTGGGTAGACGGGTTAGGAGAAAAAGTGAAAAAGGCCAAAATTATAAACGTGTCTTTTATTTGTCACGCATATCGTTTTTAATTTCTCACAGATGCTCTCATGCTATCTCTTCCTACTTAATGTTGATGGAAAAAAAATGAATTCATAAGGAAATACAGATTTGGGGCACCTAGCGGGGGTGCTCAGTCAGTTAGGCGTTGACTTTGGCTCAGGTCACGATCTCCCGGTTCGTGGGTTTGAGCCCCGCATCGGGCTCTGCGCTGACAGTATGGAGCCTACTTGGGATTCTCCCTCTCCCTCCCTCTCTTTCTGCCCCCCCCCCCCATTCTCTCTTTCAAAATAAATAAATAAACTTAAAAAAAAAGAAAATGCAGATTTGACTACAATTTGAAGCTTGGCTCGCTTTATGAGGCAAGAGGTAGTTAATGGTGTGGCCTTATTCGTTGTAAACATTTGACACCAAATAGACTTTGGTGTCCAGGTATCTTATTACGAGAGTTGCTGTTTTTTTCTATGATCTTTGATTCACAGAGACAAATGCCCAAAGTTTTGTTTTCTTTGAAACCTTTATAACCTTGCTCCAGCAAGGACAAACTCTACCCTTCCAGGGAAATGACAGAAACACATTTTTTTTTCCTGTTTTACATTGCTACCGCTAACCAGTTCCTTGTATAATTTGGTTATTTCCACCCCCCCCCCCAAACACATATGTATGATTTTTAGAGCAGCAGCATCTACAACGAGCCTTTTGGATGTCCAGGAGGACTGACAATGGAAATCCAATGCGGCAGCCTCCGTCCAGATCACAGTGAGCGATCAGGAGGTTTTAGGCATGGGTTGTCATTTTGGCTAAGCATTTGCCATTCCCTGAGGCTGAGGGCAGAAAAAGAAATATCTGAAAGAGGATTCAGTGTGAAACACTTGTGCTGTTTCACAGGGAAGATAACCGGAGGAGAAATACACACGGATTTGGTAAAGGACAGATGCACGTAGGCCTTTCCAGAATGCTCTTCCCAGGCGACCTGGGACTTACAAAAGGATAGGAATTGGGAGGAGGGCTGGGGGATGTGGGGGAGGCTCCCCGGACTTCAGAGGGATCTTGCCCACTTGTGAAACCCTTCTGAGCGGCCCCTGATTTGCACAAGACGCCATTTTGGAAAGGAAGGCTAATTTTTAAGAATTGAGTACCCAGTGGGACGTAAAATAATGTGTGCAGATGCACTAAATCATGCAAAAGTAAACAAACAAATAAACAAACAAATAAATAAAAACATATACAGCTGCTTTATAGGAGTTCCAGTGCTTGAATCCTTTCTACAGGGCCAGCTTCATAGGCGTGTGGCCTATGTAGTCCCTTGGAAAGGGACCGTGTTTTTTCAGTGTTTTGCAGTACTCGTCTTGAAATTGTTTTGTTTTTTTTTTAATTAAAAAATATTTTTTTAACATTTATTCATTTTTGAGAGACAGAGGGCGAGCAGGGGAGGGGCAGAGAGATAGGCAGACACAGAATCCAAAGGGGCCTCCAGGCTCTGAGCTGTCAGCACAGAACCCAATGCCAGGCTCGAGCCCACAAACTGTGAGATCATGACCTGAGCCCAAGTTGGATGCTCAACTGACTGAACCACCCAGGTGCCCCTTGAAATTCTTACTTATTTTAACAAGAGGTCCGACGTTTGCATTTTGCACTAGGTGTTGCAAATTACCAAGCCCATGGTGCCTTCCTATCTCTGTGCCCTTCGTGTATTAGCAGAAGAAGCTTCAGTGGCCAGTGGCCAACACTGCCTTTCCTCTGGAGTGCTTTGAGTGACGTTGATCAGAACTAGTGTGTTATATCAACGACCCCAGATGACGTGGGCATTCTAGATTTCCATACTTCAGATATTTCCAGAGGATATATTCGCAGGGATCCGGGGGGGTGGGGTGGGGTATGTGTAAATGAATCATTTTACTTATTCCAAACACTGTTTCTCACTCTTTTGTCAGACATTTGACTTGTGTGCACAAGCTGATTAAACAAAAATTAAAACAACCTCATGGAGTGTTATAGTCATGCACACACACACACACACACACACACACACACACACACCGGCAGGGAACAGAGTTTTTTATAGCCCAGACACTGTACAATCTCTCCCACGACGCTAATGACGAGTTTAACTCCTAGAGTGATATGAAGCACTGTTCCCATTAATATCCATTGTCACTTGTTGACGGCATGTGGGAATTGGGAAGCCCCGCACTCCAGGACACCCATCAGTGCCTCTGTTTATGAAGTGATGCCCTCAGGAGCGAGCTGCTGGGTCGCTTGACTGGCTCTGAATACCTCGTCACCCCTGCACAGCTCCCTTAGTGTGAGTTGTGTTTAATACTTCTTATTTATTAGCAAGTTGACAGCTATTTTAGTTCATTGGATATTGCTTTGCTGGAAGAAAGGAGATCAGAGCATGGGAAAGGAGACAGTTCTGCCTTCTAGTGTTTTTGCAGTAACGTGAGAGGAGAGGAAAGGCAATGGGTCCGCCAGGGCTGGGCACAGAAAATGAGCCCAACTTATATGGCAGAATTTGGTTTCTCCGGAGCCAGACATTAAGGTTTATGGAGTGAACAGATCGGGCATCATGTTTATGAAACGTCCAGGAAGTATTCTTTCTCCTTCCAGAACTATCCGGTGCCTTCTTTCCGCTTCAGGAATTCCCAGTGAATATCTATATTCCCAGGCTCCATATCCATTCACCATTCTCTGCAAAAACACCCCTGACTTCTGTTCTCTGTGCTTTGCTAAGAGCTAAGAACCCTAGGTGTCACTTAAGCACTATATTGAACTGGAATCTCTCACCTGGGGACCCCGGAGTTTACTGAAATAGTAGTTATTTTGTCATTCTAAAGGAAATACCACACCACTAAAGTCTTCTCTCCTCCATGACAAATGTTTTCTTGGCTTTAAAGTTGCTATGGTCTGAATGTTTGTGTCCCCTCAATATTCTTATGCTGAAACTTAACCTCCAGGGTGATGGTCTTAGGAGTTGAGCTTTTGAGGATAAAGCCCTCATGGGTGGAATTAGCGTCCTCGTAAAAGAGACCCCGGAGAGCTTCCTCTCCCCTTCCACCATGGAGGACAGGGCAAGAATATGGTAGTCTATGAGGAAGCAGATCTCACCAGACACGAAATCTGCCGGTGCCATAATCTTGAACTTCCCAGCCTCCAGAAATGTGAGATGTAAGTGTTTTTGCTTATAAACCAAACAGTATTCTGTATTTTTTTTTTTATTGTAACAGCCCAAGTTTACACACAATATGATCAAGGCTCTCTGGGTCTCATTTCTCCGTACAAGATCTAGACTGTCTAAATCCATCCAACTTTCTTTTTTTTGCTTTGAATATTATATTAAAATATCCTTTTTGGAATGTGGCATGATGTGTTAATAAATGAATGAATGAATGAATTTGAAGGTACCATTCTAGAAGTTTCTGAAAGAATAACAACGGTGTGGGATACTACAGAAGCATAGTAGGACTACTACAGTATGGTCATGTGTGTTTCACACGTGCAAAGCTTTCAGGCCCGAATGCCTAGGTTTTAATCCTGCCTTTACTTTTATTGTCACATATGTCCTAGGTTTCCTCAATGATAACAGATAATAATGATACTCATTTCATCGGGATGATTTGGAAACAAATCAGTTAAAATGAATAAACATTTGAATATTCCCTGTCACATAGAAATTATTCAATAAATATCAGCTATTAATCGCTATGATTTTTTTTTCTTAGTTTTGCAAACTAAGTTATCCAAACAACACCGTTTTGTCCTACTAATTAGCTCATTACTACTTTTTGGGATACTGATTGTCACCCAATCCATAGGTGATCTGCCCTCAGCTTTGGTTAAGTCTAAATTTGATTAGTGCTAAATGTAATTTTTCCTTCCCTTTACATTCTGATGTTTTTGCTTTTATTCACCCTATTAAGTTATTAATAACTTAGTAATCACCAAATATTGCTTTTTGCAGTTGTCACTGTGTTTCATGTATCCATGACTCCATGACTCCAGACTGCCAAGAATTCGGGAGAATGTTCTTTGCCTCAACTTCCCCACCTGAAGCATGCTGCATATGGATAAGTTTTCACGAGATTTGTGTTGAACCAATGAGCATAAATTCACTTTCATTTTGTCCAAGTAATTCCTTCATCCTTGAGTTTATTTATTCTAAGACACACCCTCACGAGAAACCTTTGATGTGTTCCCCATTTACGTGATTATTTTACTACAGTCTGGAAGAAAGACTCAAGCATGAGGAAGTACATTATTAAAATTTTCTCCATCCTATGGTTTTAGCAGAGAGAGGGCATATCTCTTCAATTATAATATCCTAGCTCAATCATAAGTGGTATTGAATAAATATTTGCCAAATAAGACATACACATTAATATCAATTAGGGTTTGTTTCACCAAAATGGGATACAGCAGTAAAAAATATATTTATGTGAATTTCTAAATATTTCAACATTCATGCTCCATACATGCAACACTAGCCCTGTGACAAAAGACGAGTTCTTGTTTACGTGACCTTGAAGAATCTTTCTCACGCTGCATTCTACCTTCAATCTATTTGAACTCGGCTTCCTTCACCATTTCACCCAACTGTTCTTTCCAAACTCACCAGTGAACATGGAACTTTTCATCTCATACTCCACTCACTTGCTGACATCTCCTGGTCTCTCCCACATAGGTAAATGTCACCAACATCTACACCATCGCTCAAGTCCAAATTCCAGAAGTCATATATTTTTTTCCTCTGTCTCTCATCTTCGGTCCATCAGAAAGTCCTTTTTGTTGTTGTTGCTCAAATTCTAAAACCTATTCCTAAAATACTTACCTCTCCCCATTTCCACCACACCCCTGTCCAAGTGCAATGTCACCGTTCATTGGGTCTCCAGCAGCAGCCTTTCAGTTTAATCTCTGTTTTCACCCTCATCTGCCATATGACAGGAATGAAAGCCAGTGCGCTTAGACTCAGTCCCCTTAACACTCTGTGGCAAAGACTTGCCTCTTGCAGAACAAAGTCCAGTGTCCACAGCCCGACCTTCCTGGACTTCTGCTGACCTTATCGAGCTTTATATTTCCTGCTCCCCAGCACCCCCAATGCACCCATTACTCTTGCGACAGAGATTATGCCAAAGAGTTTCTCAACCCCAGATTCCTCTCACCACCCTTCTCATGCCGTCTTTACATTCTCAGGGGCTGCCCCGCTGTCCTTCATGTCACATGCACCTCCTTCATGATGTTTACCTCTTCCCTTCCCAACAGGTTATCAGTTCTTCCTCTGAGCTCCTTCCACCCTCTGCATGTGTCCCTTTTGGGGCGCTCATTACACTCCATGATGGTTACTTCTCGCCTGTTTTTACACTACTCGGAGTTGTTTGGAGAAAAGCACTGTGTCTCATTCATCTGAATAGGCAGTGATATATGTCCCGTACCTTCCGCACAGTAAGTGTTCAGTAGCGTTTGCTCCTTGTCCTTTCCTCCCTGGTGAGGCAGGGCATCGTTTATTGGTAGTCATAGCATCAAATAAAATGCATATTTGCAAGGAAAATTATCGTCCCTTAGCTTTTTAGTAGTAGTAGCTATATACGTTATGTGTCATGACGTTAAACTATATGGTGTAACTTTCCAGAAGTAAACACCATCATTAGATATTCGTCCCAATATTCACTTAAAACTGCAATTCTCACGGTGCCTGCATGGCTCAGTTGGATCAGCGTCCGACTCACGATTTCGGTTCAGGTCCTGATCCTAGGGTCGTGGGATTGAGCCCTGCATCGGGTTCAATGCTGAGCATGTAGCCTGCTTAAGATCTCTTTCTCTCTCTTGCTCTCTCTTTCTCTCTTTATCTCCCTCTGCCTCTCTCCCCCCATTCATGTTCTTTCTCACTCAAATTAAAGAACAACAATAACAACAAAAACTGCCATTCTCCCACTTTACCACTTTTTAGCTACTGTCTTGCTATCACCACAATCTGTCCCCAAGCCCTATCATTCCACCCTGATCTCAGCTACCTGCATATCAGTTATAGTGACTTGACACTTCTGTATGTTACCCAGTGCTCACGGTGATAAACGGAGTTACTAGCATCTGTCAACATGCAACATTATTATTTTACTGACTATATTCCCTGTGCTGTACTTTTCATCACCCTGACTCCTTTATTTTACAACTGGAAGTTTGTACCTCTGAATCTTTGCTCACTCTGTTCCCTCTTTCTATATGGACTATTCCCTATGCTATACTTTTCATCCCTCTGACTTATCTATTTTCTATTTGGAAGTCTGTTCATGCTACTCCCTCTTTCTGAAATGTCCCGTTTCCCCTTCTCTGATTGTTCGAACTTTCCTCCTTTTTTCAAAGTCCATCGCAGTTACAGTCCCCACCCTGGGGAGACTCTCCAGTTGTTACTGGACAAACCTAACCATGTTGACCCCTGCATGTCCTTCTGGTATCCATCCACCAGTCTTGTAAGCTTAGTCCTGTCTGACGTAGCTGTGCTTGTCCACTGGGTGATGGGCTCCAGAGGCAAGACTGTCCTATTCATGTGTGTGTCACCAGCATCTTGAGCAGTGCCTGTTAGTGAAACTATACTATTCGTCTTCACCTACCATAGAATTCATGTTTGGGATAGTCAGTGGATTCCCTTGACCTTGCCATCACTCCACGGTTATCAGTGGCTTGGCTTCTTTCTTCCAATGGATCTTAACTTTCACCTGAAAATTTTTATGAACTATTTCTCTCCCTAACTCTAGTCAGTCCTCATGGTCCTGGAATCCTTTCCTTGGCATATGGACAGAGTGACTCTGAAAAAAATTTGTTATTATAAATTAAGAAAGGAAGGAACAAATGAAAAAATGAAAAAAAAGGAAAGAAAGAAAGAAAAAGAAAGAAAGAGGGGGAGGAAGAAAGGAGAAAGGAAAAAAAAAGAAAAAAAGAAAGAGAAAGAAAGTAAGAAAGGGAGGAAGCAAGAAAGGGAGAAAGAAAGAAAGAAAGAAAGAAAGAAAGAAAGAAAGAGAAAAAAGAAAGGAAAGGAAAGGAAAGGAAAAGAAAAAAAAAGAAAAGAAAAGAAAAGAAAAGAAAAAAAGAAAAGAAAAGAAAAGAAAAGAAAAGAAAAGAAAAGAAAAGAAAAGAAAAGAAATCAAAACCTAAGGGCAGATAATAGCTGTGTTACTTCTAAATCTTACCTGTTTGGGAACAGTGCATTTTATCTTCATGGCTCTTTACAGTTTAGTACTCAAAATCCTCAGCCTGACTGATCTTGAGTTAAATTTAAGCAAGTTTTCCTATATGGGACTAAGTTTAAGCTTTGCCCATACCTTGCATTAATAAGGCATTCGGTTGCCATTCTTGGGACTATGCACTGGCCTCTTTATCATTATTTAAATTGAATTCTGTAATCTGAGTGAAATACTCCCTTTCCAACACTCATATGAGTGTGTAAGATAGATATTAGTTTGGCTGGTACTCATTTCACTCAAAGGAAGAAGAAAGAACAAAGATAGATATAAGTAAAAGTGAGAAAATTATTCCAACGTGCCATCGGTACCTAGATGTCGGACAAATTATTCCAGTATCTGTGAGAACAAGAAGTACAGTCGGGAGGAATATTCAGTGAGAAAAAAAAATGTCCCTTGTGATTAAGGTTTAAAAGAAAGGAAAAAAAAACTTTATTCAGTGGCCCGTGCTTTGCTGCTTTTGGTTCATAGGAAAGAGTAATCCCATGAAAAGTAATGACTAGAGATTGATCGCTCCAAGGGCTGCTAATCAGTTAGGTTTGTTCCGGGTGTAATGAGGCTTCCGTTTTCTCTACCTCCTTATAAATTGATGACATAGGTTGAGGAGAGTCCTGTGAATATAATTCTGATACTTAAAACTTGAAAACATTAATCTTAAGTGTCTTCAGATATAGGGATACATACAACTAAACACGGAGTTCAATGGCCTTCATGCTTTAAGGAATAGTTGCTAAATTCCAATGATGCTAGAGACCTTATGGCATGACCTCCTTTGATTTTCTCTGTGCGGTAAATTTTAAGATCTCCACAAATGCAGATACATGGTCTCATCTCCTTATCCAAAGTTGTACCAACAGGCATTTGTTAAACAGGGATTTGGATCCAGTTTTTAGACGGTTCCAGCGCCCATGATCTTTCAGTGTTTAAAGGGCCAAAAGTTACTGGTAACCAAGTTTGATGGAGATGGCCGGAGATCACACCAGCTGCCGTGGGTTGAATTGTGCCCCTCACCTCTCTGAATTCACACGTTGAAGTCTTAACCTTCAGTAATCCCAATAGTGACCTTATATGGAAATAGGGTCATGGCTGATGTAATTTAGTTGGGATGAAGTCATACCGAAGTGGGGTGGGGCCCTAGCCCGATATGACTTTTGTCTCACACAAAGAGGAAATTTGGACATAGACTAACACACAGGGAGAATGCCATGTCGGGATGAAGGCAGAGGTTAGGGCGATGCTTCAAGAGGTCAGCAGAACCAAAGATGGCCCGCAAACCATCAGCAGTTGAGGAGAGACTTGGAACAGATTCTCCCTCACAGCCCCCAGAAGCCGTCGACCCTTCTAACACCTTGACCTCAGACGTCTATCCTCCGGAACTGTGAAACAGTAAGTCTTCATCACTTAAGTCACTCAGTTGGTGCTACTCTGTTACAGCAGCCCCAGAAAATTAATATACCAGCTAATAGGGCTTTGTGGCAAAAGAAAAGTGGTACCAGAAACTAGCCAGACTGATATCCAAGTATGTCTCAAACACTGTCTCAGAAGCAGATTCTGGGCATTATATACTTACTTTATATACGAATATAGAAAAAGACACACTTTACTTGTTGGAGAAAAGAGAATGATGTTTATTATAAAAACATTTTTCTTGAAAAGTTATCTTTGGGACCCTCTTCCTGATAGAATATAGAATAGCTTTGTCTCAAACACATTCTGAATAGAAAATAGAGCTCCCAATTAGAAATCCTCCCCTTCCATAGTGTGGTGGAGAGTTTTCATAGCCCTGACCCTACAGATTTCCCAAAATAGGTTAGTCTGTGAGAAGGCGACTAGGGAGTTTGAGTTTCTTTTTTTGCTAATAAGACTCATAAGTAATAAACCACAGTTCTCGGTTCAAAAGTTGTTAGCCAAATCCGCCTACAGCAGAAATCAATGTGAATGGGGGCTGGGAGAAGGCGGAGGAGGGAGAAATGCACAGCGAAAGGAGAAGGAAAAAAATATAGTCCTATTTTCTGACTCTGACTCTCAGAGTCTTTTTTTCTTTGCTTCTGTCTTTTACCCCAGGACCATATTGTGTTTCTTCTAATCAAGTTTCATGTTGCAAATTGTTTTTCGATCCTTACAGAAATTCAACTGAAGGAGAATAGTCTTTCTTCTTTCAAGCCTTGAAGCGCACACACTACCATCACTAGTTAAAAAAAAGAAAAAAAGCGTAAATAGGAGTGCGTCTCCTGACAGCTACATGTTGGCAACTGTTGGTGTCATTCACACGTATTTGTGCCCCCCAGCATGATAACACCTCCCACAATGCATTGCGAATGTAATTATTATCTCTGGCACCATTTAGGTGATCAGTTCCACAATGGCAAAGACCATACATTTTTCTGTTAAACTCTTTTCGTTTTTTGTTTTTTGGTTTTTTTTTTTTTTTCTGTTTTAACTTCTGGAAGTGTGGTCCCTGGATTGGCAAGCTCAGCATCAGCTGTGAACTTGTCAGTACAGAATCTTGGGCTGTGTCTCAAGCCTACTGGATCAGAGACCACATTTCACGAGATGGCAGAGGACTCCTCCACAAGAAGGATACTTGGAGAAGCACTGCTTTAACTTCCTACCCTGACGCCGCCGTGCGAAAAGCGTTCCCTAAGCATTTATTGCACAACCTGAGGTGTAGAGCCTACTGGGGTAGGCTCACTGTGAGAGCTTTCTCCTACTCTTCTCTGCGCTTTAGAAAGCTCCGGGAGAGTCTTGGTGCCTGAGGAATGAAAAGAACCAGGGGGAACTTGGAGCTCTCTGAAAATGGAGCTGTGGGGCGCCTGGGTGGCTCAGTCAGGTAAGCTTCCGACTCTTGGTTTCGGCTCAGGTCATGATCCCGCAGTTCATGAGTTCGAGCCCCGCATGGGGTTCTACGCTGATACTGTGGAGCCTACTTGGGATTCTCTCTCTGCCTCTCTCTCTCTCTCTCTCTACCCTACCTTGTTCACGCACTCTGTCTCTCTCTCTCTCTCAAAATGAATAAACTTCAGAGAGAATGGAGTTGTGTCCTCAGGGTTGTATGAACCCTTCACAGACCCCACTCCCACCACGTGCAGGTCTGACAGTCCCCAGAGCTTTCCCCAGTCTGGACTATCCTGCTTTTGAATTCTCGCCCTTCTCTATGGCTCCACCCACCAGCTCCACTCCGACTACTTCATGCTGTTCCAGGCCTCTCCGCCTCGGGCAAGATTTACTCTGCTGTTCGTTAATGCTCCGTAAGATGTGGCACCTCTTTAGCCATTATTTAAGGGTACGGCCACTCTCTTACCTGCCATTCTGCCCTACCAAACTCTCTGACGGCAGCTGTGACATCATCTTTATGCCTCGGTCATCCGGGAGCCGTTCGAGCAGGATGTGTTGATGAACAAATACATGCTTTTCTCACCGTCTTTGCTGGAGTCCGTGTCATCTGCTCCTTGCTTGACGGTGGCTACTGCCATGACCACCCCATTTACAACTCTAGGGATAAAAACGGACGAGCGGTCCCTGAATGGCAGGGACTATATAAGGTTCAAATGTTTACCCTTGTACCCAGCAGAAAATCTAGGGCATAGCAGGTGATCAATAAAGGTTCACTGAATTTACATTGTAAAAAAATGTTGAAAAGTAAAATAATAATAATAATAATAATAAGTCCATTGAATAAATGGGTAAGGTGTAGACTTCTGTATGCATAATCCACACTACAGCCCAATGAAGGAAATGTCATTACTATCATGTCCTTTTTTCTCTGCTAGCTGTCTGTTTGGTTTGGGTTTTACAAAATTTACTAATTAGCAAAGTACCCTAAGCACAGGCTACTTAACTCTGAATAGCACACACTTCTTATCATAGCAGATTATTGCGTGCATGTTCTTTTACTCCAGTGGTCACCGATCACTCTAAATGTAAACACGGACACCCACGATGCGTGTTTCATAGTATGTTTTCTACCAAATCAATCTTTCTCTGACTTAAATCAATATGTATGCTCAGGTGAGGACACACAGCTATGAAAAGCTTTGGAAACTCAGTCCATTCATTCATAAGCCAACACTGTATGTCATTTCTTCAAATGCGTGTTTGTATCCGTGATTAAGAAAGTAAAGAAAACACAACTAGGAAGAGAAATCCTATTCATTGCATGCCCAATAAAAGATCGCTTGCCAGAAGTGATGATGCTGGGCTGTTATGCTTTAATTTGGAATGAAACAGGGGGCAGTCAAATGAGATTTTTTTCCCTACCAATTAGAAAAAAGATTAACCTTGTGTTGACGGAGAACAGATTTGTTCTGTTTCCCTTTTGTTGCACATGCTGGGAACTCCAAAGGAGATGAAATTCCACTGCCTTGAAATTCTGTCATGGGAAGAATTTACCATGTTTTGACTTGACTTGCAAAAACATTGTAGCTAACATCTGACCAGGGCTCTGATCTCTTCTAGTATCATAATAATTTCGGTATAATTGGCAACCTTATGACTGAGGATGGCAACTTTTTACTTCTGAGACTTGGGAGAAAATTATATTGAAATGGAAGCAAAAGAGTTAAACTATTCATAAGACAACGGTTTCATTGATGGTGGCATTCAGGGATAGAGAAGAGGAATAGAGCCATCACCCAGCTTAAAACCATTTTGGGAACGTACATTATTGTCTTCATTACTTAAATTCTTATCTGTGCTAAAAAATACACGGACACAGAATTGTTTCATTCCAATGTGATTTTTTGAACACGTTGAAAATATTACCAATAAAGTGAAGAAATCAATTGTTTAGAATGAATCATGTTGTTAGGTCTCTAAACGTGGATTCCTAGTTGTTTCTGGAGACTAGTAGAAAGAATGGACATGTTTTAAAGAGGAAGAAAAGACCTTCTTAAAAGTATCTGCAAAATCAGTGATCTTGTTTGCATTCAGGCTTTTATTCTATGTTTGATATTTGTCAAAGCCCAAAGAAAAATGTCAGCAATAAACATGCATTTGGACAAGTAGAGAAACCATGCTTTGCTTAATTACTGCCACATATTATTATTTTTTTAATTCTCCATACTTTATTATTTTAATTCTTCACATTTTTATATTCTTCTAGGAAATCTGCCTTATTTACCTATATTGAAATATTGTTTTACATGAAGTTAGGATGGAAAAAAGCAATATAATAATATTATAAAATAGTATTATTTTATAAAACTCTTATTAAATAAATAAACATTTATTTAATAAGTGCCCCCAAAGCAAACTCTTCTATGTGAGCTGACCATGAACATTTATTTAAATCCATGTTCTTCAAAGAGGGGTGCAAATGCATCAGGGGTGCCCAGAAGGTCTATTCACATGTGGGAGAAATACAATAACATGTGGGATCTTTTTAATTCAATAAAATAAAAATAATAATAATCATTACTACTGTTCTATATGTGGCTTAGCACGAGGGTTCTTACATTTATCAATATATCAGATATTCACTCACCAGGTGAGGTAGGTCTCTAGGATGAAATCTGGCTTAGTATTCATTTTTAGTATATCATGAGATACTGAAATTCATGCATTCTTTTTTTAATGTTTATTTCTTTATTTTGAAAGAGAGAGAGTGTGTGCACATGTGCACACGCGAGTGGAGGAGAGGCAGAGGGAGAGGGAGAGAGAAAATCCCAAGCAGGCTCTACACTGTCAGCACAGAGCCCGAGGCGGGGCTCAAACACACAAACCTTGAGATCATGACCTGAGCCAAAATCAAGACTCGGACGCTTAACCAATTGAGCCTCCCAGTTGCCCCAGAATGAGATGGTATTTTGAAAAGGAACGTTCAGAGAAGTTTTCGCTGTTATGTATTGTATGTCAAATATTTATCAAATGATATGTGCTCATGTATAAATTTCTGCATGTGCACACCTCACAGACAGACACAAAATCTTAGAGACATCATTTTTCTAATTGTTTTAAAACATTCAAATTACAGCCTCCGTGGGTTTTAGCACCATTTATTGAGCACGTAGAAAGGTAACACCTTTTGATTAGTTTGCGCGATGAACAGATAGACAAAACAGAGGTTACATTTGTTGGATTCCGATAACAACTTTTGTGCAATTGGTGGATGCTGTCGACAGAATGTGGCAAACTTCCGTGAGGTTTTATTTTTTTTTCAACTCTGACAACCATTGTAACTGGTTGATTGGAATAAACCGAACTTAGAAACAGACCTTCAGATTCACGCAGATTTTGAAAGAGGAAGACTATTTCTGTTTTAGATATCATATTAGTAATTTTAGTCAATGCAAAAAGTCATTATGACTGTTAATAAACAAAATAAATCCTTTAGCTAATGCTTTTTTTTTTACTTTGTTGTCCTCTCTTGGTTCTATTGTTTACATAACATGCATATAGTACTGGGATTTTGTAATTTATTAAAAAGAGTCTATGCATATGTTGTGTTATGCAAACTGATGAGTAAGTTTGAGTGAGTTTGTAGGCCCCTGGAAAAGACTCACAGGCATCAGTATTTGACCTTATGTTGGTCTTGCCTCTCCGTATTTGAGAACACATGATTATGTTTTCATTGCAGTGTGGCACAGTATTGTAAAAGATGATTTATTGAAGGCATTAACAAAACAGGTTATAGTGGAAGCATTTGGTCCTGGAAGTGTACTGTGAGTGTGTGTGTGTGTGTGTGTGTGTGTGTGTGTGTGATGATTTATGCTATTGTTTTGCTTAGGAAATACTATATAACCAATACAAAAATATTGTAAAACTAGACCATTTTGGATGAATTAGGAAGAAAAGCCTATCTACTTTAATAATTACAACAGGGTTACAAAATTTATTTTAAAAGCAAGAGAGTGCTATTTTCTGACATGCACAGTGCCTTCTCTGGAAAGAGGGCAGCTTTCATGATTTTCAGTTTGCATATACAAATAATTCCATTATTATATGCAAATACATGTCTCTCAAGTGTTTGAAATTTCTCCCTAGGTAAATATTCTTGCCTACTATTTTGTGTACATTGATAATTTGTCCAGCAAATTATTTTATGCAAAGACTTGCTTGAGCCCCACCTCAGTCTTATTTATTATAAATTCTAGATTAGCAAGGTACGAATTACTTAAGACTTTGTGGGATTTTAGTCCAATAATTGGAGGATTTAAATCTTGAATCTCTGTTTCCATGTCTCCCCATTTCCTTCATGAATGTGGCCTTGCTTGCCATAAACATTACTCTTACCATTATAAAAAGTGGGGAACTCGAGCTCTATTTTTCAACTAAACTGTCTCTTTTTTCACCTTAGCAGATTGGTAGCCATGAAGTCAGGAAGTGGAGATCTTGAAAGGTCTCTGAAGGCAATAGGTGTTGAATAAGCTGTTAAACAAGAGAATTGGGAGTCCTTTGTCATCATTCTGGGAGTAGCATTGATTGATGTGAGCAGGGCTCAGTATTGGTTTTAGATAAACAAGATAAAGGCAACGATTGAGAGTAACTGTTGAGGCTAAGGTTTAGAAAAGGTGATTTAAGAAAAAAAATGCCGATAAAATAGCAAGGAACTTTGTTATTTCTGTATTGCCTTTCCTCATGGTCAGGTTCACATCAACCTGTGCACCGAGTTACCTGCTTCACAGGGGTGGTCAAATCCTGCCGGTGTGTGTGGTGTTCATTTCCCCTCCTCATGGGATAGAAGGAAGAAGGCATATTCATATCCCTGGAGTGTAATGGGATGCACAGGAAATAAAACAAGCTATACAGAGTTTAAAAAAAAAAAGTTTCCTTTTTTCCCCTGGGTATAAAGTTGGCAGTTCCCCGGAAGAAAGTCGAGTTCAACCCCGTGAAATTCCATGGGAAGAGCCATTGGAGTCACCAACAGATCATTGCTAGGATGCATAAAGAAGCTGTTGCTCTACACATCAGATTATTGGTATAAAAACCTTTATTTTTAGTTGGTATAATTTGACCTGTCCTGGTTACAATTTGTAGCCTCTTCTTGGAGAAGAGGTAGAAGGAAGTGAAAGTACTCAATTTTTAAAAATTGGCCCAAAGTGGATAAGTTTGCAGCCAGCTCAGGACCAGAAAAAAATCATTCTTCGCTTTCAGATGCTCATCTCAACTTCCCCTGGTTGTTGGATGCAGTGAGTGACCGGTCCTGTACCTGGGGACGCCAGCCCTGCGATAGGTGATAAAAGGTCGCAGGTCCAGGGAGGCCATCATTGCAGTTCAGATGCATTCTTCCTAAAATACTGATGGGAACCACTCTTCAGACCAGTATCTGCTGGACATTGTGTTCCCAGAAGACAGCATGTATTTTGTTTTGTTTTCCTGTATTATCTTATCATCAGCTAGAAAGACTAAAAAAAAAAAATTTAAATTTATTTATTTATTGAGAGAGAGAAGAGACAGAGAGAAAACGAGTAGGAGAAGGGGAGAGAGGGAGAGACAGAGAATCACAGGCAGGTTCCGCGCTGTCAGCATGAAGCTCCATGCAGGGCTCGAACTCACAAGCAGTGAGATCATAACCTGAGCCGAAATCAAGAGTTGGAGGCTGAACCGACTGAGCCGCCCAGGCGCCCGGGAAAGACTTTTCAACATGCAAGCGTGTGTCTTCCAAGAGTTGCCCCAATGTGATCTCAAGGGTCCACAAGAACCCCTATTCTGGACACTTCCTTTTCCCCCGGTATGTATTTTTCTAAGTTTGTGGACTCTCTCACTTGTGAGTAAAAACACAGTTGATTTCTCATCTCTTCCTCCACCCACACTGGAGTGTCATCTCACCTCCTACACTAATCTGGAGCATACCCTTACACTTAAAAAAAAAGTTCCTAATTAGAAAATTCAACCTGCAAGGAAAAAGTAACTGTAGTGAATTTTAAACATTATATAGTAGGCATGAAAAGCCGTTACTGATTGATTGCATGGGATATGGTTAATTTCCAGATTAATAATAAGTTATAACACATCTTGTCTCTAATATGCTTAAACTGAGATAAGTTAATCAGCAAGAGATAGTGTCTTCTTGAGGCTGGGGAATAAAGTCCAAGTCAGGGCTTATGTTTCCATCCCTGAATGCTTTTAAAAAGTTCCGAAAAGAAAGCAGTCAATATCCTGCCTTACTTATTCCCTTTGGCATTTTCCCCAGTGCCTTCACCTTCTGACCTAACTTTCTGCCCTTCATCCTTCACGCTCCCAAAATTCCATGGAGGCTTCTTCACAAATCAAGTGCCATCATCCACTGGAGCCTAAACTACTGGTTGGTTGGAATTTAATGGTTAGCTTCTGAACCAAACAAAATAAATGCCAGCTTGAAATTACCGCACACGCTATAGATTTGTGTCAAGAAAGTAAGTCGGGAGGCTTCTCCAAGTGTTAGCATTAGAGTTCCCTATACCTTTATATTTATGAGTTAGTTTCTGCGTTGATATGGTACACAGCTGTAGCTCTCATAGGCGTTGACTTCGGAACCAACATATAGGAATGGTTTCGTGGGGTTTAGACTCAGATTTGTATTTAAATCACGGTGTTCTACACCTGATATATGTGTGACCTTGAGTAAGCCGTGTAACCTCTCTAAGCTTTATATTTCTTACCTATAAGAAGTGGGTAACATATCTTGGCGGAGTTGATGTGATTCATTAGGATACTTAGTGTAAGAGAATCAGCATATTTCCTGGCACAGAGTATTATTATGTTTAGGACTATTATTGTGAGGACCTTTCGGGAAGATTCGAAATAATCCTTCTAGTCATTGATGCATTTGGTTGTATTTATTCATTCTTTCATGTGTATGTCCATATATACACACTTTCACCCAATAAGGACATTTTATTGTAAATATTGTATGCCAGGCCCTGCTTAACCCCAGGATAAAAACAAATTGAAGAGCGATGTGAACTGATTTGTGTCCCACAAAATTCGTATCTTGAAACTCTAAACCCCCAGTGTGACTGTTTTTGGATATATGGTTTTTAGGAGGCTATTACGGTTAAAATGGATCATAAGGGTGGAATGTTAACCTCTCTCTCTCTCTCTCTCTTCTTTCCCTGTGTATGCATTGACAAAAAGCCATGTGAGAATCTAGTGAAAAGGTGGCCCATCCACAGTCCAGGAAAAGAACTCTCAACAGAAACCTAGATCTTGAACTTCCCAGTCTCCAGAATATGAGAAAATGAATTTCTATCGCTTAATCCACCAAGTCTGTAGTATTATATTATGGAAGCTCAAGCAGCTAATACAAGAAGAATCTTAAAATCCTTACACACTTAAAAAATTCTATAAAAATTATATTTTCTTGGGGCACCTGGGTGGCCCAGTGGGTTGAGCGTCTGACTTCGGCTCAGGTGGCCATCTTGCAGTTCCGGAGTTCAAGCACCATGTCGGGCTCTGTGCTGACAGCTTGGAGCCTGGAGCCTGCTTCAGATTCTGTGTCTCCCTCTCCGTCTGCTCCTCCCCTACTCACACTATGTCTCTCTCTCTCTCAAAAATAATAAACATAAAAAATTTTTAAAAATTATATTTTCTCTTCTTTTTGAGACACTGCAAAACTGTTGGTTAACCAGTAATGGGTAAAGGTGTTGGAATCACCAGTGTATTGGTGATGAGGTCTCCTCAGGTAAGACAGTTTTTCAATAGGTATTTCAAAGGTTGACAAAACACATGAGAGAAGTCTTTTCTTCCTTGGAATCAAATGATACTTGTAAACTTGCATTTTTCTTAGAAATCATCACTGAATGTTCAGTATATTCCCCATATACAAAATAGTTAAAAGTCGATGACACTGAGATTTCAATTTCCGGGTAGAGTACACCTAAAATACATTTCTCTATTCCTTCCCTAAATACAACAACACCAGCAAAAATCCATTGATATTATCTACAGAACAAAGCATGAAGACTCTGAAAGGTGGAGGGGCGTCTGGGTAGCTCTGTTGGATGAGCGTCAGACTCTCGATCTCAGTTCTGGTCTTGATCTCAGGCTCATGAGGGCAAGCCCTGCACTGGGCTCCAACTGAGTGTGGAACCTACTTAAAACAAAACAAAACAAAACAAAACAAAACAAAACAAAACAAAAACAAAACTCTGAAAGGTGGAAAGAAGAAAGTGTAGAATAGCAATGGGCCTCAGGACCCAGAGAACAACTTGCTGGTGAACGTCTTGTTTGGTTTTTTTTTGTCTTTTTTTGGGGGGGGGGTTGTTTTGTTTGTTTTGTTGTCTCCTGTATCTCAGGGTGGGTGCTAGAAAAACAGGAAATCTTGTTCAGAAGAGTCATTGAAGAAATAAGAAGAATGGAATAAAATAACAAGAAACTTATTTTGTAAGTGCCACATTTTATTATTTAAAATGTGAACTTTTAAACATATAATTAGGAGACATACAAAAAAAATCAAGAAAGTATGGCCCATAAATAAGAAGAAAGCAAGTCAGTACAAGCTGTCTCTGAGGGAGTCCAGATGTTAGATTTACATTAGGCATAAAATTTAAATAAGCTCTTATAAATATGCTCCATGAACTAACGGAAACCAAGTCTGAATAATTAAAGGATAGTAGGGGAGCAACATTTTACCAAGTAGAGAATACCAATGGATAAAAGCCATAAAGAGAACCAAGTAGAAATTCTGCAGCTGAAAAGCACAGTAACTGAAGTAATTTTTAAAAACATCACTGGAAGGGCTCCAGTGGAAATCTGAACTGGCATAAGAAAGAATCAGCAAACGTAAGCATGGCTCCAATAGAGATTATGCAACTTAAAACTCAGGGAGACAAAAGAACAGACAAGAAATGAGCAGAGCCTCAGAGAAGTGTAAGAAACCATGAAGCATATCAACCTGAGGATCGTGGGAGCCCCAGAAAAAGAGGGGAGTAGAAGAGAGCAGAAAAGTGTGCAAAAAGTAATGGCTGAAAACTTCCAAAATCTGGTGAAATATCTTTGCCTACACCTCTAAGAAGTTCATAAAATTCCTAGTCGGATCCCAATCCCAGACAGGCCATAGAGAAAATATTGAAGAGAGACTCTTGAAAGCTGCAAAAGAAAAATGACCCATCATGTGCAGGGGATCTTCCATAAAACTTAGAGCTGGTTTCTGTCATAACAGAATAACTAGCGAGAGCAACATGATCATCTCAATAGATACAGGAAAAAAAATTGACAAAATCCAATACCCTGTCATGACAAAAATACTCAACAAATTAGGATTGGGAGAGAACTGTCTCAACTTGAGAAAGTGTGTCCATGAAAAATTCACAACTAACATCATCTGCAGGCTAAGAGGCTGAACAATTTCATCCTTTTTTAAAATTTTTTATTATTTTTTGAAATATTTATTTATTTACGTTGAGAAAGAGAGGTGGAGGGCAAGCAGGGGAGGGTTGGGGAGGGGAGACAGAATCCCAAGCAGGCTCTGCGCCGTCAGCACAGAGCCCGATGTGGGGCTCAAACTCATGACCCATGAGATCATGACCTGAGCCCAAGTCGAGAGTTGGACATTTAACCGACTGAGCCACCCAGGCGCCCCTCATCCTTCTTTTTAAGTTTATTTATTTTGAAAGAGAAAGAGCACAAGCAGGGGAGGGGCTGAGAGAGAAGGAGAGAGAGAATCTTAAGCAGGCTCCACGCTGTCAGTGCAGAGCCTGATGTGGGGCTTGGACCCATGAACCATGAGATCATGACGTGAGCTGAAACCAAGAGACAAACGCTTAACCAACGGAACCACTCAGGTGTTCCTTGAACAATTTCATCTTAAATTCACACAGAAGACAAAGATGCCTATTTTATTACATGTATTCAATGTTGTCTTAGAGATTCTATCCAGGGGAATGAGGAAACAAACCAAAAAGAAAAGACTTTCAGTTTGGAAAAGAAGTAAAATTGTCTCCACTTCCAGACGAAGTCATCTTTTATACAGAAATTGCTAAGGCACCCACAAAAATACAGTTAGAATCAACAAGGAGTTCAAAAGTTTGCATGATACAAATCAGTATGCAAAAGTCAATTGCATATCGATTTGCTAACAATGAACAATGCAAAAACTAGATTTTGAAAACGATTCCATTTGTTAACATCAAAGAGAATAAAATAATTAGAAATCAATTTAACAAAGGAAGTGCAAGGCTTGCCTACTGAATACTATAAACACTGTTGAAAGAAATGAAAGAAAACCAATATAAGTGTACAAACATCTCATGTCTATGAATCAGAATATTTCATATTGTCGAGATGGCCATACTCCACAAACGTATCTGCAAATTCAGTATAAGCAATCCCTATCAAAATCTCAGCTGCCTGTTTTGCAGAAATTGACAACCTGATCTTAAGACTGCAGGGGCCCATTTTGCCTTTTTTTTTTTTTTAAATGAGGACAAAGTTGGAAGACTTATGCTTCTCTATTTACAAGCTCACAGTTCATGAGCTCAAGCTGCACATCGGGTTCTGGGCTGACAGCACAGAGCCTGCTTGGGATTTTCACTCTCTCTCTCTCTCTCTCTGCCCCTCCTCTGCTGTCTCACTCTCTCTTTCTCTTTCTCAAAATAAATAAATAAACAAACTTACTACAGAGCTACAGTAATCAAAGTAATGTTGTACTAAAATAAAGGTAGACATGCAGAAGGATGGAATAGAAATGAGAAGTAAATAAACATTTATAGTGGATTAATTTTAGACACAGGTGCCATAACAGTTAAATGGAGAAGCGAATAGTTTGCAATTGACAATGTCGTTCCAGCTCAATATCCACGTAAATGAAGTTGGCTTTCTATCTCACACCATATATAAAATTAATACAAAATGGGTTGTAGACCTAAATGTGAGACCTAAAATGGTAAAACTCTTAGAATAAAGCATATGAGTAAGTCTTTGCAACACTGGCTGGGCAACAGTTTCATAGATAAGACCTTAAAAGAACAACAAAATTAGATAATTTGACCTCATCAACTTTAAAGACCTCTGTGCTTCAAAGACATCAAGAAAGTGAATAGATGATGAATGTCATGGGAGAAATATTTGAAAATTATATATCTGATAAGGGAATTATACTTTAAAAATAAAAAGAACTTACAAATCATCAGTAAAAAGACCAATAAGAACCTTTAAAAGTGGGCAAAGAGTTTGAACAAATATTTCTCCAAGTAAGTGATACGAATGGTCAAGTGCATGAAAAAATGTTAACCGTCAGTGTGACCAGGGGAATGTTAATCAAAACCGCAACGAGATAATATTGTACACCCTTTAAGATAGACTATGATTAAAAGATATAACGACAAGTGTTGGCATGGATGGGGAGAAACCAGACCTCTCTCACGTTGCTCGTGTGATCGTAAAAATGTGGATTCACTCTTAAAAACAATATGACAGTGCTTCAAAATGTTCAACATTGAGTCACCACAAATTTTAGCAATCTACTCCTAAGTATATAAACTAGAGAATTAAAAACATATGCCCCTGCATATGTAGATGTTTTAAAAAGTTAGTATTTGCCGGTGAGTAGGTAGCCTATGGTGGCTTTGGTGGTTCCCAAGCAAGGAGCTTTTCATTGGGGTGATTAAAAGTATTCTAAAATCAGATAGTGATGGTTAGATAGTGGTTGCAAAACTCTGTGAATATCCTTAAATTAGTTTGAATTTTGTTATGTTTTTATTTATTTATTTTTTGAAAGAGAGAGACAGAGACAGAGACAAACAGAACAAGGCAGGGAAGAGCAGAGAGAGAGAGAAAGAGGGAGAGAGAGAATCCCAAGCAGGCTCCGTGCTGTCAGTGCAGAGCCCAGCGTGGGGCTCAAACCCATGAACCATGAGATCATGACCTGAGCTGAAACCAAGAGTCAGACGTTTACTGACTGAGCCACCTTGGCGCCCCCTAAACTACTTTAAATGGGTGAATGTTACGGTGTGTGAATTACGTGTCAATAATGTTGTTATTTAAAAAAAAAGAAAGAAAAAGCTGAGTGCATTGTCAAACAAAATAAACGTGAAGAAATACACAACAGATAGGAGTCAAATTTGTGGCAACTAAAGGCAAAGAAGAAATTTCAAAAGAGGGAATAAGGAAACAAACCCTTCTCTATGGGGAAAAATAATTCAGGTAATACTTAGCTTCTCATCAGAAACCAGGAGACAATAAGAAGTGCCATAATATTTTTTAAGGGGTGAAAGCGAGTAACTGTCCATTCATAATTCTCTGCCCAGAGAAAATATCCTTCAGTAATGAAAGGGAAATCAAGACATTCTCAGATGAAGGAAAACTAAGAAAAATTGTTGCCAGCAGACCTACCCTAAAAGAATTGGCAAAAGAGAGTTTGTTACACAGAAAAACAAAAACAAAAACAAAAATAAAACCCTCAAACAATCTTGGAACATCAGTGTATCAGGTTTCCACCAAAGAAAATAGAACCTGTAGGATATATACAATAGATCTATCTCTAGGAATTGGATTACACTGTTTTGAAGGGTGGCCAGGCTAGTCTGAAATCCATAAGGCAGGAAACTCTCAGGCAGGAGCTGACCTTGTTGTCCACAGGTAAAATTTCTTTTTCTTTAGGAAAATTCGGGGTGCCTGGGTGCCCAGTTGATTAAGCATCCGACTTGGGCTCAGGTCATGATCTCTTGGTTCATGGGTTCCAGCCCCGCGTTGGGCTCTGTGCTGATGGCTCAGAGCCTGGAGCCTGCTTCGTGGATTCTGTCTCCCTCTCTCTGCCTCTCCCCTGCTCGTTCTCTCTCTCTCTCTCTCAAAAATAAAAATAATTTTAAAAATTAAAAAAAAAAGGAATACCTCAATTCTATTCTTCAGTCCTTTCAACTAATTGGATAAGGCCCACCCATATGATTAGGGATAACCTCCCTTTCCTTAAAGTCAACTGACTGGAGACATTCATAAAATCTACAACGATAGCTTCACAGCAGCAACCAAATTCATGTCTGAATAACTGGGGACTAGAGCCTAGCCAAGTTGACATAGAAAATTGAACATCACAGTCCATGACTTGTTCATTTGGCACAAATACACATCTCCTGAAACCATTCTTAATCTACAAATAGAGATCATAACAAAGTCATACGTCCAGCTAACATGACATGACTATCCTGAGCACAACTGAAAAGGCACTAACGCCTTCCTCAGAAGAAGAGGCAGCATCCTTGGGTGATGCTTACTTTTCTCTTTGATATCGTGTAGCTTAATTACCGCGATGTAAAGTTAACTACTATGAAGCCATCCTATGTCAGGTAACAATAGCTTAAGAAGAAAAGAAAGATTTACTATACACGCACATACATACACAAACGTATTCATAACTAAATAGGAAGAAAACCTCAGACCATTACTGTTTTCATTTCTGTAACTTAACACATGGTTGTAACTGGTATTTATAACTATGTTCTTCCACTATTCATTCCATATTTCCTTTGCTCTCAGCAAGTACCTTGGGTTTTGTTTTTGTTTTTTTTTGGTTTTGTTTTTGCTTTTCCTGGTGGAGTTATCCGAATCTTCATTTCTGTCTGAATTCTGTAGAATTGCTGTCTGAATTGAGTTGTTAAAGTTTTCCATTGATTTTAATCACTGTAGATGTTGTAAGAAATCTGCTGCATTTCAGATATATGCCCCACCATACCTCCATGGTGTAGTGAAAGCCCAGTGTCCCCAAGATGATGACAATAAATCACCCCAGCTAGCACAGTCACTCTCTTCTTTGTCTGTTGATTCAGAGGTATGAGGAGCCCAAAGTTTCCGAGTGGTAGTCTTAAATTTCACTTTAAGGAAACATTATTATGGCTCCTGGTAGACGAATTTCCCCCTTTGGGACAAGGGTCACTGGACCAACAGAGTGTAAGTGATGGAGACAAGAGGCAAATTTTTTTCCCGTGGATTACTAAAGATTCCATTCCTATATTCTACCTTTTGATTACTTTTTAAAGTTTATTTATTTATTTTGAGAGAGAGAGAGAGAGAGTATGAGCAGGGGAGAATTGCAAGCAGGTTCTGCACCGTTAGTGCAGAGCCCAACGTGGGAGTCAAACTCACAAACACTGAGCCCAAACCAAAAATTGGATGCTTAACTAACCGAGCCACCGGGGGGCGGGGTGGGGGGTTTCCTCTTGATTCTTAAAGCCATGAACCCTGGCTATGAGAGAAATAACACCATACCTTGAACAATGAGTTAAAGTAAATAGACCCTGATGGAAGACGTTTCTCCAGCCCTGAAAGGTAGTGCCACTTACCTGGAACAATAACTGAGTTGGCCAAAGGCCATTCCACCCTTTCATCAAGCTGGCTGCTTCAGGCTGATGAGGAAATACGGAAAGACCAGTGAAATCCATGAGCACGGGCCTACTGTTGCATATTATTTGCTGTGAAGCAAGTCCCACAATCAAGCAATGCCGTGAGGGATAAGCCATTTTGTAATCCACAGATGGTAGTTTTGGCAGAAGCACTGTACGCAGGGAAACGAAATCCGCATGCAGAGTATGTGTCTATTCCGGGAAGAACAAAATGCTGCCCTTTCCAATGTAATCAACCTGCTACTAGGTAGCTAGTGGGACATCCCAGGGAGTGGTGCCATATGAGGTACTCAGGACTGGCTTCTCTGCTGGCAGATTGGGCGCTCAGTGTAACCATAGCCAGGTTGGACTTGGCAAGATAAAGTCCGTGTGGCCGATCCCTTGAACAACCTCTATCCTTGCCACCCCAACCATTTTGTTCCTGAGCCCACTGGACAGCGTTAAGAGTGGCTGAGGAAAGAGGCTGACTAAAATCCACAGAGTAGGTGGTCTTAGATACTTGATTGTTCAACGGAGCTCATTCTCTGGTGAACATTCACAATCATGTTCTTTTTAAAAAATCTCCGATCATCCAGCCAACCCACTGATCAGATCATGAATCAGTGTAGGCTCATACCTCTGGCCGTTTCTTTTTTTCCCAAGCAAAATGTAACAACCAGGTACAATAAGGTGGATTGTCCTTCACTACGGTCCTTCAACGATGTCCCAGAAAAGTGCGATAGCACCATAGCTTCCAATTTCGGGGAAACTACCTTCATTTCTAGTGCAGAACTATCAGTGAACCAGGCCCCAAATTTCTTTTCCTCTTCCTCTCCCACTGATCATAAGGAATGACTCATAAAGTCATTCATGGAGTCGGGGAGAGAAGATAATATAGCAGAAGTAGGTTCCTTGGCTATGTGGACCAATTTCTCATGAAACCTACTTGTGCCTTTAGGGCCTAGTTGAGTCCAAATTCATATACACCACTTCCAATTCACAACAGAGTGCTATTGAGCATGCCAAATTTTATGGCCTGATGGATCAGACAACAACCAGTTCATGAGGAACAGCGGAAATCACATGGTAATTTGGTGGCCCGTGGCTAAATTTTTAATTAATACTAAGGACCAGTAGCGAGTCAAAAGGTGTTTCGCAGAAGATTAGTTATCTTTAGTGGCGGGGAGGGCTCTGATCCAAATCCTAAGGGACTTCCTGCAATTCACCTACTGGAACATATGAAAGTTCCAAACAGCATTTCTCTGTGCCACTGCCATTTCGGATCTGCTGGGTCCCATGGTCCCGTGTGTCAGAGTAGCATGGACAACACCCTGGACCAGTTGCAGAGCCTTTTCTTGTTCTAAGCCCCTCTCAAAACTAACAGATTTGGAAATCGGCTGGTATATGGGCCGGAGGATATACCCAATGAAAAATGCATACCCAAGTGAACACATACCCAAATGAAACATACGTTGCCTCCAAGATCCAAAACTACCCACTAAATATGGTGCTTCTTTTCCAGTTGTAGGAAGGACCATCTTCAACAGCTTTCACTTTAGAAGCGATATCTTGACATAGTCCAGGCCACAGAAGCCTTAGAGATTTCACTGAGGTTAAAAGGTCCCTGCGTACACAAAAGGTCCCCCCATACACAAATGTCCTAGCAATATAGCCACAGCAGTGGTTGCTTCTGGCTCACTATGTCCAATTAGCATAATTTCATCAATGTAATGGATCAGTGCGATGCGTTAGAGGAGGGAAAGGTGAGCACAGTAAGTTACAAAACTGGAGGGTTGATATACCTCTGAGAGAGAAGGGGTAGAGAAATACAAGAAAGAGAAGGTATGTTGTTGATCTTGCCAGTTGACAAAAAATTGCTCCTGGTGGTCTTTTCCAAGAGGTAGTGAGAGGAAAAGTATTTGCCAGATGAATCCCCGAATACCAGGCACCAAAGCATGCGTTTGCTAAAACAACAAAATTGCCTCTAGAAACAGCAGCTGTAAATGTACTTACAACCTGGTTACTTTCACAATAATCCACCGTCGTTCTCCAAGATCCATTTGTTTTCTGCATAAGCCAAATAGGTGAGTTTGAATGGGGATGTGGTGGGAATTATCACACTGCACCTTTTAAATCCGCGATGAAAGCACTCATGTCTGTAATCCATCCACGAATGCAGTATTGATCTTAGTTTGCTACTTTTCTAAATAGAGGCAGTTTTAATGTCTTTCATGTGGCCTTTGCTACCATAATAGTATTCCCTCCATGGGCCAAGAAACCCCTACGGGGATCCTGCAAGTTTCAGAGTACGCCTGTTACGTATTCTAGAAATACAGAAATAACTACAAAATGGGATCGGGTACTCAAGTTCCAAAATCCATCAGGCAGGCCATTGAGAAGGGCATTCCAGAAACTCTCATCCAGGGCTGATGCTGTAGTTTCCAGGTAGAATTTCTTCTTCTTCACTTCTGCTTTTAAGGTCTTTCATATAATTGGATTACGTTTGCTCAAATTATCAAGGACAATCTGTTTAAAGTTATATCATTTTCTGGGCAAATAAAACGAAGCAAAAACAAACTCAAGAATTGCCATTCCACAGAATACGATTCCTAAATTCATATAATCAAACTAAATTAATAGAAGAAAGGTAATAAGACATTCTTCAAATACACTGAAACTAAAAAAAACCCAAAAACATATTTCGAATTATCCATAGGTCAAAGAAGATGTCTCCACAGAAATGAAAAAAAGACACATTGAATTTAGGATGAAAATAACACATGTTAAATTTGGGGAGGGGGGGTACGACTCAAGCAGTGTTGAGAGGGAAATTTAAAGCATTAAATGAATGCATTAGAAGGTAAATAGCCTCAGTACTCATCTCAATAATTTAGTGTAAAAAGAACAAAATAACCCCCCAAACAGGAAAAAAAAGAAATAATAAAGATAATAGAAAACACAAATAAAATATTAAACAGAAAAAAAGTAGAGAAAAGGCAATAGAACAGAGAATGTATTTTTTTAAAATTGACAAAACTCTAGTAAGGACGGAAAAACAAAAATATGAAAAGATACAAATTTACAAATTACCAAGAATATAACAGGGGCTATCAATGCAGGCCCTGCAGACATAAAATATAGTAAGGGGATATTACAAATAATTCTACACATAATTTGACAGTTTAGGTGAAATGAAGCCATTCCTCAAAAAACAAACTACATGTACAATATGAAACAGATAATCTGAATTTTCTTATGATTACTAAGGAAATTAAATTCATAATTTAAAAACTCCCAAAGGTTATTTTCTGGCCCCAATTGTTTCAGTGGAGAAATTTAATAAACTTTAAAAAATTAACCCTAATTCTAGAAATCTCTTCCAGAGAATAGAAGTTATACTTCTTGATTCATTTTATGAAGTTAGTATTACCCTAATTTCAAAATCAGACAAAACAGAAGAAAAAAAAAAACTTGGAAAAAGGAAACTTCAAGGGCACCAGTGTGGCTCAGTCGGTTAAGTGAGTAAGTCTTAATCTCAGCTCAGGTCTTGTTCTCAGGGTTGTGAGTTCAAGCCCCGTCTTGGGCTCCATGGTGAGTGTGGAGCCTGATTAAAAAACAAACAAACAAGCAAAAACAAACAAACAAAAAACGACAGACAAACATTTTTCATGAATTCACTCATAAAAATCCTTAAGAAAATGCTGCAAAGAATTGACCAATGTATAAACACCACATGAAGCTATTCTTGGCATGCAAAGCTGATGTAATATTTGGTTACCAATTGCTGTAAACCACGATATTGACACAGTAAAAGAAGAAAATCACACGACGCTATTAAGTAATTCAGAAAAGGCACTTTGGTACTCAGTCATGATAAAACTCTCCGAAAAATAGGAAGAGAAGAGGGAATTTTCTCAAATTTATAAGAAGCATCTGCAAAATATCTACAGGCAACATTATATTTGATAGTCTAAGATTGAGGGGTGCATGGGTGGTTGAAATGGTTAAGTGACCGACTTTTGATTTGGGCTCAGGTCATGATCTCACGGTTGTGGATCAAGCCCCACATCTGCCTCTGCACTGAGCATGGAGTCTGCTTAAGATTTTCCCTACCCCTCCGTCTGCCCCTCTCCGCAATCGCACGCTCTCTTTCGCTCAATAAATAAATAAATATTAAAAAAAAGATTCTCTTTCTCCCTCTCCCTCTGCACCCCCCCCAAATTCTCTTCTCTCTCAAAAAAAAAAAAAAAGTGGAAGATTGAATGCTACTCTTCTAATATAAGTAACAAGGCAAGGATGTCTGCTCTCACCACTCTTATTCAACCTACTACTGGAAATTTTGGCCATTGTAATAAAACAAGGAAAAGAGACACAATGCATACTGATCGTAAAGCTGCCTACGATTGTCTATAGAGAATCCTAAATACTATACCAAAGAAATAGTCCTAGAACGAATACGCGAGTTCAGTAAGTTTGTAAAATATAAGATGAACGCACAAAAAGCAATGATATTCTGATAGATTGTCAATGACTATGTGGATACCAAAATTTTAAATAACAATACTGTTGGGGCACCTGGGTGGCTTAGTCCGTTGGTTCAGCCACAGACTCTAGATTTTGGTTCAGGTAAGGATCTCATGGTTTGTGAGACTGAGCTCTGCATCTGGCTCTGTGCTGACAGCAATAGAACGTGCTTAGGATTCTTCTCTCCCTCTCTCCCTGCCCCTCCCCTGCTCTCTATTTCTTTTTTTCTTTTTTAATTTTTTTTTTTACATTTATTCGTTTTTGAGAGACAGAGAGAGACAGAGCACAAGCAGGGGAGGGGCAGAGAGAGAGGGAGACACAGAATCTGAAGCAGGCTCCAGGCTCTGGGCTGTCAGCACAGAGCCCTACGCGGGGCTTGAACTCACGGACCGCGAGATCACGACCTGAGCCGAAGTCAGACGCTTAACCGACTGAGCCACCCAGGCGCCCCATCCAGTAGGATTTTTTTATAGATGCAGACAAAACTATTTAACAATATTATGGTAAGGCAAAAAAAAAATAGCTAAAACAATTAGGAAAAAGAAAAAGACACTGGGACAAATGGTGCCAGAGTCATTATACTTTTGTAAACTAAACAAACAAACAAAAACAAACAAAAAACAAAAAAACAGAAAAACACACAAAAAAAACAAACAAACAAAAAGAACTTTAATCCAGGACTTACACTTTATACAAAATTAACTCAACTGGATCAACTCCAAAGGGATCATGGACTTAAATATAAAATGTAGACATTTGAAAGTATTAGGAAAAAATAGAAAAATCTTTGAGTTCTTGGGCCCGATAACTCCTTACGAAACTTCACACCAAAAGAATACTCTATTAAAGGAGAAGTGGACACGTTGAAAATGAAACACTTTCACTCTATGAAAAACTCTGTTGATAGGATGTGAAGACAATGTAGAGTCCGAGGTACATATATACAAACCAAAAATCTGGCAAAGAACTAGCATGTAGGGTATATAAAGAATTGTCAAAATTCGAGAGTAAAACAAGACAGGTTAATTTGAAAACGGACAAAAGACATGAAGAGATATTTCATGGAAGCGTATACACAGATAGCAAACTAAGCACATGAAAAGATATCCGGCACGATTCGCCGTTAGGGCAATACACATTAAAAGCACAGAAGATATTCCTATGTACTTGTCAGAATGGTTAAAATAAAAAATAATGCAAACATCAAATGCTGGCAAGGATGTAGTCAAGGAGAACTGCTCATGTATTGCTGGGAGAAACGTAAAATTGTGGAGTTATTCCCCATCAGCACTTTCCAATGAGACTAAGGGTGCAACTATGATACAGCCCAGCAATTGCACTCCCGGGCATTTACACCAGAGTCATAAAAACTTATGTTCACTAAAAACCTGTACAACAACAGCTTTACTTCATAATTGCCATAAACTAGAAACAAACCAGATTTGTTTAATGGGTGAATGATGAAAAAAAAAAGTTTGGTACATTTATAGCAGGAAATACTACTTAGAGATTATTGATCAAATTATTTCATATTTGACATTTAAATCGTGACAACCTGGATGAATCTCCAGGGAAGTATGCTGAGTGAAAAAATTGTCAATCCCTGAAGGGTACAAACAGCGTGATTCCACGTTATATAACATTTTTGAAATGACACAATTATACCCGAGGCGTAAGTGGATACCAGGGAGTGAAGCAGGGGTTACAAGCGGGACAAGAGCTGGTGTGCCTATAAATGGGGAACCTTGGGGATTTTGTGGTAATAGAATGATCTATATCCTCATAGTATCAATGTTAACGTCCTGGTTGTACTATTGTCATAGAGTTTTATAACATGGTGCCATTGGGGAAAACTGGTTAAAGGGTACATAGGGTTTCTTTGTCTTATTTCTGAGAACTCGACGTGAATCTGTAATGATCTCAAAACAAAATATTTAGTTCAAAAATGTGAATGGCATTAAATACTCATTTTGTTCTTGAAGAAGAAACAATGAATTGTGGGCTATATTGAAGTAATCACTACTGACTTAGTGTTTTAAATATCCCATTACTCTAAAGACGTTAGAGATAATTAACAAAATCAATCACAATTAATTCCATTAGTGTTCACACTCCAATAGTATATATTTCCTGAGGAATTTTAGTTCAATTGGACATGAATGGAGATGGGAAACAGTAAAATGGTTTGGAATTTATGGAATAATGTACACTGATCCTACATAATAAGATTTTTCTCTGTTGTTGAGAGGTGTTTGTGGCTTTATCAAGCAAGATTGGGAAGCTCCAACAGTTCATCAGGGTTATTTTATCCGGGGTTAAATGATGGATTTAACATGAATTGCATAGGACATAAAATAATAATATTGAGCTATTCTGGTTTTTCTAAGTCTAAGTTGTGATTATATTTCATGAGATTTTACAGGGAATAAGCATGGTACTGATGTGTCTTTAAAAAAATTATTTTTTTGGCATTTATTTATTTTTGAGATACAGAGAGAGACAGAGCACGGGCAGGGGAGGGGCAGAGAAAGAAGGAGACACAGAATCCAAAACAGGCTTCAGGCTCTGAGCAAGCTGTCAGCATAGAGCCCGATGTGGGGCTCGAACTCACAGATCATGAGATCATGACCTGAGCTGAAGTCTGACGCTCAACTTAGTGAGCCACCCAGGTGCCCTGATGTATCTTTTTTTTTTAAATCAAGGTTTAAGTTGCATAGAGTGGAATAAATAAATCTGAAGTACCTCTGTGTAGTGCATTCAAGTTTCTAAAGTGTTATTTTTTTTTTAATTGGGTTAGATGAGTTTTAATTTTGAGTTGTAGAAGTCTATATAACATGTAAACTCAATTGCTCATGTAACTATGATTCTATTTCTAGACTCCCTTCTATTTCATTTTGTAACAGTTTTATTGAGGTATAATCATCATATAGTAAAACATGCATATTTAAACTGTACAATTTTTTAAGCTTGTCATATATATATACTTAGGAAACCATCATGACCATCGAGATATTGAGCATGTCTATTATCCCAAAAGTTCCCTTTTGCAATGCAATAATCCCTCCTTCTCCTCGTGTGTTCCCCCACCCCGTGCCCTAATAATTACTGATCTGCTTTCTTTCACTGAAGGGTGGTTTATATTTTCCAGAATTTTACACAGAGTAATGCAGAGTGTATTAATTTTTATCTGTTTTGCTCAGCATGATTATCTTGATGTTACTATAGAATATGTCATATATAAAAATTCATTCATTCATTTTCATTACTAAGTATTAGACATATAACATTGTTTGCTTATTGAGTCAAATGTTGAAGGACATATGGGTCGTTCTCAGTTTTGACATCAACCAATTAAGCTACTGTGAATATTTGTGTACAAGTCTTTTCAAGGATTCATGCTTTCATTTGTCTATGGTAAACATCTAGAGATGGAATGGCTAGATCATATGGTAAGTGTATGTTTATCTTTTTAAGGACTGTCAATCTCTACAAAGTTAGATAGTTGTTTGAAATCTCTACAAAGTTAGATATTTGTTACCTGCCACTTCATGTTTTCTGGAAGTTCAAGTGTCCTGGTCAATGTTGACGCTTGTATATTTGTATAGTACTACAGAAGGAGTCAGCAAACTTAATAACATACTGATAGAGATTATTCAATCTGAAAAGCAGAGAAAGGAAGTGGAAAATCAACAAAAACTCATCAAAGACACCATTAAATGCACTAATACGTACAAAATGAGAATACCAGAGAGAGGGGAAAGAGAAGAAGGTACAGAAGATTTTTCAAAGAAATAATGCCTGAAAACTTTGCAAATATGATGGCAAATATTAATTTACTCATCCAAGAAGTTTGACAAACCCTCAGTGAGGAAATGTAAAAAGATCCATAACCCTAAGACATCCTGGTCAAAATGTCAAAAGAGGGGGGAAAAGGCGTGGTGATTTTAAAGCAGCAAAGAAAAATGATATCTCACATACAAAGGATCCCTTATAAGTTTAGCAAGTTATTCATTTTCAGAAATAATACAAGTCAGAAGGCAATAAGATGACATATTCAAAGCGTAGAAACAAAAAAAGGCCAAAAAGAATTGTTTTATCAAATTATCCTTCAGAAATAAACATCCACAGTTGAATAAAACTGAGAGAATTAATTTATAACATACCTGACTTATAAGGTATATTAAAGGAAATTTTCAGACTGAAAGTAAGTGACACCAGAGAGTAATTTAAATCCATGTTAAAAAAGGAACACTAGAAACAATAACTATGTAAGCATTTTTAAAAGACTGTGTAATAACATAATTTCCTTTCCTTTTTTCTCATAAGTGGCTTAGAAAAGCAAATGAAGGGGCACCTGGGTTGACTCCATTGGTTAAGAGTCCAACTCTTGATCTCAGCTCGGGTCATGATCTCAGTGTTCATGGGATCAAGCCCCATGTCGGGCTTGCACGGAGCCTACTTGGGATTCTCTCTCTCCCTCTCTCTCTGCTTGTCCCTTGCTCATGCCCTCTCTCTTAAAATAAATAAATAAACTTTTAAAAAGGCAAATTAATAAATAATATGCATTTAATTATATTTGGAGACCTATTACATATATAAATATATTTGACAATAAAAGCACAAAGGAGTTGAATGAGAGTAAACCTGTATTGGAGAAAAGAAATAAAACCAGATAGTAAGGTGAATTTGCAGAAATAAATGAAGAGAATCAGAAAGGAAAGATAAGGAAGTTCTATGACAAATCTTACAAATACATACTTCTCCTTTCTTGTCTTAGCTTCTTTAAAAAACATAAAATTATACAAAGTGATGGTGATAATTATATACTGTTGGGTTAATCACAAATATAGAAATAACATATATAAAAATAATTGCAAAATAAAAGAGGAAGGCAAGACTAGAGGAGTTTAGGGATGAAGTTTCTGTATCTCACTGGAAATTAATACACATCTGAATTATATTCTATATTAAGACATATATGGCAAGCGGTATAGCAACCACTAAGAAAATAACTTGAAACTTGAAAAAAAGCATTATGTGAATTAAAACGATGCAGCAGAAAATAACCATCTGGTACAGAAGGAGACAAAGAAGGACAACAAAAATGAAGCGATTGGTACCCAGGCAATCAGAAAACAGCAGATAAGTGAAACCATACTAACAATCCAAGAAGACTCAGCTCTGTGCTATCTACAGAAGTCACATATTCAATTCAACATAGATTAAAAGCAAAGGATGCAGAAAGATATAGCACGAAAATAGTAATCATAACATGTTGGAATAAGTATACCAATACTGGACAAGCATGGACTTGAAATGAAGAAGAAAACATAAAGCATCACTAGAGATAATGTGGGAACATTTTTAGGGTCAGAAAGATATAAGAACGACAACCATGCAACCACTTAGCAACAGAGTTCCAAAATGCATGATGAAAAAAAAAAACTCTAAAAATTGAAGGGAAAATAGAAAATGCAACAATAATCCCAGTTGGAGACTTACGTTTACCAATTTAAGGAATAACAAGAAAAAATATCCATATGGAGCTAGAAGACTTGACAGACATTGTAAACCACCTAGACATAACATAAATCTTTATTTAAAGCATTGCATCCTACAATAGCAGAACATACATTTAAGGCACTTGGAGCATTCACTAGGATAGACCAAAACCGAGACGCTAAAATGAACATCAAAAAATGTGAAAGGATGAAAATCATACCAAGTGTGTTCTTTAACAAAAAAGGAATACCTTTAGAAATCAGTGAGAAGGAATTTCGAGAGATTTACAAGGACGCGGAAACTAAATTACAGTTTTAAAATACCAATGGGTCCAAGGAGAGAAAGCCTAAAATATCTTAAAAAGAGAAAGAGAAACACAACGTACCAAAATTTATGGGATGTACCCAGACCAGCGCTTACAGGAAAATATAAAGCTTGTAAATACCTTTATTTAAAAAGAAAACAGAGGGCCACCTGGGTGGCTTGTTAAGTGTCCCGGTTGGTGAAGCAGCTCTTGATCTTGGCTTAGGTCATGATCTCTCGTTTTCTGGAATCAAGCCCCACGTCGGGCTCTGCGTGGACGGTGCAGAGCCTGCTTGGGATTCTCTTTCTCCCTCTCTGTACCCCTCTCCCACTCACTCACTCATGCTCTCTCTCTTTCTAAATAAATAAATTGAAAAACAAATAGTTTAATGGGTGCCTGGGTGGCTCAGTCAGTTAAGTATCCGACTCTTGATTTCAGCTCAGGTCACCATCTCATGATTTGCAAATTCAAGCCCCATGTCAGGCTCTGTCCTGATGGTGCAAAACCTACTTGGGATTCTCTCTCTCTTCCTTTCTCCTTGCCTCTCTCTCTCTCTCTCTCAAAATAAATAAAAAAAACTTTAAAAATTCATCTTTAAGAAAATAGTCTAAAATTTAAAAAAGAAAAGATTTCAGAGTGCTAGGCAAAATAATGACCCTCCACAAAGACGTCCACACACACCTTTAAGTGTATTACCTCTTATACAACAACCACATACACCTACAAGTGTATTACCTCTTATGTAGCAAGAGGGAATTAAATGTGCAGACGGAATCATGCGATTTACTCATTAGCCGACCTTAGTGGAGGGAGATGATTCTAGATTATCAGGTTGACCCAATGTAAACACACAGATCTTTAAAAGTGGAAGAGATAACCAGAAAGGGGAACTCGAGAGTCAGAGAAAGATTCAAAGATTCTTTGCTACTGGTTTTGAAAATGGAGAGAGACCAGAAGCAAAGGGATGCAGGCAGCCTCTGAAAGCTGGACATGGCAAGGGAATGGATTCTCCCATAAAACTTCCAGAAGCCCTGCTAAGACCCTAATTTGAATTCGGTTAGATATATGCTTGACTTAAAACTAAAGTACTGTAAAATAATGAATTTGTATTATTCAAGCTGTTAAATTTGCCAATTTGTTATAGCAGCCACTGGAAATTATTACGCATTATCAATAGCCATGCTTTTAAAGGCTGGTAAGTTTGGGGCCCCTGGGTGGCTCAGTTGGTTAAGCGGCTGACTCTTGGTTTCAGCTCAGGTCATGATCTCGAAGTTTATGAGTTCAAGCCCCACATCGGTCTCTGCACTGGCAGAATGAAACCTGCTTGGGATTCTCTGTCTTCCCTTCTCTCTGCCCCTTCCCCACGTGCTTTCTACCTTTTTCTCTCAAAATAAATAAAAAAAAATATTAAAACAAATAAATAAAGGCTAGTGAAGTCTATGGAAAATAAGCAGAAAGAAGGAAATAATAAAGATTAGAATGAAAATCAAATTAATAAAATGGAGAATAGAAAATCAATAAAGAAAAACCAATAAAACCAAAAATCAACAAAAAAAGAAATCTTTTAAAAGATTAAGATAATTGACTAACCTATAGCTAGACTATGCAAGAAAAGCAGAGAAGATTCAAAGTACTAAAAGCAGTAATTAAAGACGGGATATCCCTACTGATCTTACAGAATATTTTCTGTAAGGTATTATAAGGGAATACTATGTATATGTATTAAGAGGGAATACTATGAAAATTATGTGCCAACAAGCCCAATGAATTAGATTAAATACACAATACACAAACCACCTAAAATTACTCAAAAGAAAATACATAACATGAATAGACAAACAATAAGAAAAGGGTTGGTATGGATCACTTAAGGATTTCTCACAAATAAAAGCCAAGCAAAAGACGAATTCACCAGTAAATTCTTCCAAATATTTAAGCACTAACACCAATGCTTCACAAATTGTTTCAAAAAATAGAGGAAGGGGGATTATTTCCTAAGTCATTCTGAGAGAACAGTGTTACTCTGGTACCCAGCCAGATGAAGATATGGCAGGAAAAGAAAATTACTACCAATACCTTCTATGAATAACAACGTAGAAATCGTGAACAAAATACTAGTGGAAAATGTAGCAAATCTAAACACCAAAAAGAAAAAAGATTAAAACCAAGAGCAAGTAGCATTTGTCTCAGGAATTCATGATTAGTTTACTATCAAATTTTTTTATCAAATTAATTTATCAAGTTAATCCATGTAACACATCATATTAATAAAGGTGAAAAGCCACATGATCATTTCAATGGGTGCAGGAAAAGCATTTAACGAAACCTAACAATTCGTGCATGGTGAGAACACTGAATGAACTGGGAATTGAAGAGAATGTCCTCGCCCTAAAAAGTCGTCTGTGAAAAATACAGTCAGGGTCAGACTTAATAATGAGAGACTGAGAGCTTTTCCTTTAAGATCATAAAGATGTGGAGGCCCATGCTAAACACTTTTATTCAACATCATTGAGGAGGTTCTAACCAAGGCAATGGGGCAAGAAAAAAAAAGATATTCAGATAAGACAGGAAGAAGTAAATTATCTCCAATGGCAGATGGCACGATCATGTATGTGGAAAATATTAGGAATTGACAAAAAACAAGATTGTGAAATGCAAAATCGATATGCAAAATTCAACTTTAATTCCACACTCTGGGAATCAACATGCCAAAATTGTAATGAACCAATGTCATTTAAAACAATATCAAAAGGAAGAAAATCATTAAGAATATATTTAACAGAAGAATGCAAGATTTGTGTGCCGTTTTAGCTGTAAAACATTGTTCAAAGAAATTAAAGAATACCTAAATAAACGGAAGGCATCGGATGTTCATGTATCAGAAATCCTCACATTGTTAAATGGTAATACTCCTCACATTGACTTATAAATTCAAAGGAGTCTTTATAAAAATCCCAACTATCTTTTTTTCAGAAATTGACAAGCTGATATGAAAATTCAATGGAAATCCTAGCAGAGTAAAAATTTTGAAAAATTTTCAAAAATGAAATAAAGTTGTGAGCTCACACTTATGATTTTAAAACTTACTACAAAGGTAGATTAATCAGTAAAGGATGATTCTGATGTAGGTATAAACATACTGATAAATAAAGCCGAGTTAAGAGACCAGCATTACTTTAATACCAAAACCAGACACACACCCTACGAGATAAGAAAACTACAGAGCAATACCATGAAGATAGATGCAAAATTCGTCAACATATTATTAGCAAAATTTATTCCAACAATGTTATAAAAATAATTATATACCATGACTAAGTGGGATTTATTCCAGGTAGGCAAAGCTGATTCAACATTTGAAAATCAGTTAATGAAGTCTATCACATCAAAACAGACTAAAAAAGAAACATCACATGAACACAGCAATGGATGCAGAAAAGGGCTCCTGGGTGGCTCCATCTCTTGAGCATCTGACTTCGGCTCAGGTCATGATCTTGCCGTCTGTGGGTACGAGCCCCATGTCAGGCTCTGTGCTGACAGCTCAGAGCCTGAAGCCTGCTTCAGATTCTGTGTCTCCCTCTTTTTTCTGCTCCTCCTCAGCTCATTCTCTGTCTCTCTGTCTCTCTCTCTTTCTCAAAAATAAACGAAACATTTTAAAGAAAGATGCAGAAAAATCATTTGACAAAATCTTACATTCATTTCATGATAAAAACTTTTGGCAAACTAGGGATAGAGGGAAATTTCCTCTACTTGATAAAGAATACCTACAAGAAAACAAAACAAAACCCTAGAGCTTAATGGTGAGAAACTGAAAGCTTTCCTACTAAGATCAGACAGAAGTCCACGGGGGAGGGGAAGAAAAAAAAAGAGGTTAGAGAGGGAGAAAGCCAAAGCATAAGAGACTCTTACAAACTGAGAACAAACCAAGGGTTGATGGGGGGTGGGAGGGAGGGGAGGATGGGTGATGGGTATTGAGGAGGGCACCTTTTGGGATGAGCACCGGGTGTTGTATGGAAACCAATTTGACAATAAATTACATATTAAAAAAAAAAAAGATCAGATACAAGACAAGTGTATCTTCTCTCACCACTCCTTTCAACATCGTATTACAAGTTCTAGCCAATTCTGTAAGATAAGAAAAGGAAATAAAAGTCATCCATATTGGGAAGGAAGAACTAAAGCCATCTTTGTTCCAGATGATATAATTGTATATGTAGAAACACAAAAGAATTGACAAAAAAATCCTGGAACTACCAAGTGATTATGGCAAATTTACAGGACACAAAGTTAACACACAAAAGTCAGTTGCTTTCCCACATACCAGCAATCAACAAATGAAACTTGAAATTAAAAACACAATAACATCTATGTGAACATCTCCCCTCCCAAATGATATATGTAGGCATACATGTCATAAAACAGTTACAAGATCTATATGAGGAAAATTACCAAATCAGACAAAGGAAATCAAAGAAAACTAAAAAAAAATAAAATAAAATAAAGAGATATTCCATGTTTATGATAGGAAGTGTCAATATTGTCAACCTGATACATAGATGCAATACCAATCAAAATCCCAGCAAGTTATTCTGTGAATAACTTGACAAATTGATTCTGAAGTTTAAATGGAGAGGGAAAAGGCCCAGAAAAGCCAACACAATATTACAGAAGAACAAAGCTGGAATACTGACACTACCTGATTTTAAGACTTACTATAAAGCTACGTTAATCACCAAGCGTGATATTGGTGAAAGAATGGAAAAATACAACAATGGAACAAAATGGCTCAGAAATCGACACCCAAAATTATGCCAATGGATCTTTAACAAAGGAGCAAAGGCAATACAATCAAGCAAAAATAGTCTTCAACAAATAGTGTGGGAACATCTGGACATCCATTATTCGAAAAAAAAATGAGTCTAGACACAGACCTTACATTCTTCACAGATATTAACTTAAAAGAAATCAGGGACCTAACTATAAAAGGCAAATCTCTAAGACTCCTTAAAGATCACACAGGAGAAAACCTACATGACCTTGGGTATAGCAATGACTTTTTAGATACAACAAAGGTGTGATCTATGAAAGAAAGAGTTGATAAGCTAGAATTCATTAAAATAAAAAAAACTCCTGCTCTGGAAGAGATAAAATGTCAAGAAAATGGGAAGATAAACCACAGGCTAAGAGAAAATATTTGCAAAAGACACATCTGATAATGGTTTTCTAAAATACATAAAGAATTCTTAACGCTCTCCGATAAAAGAAAAACTGACTCAAAAAAACGAGCCAAGGACCTTAACATACCTTCCTAAAGTATACAGATAACAAACAAGTAAATGAAAAAGAAGCTCCACATCATATGTCATTAGGAAAATACAGATCAAAACGATGGGATGCTACGACAGACCTATTAGAATCACCCTTACCTGGAACACTGACAACAGCAAGTACTACTGAGGACGTAAAACAGCAGCGGTTCTCATTCATTGCTGGTGGGAATGTAAAATGGTACAGCCACTCTGGAAGACAGTTTGGGGGTTTCTTACAAAAACACGCTCTTCCCATATGGCGGCAGTCGCACTCCTTGGTATTTACCCAGAGGAGTTGAAAACTTCTGTTCACACAAAAACCTGTACGTGGATGTTTATCTCAGCCTTATTCATAATTGCCCAAACCTGGAAGCAAATACGATGTCCTTCCGTAGGTGAATAGATAAGCAAAGAGTGTTTCATCCAGAAAATGGAATATTATTTCACACTAAAAAAGGGGGGGTGGCTGTCAAGCCATGAAAACACACAGAGAAACTTTAAATGGGCATTACTAAGTGAAAGAAGCCAATATGAAAAAGCTACATGCTGCATGATTCCAATCACATGACACTCCAGAAAAGGCAAACCATGGAGACAATAAAAAGATCAGTGGCTGCCAGAAAACCTGAGGGAGCAGAAATAGGAATAGGTGGAAGACAGGGGAATTTTAGGGCAGGGAAGATACTCTGTCTGTTACCATAATGATAGGTACCTGTCATTACACATGTGTCCAAACCCATAAAATGTACAACAGCAAGAATGAATCCTAATGGAAACTATAGAGTGTCTATAATATGTCCAAATAGGGTCATCCTTGATAAAACAGTATACCGTTCTTGTAAGTGATGTTGATAACAGGCGAAATTATGTATGTATGAGGACAGGGGATACATAGGAAGGCTCTCTACCTCCCCCTCAATCTTATTGTGAACCTAAAACTTCTCCGGAAAAGTGAAGTCTTCGTGAAAACAAACAAACAAATAACCAAAGAGTGCAGAAATAAACTCTTACTCTTGAAGGTCAACTTTTTAACAAAGGTGCTGAGACAATGAAATGAAGAAAGAAGAGTGGGTTTCAAAAAATGGTGGTAGAACTACCAGATACTCACATACAAAAGGATGAGAAGGACACCTTGCTCTCACCATACACAAAAACTAGCTCAAAATCGATCGTAGACATCAACGTCAAAGCCAAAACTACACAACTCTCAGAAGAAAGCACAGGAACAAATTTCGGCGGGTTTGGTACTAGTTTCTCAACGAAGACACCAAAAGTACAAGGATAAGAAGAAAGGAAATGAAACCGGACTATATCAGGTTCCTTCTACACTTTGTTGGAGAATCTCCTCAGGTAAATATCCAAGTTCATCACCTGCAAGCTCTGCTTTCCACATAACTCTAGAACACAACTCAGCAAAGCTTTCTGGCACTCCTTTCCCTCGGGTTTCAAATAACGTGTTCCCCATGTCTTTCCATTTCCCCCACCAGCAGCACCTTTAATGTTGATATTTCCACCAACAGTCTTTTTAGACAATTAGGCATTTTCAAGAGATATAGGCTTTCCCTACCATGTCCTTATTTCCGTTCAGCCCTCACTAGCAGAGTCATTCGTACTGTAGTTCTTTGTTTTTTTTTCTTTACTTTTCTTTTGCAAGAGAGGTGGGGATAGCCAGAGGGAGAAAGAGAATCTTAAGGATCTCCACTGAGCATGGAGCCTGACGCAGGGCTCGACCCCATGATCCTGGGGTCATGACCTGAGCTGATATCAAGAGACGGATGCTCAACTGGCTGACCCACCCAAGTGCCCCAATACCATATTTCTATTAAGACTTTGTTTGGCTGCTTCATACAGCGTTGGCAGGGACATAAAATGATACAGTCCCCTTTGGAAAGAGTTTGGCAGCTCCTAAGTTCCTCAAAACGTTAAACATACTGTTGTTTTATGACTCAGCAATTCCACTTCTAGCTATACACCCAAGCAAATTGAAAGCATATGTCCACACACGCAGAAAATTGCACATGAATGCTTATAGCACTATTATTCATAATAGCAACAAATATGGAACAACCTACGTATCTCTCAATGTGAAAGGATGAATAAGTTGTTATTTATACAGTGGAATGTTAGTAGGCAATAAAGTGAATGAAGTGGTGATACATGCTATAACATGAATGAATCTTGAAAACTTTATGTTCATTCACGAAGCCAGCCACAAAAGACTGTATATCGTTTGAAGCTACTACCATGAAATGGCCTGAATAGGCAAATCTGTACACAGAAAGTAGGTTAGTAATTGTCTGGAAGTGAGTGGAGGGAAGTGGGGGAAAAGAGGAGTGGCTGCTGTTGGTCAAAGAGTTTCCTTTTGGGTGATGAAACTGTTCCAATGTTAGACTGTTGTGAACGGTGCACAACTCTGTTTATATACTAAAATTAATTTCATAGTACGCTTTAAATTGGTGAGCCCTATGGTATGTCATTCAAATCTTAATAAAGCTGTTTTTTAATTATTTTAATTGTAATTTTTGAGAGAGAGCATGAATGGGGGAAAGGGTCAGAGGGAGAGAGAGAATTCCAAGCAGACTCCACACTCAGCATGGAGTCCAACGCGGGGCAAAATCTCAGTACTCTGGGGGCGCCTGGGTGGCTCAGTCGGTTAAACGTCCGACTTCGGCTCAGGTCATGATCTCGCACTCCGTGAGTTCGAGCCCCGCGTCGGGCTCTGTGCTGACCGCTCAGAGCCTGGAGCCTGTTTCCGATTCTGTGTCTCCCTCTCTCTCTCACCCTCCCCTGTTCATGCTCTGTCTCTCTCTGTCTGAAAAATAAATAAAACGTTAAAAAAAATTAAAAAAAAAACTCATTACTCTGGGATCAGCCAAGAGTCAGACTCTCAACTGACTGAGCCACCCAAGTGCCCCACAATAAGCTGTTTTTGAAAATATTTTTAATATGGTGCTTCTCCCCAGCATATTCTATAGACACCATGGCTATTCCTATCAAAGCCCGTAAAGGACTTTTTTGTAGAAATGGACAACCTGAACCCAATATTTTATAAAAATTCAAAGGACTCAAAGTAACTAAAGTAATTATGAAAAAGAAAAATCTTACACTTACTGATCGTACACTAACTGATTTCAACCTTAAACTACAATACTTACGATGGTGTGAAACCAATAAGGAGATAAACATGTACATCAATGGAACAGAAATGAGATTACAGACATAAATCCTGGAATAGTCAATTGATTTTTTTTTTTAACATTTATTTATTTTTGAGACAGAGAGAGACAGAGCATGAACGGGGGAGGGTCAGAGAGAGGGAGACACAGAATCTGAAACAGGCTCCAGGCTCTGAGCTGTCGGCACAGAGCCGGACGCGGGGCTTGAACTCACTGAGTGCGAGATCATGACCTGAGCCGAAGTCCGACGCTTAACCGACTGAGCCACTCAGGCGCCCCAGTCGATTGATTTTTGACAACGTTGCTAAGATGATTCCTTGGGGAAAAGGATATAGTCTTTTTAACTAATGGTTCTGGGAAAAATTGACCAAAAAAACTCCCCAGAAACAAAATACAAAACTAGGGTTGGTATCTCATATAACATACAAATTTTAATTCAAAATGGATCATAGACCCATGTGTCAAACCTCATAAATCACTTTTAGCACAAAGGGGAATAGGATCTTGGCCTTATATTAGGCAAATTTTCTTAACTATGACAACCAAGCGCAATCTTGAAAAGAAAAAAATATGAATGAATCAAACATCAGGGAATAAGAGTGCCGCTTTTCAAAAACATAATTTTTTAAAAAATTAATAAAATAGGCCAGAGTGAGGACAAATATTTGCCAATTATATATTTGATAAAGACTTTCCCCCATGCTATATAAGACACTTTTACAACTCAGTAATTAACAAAAACAAAGCCTAAGAGGAAAAGGCAAAGTATTTCACCAAAGAAGTATCTCATCAAAGGAGACACACAAATGGCTTGTTAACATATGAAAACATGCCTAATGTCATAAGTAACTAGAGAAATGAAAATTAAAACTACAATTTGATCCTTCTACGCCTCTGCTATAATGGCTACAATCAAATACCTTGCCAATACCAAATACTGATGAGGATGTAGAGAAACCAAAACCCTCACATATTGCTACTGGGAATGTGAAATGGTACAGATACGGTGAAACCCAGTTTAATCATTTCACTATAAAAGTAAATCTTGACAGTGTATCAGCAATACCACTCACAGATTTCTCCTCAGGAAAAAATTTAGAAAATATATAGTTGCCCAAAGATTTGTACATGAAGGCTCATAGCAGCATCATATAACTATACAATAGCCCCCAACTGGAAATAATTCACCTGTCCATCATCTTGTAAATGGGTAAACCAAATGTGGTACATAGAATTCAGTAATCACACAGAATGGCATATTAATACGTATTGCATGACATCACTTACGTGGATCCAAATAACATGGCTACTTCACTCTAAGCTGAGAAGTTGCTCTTTTGCCTTACCAATTCTGAAATTCAGTGTGTGTGGCAATGTTGAAGCTATAGAATATGTTAGCGGACACACAGTAAAACCTTGGTTTGCAAGCATGATTCGTTCCAGAAACATGCCTGTAATCCAAAGCACTCGTGTATCAAAGCAAATTTTCCCATGAGAAATAATGGAAACTCAGACGATTCGTGCCACAACCCAAAAACAGTCATATAAAAATGATTACAATCCTGCAATATAATACAATATGATAAAGAAAATACAGAATGTGAAGGAAAATAAATTACCCTGCCCTTACCTTTGAAAACCTTCGTGGCTGGTGTGAGGGAGACGAGACAGAGGAGAGTCATTGTGTAGGGAGACTTTCACTATCACTAACGGGATCGCTGCTATCTGTTGGCTCAATGGAATCTTTTTCGTTTCCTGCAGTTTTAACCAGGAACCTATCCGATGACACTTGCTTTTGCCTCCTTTTGAGGATTTGGCGGAAACGTGACTTTGGTTGTCGCTAAACAGATTCATCCCTCGCACTGCTACAGCCTTATTCGGGTGGTGCTTTTCTACAAAACTTTGCACTGTCTCCGACATTTTACACATCTCCCTAATCTCATCTGAAGTGAGGGGTTCCTCTGCCTTTTTCTCCTTTTCCACTGCAGACGAGATGCAGACTTCTTATACAATCCCGCAGTTTTGGCCACTTGCATACCTCATTTGCACTTCTCTATGATTTCCTTTTTAACTTCCACTGTAATCATCCCCTTCTTCTTCCTGCCTTTCTTTTCAACCTTTTCTGCATGGGGGCCACTGTACATGCTCGTATGGATGTTGACTACAGTACAGTATCAATAAACTCTCGTCATATACTGTATTTAACATAACTGGTAATAAGGTGGTAGAGGAAAGGGTCTATATCTGCAGGCAGCCTGACCTAGAACGAAGCAAAGCATTCTTAAGCTCACTCTTGGATGGGAAAGCAAAGGACTGTCCATACAGGCTTTGAAGTGACAGAAAATACCCTAGTGCCAGTTGTGGGCACCTTCCAAGGTTCTGAAAAATCACTGATTCTGCCAAACACCTCAGCCTGAGACTGAGCATCCAAGCATGGGAGACGTTCACCCACAATCCTGCAGAGAGAGAGAGAGAGAGAGAGAGAGAGAGGAGAGAGAGAAGGAGAGAGAGAGAGAGAGAGAAGAACCATTGGCTCAGTTGTGATCATGTGACATTCAGTGTCACGTACTACTCGTATTGCAAAACATCACTCATTTATCAAGTTAAAATTTATTAGAAATGTTTGCTCATCTTGTGGAACGCTCGCAGAACAAGTTACTTGTAATCCAAGGTTTTACTGTGTTTCTTTTATCCTCATAAATTATTAATGTTTCAAGTTGTCAGAATTTATCTAAGTATTAAGATAGTCAATCTAAGGCAAACATCTAAAGTGACTTTCCAAAATTAGAAATAATGTCAAACATAGCATATTTTATTAAATCTAGACTCATCTATTTTAACGTGCATAGGTATTTTACATACACGTAATAAAGAAATCTTCTCTCCTTTAAGTTATGTCACCTCCTCAGTTGTAAGATGGATTACAATGTGAAAAATATAAGTCTTCGTATTTATGAGACTTTCATTTATTTTGCATGCCCCAAAATATATTTGTTGCCAATTTTCCGAATGCAAACCATTTGAGTTTGGAGGTGATTGTTACTATTGGCTTCAGAAAGTCAAATTGACAGCAGAGTTTTCCATCTGTTAAAAAAAAAAGCTATCTTTAATAGTTTTATAATAAAAAGAGCCATCTTAATCTAGTTTCTTTAAAAGAAAATTGTCTATAATTGTCGTCTTCGTTCATCTATCAATCAACGTAAGAATAGGATTTTTGATGTTATATAAGCGATCCACTCTGTTGGATATATTAAATTGTTATTGGATGTTTGAAATTATTATTTGATTACGGTCAATTCTGTTTCACATATTACTAGTAGGGAATCCTAGAATACTGACATTCGAAGGTAATTTATTAATCAATCCCATAGTCCCGCTCTGTAAGCATATTTTACCGATTAAAATGAATTACATAACTAAATCTGGAAGGGAATTTATTTGTAGCAGTAAGAACGAATTTTGAACATACCTGGAGACTCACGATATTCATGGCTGGCTAGTAAAACATTTTCCAGAAGAACACAGCTTGTTCAGTGAGGAATATTTGGCTTTGTGCTAGTGGTATCTCTGAGTATTATGGCACGTCTTCCCTCCAACCCTGTTACTCATTCTCCATCCTTCCCTTCCCTCTCATTTTCTTCCATTCTTCCTCCCTCTATTTCTTGTTCTCTGCCTCCATTCTTTCCTTCCTTTCCTTTCTTTGGCATAAGTAAAGGAACTTTTTACTAATCTCTTTTGATTCTTTCCTTTTGGTCCTCCTTAAAAGAAATAATAAAAAAGAGCTTTCCAATTGCTCCCATACACACCTTTGGGGGAGATTTATTTATTCAACTAAGAAATAAGAAATATGGTTTACTTCTTAAGTCGATAAAAATAGTTTGGAATCGTTGTGGTCATGGTGGGGAGGCAAATTTATCTTTGCTTTTTGGACACTGGTTGTATAAAAAGAACTTCGTCAAATTTACATATTGGACATAGACTCGTGAGAAAGGACTATGCTAACTTGACAAGAGACTTAATATTCCCTGAGATAGTTTAACCAGAGTTACCTATTTTTAAGTGTTTATTTATTATTTATTTTGAGAGAGAGTGAGAGAGAAAGAGCGTGTGTGCTCCTGTGCAATCAGGGGAGGAGCAGAGAGAGGGGGAGAGAGAATCCCAAGCAGGTTCTGCGCTGTCAGCTTAGAGTCTGATGTTGGGCTCAGTGTCACAAACTGTGAGATCATGACCTGAGGCGACATCAGGAGTTGGATGCTCAAGGAACTGAGCCAGCCAGGTGTCCCTGAGTTACTTTTTTTTTTTTTAATTTTTTTTAACGTTTATTTATTTTTGAGACAGAGAGAGAGCATGAACGGGGGAGGGTCAGAGAGAGGGAGACACAGAATTGGAAACAGGCTCCAGGCTCTGAGCTGTCAGCACAGAGCCCGACGCGGGGCTCGAACTCACGGACCGTGAGATCATGACGTGAGCCTAATTTGGCCGCTTAACCGACTGAGCCACCCTGGTGCCCCCCGAGTGACTTTTTTACTGTTGCCTTAGACATTGTTTCTAAGTGATTGGACACAAGACACATTTTAATAAATTCAAAGCAGACGTTGCAAAAGCATGAAAACAAGGTATTGCATTACCTGCTTGTCCCTCTAACCCTCAAAGCCTGTCCTTCAGTCAACCTTCGGATGCCCCCAGGAGAACCCAACCCGGGATCCAAACTGTCCTTTCACCTATGGAGTGTCAAGCAATTCAACTGAAAATGGGGCCACCTCCTCAAATGGACTCCCTTTCCTGGAAATTTAGTCCCTGGTGTAAGGTCTGTGGCAGCATAGAATAATGTTTAAAGCCTTCCCCTGTGATCTCGGGCTTTCCTCTCGCCTAGAGAAGGAGAGGGTGGCAGAATGTTTTTCTGTTGAGGGACGCTAGGATCCAGATACTCCAAACAGTGATAGGAACTCGATGCAGGAAAAATATGCTGCAGGGGCACCGAGGGGGATTCCGTCCCTTAAGCTTCGGACTCTTGATTTCGTCTCAGGTCATGACCTCACCTTTCGTGAGACTGAGCCTCACATCAGGCTCCATGCTGACCACACTGAGCCTACCTGGGATTCCCTCTCTCTCTCCCTGTCTCTCTCTCTCCCCCTCCTCCTTCTCCTCTCTCTCCCTCTCTCTTTCTCTAAATAAATAGATACAAACTTTAAAAAGAAAAAGAGAAAAATATGCTGCAAATATGTAATTAGAACGAAAAGTGATGGTCGTTGGTATTAGGCACATTAGTACTGATGTTTTAGAGAAATGCAAAACGCTCACATACAACAGATGCTGCCTGAAATGTGTCCATTGTGTGGACCCAATGCTTGTCAGCACGGATGCCCAGGCCGAGGATCTGAGAAAACTGTGACTGACGGGTGGGTGTAACTGGGAGCCATGTCCACGGTGACAATCTTATCATCATTATTGACTCATTACAGAAGGTTCTAGTTCACTGTAGTAGCAAGGGAAATTCCTAATTGTATCTTTAGCCTTAAAAATGAGTTGGAGTTAAGATCTTCCTAAACATGCGATTTCTCACAGTTTCCACGTTTGCCAATATTTATCAGTTTGAGACTCTGCGATCAGGTAGAATAGGGCACTGAGCTGATCTTTCAATCAATCAGATAAATGCAGTGAGGAAAATAATACAGCCAGAGCCCCAAGTAAGAACACTGTAACGCTCAGGCACCGTGAGGGGTACAACCTGGCTTGATTTCTAGACAGAAGAAGCAAAAACATTTTGTAGGAAATCCCAAATGGTCACTTATGAGTTGTGAGACTTTGGGAAATGCTCTATAGTAAGGAGGTCAGTCTCTTTATCACACTCATGGGAATAGCATAATCTCTGTTTTCTTTACAAAGTTATTTAAAGCTATTATGGGAATGTTTCCATTAAAATACCATAATCTCTAAAATGTTAAGTTTCACATGGTATTTATGAAATACTAAAAGTTACAATAGGATTAATAATAATTGGGGGAGATAAATTTAAATTTATTAACACATTCTGTAAGTTGGGCTTGCTAATATAAAATAGAAGACCATGGGGGAGGTGAAGGGGAAAAAAAAGTTACAGAGAGGGAGGGAGCCAAACCATAAGAGACTCTTAAAAACTGAGAATAAACTGAGGGTTGATGGGGGGGGGGGGTAGGGGAGAGGGGAAAGTGGGTGATGGGCATTGAGGAGGGCACCTTTTGGGATGAGCACTGGGTGTTGTATGGAAACCAATCCGACATTAAATTTCATATTAAAAAAACACGTTTTCTTAAATGTTTATTTGTTTTTGAGAGAGAGAGAGAGAGAGAGAGACAGAATGAGTGGGGGAGGGGCAGAGAGAGAGGGAGACAGAATCTGAAGCAGGCTGCAGGCTCTGAGCTGTCAGCACAGAGCCCGATGGGGGCTCGAACTCACAGACCACAAGATGATGACCTGAGCCAAGTCGGACGCTTAACCGACTGAGCCACCCAGGACCCCCTAGGTTTGTTAATATAATGTAATGTGGTTCTTGATATTAAGGAGAATTGGAGATCATTGTCAGTAAGAGATGGAAGGAAGGGAAGAACCCAGGGTAGTTAGACTAAAAGCTAAAAAAATACTGTTCAAAAAAAAAAAACACAATTAAAAGTGGGTATCTAAGTATGCACATTTTAGGAATAGATTTAAGAGTATAAATTGATACAATCTGATATTACAGTTGGCTAAGAGTTGAATGAGGTGCCCCCTTAATGAGTGGCCCTGCGACAAAGGAGAGGATGTGGGGGGCGGGTAACCTTCCTTTCTTGCTGTGTGGAGTCGAACAGGCATGTGATGTGGGATACATGACATGGGACCAGGTAGTTTCTTTCTACCAGGACATGGTGGGGTTTCGGAGCCAATGGACGGAGTCCATCAGTTGAGACAATATATGTCTTTACACTACATCCTAGATTCCCCAGGGCAGGTGCGGGGGGAGATCTGAGACATGATCAACCCACACGCCAAAGCGTGTGTTCAAAACTCAATTCGAACCTTATCAGCAGGTTAACATTATCTTTCCAAGAATTTTTTTGTTCTGTTTTTTTTTTTTGAGACAGAGAGAGACAGAGCACGAGCAGGGGAGGGGCAGAGAGAGAGGGAGACACAGAATCTGAAACAGGCTCCGGGCTCTGAGCCTTCAGCACAGAGCCCGACGCGGGGGCTCAAACTCACAAACCGTGAGATCATGACCTGAGCCGAAGTCGGCCGCTCAGCCGACTGAGCCACCCAGGCGCCCTTATCTTCCCAAATTGTACATAGCCTTCAAACGCATCCACTACTACGACGGTCAGGTACAAAAGAGGGCAAAGTAACATATAAGTCTGATCACCAAATGAAATCGAATGCCTCTCTTGGACTTACAGTTCTTCCCAGTCACTGGCTATTTTCTCCAAAGATGTAAGCAAGAGAATTAAAACGAAGACTGAGCAGGATCATAGGGGAGTAACAGATGTTGGTTAAGAGTGAAACGCCACTCCTGATAGAACAGCAGTGTGCAGCTGGAATGCGAAAGACTTTTGCCCCCGGAGGCCCATCTCCATGTCAGATTTTAGCAGGAAATGATGCTTGGGGTGCCTCATACATTATCGGGGGCTGCCGGTGTGAGTTTGGGAAGATCATTTGTGCTCTCGTATTTTGATAACCTAAAATTCTTTCCTCTCACTGGAAACAGCTTCTTTTGGCCTTACTGGAATGGAAGCTTGTAGGGGGCTGGGGGTGGGGGTGAGAGAGAAAGAGACACAGAGACAGAGAGAGAGAGAGAGAGAGAGAGAGAGAGAGAATGAGAGCAAGAGAGCAAGCAAAGGGAGGAGAGAGAAGGAACAGAGAAGGAGAAGGGATTTGAGAATGATTTCTTCTTTGCCTGTGAAGTATCTGTTTTTCCCGACACAAAGGAGAGTGCTTTGTCATTGTTTTCTTTATAACATTGATGAATTTCCTGTGGAGTGGGTATTGGGTTTTAGTTAACCATGACAGGGGCAGAGATTTATAGGCGGTCGCTTCGGAGGCTGTTTGAAAGGCTCCATAATGCCTCAAGGCACAGATGTGTTTTCAGTGCTCACTTCTGGTAAATAACCAACAGCTTCATACAGTCCACCCCTTTGCCCTGATTAGAGCACTCTCCTTGAAAAATGAAGTATACTCAATGAAGCTCAAAGCAAAGGCAGGAAAGAGGGGAGGAGGTGGGTTTGTTTTATTTTGTTATTTCAACGTCATGCATTCTCAGAAAGAACTGAGGGATTCAGCCTGTCCTTGTGGGGGTTTTTTGTGTGGGGGTTATTTTTTGTTCGTTGTTGTTTTTGACACAAGAAAGGCGATATTCTGCACAATGGATTGTATTCTAAATACTATTATGTTTCTCCTCATACTCTGGTAGCGCTAATTCTACCAACGGGTGCTACTATATGTATTTCATAAGTAAATGTTTCTTAGTGGAAGCAAAAAAGTGAAAGTAAAGAACACAACCCCCCCCCCCCCCACTATGAACATAAACATATCACTGGATGGTTTCTTTTCTCTGTTTTTCTCTCCTTCACTCACTCTTTCACGTGTGGAATGATCAGTTACAGTTTTTTTTCCTAACTCAAAACCCATTGAAAGCTTTTATCTTGTTATTATAAATCTTCATTTAATGACTGTACCATAATTTACTTAACCCTCTGTGTTCAAATTGCCGGTTTTCAAGGTTTCACAATTTTGTATCGCACAGAAATGAGCATTTTGCACACAATGCTTTTTTTCTGCAATTAGTACTATTCCCTTAGTCGAGATTCCGGTAAGTGAACTCATTTGGTGTTGAATATTTTAAGGACATTTGGTTCATATTGGCAAATGGCTTTGCAAAAAGAATGGATCAATTTACATTTCTATAACAGCCTTTTTGCCATAACCTCCCCAGCAGGAGGTATTTTTCAGATTTTAAAAGTATTTTGCTAATTATTTTTAATGCCTACAATCTACTAGTAAGTCTGGACAAACCCATTATTATTAATATCTCCCGAATAGTTCACCTTCTATGGCTTCGTGAAATCTCAGAATTTCTATTTAATTCTGAAGTTCAGATATATCTCTAGATACTGTCACAATACATTCAAATATTTATTTCCCAGATTCCCTTTGCCTTCAAGTTTCAATTATTCTAAAGATGTTCTTTGTTTACAGCTGTATTGACATTGAACAGAAGGATAAGGTTTGGTAGCATATTTTAAAAATGTATTAGAAGCCCTTGTCTTCAATGAACGAAAACTAAAGAGCTAAACCATTGCCTGAATGAATGCCAGGGGAAGACAACCGAATAGCCTATGTATATTTGGATACAGAAAGAACACTCAGCACAACAGCACCTTCAAATCGCATCTATGATCTTCACGTCCTGCAATATGCCTTTGGGTTCCACGGGTTAAGTTTGTCAACTGGTGGAGATCAGATAATGGCTCAAGTTTCTCTGGTGCTCTAGAGAATTTTACAGTTTTCCCTTGGACTCTTTAGCCGGAAGTGGAAACGAAAGTTGTGTCTGGTCCACGTGGCCCTGATTAGGAGTGAGAGAACAGAGGAAGCAAGAGAGCGTCTCCGGAGCAAAAGAACCACTTCGCTGCCTCCAAAAGCGCATTTCTTCCTTTCACCTGAGCTTGTCATGAGCCATCTCATCACTAGCGCCAACCCAGATGGCGGGGAAAGGCAGGTAGGTGGTGAACCATGTAAATGGGAGCACATTTCCACCCCGTGCTCACTCGGATGCTGGCGTGTTCATACTGTCCAGGAGCCCGATTGTAGCAGAAACGCCACCCAGAGTTCACAAGAACACCCTCCCACAAACAGCAGGGAGACGTGTCAGAAGGAACTAACCGTTTCTTAATTCATCTCTATAGAAGGATATTTACAATTTAAATAGGAAAATTTTTTTTTTAATCTTTAAATGTTTATTTATTTTTGAGAGAGAGAGAGAGCACGAGCAGGGGAAAGGCAAAGAGAGAGAGAGACACAGAATCCGAAGCAGGCTCCAGGCCCCGAGCCATCAGCACAGAGCCCAACGCAGGGCTCAAACTCACAGACCGTGAGACCATGGCCTGAGGAGAAACTGGATGCCCAACTGACTGAGCCACCCCGGGACCCCATCACATATCTTTTTAATGTTCTTTTTTTCCAAATGCCTAAGATTCTTCTCTTTACATCAGATTATTTCGTACAAAAATTATTTAGTACAAAAAAAATCAGAAATTCATCAAAACCCTTTGGGAGCATCTTATAAAACTGAATTTTCAGCATGCATTACCTGGAGAGAAATGTCTGGTGTTATGCCAAATTGGTGCTGATTTCATCAGTACACTCACCAAAGCCTCTTTACCTTCTCGGCAGATAACCTTCCCCTCTTGGTCTCTATCTCTAGGCTCAAGCCACCGAGGTACGTGCATCTAGGACAAAGGTAGTCTGACTTAGTCTGAGGCAGAAAGGATCCTGGACAGCGGGTGGGTACACATGCAGTATATTCTGGACTTCCAGCTTGATTGACATTTGGCTTTCAGAGCACTTCATGACAGCAGGATTTTGTTGATAGGGTTTTCGACAAGCCCTATTCGTTTTGTATTCGACAACAATACAGACTAAACTCTTGGTTGAGAGGTTCAAGAAGTCAAGAACATTCCATACTAGTCATAAGAAAATGACTGTTGGTTATTTGGATACCCGGTTTGGCACAAAAGTGATGTAGTGATTTGATTACCAATCTATTAATTCCCAAGCACTAACACAATTTAGCTCTCTACGTAAGAACAAGGGCTTTGGAAGATGGCAGATATTGACTCAAAGTGTGACATTCACTGGGGGCTAGTTTTGTAACATTTTAGAAGCTTCTTGGCCTCTCCAAATCTCTATTTGTCCTGTCGAAAATAGAAATGATACAGCTTCCTTTATCGGGGTATCATGAAGATTAAGCAAGGTATTGTGTTTAAGTACATAATGAAAATGCCTGTTTCAACAATCTTTCTTTTCTTTTTTTTTTTTTTTGGTAATGACTTTTAAGTATATTAGGTAGTATATATGGCTTTAGCTTTATGTGGGATTGGGGCATTTGTGGATCTCTGGTGGTCTCTGAGCCTCCAGCAAATGCTATCTGTTTGAAAGATCCAAGGTCTTCTACCAGAAGCAGAAAGTGTAAAAGAAGCCAGAGAACAAATATTTTCTAGACCCGAGAAGGGGTGAAGTAGGCCTTTCTACTGATTTCTTGACCTCAAACTCCCCATTGAACCCCAGTCTCCTCTTTGGCTTCTGCTCCCCAAGGACCTCTTTCCGTGCTCTCCTCTCGCTGACTTCCCAGATTCCCAAACTCTGATTTACTCCTGATCTCAAGCCCACCAGAGCCCTAACCCACCTGTGGTCTCCTACTCCAGGGTGTAGCCTGGCCAATGGCTTGGCTTGGCTTGGCTTCGGAAGCTTGGGCCTGACCTAAATTCTGAACGTGAATCAGTTTGGAGCATGTCCATTTTTACTTCCTTCCTTCTTCGTAGGCAAGAGCCTTCTTCCTGATTCTGATTCGAGAGCCTTTCTTCTGATTCTTCCTGATCTTTTCCTTCTGTCTTCTTTTTGAATTGTTTAAGAGAACCTTAGGTGTTCTTATGCAAAGTCATGTAGCCAGGGAATGAGTGGGAGGGAGTGATCAAGTAACTCAGGTTCTCCATTCTTGACAATGAGCATGACCTTTAAAGTAAGTTTGCTGCTGTAGAAAGGATGGGTACAATGGGGTTCACGCCTGAGGAACATAGCAAATGGCTGGGCTGAGAGTCGAGGAAGGCTGAGTCCTTGCCAATAATTTGAACGTCCTAGGAGATTTTCAGAGCCTCCTTTTCAACCACAGAGCTTCCTCACAGAAGACCCCACTCAGTGGGCAGTTCAGTTCTCTTCTGCTGTGGATGTGTTTCAGCTCATAGAATTCTGTCCTGTCTGTTGAAGCCAGTTTTGATCTTAACTTTACCATCACAATAATGTGACTCTTCTAATGTCCAGATGGAAGTGCAATGGATTGAAATATGGGGAAGGAGACCTTTTCCTTCTGAACTTGTTTATGTAGGGCCCATCCATATGTGATTGTTTGCTTGTCTTTTGCTGCATATCAAGCCACCCTGAAACTTAGTACCTAAAAAAATATTTTCTCAGAAATATTCAATTTAGGCAAGACCTGGGATGAGGTGGATGGCTTATCTCTGCTCTACCTGACATCAGGTGGGGGGCTCACTAGGACTGAGAGGACCCGCTTTCAAGATGGCTCCCTCATATGACTCGTAAGTTGATGCTGGCTGTCAGGTGGGAGCTCAGCCAGAGCTGTGGTTCTTTTTTTGTAGTTTTTTCCCTGGGCTGCTTGGGCTCACAGCATAGCAGCTTTGTTCTAAGATGCAAGAATAAAAGTCTTAAGGGAGCAAGGCAGAAGTGCAGGGCATTTATGACCCAGCCTCAGAAGTCACATAGTAACTGACATTCCATTGGTCACGGCAGTCACGTGTTTAAGAGAAGGGGACATAGACTCCACCTCTCAATTGGGGAACGACAAATGTCTAGAGAACTTATGGGATAGGAGATATTGCTGTGGCCATCTTTGGGAAATCCTGGGGGCCACAGCAATTATTGTGATTTACCTTGAGACAAACTGATAGCACAGACATTCTTGTATTTTTTTATAACTAGAATCAGCAACTAGAACCCACAGCCTCATATTAAAACATACAGCAATGGATTCAAATGTTCAAAACCTTTTCTTCTCGGGTACTCCTGCCCTCAGAAGAGATAGCGAGAATAAAGTCCCCGAGGGTTCCGTGTTCGTACCCTTGAAAACCTAGACTTGACCTTTCAGCTTGGCTCTCGAGAATGTGCACAGCACGAGGCATGCCGGAGGCCACATGAAAAGTTACCCCTGAGAGATTTCTCCCTTTAAAAAAAAATTACAGTTTTGAGCATTTGTGATCTATGGCCAATCAGTGCTCTCTCGGGATGATTTTTAATTTGCTCTTGTCAAACGATTACTCTCAAGTAGCTCAGCTCGGAGTGAAGGATGCAGAATTTAAAGAGGGTTTTGCATCATTCATACTGTTTCAGTGTTATTAGTGTCAGGAAGCAAGTCTGTATCCGTCTGTATCAGTCTGAGCTCTCAACTGCCTGCAATAGATGCCGACACAGCCCGTTTTAAGCATCAAAGGAATTCTGTATCTCGAGTAGGTCATAGAATTTCTGGGAAGGCTATAGCATCGGGCTTATGAAAAGTGGGGCTGGGAAACAGCGAGGATCCTAGTTTATATCACACCACAAAGCAAGGGCAGTGAAGACACCAATGCCATCCCTGCGACCGGAGGATGTCATGACCCCTGGGCATGGGAGTCTATTGCTTGCCTCATGAGGAGAGTTGGTCCCAGAAAAATGCTTGCTGCTGTTTCAAATATTACAGTCTCTCTTCTTTTCTCTCTCTCTCTTTTTTTTAAGTTTATTTATTTACTTTGAGAGAGAGACAGCAGCAGCCGACAGAGAGGAAGAGAAAGATTCCCAAACAGGCTCCGTGCTGTCAGCGTAGAGCCCAATGCAGGGTTCAGTCTCGTGACTGTGAGATCACGACCTGAGCCAAAATCAAGAGTTTGAAACTTAACCGAATGAGCCCACCCAGGCGCCCCTCTTCTCTTTTTTTTTTTTTTAATTTTTTTTTTCAACGTTTTTTATTTATTTTTGGGACAGAGAGAGACAGAGCATGAACGGGGGAGGGGCAGAGAGAGAGGGAGACACAGAATCGGAAACAGGATCCAGGTTCCGAGCCATCGGCCCAGAGCCTGACTCGGGGCTCGAACTCACGGACCGCGAGATCGTGACCTGGCTGAAGTCGGCCGCTTAACCGACTGCGCCACCCAGGCGCCCCCCTTCTTCTCTTTTTTATAGTAACCATTTCGTTTTGAGATAATCCTAGAGTCACATGCAATTGTTAGAACACAGGGGGATCCTATGTACCCTTCATCCATTTTTCCCTAATGCTAACATCTGCATGATTATAGTACACACAATATCATAAACAGGAAACTGACATTGATATAATCTACTGATCTTACTCAGATTCCATAAGTTTTACAGGTACTTATTTGTTTGTGTGAGTATGCCTGTGTATTTTGTTCTATGTAATTCCATCACGTGACTATATTCATATATCGCGACTATAGTCAAGATGAGAGCAGTTTACCATGACCAGAATCTCTTTTGCTGCCCTTTTGTAAAATATTAAAAAAAACCAAAAAACAAAAAACAGAAAAACCCTCCCCTCTCTGTCACTAACCTCTGAGAACCACTGATCTGTTCCATGTCCATAATTTTGTCATTTGGAGAACATTATATAAATTAAACTTTACAGTGTACAACGTCTTCGGGTTGGCTTTTCTTTCTTTTTTTTTTTTTTTTTTTTTTTTAAATTTTTTTTAATGTTTTTTATTTATTTTTGGGACAGAGAGAGACAGAGCATGAACGGGGGAGGGGCAGAGAGAGAGGGAGACACAGAATCGGAAACAGGCTCCAGGCTCCGAGCCATCAGCCCAGAGCCTGACGCGGGGCTCGAACTCATGGACCGCGAGATCGTGACCTGGCTGAAGTCGGACGCTTAACCGACTGCGCCACCCAGGCGCCCCATCGGGTTGGCTTTTCATTCAACATCATTTCCTTGGAGTCCATCCAATTGTGACACGTATTGGTTGTTTTTAACTTTTTTTATGGCTAAGTAATAACATGGATGCACTACAGTATTTTAATCATTTGCCTATTGAACAATATTAGCGGTGTTTCCCATTTGAGGCTATTGTGAATAACGCAGTTGTGAACGCTCGTGTTAATTTTTTTGTACAGACACAAGTTTGTATTTCTTTTTTTAGGGTAAAGGTCCTAGATGGCAATGGCTGAGTGGTATGACGATCATGTGTTCAGTTGGCAAGAAATTGCCAACCAGTTTTTTGGAGTGGTTGTACCATTTCATATTCCCCCCCACCCCCCTGGCCCCCAGCAATGGAGGCAGGATCCAGTTTCTCCACATCCTTGCCAGCATTTGATATTTTACTATTTTTTCCATTTTAGCTGTTCTGTTAGGCATATAGTGATATCTCATCATTTTAATTCTTAGTTCTCTAATAAGTAAAGATATTTAATGTGTTTTCACGTGCTTATTTGCAATCTGCAATTCCTTTTCAAAGAAATGCCCATTTGATTTCCTAATAGAATTTTTTGGCTTTCTACTCTCCACATATGATTTCTTTATATATTTTAAATACTAATGTTTTACTGAATATATGGTTTGAAAATATATTCTCTCAGTCTGTAGTTTGTCATTTGATCCTTTTAACTGAATCTTTTAACAAAGTTTTTTTTTTTTTTTTTTTTTTCTTTTGAGGAGATCAGATTTATTAGTTTTCCCTATTACTGCTCGGGTTTTTGGTATCTTGTCTAAGAAACTCACCGTGAAGATTTTCTCCTATGTTTTTTCTAAAAATATTATCATCTCATAGTTTATTACAGTGTCTTTTAATAGGACGGTAAGTTATTCGTTTGTTGTTCATTGTAACTCTCTCAAAACTTTGGTACTTTTCATATCTATTTGATTCCCTTTAGCATCCTATACCAATAATTATATTAATAGTGTTTTTGAGGAGTGCCTGGGTGGCTCAGTTGGTTGAGCATCCAACCAATTTGATTTCTGCTCAGGATGTGATCTCAGGGTGGTGGGATCGAGCCCCACTTCGGGCTCTGTGCTGAGTGTGGAGCCTGCTTGAAACTCTCTCTCTCTCCCTCTCTCTCTTTCCTTCTGTTCCTCTACCCCACTTGCACTCTTGCTGTCTCTGTAAAATATTTTGAGACATAATTCTCATATTTGCAGATTTCTTAGAATCTCACCTCCATGCTTCTCTCTCTCTCCCTCCTTTCCTCTCTGCCTTCAACACGTATTTAGTGAAAAATCCTCTACTGAGCACTGCACTAAATGCATGCCATGTTGAGTATTTATTTAATATTGGCTACTATCCTATGGAGAAGGAGCTATTTTAATGTTTTTTTTTTTTTTTTTTTTTTTTAAGAAAAAGAACCGGAGACCTAGAGAGTTTAAAGAACTTGCTTTGGACATAAAACTAGCAAGTGGTGAAGGCAGGGCGTAAATTCATATAGTCTGAACAATTCCAGGGCCTTGGGGCCGTGCGTGGGACCAATGCCCAATCTGAAACTCCTCGAACAGCTTCCTGAAGATCACAAGGATTCCAGCATGACTTTGTTTAGTCCTCCTGGCTTGCCTTGGAGAATGTGCTAAAATCAACACGTAAAGAAACTCTCCAGTTACATTACCAGAGCCATGGAGAAGGTTCTTCTGTAGAAGGAGTCTACGTGCGTGAAACTAGATCTTTTACAATGGAATATTTGTTTTTGAAGTCAAAGGATGATACCTCACAGTTTCTCCCTGACCTTACAACTATAACCCTGAATGTGCCTGCACATTTAAAATATAATCTATGGTCCCATTACAATCTTCCCATTTGGTTAAAAGAGAGAGAGAGAGAGAGAGAGAGAGAGAGAGAGAGAGAAGAGAAGGCTGAAAACGTTTTAAAGAGAAACATGGACCAAGCAACCCAACCCCAATTCAAACAAACAAATAAGCAAATTTTCAACTGTTCGGTTGCCCTAACTGAATTCATGCATGCATTCTCCATGTTTCCTGAGTACAATAGAGTCTGAAATGGATTGTTAGATCCACCTCCTACCAAATTTGCATTCAGTTCTGGCACGGTCCTCCTTTTCAGGTCCCCTCCTGTATCTCCTTTAACATTAGAGTTTCACTGTGGTAAGGGGTACAGCATCTTGTAGACATCACTATAGACAAGAAGACATAAATGAGAGTTAATAACCATCAAATGTGCCTATTTCCTTTTCCTATAAATTAGAGCATGCTTTCCTTCTGAATTTTGCAAGAAGGAAAACAGACTCCCTCCTGCTGATGTGGGGAAGTAATGCTAAATCTCCCTCAAGATTGGCTTTGGCTTCTTCCAGCTGTATGTTAGTACCTTTTTATATGCAATTTTACTTCATTTAGTCTTTAAGGTTGTGCCTGAGGTTAGTTTAAAAGGTTAGTTAAATGTTAATGGATGTTAATGCTGCAATTAAATTGTTAAATCAATCGAAAACTGTGGCTCCATTCTCTATCTGCGTTAGCGCCGGCCTGAGCTGCATTGGCGTATAAATTAAAAGCTGTAAATCTAGTGAAGTCTAATTAGAGACCAAATTTCTCATTTATCTTATTTTCACAGGACTGTAAGCACTGATAGATAATCAACGAAGGGCTAAAACTTTTTAACATTAAAAAACTATTTTATCTATTTCAGGATTCAGGTGACTGATTATAATTCAGATCCAATTACTGTAAAAGGTCATATGTGAAATGAAGTTCTTTTAGGCATTCCAAGTTCTATTTTACAAGTTTGCATACAAGACGGCACCCCCCCCCCATCCCCAAAAGCAAATATAAATACATTATTCAAGGCTGGCTTTAATGGCATCTGAGAGTATAACCTCGATGCTCCGCAGCGTGTTTAATAGACGACTGCCTTGACCGACAAAGAATAACGCTGGATCTGGGGGCTTCGTGGGAGATTCTCGGCAGAGAGCAAAATTCAGCCTTCTTTGGGTGTCTAGGGTGAGAACTTTTCATCGTTGTTCCAGATTGGCTGTTGCCATCTTTCTTTGCCGATGTCTGAGAAGAGTGACGTATGAGGAATTCAAACGAAGGGAGTGGTGAAGTTTTAGCCCCTTCAGCTGGCTGTGGCGGAACCACTCTGCTGACATTACTCTGTGTGCGACTCAACCGGGTGCCACTACATTTGATCATCCTTAAGAAAAAAAAAAAAAAAAGCCCTATCTCTAAGTTAGGGCGCTTGATGATGAGATCTAACCAGAGCTTTCTCCCGGACCAATGTTGACAGGAAGACGGGTTAATATGCAGTTGAACTGTAAGATCGAAAATTTTCTCTCCAGAACGTAGGGACATTCAGCTTTTCGTTTGCAAAGCTGGTCCCTTGGTATCGCTACTATTGCCACTAGTCATTACCCTTCCTATTATTTTAAATATCTTATGGAAGACGATCTTTCCTTCCGTGTAATTTACGTAATGAAATCTTTTGCTCAGAAAGAAATATTTTGGGAGAACAAGTTATACATGCGTATTCGACCAGACAACTTGTTGCTTTCTTAATTTTGTCATGAATTCTGAGCTCCTAAAATTCTTGATCGCAGACGCTGCAGAGAAAATGCCAGAGTAGGTTGCTTGTCCCCTGAAGCAAATGAAAGAGATGTTGCACATTTTCTCACCCTTAAAAGAGCACTGCTTTCCTGACAGCGCGTTTGTTTCTTACTTGCAAACATCTCAGACTCAAGAACGAATTTCCTGTAACCTGCAAAACCAAAATCGGTCTTTTTTTTTTTTTTTTTTTTTTGAATTGCTGTGACTTTCAAAGGCGGTGGGCCAAAAGATCTTAACCAGCGACTTTGAACTTACGTTAAAGGGCACATGACTTTCCACTTAAGCACGTAGTGTGGAACATGGAACCCATCTCTCTCTTTATGTAGCTAGATAGCAGAAGAAGTATCAAAAGACATCATTTTGCCTATTTGGGGAGGGTAGGAACTATCACTCTGCTTGTAGAAAGATGCCAGGGTACTCTTGGGGCGCCTGGGTGGCTCAGTCCTTTAAGCATCCTACTTCAGCTTGGGTCATGAGCACACCCCCCCACCCCCATCTCAAAAATAAGTAAACATCAACAGAAAGATGCTAGGGTATTCTTTAAGCAGAAAAACTACTAGGCTGGAATATTCAGTTTTCTTGATCACCAATCTTCGGGGAACAGGATGTTTTACATTCAAGTGTTGACAGGCAGCCATCTACCGACACTACAACACCTATACAGGCTTTTTCTTGATCGCTGAGAATAATCTGCAGCTGAAGCCTAAAATTCTACTCTTGAAAATTAACTTTCTTGGGAGTCACCTGGGTGGCTCAGTCCATTATGTGTCTGACTCTTGATTTGGGTTTAGGTCATGATCTCACAGTTCCTGGGACGGAGCCCTGTGTTGTTCTCCGAGTGGAGCCTGCTTGGGATTCTCTCTTTCCCTGTCTTTCTGTCCCTCCCCCACTTGCATGCACTCTCTCTGGTGGAGGGCAGGGGTGAGGGTGAGGCGGGGCCTTGACAAAGGATCTCTCCCCCAGCGGAGAGAAGCAGAATAGAACAGCCTTACACAGTCTGAGACCTGGAGGCAACAAGCAACTACATTCAAACCCAGTTCTTTCACACCTGCATTCCAGAGTCTTCCACCGGCTCTTGGCTGGTGTTTTCTTCTCTTTTTCTGGCTCTTCTCCATGCGTATTCCCATGGCTTTAAATCCCACCTGATTGCAGATGATAACTAACTGTATTTTTAGCTGTATTCTGACTCTTGATCCTAAAACAAAGTTACTCAGAAGTTACAGGGACATCTCTACATAGATTCATTCAGTTATTCACTCATTTGTTCATTCATTGTTGAATGTCGGCAATATGGCAGCCACTGAACTGGGCATTAGAGGTTCTATAGTAAGCAACATAAAATACCTGCCCTTTCAGCATTTACAGACTTGAGAGGGACCTAAACAATGAACGACAACAACAACAAAAGCAGAAATGTAACATACTTTGGGAAAGGAATATATTCTATGGAAAAACTCAAGGCAGAGCAGAAGCAGAAAGGGATGGAACATTCTATTTGGGATCGATGGGTCAGGAAGCAGAACGCAGAATGAGCTGTCAAAACAGGCCATTATCTAACAAGTATTGTAAGGGAACATGTTGAAAACCACATTGGTGACTCTCTGCCTTCCTAGCTTTCCCTCCCTTCCAAACTTCCTTTTCTCCTCATTTTTCTCATCTCGGTGATGCCACTAGCTACATAAGGATTCAGGTCTAGAAACATAGGAATCTGATTGGATTTTTTTTTTAACCCTTACCTACTTCCATCTGAATACCGTTCATCAGCATCTACACTGACCTACAATCCACAAGAAGTAGGCCAACATTAAATCATCATCTTATAGAGGTCTAACTGAGCTCAGTGAAGTTAAATGACTTGCCCAGGGTCCTACAACCAGCCGATGGTGGACCCAAAGGTCATCTGAAGTCAGACCTTCTGGCATCCATCTTTGCTTCCTGCCCCCAGCCCCTCACACCTGAAGGGGACCGGTGAAAGGGACAAGAAGAGCAGTCAGTTTCATGTATTTGTCCTATTGCCACAGTTTTCCCCCCTTTCCAGCTTTATCACACCTCCCCTGACAATCTCTACTGCCTCCTACGATTACTAAGCCAGTTTGTATTCTGTCGCACACTTTCTTCCACATGACTTTGCAAGTCCTCCCTCATCAGTTCATGTCTGTCCTGTCTCGTAGCTACATAATAAGGAGCTCCTGAAGGATGGAGGCCACGTCTCTCTCCGTGCATCAACTTGGTGTTTAGTAAATGCTTGCTATAGTTAAACACAGATCCCATCCACTGTTCTCGGTGTAATCTAGCTGGTGCCATAAACAAGGACTCGTGGCAAAATTAAATGATAGAAAATCAAAGTGAGCAACTGAACATTGTAAGCTGGAATACTTCACATACTGGGAAGCCAAAGGAATCACTGGAAAGCTGCAGAATGGGATATATTTTGGGTGATGAGGAGAGGACCAGGGGAGGATGGAATAAGTACCTCCTTTTTGTTGTTGTTGTTAATTTTGAGAGAGAGCAGGTTGGGGAGAGGCAGAAAGAGAGACAGAGACAGAATCCCAAGCAGGCTCTGCACTGTCAGCACAGAGCCCGATGTGGAGCTCAAACTCACAAACCATGAGATCATGACCTTGGCAGAAATCAAGAGCCAGATGCTCAACGGACTGAGCCACCCAGGCGCCCCAACTCTTAAAGATGACAATGACTATGTTATTTTCAGACTGACACGATGACAGCTAATGGTTCTTTTTATAGATGAATTCATGACTTAAATGTTTATCAAGTACTTACCCGATGTCATGTGCCCTATGGACACATACAATGGTGACTGAAATGAATATGGTCTTCTCATGTAGTTAGTTGACAGGTTGGTGCCGGAAGACTGAGAAGTTAACCAGAAGGACTGACGTGACAGGCCACGTGTGGTGATGGGCGTTCATTCCAGAAGCATCTAACTTTTTCTTTTAGGGAAGGCAAGATCCAGATCAAGAGGGGCTTTGTGAAGGAAATGCCATTTGAGAACTGGAGAATGATTACTGGAAAGTTACATCTAGAAAATCCAGGTTAGATTGCACTGCGTGGTACTTATTGTAGCTGCAAACACTGGGCAAAATGGGACACCTAGACAGAGGAAGAGCGGAAGGACAAAAGGAGTGTGAGGAGAACCGCAAGGAGGAAGAGGATGGGGGGATAAGTTCATCTGAGGGTGAAATGAGGCCTTTTGTTTTGAAAGCACTACAGGGACCCAAAGAGGGAATGTTCCTTGAGACTATTTGTTAAAGAGGAATGATCCCAAGGAGGGAACCCATGTTTGGGCTGCAGATGTGAGAGCCTGGTCTCCACCTCACCCAACTGACTGGCCCTTCCTTCCTCTCTTGCCACTGGCAGCTGTACCATTGTACTCTTCATTTTCCTCCTAATTTTCTATTGTCCCTGTCACTCACTCCCCCTTCTCCCACCATTCCAAAAAAGAGCAGCATTTCCTCAAGCTGTGCCATTGCCCCTACACTTCCTTAGCAAACTCACCTAAACTCTTATTGTCAGCCATCCTCTTTGTACAAATCCCCCCAATTACTTTTGGGTAGAGGGAAAAGGTGTCGGGCTAAGTGACTTTGCAACGAGTGGAGTCTGTAAAAATGAAGTGAAAAGAGACTGTACGTTATCTGAGACCATTCTTTCCCGTGGTACAATACAGGCTAACAATTCTGACGCTACACACAAAAAATCTACACGCGGTGATGGAGGGATGGCAAAGGGGCATAGGAACCAACAGAAAGAGTTCCCAATGGCTTCAGCTAGAACAATGTGAGCAAGAACACAGTAGTATTGGGTTCTAATTTAGGTATAAAATCAATATCCATATGTCAGTACTTATATAAATAATTGAATTTATATGAATATAGATATATGAATTGAATTATATGAAATAATTGTGGAAAACAGACAAATGTTTTGTGCTAAAGAATTTCAAATGATTTACATAGGTAATTGACTCTCAAGGGGGTAACATACCTCCCCTCCTTACCTAAGTGACTTCCTTGTATTGTTTGTTTATTTATTTATTTATTTTTAAATTTGTTTATTTTTGAGAAGGAGAGTGTGTGTGTGTGAGTGGTGGCAGGGGCAGAGAGAGAGGGGACAGAGGATCTGAAGAAGGCTCTGCGCTGGCAGCACAGAGCCCGCTGCAGGGCTCGAACCCACGAACTGTGAGATCACGACCTGAGCCGAAGTCGGACGCTTCACCGACTGAGCCACTCAGGTGCCCCAGTAAGTGACTTCCTTTTAAAGAATACAGAATGGATGGGACGCCTGGGTGGCGCCGTCGGTTAGGCGGCCAACTTCAGCCAGGTCACGATCTCGCGGTCCGTGGGTTCGAGCCCCGCGTCAGGCTCCGGGCCGATGGCTCGGAGCCTGGAGCCTGTTTCCGATTCTGTGTCTCCCTCTCTCTCTGCCCCTCCCCCGTTCATGCTCTGTCTCTCTCTGTCCCAAAAATAAATAAATAAAAAAAATAAATAAAGAATACAGAATGGAACGTAGAGAAAAAGGAAAGAGTAAGTTTATCATGGAGGAATCTGACAAACACAACCTCAGCTAAGTCATCAAAGTGAGTATCAACAGCGATGGTCATATTAGTAACATGTACCCTTGATATGATGCAATGAGAATGACACTGTGGTCTACCTTCCAAAGACACATAACCACAGCATAACCATAATCATGAGAAAAACATCAAACAAGTCTTAACAGAGTGTCGTTCAAAACACCTGAGCAACATTCATCAAAACTGTCAAAGTCATCCAAATAAGGAAAAGTCCGAGACTCTGTAACAGCCAAGAGGAGCCTAAGGAGACATGATGACTAAATGTAATGTATCCTGATTGTGATTCCACACCAAAAAAAAAGATTAGGGGCGCCTGGGTGGCTCAGTCGGTTGAGCGTCCGACTTCGGCTCAGGTCATGATCTCACAGTGCGTGGGTTCGAGCCCTGCGTCGGGCTTCGTACTGACGGCTCAGAGCCTGGAGCCTGCTTCGGATTCCGTGTCTTCCTCTCTCTCTGCCCCTCCCCTGATCCTGCAGTATCTCTCTCTGTCTCTCAAAAAAAACAAAAACAAAAACAAAAACAAAAACAAAACAAAAAACCAAAAAAACGTTAAAAAAGAAAAAGAAGAGTAAGTAAAAATTAAGGAAATCTAAATAAACAATGGACTTTAGTTAATAATAAAGTATTAATATTAGGTCATTAATGTTAACAAATGTATCAGACTTATGCAAAGTGTTTATGATAGGAGAAATTGGGTGTATGCTATATGGAAGCCCTCTATAGTAGCCTCACAATTGTTATATAAACCTAAAAATTTTTAATTTTGTTTAAAACTGATATTTTTTATCTCAGAGCCTATCCTGAGCACAGGACCACGTTTCTTTCTTTTTTTTTTAATTTATTTTTTCAACGTTTATTTATTTTTGGGACAGAGAGACAGAGCATGAACGGGGGAGGGGCAGAGAGAGAGGGAGACACAGAATCGGAAGCAGGCTCCAGGCTCTGAGCCATCAGCCCAGAGCCTGACGCGGGGCTCGAACTCATGGACCGTGAGATCGTGACCTGGCTGAAGTCGGATGCTTAACCGACTGCGCCACCCAGGCGCCCCACGTTTCTAATTACCTGCTGGATTGCTCCAATGCAGTCTTCTGTGGGAACCTCAAATCAAGTTGTCCAAATCCAAACTCATCGTGAGCATCAAATCATCTAGACTTTCTTTTTTTTTTTTTTTTTTAATTTTTTTTTCAACGTTTTTTATTTATTTTTGGGACAGAGAGAGACAGAGCATGAACGGGGGAGGGGCAGAGAGAGAGGGAGACACAGAATCGGAAACAGGCTCCAGGCTCCGAGCCATCAGCCCAGAGCCTGACGCGGGGCTCGAACTCACGGACCGCGAGATCGTGACCTGGCTGAAGTCGGACGCTTAACCGACTGCGCCACCCAGGCGCCCAAATCATCTAGACTTTCTAATGTGTTTATCCCTGGTATCAGTACCGTACCATTATTTTACTGGTTTACCAGTCTGGAAAGCTGACAGTCACCACCCATTCTTTCCCTTCTCTAATCCAATGGACATCAGTTGTCAAATATGTATCTTATCAGTTGCCTAGAGTGACTTTTGGGTTTCTTCCCTCTTTTTGATTATGATTGTCACGCTGTTATTTAGATACTCGTAGAGCTTTGGCGTCATTTCCAAGGGCCTCCAAAATGCCCCTTCTGTTACTTCTCCAAATATCTCATTGTCTGAGTAGTGTTACTAAAGCATAATTCCTGGGGCGCCTGGGTGGCTCAGTCGGTTAAGCGGCCGACTTCGGCTCAGGTCATGATCTCGCGGTCCGTGGGTTCAAGCCCCGCGTCGGGCTCTGTGCTGACAGCTCGGAGCCTTGGAGTCTGCTTCAGATTCTGTGACTCCCTCTCTCTCTGACCCTCCCCCACTCACACTCTGCCTCTCTCTCTCTCTCTCTCTCTCTCTCTCAAAAATAAATAAATAAATAAATAAATAAATAAATAAATAAACATTACAAAAAAATTTAAAGCTCACTTTAAAATTCCATCGAAGTTCAGCTTTGCAGGAAATCTGGCCTGTGTTTTTGTTGTTGCTGCTCTAGGCTTTTTCTTCTCCACTGGTTGAGGCTCCATGAGGTATCATTCCCGTCTCCCGAATGCTGCTTTTCAAATGTACCCCTTTGCCCCATGATTATTCATATTCTTGTTTACAGCATTGAACAATCATAATTCAACCCATCTGTGTTTTCATTTGCTTCTCTGTATAATGGGATAATGATAATACCTCCCTCAAAGGATTCTTTGAAGATTAAATGGGTTTATGCGTATACAGTACTTAGAACACGGCCGGACATGTAGTGCTAGCAGGTGATTTTAGTTATTATGACTCTTACTAATCTCATCTGCTAAGAAAGTAAGCAAGGATACTTATTTATCTTTATATTCCCAAAAATGGCCTATTTAGTATATTCCCTAAAAAAAAAACCAATGGCCTGTATACAGTAGGTGTTCAATGAAAGCCAGCTAGAGTGTAATCTGATGCTTCCTTTGTGAATGGGCGTTGTCTTCCTTCTCTGAGGAGCGAAATATTGGATCAGTCAGAACCAAGGGCCAAGGCCATCGACCATCAGTGTGCCGGCTCTGCGAAGAAGAATACACGCTCTAGAAGGGTTAGGCAGAAAGAAGAGATACAGGAGGGTGAAATTGCCAGGAGCCAAAGTGCTGAGAACGAACTGTATTAAATAATGCAGTTGTTATTGGTGCCTGATGAATAAATGAACAACACTGATGTCACTTCATACATACCCAGAGATACGTTCACCTCCAGGGTAAGTTGCTAGAAATGCAGTCGGCTGATGTCCGATATGAGACATGGGGAAAAAAAAATCCCCTAAAATCGGAGGCCTAAGTGAAATCTTTACGTGAGCTGTGGCTTGTTTGAATGATATGCCTTTTTAACTTGAATGATACTTCTTTTTAACTTGGGCGATTTAAGAAACTCATGTTTAAAAGTTGGACGTACGGATGCCGGTGTGGTTTAGAAACATTATGCAGTAGCCCCGTAATTCCACTTGCAGACATGAGATATTAGTGATCAACTCCCTGTTGTATAGCAAGAGCTATAGTGGACAGTCCAGACGCATCCCAGGGGATGTGGATTTTCCACCTTCCCCCTTGGTCTTCTCCTCTGTGTGACCTTTGAACAGAGACAAAAACCTAAAACATGATTGTGCTAAACCTTGTTAGAACTCTTACACCCACGTTGCCTTTTTTGGGGAAAGAGAAGAAAAGTGTGTCTGAATGATTTTTTTTTTTTTTGTCTTCTTAATCAAAACTTGAATTTGGAAGTCGAGATACACTCCTGTGCTTATCATCTCTCCGAGGTTGTTAGGATGTTCCAAATTCAGAGGAAGGACCGAACTATCCTTCGACTGTTTCAGAAAAGGCAGGGACGTGGTCTGCAAACCCCAAACCAGATAAGCAGACTGCCCTGAAAGCGGTGGCCTGGAGAACCCTATTGCTTTTACGGGCTTGACCTGAACCCTCGTAAAACTTTCCTGTGCGAGTTCTCGGGACAATATGAATCCTGGAGACATCCAGAAAGGGAAATGACACCCTTCCGGCCTGTATTTAAACGCGACCCCGAAGCATGTATGTTTATTGGCCTCGTAAACCCGAGGCAACCGTACCGTTCATGAATCAGGATGAGGGGCTGTGACAAAGGGTAATTTGTCACTGGCGATGACATCATTGTTATCACCTACATCATCCTGGAACATGTCTGGACATCCCTCTGCACGGCCAGCACACCAGCTACTCCAGGGAGCAGCAGACACGTGGCCCCTGTTAGCAGCTCACCGAGGCCCCAGCGGAGGCAAAAGATAAAATTATTCAGCACTTCTAGGGCCAGCTTTGTGAGGAGCGTGCACTGAACAACGAAATACCAGGGCTCTTAGACATCAGGCCGTGCTTGTGGGGCGTCACGTTTTCTTCCTCTGTGTAATCCGGCGCTCAGACGTTAGCGAGGCCTACGGGTTTGGTTTTGCAATTCATCTGTAATATCTGAATTCTGGCTTTCCTCCACCTCCGGTTCTATAAAAAGTAGGCGGGGGTCACGGGGAGGGTGGTGAGTGGGTCTTGGGGAACCGCATCAGCCGGGGGGTTAGTTCCCTGCATCGGGGGGGGGCGTCATCATTAGCCCCCTCCAACACCCCGTTACCAGAATACAGGGGAGAACAGTGCAGGGAGGCAGGAGCCCCCAGGAGGCATTGCTCCCTTTGAAAAGTTAGTCCTCCCACTTTCCCAGCAAAGCAGCCCATCGCTGGCTCCCTCGGAGAGGATTCTGAAGCCAGGTGGGTAGCGATTTCTCTTTCTTCCTCCCTTCCCCGCGCATCCCTTCCCCACCCCCACCCGCACCCCATCTCCCGGTGGTGGCAGCCGGGCCAAGTTTGTTGCTCACAGCAGAAAGACTCAAACGCTTTCGTGATCCGACTGTTTTCAAACAGGCTCGGCTCCTGTGAGCCTTACCAGCTGTGACTAATAGCAAAGAGAAGGGGGGAAGAAGCTTCTCGAGCCTGCAGGCTTCAGACAGGCAGGCTCTGGGGGAAACAAGAGAAAGCCATTAACTAACCACAGTGTTATCTTGATTCTCTCGGAGAAACGAGCTAGGGACGCCTAATGAACTAGCCTTAACGTTTCAAACTGAATGTGCCTCTGGGAACTCTCTCTAGAACAAACAGTGTGACAGATCAATGCTTGGTTCCTATATCAAGAGAAAAGGTTACTCTCTCCTCTAAGGAATTAGAGGATTAGTATATCTCTATGATATATTTTCCCTCCTTTTAAAATTTTAACTTTCCTTAGAACGTTCAGGTATAAGGGGTGGAGTGCGGGTGGGGAGGGTGAACACGTGTCCACATGGTGGTTTTAAAGTTCATGAATAGGGTGGATACTTCCGTGAGATGTTAAGAGCATTGCTTTTACACTTGCTAGGCAAAGTGTCGGTTTGACTAGGTGTCTTAGCCAAATTCTCCAAACTGTGCATTTTCCAGGAAGCTTCACTTGATCAGTTACCTTTTGAAGAATTTCTGGGTAGAAGGCGATGTAAAATAGAAAATTCTGGTCAGTCAGTAATGACTGGGATTGGAGTGTGCTCCATAAGTGTGTCCGTTGATCACCAAGGGGAATACTACTTGTATCTTTGTAGAAAACTGGCCTTAGATTCTTGGATTGCACAACAGAAAGAGAGAAAGAAGGAGGGAGGGAGGAAAGAAAGAAGGGAAAAGAAAAAAAAAAAGGTTCTGATCAATGCCCCAGTTCAAGAAACTGTTGCTTCAGTCAGATGCACCCTTGAATTCCACTTACCTTTATTCCTACAGAAGATTTTTAGTTGAATTGGGTTACTTTTTTTTTTTTTTTTTTTTTTTTTAGGTGCTAGTTTTCAGCTAATAGTGTATCTCCAAATTAAGGTAAATTGGTAATTTGGCTTTGATAAACAAAAGTGAAGTCAAACCACCTCTCCTCCTCAGATCTCAGTACCTCCTAGATTTCCAAGTGTTCTTTGGGCACCTCAGTCCTACCAGGGATCCTTAGTGTGGACGATAGCTGATCTACGAGAAGGTTCTACATAGAGTAGCGGTCTTCTCTGACTCTTGTCCAGCAACTGGCCGCCTGGTTGCGAAAAACTGTCGAGAGGAGTGTAATATCTAGTTAATATCTCTGTGAAAATTTACTCCCTCAAAGCCTGAAGACATTCCTACTTTGATCCAGCCGTTTCAGTTTCAATTTCAATACTTTTTTCTGAGAAAAGAGTCAAGGGTATATGTACAGCTTTACCTGAGGGCATGTTTATTGCAACCACGATAGGTAGAATGTGCTTTTCCAAACTCTCTGTCTACCTGTGTTAGAGTCTTCCGGTTTCTTTTTTCTTTTCTTTGATTGAATACTAGGTACTTGCGAAGATAACCAGTTCTTCTTAAGTAAAACTGGGAGATTTAGGTAAATCTGTCTTTAATCATTGCAGTCAGTTGGTCCATTTGAGCTGCTGTAACAAAATACCATAGACTGGATGCCCTCAACAACGGAATCTATTTCTCACGGGTCTGGAGGACAGATGCCCCAGATCAAGGTGTGGGCAACATAGCTTTGATCCTGAGGCCTCTTGTCTTGGCTGGTGCACGGCCACCATCTTTCTGTGTACCCGATCACCTCTTCTTTGCATGCATGTAGGGAGAGGGGAGGAGGGAAACATGAGAGAGAGGGGGAGATGGAGGGATAGGGAAAGAGAACTTAAGACAGAGAGAGAGAGACAGACACACAGAGAGAGAGAGAGACAGAGATTTCTTTGGTATCTCTTCTTTTAAGGACACTAATCCTATGATATCAGGATCCCCACCCCATTGACCTCATTCAATCTTAATTAGTTCCTTAGAACCCCCTTATCCAAATGAGTCACATTGGGGGTTAGGGCTTCAGTATAGGAATTTGGGGGCACAGAAGCATTCAGTTTATAATACAGTATACAGGGGCGGCTGGGTGGCTCAGTCGGTTAAGCGTCCGACTTCGGCTCAGGTCACGATCTCGCGGTCTGCGGGTTCGAGCCCCGCGTCGGGCTCTGGGCTGATGGCTCAGAGCCTGGAGCCTGCTTCAGATTCTGTGTTTCCCTCTCTCTCTGCCCCTCCCCCATTCATGCTGTGTCTCTCTCTGTCTGAAAAATAAATAAACGTTAAAAAAAAATTTTTAAAAAATATAATACAGTATACAGTTTCCTGGTCAGTGGAAGTTTTTCTTGGTAAGACATTCGTTAGATAAATATTTCACTGAGTTTCAAATAAGATTGTATAATTAGGCCAAAGAAACTTCACACCAAGAGCTTGAAGCAAGTTCTCCTTGTTGCCTTGCGCACATGCAGTCAGAAGGGCTAGACTCTCCCCTTAACTAGCTGTTCCACTAGAAGTAAGGCCCATAACCTTTCTGGCTCTTGCTGTCTACCTCTTTAAAGAGAGGGGTTTCGACCAGATGTCTTCTCAAGTTTCTTTTAGCTCTGAATTTCATGCATCTGTGTTTCTTGTGGCTCAGTATTCTCACACCTGTGATGCAACTGTCAGAAATTATAACATGGAAAGTAACATATTTTACAGAATGCCTAACTTATAAAAATCGTGTGTACAGATAATTTATGCATGTGTGTTTATTTCGCCACCAGTTTCATTTATACGAATCATTCTGGATTATTGTTATATTCAACGGAATAAACTGCATCGGATTCTCTTTAACTCGACCCTTGAAGTGGGGAGCAAATGGGATGAAATACAGCTCAAATTCAAGGGAGAAATTGGATCCATATTTGGAATTTCAGCAAAAACGGGAACAAGGAGGAACAGTCCAGTAAAATAATTCATTTTTATGAGTCGAGTATTAGCAAACATATTTCAAAATTGGAGCCTTATTAATAATTTTTATGAATATTTATTGCCTAGCAATTTCCTCCATATATGCCATAAAACAAAGACAGTTTTGTTTGATGAGCTCCTCGTCCCGATTATATAAACAAGTTGGGAAGGACATAAAAGAAAAAAGGGAAACGTATAAAATTTGGATTTTACATCAACAGGTCTGTAAAAATCTCAAAGGTCAGAGGTTATCACCTCTGGTTTGACTCTTGGGTTATTCCTCAGTCAGCTAGATTTATAAAGGAAGAAGACGCTGATGGGTGTGTTAGAGTTGAAACAATCACCCTTAGAAGGGATTGCAATTCAGTAGTGAGTGAAATCATTCCAGGAGTCAAGAGTGTAGAAAATGTTCCAAGGTTCTTAGAGACCAAAGTTACCATTCAAGTGTTTAGTATTTTAATAGGTAATTACCTTAAAAGACACTCATTAAACAATTTCCATTAATAGACCCCATTGGGCATAGACGGTTCAACTCTCTAGGGTTTTCTGGGTGTGTCTTTCCATATAGTATTTTTTAATGTTTTATAAATCTTTTCCTACATCCCATTTTCCACTACCTCCCCTCATTGGCTTGAATACAAAGATCTAGTCCCAACATACTCCATGCTAGAGCCAAGGTAAGTTTTTAAAAATTTTTTTTTTTACGTTTATTTATTTTGGAGACAGAGAGAGACAGAGCATGAACGGGGGAGGGGCAGAGAGAGAGGGAGACACAGAATCGGAAACAGGCTCCAGGCTCTGAGCCGTCAGCCCAGAGCCCGATGCGGGGCTCGAACTCACGGACCGTGAGATCGTGACCTGAGCTGAAGTCGGATGCCCAACCGACTGAGCCACCCAGGCACCTCGAGCCAAGGTAAACTTAAGACACACTGGACAAAATTGGATTTTAAGAGAGTAAGAAGTAGAAGCAGTGAGGACAAAAACACAGCCCTACCTTAAATGGGAAAATATGCCCCAATTTCAAGGATGAGGAAACTTTTAGAAATGGCGGTCTCGAGGGAAAGCTATTGCCAAAAGAATTTTAAACTGGACCATTATCCAGAGAAATGATGCTAGACAGGTGAACAGTTTGGAGGGGCCCAGGCAGATACAGAAAATTTGTAATTTAATTATCTGATTATGCTGTCTGTCCACTTTCCATGTATAATTTCCAACTCCCTTTTTGGTTTTATGGTTCGCAAAACTAGTCATGTGTTATTTCACGATGACCCTATAAAGCGGATTTTGGAAGAAAGATTGGGGCTTTACACTTACACAGAAGTGAGTCCAAATACCCCACATCTTGTACCAGCTGTGTTGTTATGGGAGGATTATTTCTGCCGGCTTCTCTAGCACTGCTTTTTGTTTCGCGGGCCTCAAGTTAGAGAACCCCAAGTTAAATAACCCAGTAAGGTTAGGTAACCCCGCTTAACCTTAAATAGCTTCCAGTCTCTCTTTATGTGATTCTATTTTATTTTTACCCCTAACCCTCTTACTAGCTGGTATTTTCTGGTTAATGTCCTTGCCCACTAAGATGTAAATTTTGTAAAAACAAGGCTCTTTTCTGCCTTGTTTACCTCTATTCCTGAGATCGAGAACAGTAACCTGGCACATAGTGCTTTCTCTGAACGAATGTGATAACAGATACACTGAATGAATGAATGAATGAATGAATGAACAATATTTCGTTGCCTCATCTCACTTGGGGGTGGCATTGCCTACCTAAAAGCTGTCCTGATCACACACTAGGGGAGTTCAATTTTAAATGGTTTGCCTAAGAAGTACCCAGGAAATATTCATTCTTTACCCTTCCCCCTTCCCTTTGTATATTTCCTGATTGCAATTAATGAGAGAAACCAAAGTTTTCATGAGTTCAACTTTTGACCTCCTCTTCTCTTTTCCTTACTGTGAAAACACTAAATACATCTCCAGGAAATAGATATGCCTGGAAGTCCTTGATTTCCAACAAACTCCCACCCACCTCCTTTCCACAAAACAATTGTTAGGATTTTGTGATTTTTCTTTTTCTATTGGCGGTTCTGTTTACGAGAGAGAGATACCTTTTCAGTTCGTGTTTATGTGTGTTGTTTTTCTTAGTCTTTCCTCCTCCTTTTTTTTTTTTTTTCCCTAAGAGAAGATAATCAGGTTCTCATGTTACTACTAAGTGTTCTAGCGGATGGAAAAAGGTTGCCACATGAGGTCATTGCTGTGTGGATGAACTTGTAGACACTGACATATCAGAGAGCATCTAAGGGAAATATTATAGGGGCCATCAAGGCTGCTTCAAATTTCCTGATTGCATATATTACAACAGGATAAGCTCCAATTACAGGAGTACTCGCTTCAATATAATGGAGAATTGGAGCTGTGTGTGGATTCTGATCTCTCTAAGCAGCCAAGTGTGTCTGAAAATATGAAAATAAAGTTAACTATCTATAGTTGGAAGATCAGGGCAGCAAAGGAGCCAAGCCATATCATTTTGTGCAAGGAAAAGAAAAAAAGGTTTTAAGAGTTCACTTTAGGTTTGTGGCTTTTCACCAAATACAGTGTAAACTTGAAATGCATAGCTTCGGATTTCTTCTTCCTGGTGATTAGTCAGATAAGATATGGAAACTTAGCCTTAATGGTTTGAAACCATTCTATCTGTGACCATAAAGTGACCATTTACAAATTGGAATGCTTTCCTGACCTCAGACCCACTTGCTCCTGGACCTGTCACGACAAGTGGGACTTCCAGCTGAAACAACAGCCGACTCCTGCAAAAAGTTTCCCACCGTCTGCCTGAGAGGAGTCTTACTGGAAGACAGCTGCTTAGAACAGCTGTCTACTTACACAGCCATCTTAGGGGAGAGTGATTAATGAACTCACTTGGGCAGCGAGGAGTCCAGTTCACTGATCCATAGTTGCAGCACAGGTATTGATGTGAAACTAATGAGAAATTTGATGCTCAAATTTGAATGTTTATTCCAATTACCCACCAGCAGATCCAAATTTTTTTTTTTTTTTTTTATGCTTAAAGCGTTAACCTTTTGTTAGGAATGGGCACCGTCACACTGTGGTTTTACACTGTGTGCTAGAACTTGTGAAACTTTGATAAATGGTACTCCTCTCATGCACACAGCTTTCTTTAAATATCATGTTAAGGTTTTAGCCAAGGAAGGAAGGAGAGAAGGAAGTGCCTGCCGTGTGCCTGTCCTGCTGGCAGCCACGTAGCACTAAACACATGGATGAGATGAAAAGTCCTTCCTAAACCAAATTAATACGACCGTGTACTGAATATGTGTCAGTGTGGAGTCCCGAACAAGGGTGCTGAGATTTCAGGTCTTCTCTGTGCGCACCAGCCCTCCCCGCCCCCCTCAATGCCTATGCTCCACCCTGACTTTCACCCTTTACGAGAGATATTAACCTTTACTCTGGAGAAAGGGAAAGCATAGCAAAGACTGAAAACAACATAAGAGATTCATCTGGAAGAATGGGGACGGTGGTTCCCCCCGCTTAACCGTGGTGTCACTCTCCACAGTTTTAATTACTCACGGTCAACGGCGGTCTGGAAGCAGATAATCCTCCTTCTGACGTATCGTTGGAAGGTCAATAGTAGCCTAACGCTACGTCACAATGTCTACCTCGCTTTCCCTCATCGTGTAGGCATTTCATCATTTCACATCCTCACAAGAAGAAGGATGAGTATAGTACAATAAGATATTTTGAGAGACAGAGACCACATTTCTATAACTTGAAATATAGTGAAGTCTATTGTTATAACTGTTCTAACTTATTATCAGGTATGGTTGTTAATCTCCTACTGTGCCTAGTTTATAAATTAAACTTTATCGTAATGATGTATGTATAGGAACAAAACAGTATACGTAGAGCTGATATGATCTACAGTCTCAGGCATCCACTGGCGGGGGGGGGGTCTTGAAACGCATCCCTCGTGGATGACGGGGGACTACTATATACAAGTTAGAGAACACTGGACAATGGATGAGCCACACAGTATATTGCAGGTCCACAATATACACCTATTGAGTGTTTCCTGCCCATCTCTGTCTGGCATCCATGGCAGATGCTTTAAATCAAATGAAACTCCTGTTTCCACTAGCCAGGATGCGACTGATGTCCCAGGCTTGTGTATGGAGATCTAGACCGCATTACCAACCAATTAGAGCCAACAGGAGAGGTGAAATCCCTTTGCCAACCCAGAGTGGGAGGAATCGGGACACTTGGTATGTCTCCTCCCTCCTTTAGATCTCTGCTCACATACAACCTTATAAGTGAGGCCTTCCCTGACCACCTGATACGAACGCCCAGCTCCCCTCCTCACCCTGCATGCTCCAGCATTCTCCTCTGCCAAACGTTGTTCCACATGACATTTTATATTTTCACGTATTTGTTTGCCTATCTTCTCCCTCTACGCTCAGACCACAATGTGAGTTTCACGAAGGAGAGGACTGTTCACTATGTTTACAGCTGTATCCCCGGCAACGAAGTGGGTGCTTGACTCATAGTGGGTGCCCAGTAAGTGGTTGAATACAGGAACGATTTAATTAAAATTTTAGCAAGGATATCTTGCGGGGAAAATAATCGGTTCTACTCTATGAGGCCCCCTCGTACAGAAATAGCTTGTGTGGTTAAAGTTTTTGAGGGGTGATTATGGCAAAATATAAGAAAGAAGCTCGTATTAGACCCATCAGTTTCAGTAACAGGCTGCTTTCTGACGTGGGAGTTCTTTGACATCCAAAGACTCAGTCCTTGTGTCCATCGGTCGGAAAGACAATAGAGCAGCTTCGTGAATCATACAGAAAATAAACTTGTCTACCTCTGAGGTCCCTTCCAAATGTCATATGACATACCTGTTCCTTCAGAGTTTGAATGTCCTGGTTGAAGATTTACACTTGTTTCACGAAAGCCATCTCCTACGGGCTTAGAGGGAGTTGTCCTAAGATTCATGCCACTGTCCCTTCTTGGGAGAGTGCTAAGAATATTCTTATTACCATTCTTGTTAGGCCCTACTAATGGAAGCATAAGGATGATTTTGGTATATTCTTGCCAGGGATGATTGAGGTTATCACAGTATGTAAGCTATATCCTTAAAGCAAGGATCCTTTCAAAGCTGAGGGAAATATTTCAGACTATTAGAATCTTATTTTGGAAATGGCGACTCTATTGCACGAAATGGGGCCAGGGTGTGCCGTAAGAGTTAAATGTTCTTCCAGAAGAGCCTGACTCTAAGCCAAGATATGGCATTAAGCACAGAGAAAATTGGGCTGAATAATCCCTTCAGACTCTTTAAGGTGCTGAGCTGACATTTTGATATGCTGCAGGTTGGCAAGTCAACGCTTCCTAGTTTATCTTCAAATTCCACATTTTAAAAGTCTTATTTCCCTCTTCCAAAAAGACTATACCTGCAAGCACCTTAAGCCATACCTACACAAAATTGGATATCTTTTTTTTGTTTGTTCGATAAAGGGAGAATCCAGCATCCCAAATTTTGTGGAAAAAGGCACTGCATTTCTGCCTCAAAGCCGTGCCTTAAATTTCATAGCTGCCACAGAATTTTGTAAGGACAGCAAATTATGAAATGATAGCCAGATGTAAGATAGGACAGTGTCAGTGCTTTTGAAAATAAAAATGTAATATATGAAGTACCAGTTTTAAAATCAGTTGGGGCTCTTTTATGGGGTTTGATTATAGATGTCAAAATATAATTATTTTTCTATTCTTAATCAGACAGGCTCCTGAGAATGTTTCCCTGCTGGGATTTCCAAATTTAATTGAAAGAGGGTTTTCAAATCCAACTAGTGTGGTGGGGGGGGGAGCTAAAGGGAGGTAAGTCAGAGTGGGGTGGGAAAAAGAGAATGAGTCTGGAAATTTTTGTAGACACCTGTGATAATCACAACAGAAAATCAGTAAAAATCAGGTCTGTAAGTCACTCATATATTGTCTTCCCTTTTCAGAGAAACATTCCGTTCTCCATAAAGCTTCCCATAGTGCTCAGTCTGTTGTCTTCTATGTCCCATCAGTATCTACTGCTTCTTGTGCTGGACACAAGTAAACTTACCTGTCCCATATATCGCCATCCTTCCAAGGGTGTGGGCTCCATGAATGCTGGGCTGTGAACGTTGTATTTAAGTGTCTCCGGGGCCCAAAATGAAGCAGAAGCACTGAGCTGAATGTGGGGGGTTAGGCTTGAGCCCTCTTATCAATATTCCCACCCCAACAAATCTCCAGCCTGACTTCAACCCTCCCAACTATGGGAGCTCATGCTCTGGTCCATGACTTGCTGGGACATACAAAACTAGTTTCTTGCAGCCCGGGAGCGTTGAGTAGATGCAGAAATGAAACATAACAGAAGTGCACAAGGCTGTACATAGCAGCTCTGATGTCTTACAAGAACTTCCAAGAGCTGCTTGACAGTGTAAGGATACTCATCAATCATCAGCTTATGAGCAAGATGGCTTGTGAGGAAGCACAATTGCCTTCAATTTGCAGATGTGAAAAGTTTAGGCCAAGGAGTCTCTGGCCTATTCCAGAAATTGTTAGTGACGCCCATGTCACGCGTTTGTTTTGCTAACTCTGCTCATTAATTAATATGTAAGCATCCAAGGATGCACCATGTAATGAAAGATCACAGCCCTGTGTATCTGTAGCAGAAAGAATCCTCTCAGATAACAAGAATGGAATTTTCTAGCAACATTAATGCCCTACTTTTCATGTATCAAGTAATGATGGAAAGAAACCTGCCTAGACAGACAACCGTAGCTGCAGAATTTCTATCGTATGCAAAAGACGAAGAAACCACAATATTCGCTCTGTTCCTTCAAAGCAATGGAATTCAGTCAAAATAGAAATTTCGAACTGCAGAGTCACTAGTCTTCTCGGTGACTTCTAAGTTGTTTATTTCTGAAAAGATAGTCTCATTTCCATTTCCTATTTTTCTTCTGAGTACATGTGTAGTGTTTCTGGATTTGAAAGGCTTCCTACACACACATGCGCGCACGCACACGCACACATACACACACACACACACACACACACACCCTTGAAATAAAGTGCCTGATCCCTGCTTTGGTTCCTGCCCCCCCTGGTCGGTCAGGGGTCTCTCTCTGAGGAGTTTCCCTGAAAACCGGCAGTCATGCGGAACCTGTCTCCTGGCATTCAGCGCTGCACTTGAAAGGGAGTGCCATAGAGATGGGCTGACCTTCCTGGCCTAGCGACCAAAAGGGAACCCTGTGGGGAGTACCTGAAGGGGGTGTTCCTCCCGTTGGTCACATCAAGGTTGTTCACTTCAGTGGCTCTGTTTTAACTGTTCCCTCGTATCCTTTACTAACCACTGGAAAAGGCGACTGTTTTCTTGCCCCAGCTTCAGAGGCATTAAACCATTCACCTTGACTTCCCTTACAGCGGCAAAAGGAGGGAAGGAAGAAAAAAGAAGGGCTTGCGAGATACCAGAAAGGCCCTTGATGCTCTGATCACATGGGTAATTACTGTGCTCACGTACGTGGCTTGTCTGGAAGGCAGTGGCTTGCCGCACGAGGGGTTGCTCTTCACAATGCATTTTGCACTTTGTATGTGCAGGAAAATTTTAAGCCGCTAGACATCTCTACCTTGGCAGGTCAGGAATCTTGGTCCACATGGTATTCTTGAAAGCGTGTCCTCTCAACGGGAGGATGACTAAATGACTTTTCAATTACGGATACATTTCCAAAAATCAATGATCTTACTGCCTTTTGTGGGGCTATATGTAAGGGTGCGGGGCTGGCTGAGAGTACGCTTAAAATAGGGATGAATGCTTGAAGTTTTTGATAAAGCAAATACATATTTCAGGCTATTTTTATTTGGCTTTGCGAACTCTGTCAGAGCTTCAAAGGCTGCTCCTAGGAGCTTTACAAGGATTCAATATTAGCCCTCGGACAAAGGATCGAATATCTTGCATTTCACGTTGGACAATTACAGGCCACGTTTCCTTTAAATGTTTCCGAGAGACAAGTTAAATTTTGAAGGAGAAGCTTTCTAGTTGAGCTGCATGAACAAAGGCAAGTTTGTGTACTGGAGGGCGGGCCCAGGGGATTTCTGCTAAGAGAGATTAAAAGATTATGGTGAAATCAAACCACCTCTGCAGCCTTTTTGTCCAGTTTGGGCCCTCTCCCGGGTGTTCCTTCACCTGGGAAAAAGTCCGGCAGTGGTCAAGCAGGACTGGATCAAATGAAGCAGGAATGAATGTGCCTGCCAACCTCCAGGGGCCTCGAGGATGATAAAAAAAAAAAAAAAATTGACAATGCACGAGAAGCTCTTTGAAAACTGCAAGATGTTATTGCTGTTGCAATTATGATTGTTAAGTACGGAAAACGTGTTCATGGGGCGTTTGCCGTAGTTCCTCCCCCACCCCCACCAACTCGCACACACAGTTGCTGGAGAAAATAATCAGAGGTGGGACATGTCTCTCCTCTCCCTGTATCCTTTGAGCTGAGCTCAACTATGACAACAAAATTATCAAATCCCCTTTTGTTTCAAGAGTCTGAGAGAAGTTGGTGTTTATACAACACACGGTGCAGAAATTGACAAAACCATTATATGATGGCTGTGATGAACTCATACTGATTTTGAAAGACAAAAACACACAGAGTCTTTTTTATACATGACTCGTAAAATCCTTGGCACCTGGGATGTCGCATGTACCCCATTTTACACACCACATACTCCAGGGAGATAACTCCAGGCTGCAGAGGCGGTCCCGGGATTACGATACCGCCACAGAATTGTTGGGCTAGCTTGCCCAGGGGAGTGATAGACTTGATGCCGTCTTCCTTAGCAAATGAATATTCTCAACCAGGATGGAAATAATACCATCGTACCTTAAAATCCAAGTCCAAATATATTTGTGCTTGGATCTAGTTCCACACTAGGATAAATGCCCAGCTAACAGCCTCGTTCCCCAGCTTCTCAGGAGCATCTGGCCAATTTTAACTTGTGGCTGGAGGTTGAAACCATACGAAATCCTGTGGTTACAGTAATTTCCACCAGGAAACCATGAGACACTGAGGGGTATACATATGAATAATTTTCAGCTGAGATTATTCTATTTTTCCGAGTTGGAACTTGAGGTTTGGTAATATACAAGGACAAAAGTGGCAAACTAATTCTACACGCAGTTCTGGAAGTGGAAATTTTGAAAGTATCTCTTTCCCTGAAAAATGTTCTTTAAAAAAATGTATTGGTGGAATTTAGTGACTGGGAGAGAGTCATTCTTTCTAAGAGGAAGCAGAGAGATGACGTCCCTCCCAAACATTTCCCTGATTACTAAGAGCTACCATTTTCCAAGTAGGTTCCTTTATCCCCCTGAATCCGGACCACAGTCTGTGAAATTGGCATTTACGTTCCCATTTAAAGGGTAAGCGAGGCTCTGAGTGGATTCCAACAAACACACAAAACTTCAAAAACTCCCAACTTTCTTCCTTGCTAAAATAGAGCTCCGCAGATGGGACCTCAGCTGCCCCCTCCCCCCCTCTCCACTCAAGACATTGTTTTCACTGCTTCAGATCTTGGAGATGTAGTGATTTGGGTAACGGAGAAAACATGTCCTCAGCCCTTCCCGGGCCTGGGCTTAAGTGTGTTCTAATCATCACCCCCAAAGCATTAGCTCTGATGTTGGAACGCCTGGCAAAGGCGGGGGGGGGGGGGCTGCTTCTTGGCAACAGTTTGTTCTCAAGGTTGGTGGCCTCCAGTCAGGCTTTATCTGTAAGTTACTTCTCAGGAACGGGGCCAGATCAATACTGTATTCTTTCAGACCTCTCTAAACCCAGCGGGGAAGGCAATCACCATAGTGCCGCTCTCTGCACCTTCTGGAGCAGATCAATACTCTGACAGCGCGGAGCTTTGTTCCCGCCCCAGCTCTGCGATGTTCTGCATGCTCTACATGATTGCTTAAAGGCCTGCGTCCCCTTCCCCCGATGACAACAGGACCCCCGCCCTCCTCTTCCCTAATACCATCACTGTAATTGCCCAGACATGAAATAGCAACACAAACCCAGCGCCCGGGCTTTGAGGTGTTTTATCTTTTTTTGAACATCTCTATTAGTAAAGGGTGTTGATTTGGCTTTAACATGGAGTCGGAGCTTTAATGGGAACCTGCACTTAACTTACACCGGTCTGGGAAACCTACTGCGATGATTTTACCTATGGGAATGGGATAGGGGACTGTTTCAGGGGAAGGGAAGAGAGAAACTCCTAAGCCCAAGAATATTAGCTTAAACTTGATGTGGCTTGGAGCCCATTCTATCTACCCCATACCGCCACAGCAATTGTCTTAGGAGGGCTCTGTGTCTTGTTCACTATGTAAGCGATGCTGCGTAAAATGAAATATTTATTTTACTGTTTTCGGCCGGCATTGCAGTAAGTGGTAAATAACACAGAGGCTCAGCACATCTCATTTTCCCAGCTCTTCTTTTTCTGTCGCGGTGGTTGCCTGCTAAACGAAGTTATTGGTATGGTCTGAATCTTCATCATAAACTTGTCTTCTCCTAATTATCATCGACCTCCCCCCAAAATCCTAACTAACCAATCCCCAAGACAATGAAAATATGTCTGGAAATATGTATTGCCTGATAGTGTTAAAAATAGAAACGTTTAGATGAATACCCACTACTTGGTCTAACGAATAAAGGCCGATCAGTTCAGTCTCATCCAGCTGGCTTCAAGCCCATCTCGGTGGCCTCTCCTCCCTGGAGAGGCCCCTGGCCCTGGGTCCTGACCTCCATTATGCCCTTTTGATGTTTCGCGTCTTCTCCAGACTGTTCCCTTAGCCCTTCCCCTCGGACACATATTAACTCTTGGCCTTCCTAAATGGTCCCAGCTCTCCAAAGTCCCACGACCATTTTAGCCTTTCCAGTGCCTTTGGAAAGGGTCTTACCCAGTGGGTCACAATGGAACCTTCAATACATTGGTGATGAGCCAGATTACAACGCAGTTGCAACCCCGAACAGTTGAGTTTCCAACATTTGCTAAGGATTTGTTTTTCTAACACGATCATCTGAGTGATACATGCTAATCTGTACCAATTGATCGATCAACATATGAGAGTTCAAGGTTATCCTTAATAATCTTATTCTCTCATCCCACACTGATATCCACTTAATAATAATAGGAAGGAGTGGACCCACACACTCTTCACTGTTCCTCTCTTCGAGCTCATCTTTTAGGGCTCCTGGGTCAATTCTCCCAACTGCTGCATGGTGTCGGGTGTCTAAGACATGAGATATCACGTTCCCAAATGGATCATTTTTATTTGCTGGGTCGTCCACAGTCTCACTATCATACCTTATCCATACCATTAGGTGTAGAAAAATTACATATCAATGTGCTGGTTGTTAGGAGTCTCCCTTTAATAGAAACCAAGAATGTCATGTGGACCCTACATGCACAGTGACTGTGAAAAAAAGCCATACCAGAGGGAAATAATTCAGAACGTCTCTAGTATTGCAAACTCATTAGATGAATTGTCACTTCTTATGGCAGATACACCATGCGAAGTTGCTTTAGTTAGTAGTTTACTTTAATTTAATGCTCCGTCCATTTCAGGTTGAATATTCAAGTACAGCTCCTGAGCACGTTGGACTGCTAAGATATATAATTAAAAAGTCCAACTGAAATATTCTGATGTTTTAAGCTGTTGCATATAGCTGAAAAAAGAAATCAACTTGTCAGACACTTGACTGTCTTAAAAAAAAAAAAAGAATTGGTTTTACCAGCTAAACCTCAGAATGACAGCCAAGTAACAGCGTAATGCCTCAAAATACAACATGTAGCATATAACGTGTAGAGATGAGAGAAAGGAAGGAAGAGTGAATGCGACAGAGTAAATTATTTCCCCTGCATTCATGCAGGTTGATTGCAGGTGAATTAATATGCATTCTCAAGTACCTCGCCTGATAACCACAGAAGTTACAAGCAACACGTACAAGATTTTATGAAATTTATTTTAAAAGCATTTGTCTGAGCTATTGGTGTGGACAATGCAACTATGAAGGACAAAACTCATTATATGGGAGAACGCAGGTTGGTGAGGAACCATAGAAACATAGCAGTGTTGAAAGCTGAAAGGAAACTGAAGTTCCATTTTTAATTGATAACTTAATAAATTTTGAACAAGGAAAAGGGAAATATATTTGGAAGGAAATTCCATCCTTCCTCCCCCTTTCTCTCCCCTCCACTCCTCCCCTTCTCTGTCCCTTCTTCCCCTCCCCTCTCCCTTCCCTCTTCTGTCCCCCGTTCCTTCCCTCCTTCCTTCATTCTCCATCTCCTTCTTTCCCTCTTTCCCTCCTTCCTAGCTCTTTTCCTCTCTCCATCCCTATCCCTTCTCTCCCTCTTTCTCTCTGTCTTTCTCTTGAATTCTATAAGAAGAGTTATCAGACTCCTCAATTCGGGCACCTATATGACATGGTGAGAAAAGGCACTGAACTGGCCAGTTCTGCAGTTTCTGACCTTGGGCATGTATCCTGCTTTACGGATAATTTTCTCTTTCGTATCACAGTGGTGATTGGAACTGTCTACACATATCCTACTCTCACTTGGTGAAAATGTGCTGCACAAAGTCCTTTCAACTTTAAGGTGAAGAGTGCCGAACACCGAAGGAAAGGGATGGTTGATAGTATTATCTTCTCAAGCCTCCCATGTTTCTTGCCTGCAATTTATTGCTATTCCCTGAGCATTCGCTATGTGCCAGGCCCAGATTGTTTCCAACACTTTTGGACGGCTAAATACCTCTCTTGATCGACTGTGCTACATTGTTCAGATTGCTGTTTTCAGCATGGCCTTAGTATCGTCATTTTAATTTTTTTCCCAAGTCTACTGGGTAAAGTTTACTCATTTTGATGCCAGTAGCAGCATCGGCTTAATATTTAGTGTTTGGCATTTATATTTTTACTTTTACTCGTTCATTCATTCATTCACTTATAAATTTTAATTCTAGAGTAGTTGTGTTTGGCATTTTTAAGCCCATAAAATCAAGCTGGCTTAATACGGGCTTTTTCAGGGGCACCTGGGTGGCTCAGTTGTTTGAGCATCCGACTTGGGCTCAGGTTATGATGTCTCAGTTTGTGAATGTTCGTGAGTTCGAGCCCTGCATCAGGCTCTCTGCTGTCAGCACAGAGCCCACTAAGGATTCTCTGTTCTCTCTCTCTCTGCCCCTCCCCACCTCTAAAAAGTAATAATAGACATTTGTTTTTAAAAGGGCAGATTTTTTCAATACAAATAACCTAACTTCTGGAGAAAAATTAGCCTAACAATCTAAATGTTCGCCTAACCAGACAATAGGGACGCACAGGCAGTTCTACCGAACAATGTCTTCAGATTATTTCCCCCCCTCCCTAAAAGTAATAAGAACCATCCATCTTTTGAACCAGATTTTTGTTTTGAAAAAAATGAAACTTACGGAAATTTGTAAAACCATAGCGCAGTGCATCTACAAATGGTTTCTACCAGCTACCCACAGCTAGGTCAGACTTCACAGGGTAAGAGCACAATCCTTTACAAAAGTGCTCCCCATCATAAACTGAGAAGTCCTCAGGCTATCCTCACTCCTCATCAACTATCCTCAAATTTGGAGGTTCCCACTGGCCACTCAGGTTTGATAACCCATTAGACTAACTCACAGAACTCAGGAGAGTGCTCTCTGGATGATTACAGTTTTATTACAGCAAAAAGATACAAATCAGAAACAGCCATGGGCGTGACACATAGGGAAGGGTCTGGGGAATGTCAAATATAAATATAATACCATTGTCTCTGAGTACATGTCAGTCACCCTCTGGCACATCAATGTATGACAATACACGGATTATTTCCAACCAAGAGAGCTCATGCAAGCTTTAGGGTCCATAGTTTTTAAAGGCTTTGTTATGTAGGCACCCTTGATTGAATCACTGGCTGTATGACTCAATATCCAGCCCCCCTCACCTCTTCCAAGTTTTGGCAGATACCAAGTGGCTCAAAGCCCCAGCCCTGTAATCACACAGTTGGTCTTTCCGGAATTACCACCCTCCATCTTGCATAAGTTTGTTAGCATCCGTATCTAGGGGCCCACCCTGTACCACCTTAGTGAGTATAAGCTCTCAGATGGGGTCCAAGGGTCCCACCATGAATAACAAGAACAGATACTCCGAAGACAAAAGAAGAGACATTCCCCAAAGACAGAAAATTCCAAGTGTTTAGAATATACTTCCCGAATCCAGGGACAAAGGCCAGTCAAGTTCTTTATTATACAGGACCGTTATTATTTGCTGAGCCATATGACATAAGATACAATCTCCTAAGCGTTTCCACAGTCTCCTTATGAGAACAATGATATTCTTATAGTGGAATACAACATTCATAAGACAATTATTAAACCTGGGAACGTTGAACAGAAATAGAATAGTATTATCGAAAATACAGTCCAAATGCAGTTTTCTGTTGTTGTCCAATTTATTTTCTCTTTCAGTTCAGATTTCAGCGGAGAATCACACACTGCGCTTAGTTGCTACGTCTCTTTACTTTCTGTAAGCAGAAAAAGTTCTTTAAATTTTATTCTTTCCCTTCGTGACATTGACAGGCGAAGTATAGATCGGGTGTTTTATTTAAAATGTTCCCCCAATTTGGGGTTGTCTCATTGTTTCCTCACAATGGGATTCAGGGTATGCATTTGCTGGCAGTTTTTTTTTTGTTTTTTTTTTTTTTGTTTTTTTTTTTGCGTTCTTCTCAGGGAACCATATCACGAAGCTCATCATACTCCGATTTCGGTGGCTACACACTATTTTTCCTTTATAAAAGTCTCTTTTTTACCTTTGTAATTAATAAGAGATCTATGTGGAGATCTTTAGAGACTACGCAGATACACCATTGCTTAAGAAAAAATTTGGTAACGGTTTTAGTATCCATTGATGATTCTTGCCTGTATTAATTTTATTACTGTGGTAGTTGCAGAGTGGTGATTTCCTAATTCTGTTGTGCCTCCTGTATTTGTTACTTAGTATTTTACTATAGAAAAAAAGCTTTGTCCAAAGGAAAAAAAAAAAAGGAGAATGCTTTTCCTCACTCCTTTATATTTATTTGTTTGTTTACCATTGAGTATCTGAGTCATGGATTGTTTTTATGTGATATGCTATTGTAATTCTGTGGAAATTTCACATATGATTTTACATGTCCAGCAATAATTGCGAGCCACTATATGTCAAAGGGCATTCTTTAGAGAGTATTGTTTTATATCTCTCACAAGTAAGAAAGCTGTGATTTAGAATTAGGTGCAATGGAAATCTTTTATTGGGTCCTTAACTTTCTAAGCTTTATCATGGAAATATGGATGTTGCCATGAGCAAGGCTCATTTCAGACAAACAATTAAACAAGCAAAGGTACCAGACACAACAACAACAAAAAACCCTCCGTAGTTGTGACTGCACTCTTCCAGAGAATGAGTTTTTGTCCAAATCATCGCACGCACAAAAATGAACTCAGTCTGTACTCCGAAACACACCCTGTATTAGAAGAGGAACCGAGGACATTCTTCAAGGTCAGTTGGTTTTAAATTAAGACCAATCTGCTTCGGTGTGTATTAGAAAGTGATGTGGGTAGGAGGGTGTTGAAACCTGTCATGTACTATGAGGTAAGCAGTGAAGTCTAGAGAACGCCCTCCTGGATGTGAAGTTTGTCACTACCTTCTAACCCGTCAAGTCCCTTCTGGGCCCCGTTACCTGACTGTCAACACCTGGAACTCTGCCATCATGTTTTTCTTCCCTGACATCTCGTCCAGACTTCTCCAGGCATGTATGACATCTCCCTGTTCTGCAGATGTGATAGTACGCATCAATTAAATATTAAATCCTTCCCCGCCCTGAAAGAACACTCACAGAACAGGATTCAGGAAGGAGGGTGGTGGGAACCTGAGGATGCTGGGTGCCGTCTGGGAAGGAAGTAATCTATTGGGAGGAGTGAGGAGGCTGAGGCTCCAAGACAATAGAGCTTATCTTCTGGAAGGGACACTCTGCTAATGTAGCCACACTTTATGCTTTTTAATGTTTGTTTATTTTGAGACAGAAAGACCATGAGTGGGGCACAGAGCTCTACGTGGGGCTCCATGTCACGAATTGTGAAATCATGACTTGAGCCGAAATCAAGAGCTAGATGCTTAACAACTGAGCCACCCCCGGCGCCCCTAATCTAGCCACACTTTAGTAGATGCTTTCTGGAGACAGTGCCTTACCTCCCATCAGGGATGCTTGGCAAGCCATTCAGATAGACACTTCTTCTGACATCTCTGAAAACAGATCACCTAGCTGGCTTTGAACTTCTGGGTTCCATACTCTGCTCCACTCTTCCTTTTGTCCATAGTACTCCTCCCCTTCTAACATATCATATAATTTATTTCTTTATGATGATTTTTTTTTCTTCTCTGCCTATCCTCCCAGACAACTTTTACCACTCCCCCCAACTAGAACATAAGCGTCAAGAAGGCAAGTACAGTAAAACCTTGGGTTGTGAGCATAATTCATTCCACAAACATGCTCGTAATCCAAAGCACTCGTATATCAAAGCGAATTTCAAGAACCATTGGCTCAGTTGTGATCACGCGCGGTTCGGCATCACATGCTACTTTGTATTGATTGCCTTTTTATCATCATCACTCCTTTATCAAGTTAAAATTTATTAGAAATGTTTGCTCGTCTTGCGGAACACTGGCAGACTAAGTTACTTGCCATCGAAGGTTTTACCTTATTTCTATTTTATTCTTCGATATATGTTGGGTGCTTCCAACATGGTTGGACCTCAATGTTTGTGCAACAAGCGGATGTCTATATAGCAGATACAGTGCCCCTCTCAAATCCCTGCGAGTGTGTGATGGGTATGGAAGTTTTGATTTATATCCAATGGCATTCTTTGTTTCTCTTATTTAGAAAAGGGACAAGTAGACACATCCCTGGTCTGCTTATTAATATTAATTTTCTACCTAGACATTTCCTACTGTTTTTGACTATTTTGTTTTTGTTTTTGTTTTTTTTTCAACGTTTTTTATTTATTTTTGGGACAGAGAGAGACAGAGCATGAACGGGGGAGGGGCAGAGAGAGAGGGAGACACAGAATCGGAAACAGGCTCCAGGCTCCGAGCCATCAGCCCAGAGCCTGACGCGGGGCTCGAACTCACGGACCGCGAGATCGTGACCTGGCTGAAGTCGGACGCTTAACCGACTGCGCCACCCAGGCGCCCCTGTTTTTGACTATTTTGAAAACCACGTCTATTATCGTTATTATTGGCATCGTCATTATTATTTACTAAGTTATATATAAGATTCTGAGCTGGATTCTGCTATCGTATAAGCTTCTTCTTAGGGATGAGTTCATGCATCAGGACACCTTTCAGAAATAGAAGATCTAATGCTACTTTCACAGATGACAAATTTACTTACAGGGAGTGTGGTCTGGAGGGTCTCACTTATTCAGAGGCTACGATGCTGTGGCTGGCTGGTTACAGGATGCAGAGTGAGACCAGAGTAGCCTAAAGTTAGGAAGAGATGCCTTTTAAAATCACTGTCATCTGCTTATGCATCAGACCCCAAAAGGACTCCCTACTCTATTAATGGACAAGCAGCTCTATTAATCCCTGTTGGCATGATATTAACACAATGATGTGGTGTGCATTTCCTGCCCAGGGATCTTCCAGGGAATGGGTATTATTGCTTTGACCTAATGACATGGCATGCGCAACCTGGAAAAGCTGGTTGCGAACCGCATCTCAAAGAGCAAACTGTAGTTCTTAGACCTTCTGTTGCATGACTTAAAGCCAGCAGTGCAAGTCAGAAATTCTATGCAACTGGAGAATGAAGAAGCTCACAGCTCTGAAGCCTTCTGTGACTTAGCTGAAGAAACTTTCCAGAAGTTCTACCTTTGCTGGTAACAACCAATTAGGAACTTCTACTGTATGAATAGTAGAATCATTTTAGAGCCTGCACAGAGGTTCTTAACATGATTTCCACTGGTTCCTAGAAGATCTAGTTCCATGCGTGTGTGAGTGTGTGTGTGTGTGTGTGTATGAAATAGTCTGAAAGAGCTCCAATCTGTTGGTCCACAGCAGAGCTTTCTGAGAATCATTGTCCTCTTCTGTAGAATGGGCTTCATCATATTTGCCTTGTTCACAAGTTTGTTTGGAGGTTCGGGGAGGTCTGTAGAATGTTATTTACAGCTCCTTATTACCTTTGTTACCACCATGCCTAGGATTATGTAGATAATTCCCTATGTGTATATGTGCGCATAAAACTACACGAATCAAAGTCGCCCGGATGTCATCTGTGATTGCTGTGACACTTGAGATCACTAATTGCCTGGATTCCATAACTGAGAAAACATAAACCTTTCCAACGATCGCTATAATTTCCCAGGAAGTGCACATTCTCCAGGAGAGACCCTTCCATCTCTCTGAGGCTTTGTAAGTGTAGTAGATTTTACTAAACTCCTAGCTTGTTTTGAAAAGGGGTGCCTTGCATCACTGATAAACACTATCAACTGCTGTCAACTTATTTTCTCCCTCATTGCCTTTCCCACACATAGTTCCTTCAACTCCTAACATGTTCTCTTCTATTTTTTAAGGCTATGAGAGCAGCAACTGTTGCCAAACCAGAAGAGGCACTAATTCACCTTCCTTAGAAGGTGGATACGATAAGAGATGAAAACACGTATATATATATATATATATATATATATATTTTTATCTAGTTCACCAGTAATTCCGATATAATGTGAGAAGTATTATGAAATAGGCATGCAAAACATTTTGTAGGATCACATAAACATAAACAATTAATGGTTGGAGAATGTTAAAATCTCGAAGGGAGTAGGGACTTTCTGGACAGAGGGTGACGTCCCTTATGCAAGTAATCCTTGAGGGTCTACTCTGTGCCAGGTGCTGATTTCAGTTCTAGGATACCAAGGCCTACACTTCGATGTAAGGAAGACACAGAGAAAAGAAACTCTAAGCAAAAAAAAAAAAAAAAAATTCCTCCGAAAATTTCATATGGTCATAACTTCTGAAGATAATGAGAGTAATCTGGTTGGGGCAGAGGTATGCAGAGGGAAAACATTTTATCGGATAGCCCAAGGCCCCTCTGAAGAGGTGATAGTTGAGCAGATGCAGAGCAGGTGAAACCCAAGGCAAAAGAGCCTGGAAGCAGGAAGCCGAAGCAAAAGGTCAGTGTTTGAAAAACAGAGAGGTGAGTAACATGTGAGTGATCCATTGGTTGGGGGGTGAGGGGAGTTCCGTTTGGAAAGGTAACCCGTGTCTCTGAATTGTGAACTTTCACTGAAGGGCTTTTATCCAGAAGCTTGTCATAATAAGATTTTAGGTTCCCAAAGAAGAGCAGTAAACACCGTGGTTGAAAGGCAGAGTGGCGAGAAACCAAGGGCCCTCTCTGAAGGACACGACAGTCCTTCCGCAGAAGGAAGGACACGGTGATGGCCGATGGAGATGGAGGAGAGGGGGACAATTCATTATGACTGAGAGTCACTGAGACTGGAAGCGGTCTTCCAGGGACAGGGAGAGTGACCAAGAGGAATTTCTAGGTTTCTAGCGGGAGGGATGGCATGCAGGATAGCATCAGCATTGGGAACGGGAGCTATGAGCAAAGGATATAATGGGCTTGCATGTGGACATTGAGGTAGGTGGACATACAGGTAAATTCGATACACGGCTTAGAACTAAGGAGGTGAAATACCTCGTGTAGCTGAGATTAGGTACTTTTCAGAACAGTGATTGCGTTAAAATGTAAACTTGAGAGTGAAGATTCTGTTTTCTCCATTGTTGGATCCCTGGTACACAGACCATTGCCAGGCACATGGTGGGTCCCCAGTGCCTTTCCGCTGAATAAACAAAATAAATGAGGTAGGGAGAAAGGTACATCTATGTCAAATTCTTGGCCTACAGTGCCAACCGGTGTATTTTGCAACATCATGGAATGAATGGATCGACTCTTCTTCAGACTGAAGAATTTACTTGAGGGCTGTGAAGCCTGAAGTGTTTTTCTTGAAGACATTGGGCCCTTCACGAGTTGCTTCCAGTTTCTTGGGGTCTCCAGTGGTGCTCCCGACCCGAGTTCTCCTTCAAACCCCTACTACAATCATCAGATTCAAATTAAGAGGCGTTTGTTCATTTTGAGAATAGAACGGTAACATGTTCACAGAGGACAGACACTTACTGGCAGGGATGAATCACTAAGAGTGAAATTTCAGGCATGTTAGCTGTAAACAGAGTAATGTGTAGTCTACAATCAAAGGCTTTTGGATTTAATTCACATTGTCATGGGAAGGCCATTTAACCTTCTCCTGACTTTGTTCCTTCATCTGCAAATATTATGAATTGTGGCTGCCTTGCTTCTCTTTTCAATGGAATGCGGCCAGAATAAATAGTTGACGTAGCAATCATGTCTTCTAGGTCTCATTTTATCCTTGGAACATTATAAAATAGCTCTCTGTGAGTGGCAGGCCCTTGATTAGTACTTCTTGACACCTATTGAAGTATTTCAGGTGAGAGATCAGATAAAAATGGCCCTAATGCATTGCAAAATATTATTCCTACAATTATATACTTGGCAAAATCAGTTCATAGAACTTAGCTGTGATGAGACATATTCAGAATCAGCCCATCTTTAAGACTTCTCCAAGATGATTGACCTACACCTGTGTAAAGTGTGTTAAAGGAAACCGTAAGCACGGATCAATATAAACACAAGGTTTTGCTGGGAAATTCTTTATTTTTTTTTTACTTGGTTTTAGGATTGGTGGCAGAGATATATACTGACTTCTATTCACATTTTTTTCCAAGATCTATCATGTGAGAGTCATGGTACAAAGCCATGTGAATGAAAAAAAAATAGTAGTAAGACCTGCTGTCTCCGAGAATTCAGTTGTGTGTGTGTGTGTGCGTGTGTGTGCACGCACGCGCTTATGTGCATGTGTGTATGTATTTGGAGGCCGCAAGGAGATCAAGATACAATTATAGTATTGTACTAAACATGCTCTTATTGAAGTGGGCACAAAAAACTGTAACAGTGCAGGAAAGAAGCAATCAATTCTCCAGATGGATCCATGGTCTATGACTATCGTTGCCTCTTCTACGACCTTAAGGTAACAATCAGTGTGTTGAAAGGGAGCCATAGAACACTGTCTACTCATGATGAGACCACCCTTTTCGTCCCCCACTTGCCTCCATCGACAGATGTCCAAAGGGAACCCAGAAACTCATCGTTTATGGTGTGAGAAACATGGTAGTGATTCACTTTGGAGGCTGATAGACACTGAAAGAGAATTCCAAGGAGGCTGGTGATGCTCTGATCTTTCAATTGAGTACTGGTGACGTGGGTGTTTTCAGCTCATACAAACTCATTATTTCTGATGTGTATGAAAAGTTGTAGACTTCTTATGCCAGATTGTCTTGGTTTATTATAGCTAATTCAATGGGGGCAGTATAAAGGATCCCTAGAGCCTCGTGTGTCTGAATAAGACTCCCCTAATCAGCTCTCACAGTGCCACGGACCAGAGTGAAAAGAGGCCCACCACTGGGTCTCCTGAAAGGACACTGAATCTCCTACCCCTTTCTAAAAAGATTCCCACTACATCACACCATTCTCCTCCTTGACTAATTCAGGGCTAATTATCTACTTCCATTCTCGTGGCTTCCTGCGGTTTCCTTTTCTATCCCACATCCACTGTCTTAAGGGGTAGGTATTTTCTGTCCCACACACCTTTTGTCATTTGGTCTGGGGGTGGGATAGATGTCTTTCTTGCTCTGCAGGTCCCTCCCACCTTCCCAAACGCACTACGTGTAGATCTCTTGTCCTCAAATTTATACAGCCCCTTGAACTCCTGTTTGTAGTCAGCCATAGATTCCTGGGTCCTCCATTTGTCTCTTGGAGATTTTAGCTCCTGCCTCACTGTCCTTCAATCCAACATCATCGTCCTGGTCCTTGATGATTTCATGATCTGCATTGGCAACCCTCCTACTATCCTGACCTCTCATGCACTTGACCTCCTCTTCTGTGGTACGTCTTATCCTCCACCTCATGTCAATCCCTCACCCCCATGGCCCAGGCGTGAATCTCGCCATTACCTGTGTCCGTAACAAACCTCTTACCTCAATTTTGAGCCACCCCTCTCAAGCGATTCTTGTCTTTCCGCTCACTCCCAGCTGCCCAACTCCAGCTGTCCTTCAGCCACTGGAACCTACAATCCATTGGCACACTTCCTTTTCACTCTCTCCTGCTTCCACCTTCCAGACCACATGCCTTCAGTTGCATGGTGCATCGTTATCCTTACCCTCTTCCATTCTTCAGCTGAGGGTCCCAGGTTCCCCTGCTACTGTTGATCCATGGGCCACACAATAAATAGCAAGCTCCAATGTCACTCTTTCATACCTCTTCACTTCCCTGAATTCTCTGTCTCCTTCTCCTCCACTCACATCTAGATAAAGCTGAAAAATTAGAAGCGACCAGGGCTGTCAAATATCGTACCTACTTGCTCTACTCCACGTGGACCTGCATACTGTGGTTTCTCTGTTTGTATCAGGGATGACCTGGCTGTGATATCTGTCACAGCACCTGTCCCTGGGCACCGAGTTCCGTGCTCTCGCACCAACTAAGCCCATCAGCCCCCGGTTTGTCCTCTCTCTCCCTTTCATGCTCAACTTTTTTCTTCTCTGCTAGTTCTCTCCCATTAACATCCGAACATGCTGTTACTTCTCTCTTTGTTGGAAAAAAAAGAAAAGTAATTATTATAATGGTAATGAAGTCTAAAAACTCTCTGGATCCAACTTTCCCCTTCAGTGATTACCACCGTTCTGCTCTCCTTTCCAGCAGGACACCTTGAAAGAGTTGTCTCTATTCACTGTCTCCAATTCATTTAATCCCATTCTTTCTTAGTTTCACCCCAATTTGGCTTCGCTCTCCCCTCAGCCTTTACTCACCAAAACTGCTCTCTTTGAGGTCACCGATGATCTCTCTGTTGCTGACCCAATGTTAAATCCGCAGCCCTTATCCTTCCGGACCTGAGAGCAACATCCGGCATAGTTCACCATTTCATTTTCTTGAAGCAGTTTCTTCACTTGGCTTCCCAAACATCACAATCTCCTACTTGTTTGCTTTCTTCTTTTTTATACTCAGTAGTCTCAGTCTCCTTTTGTTGACTCTTTCTCATCTCCTTGACTTCTTAAGATTGAAATTCTTTTCGGGTTAATTGCTAACACCTCCACCTTTTCCCATCTATACTCATTTTCCATAGAGTACAGATGCTCTATAGAGACTGTAGATTATAGAGTCTCATGCTTTAACTTCAAACTTTTAATTATATGATTAACATATAATTTATTGTTTAAACAGAGACATTTGGAGTGTGAAAAATGCCTAAAAGTAATTAAAGCCATATAATTTTCAAATATTTATTTATTATTTATCCATACGCAGAAATGTCCTATTATAGGAGTAGACACATAAAAGTCTTCCACTCAAAAACTATTTTCAGGAATAAAATTATTTCACAAAAAATGAAAATGGCATAAGACCATGTGCATATAATTATTAACAGAACTAATTTAATGACATAAGCCAAATAATTGTTCATTTGTTTTAATGGACTTCTTACTTATAGCAGCGTCTAATACCATGCCATTAGTATTCTTATAAAGAGTAAATGATTTTATTATTTCTTAATTTTTTCATGAAATTCCCAGCAGAGGTCATCAAAGTTGCATTTTGTGGTTAAGGGGTTTAAAATCGTTCTCTCTCTTCAATTGACCTTAAAACTTCAAGTTTTGTAATGAATTACATAAATATCTTAAATCACGTGTATTATGATAGAATACTCTGATAATGAGCCAGCAGAAATGTGGAAAGAATATGGGTCTCTGAAGATATTGCCGAACCACTGAATTTAACAATCTTGGAACTGCCCACTTCTGAGATTTCTTATTATTAAATCAGTCAAAGTCATGTTTCTATAGCTTGCCTAGAAAGGATCCTATTAGCTAAAGTTTTTGTGTTCTTTTTTCTGTGAAAATCTTCGAGGCTTTCAACTACATCCCCATTTTCTGCCATGTTGATTCTGCTCTTCAGTATTTCTCAGTGTAAATCATCTTTCTTTTTTTTTTTTTTCAAATTTATTTATTTATTTATTTATTTTTGAGACACAGAGAGACAGAGCATGAACGGGGGCGGGGGGCAGAGAGAGAGGGAGACACAGAATCGGAAGCAGGCTCCAGGCTCTGAGCCATCAGCCCAGAGCCCGACGCGGGGCTCGAACTCACGGACCGTGAGATCATGACCTGAGCCAAAGTCGGACGCTTAACCGACTGAGCCACCCAGGCGCCCCGTAAATCATCTTTCTTATCCAACTTCTTTCAATCAGCTCTTTCATTTTAGTAACATAATTTTTATATTATTACTTCTACTATCAAAGAGTTTGTCTATTTCTTATGTTTTATTGTAAACATAGATGGAATAAACACAAACACACAAACAAATATGTATACAACTGTGCATATATATGTAATCTAGCTAATTTGCCCCCAAATTAAGCTCTTTCTCCCTCCGTCTATTGGGTACTGTCTCCTTCCTTGGTGGTTGTTTTTACTGCCAAATATTTGTGGATGCCTAGGTAGGTTTGTTCTCTAGAATAAGTAGAGGCTCCCCTGGAATGTTCCCCAGAATGGCCCACTCCTTATACCTTAGAATGTTCAAGTATAAGGAGTGGGAAGTGGTTTTATTGGCAGGGCACATGGATTGCCTTCTTAGTCCTTCAGTTCCCACGTGGGCCCTTTGGAAATCTTCAGTCAGAACTTTCAACTTGGCGTGTTGTGCAAATCCTTCGGCCCATGACTTGTTCCTCAGCAGCCATTTATTCGTGTGAATATATTGCTCAGCGGAGGGAGCTGCCTGGTTATCCGACTCTGAAAGTTGAGATTTATTTATTGAAAGGCTAAAGCAGTCCACGGTTCTTCCTTTGCCAGCAACAGTGAATGAACAACTGCAGAGATTACCTGTCAAGTAGCTTTTCCAATCTCAATTAGCCTCTTTGTTGTTGTTGTTGTTGTTGTTGTTGTTGTTTTTACCTCAGAAAAATGTCTTTTAAAACACAAATTTCTGCCCCTGGCCAGGTTGCCACACCAGAAGTGGTATCTGGTGTGGAAGACTAAGGGACATCCGTGTGCTCAAGCCCACACAGAAAAGCCAGCTCTGAGGATACTTCAGGCCCTGGTAGGGCTTTCCCAACATTTAGCTGAAGGGGGTCATGGGCTTTCCAATCCTGTGTGGCATAGGGTACTTATTGCTACTGGGAAACTGAAGTGTTGCCTAAGAAAAGTTGTGTCTATAGTGGCCAGAGAAAACAAACAAACAAAAAAACCCAACAACAACAACCAAAAATAAATAAATAAATAAATAAATAAATAATAAAACCTTTGTGTTTCAATGATATAAAATGTAATGTTCTGGAAAATAAATATTTCGGTTCAAGCATCAACAGGAACCTGAGGCGATACCTGGTAAGTGAAGAACATGCCGACTGGGGACACCTTTATAGACCCGCTGAGGCACCTGACATGGTCCTTCCTAGCAAGGGCTTTGAAACGAGTGGTGAAGGGAACCATTTTGAGTATACGCGTTTCTGCAAAGGAGCCACACAAATTGTGCTTTCCGAAAACATTCTTGAAATAAAAGACTGAAAACCACCTTCAAAGAAAATGATGCGAGGGCCACCTGGAAGCGCAGGCTGTTAAGCGTCCGACTCTTAGTTTCGGCTCAGGTTAGGATCTCACAGTTTGGTGAGTTCAAGCCCCACATTGGGCCCTGCCCTGATGGCACAGTGCCTGCTTGGGGTTCTCTCTGTCCCCTTCTCTCTGCCCCTCCCCCACTCATGCTGTCTCTGTCTCTCTCAAAAGTAAATAAATAAACTTAAAAGGAAAAAGGAAAGGATGGGAAATGTGTGGGTCAATGTCTTCCCCTTCAGATAATGGGAGTGTGGGTCCCATATTCGATTCACGAAGGGCTGTAACTCTGTGTTGGGGGTATACACTGAGGGTAGGTAGATGGATTATATTTTGCCTCAGACTATTCATCCTCATTGGAAATTCTTCCCGGGATTCCAAAGTTACCTCTGTATTATGGACTGATTTGTATCCTAGCCCCTCCTCCAAATCCTTCTGTTGAAACCCTAACTCACTTTATTTGGAAATAGGGCCTTTCAGGAGTTGACTAAGGTTAAATGAAACCACACACACTTATGATTCCTAAGTATGTATGTATAGAATCATTCGTGACTTTGTTTTTTTAAAAATATCATTCATTTACTCAATTAAATTTTGTCAGTTAAATTATAGACTCTAATAAAGAAAATGTCTTTTTTCTGGTGCAGAGTTTGGACACGTTTTCTAGCATGCTCCATATAAACGACATACTCTAGCTGGTATTGAGGAAAATATATCACTGGTCGGTGAAAGACGTAATCCATACAATGAATAAAACAGTTGTTACATAATGCCTCAAATAAAATTAACTGGCTCAAATGTCCATGTTCTTGGTAATATCATTAACCATTTCAAACACAGTCATGTTTTTTACTGCTTTCAGCATAAAAATGGACCTTGAGTTTAAAACTACAGAGTATCAGGGGTGCCTGGGTGGCTCAGTCAGTTAAGTGTATGACTTCAGCTCAGGCCATCATCTCGTGGTTCATGAGTTCGAGCCCCACCTCGGGCTCACTGCTGTCAGCCTGTCAGCTCAGAGCCCACTTCAGACCCTGTGTCCCCCTCTATCTCCGCCCCTCCCCCTGCTTACTCTGTCTCCGAAAAATAAGTAAAAATCATTTAAAAATTAAAAAAAATACAGAGTATCAAGTGTCAGTTTACTCAATTTCAATTTCAATTTCAAGTTGGGAGGTCTAGGGATGCCTGGGTGGCTCAGTTGGTTGAATGTCCGACTCTTGGTTTCAGCTCAGGTCATGGTCTTTCAGTTCCTAAGTTTAAGCCCCACATCAGGCTCTGCCTAGAATTCTCTGTCTCCGTCTCTGCCCCTCCCTTGCTCACTCTTGATCTCTCTCTCTCTCAAAAATAAATAAAATTTAAAGATGAGAGGTCTGAATAGTCACAACAAATATTTCAAAATGGATTGGCACTTTTGAATAACAGCCACTTCAGGAGACTGTGGGGCATATCAGCAAAATTTCTATACACAATATATTCAAAATATAGGAAATCACGCTCATTGGAGTAAAAAGAATTAAAATAATGAGGGCACTCAGTGCATAATATTATCAGGTTAGTGAGTTCATAGAATAGAAATGATTAACTCCTCAAATTTATTCTTCTGTGTGATACTTTTAGAAACACAGGTAAGTCTAGCACTCTATTGAAGCAGAAGTCCCGGCAATTACGACCTTTCATGTCACCTTAATTTCTAACTTTGACTTTTATACGTCAGGAAATACATGACCATACAGAGTTAATAAATGGGTAGTTTGTTGCCAAAAATGCTCAAGAGGATAGGTATTGAGGCTAGCAAGAAGTAAGTCCGGCATTAAGGATTATAGAAGGTATGGTACATTTCAGGAATATATTACAAAAGTAATAGGGGCGCCTGGGTGGCTCAGTCGGTTGAGCGTCCAACTTCGGCTCAGGTCATGATCTCGTGGTCTGTGAGTTCAAGCCCCGCATCAGGCTCTGTGCTGACAGCTCAGAGCCTGGAGCCTGTTTCGGATTCTTTGTCTCCCTCTCTCTCTCTGCCCCTCCCCTGTTCATGCTCTGTCTCTCTCTGTCTCAAAAACAAATAAAACATTAAAAAAAAAGTTTTTTTTTTAAAAAGTAATAGTAATGGACTTAAAACAATTCCTCATATGCTGGTAACAACATTCCTCACTCCACATCTCATCAGCTGCGTGATGATTTGCAAAAGTAGACCTCAGATGGAAATGTGAATTTACCCATACTATTTTCCTACTCCAGAAATGTTAGCCAAGAACATTCTATTACATAAACGTACACAGTGACCTCATTTTGGGGATTTCAGATAAAATAAATCCTAAACATTTACCCAGGTGCTTACATGTTGTGATCAATTCTACGGAGCAATAAACTTGTGTTTGTTTATTTGATTGTTTTATTCTTTCTCCCCCCTCCCCCACCCGATATTGGATATTGCTTGAAAAGCAATGGCAAGTTTTAGAAGTGCTGTTTCCTATATTCAGGACATCACAGGGGGATGTAGAAAAGGCCTAAGGAAAAATTATAAATTAGAATTCTATATAAATCATACATTTGTATTTTATTTCCAATACAGTGGCAACAGTAACAGTAGTAGAAGGAGATACAAATTTTGAGAGGATATTAACATCCATTGAGTCTCTGTATATTTCGTGAATGGAGTCAGTGATTTTTGCTCCAAGCTATCTTTTCAAAGATTTTAATATAGAAGATGGAAATAGTTTCTCCCTCCAGGGCGAGGAGGGAAGATCCGTTTGCTATTTGTTTGTATAAGAAAGATAATGTCTTCTCCTGGGTCAAGATTCAGATAGGTTTTCTAGCATCCTCTTACAAATTAAATGGTTTTCTAAGTCTGAATTCCTCTGCTGTGATGCTTCACACTGTGTATACAGCATCCTTCTGATTCTGTGCTCCCATTGCCCCCTTGGGATTTGGGGGACGACTGTAACTGACGTGAACATGAAGCTCATCCTGTGAGTAATAACGTCTTTATTCTATGACCCAGGAGTCTCGTGTTTTCTGCCAGCATTTATACAACTTGAGGCAGGTTAACTTGTTAGCATGCAAATAGCAGACCCTTTACATTCTTCACAAAGATATGACAGCAACAAAAGTGTAATACTATGGGAGTAGCAGCGGTAAGCAGCGACAGGAATAACACTAGGTCTTTTTTACCAAGTCCTTCCAATTTGCTGTTTCAAGCTAGAGAATGAACTGAAATTTTAAACAGTGCAGAATTATTTTAAAGGGCCAAGTCATATTCTAGTGTAGCTTTCTTTGTAATTTTCTTTCCCTGCTTCACTTGTAATATTCTTGGCTTTTGGGATCTGTCTTATTCATTGATCAATCTAGCCTAAATTTATTCTAAGTTTAGTCTTTTCAAAGAATCAAATTTTGGTTGTTTCCAAGCAAAAGTGGAGAAAAATTTCCAAAATGTTAGAGGGAAAAAAAAATGAATGATGGATGGGAGAAAAAGTGGAAAAAAAAGAAAGTTTAAAACAAAAGTACATAAAAGTATAAGAAAAATACATCAGATGGAGTAAAAAATCAGATATGTCAATAATGATCATTAATAGGCACAAATTTAAAGGCAAATTTTTGTTCGGATTTGCTTTTTTGCTCTTATCTTTTTATTTCCTTCCTTTTAGTGTCTCTTATTTAGTCTGCTAGTTTTTTTTTTTTTTATGTCTTTGTGAGGTGGGCACACAGTTTAATTCACATTCTTTCTTGCCTTCTAATATGTGCTTCTCAGACTACAAATTCCCTAGATACCAGTTTCAGCAGCAAGATACATGCTTTAATAAGTGGGATTTTCACTGTGAATTGAATTCTATATAACTTTAAATGTTAATCATTATTTCTGGATTAACCAATTAATTGTAGTCTGAAAATATGGTCTGATACCAACAGGATTTAAAAATATTTATTGAGACTTGCCGTGTCTCCACTCCTGGTCATTTTATTTCTCAATTCATCTATGGTTGTTGATAATTTTTGTCCACTTGGCTTTCAGTTGTGAAAGGGAGATATTAAAAATCTTATAACATGGTTTACTTGCCCATTTTTCCTTGAGATTCTGTCAATAGTTTTGATGCTTTTTAAGGTTATTTTGATAGATGCACACAGGCGTAAGTTATTTCCCTCACTTCAGAAGATTGACTCTTTTATCAGTATTTAAAGATGCTAAGTCATAACAGAGTTATGACTTTTGCTTACAGTCTATTAAATATTGACATGTAACCTTTCTTTTGGTTAATACATGGTGTTTTAGCTGTACTCTTAAAATTCGCTTACAGTGCATATTTTTTAATTTAAAGAACTAAATCAGGACTTACCACGTATAAATTTTAGAATTTAATAAAGTAGCAAATGATAAAACAATCGCTTAAAAATCCTTTTAAAGAGTCCTTTCATTAAAGGTCTTCGAATGACCCAATCTGAATTTACCATATGTTTCCTGAACATATGAAGCCTGACTGATACAGGTACCAGTGAAGGTGTCAACCCAGCTGACGTGATGATGACATAATGTCATAAAGCAATTAACTAGCCAAGGTGTTTTCAAATGCATGAGGATATGCCTTCAAAACCTGCGATTCTTCACACACATTGTCCTGCTTCCAAATGTACAACAAATGGGAGTGCGTAATGTGGGCAGCCAAACACATTTTGGAAAGATTCCAAAGTATTTTAATAATAAAGTCTTTCGTTAATGTTTTCCTAGGCTAAAGTGATGAGGTTTTTGAGTGATTCCTTGGAACTTGTGCATATATATATATATACGTATATATACACACACGTATATACACACGTGTATATACACGTATATATACGTATATATGTATATGTATATATACGTATATATATGTGTCTATATAGACACGTATATATGTGTCTATATACACACACGTATATACGTGTGTATATAGACACGTGTATATACGTGTATATACACGTGTCTATATACACACATATATATGTATATATATATATGTATGTATATATGTATATGTATATATATGTATATATATAACATTTTTTGTTTGTTTCAGAATTAGAGACATCTAGTACTCAGCAGGTTTGACCACATAGAAAGTTTGTTCATGTTGGAGATTAAAACATTTTTTAAATGTGTATTTATTTTTGACAGACACAGAGAGAGCACAAGCTGGGCAGAGGCAGAGAAAGGGGAGACACAGAATCCGAAGCAGGCTCCAGGCTCCAGGCTCCAGGCTCCAGAGCTGTCAGCACAGAGCCTGATGCGGGGCTCGAACTCACAAACTGGGAGATCATGACCTGAGCTGAAGCCAGATGCTTAACCGACTGAGCCACCCAGGTGCCCCATGTTGGGATTAAAAAAAAAAAATGGAATTTGGGAGTTTTAAGAGACACAGAATTAAAGAGAAGTCAGAACCCCTTGTTTTCATATGTATATATATATATATATATATATATATATATATATATATATAATTATATATATATATTATAAAATATATATATTTTTTATTCTCAAGTTAGTTAACACTCAGTGTAGTCTTGGCTTCAGGAGTAGAATCCAGTGATTCATCACTTACATATAATACCCAGTGCTCATCCCAACAAGTGTTCTTCTTAATGCCCATCACCTATTGTCCCCACCACCCCCCAATCAACCCTCAGTTTGTTCTCTGTCTTGAAGAGTCTGTTATGTTTTGCCTCCTCTGTTTTTATCTTACCTTTCCTTCCCTCCCCCATGGGAGAGAGCAGTCAATCATCCCAGACTTAGTAAAGTTGGGGGAGGGGTGGGGTCATCCACTCCTCCTTAGTGCATCCCGAGCGACACCGCATAGAACCTGAGACATAAAGAGTCACGATGTAATGGACGCAAAACCGTTGGGAATAACCGGAAGCTACAGAAAACACGGGACCAGTGCTCCCTACGCACGTGCAGGTACGTGTGTACACACACACAAACACTCACGCGTGTGCGCTCACAGGCACATACACTCGGGAAGCACAAAGCTGAGAGACTGTCAAGAGGCCATGAGGAAATCAGGACACTGCAGAGCTACAATTATTGTGTTCTGACGCAAAAGAAATCATCGTGTACCGAAGGGTGTTCTTGCCTTTCCAACTCGCACTGTGTGAACTTTCCCCTTTAGTTAAGCTGGGGCAATATGAATGAAGGACACTCAAAACTCATTTTTCCCCCCCTGTAGGTTCACGTCATTCCCTGGCGATGCTTGGGAAGCCTTGGCTCCTGCGGAGAAAGCCCTAGTGCGAAGAGTGTAACTGTACTGGGCTTGAAGGGGTGGGATGCCCTGTCCAAAGCCTTTCGCCCAGAACCCAACTGCTCCAGGGACCTGTGGAAGAAGTGGCAGCTAGGTTTAGTGGTGACCTGCTCTACCAACCCCTGGGGGAAGGGTCTCATTGCTAACAGTGCTCCTAAGTAGAGACCCTTTGGACTGGATGAGTCATCTCAGGTGAGCCTTTTGCAAATCAGCCCGATGTATTTTTCTCATTTGAAGCCCAGGCTGTCATACTCCACAATGGTGTCAGGCAAGGTGAACAATCCTGTAACCTGTTAATTTGCTTGAAATAATGACGGCAATAATCTGATCAGGTTTGCCAGACTGTCTCCATTTGAGGTGGACAGTGGTTTCTCCTGTTAAGATTGTGACACATTAAGACAAGTGTGTGATTATCATATCCAGTTATGGCACTTGGGTAACTTGAGACGCCCACTGCTGTGTGAGTAACCCACATTTACCACCCTTTCCATCCATTTGCTGTGATTGGCATATTGGTATGCTTGAACCTGTCTCCAGGTCCCTTATTTTCTTCTGGGACTACATCAATCACAAATTCCTTCAGCTGTGCTCAAGTGTATTTATCAATATGTTAACCCCTCTCTGAAGATAATACAACAGGAGTTATTTCTAGGCTATCCCGTGAAAGCTACTTGAACTTGCTAACTAAGGAGAACAAAGAGACACATCAGAGTATTGGAGAAGGTTACATATTGAAAGAGTAGGAGTAGGACCTTTGTTTCTTTCTAGTACACACAGCAGTTTCCCACCTAAATTCTCGAAACATGTCATACAATCATCCTTGGTACCCAAAACTGAGTCAAAAGGAGAGTTCAAGAATATTAAGTCACTAAAATCATTTCCGTTTAGGTAAATCTATTTTGACAATTGTTCATATGCAAACTTGCTCAAATCTCTACTATGTCTGATAGACGATAATTTGGGAAATGTCATGTGAGCTCTCCATGAAAATATGCTAAGAGCAAATAGGTCAATAATTCAAAGAAGTTGTCATGAGATTTTTTTTCCAATAGATTCCTTTCCTCTGAAATAATTACTTAAACTTAATTAGGGTCAGGGTTGCGATATTTTAGCTTCACTTATATTAAGACCAACCTTAATAAGCTGCTTGTGGTCTTATCTTTTTTTTTTTTTTTTACTTTCTATTTATTTCTTCTAAGAGGGAAGACAAAATATTTTATTGTAACAGTAGACAAAATCATGGGTAAAGGAAATGAAAGTCTCATTCTCGTAAGATAATTTAAGAAAATCCTCATTTAAATACATCATTTCAAGCAAAACATTTTCTAACATTCACGTTTTGAATCTCTGGTCCAGATAAGTAACAATAAAGGCTGCTAAGGGAAATGTTTGGTCAGATTTGAGAAAACTGGCCTTCACGAGGAGCAAGCTAAAAAAACTAGATATGAGCAAGCATCCCAAAGAAAAAAATAAAAATATGAAGAGGGAAGATCTGCAAGGTCTAAAAGATTTGGATTGGAGTCACTGCTCAGGAATATTCTGGAAGTGATTGTTATAATGGTCAAAGAAATAAGCCATGCTAGACAGATTTCATTTACTTGGTGGGTTATTGTTTTGACACTTTCATACCTAGTCCTCCGTCGTTTTGCTCTGCTTTTTATCTTGTCCATTCCTCATTCTGCCCATTGAATTTGTCTTCTCGCCCCTCTTCCAGATCTGATCACAAGCCATGACATGCGTCAATAGCTCCCTTGTGTTTTTTGAATAAGTGCTAGAAATTCTTGGTATGGAATACAAATGTCACCTTGATTTGGCCATTTTGCCAAACTTCATGCTGTTCCCAACCCCAACAGGCATCTCTGCCAGGCATCACTTGTTAAATTCCAGGTGATCCTTCAATATCTGACTTGGCCATCATCCTGCAAACTTCCTTTGACTGTCTCCTCCCCTTTCTCTAACACAATCAGGTCATTCCCGCCTCTTGTGCCAAAATATAGTGTGCACATGCCTTTATTGAATAGATACAGTAAAAAGTATTGAGATGTAATTTTACATTACATTTATGATGTTTCTCAATAGACTGTGAGCTCCCTGGTGCAGAAACAACCTTGTTGTTTCCCCAAGATAACCTGTAACATAAGGGAGAGAAAGAAATATTTGTTGTGTTAAGACATTAAGATTTTGGATTTTGGAAATGCTAATTTTCTCCAAAATGATCTATGGACTCGGTGCATTGCCTATCAGAATTCTAGCATAGATTTTGTAGAAATAGAAAAACCTTTTTAAAAATGTACGTAAAAATATGAAGGATCCAGAATAGACAAAGCAAATTTTGGCAAAGAACAAAATTGGAAGACTTATATTTGCTAATTTCAAAATGTACTAGAAAGCTACAATAATCAACATAATGTAGTTCTGAAATAAGTATATAAGTACAGATCAATACACCAGAATTGAGGATCTGAACATTTGATCTTATATGTATGGTCAAATGACCTTTCACAAAGAATCAAGAAAGTTCAATGGGGATGCAAATTCTTTTCATCAAATAATTTTGAGATAGTTGGATATTCATATATAAGAAGGTGAATTTAGGCCCTTACCTAGTGTCGTAAACAAGTAGGATCTCAAAATGGGTCAAAGACCCAAATGTAAGAGCTAAAATAATAGAATTTCCTGAAGGAGATACAGGAGAAAAACTTAGTGACTTTGGATTTGGTAATGGACTTTTAGATAGGAAACAATATAACCCATGAAAGAAAAAATGGTCAGTTTTACTTCATTAAAATTTAAAAACTTCTCTGATCTAAAACCAGATAAGGCCACTATAAGAAAAGAAAATTACAAGCCAATATCCCTGATGAACATAGATGCAAAAGTCCTCAACAAATTATTAACAAACTGAATTCAATGATACATTAAAAGGATCATACAAGATGACCAAGTGGAATTTATCACTGGGGTGCAAAGATGGCTGAACCTTTATAAGTCAATCTGTGTTATACAACACATTAACTAAATGAAGGATATAAATCTTATGATCAAATTAATAGATGCCAAGAAAACATTTGGCAAATTTCAACATTCTTTCATGATAAAAACTATCAACAAACTGGATGTAAAGGGAATGTTCTTAACATAATAAAAGTCATATATGGTAAGCCCACAGCCAACCAATCGTACTCAATGGTGAAAAGCTAAAAGTTTTTCCTATAAGATCAGGAATAAGACAAGGATGACCACTCTTGCCATGTTTATTCAACTAGTAGTGGAGGTCCTAGCCAGAGCAATTAGGCAAGAAAAAGAAATAAGAGACATCTAAATCAAAAAGGAAGAAGTAATGTTGTCACTATGGAAAAGCCTAAAGACTTTATGGTTACAATAAACAAATTCAGTAAAGTTGCAGGATATCATATCAATCTACAGGAATCTGTTGTATGTCTATACACTAATAACAAACTACCAGAAAGAGAAATTAAGAAAACAATCCCACTTATAATTGCATCAAAAAGAATAAAATACCTAAGAGCAAATTTAACCAAGGGGGTGAAAAATATGTTCACTGAAAGCTATAAGATATTGTTGGAAGAAACTGAAGAAGTCACAAATAAATGGAAAGATATCCCATGCTTATGGATTACAAGAATTAATATTGGTAAATATCCATACTAACCAAACAATCTATAGATTCAATGCAATCTTTATCAGAATCCCAATGGAGTTTTTCACAGAAGTAGAAAAAACAGTCGTAAAATGTGTATGGTGGGCACCTGGGTGGCTCAGTTGGGTAAGCACCAACTTCGGCTCAAGTCATGATCTTGTGGTTCGTGGGTTTGAGCCCTGCTTTGGGCTCTATGCTGACAGCTCAGAGCCTGGAGCCTACTTTGGATTCTGTGTCTCCCTCTCTCTCTCTGCCCCTCCTCTGCTCATGCTCTGTGTCTCTGTGTCTCTCAAAAATAAATAAACATTAAAAAAATTTAAAAAAATGTGTGAAACCAGAAAAGACCCCAAGTTAGCCAAAGCAGTCTTGAGAAAGAAGAACAAAGCTGGAGGCATTACAGTTCCTGATTTAAGCTGTATCACAAAGCTACAGTAATCAAAACAGAATGGTATTGGCATAAAAACAGACAAACAGAGCAACAGAACAGAGCAGAGATCCCAGAAATAAACCTAAAATGGTCAGTTAATTTATGACAAAAAAGCCAAGAATGTACAATGGAGAAAAGATAGTCTCTTCAATAGAGAATGATAGAAAGGCTATCACCAAAAAAGACAAGAGGGACACGTGGGTGACTCGGTCAGTTAAGCGTCCAACTCTTGGTTTCAGCTCAGGTCATGATCTCATGGTGTGGGTTCGAGCCCCACATTGGGCTCTGCACTGACAACACAGAGCCTGCTTGGGATTCTCTCTCTCCATCTCTCTCTTCCCCTTCCCCGCTTGTGCTTTATCCCTCTCTCTCTCGAAAATAAATAAATAAACTTGTTTTATCTCACATTGGCGAGAACGTGGAGGAAAGGAAACCCTTGGGACTCTTAGTGGGAATGTGAACTGACACAGCCACTATGGAAAACAGTATGGAAGTTCCTCAAAAAATTAAAATTATAACTACCTTATGACTCAACAGTTCTACTTCTGGGAGTGAAATCACTATCTCAAAGAGATCTGCACCCTCTCGTTCATTGTGGCATTAATAGCCGAGACATGGGAACAACCTAAGCGTTCACTGACAGAAGAATGGAAAAAGAAAATGTATATGGTGGGCACCTGGGTGGCTCAGTTGGGTAAGCACCAACTTCAGCTCAAGTCATGATCTTGTGGTTCGTGGGTCTTATCCAGCCATAAAGAAGAAGGAAATCCTGCCATTTGTGACATGGATGAACTTGAAGGCAGTACGCTAAATGAAATATAGAAACAGAAGAAAGAGACTGATGGTTGCCAGGGTGGGGATGGGGGGAAAGGGGGAGATGGGTGAAGGTAATCTAATGGTACAAACCTCTACTTTTAAGATAAGTAAGTTTGGGGGATGTAACGTACAGCATGGTAACTAATGTTAATAATAACTATATTACATATCTGTAAGTTGTAAAAAATATAGGTCTTACAAGTTCTTACCACCAGAAAAAAATTGTAACCGTGTGAGGTGAGGAAATGTACATTTACTGTGGTAATCATTGATATATGTATATATAATCATCATTTTGTACATTTTGACCTAATACAATGCTAAATGTCAGTTATCAAAGTGGAAAACAATTATGCAGACCTTATAAACAGAATTAAATGGCTTTTCATTATTTTTCTCACAGATTGGGAAAAGTATTTGCAAAACACATTATCTGAGAAAGAATTCGCATTCCAAGTACTCTTAAAACATAACACCTAGAGAACAAATAACCCACTTGAAAATAGGCAAAAGATCTGAACAGATACCTCACCAAAGAAAATATGTTGATGACAAATGAGTATATAAAAAGTTGCTAAACAGCTTTTGTCATTAGGGAAGCACAAGTCAAAACAAAAAGAAATACCTTCTCAGAATACCTAAACCACAAAAATCTGACAGTACTAATTGCCGAGGAAGAATCATAACACGTAGAACTCTGACTCATTGTAGGTAGGAATGTACAATGGCCCCACTACTTTGTAATACAGTTTGATGATTGCTTCCGAAGCCAACAGTCTTAACGGACAATTTCACTCTATCAGTTGTGCTCTAGGTATTTACCTAAATGTGTTGAAAATCTATGTTCACGGAAAAACCTTCATACAAAAGATTATAGCTGTTTTATTCATAATCTCCCTAAGCTGTAAGCAAAATGGCTGTCAATACATAAATGGATACACAAGCTGTAGTACATCCATACAATGGAGGACAATTCATCAAGAAAAGGAAATGAACTATCAGTTCTTGCAAAACCATGGGCAAATCTTTTTTTTTTTTTAATTTTTTCAAATGTTTATTTATTTTTGAAAGAGAAAGACAGCGCATGAGCTGGGGAGGGGCAGAAAGAGAGGGAGGCACAGAATCCAACGCAGGCTCCAGGCTCTGAGCTGTCAGCACAGAGCCCGACGCGGGGCTCCAACCCACAAACCGTGAGCTCATGGCCTGAGCCGAAGTCAGATGCTTAACCGACTGAGCCACCCGGGCGCCCCAAACCATGGACAAATCTTAGGTGCCACAGGTAAGTTAAGGAAACCGGACAACAAAGACTTTTCCTCCGTCATTTTCTGTTTCTGGAGAGCCTACTATTTGTGTAGTAGATACCCTGGATCAGCTCTAGCCTCAATCTTTTAGCTCTTGTCTCATGATTTCTCCTTGTACATGGTTTCTGTGTGCGTTAAGATGTTTCTTGCACTTGATTTCAGGTCAGGAGTGGAGGTTTCACCAGGAAGTAGATTCTTACACAATACATCTGATGCACTGTTTAATTCGGAGAGGTTTTATTTTTTTAGCTCAAAAATAGACTTTTTATTTTATATTGGAATCTCTTCAAGTGTGTGTGTCTGTGTGTGTGTGTGTGTGTGTGTGTGTGCGCGCGCTCATGTGTGTGTTTAAATAATTCTCTTGCCCTCCATTGTTGCCCAACTGCCTCCTGTTATGGCTGCAGGGCAGCCACTGCTGGACTACGTTGGAGGAATTTTGTTTTGTCGTTGTTGGTTCACAGGAGCACTGACTTGATCGTTGGCATATCACAAATGCTAGCTGTCTCACCCGCCATGGAAACGCTACCTCTATTGGTAACATATAGGTTTGGAAGGCGGCCAGTTTTCTGCTGAGGCAAGCTACAGTAGACTCCCTGTTCTAGCTTTCTCCTCAGTCCCTTGCCCTTGGGGCAGAGGTACCTGAACCCATCCTTCTTGGCATTTTGAGGCTCAAGGATGGCAGGTGTACACGCTCAGGGCTCATTAAAGACCCTCTCTGATGGGCATGAACGACTGCGTGCCAAGCTCTTCTCAGAATTCAACAATTTGTAGCCAACTCCCCAAGACGTCTTCTTTCTAGGTTTTTTGTTTGTCTACAATTAGTCACCCTTTTATCATACTGTACGGTAACTTTTTTGGTAACATTGTTTTGAGGTCTAATTCACATAACCACTTAAAATATACAATTCAGTGGTTTCTAGTATATTCAGAAAATTGTATAACCACTACTATGGTCGTTTATAGAGCATGTTCATCACCTCAAAACATAAAGTCCGTACACATTAACTGTTACCTCCCTTCTGCCACTCATACCCTTAGCCTTAGGCAACCACTAATCTGCTTTCTACTTGCATAGATTTACCTATATGTTGTTGAATTTGGTTTGCTAGTATTCTGTTGAGCAGTTTTGCATCTGTGTTCATCATAGGTAAGGGATCTGTAGAGTTCTTATGTCTTTGTCTGGTTTTGTGTTAGGGTTATACTGGACTCATAGAATACACTGGGTAGTGTCCCCTTCTCTTGTATTTTTTTTTTTTTTTGGAGATTTGTGAAGAATCGGTTAACACTTGAATCACTTAATTGTTTAAATGTGTGGTAAAATTCACCAGTAAAGCCATACAGGCTGCATTTTTCTTTGTTGGTAGTTTTCCCATTACTAATTAAGACCCTTCATTTCTTATATGACTATCACGATTTTCTATTTTTTTCTAGATTCAGTTTTGATGATTTGTGTCTTTCTGAGAATTCATCCCCGCCTCCCAAGTTGTCTTATTTATTGGCGTACAATTTTTCTTAGTCTTTTTCATTTTGGTAGAGTTGGTGGTAATATCCGCTCTTTCATTGCTGTTTCCTTGTAATGAGCTTCATATCTTATGTTCTTGATCAATCTAATTAAAATTTTGTCATTTTGTTGATATTTTCAAAGAACCAACGTTTGTTTTTGTTGATTTTTTTCTATTTTCTATTTCATAAATTTCTCCTCCAATTTATGTAATTTCCTTCTGCCTGACATAATCTTAGTTTTTTGTTTTTTGTTTTTTTAATTTGCAACTTTCTTAAGATGGAGGGTTGGGTTATTAATTTGTATTCTTTCTTTTTTGCAATGTAGACATTTAAACCTATAAATGTTCTGAGTACTGCTTGCACTGAATTTCATAATTTTTGGCACACTGTGCCTTCAGGTAACTTCATTAAAGGTAACTTATAGTTTCTCATTTCTTTTTCTGGTCCTTCAGTTACTTAGGAGTGAACTATTTTAATACCCACGTATTTTTGAGTTTCTCCATTTTTTTCTGTTATTGACTCGTAACTTCATTCTACTGTGGTTGGAGCACGTAAACATTTATACTCTTTTAACATTTTAAATTACATTCAGTTTTGTTTTATGACTTGGTGCCTATTCCAGATAATGCTCTTTGCGTACTTGTGAACAGTACACATTGCACTATTCTGGATGGAATGTTCTACTGAGATCTTGTAGGTCTACTTGGTTTATAGTGTTGCTCTAGTTTTCTATTTCCCTGTTGATTTTCTTACTCAGATGTGTCTATGTGTGTATCTCTTTGTATTTTTCTACCTGGATTTTTTTTTTACCTTCTTGGATCTTTGGATTAAACTTTTTCATGAAATTTGGGAAGTTTTCAACTATTATTTCTTCAGATAGTTTTCTTCTTCATTTCTCCCTACTGTCCTTCTGGAATTGTCATTATGAGTACATTGGTAAGCTTAATGGTACCCCACATTTCTCGGAGCCTGTCTATTCTTTTTCTATTTTTTTCATTATTATTATTTTTTTTTATTACTGAGATTGCATTATCTCCATTGATTTATTTTCAAGTTCATTAATTCTTTCTTCTGCCAGTTCAGCTCTACCGTTGAAAGCTTCTAGATTTTTCTTTAAATTATTATAATTTTCAGCTTCAAGACTACTATTTTTAATGTATTTACAATTTATTTTTTAAATTTTTTAATGTTTTTATTTATTTCTGAGGGAAAGAGACAGAGTGCCAGTGGGGGAGGGACAGAGAGAGAGGGAGACACAGAATCCGAAGCAGGCTCCAGGCTCTGAGCTGTCAGCACAGAAGCAGGGCTTGAACTCATGAACTCTGAAATCATGACCTGAGCTGAAGTCAAATGCTTAACCGACTGAGCCACCCAAACGCCCCCCCTTTTTTTGTATTTCTTATTTGTTCTCACATTATCATCATGTCTTTTTTTACTCCTTTCAGCATGGTTTTTCTTTAGTTTTTGAACATATTTATAATAGTTACTTTGAAGTCTCTGCTAATTCTGATGTCTCCTTCCTCTCACAGGCATTTCTGATACCCTGTTGCCTGGTTACTTTTTCTGTGTATGTGTCAAAACTCCCTATGTCTTTGCATGAAACAAACATTACATTGATACAATTGGGGTAATACCATGTCGATACAGTTGTTATAAAATATTTTTTAGGGGCGCCTGGGTGGCTCAGTCGGTTAAGCGTCCCACTTCAGCTCAGGTCACGATCTTGCGGTCCATGAGTTCGAGCCCTGCGTCGGGCTCTGGGCTGATGGCTCAGAGCCTGGAGCCTGCTTCCGATTCTGTGTCTCCCTCTCTCTGACCCTCCCCCGTTTATGCTCTGTCTCTGTCTCAAAAATAAATAAAACGTTAAAAAAATTAAAAAAATATTTTTTAAACGTCCAGCCCCCCAAACCCTCCCCCCCAAACCCCTCACCCCCACCCCCACCCCCACCAGTTCAGTTTATTTCTATCTGTTTAGAGGGGGGGCTAAACATTGAAACAATATATTGTAGCAAGTTTGATACTGTCCCCAATCCCATCCCTCTGGGATTGTTATTCTTATGTGTTCATCATTATTTTAATGACTCGCTGGATTATTTTAGCAAAGTCACCCTTACAATGTGAGCCTCTGGTGTTGCCCCATAAAGGTGAAACCTTGAGCGTGAGGGCTATCATCTTGGCATGATGATGGTTCTGGCATGGGTGTTTTGTTTTGTTTTGTTTTTGATGCCTCGTCTTCATAATATCCTGCCGTTAAGCTCCACTCATTTTTGACTTCTCTGTCATTTTCATCAATGACCTGGGTCATAAACTTCTCCACAAATTTTATCCAATAAAATGCTAGCTCCCTTACAGGGACGGATTTCGAGGTTTGTGTTTGAGATTGTTTTAAGCACAGAAGGGTTCTCCTGAGTTGTCTGTTTCCTGTTATTTCTTTTTTCTGGAAATTTAGTCAGATAATGCTTTAGCTTGTATTACTTAGGAATTGTTCAGTTTCCTTTTAATTATTTTTCACCACACCGCCCATTGTTTTGAAAATTCTAAGGCTGCACTCTGTTGCAATTAAACCAGTTCCTTGAGAAGAGATTCAGAGCTCTCTGTTTTATGGCCTGCCTCTGCCCAGAGGTAAAATATATGCATCAAAGCTCTAGAGCTGGGGGTGGAGACAATGGAATACTCTTCTCTGATTCTATACCCCCAATAAGGTAGGCATTCGGCCAGGGATATTGAGTTCTAGACAGGGCTGTACCCTTTGGTCTTCTCCAATCTCTTGTCCCAAACTGGTACAAACAAACTGCAGTGGAGGTGATCTGGGTCCCAGTATTCTCAAGGTGCTTCATCCAAGACAGAGCCTCCAACTCACAAGGGGGAACAGGACAGAAGAACTTGAACCCTCACTCTTTCGCTGTACTTGTTTGGAACATAGTGTCTGCAACAGGTAAGCGGAGCATGAGGAAAAATGTTGATGTCCTGCCTTTCCTGGAAAGATACATAGGCCTTCAACTAGGAGCCTTTGGAGAGGGAGCCCTGTGTTCTTGATTGCACCCATCTGGAATGGGTCCCCATTCCCACTAAGTTCCCAGCCCACTAAGCTGGGATGTGGGATGGGGGAGTGGGTCAGGGTCCAAAGGCCACAGACTCCCTGTTCTCACCAAATATTAGTAGGTCTTCCCAATTAAATATCCCTTCATTTGCTGTATGTCCTTAGGACCATTTCCAGAGATTTTTAAATTATTTGTTATCATTTTCACCAGCTTCATTTGGGAGCTGGTCTGCATTATTCCTCAGGCTGCCATAACAGAAGTCCCTTTGTCGTGGCTTTGTAAAACTTAATCCCCCAGGGTGCCTAGGTGGCTCCCTTGGTTAAGTGTCAGACTCGTGATTTGAAGCATCAGACTTTTGATTTCGCCTCAGGTCATGATCTCACAGTTCTGAGTTTGATTCCCATATCTGGCTGCTGGGAATCCTGTCTCCCCTCCCTCTCCCTGTCCCTCCCCTACTCACACACACACACACACACACTCTCTCTCTCTCTCTCTCTCTCTCAAAATAAATGAATAAAGTTAAAAAAAAAAAACAAAACAAATTGGTCTTCCAAGCTGTCTTGGAGATCTTATAGCAGAGAGAAGAAGGTTCCTACGCCGATTTCTTTCCTCGGAAGCTCTAACATAGCCTAAGACTTCACCTGAACCCAGTTTTGTATGTCCCTCCACAGCTGTTTGTTTTAGTGAAGTTGGGAGTGAAAGGAAAAGAGGCTGTGTTCATATCACCATGGTTCAGAAACCTGCTTCTCCATTCTTCCTTGTCAGAGCATCGCCGTGCAAAAGAACAAGACACCTAACTATTTAATAACGTGAGCAAACTTTTCCAAAAATATTTAGTTCCCTCTATTAAATTTGCCACCATGGTAAGGAATAAAATCCAACTCATTATCTTCAGACCCTAAGTCTAATTCCAGGAAAATCTTCCATAGTGCATATATTCTGCATGAATAATTTCATGCTTCTTTCACTTTGACCTTTGACTATATTAAGCAAAGCAATCATAAGATTTATGAACAAGAAACATAAGAAATATACTGATTTGAGCTTAAAATACATAACATTTCAAAATAAAAATGAATGTTTCCTAATTTGATCTCAAAAGTTTATTGTCTAAATGTATTTTATAATGAAGAAATATAGGAAAATCTAATTAATATGTGTCTGAAGGAAAGATATTCATGACAATGAACTCTACATCATACATGTTAATGCATCTTAGGGAATTCTTCAATACATTTAATAATTGAGTCTCCTTGTTAGCAAACATTTTAAATGATATTTTCCATAATTGTTTGTAAAAACATTTATATTTGCCACCTGAAGCATGCTTCATTGTCTTTCTCTATGCAGATACATTTAAAATAATTTTTGTGTAATCTATCTTGTTCATCTTCACTGTCTTAATCATTGATATTGACGGTGTTTTCTTTTTCTTTTTATCAGAAGTGTGGATTTGGTTAGGAACTAATGTGAATACTATAGTTAAACAGAAGTGCATTGGTAAACATAGGTTTAAATGAATTAAATTAATGAATTAAATGGATTAAATGAATTAAAAGGAAGTATCAGGTACCAAAGTCAGGGTAGCCTAAATCTCAATGCTGACTTTAACAAAATAGAGTGTATGTAGTTACCTACCTACCTAACTCTTACAAATATCATTCTCTTTCTGAATTAACCCCAATTCTGTCGGGAGATGGGGGAGAAGTTCAATGTGAGAGTTCTGTAGTACCTAAAAACCAGGAGAGAATCTTGTTCTTCTGAGATTCATGTGAAAAGTAGGACCAGGTTGAGTGTTAACTCGATCCCTGGGGAATAAGAGAATCCAATGGGATTCTGCTTCCTCCGCAAGGTAGGCTGCTGAGCTCAGCTTTGGCCAAAGGTAGAAAAGCCAGCATGAGAGCAATGATAGGTACCCCTCCCGGACTGTGTGGTACTGAGATAGAGTTCATTTATGAAGAAAATACATCTTGAAAGCAAGAGGCACAAAAAATGGCAAAAAATGTTTAAATAGAATACATGGTTTGATTCGTGAATATCTACAGTTAAGATTGGGTTTTCCATGGGAGACAGATGTGCCCCAGAGTTGCAAAGTCACAAGTCCAAAGTGACACAAGTATCCAGAAATCAGAGGAGAATCTCAGATTCTTTGATGCCTACTCTTGATTACTTTTTATCAGCTCATGTTGCCTACTTTGCTTTTGGTAGATTATTTTGCATTTGTTTTGCTGGAATTTAGATATTCATGGTGTCTTTTAATTTCATGGTACTTTGAAATTTATTTATGGGTTGCCATGTTGAATTTATGTTACTTTGGTGTGTCTGGATCCTATACTCTCGTATATACCTATTACTACTCAGGGACAATAAGGCTGAAATGTACTGTTTTACTCTTGGATGAGAACATGGCAGGGGCACCTGGGTGGCTCAGTTGGCTAGGCTTCCAACTTCAGCTCAGGTCATGATCTCGCAGTCTGTGAGTTCGAGCCCTGCATCCGGCTCTGTGCTGACAGCTGAGTCTGGAGCCTGCTTCAGATTCTGTGTCTCCCTCTCTCTGCCCCTCCCTTGCTCACACTCTGTCTCTGTCTCTCAAAAATGAATAAACATTTAAGGTTTTTTTTTTAAAGGAACATGGCAGCTACACTGGGAATTACTATATTGCTGTTGTAAAGGGAAATGTGACATGAAGGTTGTCATAGGCATACAAGCACATGTATTGATCTTATCTTTAGATAGAAGATACTATTGAAAGATACATATATCTAGAACATTATTATGCCCCCCCCCATGTAATCAATTCAGGATTGCAGACTGAAAGTTTCAAAGTTCCTCACCCTGATGTTCTAGTGCCTTCTCTAATATTTATCAGTAGCATTATTGTTAATCAGGATTTTTTTTTAAGAAAGAGAGCAAGCAGGGGATGGATAGAGGGAGAGGGAGAGAATCTTAAGCAGGCCCCATGTCCGTGTAGAGCCCAATGTGGGTCTCGATCTCATGACTGTGAGATGATGATATGAGCCAAAATCAAGAGTCTGATGCTTAACCAACTGAGCCACCTAGGCACCCCCATTAATCAGGGAATTCTGAACCAGTCCAGCTGGACATCTATATCTGTGCCCAGTCATTGCTGTACCAACACAGATCCAGGGTAAATTGTATTCATTTTCTGTGGCTTCTATAACAACTGATCACAAGCCGGGTGGCTTAAGATAACAGAAATATACTCTCCCACAGTTTTGATGTTGAAAATCCCAAAATTAGTATCACTGGGCTTAAATCAAGGTGTTGCCAAGGCTACACTCCTTCTTGAGGTTTGAAGGGATAATCCCTGCATCTCCCAGCTTCTAGTGTCTTCTGGTATTCTTTGGCTTGTGGCCACATGACTCTATTCGTACATCACGTTATTCTTTGTATGTGTCCAAATATCTCTCTGCTTTGTCTTATATAGACTCTTGTGATCGAATTTAAGGCCAGTTAGATAATCCAGGATAATCTTTCCATCTCAAGGTCTCAATTTAATCACATTTGCTTGGTAGTTCCCTTTTAAAACAACATAATAGGGATTAGGAACTGACATCTTTGGGGTCTGTTATGCAGTCTACTGCAAAAGTCCTCATTTACATTGCATGGGATATCCAGCCTTTACTCGACAGGTTTAACAGCTTTTGCTGCCTAGAAATTATATGGATAATGAGGAAGAGATTGGGGAATCATTTTTTTTAATAGATAGTATGAAATTCAAATGAATAACTGCCTTTCCCAGGGGAAAGAGAAAGTAAAGAGGCACAAAGCTGAGCCCAGGGCCCTTTTAGCTCATGAGTCAAGGAGATGTTTAGGGTTTGAAACAGTATGGAGAAAGTGGAGCCAGTGGGCCAGGGGAAAAGCAGGATAAAGGAGAAGTAAGTTATGCCAACTCTGCCATCAACGATATAAATACTGAAATCATCAGGAAATATGGCCTGAGTGCCATTTGTGCACCAGGCAACGGACTGGGGGCAAACTCTTCAAGGAATTGGGGGAATCCCCACAAAGAAGAAGGAGCTACTGTCACAGCAAAATCCCCACCTTTTCATTAAATTTCCCTTCGATTTGTGGAGTTAATAAACTTCGTTTGTGAACAGCCGTTCAGACCCTGAGTCCCTTTTCTAGCGGATTTTGTGATAAGAACAGAATATTAAAACAGGACTTCTTGTGCTTCTCCTAGAAAGACATCATGAAGAAAATGAAAGGAAAGCCACAGACCATGGGGGCGTATTTGGGAAGCCCGTATCGATAAAGTTCTCATATTCAGGTTGCACAAACAGAGCTTACAACGCAAGAAAAGGGACAACAACGCGATAATCCAATTAAAAATAAGACAAAGAATAAGCACATCAGGGGGCGCCCGGGTGGCTCAGTCAGTTAAGTGTCTGACTTTGGCTCAGGTCACGATCTCACAATTTGTGGGTTCGAGCCCCCCGTCAGGCTCTGGCAGAGCCTGTTTGGGATTCTCTCTTTCCCTCTCTCTCTGCCCCTCCCCTGCTCCTATCTCTCTCCCTCAAAATAAACAGAAAAACATTTAAAAAAAAAAAAAAAAAGGAATAAGCACATCAAGAGGTGCCCATGAAAATCAAAACCACCATGAGATACCCCAATATATGTACTAAAATAGTGAGATTAAAGAAAATGGACAATACAAAGGGCTGATAAAGATGTGAAGGCACTGGAACGCCTATATTGCTGACAAGAGTGCAAAACCAGGCGGACACTTTAGAAAATAATTGGACAGTTTTACAAAATTAATTACTCATTTACATGACCCAGCAGTCATATCCTTAGATATTAACTAGTGGAGGCATAAGGACATGCAAAGATATATATGCAAATATTTATAGCAGCTTTATTAATCATAACCCCAAACTGGAGATAAAACTATCTACCAATTATTGAATCATTAAGAAAATGAAAAAAACTGGTGATACGTCAAAAATACGGAATACTTCTTTTTTTGTTTGTTTGTTATGATTTTATTATTTTTTTAAGATGGAGTACTTCTTAGCACTAAAAAGAAACAAAGTTGCTATAAATATAACAAAATAGGTGAATATCCAAGTAGTGCACCACATGAGAGAAAAAATAAAAGAAAATGCTATGTAGTTGATCCTTAAGCAACTTGGGGTTCTTTAGGGGCACCAACCCCCTATACAGTCAAAAATCCATGTATAACCTTGGACTCTTGCAAAAACGTAACCACTAATAGCCTACCATTGACAGGAAGCCTTACCGGTAACATAAACTGTTGGTATAGAGTCAACCGCATATTGTATTTTTTTCATTCACATGACTGTGGGTTGAGCGGTGCCCCCCAAAGTTTGTGTGTTGACGTCCTAACCCGTGGTATCTCTGAATACAACCTTATTTCCAGGTAAGAGTCTTTACAGAGGTAGTCAAGTTAAATGAGGTCATTAGGTGGGTCCCAATCCAATATGACTAGTGTCCCTATTAAAAGGGAAAATCTGGGAACAGACAGAGACGCATAGGGAAAAAATGATGTGACGACCCAAGGAGAAGATGGCCATCTTCGAGTGAAGGAGGGAGGCTTGGACCAGAATGTTCCCTCGCAGCCCTCAGAAGGAACCCACCCTACCACTGCCTTAATCTCAGACTCTTAGCCCCCCCAGGACTGTGAGACAATAAATTTCTGTTGTTAAGCCCCACAGTGTGTGGCACTTTGCTACGGCAGCCATTGGAAAATGAATACAGATGACTTGTGGAAAAGGCCAAAATATAGGGACAGAAATCAGACAAATGGGTTCCAGAGGTGAAGGGGAGGAGAGGATATACCTCACAGAGGGATGGAAGGAATGTTCCTGGACTATCAACATTTATTTTATTATTTTTTTTCAACGTTTTTTATTTATTTTTGGGACAGAGAGAGACAGAGCATGAACGGGAGAGGGGCAGAGAGAGAGGGAGACACAGAAGCGGAAGCAGGCTCCAGGCTCCGAGCCATCAGCCCAGAGCCTGACGCGGGGCTCGAACTCACGGACCGCGAGATCGTGACCTGGCTGAAGTCGGACGCTTAACCGACTGTGCCACCCAGGCGCCCCAACATTTATTTATACTTATCTGTCAAAACTCCTCAGACTCTACATCTTAAAAGGATGCATCTTACTCTATGTAAGTTACGTCTCAACAAGCCTGACTTTCACATGGTTTGCAACCTTTCCTCAGTTGCTCTGCTGTTGGTCTTTATTGAACCCCCCCATGGCTATTGGTAGAAGTGGATAATGAATGGAAGAAAAGACCAGGAGAATAGCCCCACGTGGAGCTTGAGAGGCACAGTGGGAGTGGAAGCAAGAGGTAGGAAGACAGGAGATGAGACGCAGTGAGGCTAAGCACTAGAGGATTATGGGACTTCTGAAGACACAAAGAGACTTACATAGAGGCACAAAGAGTAACTTTGAGGAGAGGACAAGTAGAGCGGATTTTCAGGAAGTGTTACTGTGTGCAACTAAATGAGGTCTTGTCCATCATTATGCCCTCAAGGAAACCATTAGTAAACATCTACATTGCTCACGGTTTTGGGAGTCAGACACAACGGTCATTTTGTACCTAACACTGATGAGCAGAGCCCTCAAGAGGAAGCGGGACCCTGCTTTGCTCAGGTTTCCTATTTATTGATTTATTTACATGCCAGCTTCCCCCATAGAGCAGGGATCAGACCTGGCGAATTCGCTCTCCCTCTCTCCTGCTTCTTGCATCTAGCACGATTTCAGGGGCAACCTGATGGCTGACCATCGAATCTACGCTGAAGTACGCTGACTTTTCCATGTCACACAGTGACGGCCTTGGCATATGAGCTATAGTAATCCCAGTAAAATGAGCACGTGGTGCCATTGGCACAAACTCTGTGTATTCGCACATAACCTTGCCTATCTATGGATACAATTTTTAACGTTTATTTTGAGAGACAGAGAGCAAGTGGGGGAGGGGCAGAGAGAGAGAGAGAGGGTGACAGAGTCCTAAGCAGGCTCTGCACTATCAGCACAGACCCCAATGTGGGGCTCGAACTCACGAGCTGTGAGATCGTGACCTGAGCCAAAGTTGGACGCTTAACCGACTGAGCCACCCAGGTGCCCCTACATGTCAAATTTTTATAACTACCTGTTTCGTCAGGAGACTCGTACATAACCCTCCTGTTAAATAAGACTAAAATGCATTCTTTGACTTTTCCTATACATCAGAATATGAACAAATTTGGTCTTTGATTTTACACAACAGTTAAGGCAGTGCTTTCTGAGTGTCCCAAGGTGAGTTTGATGTTGCATCCAAAATGATAAACGCTGGGTATTTCAGTGGTACCAAGGTCCTATTTTGTTTTCTATGTCTGGGTATAGTCAGAGACTGGGAACATTACTCCCTGCCAATACCGTTTCGTGGGAAGAAGCATGACTTTTATATTTTATAGAGAATCCATAGATTAAATAATTGTATCAGAAAAGGAATAACGACGCATCGCAGAGAATATAATGCCCAAACATTGTAACCTACGACGATTTGGACTTTTTTTTTTTTTTTAACGTGGAAGAACATTATGGCATGTAAAAAAGAACCTTACAAATGACCGTTTCTTTAGAAGCTGCATCTGAGTGGAGACAAGCACAGATGTCTTTATTAGGCTCTAGTCTAAGTAGCTTCCCTCGAGGGGACCCTGGCGGGTGAGTATTAACAGGCTGATGCCTAATCTGTGCGAATCTCTGGGCTCATTACGGTGCTCATTAGCAGTGGGTGACCTCACAAGGAGGGATGCGGTATTGCGATTTCTCTCATTCTCTGGGCCGTGTGTTTACTCTAGGGGTAAGCATGCGGGCTTTCAGACGCACACCCTTAAAACGAACTATTGTTCACGCGCAGATCACGAGCCCGTTTCCACTAAACACCCCTCTTCAGCCTGCAGTTTCCGTACCAAGAAGATGACGATGAGGCATTTTCACATGTGGCACTTTTATTTGTATTCATTCTGGCTTCCAGGGAACCACTTTCCTGGGGGGGGGGGGGGGGGGGAAATCAAGTTGTGAACTTCACTTGTGTGTTTATTGGGGGAAAAATGAAGTTATGAAGGTTTTTTTGTTTTGTTTTTAATTACTGCAATTTTCCTTATCTGCCTGCTTTGAGCTCTGGCTGTTGCAGGTATAACTTCTGCCGTAATTTAGGTCACATGAAGGGAAAGCCGACAGCATTGATCTGCGCTGTGATGAAAATTTAAATATATGCTGTGGAAAGTGGCAGAAATTGAGACGTTGACTTGATTTTCTTTGCCATAAGCAGTTCGATTTTTGTGAGGGTGCCCGTAGTGGATTTTTTTTCCTTTTTCATGTAAAAATTGAATCTCATTCTACCCCCGCCCCACACTTTGGCAATAGCTCACAATCTTAGCTGAACTGTCATCATGTCAATTTCTTAATCAAAAGCAAATGTCACACAATTCAACAGTCACTGTTTAAAAAATTTTTTAAAGATGTTTATTTATTTTTGAGAGAGAGAGAGAAAGAGCGAGAGCGCAAGCTGGGGAGGGGCAGAAAGAGAGGGAGACAGAGGATCCGAAGCGGGCTCTGTGCCCACAGCAGACATTCCAATGCGGGGCTCGAACTCACGAGCCCTGAGATCATGACCTGAGCCGAAGTCAGACGCTAACCGACCGAGCCACCCAGGCGCCCCTCAACACTGTTTTTATATGATTTCATACTCAATAAAATAATGGTAACGCTTTTCGTTAAAGTGCGCTGTTCATGTAAGCACTTAAAACCGGATTCGAATCAGGAACTAGATTTTCAGGATCATCTCAGTTGTGTTGGTAACAAGCACAGTCAGAGGGAGAAAAAAGAAAAAAAAAAAAAGGAGCACCAAATGGACTTTCTTCCAATCTATGACTGAATTGCCATTTCCTCTACATTCATTTGGGAAATTAAAACCAGAAAACTCATTTGAAACTCTTTTTTTTTAAATAAGAGAATCCATTACGAACTCAGTGACTTTGCATATTTTCACTGATTTTATGTCCACCTACACAGCAAAGTACTTTTTGTGACTCACTTGGGGGAAAAATAGCCTTGACCCTCGCTTTGAGTCACTTGCTTAATAGAGACTGGCTCAGGAACACTGTAAATGTGGTTAAGCCACAAGTTAATTAAGTTGGACACCATTGCTGGGAGTTGGCAAGGGTGAAGAGAGAATTATAAAGTTAGTACTTTGACACCAGAGAGATTTCTTTTTGTTAAAAAAAATACATATAAAAGTTGTAACCTTACATTAGGGAATTAATTTACAGAAAACCAAGAGACGTTTGTTTAAAACCTTAGTTCTTCACACATCTCTGATCTTTTGTACATATTCTCATTGCAATCCATTCCGAGTTTTTGCATCAAAAACAAATATTTTAAAAGATACACACACGCGCACACACACACACACACACACACAGAGGCAGCAATGTACTAAAAGGAGACCGCCCAAATCTTAACTGGAATATGCTCTAAAATAGCCTCAAAATTGGAAAACAGCATGTATTACCCCACAAATAAAATATAAGGATGTGGGGTGCCTGGGTGGCTCAGTTGGTTGGGCATCCGACTTCGGCTCAGGTCATGATCTCATGGTTTGTGGGTCGAAGCCCCACGTCAGGCTCTGTGCTGACAGCTCAGAGCCTGGAGCCTGCTTCAGATTCTGTGTCTCCCTCTCTCTTGCCCCTCCTCCACTCATGCTCTGTCTCTATCAAAAAATGAAAAAATGTTAAAAATCTTTTTTTAAATAGAAGGATGTGATTTTAAGCAAACCAGAAAAAGCTATAAAATGCATCAGAAGAGTTTGGAGAATTTTCAGACAAGATTCAAGCACAAGAGATTGAAATGGTGTTTCGAGTTGTGAGATTGTCATGGTGAAGTAAGTGATCTTCTAAAAACTATTCTTTCCCCATCACCAGAGATGTAAAGTAGGCCTCGGTGTAGTTATGTACACAGAAGAGTGAAAGTCTCCCCTTATGCTAGTGGCAGATTGGGAAACATAGCCTCTAGGGCAGGGGAAGGGAGGGCACACTATTTGTCTGAACCTCTCCCATGCACAGGGCATTGCGGTAGTTTACAATGGGCATACGAGGCCCTCAGAGTGACAGCAGAGAACATTCTTCAGGCTACCGCTCCTGTGGCCCATTCACTGTGGGATATCACTTCCTTACTATTGTGACATCTCTCCTTGGTTATATTCAGGACGCATCTTAGCAAGCACAGGGATTTTGAAATAAGGACTTTAATAAAGAGATTTGGTGAAAAAAAAATGCCCAAACTCCTCTATGACATGCACTAACAGGTTAATGAAGTGTTAATGCGTTCGGATGGGTCAGCGAGAGAGAGCAATGCTGAGTAACAAACAGACCCGACTGTAGTTCGGCTCTAGTAACCAGTCTCAAACCCATCTCAACAAGGGAAGATCTACAAGTCTTCATCTGTAATTACAATCTCCCAAAAGGTTTCTTTCCCCATAATTTATTTGGTGACAGAACTCGATGTGCATTGCCACGATACCTCCAGTGCAATTTCTATTACCCCTACTCAGCGTGACTAGCCATATATTTCAGTCAGAAATATTGTGGTAGATAATAGTGGGGAGGTGGGGGCTGCCCAGACCACACTCACAACACGAGATAATGTACTTTTCCGAAGTCTGAAAACTGAATTTAAAAAAAAAAAAATTCCCATAGTCATAGATTTGATCTGCCGATGTCTTGGCCTGCCTTTCTGCTTTCCGGACCTGGTCTTTCCTCAAGTGGTCCACGCTAGCCAGGCCACTTTCTTGACCCCACGGTGACACTCACTTCCAGGATTTTCGCTCTCTCCCTCATCATTGTGAGTTCAGTCTTCACAGGTTTTTGTACAGAGGTAGGTGGTTTTTCCCACTTTGGTAGGCTTTTGAGATGCTGGCTGCTGAGGAGGTCCAGACCTTCAATTTGGGTGTTGTGGAGAGCTTCATTTTTCTTGGAATGGCTTGTTCTCTCCCTGCTGTTCTTGTGTGAAGAGAAAGATTAAAGGGACACACAGTGAGCTCTGTCTTTTGATAGCAAGTACTATTCCAAAATCCCTTTGGCTCTTCAGATTTTTTTTTTTTTTTTTTGCAGAGAACTTTTCAGGATTATCATAGCCAAGTTCCCCTCGGTCCTATAGTCTTGGGTTTTATATTTTACCCCCTCTTATCCATTTGTAAATGAGCCACATTTTCACTTGTGCTAATATTCCCCCAAACCTTGTAAGGTGGGTGTTATTAAACCCGTTTATAGATTTGGTAAATGAAACTCATAAATATTAAGAAACATATCTCACTCCTCCCGTTCAGAATTTGGTCTGGGGAGCTGGGGGTATGTATCACTATCGCCCAGATGCAGAATCTCACCCCCCATTCCAGACCGTCTGAGTCAGATTCTGCAATTTAACCATGTTCCTGGGTGATTCTTATATGCACTCAAGAATCCAGGCTTCAAATTAGGAAAAAATCAGTTACATTGACATTTTGACCGTAAAATAGAAAATCATAAAAGTAAATAAGACGTGCAGAGACACTTAGCGTAAAGAGTTATCCTAAAAACACGATTTATTTTCAGATTCCTAATTGTTTCAACGAACCCTTCCGTAGCCTCAAATACTAACACTGCAACTTTGATAAATGATTGGCAAAGAATAGGATGGTTGATAATGATGAGGCAAATATCTGGTGTGATCGCCCGTGGACTCTTGGAGTGCAGCTGGTGGCTCACTGAGTTGGTGCCTGGCTAATAAGGCCAAAGGTCAGGCCCCCTTCCAGTTGCTGTGTGCATGATGAAAAAGCCAGAACAAGGGGCCTGATCCTTGAAAATTCCTCTTTCTCCGGACCGTCTAAGGAGGGGGATGCAAACCAATTGTGATCCTGAAGTCTTGACTTTTCAATCAGAAGAGAAGTTTGTTGTTGTTGTTGTTGTTGTTGTTGTTGTTGTTGTTTTTACTGTCTGTAAGGCCCTTGAGCAGCACAGAAGAAAGCACTGTCCTCAGCTGCCCAGCTCCAGAAGGCTCTGGTAGCCTCTGTGCATGGCCAGCACTGCCTCTAGCTTTTTCACTCTTTCTCTTCCACTCTCATCTGTGTATCTCTGACTGTGACTCCCATCCAGGCAATACGTAAACCCTGGACACAAGGATTCTGGTGTAAGGCCTGAACAAGCGACCTGCACCCTATTTATATCCACTCTTCAACTCTGTAGGTGTTACCGCTCTGCCAAGTCTCGGTGCACCCGCTTTCCCCGCCATTACACAGGAGAAAAGTGGGTCTTAGAAAGGTTCAGTGACAAAAGTCACACGGGTCTGAATGGCAGAGCTAGAATCAAAGTCCAGGTCTATTTGACAACAATTTGGTTGAAGCTCCCATTTCAGAGCTCACTCATCAGCCAGAACCGATCACCAATCAGGAGGATCTTCCTACCATAAAAGAGTATCACGGTGAAAAGTTATTTTGATGAAGGATTCCGTGGTGTGTATTCGGAGCTCTTGGGAGGACCTGGAAAGTGCCATCGGTTCAAAGACATCTTCTCCCAGGGGTAGAAAACTGCTGTTTGAAGGGCTGAATTTAGACCACAGGTCTGGCTGGCCCATTGGTAAATTTCATTGTTATTCTTGTTACTCTTTGAACCGCTAATCTTTCATTTTTGAATACCTTTAGGCTTAGCAGTTCTTTCCAGCTGCTGCCGACATCACCCGTGTTTAGCGGTCTACACTCTCCTGGTTCATAATTCATAGATATCGGTCCCCTGATCGATTCCACCCAGAAATTTAAATTTGTGACTGCTGATTTCTCTTTCACTAACCAAAGCACCGTACTATTTATCCGATATGTTCAGCCTTACAACCTCACGTGCGGTATTTCCTTGAAAGCCAAACAAAACAAAAGAACGAAAGAATTCCTCAAAAGATACTACCAGTATTTATTTATTTATCCATTTCCTTCACCTGCTAATATAATCCTAGATCCTTCACACGGCTGAAGGGGAATTGGGTTAGGGCACACGCTTCTGTCTTGACACCTGCTTACCTCGCTCTTTTTTTTATTTTTATTTTTTAACGTTTATTCATTTTAGACACAGAGAGAGACAGAGCATGAATGGAGGAGGTCAGAGAGAGAGGGAGACACAGAATCTGAAACAGGCTCCAGGCTCTGAGCGCTCAGCACAGAGCCCGATGCGGGGCTCGAACTCACGGACCGCGAGATCATGACCTGAGCCGAAGTCCGTCGCCCAACCGACTGAGCCACCCAGGCGCCCCTTACCTCGCTTTTAATGGCCGTCACCAATCTTAAGCAGTAGGAAAAGCTGCATTACACACGGCATCATTCACATATTTTTGTCGCTGCCCCTCAAGATGAGACACTACTTTGTCTCAGCTCAGTTGGGTGGGATTTGTCCTATTTCAACCAGACTATACTGGGTATGGGGGGGGGGGGGGTTACACGCAGTCCTAATATCTCAATGGCTTGAAGCAGCTGTGCTCCCTCTGTTGTGACATAGGTGCTCTACTCTTCGGAGACCCAGACTGACTGAGCATTTCCACTCCAGCCATGGTCAGTCACCACCCCGGAGGGGAAGGGGCAGTGAAATGCTTGATCCTGCGGTGACGCCCATCACTTTGCTCGCAGCTCATTGGCCAGAACTTTTCACGTGGCCCGCTCACCAGGGGGCCAAGAATTTCATTCCTACGGTGGCCCTGGGAGGTAGAGACCTCTGTCCGTCTTGTTTACTTCTTTTACCATGTTATATTCCTTTTTCTTAAAGGATTTTTTTTTTCCTGAAGTTCACAGACATTTCTTTTTGCCCGAACCTCAAAACAATTCCTAGATCTTTATGGCACCAGTGAATAAAGTTCGGAAATGAAAACAGTCTAGCCCCAGTACACCAGTAGCCCCCACTTCCAATTCGATGAAGGCCATTATGGACCAGCTATGTCATAAGAAAATCCACTATTATGATATAATTTTCTTCCCTTCATTACTCAGAGACAGTGGTCTTATTTAATTACCCGTATTTGTAGACATTCCGTATGTGGTGATTCTTTGGGGATGGTGATTATTTTGCTGTAATACTTCTGAAAGGATCTGGTACCATGCTTTATGAGCAGAAATGAAAGCGATCTACCCATTTAACCCAGAAGAAAAACATCGTTTTAAAATGAAAACATCTCGTTTCATTTCAATTTGTATAACTGGATTTATAGTATTTATGTTGCAACCTTCCTTTTTTTTCCCCCCCAGGCCCAGTAGTCTTTTAGCATTTAGAACGTGGTTGTTCATCAGATTTCCATCGGATTCTCTTAATGCAGGTGTCTTTTTATTTTCCTCTGACTAGAACCCACTACTCCCAACTTGATCACAATGTCTCTGGTGCAGTACGAAGTCCTCTTGCCAAGGAGCAAAAGACTTATCTTTATATTTCCTAGTGAAACTCCCAGTTTACTGCGTCTCTCTTCCTGTCCCTTAATCACATCGTTTTATCTGTAAAAAAAAATTGTCATGAACCCCCCAAACATAATTCATACAGGTCATATGGCCTGTTATTAGCGGCTCTGGGACAAAACACGCACGTGATTTACTAAGGCTGTTTGGTTATTTTAAAAACCTCTTACTTCGGCAAGAGACTATATCCCCATCCTGTTGGGTCAGAGCCCGCCTGCTTGTAGCCAGACTGGGGACAGATAACAGGCGCAGGAGAAGGTTTCAGACTCTTGATGTCAACACGATAAGCCTGTAAAATTGTATGGACGCAAGTAACGCGGTGTTCCCCAAGCAACTGCCAGAAGCCGGTGGCTCAGAAATTCAGAAAGCCCCTCTCGTGGAGCCAGAGAAGGCGACAGCCACTGGTCACTGGCTCCAGCAGGCCACTCCCTTTGGAGCTTGTCAAGGAGCAGGCAGCTCACGGGGGTCTGTGAAGTCATTCCAGAGAGCTCACCATGGGAACCGAGGGAGAGCTCTGTGCTTTAAGGACACACACAGCTGTGATGTCACAGGCACAAAGATAATAAAATGTGGCTAGCGTGGTGTTAGCTACACCTTGGCCCTTTTGTCTTCTTTCCCAGCTCGTATAATTTTGTATCCTTGTGCGAATCGCCTCATTAGGGAAAGAGACTCAAAATTGGGGTCAGAGTATTTAAACCTGACCTGTGCAGAGGCCAGACAAGGCTGGGGCCCACCGAGGTTTCACTTCAGAGCCCCAGACCACCCCCGAGGTGACACCAATTCAAGCCTCATTTTATAAAGGCCTTATTAATTATTGTCCTTATAAGAAGGAGAAGAAGCCTTATAAAGAAATGTGTCATTCTCAGAGTAGGAGTGGGCAGACAAAAAAAGGAAGAGAGAGGGAGAGGGAGAGAGAGAGAGAAAGGAACAGAAGATCAAAAGGGAGCTTTTTTTTCCCTTTTGCTTTTCATACTTCCAAACCTCAAAGGAGGTGGGGGAACAATCAGGCTCAGGGGTCTCGTGTGCTTTCTGGCAATTAGACTCAGCTGATGGGCTGAAAGGGATTGAATGGCAGGGTTCAAGGCCCTTCTCCCGAGCTGCAGACAACAGGCTTTTCCAAAGCAGCCGAGCAGCAGACACCATCGAAATCATTTCAAATGGAGACTTACAGAGAGGATTCATTAATTCACTGGCCTAAACAATTACGGGAACATATAATGTCTCTATAAACACTTTGATAAAGACTGTCATCTTAGACCTTCATTTTCCCTATTTTATTAGAGAGTTTTAATGCCATGTTGGAAAGGCATCTTTTATTTCTCCAATTACTAAATTATAAACCCTTTTGCTGAAAATCATCCACCCCTAAATAGCTAAATATTTCATTTTTAGCATTAGGCTGCCGAATCCGAAAGAAAAAAAATATGCAAATATATATATATTCGTGTATATGTATGTGTGTGTGTTTGTATATGTGTGTTTGTCTATGTGTGTATAGATACGTATATATTTGTGTGTGTGTATGTATATATATATATATATATATATATATGTATATATAAATTTTCTACCCTCAAATCTATAAAGCTCATGTTGTCATCTGGCTCAAGCCAAAGCAAATTTGCTCTCCGGTTTGGTCATTCTTGTACAACCTTCTAATAATACTCAGTTTCTTCTCATCTATTTAATTTTTAGTTGATAGAGAAAATAAAGTTTATTGTCAATTTAGTCGAAGTTAGCTAACCAGAGGGGAGGTAGATGTAATAATCTAGTATGGTGTGTGTGTGTGTGTGTGTGTGTGTGTAGCGGGGGGCTGGTCAGTGATTTTTCTATTTGGAACATTATCTAGATATAAAAAAAAATAAATAAAGCAAAAAAAAAAAATAAGCGTAGGAGCTATTTGGGCTTCGGGCCGGCTGGACATTTGGAAGCCGAAAGAAAACGCAAGTGTCGGGGCTCAGGCACACGCAGCAAGAATGAATGAGGCTGAATCTCGAGTACTCTACTCCCCCAGAGGAAGGGGGTTGCGATGATCGTGGTGAGTTTGGTCACAGCCCAAATGAGACGTAATTTGCAAAAGAGCACCATTAACCAGCCTTTCAGAAGATGGGGCTGGTTTTTTAAAACAGTCTCTGAACCAAGATCAGCTTCGTAACGCCAGTTATTTTCTCCACAGGGTTTTTCACCTATAGTACCTGGTAGGCTTTGATTTTTAGGTGGAGCTGACCTCTTGCACATTGCCCCTGAGCAGATATATCTGCTCCTCTTTGCTTGCCAGCACAGAGAAAATGTTTATACGTGGGTGATCACGTTGGGCTGCTCAGCAGGGCAAGGGTTAACTACTTACATACTGTCGACCCCTTTTAAGCAGGGACTGAGAACTGCTGCTTCTAGGCAACGACATCAAGCACTTGAGGGCTTTGGTAATCGCTGATGACAAAGTAATAATAAAAAGAAATATGGCCGCTCTTGGAGCATGTTTCATCTACGTACGGTGGGGCACCTGTTGCACAAAAGGCCAGAACTTTGCCTGACGTATTTGGAAACTGAGGTAACTGGCCCCCTTGCCTTTCCCAGAGGCAACCAAGCTGACTGGAAACCAGAGCCAAAGCACTTGACTTGTCTGCCTCACTTGGGAGAGTGGGCCCATCTTGATTCGCAGGAAGACGGCACCCGCTTTGGCCTCCTCAAGTGCTGGAGTGCCCTTGGGGGCCAAGGGGGAAAGACGCGTGGGAGTGGTTATTCAGACAGGCAAAGGCTTAGGCTTCACAGAGAACATCTTCCCTGACACATGATACCCTCAAGGTCTGGACATAAGCACCTCCTGAGAAACAGGGTGGTATTAAAAAACTCCCTGGATAAGATACGTTTACCATATCAGCTTTGAATGGTCTCCTTGACTTTCCTGGTGTAAGACAGGAGGTCGCAAGGATTGCCATGGAAGTATAAGACTAGGAGTTTTTGGTCTATTCCCCTGAGATCATCCTTCTAGAAACACAGTATTGTCAAGTAACAAATAGAGACTAGCGTTCGTGCTTTTGATGGATGAGCTTTTATTTTATGCAAATGGTTCCCAGGTTACTTTTCTTCTCAGGGTGGGTGAAAAAGTTTTAAAAGAGGGCATCGTGTGATCTGGGCATGATGATCTGGGCATTCTCTGCTGCAGAACACGAGAGCAACAGAGCCAGCTTTGTTTCACCTCACTGCGAATGGCCGAGGGGAGACGGGCCACCCTTTTTGGCCCCCGTGCCTGGCACTGACATTTTCCGAGGGCTACGTGTTGTTTAGCTTTCTAACGGAATCACCTCTCTTCCTTACAGAAGAGAAGGTGAGATTACGGGAGGTGTTGGCCTTGACCCAGGTTTGCAATGCTGGGAATAATGCTGGTCCGAGCCTTCATCAGGTCCTGTCTCCCTCCAAAGTGGAAGTCTTTGCCACTTCATTCACTTGTTTATTAATTTCTTCAGTTACTCGTCCATTCATGCCCTCATCCTTTCATTAACTCACAACGTGTTTGACAACCAAATGTTCGCAGGCCAATGAACGGTTAATCAAAATATGGTGTGTAGGCACCTGGGTGGCTCAGCCGGTTAAGCATCCGACTTCGGCTCAGGTCATGATCTTGCAGTTCATGAGTTCGAGTCCCACATCAGGCTCTGTGCTGACAGCTCGGAGCCTGGAGCCTGCTTCGAATTCTGTGTCTCCCTTTCTCTCTGCCCCTGTCCCGCTCATGCCCTGTCTCTCTGTCTCTCTCTCTGTCAAAAATAAACATTAAAAAAATTTTTAAAAAAAGTTTTTTATTCTGGGGGGGGAGCAGAGAGAGGGAGAGAGAGAGTGAGTGAGAGAGAGAGAGAGAGAGAGAGAGAGAGAGAATCCCAAGCAGGTTCCATAACAGTTGCAGGGCTCGATCCCATGACTCTGAGATCATCACCTCAGCCAAATTCAAGAGTTGGACACTCAACCGACTGAGCCACATAGGCACCTTTATATTTTACAATTAAAAAAAAATGCTTTGAAAACTTATCATATTCTATATACTGCACTAATTCCAGAGAATATGGGGGCTGAATATCAAGACGACTTTTACAATTAAAAAAAAATCTTTCTTAAAATGAAGGCAATTTTTTTTCTCTGGCCCATAGTTATCCCAGACTTGTCCTTCAAACAGGCTGTGTCTGAGTTGAACAAGATGGCATTCACTGTCTAGGTTAAGGAGGATGAACACTCACACACACACACACACACACACACACATACACATTTTCCTGCTTATCCAAAGACGGTGTTAGTTAGACTCAGTTTTAATCATATTTCAATATAAGGGCAGAACTTGCAAAGACTGTAACACTGAATAAAGTAGAGAGGTTTCATTGTCTTCAAGTGTATTCTAATTGTTACTCTGAATGTCCATTGTCCTTTTCTTTTGTCGTTGTCACACTTTATTACAACTGAAGAAGGTGTTCTCATGTAAAATTTAAAAGACGTAAGTCACAACGTTGTTGTTGTTGTTGTTGAGGCATAGAAGTATCTTCTGTCAGCAAAGCAAGCGGATTGCATATTATGTGTCAAAACAGTACTTAATTTCCTTGACACTTACCTCTGTTAATTTCCCCTCAATTCTGCTTTGATCTATATACGTTCTTCCTTTTGTTCTGTGTCAATTAAATGTTGAGCTTGCCGGAGGGCAGTCTCTCCCTTTCCCCTCTTCCTGGTGTGCCCTTTCTCTGAGCACAGGGCTGGGAGAAGTGGAGTTGCTGTCTCGCTGTGTGACACACAAGTGTGCCTCCAGCATCTGAAATATTAATGCCCAGTGTCAGGTAGCACATGACCGGGAGGTGCACCTGTCTGGAGATTTGAATTAGAGTTTTCACCCCTCTCCCCTAGGACGCTTCTCACCCGTCCTCCCCTAGGAGGCTTCTCACCCCTCCTCCCCTAGGAGGCTTCGTGGTTGTTGATACTTGGCTCAAAAGTACATATTTCGAAATCTGCCGGGTAGATTCAAGAGTTTAATTTCTGAAAGCGCCAAGCTGTTTAAATTTAAACCTCACCATCTTTGCGGCAGAGACGTGCGTTCTTTATTCATTTCCAGTTATATTGATCACCCGTTTGTTTTACAAAATCTTTCCTTTTTTGTCCGAATGTAGATGGATGCAGAATGCCAGTTTTGAAGGAGGCAAAACGGACATGTGTTGGGCTGGTTGAAGAGGGGTGAGTGTGGGCGGGGGGAGGGTCCTAGAGCCCATCCACATCAGTCTGGTTGACTTCCCCCCAAGATATGCTGTCTCAGCCATTGACGAGGGCACCCCCACTGAACCTCGTTTGAAATGACAAAGGATTGACTCTCTTCCCAGCCAATCCACTCTTTCCTGGGCACCTCGCAATCGTCTTCTCTTGGAGATGTAGAACCTGACATTACATGTACTTAAATTCCCCTTTTGCCTCCATGGCTCGTGGGAGGGCTCATTTTATTCTGTCTTAGCCTCCAGAAGTTTTCTTCACATTTTTCTTCCAGAGAACAACCGCTTGTCTGTTTTGGCCCCGCCCAAATCATCGGACTCAAGCTTATCTCCATCATGATAAATAATCCACATTCCTCTCTGTTGGTCACTTAACCATTGAAACTCTGAAGCAAACTCCTGTTCCCAGTGAAAGACTATCTAGACCTCTCAGCATGTTACCATTCGTTCAACAAATATTCACTGAGTTTCTCATTGGGGGTCATCAGAGGTGAATCTCTCACACCCCTCCCTTCAAGAGGCTTGCAGACAGGGCCTCCTGGGGGACTCGTCAGTCAAGCAGCATCCGACTCTTGGTTTAGGCCCAGGTCATGACCTCCTCCTGGTTCGTGAGTTCTAGCCCTGAGTTGGCCTCTGGGCTGACAGTGTGGAGCCTGTTGGGGATTCTCTCTCTCTCTCTCTCTCGCTCTCTCTGCTCCTCCTCGGTGCTTTATCTCTCCCTCAAAAATAAATAAACTTAAAAAAAAAAAAAGAGGGAAAGACTTGCAGACAAGTAAGGGGTGAGATGAATATGTTTGTGTATAGAAAGAGGACTATGAAAAAATAATGCTATGAACCAAAGTGCCTGCTGGGTGCCAGGCATTTGCCGTTATTTATTCTGATCATCACCGTAAACCAGCAACATTTTTAACCTTCCTTTTTATTGTATGATGAAGCTGAGTTTTCAGAAAGGTTAACTGAATCAGATCTGATCTCAAAGCCCGTGCTTTTTTCTATCCAGCACATCACCTATGGGCCACTCCACGAAAGACCATCAAGGCCCTCGATGCATTAGGTGACACCTTAGCCACAGTGCTATAGGGTCCTGCTCCTGCATATATGGCTCTTAGGCTCAAAGTAAACAGCACTCATCAGCTCCAAACAGTACTCATCCGGCAACTTCTAGAAGGCCAGACTGGCTTCAGTCAAAATGAAATGAAACCCACGGCACACTTTCTCTTTTTACCCCAAACCAGGGCAGGGTTCACGGCCTCCTGACCCACGTGAGTGGGAAGAGCCCACATCTGGCTTTCTAATTAACTGATGTCATTCACTAGACAGGTCATTTAAGCATCTCTAGGCGTCAGGACCAGAGCGTGGGAAATGAACGCGAAAACCCCTGCCAGAGGCGTGCACTCTAAAGATTGATTTATGATCCAAAATTATAAAAGTCATACGTGAAGCCTACTCAGTCTCCGGTGGACCCCAAAAGCTCTTCGGAGCAGACTTAAGAACTCCTGTCGCACGAGAAGTGCGCCAGACCTTTTGTGGTAGAGACAGATTTTACGGATGCTAGTCAGCGGCGGTAGGTGTTGGCAGGGAGGGAGTTAACTGAACGTGCCCCAGAGCCATCCAGAATTTTCAGCTAAGAGGGTGTTCACTCTGCTGTGAACCCCAATTAAAAATAAAACCCCTAGCTGGGCGAGCCCGCCCCATCCTTAGGATCAACAAGATTTGATTCACTGCGATTGCACTGTACTAACTGTGTTGTAGAGTAATACAGTATATATGCCTCCTCTAGGGAGGCACAAAAGAGGCGGCTTAATTATCATCTAGCCAGAAGGATGGGGCATAGTTAACACCTTTCTGGGTGGGCTGAAATTAATGACCCCTTCCCCCCACTATTGCCTATCTCCAAGCCCCTTTATAAATGGCTATATAACACAGTAGTTGGTATTCAGATCACAAGAGAGGGCATTTAGTGAAAGCATTTGTCTACAGGGCTTGATCTCTTTTTAATTTTATTCAGATTTACAACTGTGTTATTAAGTAAGATAACTGGATCCTGTCTGAAGTCGATCAGGGCCTTCCTCACTCACATCTGAACATCTGAAGTTGACATTAATTTTCGCGATTGGACGTAATGCTTTTTCCCTAAGTGTTTTCGCAGGCTGCTTTCCCGCGGCCGCCCTGAACCCTCCGTTCTGCCGTGCTGTGTGTGCAGCCTGCCTCCCACTTCAGGCGAGGAGAGTGGGCTTTGGGGACAAAAAGATCGGACTTCTGAAGTGTGTTGGAGAAGCTTTAAAATTTCACAGATGGTCAAATGGCTGGGGAATTTGCTTTCTCTCTGGGCAAAGAGAGAACTGTCACATCGAATAGTGATATGTGAATTTAATGTAGCGTTTTCTTCGTGAAGTATACAGATACGTATGGTATATGCATATGCAGGTACACGCACCCACATAATAATGGCATCGTCTCCTGAAATCATGCGTCTGTGGTTCACAAAGTGGTGAGAGCAAGATTGCTGATGTCACGGATGTCATGTGATGTCATTAGGTCATGTGGTAATCCACACTACAGCCTTGAAATAAGGACATTATTAGCCCCACTTTACATTTGAGAAAAGTGACCTTCCAAGCCTAAGTGATTAATTCAAAGCTAATGAGGATGAGAGTAAAGACTCACACCCATTTTTTTTTTTTTTTTTTTTTTTTACTCTAAATTCAGTGGCATTCAATTATTTACTCTGCCTTTTCTGGAAGTAAAGTCACGGTTACGAGGAGTCCACCTTCTCATTCTCTCAATTTTCTTTCTCTCAAGTGGCATTCATGGTGCAGCAGTCAGGAACACTGGGTTCGATTTCCACTTGCAAAATCTGTGTGCTGCTCAGGTGAGGTATTTAACCTCTTTCAACTTGGTCCCAGCATGTAAAAATGGGGAGAAAAAAAGTACTATTTAAAGAAAATTTCCCCAGGACAAAATAATGCAAGAAAAGTGCTTAGAATATGTTCTTTTGTCAATAACCTATAAGTAACCTACTCCACTCCTTGGGAGGTTAACCTACTCCACTCCTTGGAAGGTTTACATGTATTCTTTGTATGACAAAACATTCCATGCTTTGCATACCCACATAGGATCTGCTAGGAATCCTTAGATCTTGGCTCAAAAAAGAAATGTTCATGGGGCACATTTTGAAGATAAAGACCTGAAGTGGGAGATTTCCTAAGTGTGGTTCTGGTGTTCTGCATTAGTGTATTTATTCACCTAGTGAGACAGGAACAGAATCTGTCTATCATCTCACTCCCGAAGCCCATTTGGGTCACCTTGATGCGACTCTGAGGCCCGTGGAGCCTCAGACCTTTTAAGACCATAAAAGTGGTAGCCGAAATATTGTAAGTAGATCTAAAGCAAATGATTACAAAGACAATTAGGCCAAGTAGATGTGACCTAGAAGGTCAGGAAAGAGGCAATTAGGTCAGGTTTTGTTGAATGCTTTACTCCCATTTTAGCTGGCTTTAACAGATCTCATAGCAGATGGCAGTCCTTGTCTTAGGAAAGCCCAAAGGTTATCACATAAGCTTCTAACAATCAGTATTAATATCTCATTCTCAAAAGTTAATTTCCTCTTATAATGACGGTTGTACAGAATAATACAGAAGTCCAGAAAATACTTACTCATGCTGGAAAAAAAAAAAAAAGGGAAAAAGATCCCCCTTCATTTTTCAAAAAACTTACTCCAGGGTCCCTTTATTTATTCAGAAGATATTTAATAAGTACACACTAGGTGCTAAACATTGGAATCAGTGGTTGGGATTCAGTTGTGAGTGTATGAGTTTTAATGGAGTCTACACTCTAGTGGGGCATCTAGACAGACCATCATCGAATAAGCGCAGTGATTAACACCTAAGAGATTTAGAAGTGAAATAAAAATGAGTACCAAAAGAGATAGGAAAATGGTTCTATCTAAACAGATAAGAAAGAAACATGACGTTATTGGGAACAGGGGATTCTACGAAAGGCTTTCCTGAAGCACACGTAGCTTAAGCCTCTTAAGATCTAAAGGATGGGGGAGAAAGAACTAGATGGGATGAGAGGAAGGGTTAGAGAAAGAAGGATGAGCATGTGTAAAATCCTGATGGTGGGAAGAAGAGTAGCTTACGAGAAGTCCGGAAGGAGCCAATGGGGCAGGCGGAGAGAGAATGACCAGGATGGAGACGTAGGACCCAGTTAGCAAGCTAACCAGTGACCAGACCATGCGGTGCTACCATGAAGATTTTGTTCTTCCCTTAAGACTGGTGGGACAGCGCCAAGCACAGATATGATAGAATCAGACTGGTTCTTTGAAAAGATTATTTGGACTGCTGTGGGAATAATGGACTCTGGGAGCCAAGTACTGCCAGAAAGAGAGAGTGCCAGCTTGGAGATGGTAGGTAGAGATCATGAAAAAAGTAGCTAGACTCAAGAAATATTTTGCAGGTGAAGTTGAAAGGATTGGGCTAGTTCTGGAGGTGAGGGGTGGAGAAGTCAAGGACAATTCTACAATTGAACACATGCCAGGGTCATTCATTAAATTAGGCAACACTGAGAAAGGCTGAATTTTGAGTACATCAAGGTTGAGTGGCATTGGGCCATTCAAACAGACACTAAAGAGAGGAGACGGGATGTCTGGATTTAAAGATATTAGACAATATCTGGATGCACATAGAATACTGTGAGTAGTTGGCATTTGATGCTCTAATAATGGAAGCCCTGGACTTAGCTGAGATCTTTCAGGGGCTCTATTTCTTATAGAGCGACATGAAAAACAGCCAAGATGAGTGACTTCAAACATTAAAGACTAGGTGGATGTGCATTAATCCGCAAAAGACACCGTGCAGGTGCCGCAAGAGAAGTAGGAGAATCGGAAGAATGTTGTGTCATGAAAACCAAAGGAAGGGGAAGGAGTGATTAAGAGTATAAAATGCTCTGAGAAGTCAACATGAGCACGAAGAATCATCCACTGCATTTACCAGTGCTGTGGCCACTGTGGCCACGAAAGATCCCTTTTGGCCAAGTGAAGGCATATTCACACGGTAGAGGGAGGGACAAATGGAAGGTTAGCAAACGGAAACTGAGTATGTACAATATTCTTAGGGAATTTGGCCATAAGGACAAAGAGGGTCGCCTCCATTCTCAGGACTGTAGAGACCATCTACACGTTCCTGGTACCCAAATCCACTATTTCTGGACTTGACGTCCGTCAGGGCTTCAGGTCCTATCCACCTCACCTTTGAACCTCTTCTGAAAATCACATATATCTCAACCCCATTAAATGACAAACGGAGCTGGCCCCGCCTGCCCTTGGCCCAGACCTCCTCTTCCAGCAGCAGACTCCACTTCAGGGAATGGCACCTTCCTTCACCCAGCTCACTAAGGCGGAAGCTGGTGTTGTCTTCCCTTCCCCCCTACCCTGAGGCTCCACATTTCAGTAATTACTAACTCTGACCTATACCTCAAGTCTACCCACTTCTCTAACTGACACCTCACACTTGCACGCCCAACTGGGAACCCTTGCTTTATACCCCCAACGTCCCAAAGTTCTCACAACCTTCTCCGCCCCACTATGCTTGAGTTCCTCTGGCAGGGGACTTCTCTTTCTCTCCCACATTCAACCAGTGAGAAAACCTTCTGGCTCTTTGGTAGACATTTGTCCATAACGTAACTATTTCTCATTGCCACCTCTGTTCCCCTGATCAGGCCACCAAGATATATTGCTTGGACTATTACAGTAGTTCTGCTCGTTAGGCTTCCGGACATGCTCATTTATAATTCCCCGCGTGGAAGCCAAAGCAATCTGTAGAGACTTTTCCTGGCTTCCACATCTAAACTAGCTACTGCACTTTCTTTGTTGCTCACATTGCTTGTTTTATTTCCTTCACAGCACATGCAGTGGTCATTTTGGGGAATGCATATAAACGTTTTTCCTTGTTTTTTTTTTGTTTTTTTTTTTAATGTCCTTTATGTTTTTTTCCCCATCAGAATGCAAGCTCCGTGAGAAACAGAGATGTTCACCGTTGTAGTGTGACCTATACAGTGTCTGGTATATAGTAGAAGCTCATGTGGAAAGGCTTGAATAAATAAGTGTGGGAGTTACTATTAGCCCGGAAATAAGCTAGGACCAGACCTGCTGCTAGAACCCTTCAATAGTTCTGACTATAAAGAAGGGTCATACTTATGGCAGCAGATAAGAGTGAGGATATACACACAGAGAGCGTTATTGGTGAAAAGTCTCTGTTTACCTGGACTTAGTTGAAGAAATGTCAGATTTTGGTATTTGATGCTATGAATCCTTTTTAAAATTTTTTTTATTACATTCATTTATTTTTGAGAGTCAGAGCATGAGCAGGGGAGGGGCAGAGAGAGACACACACACAAAATCTGAAGCAGGCTCCAGGCTCCCAGCTGTCAGCACAGAGCCCGACGCGGGGGCTCGAACCCACGAACCATGAGATCGTGACCTGAGCGGAAATCGGACGCTTAACCGACTGAGCCACCCAGGCGCCACGATGCTATGAATTCTAATTGTCAGTTTTATTATGGAAGAAGTATGAATGGATGGCATCATATAAATATGAACAATCTTGCTGATCCTCTACTGGTATTTGAAGTCGGCTGTAAATTTCTATTGTTTCAAAGGCAAGTCATTGCTTATTAATGACTTCAATTTCTATCCATGCATTCCCTGAATGAAACATTATTGCCTGACCTAACACAGCAAATCCATCCCTTTCAAAACTGTAAACATTAGATTTGGATAGAAACAAAGCCGCGATGCTCTACAGGAAGCAAACTTGGTCACATCAGGAAGATTTTCATCCAAATGAGATAAAGAAGTTGATTAGGAGAGACTCACAGAGGAGCAGGTTGTCGTCTGAGCTGGTCTACGGTTAAAAAAAAATAATACTAATAACAAATAAATAATAAAAATTGAAATAAATCTTGTTTCCTTTCTGCTATCAAAAGCTCTGTATAAAAACAACAACAAAAAAGCTGGGATTTCCAACTCATAGAACGAGAGATCAGATTTGTAGTTGCAAGAGGTAGGGCGTGGACAAAGGTCAAAGAGAACAAAACTCTGGTCCTAAGGTAAATAAGCGCTAGGGATGTAAAGTGTAACAGTGTTGATTATAATGAACACTGTCGTGTGACATAGAGGGAAATTGTTAAAAGGAGCAGATCCTGGGAGCGCGTGGGTGGCTCAGTCAGTTGGGAACCCGACTGTGGCTCGGGTCGTCATCTTGTGGTTCGTGGGTTCGTGGGTTTGTGGGTTTGTGAGTTCCAGCCCCACGTTGGGCTCTCTGCTGTCAGTGCGGAGCCTGCTTTGGGTCCTATGTCCCCCTCTCTCTGCCCCACCCCACTTGCTTGCTCTCTGTCTCTCGCTCTCCCTCTCAAAAATAAACATTAAAAAAAGAGAAAGAGTAGATTGTAAGACCTCTTATACAAGAAACAACAACAAAAAAATCTATGTCTATTTGAGATACGGATGTTAAGTGAAATTACTTTGGTTACGATGGCATGACATACGTACGTAACTCCAATCATTATCCCACACACGGCAGACTCGTACAATGCTGTACATAAATTGTATCTCATTAAAACGGGGGAAAAAAGAGTTGGTTCTGAGGACAGCGGTGAAGGAAGGCATAAAGTGAGCGCAAGGAATGGGCCAGCAGAGATTTTCCACAGGTGAAGAGGAACCCGGGAAACAGGGCAGAGAAGGGGGTGGGGAGAGGTATTCAAGAACCTCAAGAAAGTGAGCCTGAAGCTGAGCTGATGAGAGAACCTGGTGCGTCTCTGTTGCGTTTCTCCAAGCGCCTAACACCCTTCTGAGCAAATCCCTGGTACATTACAACCCTGCCGTTGCAATAAATAATTCATTCACGGTTGTGTGTAGGGAGGAAGGAAACGGCACCATTTTGACTTTCAACGGGGACTTCCACTTTTTCTTCAGGGAAAATAAGTACTTCTCACCTCTGCTAACATCTTCCGATTGCAAGGAAGGCGGTACGCAAATTTCTATACCTGGCTGGCAAACAGCATTATTTGCCTGCCTTTGAATTCAGAAGCTGTCACTTCTGGGTTTCTTTTGTAAGACACAGTTCCCATAACAACATGAGGAGCCAGACCTCTCTGGGACCTCCTGTGGAGCTCTGGAATCTTCTTTGCCTCAGAGGAAGGGAAGAGAATGCCAGCAATCCTGCCCAGGCTTCCTTGTTGACATGCACTTATATTCGGAAGTGGGGCAATCAGCACCACCAAGGGCAAATCCACTCTGCTCCCAGGTTACTGTAAATTACGCAGCATTTCAAATGGCAAAGCTGCATTTTTAAACGTATCAGCTAATGACCGAAAGAAGGAGCTATTATAAAATATTCTCAGAGTCTGAAAAATAGATGTATGTCTCAGGGAAAGCCAGTGATGTTGATAAGGCCTCTCTACATTTCAAAACATTGTATAAATATGTGTGCATGAAAACATTTGCATATATACTTAAATATATACGTAGAGCCCTTAGAAAAGATTAGTCACTTAAATTTTCTAAAGAATAGTGGTTTAGGGGAAAAAATGATATCAACAGAATTTAGGGCAATTAGTACCTTAGATGCATAACTCTGCTAGTAGAGACCCCAAAGCAAACATGTTTAAATCTTTTTTTTTGCGGGGGGGGCGCCTGGGTGGCTCGGTCGGTTAAGGGTCCGACTTCAGCTCAGGTCATGATCTCGCGGTCCGTGAGTTCGAGCCCCGCGTCGGGCTCGATGCTGACAGCTCAGAGCCTGGAGCCTGTTTCAGATTCTGTGTCTCCCTCTCTCTCTGACCCTCCCCCATTCATGCTCTCTCTCTCAAAAATAAATAAACGTTAAAAAAAAATTAAATCTTTTTTTTTTAATTTTTTTTTTTAACATTTATTTATTTTTGAGACAGAGACAGCATGAACGGGGTATGGTCAGAGAGAGGAGACACAGAATCTGAAACAGGCTCCAGGCTCTGAGCTGTCAGCATAGAGCCCGATGCGGGGCTCGAACTCACGGACCGCGAGATCATGACCTGAGCTGAAGTCGGACCCTTAACCGACCGAGCCACCCAGGCGCCCCTCAAAGCAAACATGTTTAGAATAAAGCTCCAAATTCAGAGGAGTAGCCAGTGAATTACAAAGTAGCACAGAAATACCTAGAAATGTCCTATTTTTAATAAATCCACTTCATAGTTGCTTTTTACTTTTTTAGTAATTTTTGTTATGGTTATTTCTATATTGCGATTAATGACTATATTATCTCTAATTCATTATTAACATTTAGCGAGACCAAAAATGATTGGCTGGGGCATGGTAATATCTCCGTAATGTAAGGTTGCAACAATAGATCACTTTCTCTTCACATTATTTTATATCTCTAGACCTGCTGTAATAGTCCAAATGATTCCATTATACAGGTATTTTTTCATAATAATATTAAATTACCTTTACCTCTTCCATAAATTGTACATAGTGATTTGTGCTGTGCCCGTCTTCTTTTCTTCTGCTAGTTGAAATGAGGATTTGCCACGTGATTTTTTAACCCCAGCTCTCCCAAGGACACCCGTTCTGCATTTGAAAAAAAATAAAAATAAACAAGATAATGGACAAAAAAAAAGTATGCTATTGTTAACTGACCAACACTCACAAGATGAGACTAAAGGAGTTCTTCTAAATCAGATGGTCTCAATTTGATTTTTTCCCTTCACTACATTTAAGTTGGTTTGATTTGTTATGTTACACAATACCGTGAAATTTTTCGTAAAATTTTAAGAATTCCAATTTTATAAAGCTACATTCTCTTCCTTCATGTGAGTGGTGACTGAATTAAATTTAACTTTATCCTATCCATACTAAAGGGCAAAAGTATACTTAATAAAATTATTATTTATAGTTGAATTCTTCTTACGCTAATACGACAATGGCGTTTTGTCGAGTAGAATATTTTGCATTTGGGATTTGTGTGATGTTTTCTCATGGTCAGGCTCAGGTTATGCATTTTAATCCAGAATATTACAGAAGAGATGTGCTCTCAACATGCCACGTCTGTATACAGATAATATCTATCACTCAGTCAAGACGTTCTCTGGTTTCCACCTTATACAGTGATGGTTTTTCCCTTGCTGTTATTTAGGGGAGACTTTTCAAAAATGTTCCATTATCTTTCTTCATCAAAATCCGTCCGGGGCGCCTGGGTGGCGCAGTCGGTTAAGCGTCCGACTTCAGCCAGGTCACGATCTCGCGGTCCGTGAGTTCGAGCCCCGCATCAGGCTCTGGGCCGATGGCTCGGAGCCTGGAGCCTGTTTCTGATTCTGTGTCTCCCTCTCTCTCTGCCCCTCCCCCGTTCATGCTCTGTCTCTCTCTGTCCCAAAAATAAATAAAAAATGTTGAAAAAAAAAATTTAAAAAAATCCGTCCCCCCACTTTAGATTTTTTCCATTTTTGTTTTGTTTTGTTTTTGTTTTCGTTTTTGTTTTTGTTCTGCTTCACCTTAAGGAGTTGCCATTGTTCGGCTTCACATTGGCATGTCCCTGAAGGAGTGTCTCTTTCCAGATTTGGAAGGGCCATTTGTTCTGTGAACTCAGTTATCAAATGGATTCTTGAAAAGTTGTTAATTTTCTCCATACTGGGTTTTCCTGTCACAAGGGTAAGAGCTTCTGTTTTTTAGCTCTCTCCTTCTCCGAGCTGAAATTAGAATTCTCTGTTTCTGGCATTTGAATGTTTAATCCATCTGGGGCCGATTCTTGTATATACAACTAATTTTGGATTACTTATTTATATTTATATTCTGGTACTTTCATATTTATCTTCGTATGTCATAAGGAAAGATAAAGAACTTTCTTTTGAAATTGCCCTATCCCTTGGCAGTTGAGTGATTTCACTTTTAGTATGGTGCACCAAAGGGGATAATCGGCATTCTGAAAACAAAGAACTTATGGGGACAACTCATTACAATTTGGAACAGTCTAGAAAGAAGCTATCTAGAAGTTACCTTAGACACGTTTATAACATTTCAAGTATCATTCTCTTTAAACCCCAAGGTTATTTCACTAAGAGACTCATTAATGATTCTTTTGCTTTAGACTATTGGAGTCATGCGTTTGGGTCAAATTTCTATCTCAGCCTTTCTCTTATATTTGTCTCTTCTTAGGTCCCATTAGTGTCTTCCCTTGTCTGGTAGCTTTCTTATGTCTGCAGGAAAGTTTCAGGCTACTGCCTGTAGTGAAAAGGACTTAAGATTTGGAGTCACAGCGATCTGGGTTTGAGAACTGGCTGTCAGACTTTGGCCTAGTTATTTAATCCTTAAGACACTCAACTTTTATATCCGTGCCACGTATACCACTAGGCTATTTTAATTGTTACTAGCTTAGGGCGTTTCTCTCTTTTTTAAAAACATCCTTCTCAGGGCGCCTGGGTGGCTCAGTCGGTTGAGCGTCCGACTTCGGCTGAGGTCATGATCTCGCGGTCCGTGAGTTCGAGCCCCGCGTCGGGCTCTGGGCTGATGGCTTAGAGCCTGGAGCCTGCTTCCGATTCTGTGTCTCCCTCTCCCTCTGCCCCTCCCCCGTTCATGCTCTGTCTCTCTCTGTCTCAAAAATAAATAAACCTTAAAAAAATTTAAAAAAACCCATCCTTCTCAAACTGGATTCTTCTCTGAGGTCACCTGTACCTCAGTATGGGTCTGTGAATTCCAGTTCCTCACGTGACTGCAGAACCTCACCGAACCCAAATTCTCTCTCCTTAGCTGGTGGCCATGTCTTCAACACCGTGTATGAGCTGATGATTTTCAAATTCTTCCTCCAGTCTTGAACTTCTTTGGTGCCAGCTGGAAGCCAAATGTCTAGGTAGCATCTTACGTCCCGCTCCGACAGCTGCTTCAAACTTAACGTTTCCAGGACGGACCCTTTGATGTCTACCGGGTAATATGCTTCGCTCTCAACGATCCTCTTTTCAATAAATAGCATCAACCTTTATCTAGCTGTTTTGAAGCAAAAAATTTGGAGTTATTCTTGACTCCCCTCTTTCTTTATAGCCTGTGTCCAGTTTGTCAGCAAATATACCTCCTGAATCCTTTGAAACATATCCACTATTGCACCCTAGTCACAGCAACTGCAGCCCTCGCCTGGAAAACGAAAATTCTCTCCTAACTGATACGTTCTGGGAGTCAGGACCTGCACAGTCGGGATTCTATAATAGGCTCTTCTAGCCCCACTGGAACTATTCCTACCACGCACAACCCATGTCTTCTAAATGCTATATATCTGTCTGGTCTCATGAACCTTGCTCATCATGAAGTTCCCACCTTCTGCACTTTCATTTGCCATATACTTAAAAGAGACATTTATTTGCTATATACTTGACTATCTAACTGTGTCCATTCTGCAAAACACAGACTGAATGCTGTCTATTCCGTAAAAGTGTTCCTAGTACTCCAAGCAAAAAGCAGTATGCCTTCTTGGAAATCCCATGATACATTTTTTTTTTACATATATTTGTTACCATTTCTCTCAAACTGCCTAGTAATATTTTTAAATTAGAAAAGTAAGACAGATTTGTGTTGAAAACTGAAACAATACAGAGGGATGGATTCTTTTCTTTCTTTCTTTCTTTCTTTCTTTCTTTCTTTCTTTCTTTTTTGGGGAGAGAGTGTGATTGGAAGAGAGGGGCATAGGGACAGAGAGAATCTCAAGCAGGCTCCATACTCAGTGTGAAGCCCGATGTGGGGCTCGATCTTGTGACCCCGAGGGATGGGTTTTAAAACAGATATTCCTTTCTCTCCCTTCATCTCACCCCTGATTCCAGGAAGTAACCATTGTTAACAATTTCTCATACTGAACATATTTTTCTAGGGTTGTCATATGTCTTTTCTTTTTTTTATTTTTATTAAACAAAGTTTTTTAGAGTTTACTTATTTTTGAGAGAGAGAGAGAGAGAGAGAGAGAGAGAGAATGTGAGCCGGTGAGGGGCAGATAGAAGGAGACACAGAATCTAAAGCAGGCTCTAGGCTCTGAGCTGTCAGCACAGAGCCCGACGTGGGGCTCAAACCCACGAACCATGAGATCATGACCTGAGTTAAGTTGGGCGCTTAACTGACTGAGCCAGTCGGATGGCCCTCATATGCCTTTTCACTTTGCTGTTTATAACATTTACTTTACTGAATGTTTAAAAATGCATCAACTTGGCCAGTCATTTCCTTCTATCCTTATTAGAATGCAATGTCCATAAAGTTATCACGATATCTTGTGCATTGATGATGCGTAGATATTCTATAAAATGGGGGGTAAAAAGTCAGTGATAGAATTTGACAAAAGCTTCTCACTGAGCGGTGTTTTAACTGCAGTACAACCATATTCTATAGCGTCTGGTCAGAATTTAAGCATGGATTTCAGTAAGTGTATTTATATGACCAGAACGGTGATGCCCTACATCACGCCAATATGCTATTCAGCTGATTTATAACAACCATAGCCAACTGCCTTTTTAAGAAACAATTTAATTTAAAAAATCACAGGTATAGAGTTTCTGTCCTTGACCTTCTTACAGATATTACTGAAAAACAAGCTAAAAATTCTCCAAAATCTCATAAATTACCTCACTCCTGTGGCTTACATCATCCTGCCTCTTCCTTGACAGCTGAATTAATTTTCAGAAGTCCCATGGAGTCATCCTCAGCCATTCATTATCCCAGGTTTGTAGCAGAGCCCTACATAGGCATTTGCCAACTTGTCCTTTTAATGGTCTCCTAATGATAAATTGGCCTTGAGTGAGTCTGTGCTCTGTCCCTGTCCCTTCCCTGACTCCCTTTTCCCTTCCTGGCCATTGTTCCTTCCTCTAGGGACCTTATTGGAAGCCACAGCATCTCAGCAGAAATAAAGACCCACTGAGTGATCGCCTGCCTCTGCCATCTAAAACCAGGCATGCCTTCTGCACACAATTCCAACTCTATCAAGCTAGTGGGCACCTCACTTTGCTTCTCTCGTCTCTGTTCTCTTACGTTTGCCGTTGTTGGTAGGATACTGAATGAATCCAGCTAGCTTTTCTCCCAGGTCATAAACCCCATATGGAACGTCTAGCCCTACTCTTTCCTTTCTTAACCGTGGCCTTCGCTTGAGCATACCCCCTACTTGACCACACCTACTCTGACTCAAGATCTCTCTACCCTCAACCCTTTGCCTCACCTTCACGGTAGAGCTGACGTTTCAGATGCTTTGCACATCACCACCTGCCACACCTAGGATCCGGTCAGGAAAACAACAGCTCGGCTAGATATGCCAACGGACAGAATTTAATATCCGTCACATAGGTATTGGGAGGCTGGTGTAAAGGAAACGTGAAGCAGCACAGAGATACTAACCGAAGGAGGATACTGTCACCCAGAGGGCAGGGAAGAAAGGGAAAAGGATGACGTTGGCATAGGAGAGGCCACAGAACTGGGAGGTACCCTTCTGAGAAGACAGGACTCCTCACTTGGGGGTTGGCGCCCCTAAGGTGTGGCGGGTTCTGGCTGTGCAGAAAATAGCTGGGCCTTGAATGAGGCGGTGCTGTCATGGTGAAAGGTCACTGCTGGGAGAACCCTGACAAGAACGGGAAGAGGGGAGGGTTCTTCTCTACTTCTCCTGCCCCCTTGTCTCCCCCTAGGGTCCCATGATCAAAAGCTAATAGGAAGTCAGCTGATGAAGGGGAAACAAACTGTCTACTCCGTCTTCTCACAGAACAGAATACTGGAAGGTGAATTTGAAGCAAAGAGAAAACAACTTCATAATGAGCACTGCTAATTCCCTAGGTTGGCTTCATCTCAAGCCACCCACCATTATGTTGAAGTTTATTTATTTGTTTTTCGAGGGAGAGAGAGGGAGAAAGTGTGAGCAGGGTAGGACACAGAGAGAGGGAGAGAGAGAATCCCGAGCAGGCTCCGTGCTGTCCGCGCAGAGCCCAACTCGGGGCTCGATCCCTGGAACCGCAAGATCATGACCTGAGCCAAGATCAAGAGTCAGGTGCTCAACCGACTGAGCCACCCAGGCGCTCCACCCTTATTCTAAATGTCCACACATCCATTTCTCTGCCCCAAGTGCACTTTCTCTTTATTTCAGCCTGCTGAATTCTTCCGTGGTGTGATTTTTTTCTGTAACTGTTCTTTTCCAGTTCTGAGATGAGAAAGGAAAAGAAGTCATTGCTCTCCCAGGGTGCTGTGGCTCTCCATGCACAAGACTGCTAGAGCCCTGGGCAATGTCTGCCTATAGTTATGACGTGTGTCTGTCTACGCGGGAGCCAGAGCCCCTTAAGGATGAGGATTGGTATATCCAACTACTCATACAGTCTCGTTAAAAAAATAATGGTTCAATTTATGTTACGAGGGTGACTTGAGTGAAAGTACGAAGTGGTGCACAACACTTTTTTTTCCAATTCCACTGGCCAGCATCCTGCCTTATGACCCGACCTAACTGCAAGGAAGCTGGAAAATGTAGTCTTTCTCGTGCCCCCATGTCCCGTAGGAGGATGAGGACAGGGATGGGGATTAATGAGGGTCCAGATAGCCTGTGTCATACTGTCCGTCTTCAAGTATATTACACCTAGCAAAGAAAGTCATGTAGGGCAATAATCCACTAGGGGACACTCACATGTGCGTGGACTGAATGGCAATACATCATTGTTTATCCAACGCCAGTCATGGAAAAGATTTAAAAGGTGACCGCATCAGAGCAGCATCTGTACACTACCTTGACACATTTTCACAGACATTGTTGAATTAAGACACTGGACAGTAACTAGACTATGCATCTGCAGAAGGAGACGGAATCATCTAGCTTTACAAACACTGAGTCATGGTACTTTAAATGAATGGAACATCCTGCCATTTACATTTTTCCCTGTGTAGGTAGATGGGGGACAGCAACTACAATTAAGAACCATTTGGGGAGGCGCCTGGGTGGCTCGGTTGGTTAGGCATCGGACTTCGGCTCAGTTCATGATCTCACGGTTCGTGAGTTTGAGCCCTGCATCGGGCTCTGTGCTGACAGCTCTGAGCCTGGAGCCTGCTTCCGATTCTGTGTCTCCCTGTCTCCCTCTGCTCCTCCCCCACTCACGCTCTGTCTCTCTCTACCGCTCAAAAGTAAATAAACATTAAAATTTTTTTTTTAAAAAGAAGCATTTGGGGCACCTGCATGGCTCAGTCGGTTAAACATCTGGCTCTTCATTTTGGCTGAAGTCATGATCTCACAGTTGTGTGATCAAACCCCGTATCAGGCTCTGAGTGTGGAGGCTGCTTGGATTTTCTCTCCCTCCCTTTCTCTGCCCCTCCCCTCTTCAAAATAAATACACAAACATTAAAAAAAAAAAAAGCACCGGGGTACCTGGGTGGCTCAGTCAGTTAAAGGTCTGATTCTTGGTTTCAGCGCAGGTCATGATCTCATGGTTCATGGGTTCCAGCCCTGCATCGGGCTCTGCACTGACAGCTGCAGAGCCTGTCTGGATTCTCTGTCTCCCTCTCTCTCTCTCTGCCCCTCCCCTGCTGTCTCTCCATCTCTCTCTTTCTCAAAAGAAAGAAAGAAAGAAACACAGAAAAAAGAACATTATAATCAACTTGGATTTTATCACTGTGGGGGCATTTTATCCAATAGTCCAGTTCACGGATATTAGTGATTTTCTGCATGCATTCTCCCCTCTCTAAGCTGCCATTATTCATATATATCAGGTGGCATTTCATGCATTCTCACATTCACAAGCGGACAAACAAAAGAACTCAATAATTCTGGCAGGTTCAAGAGAAACTGTCATCTTTTACGTGGGATGTAGCTTTTGCTACAAAGAAAGAGACATGAAAGAGACAATGGCGGGTTTGGATGTGTAAACCAAGGACACCAGAGGGTAGAAGGAAAGTCTTGAACACTGGCGTTTGGAAAGTAAAACTCTGGAAACAATTGCAGGCATCACGGGGCCGCAGCAATACCGGAAGTCTGGACCCTTGCTCTTTCCTCCCAACCCTCCTTCTTCCACAATCTCCCCTATCTCAGCGGGCGTTCTGTCCTTCTGGTTAACTCAGGTCCAGATTCTTGCAGTTGTGTCTGAGACAGTCTTCCTCTCTCACATCCCACCTCCTGTAACTCGGTAAATCCTGGTGTTAGTACCCCGAGAACACAGCCCTCTATCTCACCACCGTGCCATCCATTGTCACCTAGCTTATGATAGTTGTCCCTCATTGATCTCTTGGAGTAGGCACTCCACAGCCATTTCTCAACACAACAGCCAGAGTTATTCTTCCAAAACATTCCTTCCCTCCAAGACTACCGCCCAAGTGAAAGCCCAGAATCTACCCTGTGGCCTCCCATGCATGCCTAGTCTACTCCCTTTTGACCTCCTGGACCTTATCCCTCACGTCCTTCCATCCTGCCCACATATTGATATTCCTTCACTCGTGCTCTGTTTCTGCTCAAGTCTCTTGCCGGTCCTTCCTCTGCTGGGTTAACACTGAAATCCCTTCTTCATCATCCTGCATCTCCCCTGCTTTAGTTTTCTCGAGAGCACTGGCCTCCTTCCTACATATAGCACTCTTCTTTTTTATTTTATCATTTCTGTCTTTCCCCACTGGAAGAAAATTTCCAGGCAAACAGGGACTTTTATCTATCTGTTGTCTGCTGTATCCTCAGTGCTTAGAACAGTGCCTGACACATTGTAGGGAACCAAGAAATACTGGTTTAATGTAGTCCATAAGATGCCAGAGAGGCTAAACAAAACAAAATAACTACCTCCTTCACAGGACTCTTCCGAGCTTCCAATGAAATTCGTTTACTTTGCAAATTAAAAGGCACTAGCTACATATATTATCATTAATGTTAATTACAATACCCAAAAGTTATTGAGTTTACTTAAGCCGGATGCTGGGCAAAGCACTATGCAATTTCTCATTTAATTCCTATAATGGCTCAGTGGGATCATTGCTGCCCTTATTCCCCCTTTTGGAAGGGAGAGGGTTGAATATTAACAGCTGCCATATACACCTGCAAATCTAACTCTGTAATTTGCTGTGAAGCTGGCCCAGAGGTGAAAACAAGAGTCCACCTCCTCACTTCTGTCTTTTCTCAGCTTGTCCCAATGTGGCTATTCTTTGGTATATTTCCTTTCAAGATGCTTGAAATGGGTGTGTGTTTTTGTGCAGGAAATCTGCGAAGGTTTAGGCGGGCCTAATGAAACTGATTTGTGTTGGAGTCATCAGCCAAAAATAGGACAGAAACAATAAAATTCACTTTAGTTATTGCTATGAGATAGTATGTTTAGAAATAGGGTCTTTGTGGGGAGGGGGGGCTTGGGTGGCTCAGTCGATTAAGCATCTGCTTCTTGGTTTTTGGCTCAGGTCATGATTTCCCGGTTTTGTGAGTTCAAGCCCAGAGTGCAGAGCCTGCTTGGGATTCTCTCTCTCTGACCCTTTCCTGGTTGTGCTGTCTCTGTCTCTCCCAAATAAATAAATAAATAAATAAATAAATAAATAAATAAAAAACAAGAAATATGATTGTTTAGAACAGGCAGAGTTTTTTCTTTAAAAAATTTTTTTTTCTAAATTTTATTTATTTTTGAGAGAGAGAGCGTGAGTGGGGGAGAGGCAGAGAGGGGGACATAGAATCTGAAGCAGCTCCAGGCTCTGAGCTGTTAGCACAGAGCCCGATGCGGGGCTCAAACCTTGAGATCATGACCTAAGCCAAAGTCAGGCAGTCAATAGACTGAGCCAGCCAGGTGCCCTGGAACAGGCAGAGTTTCTTAAACAGAATATGGAATGTAACCATAAAGGAAAAACTTGATAAATTGGATTATATTGACATCAAGAAGATCTATTCATCAAGGGCCACCAGAAAGTGAATAAAATGAACCCCGAACAGTGTAAGATGTTTACAATATATGTATTCCACAAAACTCATACCTAGAATATATGTGGAACTCTGAGCACATCAAGAAGGAGAATCAACCCAATGTGAAAGATTGGCACATTAGCTGAACACATATTTAACAAAAGAGGACAACCAAATACCTAATACGTACGTTAAAAAGTTACACAGATGTTGAGCTCTTGGGTAAATGGAAACTAATCCCGCGTGAGATAAAGTCTTCTGCCACAAGTGTAAGTAGAAAAAAATTATAAAAAGGACATATCAAATACTGGTGACGATGTGGAGCGACCAAGGCCATTAAAACTGCTACTTGGGGGGCGCCTGGGTGGCTCAGTCGGTTAAGTGGCCGACTTCGGCCCAGGTCATGATCTCATGGTCCGTGAGTTCGAGCCCCACGTCGGGCTCTGTGCTGACAGCTCAGAGCCTGGAGCCTGTTTCAGATTCTGTGTCTCCCTCTCTCTGACCCTCCCCTGTTCATGCTTTGTCTCTCTCTGTCTCAAAAATAAATAAACGTTAAAAAAAAATGAAAAAAAAAAAAAAAACTGCTACTTGGGTAAACCTCCCGGCCGTAGCTGCCAAAGCTGGGTGCATGGCGACACTCTGGGACAGAGTAATGGCGCTTCTAAGAACATACCCTCTAGAAATGCTTCCTCATGGTTGCCCAAAGACAACCCTATTTGCAATGACCAGAAATTGGATACTATCCAGACGCCCAAAACATTAGAACCGATGACAAAGGGTGGCGCACGAATACTGTCATCTGAACGCCGTAAACAAAGGGAACCAACAACCCCGCAGTTACGTGCCACAATATATGTGAATCTTGCAGACACAGCCGTATGTGCAGGAAGCTAGACACACAAAAGACCGTGGAATGTATGATTCCGCCGGTGTCTAGAAAAGAACGAACTACAGCCCGTGTTGTCTGACGTCAAACAGAGACGAACTTTGGTGGTGGAGGCAGGAAGGAGGAGGCCGCCTGCTTGAGGGCTTGTGTACTCCTGTTTGTTGATCCGGGTATGTGTAGCTTCAATGCCTCTGACACGTGTGCTCTTCTTTCTGTAGATCGTATTTCAAAGGAAAACACGACCAAAGCAAAGGTAAAAAAGATTCTGCTTGCCACCTGGCTCTACTGTCCTCTGAATCACGTTCTGCGTATCCATGTGGCATAGCTGCGGAGCGTGCACCCTCTCTTTGTGAACAAACATCACGCAGTTCTCCTAAGGTAAGTCCATATTTCTTTGTGGTTTGTGTGATCATCAAGGTGAGTTGTGGAAGGCGGGCACCCTTCTGCCCTCACAGGAAAAGGACTGGTGGCCACCCGGGCTGGGATCCCTGCAGCCCCTGAACCGACAAGCAGTGCAGAGGAAGGGCAAGGGATTCGAAGGGCAGAGTGGTTGGTTCATCGACGCTGCGTGGCCGGAGCGATCTGTGTCCCTTCCCCAGCGGCCAGGGAAATGACCCCGACCCTTCGGAAAACACAGCCCGGACGCGGGGTGGCTGCCTAATCAGTGGCTGCGCTGGCCTGCTCCCCGGTTTTCAATCCGCGCTAAACTTTTCATCCATCCCTCTCTCCCTGGGCCAGTTTTGCCAGTGTTTCTCGACATCGCATTAACTTCCCTCCCAGTACAATAATCGACTCCAATCTGCTATTATCACGGAAATAGAAGAGGTAAAGTGCCTGTAATAGGATCCAAATCAAATCACTTTCACTTCAGCCAGCTTTTGCTGTGAAGCCAAGGATTCCCCAGGGAGATTCAATACAGAGAAACACCTGCAGACACAGGCTGAGGCCCGGGCAGTAGATGGAACACGACAGGCCCCGCTCGCCTGTAGCATCTTCTTAGTTACAAGGCGGTCAGCTCGGGAGTAATGACCTCAGGCAGGCTCTGATACGCTTGTGACTCAAAGGCAAGGCCGGGATTTGATTCTCCCTCCACTGGACCCATCCAGAAGCAACATGTTCGTTTCTAATTCTCAGCACCGGGGGCCACGGTAATGTAACGTAGCCTTTCCCGAAGTGTTTGCTGTCGGGAGGGGTTGCCTTTGTGTGAATTTCTACTGGTTCCTTGAGCAGACCACCGTCAAGGAATAAATTAACATGTACGTCCTAGAGATTTCTCCCCCTATTGGAAAGTAGCGCCTTCGAAAAGGCGAAATAGTGTAAACAAAGAAGCAGTTGCCATTAATTTAGATGGAAAAATTTTAAGCATTTCCAGACCGCCCCCCACCCCCCCCAAATCGCCTCTCTTAGGCTTTTCTGATACCTTAGGACATGTCCTGCTAACAGATGCACAAGATAAATGGAGATGAAACACAGATGCTCCCAGACACGGGTCAGAGCCCTGGGGGCTGGATGCTAAGATGCTGAGGGTCGTTCCCCGGGAAGGAGCTTGGAGGGGCCACACTCGCTGCTAGAGAAGAGCGCTGCCCCTTTAACAGCTCGCTGCAAAACGAACGCCATGCTCTTTCCACTTTTGCCTTTTGGGTTTTTTTGTAAGAGCAAAAATCCCCTCCAGATTTCTTTAGGTATTCATTAGATCTTTCATAAAAAGGAAGCGGCATCACGTGACCTTTCAAAAAGTCGGGGACAGCTGGACTCACTTTTGAGAAAGAAGAAAGGCCAGGGGCGCCTGGGTGGCTCAGATGGCGAAGCACCCGACTCTCGGTTTCGGCCCTGGTCACGATCTCACAGTTCGTGAGTTTGAGCCCTGCATCGGGCTCTGTGGTGACAGTGCGGAGCCTGCTCGGGATTCTCTCTCTCCCTTTCTCTCTGCCCCTCCCCCGGCATGCTCTCACTCTCTCTCTCTCAATAAATAAATAAATAAACACGGGGGAAAAAAAAAAGAAATAAGAAAGGCCAAAGCAAACCAAATTGAGCATAACTCAGGCCTGGCAGGGGGCGAGGTAGGAAGAGCCCAGCACATCTTTCCTTTGGGTATTTCTGCACAAATATCACACACACTTTGCCTCTCCTGCTGCCTTCTCCAGATGCGTGCAGGTTAAGATTCTTTAGAGGGAAGCCCTTTCTTTCCATGTGCGAGTCTATTTGTTCACATCTGTTTTGTTGACTTCTCTTGCACATTACTAGTTCAACAGCAATGTTGTATACACTTGCGATCGTACCGTGGCTCCTCATTTGGGCTCCAAATCGGACACAGACTTGGCAGAAAACTCTTCTAGTCGATGCCTACTTGTGTGCCAAAGTCTGAAGGTTTCAGCTGCCCAGACTAATTGATAGTTCCTGTAAGCGAGTTATCAGATAAGCAAAAAGAGCAATTATGGTCTTTATTTCACAGACCTTTTAAGAAGACATCATGGCAGATATTTCCAAAGCAAATGGTAACGTCGGTGGAGACGTTCTCCAAGGGTCTCCTTCCGTACTCTCTTGTAGCTGTGCCCTTGACCTCTGTCTGAAAAGTAGGAAACAAAAAGCTTTGCCTTAAAGTTGCACCCCTCAGTAACCATGTGACTTTGGGCAAATATCTTCATCTCTCTGAACCTTGAGTTGCTCTTCGGAATCCTCCCTCATTTCCAGCAAGAGGGACACATGAGGCCGAGTGTTTTAAAACACTTTGTTATTTCTCACCCACTATACTGAGACGCATTATAATTTTTCTGGAAGTGTTATGCCATCAGAATGAAAAAAAGGTTAAATCACAAAACGTTCCTTCCGAAAATAAATTTAGAAGGATCAAGAGAAGATACTTCTTGGAGCGTGGGGCACTTCTCAGGAGCGGGTCTGCTGAGAACCGTAGTCAGGTGGCCCAGCCACCAGTGAGTCGGGAAATCCCACTGTCACAAGTGCAGGGCGACGTGCACCTGTAATGAATGGTAACGGAAACTGCAGCCACCATGGGGTCTGACTGCACCGACTCTTTGTCCCTAGGGCAACCAAGGCTGAGGGGTTGGAGGAGGCAGCCTGAGGGACTACAGTGGCCAGATGAGCTTGACAGGGGTAGCTTCAGGCAGGGGTCACTTGCAGGCATCTTCGGAGACTAGAGGAAGCATTCTCAGTGGAACACTGTAGAAATTCTCCAGGGATGAAGCCATTAGTAGGATTTATGTCTGGGCTTCTGTATGATCTCAGATCCCTTAAATTATAAGACGTATTGAAGGAAGATAGTTTCACGGTGAATGTGGGTATCAGAAAAGAAGTCGGTTGCTGTTAACACTGATAAGCCTGTCTCCTTTAGAGCCCTTGATGCACCCCGTCCTGGGCTTCCAGACAATATGAGGGTGTGGCAAGGTCGCAACTAGGTTGTGTTGCATATGGCAGGGTGATACAGGCACGTATTGTGAAGAGGGCCACCTGAAGCCAAGACAGGTCTGATTTTTGTACAATTCATTCACTTCCACAAGGGACTTTCACATAACTACCTCTGGCTTAGTATACATAGCTTTGGGAGGTATTTTATACAGATACATGGAGCTATAAAAAAAAAATCACAGCAACCAATCTGAAGTTTGAAAACAATGGTAAGTTTATTCCGTTCATTCAGCAAATGTCTGTTGAGTGCCCAGAGAATCCGGAGGACACGCGGGAGGAGGCATTCTCTGTGTTTCCATGCTGTGTGTGTACAGGTTCAGGGAGGCATGAGGGCAATTCGCTACAAGAAGCTGATGCACAGGGAGCCTGGGTGGCTCAGTCAGTTAAGAATCCGAATTTGGTTCAGGTCATGATCTCATGGTTTGTGGGTTCGAGCTCCACGTCGGGCTCTGTGCTGACAGCTCGGAGCCTGGAGCCTGCTTCGGATTCTGTCTCATTCTCTCTCTGCCCCTTCCCCACTCATGCTCTGTCTCTCAAAAATAAATAAATGTTAAAATTTTTTTTTTAAATGGCTAAGGTGTGTGTCCAGGGGGAATGATCCCCAGGAAGAGCAGTCCCACGTGGGCTACCCTGTGATCCCTGACATGCCTGTTTTCCTTTCACTACCCACCCCCTTCTTAATGATCTCCCCAGTTTGTTGAACATTGAATCCGAGCAAGGCGTTGCCATTCACCTTTTGTGGATACGAAGTCAAGGCTCAGTCGCTTGTTCAATGACACAGAACCGAGTGATTATATGGGGGGGAAGTGAATCAAAGCTATGGCTGATCCCCAAACTAGGTTTCCGAACCATTCCTTCAATTTCCTCACTGCATAACCGGGCCGAGATCTTACTCACATCCCTCCCAATGTCTTTGTCTCACTTTTCTTAGAGACAGTCCCGGATCAGGTCTCCATGATGGTGAAGACAAGCAGCGGGGAGAAAATCCAAGTGCCCTCAAGCTCACCAATTTCTGCTGCTTTCTCAAGACTTTCTTTTACACCAGCACATCAGAGGGACCTAGTCGCATTACAAAGGGAAGTCAGCACCCTAAGATGGTTCCCCAAACTGGCTTTCATTTACATTTTGGGGAACTCTGTCCATGATCTCCTCGTACTGGAGACTTCAGTGCATGTAAGCATATTCAAAACCCCGGAAAATTACCAGCAGAGAAATCTGTGCGACTCACTGTTTCTCAGTCTCCTTGGATGTCACTTTGCCTATATACTTCCAATATCCTGGGGCAAGAGATCCTGAGGAACACACTTTGGGAAACACCGCCCCACGCCATTTCCACTTATTTCTAAAATCTCCACCAACACTACGGCTTCTGCTTGCTTTTATCCGAGAGGTCCTATATTAGTTTCCTAGGGCTGCCGTAAAAAAATACCATAGCCTGGGTGGCTTAAATAACAGGCATTTCTTTTCCCACAGGTCTGGAGTCCGGAAGTCCAAGAATAAGGTGCCAGCATGAATGGTTTCTCCTTAGGCTTCTCTTGTTGGCTTGCAAATGGCCATCTTCTCCCTGTGTCCTCACACGGTCTTTCCTCTGTTCTTGTGTGTCTCTGGTATTTCTTCCTCTTGCAAAACACCAGTCATATTGGATTCGAGTTCACCTTTATTACCTCATTTAAGCTGAAGAACTTCTTTGAAGGCCCTATCTCCAAACACAATCATATTGGGCATCAGGGCAATTAGCATATGAATTTTGAAGGACACAATTCTAACCGTTGGGGCCCCTTTTCCTATGCTGTTCTTATGGCAAAATCTGCAGTGTAGTGGGACCAGATTGTTTTCTGAAATATACGTGATGTTTATTTCAGTTACAATGGCCTTTTACCTCCTAGAAGAGCCATCACTTGCATCATCTAAAATAAGAAAGGAGATGGGATGCCTGGGTGGCTCGGTCGGTTAAGCGTCCGACCTCAGCTCAGATCATGATCTCGCGGTCCGTGAGTTCGAGCCCCGCGTCGGGCTCTGTGCTGACAGCTCAGAGCCTAGAGCCTGTTTCGGATTCTGTGTCTCCCTCTCTCTCTGCTCCTCCCCCGTTCATGCTCTGTCTCTCTCTGTCTCAAAAATAAATAAATTGTTAAAAAAAGTTAAAAATAAAATAAAATAAGAAAGGAGAGAAAGGAAGGGAAGGGATGACAGTGGACACTTTTCTTTATTACCTTTACTGTTATTATCAAAAGACAGAACATTTTGGAACTTACTCTAAATGGTCACATGCTTCTGTGGAAAGAGGAGAGAGGGGTCACCTGGGGCCATTTTACTTCCCAGCAGCAACAAAACAAAACAGGAAGTCAGATGAGAACATCTAGGTTGTACTGGTTCTGTGTTTGCTTTCAGTGCTAGGAGGCTCGATGGTACATCTTCAGTTCTATAGTTTTCTTTTTCCAAGAGCTCTTGATCTAATTATTTGCCCTATCATTTTGTTACTCAATATTCTAGGTTATACATTTTTTGTCTCAATATACGTGTTTTTTTTGAGACAGAAAGAGAGAGAGAGAGGGTGTGTGTGAGTGAGCAGGGGAAGGGCAGAGACAGAGGGGGAGAGAACCTTAAGCAGACTCTATGCCAAGCACAGAGCTTGGCACAGGACTCTGTCTCAGGACCGTGAGATCACAACCTAAGCGGAAGTCAAGAGTCAGAGGCTTAAACTGACTGCGCCACCCAGGTGCCCCTCAGTATAAGTGTTTTTAAAGTTATTGTGTTTCTAAGCTGGCTTTGGGCATTGGAGGTAGGGGTGACAATTGACAGGAAAGCAGGTGAGTGAATCCTTCCTGGTAGGAAGAACTCAGACAACTAGGGAATCAAGTAGACACATGCCCTTGTTTCAATGTGGTTTGGGGCAAAAGCCCCAGAACCCTTTGCTCAAGAGACAGCAGGAGGAATGTCCACCTAAAAATGTTCCTGTAGCAGGGGATCAGATCCACGTTCAATGACTGAGCTTCAGAAGCATCACATATCTGCAGGCTTTTGTAGGTTCATTGGAGTTCCCTCTGTTGTAATCTAAACCCTTGACGTTGCCTCGGTTGGAACTGATATAGAAAGGCCAAATGACTAGTTTCATTTTATTTTTTTTTTTTTGCTTCCAAATTTTTATTTCAACTCTAGTTAGTTAACATGAAGTACGACGTTGGTTTCAGGAGTAGAATTCAATGACTCATCACTTCCATACAACACCCAGTGCTCATCCTGACAAGTGCCCTCCTTCCCATCCTCCACCTAGCCCATCCCCCACCCACGTCCCTCCATCATCTTAAAGATAAACCAAACAGCACAGGCATTCACTTTTACCCGTGAAATTGGGATAATAATATTGCCTCCACAGATTTTAAGGGCCAAACCAGATGGCACTCACACCAACTCTCAGAAGAAAGCCTGGTGTTCAAATGTTTTCTTGCTTTCCCTCCCTCCCTCCCTCCTTCCCTCCCTCCCTCCCTTCCTTCCTCTTTCCTGCCTTTCTTTCTTCCCTCTTTTCTGTCCTGTCTTCCCCTTCCACCCACCTTCATGCTCCATTCACGTTCTTCAGTCTTTCTGCCACTTCTCAATGGTGCTAGTTGTTTTACGCAGGTTTTAGAGAGATTAAAAAAAAAAAAAGTCTGTGTAAAATTTTGTGAATTATTAAAAAGCAAAATGCACAGAAGAAACCCCGTTGGAGGGCGGAAAGATTGTGGAGGGTAAAGACCACATACCAAGCTTCGTCTTATTCTTCCCACCCTCTGTGCCATGCACATAGCTGAGCGCAAAGTAGGCACTAAGTACATAAGCAATGAAAGAGGAAGTAAAGCAAGATTTGAAAATTCCGTAAAGGAATAACTGATACTTAAAACTGCAGAATTCGACTCCAGAAAGAAGGCTTCTGGCTTCTGTCATTTCCATTCGGACACATGTTATGTAGGAGAGTCCATTTCTGTCTGTTAGGATCTATATATATGCACACATGTTGCATTACATATTCCTGGAGTCATGTGATATAACGATGATTATAAAACAGCTACCATTTAGTAAACACTGATAAACATCAAGGGTTCTAAGTGCTTGGCACGAATCATTTCAATTAGTATCAAATATGTTAGCAGGTTGTGTAATCTACCATTGTGAATCCATATACGGCGTGCATGCCTGTCTTTCTAACTTGACTTTCAGAGAGAAAATGTATAGCCCTGTTCGAATGCACAATAATGCAGACTGAGAGTGTTTACTTTATTCTTATAAACGTATAGAGGATACATGGATACTTCTATCTGTATTCATACTCTTTCCTGAAGAAATGTTGGTATTATTTTAATCATTGTATAGGTCCAGAGAAGAAGCTCTTGGATTTGACCTTGACCCTGTATTTCCTTTGAGAAATGTTCGGACCCGTCCTATCAAGCCTGTAGGCACACCCATTCTCAGGGGGCAGTCCGTCAGTTTCATTTATGAGAAGCTTAAGGGTTGAGCACGAGGAAAGAAAAAAAAAATCTCCAGAGCACGCTGTAAGATTATAATAGTTACTTTCTTGGATTTTTATAATCTTTTGGCAAAAAGCTTAATGTTTGGCCTAAATACATGGTTAGCTAAGAAGAGATTTTTGCATTTTGTTCAGTAATAGCCAGGTGGATCACTTAAAATAAAAACATCATTATATCTAGAAAAAAAAAAAACAACAACCCTGAGTTATACCTGTGTTCTGTGATATTTCTGGGGAAACAATTACATATTGTGGCTCTTTTATGGATAAACAGAAACATTCCCCACATCGCAATACCCGCTGTAGCATATCATTAGAAAATTATAGTGGTGACTGAGAATTTTTGACTAATTAGGTTTCTTGGATAATAAGAGCTTTTTAATAAGGTACATATCATTTACAATATTGCTAATGAAATGTGAAAGCGATTCAGTACCCGGTAAGATAATGGCTAACTTGTTTTAATTGTTAACATTTTTTCCTGCCTTCAATGACACAGTCATTACTTCAAAGCCACCACTTATCATGAAATCCAAGAGGATTAATGGTTTCACTTATACTGGCGAAAATGTTTAAGCTGTCCCGATTATCAGTGCAGTTGGAAAGAATAATGGTTATTTGTCATCACGTTTAGCAGGAGAATGAATTGTCCCCTGGATGGTGGTGCCATTAACCCTTTGAGGAAGGGGTAATGGAGTTTCACAGCAGAGCTGGGGAATGCCAACGTTTAGCACTGGGTGTTTGTTCGAATGCGGCTTCTCCTCCACAACCACCTAGAAGAATTGCATCCTCTCTGGGCTGAGAAACAAACACCTCAGCTTGCCACACAATTTTGGAAATCTGAAAAGAAAACCAGGCAGCGACTGATCCATTCTTGCGATGAATGAGCACAGGACTACTCTGAGAAAAATATATAATCAAAAGAAATGCGCATTCTGGAAAAGGAAAAAAAAATATTGGTAAACTCCTTGCATCTTAACTTTTCTGTTAAGGAAACAGAGGAAAATGTGGAAAATGGCACCTTACTGTTTCTCACTTCCAGCCCTGATATCGTTTTAACTCCAATATTACATTTTAAAAATCCTACATCCACTTTAGAGATTTTCATCATACCTGCCTTGCTTAACCATTAAAAAAAAAAAAAAGACTTAAAGAAATTTTCTCAATTGTGGAAGACCAAGATTAGGCCAGTTGCTGATACAAACCGAGAAAGGTCTGCACTTAGGAATCAAGGCTTCTAGGGTGCCTGGGTGGCTCGTCGGTTAAGTGCCTTACTTTGGCTCAGGTCATGATCTCACAGTTCGTGAGTTCGAGCCCCGCGTCGGGCTCTGTGCTGACAGCTCGGAGCCTGGCGCCTGCTTCGGATTCTGTGTCTCCCTCTCTCTGCCCCTCCCCGCTCATGTTCTGTCTCTGTCTCTCTCTCTCTCAAAAATAAACATTAAAAAATTAAAAAAAAAACACAATCAAGGCTTCGACGTAGTACAGATCTCAGTCCAGAAATATACATCTGCTGTGCTCTGCTTGATATTCCAACTTCAGTGAATGCTTTCAGTGGAGGGCTGGCCTCATAAAACAAAATTGCGGTACCGAAGAAGAAGAAACAAACACGGGGCAATATGGGGAAAGTCAACACTTGCCTTCAGTAAAAAGTAACAAAAGTGTCTCCCTTTCCGGATGATGGCGTTGGTTAGCATGCTGTAAAAGGATGCTCTCCCATCGTCCGTCCCGGTGCAGGAAATGGCCTTGCCACTTGTGAGGGGCCCTGGCTGGTGCTCCTGAGGCTGAGGCCTCAGGACAGCTCTGATTCACAAGAGGGGAGTGCAGCCACGAAGCCCATGTGCTTCTTGGGAGGGCATCCGGGGCAGACCTGGGGGAGTTGATTGGAAGGAAGAGGGCAGCAGCAACAAATACAGAGCGTGTTCCAGGAGATACAGCTTGGCTGCCTTATCTTGTTGCAGTGAAAACAGTGTCCTGTCTCCTCTGGAGAAGCGGCCACAGCTCAGCCCTGTCAGGCGGTAACGGGGGTCGCTCTGCTCAGCTCTGGAGAGTGAGAAACCTGTTTCCTAAAAACGGAGTTCTGGAGAATTCTGTCGCCTTTGAAAGCCTCCAATCTGAAAAAGAGACAGCGGCAAGGAGACCATCATCCCTTTCAGCAGGGCCCATGAGCGCCAATGGTTCCCTTTACAAAAGCCAACTCTGTCGCCAACACATTAATGAGCCAAGTTTTCCAAAATAGAGCAGGATGTTTCTGGAAGGAAAGTGCAGGTAGTTGAGATGTGAATAGAAATTATACCACTCAGCCTGATAGGGGGAAAAACCGCCTCCTCGGGTGCCTTCTCTCCTTGGCATCAAGATGGTCGGCGTATGGAAGCATCTAGCGTCATCACTATCGTTCTGTGTGATCTATTGACAAACGGATGGTAAACAAGACAATTTCTCAGGGAGCCCCATGAGGTGTACTGAAAATACACACCCCAGCTATCTTAGATGTAACAGGTCAGGGAAGCAGCGGCCAGTGAATGAAAAGACGTAAGAACGGAAAGAAAAAAGAAATAAAACAAGGAAAGAAAGACAGGAGGAGAAAAAAAGCAGGGGGTGGGGGTGGTGAGGAAAGGAATAATACGACGGTCCTTGTTTGAATGGCCAAAGGACAGCGATGCGGCCACGGAGCTACAGATGTGGCTGACACATTACAGAGGGAATCTGGCGAGCCCGATCCAATTCAACGTTTCTGACTGACACAATGAGATTATGGTCCCCTGTGCAGATTGGAGTCTTTGTTTCCACGACACTGCTTTCCCAGTTCCCCCGACTTCCTTTGGTGAAGAGCGAGTCTGGTGGAAAATGAGGCAGAGGGCTAAGGACGATGATTTCCCCGAAAGACAGCACCAGCCAAACACCCTAGGAGAATTTAATTCCCTCGTAATGGAGTTCAGCACCTTCTTAGTTATAAAACAAAATGGCACCATAGCCTTTTTCCAGCCAGCCAGATGCTTGATTTTAAAACAGCACAGGCGAAGATAAAATGTAACTTTTATCCGCGTCTCAGAAATAAATGTGAATGCATTAAGAGGGAGAGGAGACAAAGCTCCCAACCAGGCTGCTCCTTTAAACCCTTGCTGACAGATGGTAAGGTTAAAGAGGGAAGCCCACAGACAGAGGCCCTTGTCCCCAAGCAGGTGAATAGCAGTCTTAAAATCAAAATGATGTATGTGTTTGAAAGATTTTCCTTTGCGATTACCGGCTTCAGAGCCTATCTGCTTTTGCTCGGATTGTTGCAGAATCGAGGGGTGCACCCCTCTCAGGAAGCGCTGAGCGCAAATGCAGTTGGAGAGGTTCTGCTTTTTCGTTCCTCTGCCTTGCGCTCCCGTAAAACTTAGGTACATAAAACAGCTTTCAAAATTCTGGACCAAAAAAAAAAAAAAAAAAGAAGAAGAAGAAGAAAAATAAGAGATGTTTACTGAACTCTGGGAAGGTAACTGACATCCATAAAGAAAATACAGAGATGGGAGAGAAGGTTCTTTTACAGCAGCCACCGTTGTTACAATCTAACGAAAGCAGAGTTTTTGAGACACGCTGGTCTTGTCGTAGGGCAGTCGTAGGGCAGTAGCAGCTTGATGGTACTGAAAAGCTGCCTAATCCTAGTTTTTATTTTTCTCAATTACAAACACCTCTGCCATGCCAGCTGGGAGCCAATATTCGGATTTCCCCCCATTATTTATTATCCTGGAAGCTGTACACACTCATGCTCCTCCAAAGGGCACATTTTTAATTGACATATTCCTGGAAAGACATTAGGTCAACTTAGCCCAGAAGGTGCCAAACGTACGTGAAATTCTAGTGCTTTCCTACAACAGTTTCTTAAATTGATTGTTTCCATTTTTATCACTGCTTCTCCTGAAAGCACGAGTTACCTGCACAACAACAGAAAGTCTCCTGTTATTTGGTAATTTAACTTCACCAATTCCTATCATGTCTCGCTCCCTTAACAACTAAACGGGACCATCATACATAATTAGGCATCCTTAATGTGCCGGCATTCTGGAGCAGGGTCATCGTTTCACTAAAAATAGCACATGCTCTGGTGTGTGAAGCAGCCTGAGTGGAAGAGCAGGTGAGTGAAATTCCCTCAAATAATCGGCTCACCTGGTGATAGAAACGATGGCACGGGGGCACAAGGGTGCCATCAAGTGCCCTGGTTAAGACGATACGTCAGATAATACGATAGCACCTCCAGAGGGCAATTGGCCTCGCCTGTCTCACAGAGACAATTGTTCATAGTCAAAACTCTTCCAAAAAACTGTTCCCACCGATTTGGAAAAAACACGGGGATGATAGACCAAGGGGAGGGCAGGGAGGAGAACGAACCTGGTGTAGATTTATAGACAGAAGAAAGCATGAGTCCTTGGAAAGTAGGGAAGCTGAGAACAGTAGGCTAGGTGTCTTCCTTACTGACGTTCCCATCCCTGTTTGTTCAACTCTTGACATCTTTAACAGTCTTAATGACCGTTTATTGAGCGCATACTATACACGTATGGGGTCCAAGCCGTCCAATGTGCATAGTAATCCTGCAGGGTAAAAACTATTATAACCTCCATTTTACAGAGAGGGTAGCCAAAGCACAGAGAGGTTAAGTAAGTTGCCCAACGTCATGCAGCTTACAAGTGGTAGAACCGACCCTTGACTTCAGACAATCAGAACCCAGTGCCTACGATGCCTAAATGTGAGTCAGTACAATTAGCAAGAGTCATTATACACCATGCTTTTACCCGCAGGGATGAGGGAGACACCAGTGAGGTTAGCCAAAGGTGATGCCTGGGTCCTAAGTTTTTACATTTGATTTTTCAAGGGAACAAATTATCTGGTTTTTAGGTAGACAGGGTGCATCGTTTTGAGGATGGGATGAATGAAAAGATAATACAGGTTTGGAAAGAGCAAAAGCAATTCTTTCTTCTGAACTTACCAGTCAAATGACCCTATGGAGGGTACTTTGCTTCTCTAAACCCAGTTTCCGTGACATCGCGCTCAGCTCCAAGCTAGATCTGAATATACAAATAAATGGTGGTCTTCTCACCCTTGTTGTTGCTGTTGAGTACCTTGGATTTCACGAACTCAAGACAATTTGCTCAGCTTCGATTTGAATGTCATGATAACATACTTGGCTTTGTTTTGTGAAGTCCAAAAAAAAAATAGTTGAAACTATTGATGTTTGCAACATTATCGTGCCTTTCAAAATAATTTTTTCCAGTACGTTTTCATCTCTAAGGCAATTGTGCTTAATCAACGGAGCCACCCCGGCGCCCCTGTAAGGCAACTGTAAAGGCGTATCAACTCTTGAGGCTTAAACACGGTATTTTGAGACATTGTTTTGCTATTGAAAATTTTTACTAGAGTTTTTACCAGAGTTTTCTTTAACCTGCTGAGAAGCGTCCAAGAGCAGTGCTAAAATTTAAAAAGCAGAGATATTAAAGCACAGAGATGAACCTACAAATAAAAATTCATGTGGTATGTTACTGCAGAAAATTAAAATTCAGATATGCTTTATACATTTTGTCTATCACTCAATTTAGCCGGAGACTAGAGGAGGTGGTTATTAAAATACATCATCCCCTGTCAAGTCACATGATCACATGCCTTTAGAAATTTATGGTGATAACTCTTGTGTTATCCGCTCTGTTCTTTTCCACCATGCCCTTGACTCGTACAGAAACGGGCTCCTTCAGTCAACTTCCTCCTGAGTTGTGCTGAAGTGATACAAACACATTATCCTTGTGTGGGCCCAACAGAGACCTGCTGCTGTTGGCATATCCTTCTAGAATTTTCTTCACGTGAAACTTTTGACTGACAAGTTAGTAAAGAGAGAAAGAGTTGATTCTGAAGTGAGACCTTAGGTCCTCCTAACTCAGCTTATTTTTAGTGTCAGTAGACAATGCTCTACTAAGTGTCAGCTTACCAATGATTATCCTGTAGGGTAGTCTGTATTACCTACCCTGTAGGGACCTTGTAGGTCCCATTCAAATTGCTTCCTCTTTTTCTTTTTTTAATTGTTTATTTACTTATTTTGAGAGAGACACAGAGAGAGAGAGAGAGACAGAGAGACAGAGAAGCAGGAGCAGAGAGAGAGAGAGAGGGAGAGAGAATCCTAGGCAGGGCTGTGCACTCTGCAGAGCCCAACATGGGGTTCTATCTCAACGATGACCTGAGCCTAAATTAAGAGTCAGATGCTGAACCAACTGAGCCACCCAGATGCCCCCAAATTGTTTCCTCTTTTTGGCAGTTCATTTTCAGTACCATTGTCCCAAAATATAGGCCTATTGGAGGTGGAGGAAGGAAGAAGGAAGGAAGGAAGGAAGGAAGGAAGGAAGGAAGGAAGGAAGGAAGGAAGGAAGGAAGGATGATAGCAAGGACTCAAATAGACAGAAATAGGAAAGAGCAAGGTCACGCCACATATTTCCATATGAGACAGTGTGAAACATAGCTTTGGTTTTCTTCAATTTCTTCTATTTATTAATGTTAAAATAATTGCATTTTTTTTTGGTTTAGCTCACACTACAAGATAAATTATGCCCCAAGATTCGCTGATGCACAGACACAGAATTAACAACCCTACCATTTGTCCATTTGCCTTGATGACATAGTTACCAATTTAGGATCGTAAAACCCTGCAACCCTAAGGAATGATTTCTTCTAAGCAGTAGTATTAATTCCAAACAGATTGATGCTAGATTATCTAATTCTTTTCAAGATATGTGGAGGGTTAGGATATATTTTACCGTGGTTGAAGTCGTTATTCCTCGACACCATGCCCCAGGGAGAGATACTTTAGAAAATAAAACTATGAGCATAGTGAATATTTGTTTTAAAATGACGTTGCAAGTTTCATAAGGTCTTAAAATACCAACTAAATTTTAAAGGAAGAAATGCTTGTTGGAAAAGCTGTGTGACAGAGTGGTAAAAGGATATGATTTTATTTAAGCAGGTTTGCACTTAAATTCTAATGCCGGGTGCTCTAGAACAAATATACGAACATTCTTAATTCCCTCGTTCCTTTTGTATTATGGCCAATATTATTGCTTGCTTGGGGTTTGCTATTGAGATTAAATGAGACAATGCACACAGAGGTCTGTTTTATAGTTCAGAATTCGGTAGATGGTAACAATATTACAGCATGTGTCAGGAAAGAAACGAATGAGCAGGCCACAGACAAGGCTCCCAGTGAACCCCTCCCAGCATTATGCATCTTCCCTCAGGGTGGCATAAACTGGGACCATCAAGATCTCCGCACACCGGGCGGCTCATTACCAGAATTGCATGCTTAGTTGTGGGTCAGCAGAGAAGCACTCTGGCATTTAGGAGTGTGTGGGGAGGCTGGTCGGCATCTGCCTGCACGCTCCTGGAGTCCAGATGCTCCTATCTGACTGTCAATAATATGAGCACTTGACTTCATGATATCCCCTTTTTCTCTGTTCACTGATCCTACTTCCTCTCTACCTTATAAAATTAAAAAACACATATACACACACACACACAATAAAAAGCTCAATATCAACACACACACACACACACACACACATACACACACACACACACACACACACACACACACACACACACCTCTGATAAGTTTCCTCCCATGGAACACTGCCCTAGATGATGCATCTAATATAACAAACAGAGCTGTCGGTTGGTGATTACTCACCACGTAGCTCTGGCCACACATGCTTGTGCAGAGTCACCGCCCCGCATCTAGCATATTATCACTTATCGCATTGTTCTATAAAGTGCTCAGAGATGCAGAGTCTGGAAAGCACCAAGGCGCTCTGGTGCAATTCAATTTAGTCAAATATCAGACATCCGCCTAGTGTAAATGGAACATGAGTGAAGAATCTGATCCAACTGCCTACTGGTATAATTGACTCAACAGAGCCAGCCTGTGTCATTAGTCCTATAAACAGTTGCATTTACAACAATAAAACTGAAAAGCATGGAAATTAAAAGCTGTTAGGATTTTCTCTGGTGTGCATTTATCTTTGAAGAAGTGTGTACTCTCTCTAAACAAAATTTTTAAGCTCTTTGGTAAACTGGCAGCACGGTAACCTGCCTCAGCAACGCCTTACATATCAGATGGGTGATCAGATCTGAAATAGGTGAAATGAGAGGCAAGCTACAGTGGGGAGATGCGCTAACTTAATTGTTCAGTGCGTGGATTCAGTGTTAATTTAATGGCATGGCGTCCAGTTTCTAAACAGTAATCTCGGGTTATGTTTGCCAACTGGACGTCATTTTGGTGAATGCTGTCAATAATATAGTCATTGCCATACAACATCATGCAACTTAAATAACTACTAGCCTGAAAGTTCATCCTGTGGTTGCTTCATAGTATTTCTCCTCATTGACTGTACTATTTGATGGACAAGTGTCCCCCAATAATGCTTGGTTGATTAGCGGGACCCTGTCAAACAGGCAGAAAGCATTCTGTAGAAGCGACCTTTTTACTGGCCACTCGCACCTCCATCCCCATTAAAATGAGGTTACGAGCATGTCTTCTGCGCATTCTTACGTCAAGAATTGAGAACTAGAGTGTCTTTCTATCTCTGGTGACATGCCACTGGACCACTTAACCAAAAATTGAGAGAATGTATCATACGGTTAAAGAACAGAGATCAGAGGTCATTATAATTCTCATTAAAAGACATTTCTATGCACTGACTATAAGTGAACTAATCAATATTTCTGTCTGAAAATGATCAGGCTGGGTGAGATGGCTTTAATTGGAGAGGAGCTATTCACAGGAGAAGGAGCACATAAGAGTTTTCATGGCCCTGGTCCTCATCAGTTACATGGTTTGTAGCAAGATGTGCCGTGACAACTGAGATGACGTAAGATTTTGATATTTCAGTTCTCCCTAGAGTAAGCAGCTTGGAGAATCTTTAGGGTTGGTCCAGAACTCCTCAAATCCCAGACTGTGATTTGTGGTTTGAAACACACATAGATAAAAGGAAGAATGGGTCACGCAAGGTTTGTTCTTGTTGTTTTAATTTAACTTCATGTTTGCCCTGAGGGAGAGGAAACACCCAACTCCTTAGTTTTCTGATACCATCGTCAAAACTTTCCACCTCTAACATGGATCACCATTTTTGTGGACGCTCAATCACCGAATAGCAAAAGAAAGAAGAGAAAATAAAAGGTATAAATTATAACAAACTCTACTTCTACCCAAAGAGGTTCATGAAAGATTCAGACCCATTACTTTCCTTGGATGTTTTATTAGCAAACATTATCTTAAATCAAATTTCTACGAAGAGTACATCAGTAAATTCAAGGGGCAACATGATATAATCTCTTACTTGTAATTGCATAGATCTGTATTGACCAAAAATAAGCTTAATTAGAAAATAATCATAAAGGAACACTTTTAAAAACCTAAATGACTTATAAGATCCATGTGCCATATTAACATTGATTTTCAAATCCTGACATTGTAAATATAAGAGAAATTGTGACCTTCTCGATCTACCCAAACTCAATAATAGCTAAACCAAATAATAATATATTCAAGTCAATTAAGGAGCCACCAATTTGATTTGGGTCTAAAAGCTTAAAATTATATATAATAAACTATAGTGTTGTTTATTGAAACCTTGACTGAATTCACCAGTTGATGACTAAAAAGAGGCTAAAAAGGCTGAAAACAAATCTGTCCTCGTATAAGGCACCATATTGGGAAATGCTAATAACAAGTAATTATGCAATAGCTTACATTCCATGGGGTTATTCACACATATTCTGTAAAGCTTGGGAGTTCATTTCCAAAATGTACTTCTCACAAGTACTTTGAACACTTTTCTGTCTTAACTAAACAGTTTAAATATCCAGGAATGGGAGAGGAAACCCAAAGGCTCAGTCCTTACAGATGTCAGCTTCTTGTCGCCAACATCCACTAAGGGAATTTGAAGGAATTACACTAATGAGAAAGGAAAACCTATTATAATGGAGAAGAGATGGGCATCAACCTTATTTAGAAGTAAAATGTGTCAGGTTAAAAAAAAAAAAGTGGAAACAGTGCCCAGGTTGGCAAGACCTTGGGAAAATGGAAATACCAGAACTGTAGAATGTATGATTCAAATACATTTTTCATTTTTGTAGACACAAAACCAGGTGAACACAACACAAGTTGAGCTTGACCAAGACATTTTGAGCTGTCCCAATTTTCCTTGCTTACCATGGCCCCCGGTCGATTAAATGCTAAAGCAAAAAGAAAAAAAAAAAGAATAGAAAAAAAGAAAGAAAAGATACATACTCACAACTGGAGAAAGTCACTGGAACACAGGTTCTGTCTGGCTGAAACTTGATGGGGGATCTGTGTACTTTTCATCAGTTTTTTTCCTTCTGTTTTCTGGAACGAGTGCCAATAAATGAAGTCATCACACATATACACTGTCTTACGTGTTCTGCCCCTGACTTGGTAGCCTAGAATTGACATTAGTCTACAGGAGTTCAGAACCCTCTCTTTAAGTTGGCTGCACATGGTAACAGTTTGAGGTAACAATTATGACTGGCTTGTAGGGGATGTGAGCATAGAATCAGGAGTAAGTAAAGGTTTTTCGAGAAAAAGGAAAATAGGAAGGCAAGAGGTATTGTGTACCAGTGTTCATGATTGCATCTTGTTATGGACTAAGTTGTGTTCTCCCCTCTCCCCCCAATTCATATGTTGAAGGCTAACCCCCAATGTGACTGTTTTTAAAGATATAGCCTAAGGAGGCAATTAGGCTTAAAGGAGTTCAGAGGGTGGAACCTTAATCCAGTATGACTAGTATCCTTATACGAAGAGGAAGAGACACCAGGGGTAAAAGGTCATGTGAGAACACAGGAAGAAGGCAGTCATCTGCAGGCCAAGGAGAAACCAAGCTGCTACCCCTTTGATCTTGGACTTCCAGCTCCAGAACTTTAAGAAATGAATTCCTGTAGTTTAAATCATCCAGTCGGTGGTGTTTTGTTAAGGCGACCGTATATATGATTGTACTTTGGCATGCCTTATTTGATATAATTCTCAGAGAGATTGTATGAGATAGATACTATTGTTTTCACATTTAGATGAGCAAAGGAAGCTCAGTTTCTACCTAATTGATCAAGTTTACAAAGCAGACAAGTGGAGCCTCAGATCTGAACTCAGGTCTTTCTAACTGGTGACCATGATGTTCTTTTTACCCCAGCCCTTTAGGGTAAAAGTTGAATTCATCAAAGAGCTCTGGATTTAAATTCTCTCTGTCTGACTTACAGGGGAGTGTATTTGATGAACATATTCAGTCTCTTAGAATGTCATTTTAGCTATTCATGAAAGAATAATGATATCATCAGAGAGAGAGAGAGAGAAAGAGAGAGAGCAGGGGAGGGACAGAGGGAAAGAGAGACAGAGAATCCCAAGCAGATTCTGTGCTGTCAACACGGAGCCTGACGCAGGGCTCAGTCTCACGAACCGTGAGATCATGATCTGAGATGAGATCAAGAGTTGGATGCTTAACCAACGGAGCCACACCGGCACCCCTATAATTCATGCTTAATATCCCTGCAATATCTGTCAAATATGTAGTGATGTAATTTTTCTCAGTCTTGATGCTAATAATTGGTCTCTGTTCATTAGTATGGTTAGGCGGTGGACAATTTTATCGATTATTTCCAAATAATCAGTTTTTAGTTTCATCACTTTACTGTCTTTCAGATTCTTATTACGTTGTCTCTGCTTTCACTTTTATTCTTTCTTTTCGTTTGCTTCCTTTGGTTTTATATCCTTTCTTTCTGGTTTCTTAAGATGAAAATTTTAGTCAGTGATGTGAGGCCTTTCTTTTTTTTTTTTTTCTACATTAGATATTTAGTGATACAACTTTCTCCGTAAGTACTAACTTAGCAATATCCACAAAAATTATGTTGTGTTTTCATTTTCAGTTAATTGAAAATACTTTCAAATGTCCCTTTCCCTTTCTTTTTAACTGTGAGTTATTTAGAAGAGTGTTATTTACTTTCCAACTATTTGGGTTCTTCTGCAGAGATCTTTTGCTATTTATTTCTGATTTAATTCCATCGTGGTCGGAGAGCATACTTTGTTAGTCTTCAATTATTTTAAACTGATTTAGGCCTTTTTAAGGCTCCACGTATAGTCAACATTGATAAATGTCCTAGGAGTGTTCAAAAATAACGTGCATTCTACTATTGTGAAAATATTAATTAGGACAAAAGAGTTAATCATTTTCTTTCATTGCTATCCTCACTGGTTTTCCTTTCAGTGTTCTATTAATGACTGAGAGAGAGTATTGAAATCTCCAACTATTATTTCAGATTTGTCTATTTCTCCTTTCAGTTTTATAAGTTTTTACGTTGGTTATTTTATTTTATTATTAAAAACATTTTTAATTCCAGTGTAGTTAGCATGCAGTGAGTGTTATATTCGTTTTAGATGTACAACAGAGTGATTCAACAGTACTGATGATTACCCAGTTCTCATCAAAATAAGTATACTCTTAATCCCCCACTCTGGTTATTTTAAAATATTATTAAGTGCACAGACATTTAAGATTGTAATGTTTTACTGACAAACTGACCTCTTCATCATTATGGAATGACTTTTTTTTTGCTCCCTGGAAATATTCTTTGCTCTGAAGTCAATTTAATCTGACATTAATGCAATCATGCCAGATTTCTTTTTCTCAGTGTTAGCATAGTGTGTTTCTTTTTTATCTTTTTAGTTTCAAACCGTGTCTTTATATTTAAAGTGTGTTTCTTACTGTGATTGGTAAGGCTTCCAGTCAACAGTGTGGTATTAGTAGTTAGATTTGGGGGGAGACAAAAGTTACATGCAGATTTTTAACTGTGTGGGGTGGACCTACGTTATTTGAGGGCCAACTGTATTTTTTCTAGTACCCATACACTTCTATTGTTTTCTGCATTGTTTCTGAGGAGAAATCTGTTCTTAAAAGTTATTATTCTCTGGATACCTTAAGATTTTCTTTCTTTACGGATTTTCAGCCATTTAAATATGGTATTATTTTATGTTTAAATTACTTATGATATAAATATTAATATATTATTAATATGACATTTTTATAATAACAAGTAAATTTATGATATAAATAATTGTTAATAAGTTGTTAATAGTTAATATCATTTTTATGATATTATTGTTATTTTTCTCCATGCTTCATGAAGTTCTTGGTGTTCATCAAGCTTCTTGAATCTACGGGTTTATAATTTTCATCATATTTCTAAAAAGTGTCTGCCTTTATTTCTTTGGATATGCCTTTTCCCTAATTCTCTCCTTTAAGGGTCTCCACTTACATGAGTATTAGGCTTCTGGAAATTCACTCAGAATTAAGAATGCTGTTTATTTATTTTCTTAATTTTCATTATGTTTCTGTATTTCCTTCTGGATTGTTTTTATTACTATGTCGTCAGGTTCATTATTCTTTTCTTCTGCAATGTCTAAACTGTTCTTAATACAACCCAGAACATTTTTAATCCCATTTGTAGTTTCCACCGCTAGAAGTTTTATTTGTGTCTTTATATTTTCATGTTTCTGGTTAACCTTCTGAGCATATGGAATACACCAATAATAGCTGTTTTATGTCCTTGTATGTTCATTCTAACATCTACCTCAGTGCCTGGTCAGTTTCAGTTGATTGGCTTTTCTCTTTATTATGTTCTTCTTTGTGTGACGGGTGAATCTTGTTTGGATGCCAGGCATTATGACCTTGACCTTTTTTTTGGTGCTTGATATTTTTGCCTTCCTCTATAATTTTTGAGATTTGCTCTGGGATGTAGTTATTTGGAAAGAATTTGGTACTTTTGGTCTTTAACATTTGTTAGGTGGGATCAGAATTTTGTCAGTATGTGCCTATTTATTACCCATTACTGAATAAAGACCTTTCTGAGTACCTTACCCGATACCCAGTCTGGCTGATGGAAACAGGTACTATTCCCAGCCCTGCATAGGTACCAGGCACTGTTCCTTCTAATCTCTTGTTATAATTTCTCAGATTTCCTGGGCAGATCAGCATTCTGCTGAATACTCAAGAGGCTCCTTTCCAATACTTGGTCCTATAAAGCCTGGTTGTATTGGTCTTCTTGAACTCTTAGATTCTGCTCCTTAACTCAAGGAATCCACATTCCTATACCATGGCCTAGAAACTCAATCTTAAGTCATGCATCCTGAGCAATCCTAGACTCACTTTCTTTGTTTACCATTTCTCAAGGATGAATGTCCTTTGTTGCCTTATGTTCAGTGACTTAAAAACCATTATTTCAAGTCATTAGTATCTATCTGTCTACTTATCTGTTTATTTTTGGTCGTTCGTCCTGAGAGGATCTATCTGGTCTGACTTCCTCCCTCTCGACTGTGAACCTGCATCACAAAATTATTTTATCAAGAAAATAACTTGTAAGAGAGAAAAATGTTAATAGAAAAAGGCTTTATAATTTAAAAGAAATAAATAAAAGCAATTACAAGGGTGATGATAATGATTATATTTGTATGTCTCTTCACAATTTGATATGATCCATTTTACGTTTTTACAAAGGGAGCCTTCTTCCCAGGCTTGGATTTGGACATTAGAGTCTATGGAAAGAATGTAGAATTATTTGAACATATGCCCTAAATACCGATGCCTCAGTCTGCATTAAGAGTATTACTTTCTATGCATACTGATTAGCCAACAGAGACCTTAAAGAGATGTCTCTCCCATGCCTACTTTAGGGCAGGTATACGTAGACTCTTAGCAAAGTCTCTTATAAGTCCAGTGACTGAAAAACTCGGTATATAAGCCATATTTATTTTTAATGTTTGTTGTTTGTTAATGTTTGTTGTAATGTTGTTGTTAAGAAAAGAGGACTACCAAAACAATTTTTGGTTCTTGAGAACACGAATGCCGTCACAACGTAAACACGAATGGCAAACTGGAAAATATAAAAAAATGCCCTTAAGCAACTCTTTGTTTGCTTCTGGACTCAGAGTATCGCCTGCACTACAGCAACCTGTTAATAACACTGGCTCCTCATTGGTGCATTATTTTGTCTTATCTAGGTTAAGTATGTCTCCATGAAGTTCACTGACTATTTTCCTTTTACTTGTCACAGCACAGATATTCACATATGAAGCAAGTCCTGGGGATTTCTCCTTTCTCCAAGCGTCATGCTTTGAGCAAAGAACTTGGCTCACAGTATCTGTGTTGTGACGAACAGGTTTAGTATTTCCATTCGCAATATACTGCTTACCAGGAAGGAAGAAATAATATGTATCCAAGGTTTAAGAATTCCGTAAAAATTAGAAAACCACGGAAGTCCTGAGGAGGACTCACATCATCTATTATTGTATCCAGGAAAGCAGAACGATATCAGGGGGTGACTCTTGAGTTAGTTGCTTCATTGGTAATGGGCACGTTTCTGTGGTTTTATATTTTGACTTCTTTATGAGATAAAATTGTAGGAAAATGCCAACTACAAGTAAAAATATTTGTGGCACTACATAGTGAGGTAAAGGACAGTAACTATCATAAGAACTGGGGATTCACGTGGTCACTTTAGACTGAACTTCAAGGCCTAGTAATGAGTCTACAAATAAGTTGATGTATAAGTTTACCACCAGCTTTGGGGAAGCCTTTCCTGCCTGATACGGTTGCAAAGTAACGTACTAAACTTGAATTCCGAATGACCCCTTGAAATCAGAGGAAGATCTAGGGGCGCTTGGTGGCTCAGTCGGTTAAGCGTCTGACTCTTGATCTCGGCTCAGGTCATGATCTCACAGTTCGTGAGTTCGAGCCCTGCATCAGGCTCTGTGCTGACAGCCCAGAGCCTGACGCCTGCTTTGGATTCTGTGTCTCCCTCTCTCTCTGCCTCTCTTCCGCTTGCTCTCTCTCTCTCTCTCTCTCTCTCTCAAAAATAAATAAAATAGTAAAGAAATTAAAAAATAAATAAAATTAGAGAAAGATCTAGAAAGAAGATTCCTGAGTACAGAGACACAGAAATCCCCAACATTGCTGGGAAATAGCCAAGAACCCAAGACAAAAGCAGTCTTGGCTATCAGTTTGTAAATACATGCAACATGGAATTTTAAAACTGTCTTCACACCTTCTTAAATGAGAAGTAACAAATTTCCTCCAGAGCCACAGGCCTCCTTTCTCAGATGCCTCTAAGAAATCCTGATCTGAATGGAATTTTCTTTAGGTTTTAAGAAAAGTTTCTAACCACATCCCAAGAATGAAGAGTTTTTTGCCTCAACTCTCAGTGGAGCTAAAGGACACACTTTTGACATGAAAAAACAAACAGAAACAAACACACAAAGGTCAGAGAGAAACCCTGACTGTAATAACAAACCCTGTGAAAAATGCAGTTGTTTTAACCACCACGTTAATGGCTTGCTTTGAAGTTGCAAAAGAGAATGAATCCCAGATTGGCTTTTTGCTTTGCCCGCCCTGGTTTACATGAAGACATGCTTTTAGCACCTCCAGAAATACTGCTAGCAGCTGAGCCAGAGAAGGATTGGGTTCGAAATCAGCACCGTGGAGGTGCAGGCTGGGGTGATCTTGTTTGCCGTCAGATCTCCAGGAAAAGCACAGGGAGCTGACCTCCCGACTCCCACTGCCGAGCCCCGATCACGCCCATGCTATCGGGTGAAACCCTGAGACCCCACAGGTGCCAAACTTGCATCCCCAAGAGGAATCTTACTGAAGAAGATGAAGAAATGAATACGTAAGTGAAAGAAGGCAGGAAGCCTCCACACACGTTGGACTGCTTCGATGCGGTGCAAATCTACACGGAGGGGCCTTCTCCTGGGAACCCAGAGACCGTTCTCCTCGAAGAGTGGGGGATCCTGCCCTACGTGTGGCGTTGCCGGCCGCAAAGTGTTTCTTGAACCGCAGGCAATTAAGCACGCCCTCCCGAGGGCCAGAGCCCAGACCCTGGGGCCGCGAACACGGAGATTCTCAGTCTTGGGGTCTTTTGGCTGCAGCTTATCAGGCTGAGGGGTGTCACGGGGCTGAAACCCGTTCCCAGGCACTGACCTCCATTCTGTTGAAGTGGATTTGTTCTGTCACTTGCAGCGAGGACCTCTTCATGGGCCGGGAGCACCCCATAACCTTTGTGCTAATTCCCATGACATCCTCTGTGTCTCACTGTAGGATTCTGTGAACAGGTCTTTCGAAGAGCAGGGAGAACAAAAGATTCTTCGGCACATCTGAAGAGGGCGGCTTGTGTGTGCCTGAATGTAGGGTCATGGTTTGAAAAAGGCTGCGAACCCCCTACCTTGCACTAAAAGGTTTTCAATACACTGAGACACATTTTTTTTTTTTAAATGCACTCCTATAAGCCACGTTAGGCCCCGTTCATTTGTGTATTCAGTTCAATTGCATCTGAATCGACCGGTGCCCAATTGAGTGAATGCAAAAGATCCTAAGATGTCACTTTCATTGTCGGATGTTCTTCTCTTTTAAAAACTATAAATTAGCCGCCATGGATCAGAACTTTGTTATAGTTCAGAGATTCCAGATGGGAAAAGAGTGTGATGATAAGTCGTTTACAACCCGGGTAGAATTCACGTGCAACACCCCTCCCCCCCCCTCCAGTGTTAAAAATTCTCCGTAGGTAATTTCTTTCGCTATTTCTCAAGCGTAAACATTTCAGGGATACAGGAGCCATGCACATGTTGGTTGGGACAATCAGTAGTTTCTTGAACTCACTTCGCATATATTTTCAGGCACTGTAACAACTGTTTGATTGGTATGTTGATGAAGACTTAAACAGAGGAAATGAAGTTGTGTGTGTGTGTGTGTGTGTGTGTGTGTGTGTGTGAGAGAGAGAGAGAGAGAGAGAGAGAGAGAGAGAGAGAGAACTGTCCCTATATTGCATTGTAGAAACTAAAGTCTTATGTAAATTGATGATTACCTGACAAGACCTACCACATACAACTTTTAACTAAATACAAAAACAGTGTGATGCAGGAAAAATCTATAATGATGTCAATACTGGTATTTGCAAAGATTATTCACTCGCTTCCTTTTTTGTGCCCCGGTGGTAAACACCTGATCGGGTATGCTTACCCATTTTCGTTGATGGGGCTGAAAAATAGAACCTTATTAAAGTGATAGTCTTCAAAAAGTCCTTGTTAGATAATCATTGCAATAGCTTCATTCTGCAACTTTCGTAATTTAAGTAATCCAGATACCTTTGTGTTAAAAGCACATAACATAATCGTCACTAGTGCTTTGTTGATAATCACTAATTATTAAACCGATGGGTCATGATTACTTATTGATAATGTAAATAATTTATCAAACCAGCAATTTCAAGTGAGTTTTCCCATTTTAAATATTTAGGAACTTAATTCATCCGATGACACAAGCAGCAATTGGCTGAGTCTCCTCGGTGCCCTGGCCCCGCGCCAGGCACAGCTCACATGTCCTTGCTAAACCTTTCAAAACTCTGTTCTGTGTGCATTACGGTTTGGTCAAAAAGCAATTGAAACTCACACAAGTTAAGTAACTTGCACAAGGGGCACGCAGCTAGAAAGAAGGGGATCTGCGTCTTGACTTTGTTCTGACTTCATGTAACAGATCCGGTTTCATGCACTTGGTGGTGCCAAGGAAAAACTATAGATCAGTGTTTAAAATAAAACTTACTCCTCTACAACATGAAATATAATACTTTATAAGGAAGCGCTTGTGTCCGTCTTCTTCCTTGGTTACTGCATCAGGGAGTAGCCACTGTAGTTGAGCTCTGCTTCTGGGTCGTCTGCCGTCCTCAGTGTGGAAGGAGTTTCCATGTGGGTCTGAAAGTCACAGGAACAGGAAGCCACCTCCACCCAATGCAGATTACAACAGTGACTGTGGCCCTGCAATCCTACTGGTGTCTCTTACTAAGACAGGATATTTATCTCTATGATGTCAGCAGTTGACTCAATAGATGCAGTGCCCATCAGGACTTCATGTTGGAATAGAATTTTCCTGAGTCATTTGATTGTGTGTTTCATAATCAAAACGGACATGGCCATTACAGCCTAGTAATTAATGTTGCTGAAAACATATCAAGCTACTTTTGCAAATATTTTTCTTTTAATTCTTGAGCCCATGTGTTCTTTCAGGAATATTCAATCCATATGTTTCCGATGTGTTTGCATTTAACTCACCAGACTGTTGCCTTAAAGAAATTATATTGATGTCCAGAAGGCCTTTAAGCATAATTTTACAAGTGTTTTCCCTTTTAGAACGCTGTCTTGCAAGAAGAGTCAATGAACTAGAAGACAGCGCTGTGTTTTAAGTGCATTTTGCATGATCAGAACTCCACAAGGAACCTCAAACGAGGCCAGCATCTCCCCTGCATTATCAATCAGTGCTATTACTATTGAAATCGAAATTGCTGCCCTATATTAAAATGAAAGAATGCTGTAAAAAAGCCTAAAGCATACTAAAACCTCTGGCACATCATTGTTTAAATACGAAATTGCTAGCAGAACACAAAACACATTGTACCTTTATGGAATCAGCAAAACTAGTGTTCCTCACATCAACTCACTCGTGGGCAAAACTAGATCCAGCCAAAAAGGAGCGAAAGGCAGGCACACCCAATTCAGGAGCTTTGTCTACTCCAACGGGACCTCCCGATCTGTGTTTGGCTCCTGCCTGCCTCAAAGCAATTCTTATTCATGCACAGGGCATAGTAACTGTTTAGGTTTTAGGGAATGCCTTTAATCTGGTGCAAATGAAAAAAAATTAACACGTAAAAAGACCTCGAGCACTTTCGAAAACCCCAGGAAAACAATTTCTGGGCCCATCAGCTCCAGGACAGCATGGTGCCGTCCTTAGGAGGGGAGAGAATTTTAGAGAATATATGATAGATTAGAAAGTGAATGATTATTCACAGCCATGAGGCCAACCCATGTTTCAATAAGACAGATTGCCCTGGAGTGTTCCAGTGGCAACCAATGATAACTCATGATCCTGAGACAGAGTGGGTGAAAATTACAGAGAATTGATGAAAATCAGGAGCAAGAGGACAAATGGCTCTAAAAAGAGGAATCTGTGATTATTATTTCCTAAGCCTTCAGTCTGATAGAGCTTGAATCTATTTCCTTTGAAAAATCTATAGAGCCATAGACACTATATGTCAGAGTGAAAATGGCTGCATTTGTTTCTTGCCAGTGGCAAATGATTTAACTCCTCAGTATGGATGTAGGAATCAGTCCCCAAGGGAAGATGCATTTCCATGGAGATGGCTCATATGGTTTACACTTTTTCCATCGGTCAAGTGCATACTCGGCTATGTAGGGGCTATGGGAACTTCAGCACCTCTATACTATTGTTAAAATGGTAGTCGAGTTCCATGTGTTTGTTTTTAAAGAAACACACACGTTTGTTTCAGAGCTAGAAATGTTTACTAAATAACAGAACAATAATTGATATTTTATATTTGTTTGTTTTGTTTGTTATTGTAATGAATTGATTTGAAAATGAGAAAAGACACTGAAAATCCAGGTGGGATTCACAGCACCCTGGTGAACACATCATGTATATGAATGAGTCTTCAAAATTGACTTCAAAGAGTTGAAGGCTTGGGAGCACAGTTTAAGTTGTTTTCTTGTAATATTGGTATGTTCTGTAGAATTACCTAAAAATAGTATTTTATAGCAAGGTGCTTCCTGGGATACGTTACTGGGTCACTTAATTTTGTCACCTCAAAATCAATCCTCTGTGTTACTGTCACATTAGATATATTTTTTACGCCTCCATTCTTCTTCCTTAAACAGTAGATATGACAAATGGCATTGCCTCCGAGTTTTCCTTAACTTTTGAAAAATTGAAAGAAGTACTTAATCTAGCCCTAATTCATATTTGGCTGTTTATATATCATTGCCATCTGCACAACCTACATTTCATCTAATGGTATCTGATACATTGTCATTCTGAAATTTATTTGTACTTATTGGACTTTCAGTAAACTGGACAAAATTTATGTGTCTTTTTAAAATTGACTCACAGTTTAGGGGCGCCTGAGTGGCTCAGTCGGTTGGGCGGCCAACTTCGGCTCGGGTCATGATCTCGCAGCCCGTGAGTTCGAGCCCCGCGTCGGGCTCTGTGCTGACAGCTCAGAGCCTGGAGCCTGCTTCAGATTCTGTGTCTCCCTCTCTCTGACCCTCCCCCGTTCATGCTCTGTCTCTCTCTGTCTCAAAAATAAATAAACGTTAAAAAAAATTTAGAATTGACTCACAGTTTAAAGCCACATCATCTATGATATGCGTTTCTAATTCAGTCTTACATCCAGGTGAGTATAAAATGATCTTAGACAATTCATCATGAAACTCAGCTCTAACGTAAGAAACTGGATGTTTCTATTAGAAAACATTAGTACTCCTGCAATGTCATTTGCTAGGCTTCTAAAAAATGCAAATAAAATAAATAAACCCATCCTGAAAAGGCTTTGAGGAAAGGGTGAAAGTTTTTAGGAAGTCAGAGAAAATCTTAATACTGAAGCAATGCCCAACGCCCCCTTCTCTCCAAATGATGGACAAGACTAGCTCACAGTCCTGCTGAAAGATGTCAGGATGCCCTTGCAATGCCGGGCAAGCCCCTCTCAGGGCCGGCAGGCCCCTCTCAGGGCAAACATAGCCTAAATGTGTCTTGGGGTACTGAGCTGACCCCTTCCAGAAATCCCACACAATCCGGTGAGCAAAGCTCATTTTAAGACAGATATACCAATGCCCGAAGTGGTGAAACTGCCCCGTGAGCCATAGCCCAGTCCCTCCAGATAAGCCTGTGCAGGTGGGAGAGAGAATTCCCAGAATGCTTTGTTGCCCTTCCTTCCTCTGTATCACCCTCTCTGAGTTCAACTCGTCCCTAACTAGACCTGGAATCTTACCCACTCCTCAGTGCCACACTGTACTATGAACACACTTCTACTTTGTGGTCATTACTGTATTACAGTTACTTGTTTGGAAGTCCATCTTTCTAGACTTTGAGTTTCTTGCATCCTGGTCTGCATTTCCTTTTATCCTCCAAAGTATGATTCTGGAAATGTTAAACATACAGGGAAGTTGAAAGAATTCTAGGGTGAATACCCATATACCCTAATGTGAATCTGCGTTTAACATTTTGATGTACTTACTTTGTCATCTATTTCATGCATGTACCACCCCTCTCTCCATCCATCAACCCACCTGATTATTTTTATGCAGTCGAAGTAAGTTTCAGATCTGTAAAATTCACCCTGTGCAATTCGTCATGCACAAAAATCACAAGAGTTAAATATTTTTACATATATCAAAACCCACAAATCTCAAGTATGGCACCTGATGAGTTCTGACTAATGCATTTACCTGTGCAAGCAAAACACCGGTGATCCAGAATATTTTCACTAGAGAAATTTCCCTCCGGCTACCTTCCATCACTTCTAGAGAAAACCCCCGTTCTGCTTTTCTTCTCCCACAGCCAACTTTTTTTCTTATGATTTTCTATGTACAATATAATGTCATCTGTGACTAGAGGTAGTTTCCTTCTTCCTTTCCCATTTGGATCCCTTTTCGTTCTTTTCTGTGCAGAATCGTTCTAGCTAGAACCTCAGAACAATGTTGAGCAGAAGTAGACAGAGTAGACAGTCTATTTATTTCTTATTCAAGGGAAAAGCATTCGCTCTTTCACCATTAGTATTTATAACGTAATTAATATTATGTTAACTTTTTTGTTTTTGTAAAAGCCCTTCATCAGGATGATGTGGTGTTCCCTTCTCTCCTTTGATTGTTGACTGTTTTGCAGTGAAGGGGAGGACTTCATTTTGTCAAATTCTTTACCTATGTCTGTTGAGGTGATTGTGTGGTTTTTGCTCTTTGTTCTATTAAATGACATATTGGATTGATTAAATTTGTAGGTTAAACCAACCTTGCATTCCTGGAATAAATTTAACTCAGTCATAGTGCATAATCCATTTCATGTGTTACTTGATTCAGTTTGCTAGTATTTATTTTGAGTATTTTTTGGTCTGTAATCATGAGAGATATTGGTCTATAATTTTCTTATCTTGTGCTATCTTTGTCTGGTTTCAGTGTTAGGGTAATGCTGACTCAGAGAAACAATTTGGAAGTGCTTCATCATCTTCTGTTTTTTCCAGAGAGTTTGTGAAGGATTTGTATTCTTCTTTTAACATTTGGTGGAATTCACCAGTGAAGCCATTTGTTCTTGGGCTTTTCTTCATGGGAAAGTGTTTTTTTCTTGTATATATAATTATTTCAATATATTTACTTTTTAAAGGTCTAGTCATAGTTTCTATTTCTTCTTCAGGCAATTTTGGTAGTTATGTCTTTCTAGGAGCTTATCTATTTCATCTGGCTATTTAATTTGATGGTACACAATTGGTTAAAATGTTCCTTTATAACACTCTTGGTATAGGTTATTGTTATAACTTAATGTTTTAAGTTAAAGTTCAGGACTTTAGCGTCTCTCCCTTTTCATTCCTTATTTTTGAGATATGTTTATGTTGTTTCATTCTGCAAGAAGTTTTTTTTTCCTTCTACCTTTTTGGAGGGGAAGGTTGAGTAGTTTATTATTGTATGTATATACCACAGTTTGCTTATGCATTCTCTTTTGGTTGGACACTGGAACTGTTTTTGGCTATTGTCAATAAAGCTGATATGAACCTTCTTGAAAAACATTTTCCATCATTATAATTTTTTCTCTTGGATGAATAACTAGAAATGGGGTTGATAGGCCTAAGATGGATGAATTATAAGAGACCCGCACCCACCCCCAACAACAACAAAAAAAAACAAACAAAACTAGAATAATCTACTTCAGCAAGGTCCCAGGAAAAAAAATCAACATAGCAAACTCAAAGGTATTTCTGTATACTAGCAATGAATAATGCAAAAGTAAGTTTATTAAAACAATTTTATTTACAATAGCATAAAAAAGGCTAAAATAAACACAAATTTAACAGAAGTGCAATATTTGTACAGTGAAAACTAAAACCATCATTCAAAGACAGTAAAGACCTAAATACGTGGAAAGACATTCCACACCATAGAATGGAAGGCTCACTCTTGTTAAGATGGCAATTTCCCCTAAATTGCTCTACAAATTCGGTGCAGTTCTTTTCAGAATTCTAGCTAACTATCCTTTTTGCATAAGCTGAAAAGTCATCCCTAAAATTCGTATGGAAACAAAAAAATGCCAAAGTAGCCGAAGTAATTTTGAAAAAAGAGCAAAGTTTCTGAAGCACCAATGTTTCCTGTTTTCAAAACTTACCACACAGCTGTGGTAATCAAGGTAGTATCATCCTGGAATGAGGACAGACATAGAAATCGATGGAGTGGAATTGAGTGTGAAAAATAAGACTTTATTCATTTTTTTAAGTTTTGGTTTAAATAAATAAAACTTTAAATTGGCGTTTCAATGGATATCAAGGCAAGTGAAGGGCAGAAGTAGTCTCTTGAATAAGTGGTGGTAGGTCATCTGAATAGCCACACGCAGATGATTGAAGCCAAATACCTACTCACATCACATTAAAAAGTCAACTCAAAATAGACCATAGACCTCAGTGTAAAAGCAAGACTTAGGAAAACTCATAGAAGAAAACAGACAAGCAAATCCTTGTGGCCTTGAGTTTAGCAATGGTTTCTTAGTTTTCACATCAAAAGCACCAATGACCAGTGGGGGGGGGGGGGGAATAGATAAATTGGCCTTCCTCAAAACTAAAATTTTTCTGATTTAAAGAACATTATAATGAAGGTGAAAAGACAGCCCACAGAATGGCAAAAAAGTATATGGAAATCATATACCTCAAAAGTGGCTTGCATCCAGACTTAAAAACTCTTACAATTCCAATATAAAAAGGTAACACAAGTTAAAAATGAGGGAAATACCTGAACAATTACCTGAAGAAGACAAATAAGTGGCCAACGATTCATGAAACAATGGGCAACATCATTAGTCAGTAATGAAGTGCAAATCAAAAGCACAATGAGATAACACTTGACACTCAGTAGGATGGCTATACACAAAAAGACAGATAACTGGGGCGCCTGGGTGGCTCAGTCAGTTGGGTGACTGACTTCGGCTCAGGTCACGATCTCGCAATCTGTGAGTTCGAGCCCCGCGTCGGGCTCTGTGCTGACAGCTCGGAGCCTGGAGCCTGCTTCAGATTCTGTGTCTCCCCCCCTCTCTCTACCACACCCCTGCTCATGCTCTGTGTCTCTCAATAATAAATAAATGTTAAAGAAAAAAAATTAAAAAAAAGACAGATAATAACAAGTTTTGGGAGAGATGTGAATAATGGGAACCCTCACGCATTGTTGGTGAGAATGTTAACAGTATAATTGCTTTGAAATACATTTTGCTATTTCCTCAAAATGTTAAGCATAGACTTAATACATGAACCAGCAATTTTACTCCTAGCAACTGATGATGTATGAGGAGAATATAAAACATACGTCTAGGGGCGCCTGGGTGGCTCAGTCGGTTGAGCGTCCGACTTCAGCTCAGGTCACGAACTCGTGGTCCGTGAGTTTGAGCCCCGCATCGGGCTTTGGGCTGATGGCTCAGAGCCTGGAGCCTGCTTCCGATTCTGTGTCTCCCTCTCTCTCTGCCCCTCCCCTGTTCATGCTCTGTCTCTCTCTGTCTCAAAAATAAATAAAAAAAGTTAAAAAAAAATTAAAAAACAAAAACAAAAACATACGTCTACACAAAAAACATGAAATGTTCATAATAGCCACAAGATGGAAACAACTCAAATAGTCATCAACGGATGAATGGATAAGTAAATTGTAGTATATCCATACAATTGATTTCTTGCCATAAAAAATAATAAAATACTAATACGTGCTGCTATAGGGATGACTCTTGAAAACATTACGCTAAGTGAAAGAAGCCACACACACAACGCCACATATTCCATGGTTTTATTTCTCAGAAATATCCAGATTTGGCAAATCTGTAGAGATAGAATAGGAGTTTGTGGTTGCCAAGGGCTGGCAAAGGGCAAGAATTGGGAATGACTATTAATGAGCATGAGGTTTGTTATCGGCCGAGTTGTGCTTCCTCTCAAATGTATAGGTTGATGTATAACCCCAGGATCTCAGAATGTGACTGTATTTACAAGTAAACCTTTTCAAATGTGATAAAGAAAAGACCATGTGAGGACACAATGAGAAAGCAGCCACCTGTAAGTAAAGGAGAAAAACCCAGAATAAACGAAGCCTGCTAACAACATCTTGATCTTGGACTTCCAGCTTCCAGAAATATGAGAAAATGAGTTTCTGTTGTCCAAGCCTGTGGTATTTTGTTATGGAAGATCTAATACACTAATACAAAGTTTCTTTTGGGAATCATGAGAATGTTCTAAAATGAGGGCGAGATACTGGTGACGTAACTCTGCTTTTCTGAATTCTATATTCTAAGAATTTTATGATATGTGCGTTATCCCAATGAACTTGCTTAAAAAAACAGAACTAGAAATATAAGTGGGTATTCTTGCCTTTTTCCAGAACTTAGGCAGAAAGAATTCAAAATCTCACCATTATATGTGATGTCAGCTGTAGGATTTTTGTAGACCAAATCCTATGTAAGCCTGAGAACATTTTCGTTCTTCCTAATTTTATGAGAATTTTTCTCTTGAATGGGTGTCGAATTTTATTAAATATGGTTTCCCATCTATTGAAAATGACATTTTATTGAAAATGATAATTTAGTATTTCACATTTGTTATGGTAATATGTGAAGTTATGTTGATTGATTGCTGAATGTGAGACCAAACTTTCACTCTTTATATAAAGTCACTCAGTTGTATGGTTGTGGTGTATTATCTTTTTATATTGATGGATTTGATTTGCTAATATTAGTAATATTTACATCAATATATATGAGGCATATTGACTGTATTTTTGGTAGTATTTTTGCATAGTTGGATTGGCTATATAGGCTTCATAAAACAACAGAGGAAGTAGTCTTTCCTTATCTATTTTCTGTAAGAGTTTGCATAAGATTGGTGTTTTTCCTTCCTTAGATATTTGATAGAATTCATCAGTGAAACCACCTGGGTCTGAGTATTGTTTCATGTTGCAGTTTTGGGAAAGGACTTTGATAACAAATTGACTTTGAAATCCACTTAGAGCTGTTCACATTTTTAATTTTATCTTTTGTCACTGTAATACTTTGTATTGTTCAAGTCATTTGTTGTTTTTTGAATTTTATGGTATAAAGTGACATCATTTTACCGCTATATTATTATACAATGATGTCACTGTTATCATTTTGATGTTTGTGGTATCTGTAGTGATAACTCTATCCATTAATAATTATTCCTTCATATATTTCATTGATCCATTTAGCTAGGATTTTTTTTCAATTTTATTCATATTTTCAAACAAAAACTTCACATTTTTAAACATTTGCTAAATACTTTATGTTCTATTGTTTTTCCTTACTTGCTATTATGTGAAGTCTATTTTCTCTCTCATTGATTTCTATTCTATTCTTCATTACTTCCTCTTTTTACCTACTTCAGTTTTACTTTACTTTCTCTATCCCTTCAAGGCGGAACCTGAAGTCATTGATTTTAGATCTGTCTTCTTTTCTAATATAACCATTTATATCTATAAATTTAATCCTAAGCATTGCTTTTGTTGCATCCCAACAACATTTGATTTGTATGTTTATTAAATTCAGTTTAAAATATTTTATAATTTCCTTTGTGAAATTTTAAATTTATGAATGACTCAGATATTTATTTTGTTGTTGTTTGGTTTTCCTTTTTTACTTTTCAATACTAGACACTTTCTAGGTAGCTAATTCATACTTAATTTAATATAATTATAATTATACTGCATATTTTGTAGGATTAAATTTATTTTAATATACTTAGACTTGTTTGTGGTCCAGAATATAGTCCATCTTGGTGAAACCCTCTGTGTTTCAAAATGTGATATATAAAATATACTTTTTATTTTATTTTTTATATAGTTATATATATTTCTAGTTTATATATGTATTTTAATACTTTTTTATGTCTTATTTATTTTTGAGAGCAAGAGAGACAGAGCACAAGCAGGGGAGGGGCAGAAAGAAAGGGAGACACAAGATCTGAAACAGGCTCCAGGCTCTGAACTGTCAGCCCAGAGCCCCACGTGGGGCTCAAACCCATAGACTGCAAGATCATGATCTGAGCAGAAGTTGGACACTTAACCAACTGAGCCATCCAGGCTCCCCTATGTATTTTAATGTTTAAATATATATACGTATTTTACAATTTTCCTGTATAGTATTCTTATGTCATGGCAGGTGATAATGTTGTTCAGAGCTTTTATTTATTTACTGTATTACAGTCTTTCTGTTTTACTGGAAAGAAATTATTAAAAACTAACAATGTGGGATTTGCTGTTTCTTCCATTAATTCTCTCGATTTTTAGTTCAGTATTTTGAAGCTTTGTTGCTGGATGCAAATACGTTTGTGATGATGATATCTTTTTGATAAATTGCCCCTTTTCTCAGTATTGTCTTTATTTTTTTTTTAATGTTCATTCATTTTTGAGAGAGAGACACAGACCGTGAATGGGGGAGGAGCAGAGAGAGAGACACACAGAACTCAGCAGGCCCCAGGCTCTGAGCTGTCAGCACAGGGCTCGAATTCATGAGCCATGAGATCATGACCTGAGCATCAGTCACTCTTAACTGACGGAGCCACCCAGGTGCCCCGACCCTTTTCTAGGTATTAAATGTACTACTTTATCTCTGAGGACCCATTTTGTCTTGAAATCAACTTTAATCAATAATATATATTGCCACTCCAACATCCCTATGCTAATTGCTTAGATTGCATGTTTTCTTTTTTTTTTCCTTCCTTGACATATTTTTATTTATTTTTTAATATAACTTATTGTCAGATTAGCTAACATACAGTGTGCTCAGTGCATATCTTCCATCCATTTACTTTCAATCTGTCTGTGTCTTTAGACTTAGCGCATTTAGGGGCACCTGGGTGGCTCAGTCGGTTGAGCCTCTGACCTCGGCTCAGTTCATGATCTCAAGCGTCCTGAGTTCAAGCCGAGCTGACACCTCTGAGCCTGGAGCCTCCTTCAGATTCCGTGTCTCCCTCTGTTTCTGTCCCTCCCCACTTGTGCTCTCTCTGTCTCTCTCTCTCTCTCTCTCAAAAATAAATAAACATTAAAAAAAACTAGAGTTAGCACATTTATTGTTGAGAACATTTATGTAGGTCTCAATTTTCTATCCATTTTAGTTAGATAGTTTGAGCCATTATCTTTTAAGGAAATATTTGATGCTGTTTTTCTGTTTGTTTTCTGTTGTGTCCAATAATGATTTTAATCATGATTATAGCTCTGTTCTTCTTTTACTGTTTTATTTTGGAAATGTTTGGTCAATAGTTCTTTGATTTGGGGAAAAGCTCCATTTTCTCTCTCTCTTTTTTTTTTCCTCTAGTATGTCCATATATTTAACTTTTCAATATTGTCCCATAGGTCTCTATCACTTTATTAAACATTTTTTTATCTCTGTTTCTTCAACCTTCTTTCATGTGAATAATTTCTGTTGATCTAAGGGCAAGTGCAGTGATATTTTTTTAAATTTTATTTTGTCTTGCCATTTCCATTCTGCTGTTGAGACCACCCAGGATATAGATAGATACATTAATACAGACATGTAGCTATATAAATATATAGATGTTTTAATTTATGGTTTTAGAATTTCCATTAGGGTCTCTTTTGTGGATTTTATTTGTCCATTGAAATATGATATCTTTTCTTTTATGGTGGCATATGTTTTTAACTCATCAAATATTATCATAACAGCTACTCTAAAATCCCTTCATAATTTGAGTATCTGGGCCATCTCAGGGTTTGTTTCTATTGATTGTCTTTTCTCTTAAGGATAAGTTTAATTGTGTGCCTATGTTTGTATTTCCTGTAGTTTTGTATTGCATACTACATTGTGATGGATATTTTGTGGAAGTTCTATATTTTCATACATTCTTTTGAAGAGGACATTTTTTTTTCTAATTTAAGCAACCTATTAATTGGGTTGAAGTGAAACCCCGATGTTTGTTTTCTCTGAGGAGAATACAAGTCAAAACTAAGCATAGTTCTTTTAGACACAGCTGAAGTGCTTAGATTCTAGCCTGAACACGTAAGCTTCGGGTGTCAGCTAAAGACTGCAACAGAGTTGAGGCAGAAACTATGGTGCGTATCCCAGATTCTCCAAGATTCCTCATTGCAATTAAGCTCCAATGTTGGCCAGCACCCTAGTCCCTGTTCCCTGGATTATCAGAGCACCAGGACTGTGATTTTCCCATTGGAGTTTTAGCTACCTCATGTGGTATAGACAGAAGCCTTTTCCTGGGAAAACGTACAGATAAAAAAATCACGCTGTTTTGCTCCCTTTCTCTAAGTATCAACACTCCTCATAGTTCTGCCTCCTTCTCTTCAATCATTAGTGCCTACATGTAGTTGTTTTTAAAATAGTTTCTCTATAATCAAATGTCTGTTGGAGCTGCTTAACCACATTGGAGGCAAAAATATCTGGTTCTCCTTAAAGTTTGTGTTCTAAATTCTGAATACAGTGCAGAGAGAGGCCATAGATATTTGATGAATTGATGAATAAATTAAATAACTGACAATTAAATGAAGGCTTAAAGAAATTCATCAACCGGAACGTTAATCTGTGTCCATTGGCATTTAAAATCATCTTGCAATATCATATATTGTTATTTTCATCTTTTTTGCATCCTGCTCGTCTCAACTCTGATTGCATACCTCCACTCATCTAATCCAGAGAGAAGAGAACATTATCCATCTAATGTGGGAACTGGAGGCAGAAAAAAAAATAACATAAATTGGGAATACGGCAAATCTCACAATCGCGATGTTTTCTTCGGTTTACAAAACCCTCATATCCTAGGCTAGGCAGTTTCTACAAGTTACAGGAGAGTTGGAATCCTGTTACTGAAAATAGTAAAGCTAGACAGACTTTGAAAAATTAATAAGAAGGAGCACCTGGGTGGCTCAGCTGGTTAAGTGTCAGACTCTTGATCTCAGCTCAGGTCATGATATTGTGATTGGTGAGTTCGAGCCCCACACGGGGCTGACAGCACAGAGCTTGCCTGGGATTCTCTCTCTCTTCCTCTCTCTCTCCCTGCCTCTCCCCCACTCTCGCTCTCAAAATAAATAAAGTTTTAAAAAATGAATAAGAATTGTTTAAGGAATCATCCCATTGTTTTAAAAATAAATTCTGAAATGTTGTATCTAAAACAAAAACAAAAAACTTTCGTGGGCCACTTGGGTGCCTCAGTTGGTTAAGCGACTGACTTCAGCTCAGGTCATGATCTCACGTTTCATGAGTTCAAGCCCCACATCGGGCTCTGTGCTGACAGCTCAGAGCCTGGAGCCTCCCTTGGATTCTGTGTCTCCCTCTCTCTATCTTCCCCTCCCCTGCTTGCTCTCTCTCTCTCTCTCTCTCTCTCTCAATAATAAATAAATACATAAAAAAAAGAAACAAAGAATATATTTTGACAATCATTACACATGTCATTTGTAAAGAAGTCCTTGCCTAAAAGCCATTTTTGTAAATATGATCCTTATTCTTATCTCCTGTCATATTCAATTAAAGGACATTAAAGGAGAGCTTGTATAGACACAATGATTTGATTTGATCAGATATCTGGTCAAAAAAGAAAAACTCAATTAAGTACAAAATAACTTTAAAAGTGCTATTGAATTGGGATTTTTCCCCCAAATGGCAGAAAAAGCAGAATCAATTAAAATACTACTTTTCAGGGGCACCTGGGTGGCTCAGTCGGTTAAGCGTCCTACTTTGGCTCAGGTCGTGATCTCACAATTTGTGAGTTTCAGCCTCGCGTTAGGCTCTGTGCTGACAGCTCAGAGCCTGGAGCCTGCTTTGGATTCTGTGTGTGTCTCTCTCTCTATCCCTCTCCTGCTTGTGCCCTCTCTCTCTCTCTCAAAAATAAATAAACATTTAAAAAATTAAAAAAAAAGTTTTTGGAGGTGCTCTGTAGTTGATTCTTCTCACACTGTGTTGGAGCCCATCATCCAGGATGGTCACTTGATTTCCCAGAATATATTATTCACTCCTTATACCATTTCAGTCTCCCTCCCTGTCACTAAGGTAATGGTGTTGAAACCCAAACCATATAATATCTTGCCCCTTTGTAAGGACCTACAATGGTTTCTGCTTTGTAAAGAACACAATCTTACTGAATTATATTGGCGTGCAATATTGTTCACAGTGTTACCCCGATTTGCCTCTTCACATGGTCCAATCATATACATAATCTCAAATACTTTTCTTTTGATATCTACACCTTCTTTTGACCATTAAAGCACTCACCATATTGCAGCGAGGAAACTTTTCCATGATTTTCCATCCCCCTTGTGAAAAGTTTCGCTGTTATTATTTGTTTATATGTTTGGTTGTATTTAATCCTTCTGGCCTAGCACTGGATCCAGTGTTGGGACGCAATCATCAAAATGTAATTTCTTTTTTTTCTCAGAAACCAATATTATTTGGAAGGTGTCAATCATTTTTTCAATCATGCTCTCTGCCATCTTGGCCAGGTGTTGAACTTAATATTTTTGGGTGAGAGAAATCTGACCAAAAAAGACCTTAGAGATAATGTGGGGACCAGTAGGATATGAGCACTATTGTTTATTAGAAACCCTGACAATGGAGATAATGGAATTTGCAACATAAAAGAATGGCCCTTTAATAGTACGTGACTTCTAGAAGCAGTTGGTTTAGGGATATTCCTCTGAATCTCAGTATGGTCGAGAATTATATAATTCTTACTTCCAGAGGGTTATCCAGGTTTTACGGAGTCTTAAGCTTATAAAATTTGGAAGACTCCTTTTAAGAAAAAATAATCTAAAATCATGAATTGGGGCACCTGGGTGGCTCAGTCGATTGAGCGTCCGACTTCGGCTCAGGTCATGACCTCACAGTCCATGGGTTCGAGCCCCATGTCGGGCTCTGTGCTGACAGCTCAGAGCCTGGAGCCTGCTTTGGATTCTGTGTCTCCCTCTCTCTCTGCCCCTCCCCTGCTCATGCTCTGTCTCTCTCTGTCTCAAAAATAAATAAAAAACATTTAAAAAAATTATGAATGAAGATAGGTGCAAAATTGAATATTTGTTTCACATCAAAAAAAAAAAAACCTGTAACAGATTATGAATTTTAAATAGCTGAGAAATACCAGAGACACCACAAAATCAAATCAATAACAGAACATTTGTATTAACTGACCTTTTAGCACACCTATAAAGTATGCTTTTGCTCCATTTTTCATTGCCTTTTCTTTTATGGTTTCTTTTTTTTTTTTTTTAATTTTTTTTCAACGTTTTTAATTTATTTTTGGGACAGGGAGAGACAGAGCATGAACGGGGGAGGGGCAGAGAGAGGGAGACACAGAATCGGAAGCAGGCTCCAGGCTCTGAGCCATCAGCCCAGAGCCCGACGCGGGGCTCGAACTCACGGACCGCGAGATCGTGACCTGGCTGAAGTCGGCCGCTCAACCGATGGCGCCACCCAGGCGCCGCATTTTATGGTTTCTTAATATGGCCACAAATTCTGTAATGTTTTTTGCAAAAAAAAATAGATAACTCATACTTTCCTCTAGTAGGACGCTTGATGAACAAGTTCATGTTGTTCCACGGCTTAGAAAGTTCCTTCCAGGCTTGCGGGTTGTTTTTGTTGAGTCACATCGTGTTTAGGGCTGTTGCCAAAATGGGAAAAACTCCACCCAGTTCATCTCATGTACGTGTTGTCATGGATTTCCCCATCATGGTACTGCTACAGATCCACGTGCTACAAACACAGGGCTTCTGGCACATGCCATCTTGTAAAAATCTTATCCAAAAAGACCACAAAAAGGAACAGAAAAAATCTTTACTGTGTTGATCTTTAAGTGCACTGTATTCTCAATTATCTACCTGACAGAATAAAAATTTTGTTCTGACTATACACTGATAAGAAAACAATCCATTGCTTGTGGGTTTATATGTTTATCGATTTAAAGAATTGCTCATATCTAATTTCTGGTTTCATAGACTTCAAACCTTGTGCCCTTGCTCTAGCCACGTATTTCTTTTAATGTTTATTTATTTGTGAGAGAGAGAGCGTGAGCGGGGGTGGGGCAGAGAGAGAGGGAGACACGGAATCCGAAGCAGGCTCCAGGCTCTGAGCTGTCAGCACAGAGCCTGACACAGGGCTCGAACTCACGGACTGTGAGATCATGACCTGAGCCGATGCTCAACCGACTGAGCCACCCAGGTGCCCCTCTAGCCACGTATTTTAGGTGCCATGAGGCATGTTCATACCAAGATAAGTTCTCTGGACTGAACTCTGTGTCACAAAGCTGGGTGAATTGGCAAAATGGGATATAGAAGTGCCCTTGGAAACCATTCCTATAATACCACACTTATGCCTAAGCAAAGAGGTAACTGCAAAATTATACATATTTTTAAACAAATGAAATATATACATATACATATATATTTGAATATAAATATATATATACCTATATCCAAATATGTGTATGTATATATATTTCCTATTAGACTCAATCTAACTGAACCCATCATGCAACTTTCCTTTAATCAAATCCCTAAAATGCCGAAGGTCTCCTCAGTGACTTAACAGCTATGAGGAAATATAATAGAGAGAGGATGTAATGGAAAGCAATAGTCCATTGCAATTGAAATTTCTTTTGCAAATTACAAAAGGGAGTGGCCCCACAGACCATTTGCTCTGAAATTTGCATGTGTTTTAATTTTTTTAATGTTCATTAATTATTGAGAGACAGAGAAACAGAATGTGAGCAGGGGAGGGGCAGAGAGAGAGAGGGAGACACAGAATTGGAAGCTGGCTCCGGGCTCTGAGCTCTCAGCACAGACCCCCACTTGAGGCTCGGACCCACAAACCTTGGGATCATGACCTGAGCCCAAGTCAGACGCTCAGCCGACTGAGCCACCCAGGTGCCTCTGAAATGTGTGTTTATTTTAGTTTGTTTGTTGAGCTCCATGGTAAATCCACCTCTGCTTAGTTTATCTTTTTTGGTGCCAGTAAGTTTTCAGTCTCATTAGAGAAAGAAGACAGCCTTTAGTATGTTCTCATTGAAGTCTGTTTAATAATCAATCCATCAATTGAAGCTTAGCTACATTTTGTCATGTTCATGGAGTCCAATCTCTCCTTATTGTGATTTTATATTCAGTATGTTGCGCAGTTTCTCTCTATGCGTTCTGGAGATAAAGAAGGTTCTTTCCTGCTTCCTCTCCAAAATAATTTTTAAAAAGTCATTAGACTCACAAATGAAAATGTGAAGAGGCCATCCTGAGGCTCTGAACGTCAACGCGTTTCTGCTTTTTGATTACGAACAATGAGAAAAGGCAAGAAAGACCGCGGAGTTTCATTATCTCTGTCTTTGTGTATCACTCGTCTCACTCGTCATTCTGTACCCATGTCAGTTTATAAGCTCTCGCCCAAATAGGGAAACAGCAAAGAGAAAGAATACTGAGGGCTGCGGTGGCTGTGATTAAATCTAAAGCCTCCCCGCAGTCCCTCGTTTCAGTGTGTACCCACATCACATCTTGTGCGGAGCGCTGCCGGTTAGATGGGAATAAACTCTGTTTTACCCATTTCTTCAACTTAACTCCATGTTGAGCACCCGCGCCTCCCTACTTGGATGTGTGATCAAAACTCTTACTTACTAGGGAATGGAACGTCTCCCACTGGGGTACAGTAGCCACAGAGATTGCTGCTAAATTGCCACCATTTTTACCAAATCACCTTCCAGGTACCATCTCTCCAGTCTGGCGCCCAGAGAAGATATTAAGCAAGGAAGCAAAATGAGTCAATGTATCTCCCCGGGGCCAGGTCACCAGGCCTGATGCAGTGAACTGAATTCAGCTGCTGTCAACTCTGGAGACCTTCTGGAAGGCATGGCTGTGAGGGAGCTGATAGCATACATCCAGGCTTGGTGAGTGTAGAAATGCCTTCCGCTGTCGTGGATGTGAACGACTCTGTCAAAGTAACCACGTCTATGAAGTGACTCAAATGGCGCTGTTACTTTTTTTGTGCTTTTTAAAAGCATAACTGATCACAGTTTTAAGATACCTAATATTTAAGGGTGAAAGCTTATTTTGTGGGCTTACCAGGAGGCAACCAACTTGAGTCTGAGGCCAGTTCGTAAGTGTAAAAGCTTAAGAAAACTGTCGATAACATTCAGATTTCATGTCCCCATGTTATAAAACGTTGGCTACCTAAGCTAAATGACCTAAATGACCTAAAACTAAGGTGTCATTGCAAACCTTATTTAAAACGGGATCAGCTTAGGAGATCCGTTACTGTAGCTAACACAGTAGGTTGGCTCTGGTTTCCAAGAAGGGCTTGCTACTTTCTTAGTTGAAACTTTCTGAGTTTCAGATCCCTCGTCTTTATTGTTTTAATGTTTATTTATTTATTTTGAGATGGGGGTGGGCGAGGGGCAGAGACAAAAGAGAGAATCCCAAGCAGGCTCCGCACTGTAAGCACAAAGCCTGATGTGAGCCTTGAACGCACGAACCGTGAGCTCATGACCTGAGCCCAAATCAAGAGTCAGGTGCTTAACCGACTGAGCCACCCAGGCTTCAGATCCCTCATCTTTAAAATGGCTAAGTACTCGCTTCCCTGGGTCATTAGGAAAAGGAGAGTACACGTAAAGTGCTTCGCACAGTGTTTGAAATAAGAGGACAATTTTGTCCTCCTTCTCCACAGCTTTGTCAAATGACTTTGTTGAGTAAGGCTGCTTTAATGCATTATATCAACGACTCTAAAAACTGGGCGTGGGCAATTATGCGTGCAAAAACTTACGCGTAAAAGAGCACTCTCCATCTTTCTTCCCGAGTGTGAGTACACACACACACGTATGCAAACATTTCAAACTCCTTCCCACTTTCTTGGATTCACCATTGCCTTAATTCCTTCTGATTCCAGTACCTACTTCAGTCATTTAAATCACATTTGGTTGGTATGCAGGCTTGTTTTGTCTTGTTTTGTTTTGTTTGTTTGTTTAGTTTAGTTTAATTTCAGTGTAGTTAACATACAGAGTTGTATTAGTTTCAGATGTACAGTATGGTGATATACCATACCAGTATGGTAGTATATGCCAATATATTACGCCGTGAGCTATTAAGCCACGAAAAGATATGGAAGGAACTTCCGTGCATTTTACTCAGTGAAAGAAACCAGGTCAGGAAACCTACAGATTATATGATTCTAACTGTATGACATTTCAGAAAAGGACAAAACTACAGAGACAGTGAAAGATCAGGGGTTGCCAGGGGGCTTGGGGAGGGAGAGGAGAGGGATGGATAGATGAGGAACAGTGAATTTTGGGGGTGATGAAACTATTACGTACGATACCATAACCATGGTCCATGTCGTTATGCATTTGTCGAGACTCACAGAAGCGTGCAACACAGAGAACCTTAATGTGAACTAAGGATGCTAGTTAATAATGATGTATATACAATACTTGTAACAAACGCACCACCAGGATGCAAGTTGTTCGGAATAGGGACAATGGTGTGCTGAGATGGGGGAGTGGGGGTGGTGGAACTCTTCAGTATCTGCTCGATTTTTCTGTAACACTAAAACTGTACTAAAATTATTTTGAAAAATACACAAAGATAAAAACAAAAATACCCACCTCTGCTTTGGTCTTCTAATTGTATTTGACATGAAAGAAAAACACAACTGTGATGAACTTATAGTGAATAACATAAATAGACTTGGAGAATCATATATGGCTTGATAAATGGGGTATCTCCCCCTAACTAGAAAGACACGTTTGTTACCTAGGAAGAAATACAGTTATGGTTTTTCATAGGAAAGCAATGCATGGAGTTGACAGTCAACTTACGTTTGCCTCTCTCGGACTTCAAGCTCCTGTAAGTTCAAGCTGGGGACAATAAATGTGATGGAAAAAGAACAGTGCTTTAGGGTGTAAGGTCTGGATCCAGAGGCTTGGTTCTCCCACTCACTGCCTTTCTGACCTTGAGAAACGTTGATTACCTTCTCCGTGTTCCAGTTTCCTCTTGCCTTATAGGGAATAATAATAGTACCCCCCCCCATCAGGGTTGTTTAAGTGTTAAATGAGATGGTGATGTGAAGAGCCTTGAATAGGTCCTGGCTATGTCAAGGTTAGCTGTTTTTCTTCCAGTTGTGATTATACCCCTTCTCATTAATCTTCTCTCACAGACACACCAGCAAACAACAGACCGCCAAACAAAATAGACTTGATCGTCTGAAATCTAAAGTTTCCTTCTCGATATTTTGTTTTGTCAGAGTAAATAGGTTGTTCTATTCAACATCCCAGACAAAGGCTTATTAAGCAGAACAAGAGAGAATTTCAAACAAAAATTTAGGTGGGCAACTGCAACTCGAATTTACTGAGGGATATGAAAGGGCAACACTAACTTAGATTATTAAATAAGTGTTTAACTATGATTTAGATTTAATAAAACAATTATGTCCATTAACTTATAATTGATCATTATTAAATGTATAATTAGTGAGATTGAATAACCCAGGAAAAGATAAAAGTCTATGTATCATCCATTGTTCATTCTCAATATGCAAGATTCTAATAATCATTGGCATATAATATAATTATGAAGTTATAAATATAAATTAGATCACATGAAGGATGGATTTAAAATCCTTATGCGTTTTATCTAATTACTATAAATTTGATTATGGATAAATAGCTAAACTATAATATGGTATTTGAGAGTAAAGCTTTTCTGACTGAAACCTTGAATGCTAATCTCAAGCTGTTCAATTTCATGACGCTGGAACGGTTGATGGCAAAAAATTACAGAGTATGACAAAAATGTAAATAATAGATCATGGCTAAATTTGAGTTTCCAGGCAGGAAGATAAAAACTCTGGAAAGGTAAGATTTGGTGGAAAACTGCAAGAGTCTTATGAAGTTGAACTATTTTTTATTTTTATGCAGGCTCCTGATGGGTTGCTCCTATCAGCTACCTCCTCTTTATAATGAAACTGGTAATATTTCTTGTCACAGTAATGCCTGAAAATAAAGCAGCATGACTGAGGATACAACCCACACCATAGCACATGCAGAGACAAATTCAACATCGCTTGATCATCTAAGGGCTCCACAAATATGGTATGCACTTTCCCCCTTGGTACTGAACCCCTCATCTCTCAGTGCCCAGAGAGGACGCGTAAGAGACTGTAATGAAGAACAAAAACTTCACGGTAATTTGAGTTATTTTCATTTCAAGTATTTTTTTTTTCCCCATGCATAGGAAAAAACGTAAAATTTGTTTTAGGTGAGTAATCTAACTCGTAGTTAAAAACCTGTGATCAGAATAGGAATAATGGAAAAGTTTTCACTTCCCTCTAGGAAACTGATCTGCTACTCAAAGGGAGGCGATGGATGAGGAACTCTTACTCACCTGCACCAATCAATGCAATGGTTTTCAGTGGGTTTTCCATGGTGGACACTGTGGAAGGCCATTCTCTGCCATCTACCCTAACTGGGGAAATAGTAACTCTCCTATTTGTGTTGTAGGTAGCAAATCAAGTATGTACTTCAAGCTCTTAACGCAGTTATTGGCACATACAATTACCCATTTAAAAGCCCCTTGTGGGGCTCTCTGCTCTCAGCTTTCTGATCTCTGCTCTGATCCTGTCTCCCTCTCCCTCTCTCTCTCTCTGCCCCTCCTCTACTCATGTGCACTCTCTCTCTCTCAAAAATAAATAAATGGTAAAAAAACATAAAAGTAGTGAAATTAATGTGATTAGACTTTCCTTCAGCCTTCACATCTTGAGAAGAGGTTTATTGAGAGGGATAATGTGGGAGGAAAAGAGATACCTATTTTTTCCTATTTCCAATCTATCCCATTTAATAAATTCTTTGCCATGTCTTGATTACAATAATTTTACAATGTTTTGCATTGTAGTAGAACAATTTATTGCTCTTTTTTTATTACTGTCATGTCTGCTTTCAGTCTTCTATATTTTCAATATAAATATTTGAATCCATTTACAGATGAAGTTCTATGTACATGCACACGTGCGCACACACACACGTGCACACACACCCTGTTAGTATTTGATTAGAATTTAACTGAACCTATAGAACAATTTAGTAACGGTTATATATTTACAATAGTGAGACTTCCAATACATGACTAGGTTCTATTACACATTCATGTCATATTTTTATGTATGTTTTGCAGTTTTCTTTGTAGGTGAATGCACATTTTTTATTAGAATCATTTCTGGCAATTTAATATTCTGATGCTATTATAAATCATATCTTTAAAACATCTCCCTTTCTAAAATAGTATAAGAAATCACATTTTATGTTTGTGTATTGAGTTTATTCCTAGAAAACTACTAATACAATATCCATATTTTTAATTATCATGTAAATATATGTATATTAACATAATAATATAGATAAACGGATTATTTTGGCCGTAATTATATCAACAGCAAATTATTACTTTTTTTCCCTCTTGTACTTTAACCTAGCACTGGCTAGGTCTTTCAGTATGATGTTTAAGAGATATGGAGATCATAAGCATTCTTGTTCTTTACCCTGGATCCAGAGGGAAATTATTAACATTTTATCATTAACTATACATTTTTTGCAGGTTCCAATAACATCAGTAAGATTTGTAGAGGGCCTTTCTATGCCCATATTGTGAATGATTTTTATAATGAATGGATCTTAACTTTTTCTAAATATTTTTACTGAATTTTGAGGGAGTGACCGTATGGGATTTATTTATTTTTTTCTCTTGTTGAGGTCAACTATAGTGAACAGTTTAAAACTGTTAAACCATCCTTGCATTCCAGAAAAAAAGTCAACTTGGTCTTGTATACATATCTCATGGGTTGAATTTGCCAATGTTTGGTTTTGCCTTCATGATGACTCACTATGAATTTTCTCATTTTGACTGCCCTCAGGTTTGGAATTAAGCTTATAGAAAAAGGAGTCTCATTATATAAGTTAGATAATGCGTCCTTATTTCTACTTTCTGGAAGATTTACTGAAAGACTGGCATTAAAGATTTCTAGGAACGTGAAAATTCTATCTGAAATTAATTAGCCATTTGTACATTTTATTTCTAAGATTGCGTGTATAGCTTTGGTTCATTAGTTCTTCCCTGTGGGAGAGTTTACTATTTCTTGATGTTAGTAAATAAAATGTATGTTTCATATATTAGCATAAATATACATTGCATATATTTTTACAATTTCTGCTTATATATTAGAATGAACAGCTCTAATGCGATCATGTATATACATTTATTTTCCAATTTTGCTTTTCTTAAATTTAATACCAATTACGTGAAAACATAAAAATGTAAACAAAATTACCTTAAAGGAAAAAAAAATCACATTTATTGAGTAATCTACATTTCTTCAGGGATCTTATATGCCACTTTATTATGCTTTAGATTTCCACGTATGATTATTTTCCTTCAGGGCTATCTCTTTCCATGGGGGAAGATGTCTATTCCTGAACTATGACTGAGGTGTGATGATATGATGACACTTTAGTGTGTTTGAAATTATGTTAGTGGAGGTTTATGATCCTTACTATCCTTTTTCAGTCTATTGTTGTGTATTTCCATTATTTGTTTATCTGAGAGAACTTTAGATTTATTTTGTCAAAGTATCCAAAATTTTCAGTTAGCATTTTAATTGCAATTGTATTGAAATGATCAAGTTTGTAAAGGGCTGCCTTTTTTAAAAATGTTACTTGTAATTTGAAGTTCTTATTTCTTCCTTCTTTTCTTTTTTTTTAATGTTTATTTATTTTTGAGAGAGAGACAGAGAATGCACATGAGTGGGGTTGGGGCAGAGAGAGAGGGAGACCACAGAATCAGAAGCAGATTCCATGTTCTGAGCTTTCAGCACAGAGCCTGACGTGGGGCTCAAAACCAGGAACCTCTAGATCATGACCTGAGTTGAAGTCATGCATTCAACCAGTGGAACCACCCAGGCACCCCTCCCTTATTATCTTAATTAAAATCTTCCTGTTATCCTTGTATCTCTTGCAGATACTTTCTAAGTTCTCTAGTTAAATGCTTTATTCATGTAAATATTTCTTAACAATTAACATATTTGATATTATAATTTACATGTTTTGGTTCCAATGTACTTTTGGATCATTTTAGCTCTGATTTTTTTTCCTTTTTTTAACTCTGCAGATGTAGGTTTAATATACTCCTGATTTGTTAGATGTTTAGAAAATTTTCTTCAATTTAAATATTTGAAAGGTTATAATTTGGGGGTCAGAAGAAAGTTATCAGTTTCTAGTTTTCTTTTCTTTTATAATGTGTTCATCTGAATTTCCCTGTACAATTTTTACTTTGTGCTTTCTGAAATGACAGACCTGAGTTTAAATATCACCATAGCTTTTGTTAGTTACCTGACCCAGGGAAAATGATCTCTCAAGCCTCAGTTTTGCTTTGTTTTGTTTTGTTTTTTTTCATATGTCAAACATAAAAGAAATAATGCTCTCAAATTGTTATGAACACCACCTTGAATAACCCACACAAACACTCGCTGAGAAGGCTCAGGCAATCTTAGTGATCGTTTGTATAGGATAATAAGGAACAATACATATATATTAAATCAACCTTAGTATATATATTATTATATATACTATATAATAATATATAATACTATATAATATATTATATATTGTATTTATATTTAAGATGTCATCTACAATGGCAATAAAAACAATAAACAATCATAAGCCAAAATATAAATCTGTTATCAGAAATATAAGGTAAGTGAACAGAAGCTTACTTATTGTGGGAGATGCTGAGACACATTTTTAGGTATTTCAAAAATAGACAGCCCCAAAAGACAGATATATAGAAAATATATATACTATATTTATATATATATACACTATATATAAATATACTATAAATTAGTATAAATATTTATAAATATAAATATAGTATATTTAGTTAATATAAATATATAGTATAGTATAGTATAAATATAGTATATTTATAAATATAAATATAGTATATATAAATATATATTATATAAATGTATATATTTATATGCTATATATGTAGTATATATATTTTCTATATGTCTGTGTCTTTATATATATATATATACACACACACGTATATATATATAGATAGATAGTATAACCATAAGAATGCTAGAGTGACCACCATAATATGTATGTATTTTTTTAAAAAAGACGTTGAGATAGGAAATATTCCTGGAAACAAAAGAAAACATTTTATTTTGATAAAAGTTTAATGCATCAGGAAACATACCAGTTAAAATACATGAAACAAATCTGACACAATTGAATGAAAATAGTATCACTTCTTCATGAATCGTTGGAGACTTGAATACTCAACTCAAAGTAATTGATAGACTACCAAGGGATTAAAACAAATACAGAAGACTTGACCAGAAATTTCAACCAATCCGACCAAGGTGATATATACAAAAATCTCTTCAAAGGGACCATAGAATACACAATTTTTTGTGTGTACAATTGGAACATTTTCTAGGATATACCATACACTAGTTCACAAAGCAATTTTTTTTTTCTTTAGGTTTCTATTTTTTATTTTTCTACACCTAAAGTGGGTCTCAAACTCATGACCCTGAGATAGAGAGTCACATGCTCTTTGGACTGAGTCAGCAAGGCACCCCCAAAATAATCACTTTTTTTAAAAAAAATTAATGTTTATTCATTTTTTGAGAGGGAGAAAGAGCTTGAGTTGGGAAGGGGCAGAGGGAGTGGGAGACACTGAATCAGAAGCAAACTCCAGGCTCTGACCTGTCAGCACAGAGCCCGACATGGGGCTCGAACCTATGGACCAGGAGATCATGACCTGAGCTGAAGTTGGACGCTTAACCAACTGAGCCACCCAGGCTCCCCCGCCCAAAATAATTCTTAATAAATTCACATAAAATTTGTTATCTGATTACAGTGGAATTTAAGAAAAGGGGTGCCTAAGTGGTTCAGTCGGTTAAGGGTCCAACTTCAGCTCAGGTCATGATCTCACAGTTCTTGAGTTCCGGCCCCACATTGGGCTCTATGCTGACAGCTAAGAGCCTGGAACCTGCTTCAGATCTGTGTCTCCCTCTCTCTCTGCCCCTCCCCCGCTGATGCTCTTTCTCTCAAACATAAATAAACATTTAAAAAAAATTTTAAAGCAGAAATAAAACAACAGAAAGAAATCTAGAATATCTCCAAATATTTGGAAAGGTACACACTTCTAAGCAACCCTCGGATTAAAGAAAAAAGCACAAAGAAATAGGAAATACTTTTAACTGGGTGAAAATGAATGTACAATATATGAAAAATTTCCATAAATGCACCTAAAAACAGCAGTTAGCTAGAAATTTTAGTTTCAAATGCCAATTTTAGACAAGAAGAAAAGTTCCATGATAATGATCTAAGATTCTACTTTAAATAATTGGAAAAAGAAGAGCAAACTAAACCCCAGATAAGCAAAATAGTGAGAGAGATTAGAAGTCAGGAAAACAGAAAAGGCAATAAAATAATCAGTGAACTCAGAAGTTGGTTTGTTAACAAGGTCAAAAAATTGACAATCCTTGAATCTCTTTTAGCTAAATCAACAGAAAGAAAAAGGGACAAGATGTAAATTTTCAAAATCAGGAATGAAAGAATAGACATTAGCACCAACCCTACAAAAGTAATATGATTACAAAAAATATCACGAGTAGCTCTATGTCAAAAAATTAGACAATGCAGATGAAACTGCCATATTCCTAAAAAGATACCAATTACCAAAATTGAATCGTGAAAAAAAAATTAAATAAATTGAGTATTCAATTAAGGAGTGTGCTTGTGATGAGCACTGGGTGTCATATGGAAATGTTGAATCACTATATTGTACACCTGAAGCTAATTATCATATACTGTATGATAACTAACTGGAATTTGAATAAAACCTTTAAAAAATATATATAAACATTTCCAAAAAGAAAATTCCAGGCTCATAGGATTTCTTGGGTGAATACTATAAAGTATTTAAAGAACACCAATTTTTCTTTTTTTTAATATGAAATTTATTGTCAAACTGGTTTCCATACAACACCCAGTGCTCATCCCAAAAGGTGCCCTCCTCAATACCCATCACCCACCCTCCCCTCCCTCCCACCCCCCATCAACCCTCAGTTTGTTCTCAGTTTTTAAGAGTCTCTTATGCTTTGGCTCCCTCCCTCTCTAACCTCTTTTTTTTTCTTCCTCTCCCCCATGGTCTTCTGTTAAGTTTCTCAGAATCCACATAAGTGTGAAAACATATGGCATCTGTCTTTCTCTGTATGACTTATTTCACTTAGCATAACACTGTCCAGTTCCATCCACGTTGCTACAAAAGGCCAGATTTCATTCTTTCTCATTGCCGTGTAGTATTCCATTGTGTATATAAACCTCAATTTCTTTATCCATTCATCAGTTGGACATTTAGGCTCTTTCCATAATTTGGCTCTTGTTGAAAGTGCTGCTATAAACATTGGGGTACAAGTGCCCCTATGCATCAGCACTCCTGTCTCCCTTGGGTAAATTCCTAGCAGTGCTATTGCTGGCTCATAGGGTAGGTCTATTTTTAATTTTCTGAGGAACCTCCACACTGTTTTCCAGAGTGGCTGCAGTAACACCAGTTTTTCAAAAGCTCTTTCAGAAAACAGAGGGAAAAAAAAAAAAAAAACATGGCCTACCTCATTCGAGAAGGCATTATTACTCTGAAAGTAAGAGCTATCAACGAATCACAAGAAAACTACAGACCAGTGTCCCTCACGAACAGTGACAGGAATATATTTAACAAAATATTATTAGTAAACTGAATTCAGCAACATATAAAAAGCATCAAACATCGTGACAAGTGGGGTTCATTACAGGAATGCAAGCTTCAATTAACAAACCAATGAATGCATCGCACCATATTGATAGAATAAAGAGCAAAAAATAGTACCACCTCAATAGATGCAGAAAATGCACTTTACAAAGTTCATCACACATTTGTGATGAAATATCTCAGAAGATTGAGAATAAAATAGATTGTCCCAATTTTATGAAGAGACACAACGACACACAACCAAAACCAAACAAAACCACAGCTGACATCAAGCTTAATAAAGATGGAATCATTTACCTCTAAGGTGGGAACATGGCAAGGATATCAACTCTTACCACTTGTATTCAACTTTTTCCTTGAGACTGAAGAAAGTGCAATAAGGAATAGAAAAAAAAAAAGTAAAGGCCTTGGATTTGGAAAAGAGAAGTAAAACTGTCATTATTTGCACATGACTGAGTCTTGTACATAGAAAATCCTAAGCAATCCATCCAAAATCACTAGAATTAATGAACATACTTAGCAAGTGCAGAGAAGACAAGCATAATATACAGAAACCAATGGCATTTTTGTATAAGCAAAGAGCCATTCAAAACTGAAATTAAGAAAATAATTCCATTGATAATACCATCCAAAGAAGTCAAAAGGTTTAGGAATAAATTTAATACAAGTATTGTAAGATTTTTATATTAGAAAACGATGACTAAGAGGAAGGAATTTTAAAATACTTAAATGAATATATATTTGAAATCCATCAGTTTGAAGAATTATATTAAGATGCTAATTCTACTCAAGATGACCCACCAATTCAATGTAATCCTGTGGAATTTAACAGGTCAGCCCTAAAATGTATATGGAAATGTAAAATATTTAGATTTTCTAAAACACTTTCGAAAAAGATAAGCAAAGTTGGAAGAGTCACGCTATCATTGTTAGTTGTTTTTATTTGTTTGTTTATTTGTTGGGCATTGAGAGGGGCATTTGTTGGGATGAGCATTGGGTATTGTGTGTAGGTGATGAACCATTGGAATCTACCCCAAAAACCAAGAGCACACTTTACACACTGTGTGTCAGCCAATTTGATAATAAATTATATTTAAAAAAAGAAATTATCATAAATTTAGATGGTAAAAGAAAAAAAAAGCCATTTAGTAGCTAACAGCTCTATACATCAGAAGTCTATGGGGCGCCTAGGTGGCTCAGTCAGGTGAGTGTCCAACTCTTGATTTTAGCTCAGGTCATGATCCCAGGATTGTAGGACTGAACCCCACATCAGGCTCTGTGCTGAGTGTGGAGCCTGTTTAAGAGTCTCTCTCTCCTTCTGCCCTTCTTCCCCACTCACAGGCTCTCTTTCTCTCTCTCTTTCAAAAAAAAAAAAGTCTAGCATCCATGACATGGCTGGGTTCTCCACTCAATATTTCATGAGGCTGAATTCGAAGTGTTGGCCAGTTTTGTTCTCAACTGGACCTCAAAGTCCTCCTCAAAGCTCATTTCCAGTTCTTGGAGAAAGTTACCTTCTTCCTGCTGTAGAACTGAAGTGCTGTCATTACGTTGGCCATCACTCAGGGGCCCCTCAGTCCTTCTAGAACCCATCTGTATTTCTTGTCTCATGGCCTCCTCCATCCTTAGGAACAACAGTGTGCCACATCTTTGCCACCTGTGAAGTCTCTCTCAGATGTTTTCTTCTACTATCTTTCAGAGAAAGCTCTGTGATCTTAAAGCAGTACATGATTAGAATAGGCTCACCCTTTTGATTAATTTAGATTCAACTGATTAGTAACCTTAATCACATAAGCAGAGCCACATTTTCCATGTGATATAACATAATCAAGGTTTGATATTTTATTGTATTCACAGCCCCAGGGATTAGAGCAGGAAATCATGGCCATGTTAGGGCTCTGACTACCACACTACCTTATAAAAAGATTCTTATAAAGGCAGAAAAATCAAGACAGTGCCATGATTATGCAATCATAAGCATTTAGATTAATGGCACAAATTTGAAATTTAATAAAGAAATCTTTACATCTATGGTCAATAATTTTTATTTGACAAAGATAGCAAGGTATTTCAGACAGGAAAGGATAATTTTTTCAACAAGTAGTACTAGGACAAGTAGATAGTGGAATCCAAACTTCACACAAAAGAAAGTACTGAATTTAAAATTTTTAATTCACACAAAAATGAACTCAAAATGGATCATAGGCCTAAATCCAAGAGCTAAACAATAAAACTTCTAGTTTTCAACTTGATCAGTAATATCTTCCTGCCCCTCAAATGCACAAAAAGTTCTTAGATAGTATACCAAAATCTTAATACATAGAAGAATAATTTGATAAATTTGACTTCATAAAAATTCAAAGGTTCTGCTTCAAAGGACACTAAGAGAGAATGAAAAAGAGAAACCAGAGATGTTATATTACTTTTCAGTAATAAGAAGATAAACTCTTAATTTAAAATAAATGGTCAAATATTTCAACAAACACTTAACAAAGGCTTAATAAAAACCCTGGGAAGAGGTACCCAACATCATTGGTCATTAGGGAAATACCAATCTAAACCACAATGAGAGATCACTACATTCCCAACAGAATCATTACAATCAAAAAGTCAGATAATAGGGGTGCCTGGATGGCTCAATCTGTTGAGCATCTGACTTTGGCTCAGGTCATGATCTTATGGTTCCTGAGTTCCAGCCTGGCTTGGGCTCACTGCTCTCAGTGCAGAGCCTGCTTAGAATCCTCTGTCCCCATCGCTTCTTGGCCTTTTGGCTAAGATCAAGTGTGAATCCTCTGTCCCCTTCTCTGTACTCCTCCCCCAGTCCTCTGGCCCTCTCTCTTTGCGCCTCCCCTGCTCACACATGTATGCATGCCCCTACTCTCTCTTTCTCAAAAATAAGCATTAAAAAAAAAAGTCAGATAATAACAAATGTTGGTATGAATGTGAAGAAACTAGAATCCCTATCCATTGCTGCTGGGAGTGTAAAATGACACAGCCACTTTTGAAAACTGGGTCATGAAATGCAACTCCTAGATATCTACCCAAGACAAATGAAAGAATATATGCATGCAATGACCTGTATCCAAATATTCATAGCAACATAATCATAATAGCCAATAAAATGAGAAAATAGTCTGTAAATTTTTTTTAAATGTATAATGAAAAGCTTTACTGACATACGCTTGAACTCTGAATGTCCAACATAGTAGCCCCAGCCACGTGTGACCACTGAGTAGTTGAAAGCTAGCTACTCCAAACTGAAATGTGCCACAAATGTAAAGTGTACAAGACTTTGAAGACTTAGAATAAAGTGAAGAATTTAAAATATCTCAATAATAACATTGTATATAAGTCACTGTTTGAAACTTTAATATATAGGATAATCTGATTAAATATACTAGTCACAGTGATGTCACCTGTTTCTACTTTTTCCTACTAGAAAACTTAAAATTGGGGCACCTGGGTGGCTCAGTCAGTGAAGTATCTGATTCTTGATTTTGACCCAGGTCATGATGTGAATAAAGTTACATTCACAGCTTACACTCATGGACTCATCTCATATTTCTATCGCACAGCACTGCAAGAACTTGAATTAATGGGCTGTGATATGTCCAGTATCAAATGGTAAATATTCAAGAAACTACCATCGTGCATTCAGTGACTGACTTTGAACGTATTTGCACAGCTAAATCAAGCTGCAATGATCAGTATTGCTCTTCGAAAGCAAAACTAATAATTGGAACAATTTAAACTGGAGGAATGAGTACACACTGCATGCAAAGACATCTCAAGCATTTATAAATAGGTGAGAAATTGACATTGAAGAAAGAGATTAGGCAGATTTAAGTGTTTTGGATAACAGTTTCTCTGCATAAAAATTCGGTGATTAAATATGTAACCCAATTATTAGACTTCCTTAAAATTAAAGAAAGCATGGCCCTCAAAAAGCAAAACTAGCCAGATTTATGACCATGTGCATGTGAAGGAAAAGTCCTTTCCCTAATCTTTCTTTCCCTACATATTTCCTTCTTTCCCTCACATCCTTCTTTCTTGTCTTCCTTCCTTTCCCCTCCTCTCTCACCTTTCATGTCCTTCTTTTCTCTTTAAAACTAATCACAACAATTTGCTATATATTATTCTGAAACAAGAGACTAAAATATTATAAGGCTTTAATTTTCAAACTAATTCCTTAAACCCAATGCATTTTTTATATAATTTTTCAGCAACATCCCTGAAATAGCTCAGGAATTCAAAGGTATAAAAGTCTACCTTTAATTATCAAGGAATGGATAATAGATGAGATCCTTTATTGAAAAGGTTTATTTATTTTTGAGAGAGAGAGAGAGAGAGAGAGAGAGTGTGAGCAGGGGAGGGGGAGAGAGAAAAGGAGACATAGAACCCGAAGCAGGCTCCAGGCTCTGAGCTGTCAGCACAATGTGGAGCTTGAACCCACAAGCAGCGAGATCAGGATCTGAGCCGAATTCAAACGCTCAACCGACCGAGCCACCCAGGCGCCCCTACGTGAGATCATTTTAAAGTGGCAGATAAAGACCTATCCCAAGCTGGGTGGCTGATGAGTAATAAATTACTCTTTAGAACCAAATGGCTTTATTACGATTTTGCTGATGTGAAAATGGAGGCACAAGAAAAAGAAACATTTTTCTCCGTTTACTTTTGTCGATGGACTCACCACCATGAGTGCCATTGTGGCACAAGGTCAAAATCATGGAAGTACCAATGGAAGAGTACTGAGGCTTCTGTCCTGACTCTGTCAAGCACTAGCTTTACCTGTAGGCCAGTCACACCCCCGTTCTGGCCCAGGCCTTGAAGATGGCAGAACCTCTCAATGAGCTTTAAAATAGTTTCGTGATTTGCCTCATTAGAGACATCTGATGCCTTAGGTACAGGTAATAAGAAGTCATCCTTGAAATGTCGGTAACTTCCAATGTCTGTTATCCATAGTTTCCATGTAAGTACTGTTCGTAATGGGACACTTTTGAGAGCGAACAGGATGCTGTGATAATTATAGTGAAAACGGCAGGCTTTTGCACAAGACTGTCTGGGTGCTGACTGGGACATATGGTCACCCTGCCCATCCATGACCATGGACTCTCACACACTCAGCGTGAAATCCGGGCTTGCCATTGAACCACGAGAATGGAAAAATGCAAACGACAACAATAGCGACATTAATACTAATAAGGAGAAGAGCTATTTGATAGAAGATTGCCAGGGTTAGCTCGTTGGGTTGATGGGTTAATTTCAAAATTGGGCAACTGTTTCCAAAGACTGTTTTTCCATCATCTGGGCATGAACACATGTGCGGTGTGTGCGTAAAGACACGTACGTGTATGAACGATGGGTGGGTGTAGCCATGTATTTCTCATGGGTTCCGTGGGGAACCAGCTTTCTGAATCTATGCTGTATCCCAAGCTCCGTTCTGCCTGCTTTCCTGTGGGTGGTCAACAGCCTCTTTCTGGGGGCAGTTTTTGTCCAGCTGATCTCTGAAGGCTTTGTCTTTCCGGAGATTAGTGTAGAGAACACTTCATTTCCTTAAATGGGATGTGCTGCTTGCCTCTTTATTCCACACACAGCTCTGGGGGAGGCGTGGGACTCGCTGAATCAGCCTGTCAGGTAGAACATTCTCTCTACACCGGCAATCCAAATGTGGGACTCCGCCTAAGTGCTTCAGTTTCTTCATTCAGGAAACAATGATCTCTCGTCTCATGCGGCTGTCATGAGTTTTAGCTCATGCCAGCAATTATTAAAAGAAAAAAAAAAGGGAATGTAAACTTTGTTAAACTGTTTCACACAGCGCACTAATCTTGAACCCCAGCCTCGGCATCCTGCAACGTTACATGGGTACTTTCTTGATTTTGGAATTTTGAACCGAAATTCCTTGAGGATATTTTGTTAACACGTTCCTGAATGCACTTGGAACACAAACGTGAGGAAGATAGGACTCCATGACAAAGATGTGACTTTTATCATCTCGGGCCATATAAAATCTGGTCTCCATCCCTTTGGAGATGACTCTCCTAAAATGGAACTAAATAGTAACAAACAAATAACTGCATATTATCTAAATATATTTAGGGCCCTACTCTCTTAGGAAGGAAGGAAAGAAGAAAGGGAGGAGGGGACAAAAAAGAAGGAAGGGAGGAATGAAGGAAGGGCACCTTTGATATAGTCATGTGATAATGATTAAAAGGAAAAGAAAGAAAGAAAGAAAGAAAGAAAGAAAGAAAGAAAGAAAGAAAGAAAGAAAGAAAACAAAAATCACGGTTAAAAAGTAAAACCAGAAGAAGCAGGCTCAACCTTTCCCTGTCTTTACATCGTTCTCTGCCCGACTGATTTAGCTCAAGCAGTTGCCACAGAAGCTATTTATTGGTAGGGGAAGCCACAGAGAAAGCAGTCTGGGCCAGGGGAATTTCAGCTCCTGCTTAATTTCTAGTCAGAAGTCCGAGTTGTGGCAGGTGGGGAATGAAAAACCCACACATGTTTCACTTTAAGCGATGTGAAATGGTCTCCCCAAACTGCTTCCCCTCCAGGAATCCCCTCTTCGATGCATATTTAAAAAGAGGAGGCCTGGGCAACATTGGTCTCCAATTTTATCTGCTTAGAAGGAAATTCTGTGCACCTGCACATGGACAAAAAGTTCTTCCCTGCCTTCTTGGAATGATAAATAATTCAAGTGTTGTGCTCCAGAGAGGGCCACGAATGAGTTTCCTATCTTGTTGCAGCAAAGATATTTTCCTAATCTGGAGACATCTAAAAAGGTTCTTGAAATATGTGTTTATGGATTATTTTGAAACAAAATGAGTATCGGTGTGAGTGTATGTCTTGTATTATAAGCTTCTGGAAGATAGGAATCAAGCCGGTTTGCTCTGCTTTTTAGGGTACATTACACATTTGGGGTAGCTTTTAGGGAAAATCATAGTTTTCTAAAGCTTACCTTCTCACACAAACACCAGTATGTTTGCGTAGTTGTATTCTCCTCTCGTCTCCATAAAAGGCATACGTAACATTACGAATAGGCTCCTTCTTCTCTGTGTCATCGTATGATTGTGCTTTTATCAACTTGAGGGCTCCCTGCCCCTGGACCCTTTGAAATCGAGCCTGAAGTCTAGAGACGCCGCTACTATTCTCCCTTCGAAAAGGACTTCCCATCCACCGAGTTGAAGAAAAAACCGAGTTTTTCACATGTGAGTCGTTTTCACCAACATGAATTTCCCTGCGTAGGAAAACAGGGCTAATACAGCAATCTGAAAGCCCATGTGATGAAAGCCTGTGTCACCATGTGCAAAGTGTGAAATGTAATTGAAAGTAAAATGTTTAATTAAAATGGACATTTCTGAGCCTGGTTCTGGCAGCAGCCATCTTGCTGAAAAATTATATTTGTTACACCAGCAACCTGGGAGAACAGTTCAAGAGACTGTGAGTGCCAGCTTCCATCGAAGAGTAAATGGGGTGAAAACCAGAAGGAGAGCTTCAGTGCGGATCCTTGGTCGCTGTGCATGTCCCCAACACGGGTGCCCCGGTGCAGACCGGTCCGAACAAGCAGACCAGCCACATGGAGCTGTTCTGAAGTCAATATTAGTTATAACGAAGCATCTCCTTCCCTCCAAAGAATCATCCCTTTCTCTCATGTCAGCAAGTTTTCCTTAACAACCGGGCTTTCAGATGCTATGCTGAGTTTTTGCAGCCTGAAATGTGAGGAAACTCATCGTTTCTAAAGTTATTTCTCCTTTGAGACCACGGAGATCTTTTTTTTTTTCTCCCCTCATAAAAGCCACTGATCCCAGATAATCCTCAGACTTGAGTGGGGATGAGCTTCACTGACTTTCCCAGTTCAAATGTGAGAACAGAATTTGAAAACGAGATTCCGTCTGGCATCCCAAAGGACAGCTTCTCCTCCCTGAAGTCTGGGTCCGTTCAACAGTCAATCTGGTTGTGGAGCACCCCGCCTGAACTGGGCAGGTTTGGTCATCCGATAAGTGAGTGTTGCGGTCTCAGAAAGTGTCCTTGTTGGAGAAGAATTTCTTTGGCATTTTGTAAAGGGCAAGTGAAATAGAGCTTTTTTTTTTTTTTTTTTTTTTTTTTTTTTTTCCTGTTGCCTCTCTTGTGCCACCCTGTAAAACCGTGGTGGCCAATTGTAGATCCAAAGCGTACAGCAAAATTTGTGGATCCCTTCCTAAAAGGCAAAAGTTCCAATTTGTCACTCCCTGGTTTTCAATGTCATTAGGCTTACTTGCGCCTTCTCGTGCATTTACCTCCTCTGGAGCCCGGTTACCATCCCTAGATACCTAACAGTGAAGGCACAGACCAACACATACACCCATAAATAAAAGATCCGTAAATGTAAAACTCATTAACAATGTCAACCGCAAAGCATCGCCGGGGAAAGAATTCAGAAGATCGGAGCACGGTCCCGCAATTCACGATGCGGGTGTTAAAACCACTCTCATTGTCTAGATCCAGCAGCCATGACATTTGATCATTTTTTTCCTACCTGACCTTGTTTAGTGAGCTCTTTCTCTATAATATGTTCTTTATTGCCCAAGGAATGCTCTTTGAATTTACTTTCTTTACGGTGTGATTATAAATCTTCATGACATCCCTAATGATTCATCTCTTTTGGCACTGGGCAGAAGGATAACCATTTCTATAATGTGCACATTTCATTTAAGGTGTAACCAGAAGGAGATAGATCCATCAGTACAGGGTGTGTAGGCATTGGCCGAACTCTGTCCCTGAAACCATTTTTCCCTCCCCATAAACACATTTATTTTTAGGGTGCTCCCTGCCTTCAATGACCCATACTCCTCTAAATCAGAGGTTGTTTTGAATCTGTACACGATCTAAACCACTGTCCTTTACTTCTGATGCAACTTTCAATCTTCGCCGTAATATGGAAATAGTTAATGTTGAAACAGCCACCAGATTATTTCACGTGTCTTAAACAAGATAGCCTGCTTGATTGGAACTCTGATTGGTGTCTGTTTTCCGGGCTTTGCACTTCCCACTAAAAGTAATAGAGCTACATTGTTTTAGGGGAACTAAAGGAGCATGGTCTTTATTTGGGGGTGCACTGCAGAGAGCCAAGCGCCTCATCCTATAGGCATTCCTGACCATGTCTCTGAGCTCTGGCTGCTAGCAAAGTGTTCTAGCAAAGTGTTCCTCACGAATGAAAAACCCCCCGAATCCCGTGAGGAAAATCCCTCTCCTAAAAGATTTCTGGGATTGAAATCTCTCCCCCCCGCCCCCCCGCCGCCATATACGATTTTTGTGAGTCAGCGGTGTTTGCTTCAATCCAACGTTCTATGTCCACCGTCTTATGAAAACAAACAAACAAAAAAACTACGTGAGCTACAGGAGAAGCCCCCAACAGGGGGAAAGAAACTTCTGCAAAAATACTGTTTTCACTTCAGGGGACACAGGCTTGGTCTGCAGAGCTGGAAGAAATGGAAGATGTTTCTTTCTTCCTTCCTTCCTTCCTTTCTTTTTCTTTTTTTTTTTTAATAGACATATGTACAACATTTGTTTCCATTTTATTTCTGCTGTCATAATATGATGGTTTTATTCAGTTTTTCAACCTGCTTCAGCTGGAAACACTACATCTTTAAATCAGGCAACCCTGGCGTCTGTGTGAATTCCCTTGCTGTGCTCCCTCACCTTACCCAGGTGCATGTTAAATCAGTATTAATGACAATATCATTCTTGTGCAGTCATCTCCTGCCTGCAATTTGGTTTTAATTACCCGCCACGTTGTCTTTCCCCCTCACTGACAGCCATTAAATAGGGAATGACACCAGAGCCATGGCTGTGTGGAATATTCACTTCGCCAGATTTTTGTCCCCGTCATAAAGCAGGCGGCAGTGCCTCCTAGTGGCGGAGACCAGACAGGGCCGTAATTGCAATTGCAGGCTTTCCATGCACTTTTCAGGTTGATTTGGAAACGCGGGCAGATTGGGAGACGCACTGACTATTTTTAAAGAAAAACAAACAAACAAAAAAATTTAAAATCACTGATCGGTTCAGGAAAAATTGACTTTGGTAAAGTTTTGTTTTTGTTTGTTTTTTCCCCACTGAAACATAACAATAAATCGACCCGCTGTTTAAAGCCTTGTCTTGCTGTCTACAGCGGAGGCTCTTAGACAAGGAACTTTTCACATAAAATGTAACTGACCAAAGTTCTTGAAGCAAATCGTTCCACTCCTCCACCAATTCGAATTTCAACTCCTTCTCCTCCAGTGGGCAATTGTCCTCCTATGCCACAGAGAGGGCGGTTTCTTTTCTTTCTTCTTCCCCTCTTTCTTCCTTATTTTATCTTTTCCTTTCCTTTGTTTTTTTCCATTTGATAAACTCTCTTTATTTTAACAGGAGCCAAAAACACTCTTTAAGCCACTAGTGTGTAAATACACGGAAATGACACCTTTCTGTGCAATTGCCACAGTTTTCAAGTATTTTTTTTAAACCAAGTTCTCCCTTCCACAGGAGTTTAAAATGGAAGTGGTTAGTCCGAATGTTCACATGAGACACAGTACAGATGCTCCGGACTGAAGATGGCCCGATAATGGCTAGCACATCGTGCATGTTTCAAAATTTTTTTGGTTAAAGCAAACCTGCAGGCATGTGCATTCCTCAGGAAGGATGTTGGACCTCTGGCACTAGAAATTAAAAACACAGCTGGTAAACAATACAGCACGGCACGCTGGCAGAGGGAGCACCCGGAAGGATTTGGGTTCAGTCTCTACCCTGTGATTTCTCTTCCCACCAACTTCTCTGTGGTTGGAAGGTTGCGGCCCCACGGATTGCTGTATCACATTTGTTTCCTAGCTTCTTTCAACAAGCATAATTACTCATCTTACATGCTGCTAAATGAGAGTCGTTGCTAACTGCTTTAATTAGAATTGTAAGCATACATAGTATATGCAATAACGCGCACATACATTTATGGGGTGCATTTGCGCTTGTATGCCGGTGTTTATAAAAACTCAGACATGAGCTAGAGAGGCCGATAGTGACAGCCGATCTCTCTTCTTCATTCTCCCCACCAGCACAGCAGTGCTATGCATAAATTCATGTGTGCTTACTGCTGCTTCTATGAAGAATAACTCTTCGTATTCCCATTAAAAAAAATTAACATGAAGTTCTGAGTATTTTGATGCAAAAAGTGAAAGTACCGAACAGTAAAATGAAATACTGTTAAAAGGGTATTATCGGTTAGAACCTGATCTCAAGTTCAAAACCAAACACACACACAAACAAAACACACAACCTTGGAGCGAGAACTTTTTTGCTAAATGAGAAACTTTAAATTGCCTCATAAACTGGTTTTCAGCGCTCCTGATAACATCAACAAAAGAATTGAAAAAAAAGATGTTGTCTTTAAAACTTAGGAAATTAACGTATTTTTAAAGGGGAAATGTGCTCGCTTGATGCATGGTTTTCCTTCAGAGGAAATATTTGATCTTTTGAATGTTGCCTGATTGATTCGATGTATTATTTTAAGGAATATTTCCCATCATTAAATAAGAGCTAGGAAAATTGTTAATCTTTCCAGACTGAAATGGGAAGCTTGTAAATGCAATGATGAAGGCTTAATCTCTGATACAGCTTACATATATTGGTTTACAGCTATATTGAGCCCAGTTAGACTGATTTTTTTTTTCCCGTTCCTAATATGAAACTTGATGCTGGGAAATCTGATAAGTGAGTTTCATTACCCTGGAAATTTATTGCTTCTCTATCCAAGTGCAAAGAAATAGCACGAGTAAAAACAATGAGGAGTCTGTATGCAAGGCATTAATGATGGCTACTATTTTCTCGGGAAGATTCTGCATTGGGAACAAGGGGTGTTTGCTATCACAATGACAAGGCACGCTATTCCTTTTAGGACGGGTCACCATTCCCATTGCCTGGTGGGTGTAATATCACATCAGCGTGTTCTTCGGGCATGTCAGATCAGCAAGAGGAAACCCCGTGGAAGACAGGAGGGTATCTGCAAGCCGTTTTCCCGGCGTTTGGGCAGAGAAGCAGCCGAGTGCCCTGTGGCACCGGGCAGGTGCTAAGGCTCAAAACCTTCTGCGGGCCGACCCCCACCTCGACTCAGCCCTCTCCCCGCACCGCTGCTGTCTCGCCCCTGCAACAGGCTTTGCACATTCTGAGCTCCACTCGGTTGCCTATGCCTCCTGCTCACCACATTACAGATGGGAGAACAGAAGCTGAAGAACTTTGCAGGGAGCAAACAGTATCATTACATTAATTAAGCCAGTGACTAAAATCGTCCCCTGACTAGGGAGACCCAATGCTGGGCAACACGGGAGCGAGACAACAACCATGTGAACGGTATTTGTGGAGTGCTCTCTGTGTGCCACGTACAGCACATGAAATATCTTACTTTGTTCTGGTAGCAAATCCACAAGCGATGTTCTGAGGGCAGCACCGGGGCTCAGAGGGCGACGGCTTAGCTCAAGTCTACCACCGGGAAGAACGCAATCGGGCCGTGAGGCCTCATTCATCTGCCCGACTACACAGTTGATACTTTTTTTTGTTTGTTTCACTAGACAGTGGCTGCTGATTTCCGGAAACTTCTACTCACAATGGGGATTGGTAAAAGATGCTAATGTGACGCCAGACGTAAAATGGCAGGTAAGCATAGAGGAGCGGAGGCTGAATGTATCTTGATAGGGAGAAGGTCATTATCAGCTTAGCCATGACAGGAGAGTCTCCCGTGAGGAGACGGAAAGACACAGTTGTGTTGTGTCAGGGTGCTAGTGAACAGCATCCCGGGGGGGGGGGGGGGAAGGGGTCAGCATGAGAAAACAGGCACACGCAAGCTTGCACAGATACACCCAGAGAAAGGAAATAAGGGTAGGTAAGTGTTATTTGGAAGGACAATAGGCACCGGTCTCGCCAAAGAAATTTTTCCTTTCGTGAAGACTCTCCGATTGGTGGGGTGCAAAAGGTTTGGAAAGTCTGAGTTGAATAAAATCAGGCAGGCTTCTTTAATGCAGGACTTTTCGGAAACTTGCACATGTTACAGGAAAATATGAACGAGAGAGAAACTTGGAGAATACCTATTTCTCAAACTCATTTGTCCTCAAATATGAATTCTTTATAGTGCCTCTGTCAGGGAAGGGCTGCGGACACACTGTAGAAAATACTGTTACAAGGCGCGGGGGTGGGGGGGAAACTGAGCTGATGGTCAGGGATCCTTAAATGCCTGATTAAGACAGGCTTTATCCTGGAGGCAGAGAAGAGCCACCAAGGGTCTTTGCACAGGGAGCCGATGTCTACTGTTACGTTAATGATAGTTCCAATCTCCAAGGTTGAGACAGCAAGAGTAGCATATTCTCAAACACCGTGGGGCCGAACTTGTCAAAACAAATACTATACGCTTCCTTCTTGGTTTACATCGTAAGCGAGCATGTGCCTTGCGGTGTTGACTTACTGGAATTAGTCCAAACGCTGTGGTTGGAAATAACCCACGCTTTACAGGTTTTATAGAGTACTGGGTTGATATTTTAATCTTGCTGAGCATTAAGGATAGTAAAGAAAAGAAGCCGGTGGAGATCACTAAGCAAAGCCTCTCAAAGGTTTTTGACTACATATGGCATCTCCCAAGAAGGAGAAAGCAAGAAATATGAGCCCAAATGAAAACCAGGGCCACGTTCGGGGATGTTCAGACATTTGTCGCCCTTGTTTCAATACGTAACTGTTCTGAATTCTGACGGATCCAGAATTTTCTCAACATTGCCAATTTTCCTGCGAGTTTCTAGAAGTTTTCATGAGCACAGAAGTACAGCATGGGCTTTTATCCTAATGATGTTCTCAGCTGTGGAGCCGTCGTAAAACTTCTTGATGTAAGTGAATAATAAAAGGTAATGTTTATGGAGCCCAAGTCTGTCTCCAGCTCTTAAACATATTTATGCCTTTAATTCTATAACAACCTCAGAATAAATGCTAGCATTTCCTCGTTTTACTAATTAGAAAACAACAGCAGGCAGAGGTTGCCGAGATCTTGCAACCAGATTAGTGAGCGAGTTGGAGTGAGTTAGGGTGAGGCTCAGATCCTTTGCTCTTGTACTGTGTTTTTCAGCCACTTTCTACCTAACGGTGTGGTTTACCAGGACTTCCCTTCTGGCTCAGGAACATAACAGTAATAACAGCCAACAGATTTCACCACACACCAGGCACTCTAGTAAACCATGTACGTTGTTTATCTCCTTTCATTCTTGCAAATGTTCAGCAGGACAGGCAGACTTAATAACCCCATTAGCATAGAATAGAATAGAATAACCCCATTAGAGAACACTGGGGCCCAGAAGGGATGAGTCTTATGTTCAAGGTCACACAGCTAGTCACAGGTAAGTCTGCAATACAAACCCGGGTCTGACTCCAGAGACGGTTGACATAAAGGCCATTTCTGTTTAACCATATCATCAGGAAGTTTGTCACGTTAAGTAAATTACAGTTGAAAATTACAAATCGGATCTCGTGTTGGGTCCTTTTCATTTTCTTCTTCCAATTAAAAAAAAAGTGTGTGGAAAAATATTTATTACTCTCCGATCCCATGCTTTTGCAAGCCGTATTTATTTTACACAGACTGGTGTATCTATTATGCATCCACAAAACTCATTACGACCTTTTAAAATTGCTCTTTTTTTTCATTCTTTTCTTTAAAAAAATGTTCTAAAAAAATCATACATGAGTGGTTTTCCTGAAAGTCAAACACTAATGAAGCTCAACTGCCCTATTTATAGCATTTTTTCCTGTATTGATCAAAGCAATTGGAAGAAAATGGATGTGCAAGAATGGCAGGTTATATATAATAATACCCTAGTTGACTATTTTAAAAATTGAGAGTTGAAAACACCACGATCAAAATGAAAGATTTTTACACCCAAATGATTTCTTGTGTTGTCATCTTTCTTTGAAGAAATCAATTGAATATTTCTTTATGAGCTTTTTGGTATAAAAAAAGGAATGGCTTATAAATAAATACCACGTGTAATTTCTTTTTTTAATTAAATATATAAACAATATATGATGGGGTGTCTCATGTTCTTTCCGTCTTTTATAACATTTTCTCCAAATCACTGGGAATGTTGGAATGTGGTTCTCAGATTCTTACTTTTCTGCCTGTGATGTGGATGCAATGTTTATTTCCCAAAGAAACCCTACCATTAAGTTGGGAGGTCCAAGATGGCAGTAGAGGAAGATCCTGAACTCACCGCCTCCCATCATGGATCTACATCTACATGTAGAACAATTCTTCCTGAATGAGAAAGGAAGGCTGATATCTGCACACCCAGTGACAGAGGGACCACATACAGAAGGGTAAGAGAGATGGCGTGGCAGTAATGATGGGAACCCCACCCAGAATATGGCAGCTTGCAGGAGGGAGGCCATCCCCAAGGAGCCCACATACAGACTGACCTACCTTAGGGAAGAGCAACAAAATAGCAGTTTAAAAAACAACCAGACTCTAAGCAATGGAAACCCTCATACTAACCCTTAAGCATCTACCAAACAAGTGGGGGAACTGCAGGAGTTCTTTCTGGGATTGGAAGTCCCAGCAAGTACCATGTTTTACATCCTCCTACCCCCCGCCACCTTGATAGCAAAGTTGGGAGCAGAGTCCAGGCACTCTAGCCAGCCTACTAGATCGACCCCAGTGTACCCTGAGGTCCAGACCCCTGTCAGCTCCAGCCAGCCCCCAAAGCTAGCCCTGGCAGATCATGCCCAGAGATCCCCCATTGGAACCCAGCTTAGCTCTACCTATCCCACGAAATCTCAGACCTGTAACAGTGTGCCTGGGAACCCCCAAGCCAGTGCCCACTCCAGCTTCAAAGCTGTGAGGCACATGTACATCTGAGATGCTCCTACTCAAAGCTACCCCTACAAGACTGAGGGGTAACAGTTCTCCTTTTTCATAAAAACAAGCAGAAAGTCAAACAAAATGAGGAGACGGAGAAGTATGTTTCAAATAAAAGACCAAGAGAAAATCCTAAAGGGGGGGGGGACTAATGAAAAGAGGTCAGTAGGCAATTTATGTAATAAAATTTTTCATAGTAATCATCATAAAGCCGTTCATCACACTTGGGAGAATAATGGAGGAACAGAGTGAGAACTTCCAAAAAGAGTTAGAAAATATAAGAAAGAACCAATCAGAGTTGAAGAATACAATAACTGAAATGAGAAATAAACTAGAGGGACTCAATAGTAGATTGGGTGACACAGAAGAATGGATCAGCAAATGAGAAGGCAGAATAGTGGAGATCACCCCACCAGAACAGTAAAAAGAAAAAAAAAGAATTTAAAAATGAGTATAGTTTAAGGGACCACTAATCTAACATCAAGTGTAATCATATTCACATTATAGGAGCCCCAGAAGGAGAAAGGCGAGAAAAGGGGGAAGAACAAATTATTTGAATAAATAATGGCTGAAAACTTTCTTAACCTGGGGAAGGAAGCAGATATCCAAGTCTAGTAAACAGAGAGTCTTAAACAAGATCAACCCAAAGAGGGCCACACCAAGACCTTTAATAATTAAAATGGCAAAAGTTAAAGACAAAGACAGTGTCTTATAGGCAGAAAGAAAACAAAACAAAACAAAACAAAAAAAACAATAGTCACATTTGAGGGAAACTCCATATGATTGTCAGCCTATTTTGTAGCAGAAACTTTATGGGCCAGAAGAAGTGGCAAGACATATGTAAAGTATCAAAAGGGAAAAACTTTCAAACATCAACACTTTTCCTGGAAAAATTGTCACTCAAGATTGAATGAGAGGTAAATATTTTCCCAGCTAAGCAAAAAGCAAAAAAGTTTATAACCATCAAACTGGCCTTGCAAGAAATGTTAAAGGGTCTTATTTAAGTGGAAAAGAAAAGGCTGTAACTAGAAACAAGAACATTATGAAAGAAAAATCTCACTGGTAAAGACAAACATATAGTAAAGGCAGTGGACCAGCCATTTAAAAAGCTAGTAAGAAGGTTAAAAGGAAAAAAAAGTAAAATCAATTATAAATACAAAACGTTGTTAAGGGAGATACAAAATAAAATGATATAAAAAAACATAAAACATTGGGGGAGTAAAAACGTAATGCTATTAGAATGCATTTGAACATAAGAAAACTCTCAGGTTATCATGGAGTGGATACATAAATACATATCAATACATATGAACTTCATGGTAACAAAAAAGCAAAGACCTACAATGGATACACTAAAAATAAAGAAAAAGGGCCCCAAACATAACACTAAAGAAAACCATCAAATCACAAAGGAAGAGACCAGATAAAAAGGAACAGATAAAACGTACAAAAATAACAAAATGACAAGAAATATATACCTGTCAGTAATTACTTTAAATGTAAATGGACTAAATAATCAAAAGGTATAGGGTGACAGAATGGGTAAACAACAACAATAACAAAACAAGACCCATCCATATGCTCCCTACAAGAGACTCACTTCAGATCTAGACACACACGGACTTAACGTGGAGAGGGAAAGATATATTCCATGCAAATGGAAATGAAAAGGAACCTGGAGAAGCAACACTCGTCACAGACAAAATAGATTTTAAAACAAACACTAACAAAAGACAAAGAAGGGCATTACATAATAATAAAGGAGCCAATCAAAACAGAGGATATAACCTTCATAAATACTTATGCACCTCACACAGAAGCACCTAAATATATACGTAAATATGAATAAACATACAAGAAGAAATTAGCAGTAATACAATAATAGTACAGGACTTTAATACTTGCATCAATAGATAGATCATTCAGACAGAAAATCAACACAGAAATATTGGCCTTATATAACACATTAGACCAGATGAATTTAGTAGATATATGAAGAACATTCTACCCCCAAACTGCAGAATACATATTATTTTCCAAGTGTACATGGAACATTCTCCAGGATAGATCACATGTTAGGCCACAAAACACATCTCAATACATTTAAGAATATTCAAATTATATCAAGCATCTTTTTCTTTTTGACCACAGTGGTATAAACTCAGAATTTAATTACAAGAAGAAAACGAAAAAACATAAACAGGGAGACTAAGCAACATGTTACTGAACAACCAATGTACCAATGAAGAAATCAAAGAAGAAATTAAAAAACAAAAACTTAAGATAAATTAAGATGATAACACGACGTTCCAAATCCATGGGACACAGCAAAAGCAGTTATAAAAAAAGTTTATATAGTGATAGAGTCTTACCTCAAGAAACAAGAACACCCCCCAAAAAAATCTAACTCTATTTGTAAACAAACTAGAAAAAGAAGACCAAACAAAGCCCAAAGTTAGTAGAAGGAAGGAAATTATAAAGATTAGAGGACCAATATAGGAAATACAGGCTAAAGAAACAATAGGAAAAAACCAATAAAATTAAAGCTATTTCTTCAAAAAAATTATGAACCTCTAGCCAGAGTCATCATGAAAAAAAAATAGAGAAGGCCCAAATAAAATAAAAAATGAAAAAGAAGTTACAGCTGACACCACAGAAATACAGAGTCGTAAGAGACTACCATGAACAATTATACGCCAACAAATTGGAAAATCTGGAAGAAATGGGTGAATTCTTAGAAACACACAAATTTCCAGGACTGAATCATGAAGAAATAGAAAATGTGAATGGACAAATTACAAGTAATAAAATTGTCAGTAATTTAAAAATACTCCCAAAATAAAAGTTTAGGACCAGATGGCTTCACAGGTGAATTCTACTAAATGCTTAAAAGACTTCACACCTATCCTTCTCAAATTATACTGAAGAATTAAAGAGGGAGGAATGTTTCCAAACTCATTGTATGAAGCCAGCATTTTTCAGATACCAAAATCAGGCAAAGCCCACACACAAAAAGGTCAATATCCCTGATGAACATAGATGCAAAATTCCTCAACAAAATACTAGCAAACTGACTTAAGCAATATGTTAAAATGATCATACATCATGATCAAGTGGGATTTATCCCAGGGATGCAAAGGTGATTCAACATTTGGAAATTGATCAAGGTTGTAAGCCACATTAATAAAACAAAAGATAAAAATCATATAATCATCTTAATAGATGCAGAGAAAGCATTTGACAAAATTCAGTATCCATTTATGATAAAAACGCTCAACAAAGTGGGTGTAGAAGGAACATACCTCAACATAGTAAGTGCCATATATGACAAATGCATAGCTAACATCATATTTGAGGGGGAAAACCCGTATGCTTTTCCTCTAACATAAGAAACAAGATAAGAATGCCCAGTCTCACCATTTAAAAGTCATCTAAACCGGAAAGGAAAAAGTAAAACATTTTTTTTTAATTTTGGAAAAAAATTAACTATCAGAAAAAAACATTTGTGATTGCATCAATAAGAATAAAACATAGGAATCAATTTAACCAAGGAAGTGGAAGGCCTGTACTCTGAATGCTATAAAACATTGATGAAAGAAATTGAAGATAACACAAATAAATGGAAAGACACCATGCTGATGGATTGGAAGAGTTAATACTGTTAAAAATTTGATATTACTCAAAATATTCTACCATGCAATGTAATCCACATAAAAATACCAATGGCATTTTTTGCAGAACTAAAACAAAGAATTCTAAAATTTGTAGGGAAGTGCAAAAGACCCTGCACAGCCAAAGCAATTTAGAGAAAGAACAGAGCTGGAAGCATTATACCCTCTGATTTCAAATTATACTACAAACTACAAAACAGTATGGTACTAACATGAAAACAGACACATAGATCAATGGAATAAAAGAGAAAACCAAGAAATAAATCCACACATATAGGGTAGATCAATCTGTGACCAAAAAGACAAAAATACACAATGGGAAAAAGAGTCTCTTCCATATATGGCTTTGGGAGCACTGGACAACTCCATGTAAAACAATAAAACTGGCCACTAACTTATACCACATACAAGTATAAATTTAAAATGAATTAAAGAGTTGATCTGAAATCATAAAATTTCCAGCTGAAAACATAGGCAGTAAGCTCTTTGATACTAGTCTTAGAAATATTTGGCGGGGGGACAGTCTCCTCTGGCAACCGCTACAAAAGCTAAAATAAATAAATGGGATTACATCGAACTAAAAAACTTCTGCACAGTGAAGGAACTCAACAACCAAACCAAAAGGCAACCTACTGAATGGGAGAAGATATTTGGACATCATACATCTGTTAAGGGAGTAAATCCAAAATACATAAAGAACGTACACAACTCAATGTACATTAAACACGACCGAAAAAAATAGGGAGAGGACTTGAACGGACATTCTTCCAGGAAAGACATACAGAAGGTCAGCAGGCATGTGTGAAGATGCTCAACGTGACTCATCATCAGGGAAAGGCAAATGAAAACCAGAATGAGATATCACCTTCCACCTGTCAGCTGGCTATTGTCAAAAGACCAAAAATGCAAGTGTTCGCAAGGATGTGGGGAGAAGGGGACCCTTGTACACTGTTGGTGGGAATGGAAGTTGGTGTAGCCACTGTGGAATGCAGTATGGAGGCTCCTCCCCAAAATTAAAAATACAAATAACAATGTAGCAATCTCACTTCTCCGTATTTGGTGAAAATGAAAACACTATTCACTGTAACGTTCTTTGCAGCATTATTTACGGTAACCAAAGTATGAAAACCACCTCCATGTCCACTAATAGGTGAATGATGTGGCATAAAGAAGAAGATGTGGCATATATACAGCATATATATTCCATTATATATGGAATATATATATATTTATACATGTATGTATGTATATATGTATGTATATGTATATACGTATATATGTATGTATATGGAATGTCACTCAGCCATAAAAAACAATAAAATCTTGCCATTTGTGGCATTGCTGATGGACCTGGGTGATATTAAGCTAGTGAAATAAGCCAGAAAAAGAAATACAAGTACCATATAATTTTATTTATATGTAGACTCTAAAAACAAAAATGAACAAATGAAACAAACTGAAATAGACTCATCAATACAGGAAATAAAGTGTTGATTATCAGTTGGGGAGGGGTTGGGGTAAACAAAACAGGTGAAGGGGAATACGAGGTACCAACTTCCACTTATAAAATAAATGTTATGGGAAGAAATGTAATGTACAGCATAGGGAATATAGTCAATAATTTGTAATAATTGTGTATCGTGACAGATGGTAAGCAGGCTTATCATGGAAATCATTTCATAATGTAAAAAAATATCAAATCATTATGATTTACACCTAAAACGAATAGGATATTACATATCAATTATACTTAAGCTAAAGAAAACACTGTCATTAAAGAAATATCAACACTTTTTCTTCCCCATAAACTTGTAAAACTATGTTTGGAAATCTGTTGAATACCAGCAAATACCTTTACTGATTGCAGAAAATCTCAGTGTTTTTTGTTAGTGATCTTTGTGATTGTGTAAAGGGAGCTGTCGGTGCTACATTTTAAAACTTCTCTTTGGGACATTTTCAGTATGAAATATCTATTAACAGTCCTAATATAACACGCACACATGCATATAATACCTGTGCTTCGAACATTTGGAAACATCTACACACTTGTTGGATGATAACTATAATTAGTTCTAGATGTTTGAGGGTAATGGAGGTAAATATAATGTGTGTTCAGTTTTGACTAGTACTATAAAAAAGTCATCTCAGGAAAGAAAATTATGTTCTGCAGACACATGTAATTGACCACAATGGCAATTTGTAATCTACACAAAGTTGTTCACGCTAAATGGTTGGGAATATGTACTGTTCAATCTTTTAAACCATAGCGTCCATTTTTTCCAAAAGAGAGTATGGATGTATGAGATTTCTATGCAGGAAATAGAAACTCAGCATTTTAAGCAGAAAGAGATTTAAGAGAGGGGATTAAGTACTTTTAAATGTTTTATTTATTTTTGAGAGAAAGCGTGCACAAGCCGAGGAGGGGAACAGAATCTGGAGCAGGCTCTCTGTGCTGACAGCAGTGAGCCTTACATGGGGCCCGAACTCACAAACCACAAGACCGTGACCTTCCCGAACTCACGAACCATGAGATCCTGACCTGAGCCAAAGTCAGATACTTAATGGACTGAGCCACCCAGGTGCCCCAAGGGGATCAGGTACTTTTAAAGGGCTGGAGGAGTGAGCTTTCAAGGATGACTCCGAGCACTTTGCAAACTTGATACACCTGGGAAGTTACACATCTCTGCAGGAAACAGGAAGGTGGCAATTACAGATGTTGCATTGGGACATTATGTATGGCCAAAACGCACAGTGAATGCTCGAACCTAGGAACGACACAGATGCCACTATTCCCATGGCAACTACCACGGCTGGAGCTGCCCCTGGACAACACGGAAGCTGAACACTGATCCCTGGATTGTGGTGTCAGGAAAAGCAACAACCACCCCACTCCTTTGCCCATAACCTTGCTTTGGCAGAAAGAGCCAAAAATCACCAGGAGTTGAACTCTGCCTGATGAGCTTCTTCAAAATCAGAAGGGAAAAAAAAAAGTGCATTTTATTGGTGTGATCTAATTTGTATCTTAGACAGTAAGAAATGTTGTGTTAGTTTTCCAGCCTCTCTAGTTTAGGAAGGCACACTCAAAAGAGTTGGTATTAACAAGGGTCAGTCTACCATATTGAACACTTTTTGAAAGATGGGTCATTAGATTCAAAAGACTGGGCGGTACTTATCCACTCTAGGGCTGAGTAGACCACAGATACTCCATGATGATGGCACACTTCTAAGTCAACACGTAACGCTAAACATGAGACATGGGAAGGGAGAGTTTACAGGAAACAATGCTTCGGAGGAAGACACTTTATCCAGAGTTTTATACAATGTTCTATACTCGAAGTTTTTTTTTTTTTTTTTCATTTGCAGGATTCTGATTTAATTCAATAGCATTTTTAACCTAAATGACCTCCTCCAATCATTCCAAATCTTTAAACATAGTTTAATTTTAAAAATTCAAACCTTGTTTTGCACTCATATCAGCTGTGAAAGAATTCACTCTCGGGTGTGAGAATTCCCTGGAAATTACAGTTAATGAGGGACAAAAGTTGTGGAACTAACATTTACACATGTGGCCTTAATTTATTTTCCTCCTTCCTTCCTCCCTCCTTCCCTCCTTCCCTCCTCCCTTCCCTCCTCCTTTCCCTCCTTCCTTCCCTCCTCTTTTCCTTCCTCCCTTCCCTCCTTCCCTCCTTCCTTCCTTCCCTCCTCTTTTCCCTCTTCCCTTCCCTCCTTCCCTCCTTCCTTCCTTCTCTCCTCTTTTCCCTCCTCCCTTTCCTCCTTCTCCCCTCCCTTCCTCCCTTCCCTCCTTCCTTCCTGCCTTCTTTCCTTCCTTCCTTCTTTCTCTCCTATCTTTTCTTACACAAATTTATGACATTTGAAAAGATATTGCACATTCTTTATTTTATCCTCTCTCTCTCTCTCTCTCTCTCTCTCATCTCTCTCTTTCAACACACACACACACACACACACACACACACACAGAAGTATATTTGTATATGCATGTTTTTCCTTTCCTTTCTTTTTTTTCTTTACATTAAGTTCGAAGATGGTTATTTACTTTAAGTTACTGCTTACATACACATATTTTTAAACTTTTTCAGAAAAAATATTTACTTTATAAATTGACTTTAAATATATTCCCCGAATAGAAACTTTAAAACCTACTCTATACTTCTTCATCTCATAGAAATTCATTTTATCTTCTTTTGGGAATCTAGTTTAAGCATAAACTGAGTTAAATACAGAGAATGTCCTTACCTTAATGCATCAAATTTAGTGAAGACAACCAAAATGCCCCTCCTTGAGGAGTACTTTAGGTCACATTAAATATTCTGTGAGGACAAATCCAGTTTAAAAATACTGTACTTATGGGCCACTGGAGTGGCTCGGTCAGTTAGGCATCTGATTCTTGATTTTGGCTCAGGTCATGATATTGTGGCTCATGGGTTCGAGCCCCACGTTGGGTTCATGCTGACCGTGTGGAGCCTGCTTAGGATTCTCTCTTCCCCTCCCTCTGTGCTCCTCCCACAGGCTTGCTCGCTCCCTCTCTCTCTCAGAATAAATAAACTTAAAAAAATACTGTACTTACTGTTAAAAATAACATCTTGGGATGCTTGGGTGGCTCAGTTGGTTAAGCATCCGACTCTTGGTTTTGGCTCGTGATCTCGTGGTTTGTGGGTTTGAGCTCTATGTTGGGGCTCTGTGCTGACAGCACTGAGCCTGACTGGGATTTTCTCTCTCCCTCTCTCTCCTTCTCTCTGCACCTCCCCTGATCGCTTGTTCTCCCCCCCCCACCCCGTCTCTCTCTCTCTCTCTCTCTCTCTCTCTCTCTCTCTCTCTCTCTCTCTTTCAAAATAAATAAATAAAATAAAAGCATTAAAAAAATAAAGCAACTTCTCAGTAAACAAATGTGTTGAGCAGATAGAATTGAATAAAAAATTGTTCAGATCACTCACCTTTGCAGCCTTAATTTTCTCTCTTGGGAAACAGGTATTGTATAATATCTGATTGCATTTTCAGTGCTAAGTTCAAGCATTACACATAGACATTAATTTGAAAGTGCTTTGTGCAAGGGTGACAGAGGAGTGACATCCCGAAATGCACTATGAGGCACCAGAGGAATGCGAAGAAAATGGCTAAGAAAACGACGTCATCACCGTGAAGTCAGATGGGTTACAGCAGGTAGAGGAAAGCCAATTCCACGAGCACATGAAGAATGCAAGCAGACTTCTCTATGACCGAGGAAATTTCTGCACCACTGTATTGGACAACCTCAGGGGACGCTATTTCCATAGAATACAATGTCAACGGTGCCTTTTGCATTTGTACACATCTTGGTTCTGAAGCTCTAAACATATCTGGTGGAATTTGGAAAGGGGTTGTCGGGCTGAGTAGGCCAGGTGTCCCAAGTGGCTAACACGAATGCCAATGAGGACACAAGGCTGTAAGAGGCATGACGGTTAGGTGGAGACCCTCAGGTCAAAGATAGTTTGAGTAGGCATTTCGGAGAGACTGATGGAACAAAGAGATCATGGGCTTTCATATAATTTTGCTTTCTTGGTGGGGTCTTGATTACACCAAAACTCTGGATTCTGGTACAAGTCTTGGTAAGAGAATTTCAGATGTGCAGGTTGTTACAAAATGTGCGATGAGGTCTATCCTGCAGGAAATATGGAATGATCAATGATTTGGGGGCTGAGAATTACCACGATCATACTGTTGTTTCAGACGAACCATTCTATAAATGTAGAATCAGTTACAATGGAACAAAAGCTGACCACAGTTGCAGGTTATTTAAGAGGTTTAGAAAAGAGACGTTTAGCATTTAACAATGGTTTATGAAAATTAAAAGAGTAAGACATTGTACAACCAAAGACCCAGAAATAAGATTCAACAGGACTTGATTACTATGAGTTCTTTTCAAATTTGGATGATTAGAAGAGTGATAATGCTATCCACAGAAATGGAATCACGGTGTGCGGGGTTGGACATAGTAGAAAAATTGCTCTAATATTATCATTGTTAAAGACCTATCTGTTGCAAATTTCCGTTGGTATATTCTCTCTCTAATTGACAAAGTTATGTATTCAAAATCATCATGAGGAAAATAATGCTATGAACGTTTATATTTACCATCTATTGTGTGACAAATTATCCAAAAACTTAGTGGCTTAAGAAACAACCATCTATTACTTCTCATAAATCTGCAGGTCAGATTTTGTAGTAGTTCTTGTAGTTCTACTTGATCTGGATTGGGCTCACTTGACCTCAGTTTGGCTCACTCGTGTGTCCATGGGCGATTGGAGTCAGCTGGGACTGGCCTGGCTACATTGGCCTCAACTGCCATGACCGACCTTGCCCACTTACTTCTCATGTCGTTCTACCCGCGAAGTCTGAGCATGTCCTCATGACATCCACAGAAGACCCAGAGAAGGAGTACAGATGCAGAAGTATTTCTGAAACTTCTCAAGTGTACTATGGCCCTGTCATCACAAGACACATAGCCAAGCCCAGAGTCAGTGTGGGAAGGCCTTACGAAAGAATGAAATGGAGGCATTGTTGAGAATATACGTAACAGAAAGGCTTTCAGAGTCCCCTCCATGGGGTGTTGCTAAAGAAGATGAAGCATCAGATAGTTGTCATTATGATAACACAGCAGAGGTCCCTGGAATTGGCTTGACGATTTTTCTAGAATTTGGCCACAACCTTCTCCTTGCAATTTGGAAAACTGTCCTAGTCTTCTTGAGTTTCTTCCACTGACACCCCCAAGTCAATGCCAGAGACAAACCAAAATGGAATGAAAATATTAGAGGTTTCCTCTGCTCATTTTTGCTTCTTCATGTTATTTACATGGTTGATTTACATTATTTACATGGGTTGATGAGCATATTTAAGATACATTTATTTTATTTCAAATGGTCAGACTATTTTTCACTGACGATCTTTCTTCTTCTAGCTTAAATAGCCGATGTGTAAACAATGTGTTATTTTGAAAGTGTTGGCATTTTCCTTTTAATCCTCAATTTTTTTTTCCCAGAGATCAATGTCATTTTTAATACTGCGACCAATGCTTTGGAAAAACCTTTCCACAGCCATGTTCAGGTGTGGGATACCATGCAGACAAAATATAACATTCCATTCTGTACCTTTCAGTTTTCACTCAAATATCAGTTTCAAATGAGCAAATACCCAACCTTCTACCGGGGCTTCTGCTCCAGTCGCAGGTCCCCCAAAGTGTGAGAGATATGTTGACTTTCTAGGTTAGGAGAGCATTCCGGAAGATGGGTAATATTACCTTTATTTCCTACCCCATCTTGTTCAGGTGTTGTTTAAGAGATTGAATCACTTTGAAATGTGTAATTTGAACACTTTAAGTGATTTTATCACCTGAATGCAACTTTTTAAAAGTTCTCACTAGTGTTTCTTAATTAGACAAAATCATTCTTATCTTCCCTTTATGGTCTATCCCAAAAAACCTATTAGCTGGCCATTTTTCTGTAATTTTACTGCTTGGTCTCACCGATATATATGTACCAGGGTTGAAGACAAAGTAAATGAACTTAATGATAATTAGTAGTAGTAGTATATTATTATATAGGAAAAACACTTATGAAAATTCTAACAAAGGGGTATATATGAAGTAGTGGGGTAAAAAGGGCCGTCAGCATCCCAACACCCGAGTTTATTATTCTTTCTCTTCCCATGTGGTTTCCATCTGTTGCCTGTGAAAAATTTCACTGAGGTCCAGTTCACAGTAGGGCTAACTGAGCCTGACCTTCAACTGAGCATTTGGGTCTAAGGTGTAAGTCTTGGATCTGATTATGTCTCCAATGTTGGCCCAGTTCAGGAAATTAGAACCTGACCAGCTGCATTTCCCAGTTTGTGGGTTGGAGGCTGTTACCTGGCCCTTTCTCATTCAGCTTGCTGTCTTTTGCTTGGGAGTAGACACAGATGTGCCCACTAAACCAGTTTTCCCCAATGTTCAATCATGATTTTGCCCTATCAAGCACATTTTTTTTATTTACTTAACAGTTGTAGTGTGTGATATTGAGCCACTTTCTAAAATATTTAAATATGTTTTAAATAAAATGCTGTGTGACTAATAAAATGGAAGACAATTACCATTATCTTAGCTAGAAAGTAGATAACCAAAAAAAAAAAAAAACAAAAAAAAAACAAAAAACTGTAGTGAAATCAAAGCAAAGTTTCTTAATTTGAGCTCTCTATATTTTGGCATGCCGAAACTCTGAGGCTGCGATCTCCATATGTGAAAAAGAAAAACAAACGATCAAGTGTGTAAAAGATGAGCATCAAACAGAGCCTTCCTTCTCGATATGGCCAGAAAGATGCAAACGTCTTTGAGAGGAGATTTGCCTTTTTACCTAGTGTTCTGTCATTTATTTAGGGTCTTCCTGGACCACCATTTCTGATCACTTTCTAGAGCTGCAGTGTCTGTTTCCTACGTATTGGAAAATACCGTGTTAATCCAATTACAGCCCAAGAAGGCATCGCCGACTTCATTCGGCTGGTGATGCTTGGCGTCCTGCAGGGAAGGGAGGCATCATGAAATGAAGCTTCTGCCCCTTCATGAACTTCTTTGCCACCCTTCCCTCTCCAATCACAGATTCCAACGTTTATTTTTTTTTTCCTGCACTGTTTTTATTTAGAGCCCTCTCCATGACCTTGTTCCAAGCCAAATGATATTCCTTTCTTTACGAACTAGTTCTGGACCCTGGCTCCTCCTGTGCTTAAGACCCTCTATAACCTAGTATATTCAATTCCTTGGTGGCTAATTTAGCTCTGAGAGGTTAGCAACTGGTGAGGCTGAGGCCGTTGTGTACCGTATCCAGTGATGAGTAAAGTGCAGCTTAATTTGTGAGATAGAGCTCATCCACCTTTTTCCCTTTGGCTTTAAGGTTTATTTAGAATTCATGAAGTTGTGTCTGCACTAAAAAGCTTTGAACCATTAAAGAGAATTATTTAACAAAATCTCTAAAAATGCCAGTGCAAATTGGTTTGTCTTGAGTTTCTGGTGCTTTGTTATTTTGCCACTGAGAAAAAAAAGCTTAAAAAAAAAAGCTTGAGGGAGAATATGAATGTAATAAATATTTCATTTTTGTAGCACATCGTGCATTGTTCTTCAGTTTCAGACCTTGCCAGCAGTCAACACAGTAGTAAATTTCAGCACCTGTGGACCTGTTTCAGTAATTTATGATTTCCATTAGATTTCCATTAGAGTTGGGCAGAAACAGTTCAGGCAAGTTCATGCACCCCAGTCGTGAGCATGGTTGGCCTGAAGGATTGTTTGCATGTGGGTATTTGGCAGCCTGTATGGTCTTTGTTGTCTTTTGTTGTCCTTGTTATCGGTTGGGGGCTGCTCAGAACACGGGGAGATGCTACAAACATCCACCATTTAGGATTCCTCAGCCGCCCCAATCTGTGCCTGTTTTCTTGATTCATTTAACAAATATTTAGTGAGCACTTGTTGAGCACTGGGTCCTGTGTCACTGAGGGTACACAGATGAGGAGGAGATGGCCCCTGATATAGGAGTTTCCACAGGAAGAACAATTCATTGAAAATAAATGCACTTAAATACTGCATCATTTACTAAGTACAACTAAACAAGTAGACTTGTTTACTTGTTTACAAATGGCAAGTACCACTAGAGACTTCTGGAAAGAACTCTTAGAAGAAATAGCAAGTGGACAGGTAGAGGCAACACTGAAGCCAGGTGGGGGCGGCAAGGTTTTCTTGGCAGGAGAACTGGTGTTGAGCAAATACTCAAAGACCAGAAGTATCATTAGTCTGCAGGAGAGGCAAGGACTTCTGGAACATGGATTGGCAATATAAACCAGGAGCTTAAGGAGCCATGAGTATTCCTAGAGAGCATGGGCAGTGTTCACTATACTGACGGTAATATTTTGAAACTATAATTATAATGGGATTTCCTTTCATGAAGTTTTGCATACTATACTTTTTTCCATCATTAGTTCAAGCTATCTGTCAGCCTGGTAATGAAAGAGAACTGGAATTGTTAAAGTAGGAATGAGAGGAAAAGCAGAGTTCCTCTTCCTTCTTTGATGTCCAAAAGGCAGAGTGGGGGGGGGGGGAGGGTTGCCTTCAAAACAAGGCAATGTCCTAACTTTGTCAAAGGTGACAAAAAATGATGTTCCATTTTCTCCATCTTGACCCTGACCATTGATCTTAGAATTTTTAAAACTTTTTAAAAATTTAAATTCTATTTAGTTAACATACCATGCAATATTGGTTTCAGGAGTAGAATTCAGTGATGTCATCACTTCCATACAGCACCCAGTGCTCATCACAGCAAGTGCCCGCCTTAATCCCCATCACCCACCTAGCTCTTCTCCTTTTACTGGATGCTCGGAGTGGGAGAATTACAGTACATGGCAGAGGAAGTGAAAGTCCATAAGAAACCCCATAAGTTCTGAGCCAGAGGACTGTGGGCAAAAGAAGGGAAAACATAGGAAGTTAGGAAATGAGAATATTCATTCTTATTTTCCTTCTAAACCTCACTGCATGGAGGAAAGAAGAATGGTGCTTGGATTACAACACTTATGTGTGGAACATATTTGTATAGGAGCACTATAGAAGAAGTCTATATTTTCATTTTAGGGGATTCCTCAGATGCAGCTACCTCCTAGGATATAAAAATGGCAACAGTAGGTGGTTAGATAACAGGTTGGGAGCTGAGCTCAGGGCAATGCCCCCATTCCCTCAAGGACCATTCTTGGCATGAAGAAAAGGCCAAGCTTGCAAGTGGCCCAGTAGAGGCCTGGGATCCAAGGAAAGAAGCCATAGGCTGTAGGAATTTTTACAATAAGAACCAAAAGATTGAGTCTGTAGACATCAGCATGTGGCTCTGAAAAGCTAAGCAGAACAAATGTCCCTGGTGCCCAGGCTAAGAAGTAGCCCAGACCAGCCATTCAGGAGCCCAGCGAAAATCCACAGGGCTTACCCTGACCTTCCTTTCCCCAGCTTCTGGCCACCAAGAGGTCACATAAGTCTGATTCCCCTAAATACAACTTGCAGAGAGCATGAGAAAAGAGAGAACAATCTAAGAATATGAACATTTTACATCCATGACTGAGTATGAGCTAGAGGACTAGTTAAACATTTACACTGGGGTCCATTTGCCAGCTTGAACTAAAATTTGTTTATTTTCTGACTCTTCTCATCGAATCTAGGTTTATTAGGAAACAGAGTTCAGTTATTTTAAAAATACTACATTATATGTGTCTATCAACCCTCCTGTAACGTCCAATGAGCAAACATACTATCATTTGTAAGATGCATAGCATAGTTTGATTTAATCTTTTTTTATCCATAGTCTGACAAAGTTTTGGCAACTGGTCAAGAAAAATTCTAAAATGAAAAACTTCCTGGCATAAAGATGTTCACTAAAGCATTATTTATAATGACAAAAAAATAGCAACGACTCTATCTTGAACCTTAGAAAATTGATTATGCACACCATAGCCAAAATACCAAACTGAAGATTACATAGTTATTAAAAGGCTTATGAAGAATTTTTATATTATAGCTTTAGGAAATTTGTATTTACATCATTAATTAAATTTTTTCAAAATGTATTTATTTATTTTGACAGAGAGAAGGGGAGGGGCAGAGAGAAGGGGAGAGAGAAAAGCCCAAGCAGGCTCCACACTGTTAGCACAGATCCCGATATGGAGCTCAAACCTACAAACTGTGAGATCATGACCTGAGCTGAAACCCAACGCTTAACCGACTGAGCCATCCAGGCTCCCCTACATCATTAATTTAAATATAGAAGACACATGTGGAAATAAGTTTCTGCTCGATTAAAAAAATTGCAGAACATTAGTAGGAAATACACTGAAATATCAAAAACATTTACTGCTGAGCATAGGTTTATAACTGGTTGTTTTACACTGAAGGATTAAAAACTTAATTGTATCGTAGAGTGCACATTTGCCGTTTTTGTAATCGAAAATCCTAATATCAACTTACCTTCTATAAACAAAAAGTGAACAAGGAGGCAAGAGGTGCAGACATGGCATAAGAGAGATCAGAGGACTGGATCTTTTATCCCCATTCTTCTCTACACGTTGATACAAGGAAATCTAACAGGTGGAAACATGTATCCCTGATATAGCTAAAGTTAGTCCCAGGAAGCTGGGACCTCTCCCCAAACGGATGAATCCTGCAGAACTGAACTGATACCGTTAAGCCTACCATTTTTGCTGCCTTTCAAGTTTCCTCTGTCTCTGCTTCTAAACTTTTAATTTAGCATAAATCGGAATCATTTACTTCTATGTTTTGATGTACCTTTCCCACTAGTCCTGGAAACCGATAAAATTGGAAAGACAGTTCCTTTCGCCTAATGATTGTCAACCCTCCATGAATAAACGATAAAGGCATATTGCTGTGGTTTTCAAGAGCTTGGATGTATATTAGACATCAGTTTTCTCTACCGTTTCCAAGCTGTGTCCTGCGCAGGAGATTAGCAAGCTTTCTGTGGTCAGATGACTTTGGGAAGCTCTATGTGACACAGAGTTAGGTCACTTTATGGGAGGATTTCTCATAGTCTGTATCTTGCATTTCTCATAGTCTGTATCTTGCTCGGGCATGCGTTTTTTCAACGTTTTTTTTTTTTAATTTTTTTTTTTTTTTTTTTTTTGGGACAGAGAGAGACAGAGCATGAACGGGGGAGGGGCAGAGAGAGAGGGAGACACAGAATCGGAAGCAGGCTCCAGGCTCCGAGCCATCAGCCCAGAGCCTGACGCGGGGCTCGAACTCACAGACCGCGAGATCGTGACCTGGCTGAAGTCGGACGCTTAACCGACTGTGCCACCCAGGCGCCCCACAGGCATGCGTTTTTGAGGAAGAACTAAATATATAGCTTGTCCTAATTTTATTTGAACCAATGCTTTACTTATCCCTCAACAAAAGAGCCACCAAACATTGACAAGAGTATTGTTTCCATCAGAACATTAGTAAAATTACCCAGTGCAGGTTTATCTCCAGTAGAAAGGGGAGAGAACTGGAGATTCCAGAGAAGTATCTGGGAGAGAGAATAGATAATCCGAGAAGCCAGGCTAAAGGATAGGGGTTAACCAAGAGGCTGGAGGTATGTGTGTGCCATGACTCGCAGAGGAATATGGGAGCAGGGATGGCCACCTTGTCAGCTTTGGCAATCCCCCGATTTCCCCAGAGCCCCCAGGCCTTCTAGTCATCTCGATATCAGTATGCGAAAGGGCAACATGATCTGGGTAGCAAGGTTTGGCCACATCTACAAATTGCCCAGAATGCATTGCGTGCCTCAGAACTTTGGTGTCACCAAAGATGGGGGATCAGTTTCCCAGATCCTGTCAGCTTCAAGTCTCTTCAGACCTAACAGGCAACGAGGTTTATATCCTTTTCTGGTCAGCTACGCTGGATCAATGGCAGATTCTTCTCCTGCATGGATTTTGTGACACTATCCTGGTTCTAGAATTGACCATTTCTTTGAGAAAGTTCATTATCCCTTTAAAATGTCAATTCTATCATTTCTAAGATAAAAAAAAAAAAAACTATATCCATTTATGTGCCATAAGGTTTTCTGAGGACTAAGTGACATGATATTTATAAAGTGGTCAGAGGAGAGCCTGTCACTTTTCAAGTGGTTAATAAACAGTTACTATTAGCATTGTCATTACAGTGCTTAATACACAGCTGTTATTTATGCTGGTGTTGCTATTAACTTTATATATTTGTAGCACTTTAAACCTGAGAGGGACATTAGAAATTACCACAATATTGAATGGACCACGAAAAAGGGATCATTTAAATAACAGAGCTTTTGGCACGAGTAGTCATTTTCATCTTCTTCTATTTTGGCTTCCTAATTCCTTAAACATACAATAAGATATAAAAACAAAAATGCACAGCTCCAAGTAGTTCTCATTGGCCACAGACTATAGAGTCTCTTTGAGTAACTTCTCATGGGTCGTTGTTTTGACATTGTCAAGAACCACTTCTCAATTTCAGTTTCCAAATATTAAAGTTCAAATATGGCAGTCCCACATCATGCAAAAGCCCCCTCACGAAGCTTTATTTCACTGCGGAGTAATTTAAGTCTGTGGCTGTGAAAACCGAAGCGAACCATCGAAATATCTGCCGGTGAGACTCTATCATAAAGCTTACTTGTGTTTCCTCCTGACCAGCTTCCCTGAATTGGCAGCCATTTTAGCCAAATGCTGCTCTCAACTTCTCCTACATGGATTACAGAGGGTGAGGAACCCCTTCACACAGCTTCTACTAAATTCAAACATCCCCTTACCACTCACCGTGACCATTGTCATAATATTCTCCCTGTTTGTCCAGTTAGCTGCCCACTTTAATCGTTCGGAAGCACCAGGGGAGTCATTGTCCTGGAAAAATGCTCTGATGAGGCCATTCTGAGGCATCTGAAATTCCAAAACCCCTTTGGTTCTGAAGATAGTAACCATGACTCGAATATCCAGCCCCAGGCCCTCCTCTTTCCGAGTCCTATGCACCAGCCAAATAGAATTCCTTCTGTTTCCTGTAAATGTCCTGGGCTTCCCCCTTACACTCAGGCCCAAAGTGCCCTTTCCTGTATCTCCATGTGAGCAAATCCCAACTGTCTTTCCAGGCTCAGGACAAAAGTCTCCCCTGACTCCTTCCCTGTCAACAATAATTTATACTTCCTTGACTTCACCTGGCTAGGTACCCCTTATGCATTTACACCTTTGGGAATACACACACACACACACACACACGTGCACATGCACACTTAGCCTGTTTTAGTGTGTATGGTACTAATGAATAGTGTTGTATATTTTCTATCATCAGTGCAAGAAGGCAATTGAAATTATATGATGCTTGTGTGTTTCTCCATTAGGAAACAAACACCCAAGTGAAATGGACTCAGAGTCTTTCAATTATATAGCTCAATTCACTCTAATTTTCCTATTTTGGATCAGTTGTGGTCTTTCATCCATAAGGATACTTACAGTGCTGTCCACCTCCCTCAAGCCCTTAGTTATTCCATTTCCTACATCTGTGCTTTAGTACATAGGGTTTGCTTAAAGAAAAATTACTCTCGTTTCACTCTATCTTACAGAGATGTTCAGCCATAATGTATGACCTCCTTTGTGGTTGTTGTTGTTTTAAACTTTCTGCCACTTTCTATGCATACAAGTGTGAGGGTACTGGGGAAATAATGTGAGGCCTGTCATATTCTTGAGAATGAACACTCCGGATACCATAGCAAGTTGGGAATTGCTATATTTAAGTACAGACATTTTGGGGCACCTGGGTGGCTCAGTAGTTTGACTCTTGATTTCGACTCCGGTTATGATCTCAGGTTTGTGGGAGCGAGCCCGGCATTGAGCTCTGAGCTGAGAGTGTGGCGCCTGCTTGGGGATTCTCTCCCTATGCCTCTGTCTCTGCCCCTCCCCCACTTGTGTACCCTCTCAATAAACAAACAAGCATTTAAAAATAAAATGAGTGCAAACGTTCTGCTCCTCCCATGCTCCCCTTGGGCTGCTTTCCAGAATCTATCATTGAGACTGCGGGCCACTCTAGGGCATGTACGTTACTGTCACAATGTCTCACTGCAAATGTATTTTACCGTGATTTTCAACCACCTGAAAGGTGACATTTTCCCGGTAGGATGTCCAATCATCGCCTTCCAGAGGGGAGCCTCGCCCTGAAGGTCTGTACAGCTGTAGTTCACAGCAATGTTTTAGCCACTAAGACAGCAAATTTAGAGAGGCGTAGGAGTGAGAGCTACAAGTGTCCAAAATGTATCACTCACATCAGATAAAAAGTGGGAACAGTCGACACGCTGGTGCGTTTCCTCCTAGGAACATTGAAGAACTTAGCGAGGTTTGTTTACGTTAATTCCTGTGCCGCACAATCGGAGAATAAAACAACAAATTGATATTCTCTATATTTCCTGGCATAACTTAAAGAACAAAAAGCGATGGATAGATGAGATAGATAGATAGATAGATAGACTTAAAGCATTTGATTTGGTGACTATTTCAAATGTACATGATTTGCTTTGAAAATGTTGCTGTTGACAACATCTCCGTGTCTATAAAGGATGTGAATGTGTTCATATATTCTTAGGCAGGAACATATCCATTAATTAATTAATTTTACAAATTTTTATGTGATGCCAGGTACATCCAAAACCCCCTCCTACTCTGAGCTTTGTAGGCAAAATGATTTATTAGACGCAGGTCTTCCCTTAGAGACTTCGAGCTGAGGTTTGCTGTGAGCGTTCCCCATTTTAGTGAGCCCACATTGGACGGGGTTTGGAATCAGGACCTGCTCTGCGTCCCAGCGTCCCAGTTCGTAATTCTCAGCCTGTCCATTTTCGATCCCATGCCTTCTGGCTGCTCTGATCCATCCGACCTGCCAGCTCTTTGTCGACTCCCTTGTGTTGTTGACTCTCTTGTATTTACCCCTTCCTCCCTTCCCCCAAGTTGGAATCCCTTTAAAGCCTGGAAAACGGACCCAAACAGATGCGTTTCATGATGTGCTTTCCTTCTTCCTCCATCCAATTACAACTACTAGAGTTTTACACTTGTTTATTTAATCACATACCAAGCATGTCTACGGTATCTTTTCAGATTTAGATATCATTTTATCAGGGACATAATTGGAGATAATTACAGAAGTCTAGAGTTTTGTTTTGTTTTGTTTTTTAATTGCCACTTTGAGGTTCCTTTTCTCCCCCCACCCCCCCACCAGTTTTTATTTATTTATTTTGAGAGAGAAAGCCAGCACGAGTAGGTGAGGGGCAGAGAAAGAGGGAAAGAGAGAAAAATCCCAGGCAGGCTCCACACTCTCAGCACAGATCCCCAAGCCGGGCTTGAACTCAAGAATGGTGAGATCATGACCGGAGTGAAAATGGAATGCTTAACAGACTGAGCCACCCAGGTGCTTCAGAAGTATAGAGTTTTTATGGCTTCAAGGCATTTGAATGCAGACTGGGAGGGAAGATTTGCACAGCGCAACATTTAAAGAACAAGAGATATTGCGACTCATGTTTTCATTATATGTATATAACAAAGGACTAGTAAGATGTCCAGTCAGTACTCAACATAGCTCAAAGGAACCTTAAAATTAATATATGGAAAACTAAATGCCTGCTTCGTTCGCTCTCATGTTCCCCATCCGGTTGCCCAAGCCATACAAGAATATTAATTAACACTCTGGCTTCTTTGGCTTCCTACCTCTGATTTATTGCTGAGACTTCTCCAAATTCATAGTCTTTTTTCCATCTTCATCACAAAAACTCTAGCCCACCTACACTTGTCCAGTCCATGCAAATGCCTCTTGCTAGCACTGACTTTTGCTTCCTGCCAATCCATTTTCCACAAGCAATAGTGATATTAGTTTATTTATTTACTTATTTATTATGTTTTTAAACCTTTTGTAATGTTTATTGATTTTTGAGATAGAGAGACAGAGAGTGAGCAGGGGAGGGGCAGAGAGAGAGAGAGGGTGACACCGAATCTGAAGCAGGCTCTGGGCTCTGAGTTATCAGCACAGAGCCCAACACGGGGCTCGAACTCACCAACCCTGCGATCATGACATGAACCGAAGTTGGGCACTTAACTGACTGAACTCTCCAGGCACCCCACTTATTTATTATTGAAGTATAATTATCAAGACTATACTTTCAGGGATCATTTCTATAGTTCATTATTGAAGTATAATTAATATACAGTGTTATATTAGTTTTAGGTGTACAATAGAATGATTCAACATTTCTATACGTTACTCAGTGCGCATCACAGTAAGTGTGCTCTTAATTTCCTTTATCTATTTCATGTATGCCACCCCCTCCAATCTCCCCTTTGGCAGTCACCAGTCTGTTCTCTGTGTGTAAGAGTCTGGGGTCTTTTTTTGTTTGCTTCTTTTTTTGTTTGCTTGTTCATTTGCTTTGTTTCTTAAATTCCACATAGGAGTGAAATTGTATGGTATTTGTCTTTCTCTGACTCGTTTCATTTAGCATTATATCCTCTAGACCCATTCACATTGTTGCAGATGGCAAGATCTCATTCTTTTTCTTATGGCCAAGTAATATTCCATCATATATATATATGAATATATATATGTATATACACACACACTATACACACACTATATCTTCTTTATTCATTCATCTATCAGTGGACACGTGGGTAGCTTCCATAGCTTCACTATTGTTAATAATGCTGCAATAAAACACACACACATACACACACTATATCTTCTTTATTCATTCATCTATCAGTGGACACTTGGGTAGCTTCCATAGCTTCACTATTGTTAATAATGCTGCAATAAACTTAGGGGTGCATAAATCTTTTTGGAATTAAAGTTTTTGTTTTCTCTGGATAAATCCCCAATAGTGGGATTACTAGATCATATGACAATTCTATTTTTTTAATTTTTTTTAATGTTTATTCATTTTGAGGAGAGAGAAGGAGAGAGAGAGAGCTACAGAGAGAGGAAGTAAGAGAATCCCAAACAGGCTCTGTCACTGTCAGTGTGGAGCCCAACACAGGGCTCAGTCTCATGAAACGTGGCATCACGACCTGAGCCAAAGTCGAGAGTCAGACACTCAAACAACTGAACCATCCAGGCGCCCCTCCATTTTTTAAAAATTTGAAGGAACCTCCATACTGTTTTCTGCAGTGGCTGCACCAATTTGCATTACCACCAACAGTGCATAAGGGTTCCTTTGTTTCCACACCCTGATATTGAGAAAACGTAAACCTGATGACTTAAAACCCTTAAAGAGCTTCTCTTCAATAAAGATACAATTCCTTAACATGACTTCTAAGGCCTGCTTGGGCTTCTCCTACCCAGCTTTCTCCTTCTCCAACATCAATTAGCTTCCCCATTTACCCTGGCTTTCTTTGGATCCTTCTTACTAAGCCTGCTTTCTTTGCCCCCGGACCTTAGTGTATGCTGCCCTGCTGGAGTACTTCCCATTTCTCCATTTGTCTAGAAAGTTCCTTTTCATTCATCAAATCTCAGATTAACCACTGCTTCTGTAATGCATCCTTCCCTGACTGCCAAGATTGCTGCCAAGATTACTATCGCTGTAGCCTGTTCATTTCTTCTGAGCTATCAACAAAGTTCCAATTCTATACTTAGTTTATTTCATTTAACGTGTCTTTATTACTGAAATCTAAACTCTATTAATATATATTTGTCGAATGAGTAAGCAAAGAGAATTCGATAAAATCGATCTCTGTACTAATTGTGACGCAGACTAAGCTACCATACAAAGAGATCCAAATATGGACTGTCTTCAATGAGATAGAAGCTGATTTTTTTTTCTCCCCAAATAACCTCCACGGCAGCCATTCATGGCTGGAGGGATGTCTGCTCTGCTCCAAAAGGCCCGTCTTATTTCTCTGCCATCTCCTCAAGTTGTCCCGGTGGTTAAGATTGAAGCTTGGCTTCCTGCCAAATCCTTGCTACCTACTTGGTGAAGTATCCTTTTAAGACTTGTGCCCTTCCTCCAATTTAATTGATTTCTTACTGCCCACCTCAAAGAGTTGTTTATTTATTCTGGAAACACGTCATTGGTCAGATATTGCAAATTTCGTCTCCCAGTATGTAGTTTATCTTTTCATTCTCTTAAGAATGTCATTTATACAGCAAAAGTTTTAAATTTCAGGGCACCTGGGTGGCTCAGTCTATTAAGCGTCCAACTCTTGATTTAGGCTCAGGTCATGATCTCACAGTCATCAAATTGAGTCCCATTGGGCTCTCTGCTGAGTGTGGAGCCTGCTTAGTATTCTCGCTCTCTCCCTCTCTCTGCTCCTTCCCCCTCTAAAAAAATTTTACATTGCAACGTAGTCCCATTTAACAATTGTATAATTTTAAGAACTCTGTTTTGGATGTCATGCTTAAGAATCTGTCAGCTGCCTTTATATCACAAAGATTTTCTCTTGTTTACTTCCAAAAGTTTAGATCTATGATACATTTTTGAATAAGTTGTTGTAAACAGTTTGAGGTTTAGGTCGAGGTTAATTTGTTTGCCAATGGATGTCCATTTTCTCCAAGCCCATAAGTTGAAGACTGCTTTCTTCACTGAATTGATTTTGCAACTCTGTAAAAAAAAATCAGGAGGCTCTCTTTATGTGGGTCTATTTTTAGCTTTCTGTTCTTTTCTATTCTTTGATCTGCGCATCTCTCCTTCCACTAATGCCAATCTCTCTTGTAGATACACAGAAAGTCTTAAACATAAGTATTATTTTTCCCTCAATTTTGTTTATTCTAATTCCTTTGTCTTGCATATATATTTTAGAACGAGCTTTACAATATCTACCAAAAAATCATTGTTTGATTTAGGAAGGGCATTAATCTGATTTGGGGAGAATTGACATGATACTATATTTAATCTTTAAAACCATGAATATCATATATCTCTCAATTTATTTAGATTTCCCTTTATTTCTTCCATGAGTATTTGTAGCTTTTAGCATACAGATGCCGTTTATGTTTTGTTAGATTTATATAAAAGGATTTCATGATTTTTGGAACTATTGTAAAATGTATGCTGTTTTCCTATTTTTGTGTCTACATATTTATTAGTATATGGAAATAAAATTGATGTTTGTGTGTTGACCTTATATCCTATGACCTTGCTGAACTTACTTATTAATTTTAGGAGGTTTTATTGGTAGATTTCTTGTTACTTTCTACATAGAAAATCATGTCTCTTTGAAGAAGAGACCAGTTTTATGTTTTTCATTCTAATCCATACGTCTCTGATTTTCTTTCCTTGCTTTTTCTTACACCTGCTAGGATTCTCAGTACTATGTTGAATAAGAGTGGTGAGAGAAAACATCTCAGCCTGACTCCTGATCTTAGTGGGGAGGGGAAACAGTCAATTTTTCACCGTCAAGTACAGTATTACCTATAAATTCTTAAAATCCTCTTTGTGAAGTTGTGAAAGTTTCCCCACTATTCACAATGTGTAAGACTTTTTATCCCATATGGTGGCTGAATTTTGTCCAAGGTGATAATATTATTTTTCTTCTTTAAACTATCAATACGGTTGTATATACTGCTGGATTTTCAAATGCTGATCACTACTCCATTCTGAAAACAAGTATCTCTTGGTTGCCACACACTGTTCTTGTTATATGTTGTTAAATCCAGCTTGTTCAGATTTTATTTTGGATTTTGTGTCTATATTGACACAGAATTTTAGCTTATATTTTTCTCTTTCTTTTGTACTGTCTTTGGCTTCCATGTCAAGTAAATTCTGGCCCCATTAATTGAGTTATCTCTTCTGTTTCCTGGATGATATTGTGTAGGATTCATATTATTTCTTTAAATATTTGCTTGCATTTTATAAGTGAAGTCATCTAGAGCCGAAGATTCTTATTTAGGTTTGTAATAATAAATTCCATGTCTTTATTAGTCTTGGGGGTAGTCAGCTTATCTATTTTGTCTTCAGTGAATTATGATAATTTGTGGTTTCCCAGGAATTTATCTATTTTACATAATTTCTTGCATTTATGTGTGTAGAAGGTATTTTTTATATTCTTTTATTATTCTGCTGATATCTTAGCTTCTGTAAGGATAACCTATCTTTCATTCTTGATATTTGTGACTCATATGTTCCTTCTCCTCCTGGGTCATTCTTGATAAGATACTATGAATATCTTATTGGTATATGAAATGTATCAGCTTTTGGTTTGATGTATTTTCTCTATTTTTCTTGTTGTTGTTTTTTAAATTCTACTTTGATTTCTACTATAAGTTTATTTTTTTCCTTCTACTTGCTTGGGATTTATTTTGATCATTTTTTTTTTTAATTTCTTGAGGTGGAAGTTCAAATTATTGGTTTGAGACTTTCTTCTGTTTTAACATAAGAGTATCTACTAAAAATTTCCCTCAAAGCACAGCTTTCACTGCATCACATGGATTTTGACGTGGGGTATTTTCATTTCCATCCCATTAAGTTTGTGTGTGTGTGTGTGTGTGTGTGTGTGTACTTTTAAGTTTTATGTGAAATTACTATGGGCTCATAGTAAGTTGCAAAAATAATACATAGAATCCCTTGAACCCTTCTGTCATCTTCACCTAATGGCGGTATCTTGTATAACACCTATCCCTGGTATAATATCAAAACAGGAAATTTACATTGGTACAGTCCTGTCGACTAGACTACAGATCTTATTCTGTTTTTGTAAGTATTTATATGCTTATTTCTGTGTGTGTGTGTGTGTGTGTGTGTGTGTAGTTCTATGTAATTTACCACATGTATGTTTAATATATTTTTTCTAACTATTCTTAAGACTTTTTTCTTGGCCCATGAATTACTTAGAAGTATGTTGATTAATTTCCATATATTTGGATGTTTTCCTGTTGTCTTTTTCTTTACTTGATTTCTAGTTTAATGCCATTACAGTCAGAGAACATACTTTATATGATTTGAGTTCTTTTTAATGTAATAAGGTTTCTTATGAGCCAGATATGGTCTATCTTGTTTAAAATTGCATATAGAATTGAAAATAGCATGTACTTACCAAGACTGTTAAGATCATTCCAAATGAGGAATGTCTGAGAAATTGTCGCAGTCTAAGGGAGCTCCAAAGGCATGATTCCTGTATGTAACATAGTATCCGAGCAAGGATAGGAAAAGGTCATTAGGGGGAAAAAATAACCCAGATATAATCTGAATAAATTATGAGCTTTAGTCGATAATAATGTATCCATATTTATTTTTTTTTTTGACAAATGTACCATAGTAATATAAGATGTTAATAATAGGAAAACTGAGTGTGGGTTATATGGAGATTTTGCAGTATCATTGCATGTTCTCTGTGAATATGCAACTATTATAAAATAAAAATATTACTCAAATATATTTTTAAAACTAAAAAATACTACTAAGTAGGAGAATATTTGTTAGATTATGTTTCTGTGTTCCTTCAAAGGAAAGATATAAGAACAATAGACAGATGCCAAAAGGAAGCACATTTTCGTTCTGTAAAAGAACATCTTTTTAAATAATTCAAGCCGTCCTCTGGGGGTGACTCAGCAGTGGAAGTCATAAAGTCATAGTTGGAGGAACATTTGCTAGAGATTTTGAGCAGTGTGTTAAACTAGAAGGGTTAAGCTAGACAATAATAAAGATAACACTTATTGAACAGTGTCCTGTTCTTTGTATTATTTAATCCTCCTAACACCTCCACTTAACAGATGAAGAAACAGACTTCCTAGGAATGCCAGGGACTTGAGGCTACCAAGAAAGTATACAGACAGGATAGAGACCGTTGTTGTCTCAATCCAAAGTCCATGGCCTTTTCCCTCACTGGGATGTCTTCTGGAGTGAGTTTCCAAGATGTGACTAAGAAGAAAGATTGACTGGAGAAGAAAGAATCTCATGGAAAGAGAAAATGACAAAGGGGCAGTCTAAAGAGCGAGAGAAGACACTCAGGACCAGGGAGGAAACTAGGAAAGTGATTTATGATGGATTCCAAGTTAAGAGTAGAGTAGAAGGAAAATAATATTCTTGTGAAGATACTTGATCAACTTTAAATAGTTCTGATTTTCCTCTGTCACTAAATATCACTAGTTGGTAGGAGAGACAGACATTTATCCAAATAAAATACATTGGATTTTCATCTATATTTTTCATAGTATGGGCATAACCATGTGTGCTTAATGAATACTGCAGGACAGTCTGTCCCAGAAACAAGAAAAAATAAGGCTCACACTGGAGACATTTCATGCTGTGACGACTGGTATTTATCAGAAGAGGATGTGTTGTGGTCAACTAATTCTGTGGGGGAAAAATACACATGATAGACTTCCTAAGATTTTACAGTGTATATGTTCTCTTTGAGAAAATTGCCCAGGGCTTATGGAACACACTTATCTTAATCTCCTCCATTGCCAGGTTCTCCTGCAATTAATCAGTAGGCAGAAAATAAAAAAGCAGAAAAGAAATAGAATTACGCACATTACCGACTTAGAGATGTGAGTGTTTCTTTTGTAAAGGGTCAGTCGTTCTCAGAGTCTGGAAGTCTGTTCTGGGTGACTGTGGGCTATTGATCCCCCTATTGTGGAATGTGTCCTAGCTGAAGGTTAACCAGGGATGCTCACAATGGTCTTTCTGCAGGCTAGCCGCCTTCCTCTGTTCCTGATGAAACTGTTTAATTCATAAAGCTTTGAGGCTTAAACTGCTTCTGACCTTCTGTGAGCTCTTCAAAGGGGAAAATTAGCTGCCTAAAAAAATATAATGACCTAAATCCAGCAATTTGGGACATCCATATTATAGTCTGTTGAATTCGTGTTGACCATTTATACTGTTTCTTTGGGGGAACAGATTGTCTTGGGGGCCTATGATTGGAGAAAGGTGCTAATTTGAAGAGTTTGGAAATGACTAGGTATTGATCTCTTATCTGAGTGTCATTCCTATCAGGGTCTTAGCTCAGAGGCAAGATGATAGAAGCTGTACATAAAGGTTGTTTCTCTGTATTTGGTCTCTATTCTCGGCTTTCGCAAAAGTGAAATGATGCTCATGATAACGTACAAAGCAGCATCTGTGAAGTTTTTCTTTTTTCTTCTGATTTGATTTTTTGTTTTCCCTCTTTCTTTAATTAATAAATTTTATTTTTAGGACAGTTTTAGATTCACAGTAAAATTGAGAGGAACGTTCCCATATACCCTCTGTCTCCAAGTATACACAATGTCCCCCACTGTCAACATCCCACACCATGGTGGTGCATTTGTTACAATCAATGAACCTTCCAATGGCACATCATTATCACTCAAAGTCCATAGTTTACACGGGGTTCACTCTTGGTGTCATATATTCTATGGCTTTTGACGAATGTTCTCAGCATTGTAACATCCTACATACTAGTTTAACTACCCTAAGAATCCTCTGTCGCCGCCCCGCCCCCCCCCCCCCAATTCATTCCTGTCTCATCCATAACCCCTGAGAAATACAAATCTCTTTACTGGCTTCGTAGTTTGCCTTTTCCCAAAATATCAGATAATTAGATCATAAAGAATGTAGTCTCTTCAGGTTGGCTTCTTTCACTTAGTAATATACATTTAAGTTCTTCTATGTCTTTTTACTGACTGATAGCTCATTTTTTACTGCTAAATAATATTCCATTTTCTGGATGTACCACAGTCTATTCGCCATTCACCTACTGAAGACCATTGTGGTTTTTTCCAAGCTCTGGTGATCATGAACACATTTTCAAGTAAAGTTTTTGTACAGACATATTTTCAATTCATTTGGGTAAACTGTAATTGCTGAGTTATATAGTAAGAATATAATTAGCTTTGTAAGAAACTACCAAACTGTCTTCTAAACTATAATTCCAAAGTATCTCATTTTGCATTCTCACCAGGTATGAATGACAGTTCCTCTTGCCTGTATTTGGAGTTGTCAGTGATTTAAATTTTTGCTATTCTAATATGTATGTATTTTTTTCTGTTTTAATTTGTAACGCCCTGATGACATATGAGGCTGTTTTTTGTATGCTTATATCCCATAGGTATATCTTATTTGGTGAGATGTCTGTTCAAGTTTACTGCCTATTTTTAATTGGTTCCTCATTTTCTTATTTTTTAGTTTTAAGAGTTCTTTGTATATTTTGAGTAACAGTCCTTATCTGATGTGTGTCTAGAAAGTATTTTCTGCTAGTCTGTTATCTGTTTTCTCATTCTCTTGACATTGTACTACACAAAGTGGAGGTTTTTAATTTTAATAAAGCCCAGCTCATAAATTATTTCTCCCATGGATTGTGCGTTTGGTGTTGTATATAAAAAGTCATGACCATACCCAAGGTCATCTAGATTTCCTCCTGTGTTATCTTCCAGGAGTTTTATAGTTTCACATTTTATATTTAGACCTATGATTAATTTTGAGTTAATTCTTATGAGGGGTGTAAGATCTGCATTTTTTTCTTTTTTGGTATGTGGATGTCCACTTGTTCCAACACCATTTGTTGAAAAGATTATTTATGCCCCACTGTATAGCTTTTGTTCTCTTGTTAATGATTTATTGACTATATTTATGTGGGCCTATTTCTGGGCTCACCATTTTTGTTCTGTTTATCTATTTGTCTATTCTTTTCCCAATACCACACTATCTTCTTTATCGTAGTTTGTATTTAGTCTTAAAGTTGGATTTTGTCAGTTTTTTCTTCCCCTTCAATAACGGCATGATACTGTGGGTCTATTGCTCCTCCTTATAAGCTTTAGAATCACTTCTAAAGCTTTTTATTGAAATCCACGAAATAAATTGCTAGGGTTTTGATTTGTATTGTGTTGAATCTATAGAGCATCTTGGAAAGAACTGTCATACTGATAATATTGAATCTTCCTATACATAGACTGGAGTGTCTCTCAATTTATTTGCTTCTTTGATTTCATTCATTAGAGTTGTATAGTTTTCCTCATACAGATTTTGCACATATTTTGTTAGAATTATACCTAAGTATTTCATTTTCAGGGATTCTAAAGTAAATGGTAATGTTTTTTAATTTTAAATTCCACTTGTTCATTGATAACATAAAAAAGTGATTTATTTTGTCTATTAGCCTTGTATTTATCAACCATGCCATGATCATTCATTAGTTCCAGGTGGGATATTTTTGTCAATTCCTTTAGATTTTCTATATATACAATCATGTCATCTGCATAGAGTTTTACTTCTTGCTTCCCAACTGTCTGTCTACATTTTATCTACTTTTCTTGTCTTACTGTATTAAATGGAACTCCTAATATTTGAAAAGCAGAGATGGGAAGGGACACCTTTGTCTTTATCCTTATCTTAGCAGGAAAGATTCAAGTTTCTTGCCATTGAGTATGATGTTAACGGTAGATTTTTTCATAGATGTTCTTTATTAAGTTAAGGAAGTTCTCCTCTATTCCTAAGTTGCTGAAAGTTTTTCTCACAAATGAGTTTTGGATTGTGTCAAACACTTTTTATGCATCTGTCAAGATGATCATGTAATTTTCCTTTAGCCTGCCAGTGTGATGATTTACATTAATCGATTTTCAAATATTGAAACAAACTTGCTGAGATAAATCCCACTTGATCGTACTGTATAGATATAGTACTTTGTAGATATAGTAGGATTTGATTTGCTATATCCTGCTAAGCATTTTTCCATCTATGTTCATGACAGATATTGATCTTTACTTTTCTTACAATGTCTTTGTATGGGTTTTGGTTCTAGGATAATGCTAGCCTTGTAGAATGAGTTACGAAGTATTGCCTCTGTTCCTACATTCTGGAAAAGATTGTAGAGGATGGGTATAGTTTCTTCCTTAAGTGTTTGATAGAATTCATCAGTGAACATACCAGGGCTTATGTTTTTGTTTTTCTCTTTGTTTTTTAAAACTGTTAATGATTCAATTTCTTTAATATATAGCACTTATTTAGATTATCTAATTTTTTCTTGTGTGAGTTTCAGAAGATTGTGTTTTTAACGAATTGGTCCATTTCATCTAGGTTATCAAATTTGTGGCCCTCCATTTTTCATAGTATTGCATAATTATCTTTTAATGCCCAGGAGATCTATACTGACATCCTGTCTTTCATGTCTGATATTGGTAATTTATGCCATCTTTTTTTTTTCTTAATTAGCCTGGTGAGAGGCTGGTGATTTTATTGATCACATCAAAGAATCAGTTTTAATTTCATTGATATTCTCTATTAATTTCTTATTTTTCATTTTACTGATTTACACTCCAATTGTTATGACTTCTTTTTGTCTGTTTACTTAGGACTTAATTTGCTCTTCATTTTCTGGTTTCCTAAAGTAGAAGCTTAGATTATTGATCTTAGATGATTCTCCTTTCCTAATACATATGTTCACTGTTGTAAGTTTCTCTCTAGGCACTGTTTTTGTTGCATTCTGCAAATTTTAATGTTACATTTTTATTTTTCCCCACAATTTTTAATTTTCTCTCTAGGCACTGTTTTTGTTGCATTCTGCAAATTTTAATGTTACATTTTTATTTTTCCCCACAATTTTTAATTTTTTTTAAAACTTTATTTATTTTGAGAGAGAGAGAGAGAAAGTGGGGAAGGGGCAGAGAGAGGGAGGAAGAGAATCCCAAGAAGGCTCCGTGCTGTCAGCATGGGGCTCGAACTCACAAAACATGAGATCATGACCTGTGCAGAAATCAAGACTCAGACACTCAACCAACTGAATCACTCGTGGGTGTAATTCTTATCTTTGCTCCTCTATAGATAAGATATTTATCCCCACTCTGGCATCTTCAGTGTTTATTTTTCTTTATCTTGGATCTTATGTAGTTAGAATATAGAATGCCTAAGTGTACATTTTTTGACATTTATCCTGGTTAGTGTTCTGTGAGTTTCCTTGATCTTCGGTTTGGTGTTTGACATTAAATTGGGGAATTATTTTGGTCAATAATTATTGTTTCAAATGCATGTAAATTAAAACTTTTGAAGTTATCCTAAAGTTTGTTGGTATTTGATTCTTTAAAAAAATTTTTTTTCTTTGCTTTTTAGTTTTGGAAGTTTCTATAGTCATATTGCAAGTTCAAAGATTCTTTCCTCAGCTGTCTAGTCTACTAATGAAACCATCATTTTAATTACAGATTTTTTATCTCTTGCATTTCATTTTGATTCTTTCTTAGGATTTCCATTTCTCTGCTTGTATTACCCATATTTTCTTGCATTGTGTCTCTTTTCTCCATTAAATAGCTAAACATATTAATCTGTTTCTTTAAATGCCTGGTCAGATAATTCCAACATTCCTGCCATATCTTACTTTGGTTCCTATGCTTGTTCAGTTTCTTTGAAAAGTGTTTTTTTTTTTTTCTCTTTTAATGTGCCTTGCTATTTTTTGCTGAGAGATAGTCATTCCATATCAGGTAAAATGAACTGCAGTAAATCGGTCTTAATAATGTAGTGGTAAGTTATGGGTAAGGACCCATTCTATAGTACTATAATTATATCTCAGACTTTTGGTGAGCTTGTGCTCCTGGATTGTTCTTCAACAGTTCTTTTCCATTTTTTTCCTCTCCTTATGTGGGACAGGATGCTTAGAGGGGTTGACGTTGTGTATTTCTCTTACCCCGCAGGAGGGCTAGAGAAAGCTGAAGTTAATATTTCCCTTCTTCCATGTAGAAGGCTAGTGCTGGCTGGAATTGAGTATTTCACTTCCCCCAGATATATTAGGCTCTGATAAAACCCCAGCAGGTTTGCCCTACTCAAATAGCTTCTTCTGAAGTAAGACCTCCTAAGAACAGAACGCTCTGGTGTATTTCAAAATAGTTCCTTTTTCCTACCCCCTATGTGAAGCACAAGAGGGTTTTTCTCTGGTATTTGCTGTGAGGAACTGGTAGAGCTCCTAGTAGGAAGATTGACAAAAGTGCAGGCTTCTCTTTGACTGCCCCCTTGAATTTTTTAACTCTCACACTTGTCTACAATAAGCCTCCAGCAATTATTCAATTACAGTTTAGATTTTCCTATGCTCCGGTAAGTCATGATTTTTTTGTATCTGCCTGTCTGTCTTACAGTTTGTGGGTCAGTGGTGTGTCCTGTGACCTCCTTTCTCTGATGGATCTAGAAATTGTTCATTTTTCAATTCGTTCAGCTTTTTATTTCTTGCTAGAATGGAGTGGAAACTTCCACACTCTTTGTATGCCGTACTGGAAAACTGAACTCAAGCCATGAATCAGGTTAGAGGCCTGTTCAGAGATGCTCTTACTTTTAGCATAATTTTAAAGCAGTAATTGCCCTCAATACTCCTAACATATGCATTTAATTTTAAATTAACTTTATACATTATATATAGGATACTGTGCATTATATATTATATGATATATATGCATATATATCATATACATATGCAAATTTTCCATATTAATTACTGAATAATTTCTTGACAAAGACAAAATTCAGACTAATGAACCATTGCCAGGCATAAAATTCAGGACACAGCTTATAAACCACTAATCCAAATCTTAGAATTCTGGGATAGAAACCAACAGGATTTTTACCATGAAAAGAAACAAGAGGAAAAATATGTCAGTAAAAAATACAATATACACAGATGGGCAAAACTGAATGTCCACAATCCCAGATAATCATGGTGTGCATGTGATCACCTACAATGATCAAGAGGCTTAAGTAATAGGTAGGAAGTAATTAATGGCATCATATGTTACAGAGTCCCCAGGACAGCCCTGGTCCGCACCTATTTCCTGGGCATAACAATTAATAGTATCCCTAACTTGATTTATGCATTAAATTTCACTGTCACCCTAATAATTGCTGGCAACTGCAAAGAAAGGTTCTAGCATCATGATACTGATTTTTATGAGAGAGCGAGAAAGAAAGTACATGTTATTATGTTAGAGAAGTCTCTGATTCTCCAGGCTAAGGGAGCATGTTTTGGGAGTGATTTCAAGACACTCATCAACTGAAGTACCTTTGTCTGCTGAATGAACCCATCATTTTTGAGCTACAGATCCAGTGTTCTGGTTGCTTCCTGGACATTTCTACATTGATGTGCTAAGGCATTCCTGACACATTCCCAAAGAAATATTTTCTTCCCCACGTTTGCCTTCCTTATTACTATTCGTTTTATTGTCATTCATCACTTATCTAAGCCATCATGCTGTGGCATCTGGACTTCTCCCTGTCCTTCATCTGTTAGAGCGAAGGGATCACCACACTCTATTGATTATACTCTAAAAGACCTCAAAACTGGTTTAATATAGATTCTCTTTTTCCTTGGTCTCAAAATATAGACCGGTCTCTACCCACAATTCCATGTACTCCGTACATCTCTAAAATAGATTATATCATTATACTTTTTAAAATTGTGCATGTTTCCTCATTGCCTTCGGCATAGTAAGTCACCTGAGAAGAGCACAGAAGGTGCTTCACAGTATGGCCCCAATCACTTTTCATCATGAAGCTCCTCTCGTTCCCACCCCCAGCGTCACGACAGAACTACAGCCAATTCCACGGAAAGGACATTTGTATCTTCATATTCATGCCTTTGTCCACAGAAAACGGGTCCTAAATGTCCCCCTTTTTCCAACCGCCAAATGTTAAGTCATCCACCTAATATATTCTTTGTGATGATTCTCAACTACTGCAAACTTTACCTCTTCCTTGTATGTGTCCTGTTAGACCGGCATTCATAGCCTTAGCATACCTGTTAGCTCACTGTATTGCATTTACTTTTTCAGGCCTCGTTCTCTTCAGTGAGCAAGTTAGCTACACAAGTGATGTGAGATTCATTTTTACCTTCTGCAATTGACATAGTATATGATCATGAGAAGCTTTTAAATTAGAACATTTTCTTGTATAAAGTAAACTCCATTTTTTAATGTTTATTTTGTGTTGGGGGCGGGGAGATGACGAGGGGGAGGTTCAAAGAGAGAGGGAGACACAGAATCTGAAGTAGGCTCTGAGCTGTCAGCACAGAACCTGATGCAGGGCTCGAATTAACGAACCGTGAGATCATGACTTGAGCTGAAGTCCGATGCTTAACTGACTGAGCCACCCAGGAGCCCCAAATTCCATTTTAATTTATTGTTTTCTCTAATAACTTAAAATGGAAATGATAGGACAGTTGTTGGAAGGGTAAGGGGATGTGCATACTAACTTTTAAAAAGACTCACACTGCCCCATCCCCCACCCCCTTTACAAGGAAAGAATCAGGAGAAAGTTTTAAGTTGTTGATAAGCAGCAGAAAATCAGGGTTCCTGCTATTCCTTGGATGATGGTGAGGTTATAGTTAGTTTGTGTAACATGATATCTAGGCACTTCATGGCAGCCAAAGAAAAAAAATATTAAAAATCAGAATCTAAGTTAAGTCCTTGATTATCACCACATATGATTTTCAAATTATTCTTTTAGCTGAGTGATGTAAATTATTAAAAATTTAATGCCATAACAAAAAACTGAAAATGAATCAAAAACAAAACTTTTAGGATATAATCTAGGGTTAGTATGTATGTATGTATGTATGTATAATGTTTTAAGTTAATTTTTTTTAGTTTTAAGAGAGAATGTGTGAGTGAGGGAGGGACAGAGGAGGGGAGAGAATCCTAAGCAGGCCCCACACTGTCAGCATCAGAGCCGGTGTGGGGCTCAAACCCACAAACTATGAGATCATGACCTGAGCCGAAATCAAGAGTCAGATGCTTAAGGACTGAGCTACCCAGGTGGCCCAAGCATTAGTGTATATTTAGCTAGGTCTGTCTCCTCTAACCACAGAGCCTTTAATATCTCTATAATGCTATATGCTAACTAAAGTGCATGCACGTAAAAGACATTCATTGACACTTCTCCAAAGAAGACATCCAGATGGCCAACAGACACATGAAAAGATGCTCAATGTCACTCACCATCAGGGGAACACAAATCAAAACCACAGTGAGGTACCACCTCACACCTGTCAGAATGGCTCACATTAACAACTCAGGCAACAACGGATGTTGGCCAGGATGCGGAGAAAGGGGAACACTTTTGCACCTTTGGTGGGAATGCAAACTGGTGTGGCCACTCTGGAGAACAGTATGGAGCTCCCTCAAAAAATTAAAAATAGAACTGCACTATAACTCAGCAATTCCACTAGTAGGTATTTATCCAAAGGAGGAAAAAATGCTGATTCGAAGGGGCACATGCAACCCAATGTTTATAGCAGCACTATCAACAATAGCCAAGTATGGAAAGAGACCAAATGTCTACTGACTGATGAATGGGTAAAGAAGATGTGGTATACATATACAATGGAATATTACTTGTCGAGCTAAAAGATTGAAATCTGGCCATTTGCAACAACATGGATGGAACTAGAGTGTATTATGCTAAGCGACATAAGTCACGCAGAGAAAGACAAATATCATATGATTTCACTCATATGTGGAGTTCAAGAAACAAAACAGATGAACAAAAGGGAAGAGAAGGAAAAATAAGATAAAAACAGAGGGAGGCAAACCATAAGAGACTCTTAAATACGTAGAGCAAACTGAGGGTTTCTGGAGGTGAGGTGGCTGGGGGGATGAATTAAATGGGTGATGGGCATTAAGGAGGGCACTGTTAGGATGAGCACTGGCTGTTATATGTAAGTGATGAATCACTAAATTCTATTACTGAAATCATTCTTACACCATATGTTAACTAACTTGTTTTTAAATTTAAAAATACAACCAATAATTTTTTTTTCAAACCCTCCTCCAAAAATAAAGTGTATGCACATTCCTTTACAAACACAGACTTCATAGGTCTGGAAGGTGGGTGGGACAAGTACTACTCTCTTACCTTACAGAGAGGAGAGAACTGAGTTACAAGATGGGAACTGGTCAAGGTATGGAGGGAGCCATTGACATCGATGGAAAAAGCCTGTGTCTTCTTTTTTTAAAAAAAAAATTTTTTTATTACGTTTATTTATTTTTGAGACAGAGAGAGACAAAGCATGAACGGGGGAGGGTCAGAGAGAGGGAGACACAGAATCTGAAACAGGCTCCAGGCTCTGAGCTGTCAGCACAGAGCCCGACGCGGGGCTCAAACTCATGGACCGCGAGCTCATGACCTGAGCCGAAGTCGGCCGCTTAACCTTGTGAGCCACCCAGGCGCCCCAAAGCCTGTGTCTTCTATTCCTTTTCCTTTCCTCTACTAAATGTTATTTCCTTCAGAATGAAAAATAAGCTTTTTGTAAAATGATTAGTTATTTTTAAGAAGCTCTGCTTTTTATATGCCCTATTTCCACTGGCAAGAAAGGTGGGGTAATACATGTAACGTGGGTTTAAGCCATAGGTGTGTTAAAGCTAGAAGACATTTTGGAGGGTTCTCAGTTGAACTGCACATTCAATTAAACTCACCTATTCTGGTTGATCGTTTTTATTTTACTTTTTTATTGTTACAGTAATAACAACTGTAATAAAACGTGACCTTGAATTTCCACAGTGCCTTTCCTTTCCAGAACTCAAAATACCATCACGAAGATGATCCCATGCACTTGCGACGGACCTGAGAGAGTTTGTCTTGAAAACACCCATTCAGAGTGTGCTTGCCTGCGATATGACCCTTAAAATGAAGATGTTGATGAATCTGCATTAAGGTTCATTCACTATTATGCTCAGCAGCAACCTTCGTATTCACGCACTTAATTCATTTGGTATTCTAAGTATATCATATGCTATACAATTTATTTTATAAAAAGAAGTATATAACCCTACACTGTGTCTCATTTTCCCACCAATGTAATATGAAGGTCAAGAATATCCTTGATATGTGTAATGAAAAAGTTGGTTGTAAGTAAATGCTTTAGTTAGAGAATAATATTTAGAGACGAAAACGCTTAATGTACTAAGGGTAACCTTGCTCCCTGAGATACTAATTGCAGACAAGCCTTTTTTTTTCTTAACCCCACAACTAATTTTCCTTGTCCCCAGTTCAGCCCAAGGGAGCATATTAATCACTTTAATTCATCATAAGCCAATGCCTGTGAATAAATAATAAACCTACTTTTCTCCAGAAAAAAAAAAAAATGTAACTTCTCTTTCAAGTCTTCCCAAGATGAACGTTCACATCCTCTCCTTAGCTGGAGACACAAACCCCTCGACTTCAATGGAAGATCCTAGCGTAATAAGTACATTGTGTTCATTGACTTGCTCAATCAATGGAACAATGCTTCACATTCATCGGCAATAAGGAAGTCACCCCACACTTGGCCCGTGGCAGAATATGGGCCATAGCAAACCTGGCTTCTGGGGGGACTTGTATGGGTGTTACAGATGGTTTGTGTTTTGCTTCAGTTTCATCTCACTACTCTAGCTTGGAGGTCACCTCCTGAGTCAATTGAATTACTTTTGCAAAGTCACAGAACGCGTAGGAATTTTTTTCTCAAGATTCAAGATACCGTTGTCTATTGAGTAGCTAAGAAATAAATAAATAAATTGCATTAACAATAAGAAATTGAAAGTGGGGGTTGGGGGATGAGTAAGGTATGCAGGTGAATAATCAGGCATTGGAGCAACAATTAATACGATAGCACGGCCTATCGACATTCTCATTTCGTTCTATTTTATTGCGAACATTAACTACATTTTCATTATAATGGAATATGTTCATAATGGAAATGCATATACATTTAAACATTTGACATGTTTGAAATGAAATCGAATGAGATTTCACAGCATGCTTCACGATATCAGATTCTGAGGCTTTGGAAGAGTATCCTTGTGGGAAAGTGGCCTGTGTAACATTCTTGTTTAAATTGTAAAATGTGACGGTTCCTTGATGAAATGACAGCTAAAACTCTGAACAGACTTCAGAATTCTTGGCAGGGATATTCAACTGGAATAAGCCTTGGAAGTTCCCTTGATGGTGAAAATTGTGCGATATGGTTGACTTACTAGGTGTTTGAGGTATATTTGCTGAGAGTTATTGTTTCTAATGACAATAATATCAGGGTATTGCAAATGTATAACTAGGCTAACTTTTAGAATCAGAAAGACCTGGAAGTCATCAAAAATCATTGCCCATGACCAATTTCAAGATGAACTTGTTTCAAATTCCCTCCTGTGTTAATCATTAAAAAGAAAGAGGAGAGAAGGGGAGGAAAGACCAGGGAAAGGGAGAAAAGAACCGCAAGCCAGAAATTTACTCATAAATGTGATTTCCTGTTTTACAGCCCTATTGTTGCTTCCCTGAAAGGTTAAAAATCAAGGTTACAAATGAAGGAAATTCCTGTCCTTGTGCTCTATAGTTCAGTAGCCTAAATTTTGACTTTTCCAGTTTGTATCTATTATTATTCTTTAACCCCAAGTCAACCATAGTTCCAAATTTGAAGAATATTGCTTCACTGACAGTGATTTTTTTATCATCATCATCATCATCATCATCTGTGGGGAATAACCTTAGGAAATCCCTGAGCCTGCACCAATGGGTTAACAAGGCATAAAGAATTCCAAAGCCATAGGACGCTCATATCCAAGTTTGGGTAAACAAGATTAGGTAAATAGGTATAGAGAGGGCGGAGCAAAAGCTCCAGTATAGAGAAGGTGAGGCAGAGGCTCCAGTATGTTTTGTATTAACCCAAACCCCTAACCCCACCTATCTTTAAGACCCCCTTTCCCTCACTCCCATGAGTTAATGTTCACAGTTTCATTGTCTCTTTGTGCACATCCATCAACATGTCTGTAAGCCTTCTGATCCTAATAAAAATGGGGCAAGGACCCTTACTGGGGAGTCTTGTCTCTTTCTGGACATTAGCCATCTCTCACATTTTAATCCTGTGTCCCTCTTTCTTGCTTGAGAAGAGAGAACTCTAGACCAAGAGTCTAGGACCATCATCATCATCATCATCATCTTGTAATTGGTGAGATGGAGGAGGTAACACGCCTACAAAGACATCTCTTGATGATTTCTACTCCAGTTAGGCAGATATTTAATAAACTGGACTAGCATATACAAATAGGAATCACATTCTTCTGAAGACGCCAAGAAGGAAATTTCTCATTAACCTACTTTATGCCAATTACTGTTTATCAAGTTACATATGGAGTAATACTGTTTCCATCACTTATACTCAGCCACGGGCTGGGTTGGCCCCTCCCGTGAACTTGCACAGTTGGAAACCGTTGTGGCCTTTTTGTTGTTGGTGTGATAAACCTATTCTTTGTCCCTTGCCTTTGTCTTTAAAGTGAAGAGCTAAATGCTTTGTTTATTAATTTTGTTTACTTATGATATGTGGTATTAATGTGTATACACACATACAAAATAGGCCCATCTATGAAAACTAAACTGTATCTTAAAAGGTCATATCTATATGGAATAAAATTAAAAAGGTGAAAAAGAGTATTTACTAGAAAATAAGTCTCTTTTGGGGCACTTGAGTTGCTCAGTCGTCTAGCTCCAGACTCTCGGTTTCGACTCAGTTTATGATCTTGTGGTTTGGGGTATCCAGCCCCGTGTTGAGCTCTGTGCTGACAGCATAGAGCTTCCTTGGGATCCTCTCTCTCTCTTCCTCTCTTTCTGCCCCTCGTCCACTTGTGCTGCATCTCTGACAATAAATAAATAAACTTAAAAACATATTTAAAAAAAAAAGAAGTCTCCTTTAACCTTTATCCATGAGGCTTCAGACTGTTCTTGGGTATCTAGATTCAGTCACTGATTCATTTCAATCAATACATTTTTTTTGGTGATTTTTGATAAATTTTCAATGCATTTGTAAGCATAAATTGTACATGGGTATATCTGTGTGCGTGTATGCTTAATGTTGGCCAACATTTCTGTTTTCAGTAATATATTTACGTGTGTGTGTGTGTGTGTGTGTGTGTGTGTGTTGTGTTTAGCCATAAAAATATACTTGGGGATAACTCCTTACAAGACTCTGTAGACCTGTCTCATTCTTTTCAACGTTGTTACAGCATTCCACTGTATAAGATGATCTTATTATTTTGTAGTGTTCTCATTTATCCCACTGAATTACTTTTGCCCTAAATTCAACCATTTTAAAATTAAGATGATAACTCTGTTGTTTGACTTGTATTTATAAAAAATTTTCCCTAAAATTTTATAATGAATTAATAATTACAGTTTTTTTCTTAGCTTTGTTTTACTAAGAAATAGCTTTTGTGCTGTTGATGATCTATTCAACAACCATCCTTTCTTAATTTCTGATAGAAACAGAAAATTCTAGCTACTCCTCTCTTTCCTCCCTTGGGGAGAGTGTTATCTGTGTACACCAGCTATTTTAAATTTTTTTTTTTCAACGTTTTTATTTATTTTTGGGACAGAGAGAGACAGAGCATGAACGGGGGAGGGGCAGAGAGAGAGGGAGACACAGAATCGGAAACAGGCTCCAGGCTCCGAGCCATCAGCCCAGAGCCCGACGCGGGGCTCGAACTCACGGACCGCGAGATCGTGACCTGGCTGAAGTCGGACGCTTAACCGACTGCGCCACCCAGGCGCCCCAGCACCAGCTATTTTAAAGAATGTTGGCCAGGAGTTTTCTGGGAGGAGTATCCTTTCAGAAAGCAAAAAATATTTGCATGAGGAAGACCTATGCTGGTCTTCCTTTGAAACATGACTGTATGGGGACGAAATGCTTGGAACCACCTTGAATTCTTAATGTGACAAGGGTGGGTGTGTGAAAAGAGGGGAAAAGTTGTATCTGAGCCACAATCCCACACTTAGTTCATTTAACTGTAGATTTCTTCTTATGTGTGAAAACCTTTATTTATTTTAGGTTTATTTTATTTTTATTTAGTGTGTGTGTGTGTGTGTGTGTGTGTAGAGAGAAAGAGAGAGAGCAGAGAAAAAGAAGAGAGAGATAGAGGGGGAAAGAGAATCCCAAGCAGACTCTGTGCTGCCTTCGTAGAGCCTGAGGTGGGGCTTGATCTCAGTAACCATGAGATCATGACCTGAGCTGAAATCAAGAGTCAGATGCTTAACCCACTGAGCCATCCAGGTTCCCCAAAGCCTTATTTTTACATGACTTTTGTCACTAGCAATTGAGCTAACAGAGACTCCAACATATTGCCAGGGACCAAGCACCCAAGAACAGACAGATAATCCTTTTGCCCCCCATATAAGGCGGACGTTTTGTCTTTCTGTATCAGGGTTCTAGTTTTTCACTTGTTGACTAACCCATATCTGTGCCAGAATCTATGCTGGAAACTATTTTGTTTGGTTATTCTGGATTATAAGCTCCAGCAAATGGTATTTACTTTCAGACTGTGATAAAATGTAGATAATGATAATTGGCAATACTACAAATGACATCTTCATCATGGGTTTTCAATTCATAAATATGTTTTTGGAAGGCAATAAAATATTACAACATAAAATCTCATTTTAACATAATCTTTATTTCTTGGCAAAAAAATTGCTGATTTCACTTATGAAATGAAAGTGGCTACCAAAAAAAAAAAGAAAAAGACCTTAAGAGCATATGAGTTTTTACATTGTGGTTTGTGATGTTAATATATTAATGAGTACAGTATAAGGTGCATTTATGGATTTTACTGTAGTACTTTGGAGAAAAAACATTCACGAAAGGTCAGTGATATCACTTTGGTCTATATAAAGGAACAATGGGACATATTTTATGTGAGGTTTTTTCCTCAAGAAAAAGAATGAAGGTAATAAGAAAAATGTGATTTCAGTAAAAGTGTATTTGAGTCTGACTTTATGCTACTTTATCAAATGGTACATGCGCTTAAAGAAATGAAACAGAACTAGGTGTTTCAGTCGGTTGAGTGACAAGCTCTTGATTCCCACTCAGGTCACGATCCCAGGGTCACAGGATTGAGCCCTGCATCAGGCTCCGAGTTGAACATGGGGGCTGCTTAAGATTTTCTCTCTCCCTCTGTCCCTCTTCCCTGCTTGCACTCTCTCTCTCTCTCTTTCTCTCTCTCTCAAATAAAAATAGAACGAAATGAAACAAAACAGAAGAAACTATACCAAATCATATAATAAGAGTTAAAGTGAATAGATGTTCTAGAAGTTCCATTTCATAAGGAAATATGTGCCAGCCTCTTTACCTTAGTGAAAGATCACAGGTAAAAGTAAGCAGGCTTGTCAGATTAAAAGTACCACTGAAGGTTTCTTTTTTTATTTCTTGTTTTTTAATGTTTTATTTACTTTTTGACAGAGAGAGTGCACAAGCAGGGGAGGGGCAGAGAGAGGGGGACAGAAGATTCCAAGCAGGCTGTGCCCTGACAGGCTGACAGCAGAAAGCCCGATGTGGGGCTCGAACTTAGGAACCTTGAGTTCATGACCTGAGCCGAAGTCGGACGTTCAACCGTCTGAGCCACACAGGTGCCGGCCACTGAAGATTTCTAAAGGAAAGGATTATATGGGACTAACACAGTCACTTCCTATTTATTTGAAGCTCTACAATTCATTGAGAAAAAAATGCAATTAATTATGTGGCAATATAATTAAAATAGCTATTAAATTTTGGAATCATAAATATTTTTACTGCCACAACTAGATGGTGAAAAAGAATTGCTACTTTTCGATGGCATCCTTCAACATTAATCTGCAGGATCCTGTTTTATAATGCATTTACCACAGCGTAATCTCATCTCTACTATGTAAATCAAGTTAGATTCCTTTTTCGTTCATTTGCAGCACATTTTCCTGGTGGTGGCTAGATAAATGTTTCAGTGAAGGATAATTTGGTTGCCCTCCAGCACGTGAGTGTCTGGTATTGCAAAATCAAGGAATCGGTGTCACATTAAGGCAATTCTTATAATATAATCAAAGTTCTCATGTTGTACTCTCCTTTAGATGAAACAAACTAATGAAACGTATTGACCCTCCTCACGCACTTCTGAAGCAAAATGACTAAGCAGTATTGAGACTACATGAAATACATTGACATTGATTGTGAAGTCGGCTTTTCTCAGTCACATTGGTGGCTGATTAAAGTGTCACATTGACAATATAGCCCCTTTTGAACAGGAAATTAATACCAGCTTGGTCGCAAAGAGAATCATCTTCCACAAGGAAACTCGTATCGTGTCTTTAATCCTTCTTAGGAAAAAAAAAAAAAAGGCCACATCATTTGCACTAGAACAAGCTTGAGTTTTCTTGTTATGAGAGAAAAATCAGAAGTGTCAACACTTTAATTATTTCGAAAAAAAAATGCCTATGGTAGTTCATGCTTATTTATGAATAACTCTCAAAACGCAGGAGACAAAGAGTAAGAAATGTTTGAACCTTTCACTATCTCACATGAATGGGAATTTACTTTAAGTATTGAAAGGTGAAGGTATTACATAAATGTTTAGCATCATTCGTTTCTTATACATGAGAAAAGAAAAGAAACAGCATAATTCTTCAATTCTAGTTGTTCGATATTATACTCAAACATATACAATAAAACCTTCGATGGCGAGTAATTTGTTCTGCGAGCGTTCTGCAAGACGAGAAAACATTTCTAATAAATTTTAACTTGATAGACGAATAATGTCTTGCAACGCGACACTGAATGTCACAGGATCACAACTGAGCCGATTGAAATTCACTTTGCTATGCGAGTACTGTGGATTACAAGCACGTTTCCGGAATGAATCATGCTCGAAAACCAAGGTTTCACTGTAATTCCATCCGCAGTAAATTTCTTGTTGTAGAAGCTACCTTGTGCCACTCTTTTAGGATTCCAAATGTGAAAGAACCTGCAAGATAAGGGATCGAAGTGTGGGCACATTTCATATGCCAACCCCTAATGTCCTGTTCCCTCTTGTCATGGAGGGAGGAAATGGACACTCTAAATTTCACGCTTTCCATTATTTCATTAATTTCCCTTTAAATCTTGCTTCATAATTCACTCAGTTAGATAATACAATGTTGATATTCCTCATCTTCATTAAGGATCAACATCTGCTTCTGCAGGACAGGCATTATCACTAGATCTCCTCCAGCAGAATAGGCATGGGAGGAATGAGGTGGATACCGAAGGTGAGGGAAGGGATGCTGATGTCATTAGGGCTATCTTTTTAAAAATTCAACCATGACAAGATCAAGGGTAAGATCTCATGCAGACCTGAGTTCTTGCTGTATGTAGAACCCAAGTTCTTCACTGTTCTCCCATGATTTGCCATTCCCCTTTTCCTAGCTTTCACTTCCATTGGGTTCGCCTCACCGCTCTCCTGAAAAATTGGACAATTTCCACGTGTGGCTGTTACTCTCTTTCCCACCTGCCTGCTGGAATATATTTGGTTATGATTTGATAGGTTGTAGTCACACTGTGTTATAACGAAAGACAAGTGTTTTCACAATCAAGATTTCTGTTCCCCTTGCCTACTTCCCCAACCTCCCTAACCGCCCCCCAGCCTACCCCAGTTACAGTGTCTCAGCCTTGAGTAGCTTTTGCTTGGGCCAAGTTGCTTTTCTTCTTAATCACTTGCTCATTAAAGCTCACTAGCTTTTTGAGCAAGTAGTTAAGTAGTAATGAAGTAACATAGTAACAATGTCTCCTCTATTTCCAAATGGACGCCTAGGAGCTCAGAGAGCTGTTTCCTTTATCTGCCCATTTGTAACACTAGAAAGCAAATGCAAAAAGAGGGGGGAAAAAAAAGAAAAAAAACACCCTCAAAGGAAACATAGTTTCTCACTCTAGACATGCCTTGAATACTTCTGTGTTCAAAGTTCAGAGTCTGCCAGCACATCGGTTCAGGCTTCCTAGCCTGAGTTGAGTGAAAAACAGTTTGAAAGGCTGGGGAGTTGACAACTGCTGTGGAGGATAATACGCAAATGCTCTGACAATTACCCTTGGTCCAATACTTGAAACACTATTGTTGAGTATTAGGAGTTCAGCGTTTATTTCACACATCAGTCTCTTTTCAGGTGTGTGATTTGCAAGTATTTTCTCCCATTCTGTGGATTGGATTTTGACTCTATTGATAGTGATGTTTTGATGCACAAAAGTTTCACATTTTAATGAAATCCAGCTTTACTGTTTCTTTTGTGGCGAAGCTTTCGGTGTCATAAAAAAAAAAAATCATTGCCAAATCCAATGTCATGAAGATTTTCTTCTGTGAATTTCAGTTTTAGTTCTTACATTTAGGTCTTTGATCCATTTTCAGTTAGTTTTTGTGGGCAAAGGACTTGAATAGACATTTCTCTGAAGAGAGGCTAATGGTCAAAAAGCATGTGAAAAGAAGCTTATCATTAGTAATCATGAAGGAAATGCAAACCACAATGAGATACCACTTCTCACCTGTCAGGATGGCTATTGGCAAAACAAACAAAAAGCAAATAATAACAAGTGCTGGCAAGGATGAGGAGAAAGTGGAAACATAGTGCACTGCTGGTGGAAATTCAAAATGGTGCCCCTACAGTGCAACCAGCATGGTGTTCGCTCAGAATTAAAAACCGAATTGCCATATGATCCAGCCATTTCACTTTTGGGTATATACCCCCAAAGAATCTAAAGCAAGGAAACAAAGAAATATTAGACACCCGTGTTTATAGCAGCATTGTTTACACTAGCCAAGTGTCCATTGATGGGGGTGCATGGATAAATAAAATGGAGTGTACATACAATGAAAAGAAATTCTGAAATGGATGAAACTTGAAGACATTATGTAAGTGAAATAAGTTGATCACAAAAGAATACACGCCATATGATTCCACTCAAATGACGTACTCTTACTAGTAAAACTCATAAAGACTCAAAGTTGAGTGGTGGTGGTCAGAGCATGGGGGGCAGAGGCATTGGAGAGTTAGTGTTTAATGGGTAGAAATTCATTTTGCAATGTGCAAAACGTTCCATGAGGAGACAGTGGTGATGATTGTATGGCAATGTGAATGTCCTTAATAACCCTGAATGGCACACTTAGAAATAACTAAAATGGTAAATTTTACATAATGCATATTTTACCACAATTTTAAAAGGTAATTTAAAAAAAAACACATTTTAGATTTTGAAAAATTCTAGAACAGAGAAAGGATTAGATAGCTGGTTAATCAACCAATTCATTCCATACTCATTAAGTCCTTTCACTTTTATATACACTAAACTCCACTAATTTTTAAAATATGAGATAAAATTACTGTCTTCTAGGATCTTACAGTCCAAAGAAGAATCACATAAAGAAGCGTTACTAAATGTAAAAATTGAAAACTGGAGTATACATATCCCCAGGGTAAGATGATCAGTTGAGATATTTTAATAAGGAATTCTAACTCTGTAAACTTTTTAAAAAAATAGTTGCTTTATTGAGATATCATGCAAGATGCAATTCATCCATTTAAAGTGTACAACTCAATATTTTTTAGTATATTCACAGAGTTGGCAACCAAAACCCCAATCAATTTTAGAACCTTTTCATCGGCCACAAAACAATTTTGCTCTCCATTCACAGTCACTCTCCATTTTCCCAATTTTTCTATCCTGCCCAAACCTAGGTTACTTCTAACCTATTTTCTGTTTGTATCTACCTTTTTCTTTGTAAAAAATGGTTATCTATTTATTTTGAGAGAGAGAGAGAGAGAGAACATGAGTGGAAGAGGGGCAGACAGAGAGAGAGAAAGAGTATCCCAAGCAAGCTCCATGCTGTCAACATGGAACCCAACACAGGGCTCAATCCCACAGATGAGGAGACCATGACCTGAGCCAAAATCAAGAGTTGGATGCTTCACCAACTGAGCCACCTGGGCACCCCTGTCTGTATCTTCTTTCTGTCTCTATGGATTTGCCTATACGGACATTTAGTATGAATGAAATAACACTCTATGTAATTTTCCATGCCCGATGGCTTTCCCTTAGCATAATATTTCAAGGTTCATTCATTTTGTAGCATGAATTAATACTTCATCTTTTTTATTGTTAAATAGTTTTCTCTTATATGGTTATACATTTTTTATCCACTCATCAATTGATGGACATATAGGTTCTCTCCACTTTGGGGCTATTATTAATAATACTGTTATGAACATTCACATACACGATTTCTTGCATTGTCCATATATGTTTCACTTCTCACATGTGTATACATAGGAATGAGAAATCTGTATTCAACTTTTGAGGAACTTCAGGTTATCGTCCAAAGTAAGTGCATCATTTTACATTCCCACGAGCAATGTATGAAAGTTCCAATTTCTCCACATCTTCAACAATAATTGCAATTAACTGTCTTTCTTTTAAGCCAAACTAATATAGGTGAAGTGCTACCTCATTATGCCTTTGATGTGTATTTTCCTGATGGGCATCTCCCTTTATTTTAATAGTCTTTAGCATTTATATTTTTGTGGATGTTTTTAATTAAATGGAATACTTTGAGAGAGTAATAAACATGTGTTTGTTGGTTTTATAGGAGATGCATGGTTAAAATTCTTCATGGATGGTTTGGATGGTAAGAAAATGTGGAGAATTGAGGAACTTAATAAACGCTCAAGTATAAGGAAGCAAAGTGCGTAGTGAGAGCAGAAATAAAGCAGTTCTCAGGGGAAGGGATCTTGCAGTTGACTCTTTAGACATGGATAGCTATGGACCTGTTGGGCTTGTGGAGCGGGACAGGAAGGCATCACAGGGCAAAGAGTAACATTTTAAAACATCCACAGAAGAGTCAGGGAATTTATCAATCTTGGTGAATCTTGAATTTTCTGAAATTATTTGCAAGTGCAAAATGCCCTTAAGGGAATGATAAAATGTGGTTCAGCAATGGAAGACAAGGACCAACAGTGGAAGTTTTCTTATGTTCTGCTCATCTTATGTGCAAAGGGGAGTCATAGAAGATTTTGAGGCTGAGAATAACCCTATTTGCTTAAAAAAAAGATTATCCCCACGACTATATCAGAAATAATGTATGGTGGTTAGTCCATAACTAGAGATACCAGCTCAGATGAGGAATGATTAGGACCCAAAGCTTGCTAGTGATTTATTAATATCTGAGGTTTGAGTTCATACCTATTAAAAATGTTCATTTTTACCTTCGTTCACTTCTTGGGTATTTGCCACACATTTTAAACATATTAATAGTAATAGGTTTTAGTATTAATTTAAATACAAAATATATCCTTCTGGAAAGTATACTTCAAAGCAAGAGATTTTCCATAATGCTTATTTTATAGAAACGGAATTCTTACCCAGGGGCTTGGGGATCCCCAGGGAGTTAATGAGTGGGTACCAGGGAGTCTATATACTCTCTGACATTGTATGAAAATGTGTTTCTGTGTGTGTGTATTTCTGTGTGTGTCTGCGTGTCTGTGTATGCATGTGTGTGTGTGTGTGTGTGTGTGTGTGTGTGTGCATGTGTGTGTACCCACGTGACATTTTCCTGGGCAAAACGCTATAACCTCTATCTAATTCTCAAAGGGGCCTTCAGCATTGATAAAGACCAGGAAGCTTTATCACCCTGCTACAAAGTGAGGAAACGGGGACCAGAGTTAGGTTAGAAGTAAGAATGCTGAGCACTGGTCTGGGATTTCAAAAGAGTTTACGATGTTCTCATCCTCAGGGGACTTTAAGAAAAGAAAAGCTGGGGCGCCTGGGTGGCTCAGTCGGTTGAGCGTCCGACTTCGGCTCAGGTCATGATCTCGCGGTTCGTGAGTTCGAGTCCCGCGTCGGGCTCTGGGCTGATGGCTCAGAGCCTGGAGCCTGCTTCCGATTCTGTGTCTCCCTCTCTCTCTGCCCCTCCCCCGTTCATGCTCTGTCTCTCTCTGTCTCAAAAATAAAAATAAACGTTAAAAATTTAAAAAAAGAAAAGAAAAGCTAATTCCACACATGTACCAATTTATAAGTAGTAAGGCACTTGCTGTTAAACCCAGGGTTTTCAGCCTGTTATCTAGATTTCTGTGTAGACTTTGCATAGAATGACTGTTTCCAATGGACTTGCCCAGAATCAAGTGCTTTTTTGCTTCTGTAAAATGGACTAGCATCAAAAGAATTGCTGGAGAGTTAGGGTAGGAAAGAGATAAAGGGTACTGTATTCTTGTGAAAAAGCAAACATCTGGACATAGAAGAAGGGTGTTTTAAAATTATTTTATACACAAAAGCAGATAGCAGGCTTATGGTTTGTAGATAAAATACAACACAAGTTTAGGGGACCTCACAGATAATGCTCACTTTTTTTTTTCTACTACTGAGCATGAAATAAAGAAAGCATTCTTAAGTTGTTCTGGTAGTGAAGTGTCCCCTAGTATGACAGGTGTAAAACATAATTTCTGTCTAGAATAATCCTTTTCTGGAATGGGGTATGGATGGGAGAGGTAGACCCATAGTTTCCTAGAGGAGAGTTTCAGTGGGTATTTTTGTTTGGCTTTTAAGATGCAATTATTGCCTTTCACTATAGCATGGGTAATTCAGTGGTCAAAGGCAATATTTGTGAAATATACATGTCAGCATGTGACGTCAAACCCCGGAACTGGCATTACAGCCATAGATCCAGGTGATGGAACTCGGCCATATGGCTTCTGGCTATTTATAACATTCCCGAAAAGGTGGCTGTTTCATCCAAATGAGCCTTCACTTATTATAGTGTCCAAGTTTCATGGAAGGGGCCTGCTAACATTACCCGATAGCTCTTGTAAGCAATGCTTAAATCAACGGATCTTTTGTAGTTCTCTTTAATGGAGTCTGGATGATGAATTTACATCTATATATCAGAAACATTGTCTTCTGCCCTACATTACTAATGTCAGAAAATTGCCTCTATACAATTCATCAAAGTATTTCTATAGAGTCACTCTTTTATTATCTTTTCTCTTGCAAACTGTATAATTCCCCTTCATTCCACGTCAGGGAAGACCTTTAATCTTGCCTGGCTGCATTCTGTGGGTCTTTTTACATTAAAGGACTCGAGCAGGTGCCGCTGCAGGCAGTAAAAATGGGAACAAGCAGTGATGGGGATAGTCTTATGGCAGTGACTTAAAAAAACAGCGAGATAGGAAACATTTTCCAATTGATGACAGCCTTAAAACTGGTTTTAAATGTCTGTTTGACAGAAATTAAGATATCACTCATGCTTCCACGCTTCTTTATTTTTCTTCCAGATTTCCCACCCTATCGTATTAATTTATCCTCCTGGCCCACCCCCAACACACACACTTAAATTCTTTGTCCTCTTTAATAACAAAGGCTAAAAAGAGTGAAAATCTGACAATGTAGTGAGTGCATTTCCATCCGAGTAATATAATGGAACCCTTGGACATGACAGACAAGCTTATATGATTCATAATCCTAAACCTTTGATATTTATTCCATTCTTATTCCATTTTCCAGTTGTGTGTGAAGGGAAAGGAGACCCTTAGCAGACCCTTTCCTGAAGGGCAGACGTACTACTGGCAAGTGTATCAGGAACAATGATAATACTAAGAAACACCCTGAAAGGGTAAAGTCAATGATATTTTTAGATGAAATAAAAACACACACATTTAAAATATGAGTTTAAAACCCGAACAAAGATCCCAAAGATACCCCATGGTTAGATACACCGTAGGGAGTTTTATTTCTGCAACCAAGCAGATTCACCTTGCACAAGAAACAAAGATCATTTGACTTGTTCATGTTCTCAAGATGTGAGGGTTGGGCTCAATGGCAATAAAGGTTTTCCGAAAATTGTACGGAAAGTTTGCCTTTTTCCTTTTTTTTGTTTCAAGTTTTTATTTAGATGTTAGTTAGTTAACATATAGTGTAATATTGATCTCAGGATTAGAATTTAGTGATTCATCACTTACACACGACACCCAGGACTCATCACAACAAGTGCCCTCCTTAACCCCCAGTACCCATTTAGCCCATTCCCCTGGCCACCTCCCTTCCAGCCACCCTCAGTTTGTTGTCTCTAGTTAAGAGTCTCTTATGGTTTAGCTATGAAAAGTAATGAAATACACTGTCCAAAGAATAACAGAAAAGAGCTGTAACCGAGACTGATTTGTATTTATTTTTGTTTCTCCAAGCACTCATCAAAATACCTGATACATAGTAATTGTTCAATAAATGGCTTTGGGATTGAGAGGGGACTTCTGAAAATTAGTGGGTATCCTTGGGTTTTATTTTCTTCATTTCTAAATTGAATGTACAGTGGAGGTTAGGAACTAAGGTTGTGGAGTTATCCAGTTGAGAGAGGACTAATCCTAACTGTACCGTATGTCTAAAATACAAGCAGAGTGGAGAGAGGGTTTCCCAAGGTTCTCTTCCTTGTGTGCCTGGATTAGAGTTGGTCTTTAGAGATTTGTGCATGAGATTAAAAAAAAAATAAAAATAAAATTTTTTTTAAATTTTTTAATGTTTATTCATTTTTGAAAGACAGAGAGAGACAGAGCACAGGCAGGGGTGGGGCGGAGAGAGAGGGGGGCACAGAATCTGAAGCAGGCTCCAGGCTCTGAGCTGTTAGCACAGAGCCCAATGCAGGGCTCGAACTCACAGACTGTGAGATCATGACCTGAGCTGAAGTCGGACGCTCAACCGACTGAACCACACAGGCACCCCTTTTTAAATTTTTTTAAAATGTTTATTTATTTTTGAGAGATAGACAGTGTATGAGCTGGAGAGGGCCAGAGAGAGATGGAGACACAGAATTTGAAGCAGGCTCCAGGCTCTGAGCTGTCAGCACAGAGCCCGACGCCGGGCTTGAACCCACAAGCAGTGAGATCATGACCTGAGCCAAAGTTGGACACTTAACCAACTGAACCACCCAGGAGCCTCTAGAAATTTAGAAAGTGGAAGTGAAGGATCAGCCAATACATATGGGAGATCAATGCAAGACCCCAGAGATCATTGGACTGTTCATTATGCCTGATCTGCCACTGACCATGGATTTGAGGCAGTAATCAGTTTCCTCCTGACAGATAGGCTTCTTCAACTTCCTTAAGTCCTACACAGATATTTTTTATGGGAAAAAGGACATCACGCAGGCCACCTGCATCATCAGATGTAGACTTGGGTCTACTTTGTTGTCTCAGGTTCCAGATTATTCTTGCTTTGCATCCAGTTTTCTTCCCACTCATCCATCTTCTCTCCTGAGGACATTCCATGACCGGGGGACCACCACCAGATGCAAAAGCAAAAGTCTTCCCTAGACCCCTTTAACACCCTCCTTTTATGGTTTCTGATTAGTGACTTTTCTCTCATCCTCCATCTACTTTCAAAACTTTACGACCCCAGCTCCTTCCACAATTGTTTAAATTCTAACCTCTATAGTACACCCCATTCGCCAAATGGGAGAACACCTGGGCACACCCAAACTAATATAATTATTAGTATTGGTACTAGAAGAGGTTGCATATAGGCTTTCCAAATTGGTTCTGGTATATCTGAAATTGGTTTTCTGATTTGATTCATTTTAAAGGAATCAGTGGCCCTATCTCCAGTGGTAAAAGGACACTGATTGTTCAGGCCACGGAGTAGCACATTTCTTATCACCTGTGTACAGTTAAAATCAAGTGGCTACGGAAGACCCGACTTGGAGTTATCAAGTAAGTAGCTGTTGCCATTGTACATTTCTTTTACAATAAAGAGGTTGAAGGTTTGGTTGACTACTTCTAAGTGCGGTACAGAACTTGAGGGTTCTGAAACCAGATTTATCTCTTCCTGTGGGTTGCTGATTACATTTCAAATGGAATTCATACCCACGCAAAGTCTTTTATTTTGTCATTGGGGCACTGATGGAATGCGATGGAGACCCTGAAAACTAGGATGAGGTCATAAGGACAGATTCCCGTTGAAGCTGGGGTCCTTAACTCTCTAGAGTCTGAAAAGTCCTTTCCAGTACAAGCAGCCTTACTCTCCCAACTGAAGAGATCGTCCCCACTTTTCTTGAAGAGACGGTAGTGGCCTCTTCTATGGTACGTGTCTTATAGGGGACTACTGAACTCTCCAATGTCTAACCCAATCATTCTCATTGTATCTAATCCAATAACCAGACAAGTTTTGGAAGACACTAAGGGAACAAAAAAAATTGCATGGTTTTCCAGTTTATATTGGCAGATCCTGCCTGGAATACATCTATGGGAATGGATGGATGGGAATTTGGATAAGAATAAAATGAAAATAATGTTGTTTTGAATCGAATGTGCAGAGGTGGCGAGGAGTAGCTTAACATTTTGCTTCCTTGGTTGGTTGAAATATGGAGCCATACTCAGTACTGAATGAAGAGGAAATACCAGTAGGTTTTTTTGATGTGAGACCTGATTACTCATTCCTTAAGTATGTCTTCCAAAAGAGGCCAGAGAATGCTTCCTTTGTCACAGTTTTCAGAATACACTGGTAAGCAGAGTACTGGCATCCTTATGAACTCTGTGGTGGCTATTTCCTGTAAGCCAAATATAAGAGAGGGATGTGCTTCCATCAAACTGGATTCCCTGGATTCAATATTAATGAGAGAAACTTGGGGTTGGAGAAATCAGGTGGAAGCATGTAATCACCAGAAGCAGGATGTGTGTGATAACCATGGGGAGAACAGAGCCATAGTACTATTCAGAAGGATTTGACACCCAGAGATCTTTGGCATTTCTGGTGTTCTTCTAAATTAAGTAGATGTGCATCTTACTAATATCTTACTTTGGGTGTATGAGCGGAAAATCCCTCTGTCTGGTGAAAAGAAGTATGGATGAATCACCACAGTAGAGAGACATAAGCCTTCAACAAACTCCAAGATTTGAGCCAGTTCATGGTCCCAGAGCAAACTCACGTAAGACGGGAGGAGGGAATGAAGCTCACTTTAGGAATGACTGCACTACCAAAAACTTATACCATAATTCTTCCTCCTAGCCTCCCCCAGAGGGACCTGCAACTATTTAGCAGGGCGACGTGTGCCAAGAAAGAAGAAATAACCCAACCTTCCAGAGATAGCTAGTCGTTGACTCTGCACCAACATTAATTACTGAAACCTAAAACACCACTGTGGTCCACCAGTCAGTATGGGTTGATCAGGTGATCCATGGCATTTTGACTTGCGTCCATCTCACAGTGGGCTGGGGCCTGGATCCACTCTGTGCTTATTTTCCCAGATTCAGAACGCATAGTTGGAGTAGACATACTTAGTAATTGGCAAAGTCTCTATATTGGGTCCCCAGCCTGTGGAGTGAAGACAGCTATGACAGGAAGGACCAGGAAGGCAGTAGAGCTGCTTTTAGCTACCAAAGTAATAATGATAAATAAATCAACGCAGTTCTGGAGAGAAGGCAGAGACTACTGATATGATCAAGGATCTGAGACATGCAAGATTGTGATTCTTACCTCACCCTCTTCAACTCACCTATTCAGTTGGTGCAGAAGACACTACTCTTCAGTGTCCCACTTCAGGGCCTTGTCAAGCTTTCAGTTCTTTTTCCTATATCTAATTAGGGATCTTGACCACTTCTTCATTCCCTAGGGCATTATCTTGTCCTATTACACTGATACCGTGCTGCTTAGAGCTGATGAGTGGGAAGTCACAACTATCTAAACAATTTGCTAAGGCATATGAATGCCAAAAGAGTGGGCATATGTGCTACAAGAATTCAAGGGACTACTAGATCAGTGAAGTTCCTAGGGTTCTACTTGTGTGAGACTTGCTGAACTATCCCTTTCGAGGTAAAGGACAAGCGTTTGCATCTGTCTCCTACTACAAGAGACACAATACCTAGTAGACCTTTCTGAATTTTGGAAGCAACATACATCTCACTTGGGTGTGCTATTCAAACCTACTTACCAAGTGACCCAAAGGTTCTGGGTTGGGCCTAGAAGAAGAGACGGTCCTCAACAGATTCAAACGTCTCCATACTAAGATCAAATGACCAAGAAAATCTGCCGGAAATTAATGGGATACTCTGGCAGTCAGGGATACTATATGGCAGGTCTCTATATGTGAATGCCAATGCACACCTTTTAGATTTTTGAGTTCAGCTATACAACTCCGCAAATAAATCCTCTTCATCTGAGGAATAGCTTCTGGCTTACAGAAGACTAAATGCTTCACTATAGGCTGCCAAGCCACCATGTAACGGGAACTGCCCATCATAAGCTGGAGGTTGTGTGACTCACAAGTTATAAAGTTTAGCTTATAAAGCAGCATTCTATCAGTCAGAAGCAGCATGTATGAGAGCAGACATTCACTTTATATGAGAGCAGACTCCTATTCCTATTACATTGCTCTCCGTCAACCCATACAAGTGATCTTAACCGAAGGCACCTATGTGCAGTTGACTAAAAAAGAAAAAAAGAAAAGGGCTTCATTTATAACTGGTTCTTTTACAATATGCTAGCCTCGCCTGAAGACTGATAGCCTGTACAATGTCTCCAGTTCCAGCCTAGGGGGGCCCTGAAAGATAGTGGTAAAGCAAATTCTCCTAGTGAGTAGAGCTTCAAAGAATCCACCATATTATTTATTGAGTCTAGAATGAGACATCGCGGTGGCCAATGACTAAGAGTTGGTAGTAGGATCCTAGAAACAACAAATCTGGAGAATTATCTTTAAGGACATCTGGGGAAAGTTTGCAGACAGACTTTTGTTTAACTGGGTGCAAAGTGAAGCTCTTGTTTCATGTGACTGTCCACCAAATGGAAAGCTCAGCATGTGACTGTCCACCAAATGGAAAGCTCAGCATGTGACTGTCCACCAAATGGAAAGCTCAGCGGAAGAATATCTTCATAAGCAGATGGACAAGATAATCATTTGTATAGATGTCCCTCAGTCTCTTTATGCAGTCATTCTTTTCCTTTGCTTAATGGGTCAATGAACAAATTAACCAAGGTGGCCGGAATAGAAGTTTATGCATGGGCTCAACAACAAGGACTTCCACTCCCCAAAGATGAGTTGCTACAGCAACTACCAAATGTCCAACCTGCTAGCAGCAGAGACCAACCCTAATCTCCTCATGTGGAACCATTCCCCAGAGGGATCATCCAATAGCCTGATAACGGGTGGATCATGTTGAACCTCTTCCATCATGAGAGAGGAAGGGTTTTGTTCTCACTGGAGTACACACGTATTTTAGATGTGGAATTGCCTTTCCTGCCCACAATGCCTCTGTCCAAATAACATCTATATATGTACAGAATGGCCTATGAAACTTCACAGTATACCCCAAAGTGTCGACATTCATTTTATAGCAAATAAAGTTAACAATGGACTTATGCTCATAAAACTCACTGGCCTTACTGAGTTTCTTATCATGCTGAAGCAGCTAGCCCAACAGAATGGTGAAATCACCATGTAATGCCAGCTGGCCTCATCCTTCAGGGTTGGGATTATGTTCTCCATAAAGTGTTCTATGCTGTATGTCAGTGGTGAAATTATGATGCTATTTCTTCCATAGCAAGGACTCTTGGGTTGGGAGTCAAGGCACGGATCTGAGAGCTTCTCTTCTAACTCTTACTGCCAATGAACCATTAGTGATTTTTGTTTGTTTGTTTCTTTCTCCTGTAACTTTAAACCAGTGATTTAAAGATCTTAGTTTCCAAGGGAGGAATATTTCAACAGAGATTATGGGATAAATTTCATGGAAAAGAAAAGTGAGAGACCTCCTTGGCCACTTTGTGCTCCTGATACTAATGAACGAGGAGGGGATGGTTGAGATTATTGTATAAACTGCCATGATTCAACCGACTGTCAGGCAGGAGCTGGGTTGGCTTACTATAGAGGGCACACGGTGAAGTACACCTGGGATGCAGGAGGTCCCTAAGGTACCTCTTAGTATTCTTATGTCTTCCAATAAGAGTTACTGGAAAATTAAACAATTGGATACGTGTAGGCCCACTAATGGACCAGTCAAGAATAAAGGTCGAGGTCATTCCACCAGACAAGAAACCATATTCACCCAAGTTTCTTGCTGAAAGCAAAGGGAATATGCAAGAGATAGTAAAAGAAGGATACTCTAAATATCAACCACATCCATTGGGCCGTTACAGAGAGTATCTCTGCTTTACCTTAGTGTAATGATATTTGAATATGTATTAACTAATTCCTTTTCCCTGTTCAAAACCGACTTTATATGTTATCGAACGGGGAGTGTGGCTCAGCTTCAATAGGAATAAATATCACCCAAAGATGGATGAACTGAAATTTGGGCTTTGCATCCTTTCCTGGGAAAAGTTCAGTATATTTTCAGTTGTAAAAGGGGTGAGTGCATGATCTTAGGCGGAAGCATGATTTTGCTATTGTCTTTTTTGGAAGTTAAATATAGTCAGAAGAGCATACGAGTGCCAAATTGACATAAGGTGAATGGTGTTGTTCTGTACTGTGTAAATTTGGCTAAGCTGAAACTGTATATCCCAGAATTCTCTTCCATGTATCGTTCTGGGTTTGGTGGAACACAAGGGAAATTAGCACAAGTGTTGGGGGGGTGGAGAGTCAAGCAGCAGCCACTATGCTTTGGGTTTCAGTAGAGGGCCCAGATGCTGCTGTGGTTTGACCAGAGCGATTCGCTCACTCACTCCATTGGTGTGGGGAAGCCGATGAACCCAGAGTCATGGGTCTTCTCCTTATGCTTCTTTGCATCCTGGGCCATGAATGAATCACTGTGTAAATGGGAAACTGCCCTTTCTGAACGTCACCAGGTGTTGGAGTTTAAGTCAGGGAGGAACAGTTGTAGCCTCTGGTTTGTATTTGTCCTTCGTCTTTGTGCCTCAATCCTTCCTTCCTGCCTGCACAGTTTGCTGACTTCTGGAGAGGTCAGTCTCACCATCAGACTCCAATGTTTCCCCAGCCTTTTCTACAAGCTTCTTAAGTCTTAACTCTTCTTAACTTTCCTGCTTAAGGATATTCTTTCTGACTCTCCGATGGATGCCTTATGGATCTGTATTTTCTGACCTTCCTGCATAATTGTGTATGATCAAATAATCATAAGAAATCATTTTTTAAAAGCAGTTTCATTTATATAATTCCAGCTTCCCTGACCAAACCTCAACCGATACAAACTTTGAGTCTGAACCTTTTATTAAATGAGGCATCTGATGGCGTCCAGCATGGCCATCTCGTATCATTCACCTTTAGATTCCTTGACCGGGTGTCATGGTGACAGAATGCGGGCACGGTTCTCGGAGCCCCGTTGTTACTGTGATTAGCCTGGGGATGAAACTTACCACTTTTGCTATTTTGCCCATGTTTTATTTTGCACAAATCCATTTATCTTTCTGTGTTTATATTCTCTGCACTTTGTGCCTTGAGAGGGGATTGAGTTTTGAGAACTGTTGCAAAGGGAATAAAAGGGCTGGGTCAAAACAGCATTCAACAAAAGATAACTGCCTGACACTAGAAAGATTGAAGGCTTTTCCATCATTTTTGTTTATATTGTTGTATATTACTTGTCATTGATCTCAATATTCAGAACCCTGAGGTCTCATTAGCATAAGCTGTTATTGCACCTGCAACCTGCCATGGAAGATCCCCTTGTTTTCCTAACTCTCCTTAACTGCCCCTGACAATGGACTCTTACACCCAAGTGGAAGGCCAGATTAGCTGGTTTGGGTTACTTCTGCTCCGTTTTTGTGGATTTTACTTGTTTTGAGGACTCAGGTCACAGATTAGCAAGGGTGGAAAATTATCTTCTGGGACCAGCTGAAGATTATTTCGAGTACGTGTGAATAGGGGAGGGGCAGAGGGCGGGAGGAGAGAGAATCCCAAGCAGGCTTCACGCCCAGCGTGGAGTCTGATTCGAGGATAATTCTCACAAGTAGGGGATGATGGCCTGAGCAAAAATCAAGAATCGGATGTTTAATCGACTTGACTTGAGATCCACAAGTGAAATATAGGAGTTCCTTTCCTTTTTTTTTTTTAACAATGTTTATTTATTTATTTATTTGACAGAGAAAGAGAGCAGGGAAGGAGCAGAGAGAGAAGGAGAGAGAAAATCCCAAGCAGGCTCTGTGCTGTCAGTACTGAGCCCAACGATCCCATGAACCATGATATCCTGACCTGAGCTGAAACCAAGAGTTGGCCCCTTAACCCGACTGAGCCACCCCGGTACCCCTGGAATATAAGAGTTCTACGAACCCTCTGAATAATATGCAAAATGTTACATGTAAATGCATATATGGTTTTTCTGGAGGAGGAGTTCCGTATTTTTTATTAGATTTCCAGAAGGGCTCATAATTCAAAAGTTCTAAAGCTATAGCTCTACCTGAATCCGTATTTAACTACCTCCAGCAGGTAGATGAGTGGCATGTCTATTTCAGGAGTCACCATTTTTATCCTAAAACTATGCCCTCCCAAAATCATTCCTTCCCATTGCTTCAGTTATAAATGACTTTAAACATTCCGACCACCAATATGACTAAAATGAGTATGACTCTCATTTGTAACCAAACACATGAAAATAACTTAAACCCATCAGCAAAATGAAAGTATTAACACCTCATATGAAGTAAAACACACAAAATCAAGTTCATTCTAGATTTGCAGAGAAGTAGAGATAAAATACAGATAGAATGCTTCTCGTCTTGCTGTTCCCCTTAGACGGCTTAATTCACCTCCATGGCTTCGACTGCAGCTCAACGCAAGCGACTCCAACATCTACCTCCAGGTCAGGGTCATGAGGACGCTCTACTGATGGCCCCTGAGAGGTGAGCTTCCAAGAATGGAAGCCAGTGTTCACAGAGGAAGCCTCTTCACATGGAACCACAATTAGAAAACAAATAACTGCAGACGTGTGGGCATGCATGCATAAAGAATTGGCAGAAATTGGGGCGCCTGGGTGGCGCAGTCGGTTAAGCGTCCGACTTCAGCCAGGTCACGATCTCGCGGTCCGTGAGTTCCAGCCCCGCATCAGGCTTTGGGCTGATGGCTCGGAGCCTGGAGCCTGTTTCCGATTCTGTGTCTCCCTCTCTCTGCCCCTCCCCCGTTCATGTTCTGTCTGTCTCTCTCTGTCCCAAAAATAAATAAAAACCGTTGGGAAAAAAAAAAAATTTAAAAAAAAAAAAAAAAAAAAAAAAAAAAAAAAAAAAAAAGAATTGGCAGAAATTGTCTTCCCTAAAATTTCCAGCACGGTCTTGGGCATGGATGCGTAATGTATGGATGTGAAATGTATTGCACTGTTTCCACCAGCAAAGTCCACTTTTAACACACAACTGCCTTTCAGTGCCTTAGTATAAGAGAAATCTATGTCCACGCTTTGCCTATAGGAAAATACATTGCTTTTTGGTCTTGCAATGAATTATACAGGTTTGCTCATTCCATTTCCTGGCTTGCTTCTGGCTTGTTGCTCTGGCACCTACGAGCCATAAAGCAAGTATATCGTTTAAAAAACATCAACTGGCAAGGATAAATGTGCTCTGAGCCCAGGCACCAAATACTGGGGAAGAAGAAGAAGAAGAAGAACAAGAAGAAGAAGAAGAAGAAGAAGAAGAAACAAATTAAAAAGGATAAGAGCTTTTCAATCAATTTGATAAAAAATTTAAGTTAATTAAAAGAAGACTCTATTTTTCCCTAGAAGGCGACACTGATCATTATTATTAATGCACACCAGTGTTCCATAGCCGTGCATAATGATGGCCTATAACATCAGGAGCGGTTTCATCTGGGGCCTAATTTGTTAGAAAATCTTTTCTAGTATTCTTAAAGTGTGGCCTCTGCTACTGCCTCCCTCCTGTTTCTGGGCTAGTTTTGAACTCTGAATGTCTTCCTTTTTGCCTTCACCTGAGAATTAATTTACAAGATTGTGTTTAGCTTGAAAGTAGTTTCCCAACCTTCCCCCCCCCCAAAAAAAAATCATTTATAAGATTTTCACTTTGCTTTCTTTCTTTCTTTTTTTTCTGGATGTGCTATAAATAGAAACTATTGTCAATGTCACACACATGCAATCTTCTCTTGTGTAAGAACAGCCCTAGCAGAGAGAGCCAAGGGATAGGTGATTACAGGATGTTACATTTTAATTCAAATATTGGAGTTAGGGAAGATTAAGATATTCCCAAAATAAGTGTATCAAGCTTAAGGAGTCATTCACGCTTACGTTTATTCATGTGACTAAATATTTTTTGGGCACTTTCTAATATCAGGCACTGTATTCGATACTGGGATGGATAAAGATGTTTAAAATAGTTCCTGCAACTGATGGGATTATGGTATCTACTGCCTCATCTTGTGTCCTAGATACCACAAGAATAAAAGGAAAATTAAGTCACTACTTTCAAGGGATTACGATTTCATACAAATGCACAAAGTATAGCCTAGTACAGAACAGTGTTCCAGGGGCGCCTGGGTGGCTCATTCGGTTGGGCGACCGACTTCGGCTCAGGTCACGATCTCACGGTCCGTTAGTTCGAGCCCTGCGTCGGGCTCTGTGCTGACAGCTCCGAGCCTGGAGCCTGTTTCAGCCTGTCTCCCTCTCTCTGACCCTCCCTGTTCATGCTCTGTCTTTCTCTGTCTCAAAAATAAATAAACGTTAAAAAAATTAAAATAAATATAAGTAAATAAATAAATAAATAAATACATAAATAGAACAGTGTTCCAGACCATGTGTGTAAAAGGTGTCACATGTGAAAGTCCATGTGAGCTAAAGGGTTTGAAAGAAAGTCTGTGAAGGAGATAATCTTTAAGTTGGATCAGGAAGGAGGAGCTTAAATTATGGCACATCAGTACTATATAACATTCTGCAGTTGCTTAAAAGAATGATAAACTGTTGAGTAAGAAAAAGGAAGCTGTAGATAAATATATACGGTATGATTCATTATTGATAAAAATAAATATTAAAGTCTCAAAAATTAAAAAAAAAGGAAAAAAAAAAGAGTGGTCTGAATTTGGGCAGTTGGTGAGAAAGAAAAGACATGATAGACAGTAAATGTCTTCAAAAGCCACATGGTATTCAGTATTCAGGGATGAAAATACTGGGCTGTCTGCAATACGTGTGGAGCATGGAGAAACCGTCCTAATAGAGACGTACGACAGTGTGGAAAGAGATTTATGTTCTATGTTGTAATCTGCAAAGCACGAGCCAAATCAATTGCAGCATCTTCTCTTGCATGAGACAAAACCCAGGAGTGGTACAGGACTGACGGGGAATGCCTAAGGCCTCGAAACTTACCTACCTACTTTGTCAAGAACACTCTGGAGACAATGACCAGCTACCAGAAGAAACTAATCCAGGAGATAAAATGTACATAGCGTGTACCTATGGTCATATATAACAGGAAGTTATCCGGAGATTAAATACATATGTACAATGATGTACAAATATTATTTTGAAAATTCTAGATAGGAAACTTATTTATAGTCAACAGTACAAAGCAGAAGAGGGAGAAAAAAAGATACAGAATTCGATCTAATACCCAGAAAGAGAAGAGAGAGAAAGCTGACCAACCAAACCAGTTGAGATAAGTGGGAGGAGAAGGGGTAGAATGGAAATCAAATGAGCTTCGAAGTAATTATTTGCCTGTGCTAGCTCTTAGGGGTGATGGGCCCCCCTCCAGTCTGCTGGGAGAGAGCAGAGGGAAGTGCAGAAGCAGAATTTGTCCCATTACAATTCTCTCGTCCGTTTAATTTTGTGAAAGGAAGATCTGGTAGAAAGGTAGAAATTAAATACCCAGAATCCTCAGTTTTCCCTGTACTGGCTCATTAGTAACATGGCCCAGGATTCTCAAACTTGGCTAATCCTCAGTAGTTGTAACCTAGGAGGGAGGTAAGAGAAGTCGAAGGGGTTGAACTGTAAGGATCACTGAGGCAGCAAACTCTTGCTTAAGGCTCACAATACAGTGACATTGCACTTTGTCTATGGGTTAGTTCCTAAATTAAGCATCTGAGGTGCAAACTATGTGTACTCAAAAGGAGCCTTTATATGGTTTAGAGTACAGACTAAGATGTTGTAAAAAAAAGAAACTGTGAAATACGATACTCTCAAGCAACAGTCCAGGTGAAGGGGGCGGGCAGGGCAGTATAGCCCGGTTACTCCACTACAAGGGATCACTCAGGCTCCCGGGTTCTTTCCCCCTCATGGTTCCTGTCTATGATCAACGCAGGATCAAAAAAAGTGGAAAAAAATCAATTTCTTTCTAAAGAAGCTATATGCAATTTGGTCCCATCACTTCTGCTTATGTGTCACTGATGAGAATTGGACTCATGGCCATATTGAGCCCCAAGGGATGAGGGATATATAACCTCTAGCTGACTGGCCATGGCCACCCTAAGGACAAAGTGGACAAATTAGAGAGAAAGCTCAGGAACTGAAATTTGAGTGAAAACCAGGCTTTTACCCTGGTCTGCCTTTCATAGCCAATCAAACCATGTACCCCCTTCTTGACGGATATTTACCTCCACTCAAGGAGAAAACCTCAGCATCTCATTCACTAACTGTAACCAGTTCAAAGCCCCAGGCCCATGGATGATGTGGATTTCCTTTCATCAAGGCTAGCTATGGTTTCTTGCAGTTCAGCAATCTATAAACTAATAGATAAGTTATCTGTCCTTCACTCTAATCCAGTATACCGTGGTGAAAGAAGAATATGATAACCTCAACCAAAATTCCCATCGGGAAAAGGGGAAAGTGGAAAACACAAAGAAATCAGTGATTCACAGTAGTTGCCATATCCAGCTAGGCAGGTGTTGTAAACAATCCTGACTTGGCAGCAAAGTTCCTTGATTAGGTCCTGATTCATGATCTGTGAGGAGCGCTCTCGTCCATTATGTTCCAGGAGTCCTGGCTTCACCATTAGAGAGTTTCTTCTTTTCCTCTACCTTTTGGGACCACAACGGAAAAAGATGAGAAAAAAATTTCAATTCCTGGAGAGTTTTGTAACTGTTAAAGGCATAAGAGGAACATTGTTTCAGGGATTGAAAAATCACAGGCATTTGTAAAGTTGGTTTATAGTCTCTTTGGCAATACAATTACCTCAGACTTAGTAGACATTTAGTCTACATGCTTCTAGCCAGTTCCATGTGCAAGAAAACACTTGAAACTTTCTTCTAGACCTAAGTCTGAAGACTCTTTGTTCAATTTTGGTTTCTTGCTTCTGTGTTTGGATTATTTCTCTCTCCTTTATTTTAATCATGATTCTTTCAGGTCCTCTGAAGCAGCAAGCTTGAATGAAAAGACCCATCATTTGGTCTTTATGTGGACGAACCTTTAAGTTATATATTCTGGCTGACAAATCTTAATGACATATACTTGAGAAAAGTCTAAAACCTCATTACTTGCTGTTTTGTCTATAGAAGCAGCGAAGCTCTTCCATCCCAAAGGCTCCCAAATTTTGAATTTCCATTTGATTTAAATTTAAGGCATTCTTTAATCCCCAGAGTTCAATTTCATTCCATTTTGCCTGTGCATGAGCACATCCTTGCTCAAGTTTTCTCTCTTCTAAGATTTTCCTAGAAGTAACAAGGAACATCCAAAACACAAAATCATTCTGAGTTTTGTCTAACTAGTTTCTTTGGAGCAAAGTCTCAAAAAATCTCATGGTCTTCCTTGAAGGTTATAACTAAAATATTTGACATTAGTATCCCAAGCTGTAATATATATTTTGCCTCCAAACACCAAACCATTAAGAAAATACAAAACCTGGTGTGATATATGCAAAATGTTGAAAGGAAAAAACTTACAAACAAGAATATTCTATCCAGCAAGGTGATCACTAGAATTGAAGGGAAGATAAAGAGTGTCTGAGACAAGCAAAAGCAAAGGTGCTCATCACCACAAAATGAGTTTACAAGAAATGTTAAAGGGACTTATTTAAGTAGAAAGGAAAGGCTAAAACCAGAAATAAGAAAATATAATAAATAAACATTCTCACTGGTAAAGGCAAACAGAGCAAATCAACTATTTATGAACCACAAGCGTTAAAACACAAAAGTAGTAAAGTGAACTATATCTACTATAATTAGTTAAGGGATACACAAAAGAAAAATGTGTAAAAGATGTCATCAAAAGGATAAAATATGGCAGAGGTGAATGTGTAATGCTTTTAGAACGTGTTCACACTTAACCAACAACTTAAAACAGACTGCTATATACATAGGATGTTATATATGAACTTCCCAGTAACCAAAAGCCAAAACCCTATAAAAGACGATAATAGATGCACAAAAAATTGAGAGAAAGGAATCTAACGTGGCACTAAAGTGGGCCATCAAATCACAAGGAAAGAGAGCAGGAGAAGAAGAAAGGAACACAGAAGAACAACAAAACCCACCAGGAAACAATGAACAAACTGGAAATAAATACGTAGCTATCAATAATTACTTTAGAGGCACTCGGGTGACTCAGTCGGTTTAAGTGTCCAACTTTGGCTCAGGTCATGATCTCGCGGTTCGTGAGTTCGAGCCCCCTGTCGGGCTCAGAGCTCATAGCTCATAGCCTGGAGCCTGCTTCTGATTCTGTGTCTCCCTCTTTCTCTGCCCCTCCCCCGCTTGCATTCTGTCTTTGTCTCTTAAAAATGGATAAACATTAAAAAATTGTTTAAAAATTACTTTAAATATAAATGGACTAAATGCTCCAATCACAAATCATAGAGTGGCTGAATGAATTAACAACAACAAAAAAGACCCATTTATATGCTGCCTTCAGGGGACTCACTTTAGATCTAAAGGCATCCACAGGCGGAAAATGAAGGGATGGAAAAAGATATCCCATGCAAATGGAAATGAAAAGAAAGTGGGAGTAGCAATATTTATATCAGGCAAATGGCTTTAAAATAAAGCCTGTAACAAAGGACAAAGAAGGACATTACATGATGATAAAGGGACAATCCAGCAAGTTGATAAAACACTAGTAAATATGTATGTACCCAACACAGAAGCACTTAAATATATAAAGCAAATATTAACAGGCACAAAGGGAGAAATTGACAGTAATACAATAGTAGGGGTTTTTAACACCTTGCTTACATCAATGGATAGTTCGTCCAGATAGGGAATTAATAGGAAAACAATGACCTTGAGCAACACCTTAATCCAAATGGACTTAATAGGTATATACAGAACATTTCATCCAAAAAGCAGAAAGCACATTCTTCTCAAGTGTACCTGGAACATCCCTCAAGATATATTACATATCAGGCCACACAACAAGTCTCAATAAACTTAAGAAGACTGAAATCATATCAAGTATCTTTTCTGACCACAACAATATGAAGCTAGAAGTCAATTGTGAGAAGGAAACTGGAAAAAACACAAATGTGGAGACTGAACATATTACAAAACAACAAAAGTGTCAGTGAAGAACTCAAAGGGGAAACAAATACACACACACATATATTTATATATGAATATATATATAGTGTATATATATGGAATATATAGTACATGTATAGAATATATACTGGAGGGGGCAGATTGACAAATTGGCTCACGTAACTATTATGGAGGCTAAGAAGTCCCACAATCTGCCATCTGAAACTGGAGATTCAGCGAAGATGGGTTAATTCCAGTTCCAGTCTAAAGGCCTGAAAATTGGAGGAGCCAATGATGTCTACAGTCCAGTCAAGGGCAGGAGAAGACTGATGTCCTAGCACGTGCAAGCAGGCAGGAAAAAAAGAAAGGGTGAATTTCTCTTTCCTCTTCCTTTTTTTTCTGTTCAGGCCCTCAAATGATGATGGGCATCCACACTCCTGACCCTGGAGAGGGCAATCTACCTTACTGACCACCAACTCAAATGCTGATCTTATCTGGAAACACCTGCACAAAATAACACCCAGAAATAATCTTTGCCCTGGGCCCTCTGCAGTGCAGCGGGGACGACACGTACAATGAAGCATCCCAGGAACTATTCCCTTTTTCCAAGTGTCAGCTCTTGCCCATTATCTCTTTTATTCACCTCCCAGTACCTTTAGGAAGTTTCTTTTTATGTTTTGCCCAGAGTTTATGGTTGTTCTCTCTTAGAAGTTTGGTCCAACAGGATCTATTTTCTGTTACTAGAAGCAGTTCCCACCTACCCAACCCCATTGCTTGCATATAAGATAATGGCTGCATTGCTTCATCTTGCATTGGAGACTCCATGATCTGGCCATGCTTCAGCTTTAACCTTTGTCATCCACTTCACCTTCAGGTAGATTACCCACGCCCCCCCCCACCCCTTCCCCATTACACATTGCATCTCATCTATTCGTTAAGCAAGAGGCTTTGAGCTCTTTCCATGTATCAGACAGATGGGGACAAACCCAATATTGCTCTGGCCATCTTGAAGCAGATAGCATAGAGGTCTTGCAAATGTGCTTGGTCGTTACTGCTTGGAGTCTTTGCTGATGCTTGGATACTTCCTCTGTATTTTAATTCCCTCAACCATTCTCTTTTTCCCTTTTACGTAGCAATTCTATTTCATCATACCCTATATTAGCTCTAATTATTTCATTTTTTCTCTTCTTGAGTGAATTAAGGAAATACTGTCAGTAATTCAATTCACTTTCTTTGGGTTGCGGTGTTCAGTCCACTGTTGGTGTATGGAAATGCTTAGTAAATGAATTAATGATATTAACCTCTTCGGCACTCGATTTGTAAATCATCACAATATTGAACATGTATGTTTGTTGTGAGTGAAGGAAAGAATTATGTTAAAGGCCACAAGTTTGGTTTTTTTTAATTGGAAAATGAAAAGTAGATTTGATAATAACCTTCAAAGTCTTTCGATGTTTTTATGCATTGGAAATAGGTTTCCTGCATACTTTTCATACTAATCTGTATCATCGGTGTATCTATCAAGGGTAGAATCATCAGAATTCCAAACATAAACATGTTTCACTGTTAATTAAGTTGTTTGGTTCCCGATGTCATGATAATATTTGAAATGCTTTTGCAGTAACTTTTATGTTCTTTCAACCCAGGAGTAAATCAAGAGAGTCTGAAGGTCATAGGAACACATTCTCTTTATTTTGCCTGTTTGCATTCATCAATTTATCTTTCCTCCCATCTGCCAGCTGAGAGTGGCCTCAGCAGTTAGTGGCGCAATGGGAGCTATTCATGTCAAATAGGCTGGTTGAGGTCCAAAAGAGGTCCGGAGAAAAGTTTTTGATACTTGAAACCATAAGTCTTTACTTAGAATTTATTGCATATGCATTAATGCTTTTCTCTTTAAAAAAAAAAAAAAAGAAACACATATGTGCATGTTCAGATAAAAGCTAGATCACTGTTATCCATCCTATGGGAATCTATCTCTTGAACCACAAATCAAAACGCTGACAAAGGTTTCCGCACCACTGCTGAGTGTAAGGGGATGTATGTGAGGTGTAGGTTACAGAGTGAAATGCCAGAATTTCAGAATAATACGGTGACTAACGGAGCTGAATAATAGGAATCAGAACTGTCCTGAAAAACCCAAGGCTTACGACCCTCAGCGGTTTTCCTTTTAATACAGAAATGGTGACCTCTGTCATGTGGGCTATCAAGATGCAGAGTTTCTTGATGGAAAGTCTGTATCTTATTTTGGATCCATTGTCATACATTGCGCGGTCCTGGGAGCACACAGGCAGGGCCGACATTCAGCAGTGTGCTTCAGTTTGGCCAAAATAATGGTTCAGCTATCATCTCTTCTGTCATTGGCCATACCATGTCTGTTGCTAAATATGTTCACAATGGTCTGTCTCTCTCCTTCTTATGAAGGTGTTTTATTTCGGAACACCGATATTCTTTAGAGGGAGAGACAAACACTGCAGAAGGGAGGTAAGACCATAGGTTTTTGCATATCAACAATATGTTTCTTCTCCATTTTGTAGGGAGGCATGTATAGATATGTATGTGTGTATATATATATATGTGTATATATATATACACATGTATGTTTATATGTATGTATATATGTATATGTGTATGTGTATATACATGTATATATGTACATACATATGGGTGTATATATGTATATATGTACATACATGTATATATGTATATATGTGTGTATACATATGTGTAGATATGTGTGTAGATATGTGTGTAGATATATACACATGTGTGTGCATTCTATAGAGCACATGCACATACATATAACATGCGCATGCATACTTCCATATACATATACATCAACTCCCTATAAAACTCCCTAGAAAAGGCGTATTGAGTCAGTGCACAAAAATATACGGTCTTACCTCCTTTCCACAGTGCATTCCATTTCTTCTGATGAAAATCCACAGTTTGAAATACAACACATGTGCTTTTATAAATAACAAAAACATAATGCTAGACGCCCATCACGCTTGAAGGTATAGTTCTGCACAACTCAAATTCCCTGTGCCAACTTCCACAACCATGGCTTGGCTCAGGGAGGTTCCAAGCCATTTATCCAGGATGCTGGATTGCATGCTGGGATGTGGATGGGACAGAGTGGTGAGTTAAGAGCAGTGAATGGGAAGAAGAAAGGGAACCGGAAGCAAGCAGCAGCAGCTATCAAGTTCCCATGTAGAGGCCATAATAGTACCAATCAGGGGAGGAAGGGAAGAAGGTGTATAGGCGGCTTCAGCTTTAGAATCAGAGCTGCGTGTGAGTCTCGGTCCACCGGTTTACAAACCCATCTGTTCTGTGCCCACAGCACTGCCTCACAGCTGTACATTGTGTTTCTAGTAAACAGACTCTCCTGCTTTGAAATGGGAGGAGGCCATATCAACTGTTTCCCATTCTTGTCAAGCCCTCGACTTGTCGCCTCCTCAACTCATTCTATGATTTATAGATGAAAAAGAAGACGCCCACTGGAGGAGAACCTTCCTCAAAACTCCGAAGTCTTCCTGTGCCCTTCTTTCTTCCGTCTTCCTACCGTGGTGGGGGAGGGGGTGTCTCCTCCAACCGGGGGCCACTCTCCCCACGTGGGCTCCCCTTCCTGTCCTCTCCTGCCTCCTCAGGAATCTTTTCTGGAAGTGTTGGTGCGATCGGCTCTTTATCCTTTGATACTTACCATGGTTCTACACAACACTGATCAGGGGATGATCCCCATAGTTTAATCTTCAACCGCATCTCTGGGTTCTAGATTCATGCCAAATATTTGACTTAGTACCTCAGCTCGGGTGCCAGATAGACATCTGAAACTTAATGTAACCAAATACTTGATTTTTTTTTTTTTAATTTGTACTCTCTCTGGCTTCCCCATTGTAATTTGTAGAGCATTTGCTCAGGAAAATACGTAGGATCATTGTGGTCTTGATTTCTCTCATAGGTACCTTCTTAAAAAGTATCAGACCGCAGACAAACTTAGATTGGTTTATTATCTACATTGGCAAGTGGCGGCTCAAGCAGATTTTGCTATAAAAAAAAGGAAAAAAGAAAAAAAGGGAAACGTGACATTCACAAAACTAGTGTGAAACAATACTCAATAGTATTTAAAAGTTTTAAGTTATATAAACCATGCAGCAATAAGTGAAAAGGAAATTATGATTGCCTGTATACTAGCCATGCAGCATAGTAAATCAAATAATCGAAGAGTATGCTTCTTATAGTCCTCTTTCCCCACAAGAATTAACCCTGTTCTTAATTTGTTATCATTCCTGTGCATCCCTCTGAACTTTTATTAAAAATTAACAGATTAATTAATAATAGAGAGAGAGTTTTTTTATATGGGGTAAAAGGGTTTATAAATGATATTATATACACTCTTGGGAAATTTGCATTTTTTCTCTTTTTCAGCATTTTCTATCTGAGATGCGATCATATTACCACCTGTGACTCTAGCTGACTTCCATGGATGAAAGTATTCTATTCTGTGAACATATTACAACACTTTCCCATTCTTCTGTGGATGGCTGTGATACTATTTTTAAGTTTGTGATTTCATAAGCAATGCTTCTCAGAATATTCTTTTTCATGCCTTCCAGTATATATGTAAAAGAGTTTCTCCATGATATATAGTGAGAAATGAAATTGTTAGGTGATAAAATACAGACATCTTTGACTTAACCGGATATCCGGATATTGTTAAATCTTTTTCCAACTAGTTTCAGTCAGCCGTATCACTAGCAATCGGTAAGAGTTCTTTTGTTCATATCCTTGCCAACACTTGGAATTGTCAAACATATAACGTTCCCCAATCTGATGGGAGTAAAAATGTATCTCATTAAAATTTTATTTTGCGGCGCCTGGTGGTTCAGTCAGGGAAGCATCCCACTCTTGATTTCGGCTCAGGTCGTGATCTCATGGTGGCTTTGGGCTCCACACTGGACACTGAACCTGCTTAAGATTCTCTCTCTCCATCTCCCTCTGCCTCTCCTCTTCTTTCCCTCTCTAAATAATAATAATAATAATTATTATTATTATTTTGTTTTAGTAATATAATTGAGAATATTTGATAAGTTTATTGCCCATTCAGGTTTCCTCCTCTGTAAATTACTTGTTCAAATCCTCTGTTCAATTTTATGCAGTGTTTTTGCCCTCTTCCTTAGAAGGCTATTTTTCCCGAAGAGTCTACCAAAAGAAAAAAGTTGAAAAGATGTCTCTTTCATGAATAAAAAAAGAATATATGTGAACTTGGACTTGGCCACTAGATATGTTTTTATTCTCCGAAAAGTTAAAAACAAAAAAGACTAAGCTAAGCGTTATCGGTGGACCATAATAGTACTTAGAGTCTCATTAGGTTACAAGTCAGGCATTGAGAAGTGTTTCTTGGCAGAATTGTACTGGAAGGATTGGTTGCCTTGATCATGGTGGCCTTCTGGTCTGGAGAGGAATCTAATATAGTAATGGAGAGTGCCTTGGATATGTCCAGGGAATACACTGCAAAGGGCCTGAGTCCCTCCCACCTTTACTTACTTGGATTTATCTCACTTACTATAGAATGAGAGCACTGTCCAGATCCTACTGGCTCTTCCAAACAGATGTGTGCAGGTGGCCTGCAATCTTAAGTGCTCCTCTATAAATAAAATTTATTAGAGGATTAAGCGATCACTTGTCAGTCTTGAAAGGAGTAGATTGGACCCCTGAGTCTGACCGCTCAAAGATCTGAGGGATGCCCCCTGGCATCTCCTTGTCCATGGAAGCTTTCTTTTCTAGATCTGCCTAGGTCTGTGTACCTCTAGAGACTTTAGAGTATTTTTTTTACACCAAATACACAGCCCATAAGCAATGTAACGTAGTCGATTATATAGGGCATAATAAAGCATTCATGTTTTTCTCCCTCAACGGATAGAAAACAGATGTGTTTCTGAAGCAGTTCAGAAAGTGAAGGTGTAAGGTAGGAAAAATCATATTTTGCAGCCAAGAAAATGAAAGAACTATATTTCAGATTAGGGTCATGCTGTGCCTATGGGCTCACCTCCACACCTGGGTAAGGTCATTTGTCGATTTAAAAAGGGGGAGAAGTGAGGGATCCATTTGACTATAAGTTGTCTGTGCCTGATATTCATAGTCACATTGAAATGCCCATACAAATTAATGACAACAATAACAAGGCAAAAAAAAACCCTTCAATAAATTGAAGTTTCAGCTTATTGTGTGCAGTTGAGAGGATGGAGTCGTCTTCTGCAGATTTTATAGAGCATATCACAGTGAGAGGTTGAATTAACATTTGAATCTCAGTTTCCAATAACACAGGGATGCTACCATAATGGTTGAGCCCAGGTCCTTGTCTTAGAAATCAAGTATATATGAAGTATATACACAATTTTATGCCGCCATTTTAACAATGGAAAATTACTAAGACCCCGGGTGCTTTTTGGCTTTTCCCATGCTTATACAGCTAGTAAGTCAGAAGTCAGATTCAAACCACACCCTAAATCCAGGGTTATTTCTGGTAATATTCTTAGCTTCTCCTCTTGGTACCATCAAGTTTGATGGTCAAATGAAGCAAGGGTTATGAACGTGTTTTGAAAAACTAAGCTTGTAGTCAGTAAATGACCTACAGTATTAATTCTCAGAGACGGGGACGGGGCGGGGGAGAGAGAGGGAAGAGAGGTATTCTGATTCAGCCTCTGTCAATCAATTAAAAATAAACTACACAGAAAATCATTACACTCAGCGCTCAGGGTGCAGAGCAGTGTCTCCCAACCTTGGCACTATTGACATTTTGATTTGGATAAATCTTTCTTGGGGGTTTCCCAGTACGTTGCAGGATGTTGAGCAACATCCCTGGCCTCTACCCACTAGATGCCAGTAGCAACCATCCCCCGCATGTTCCAGTTGTGATGACCAAAAATGTCTCCAGAGGTTGTAAAATGTCCCCCACCCCAACCATCAATTGGGAACTCCTGGTGTAGAGATGTGGAGTGTGGGACTTGTTGTCGAAAGAATATGTGCAGGATAGAAGAGAGGGGTAATGTTTAGACTCAAGGGAAGTTTCTTACATGTGTGTAGTAAATGTAAAAGCTGGGCAGATTAGTATTGAACACATCATAGAAGGTTTTGCATGGAGCACCAGAGAGTTTTGTTTATGTTTTTGTTTTTAGATTTTTACTCTGTCAGTATGAATGACAACAAAGACTCCCATGACGGGAGAAGCACTAAATTTTAGGAATAAGGAAACCTTGACCTTTCCTTCACTACGGAGTATGTATCATAAGAGGCCAGTCTTTGATGATAGTGTATGTCCAACGTTACCATAAATGAACAAATAAGCACCATAAATTGCATGCTCTGCTAAAATCCAAAGAGTAACAACCGCGTACTCGTTGAAAAGATAAGATTAGCTTTGAGTCTCTCATTTTATCTGAATTTTTTTCCCTTGTTCTTGCTATTTCATTGCTTATGCATCTTTATCCATCGATCAAACTAATTTTTGTTGTTGTTGTTGTTTGGTATATTTGTCTAAACATTTGTGTTCCTCCTTTAGGAAGTGCACTGATTATCACTACACCAGATCATCTCTTCTCAGATAATCAATTTTATCTCTTTGTTTCTAATTTTTTGTTTGTTTCTCAGGCCTGCCATCCATGTCTATGGCTTTGCTGGTGGCATATCTATTCTGCTTCTTACTCCTTAGCATATGCTTTTTCATTTCCATAATAACATTTTGGCCAAGTCTTCTGAGACATTTGGGGACATGTCGGAGGAAGAAAGGTCAGAAGTTGGTAAGAGACTAGTGAACCAAGGAAGAAGAGTCAAAGAGGGGGGGGGGTCAAGATTGAAAACCAAAAGCCATTCAACCTGGGAGACCACAGACAGAGGGAGGAGGGGCTGGGGAGGCAGCACGTGAAGAAATCACATGTGCTTCTGCTAAATTTGAGCCCATGCCACAATTGCTAAATGGCACTCCCAGCGCAGTTAAATGGATGTACGGCATAAACAAGAATATTGGAATTAAATTAGTGCAGGGTAGGAAGGAACAGAGGACAACATAGGGTGGTTATATTAGTCATTCCATAGAAACAGGATATAAAGAGATTTACAATAAGGAATGGCTCACAAACCTGACACATAATTGAAGGCTGAAAAAAAACATCACATATTGGGCAGGCTAAAATTTCTACCCCAAGGACTGAGATTTAAAAGTACCTATACCTATGGCAAAGAAAGTTTGGATGCCCCCAACTATAGTATTCTATGCATGTCCCTGGATTTGCCCCCAAATCCTAAAATAGTATCCCTCTTTTATGTCCCTATCTCTAAATAGTCCACCTATACTAAGCTAGGAGTTAACCAATTCACTGCAATAGCAATAAAAAATATTGCAGGTAGAGTAGCAAATGCACATCTCGCAAACCAGAAGAATTTACATTTTAGAATAGTCAACATAATTACACTATTGATTGAGAAAAAAAAAACATTAAATGCTAAAATAAATCACTGGAGTTAAGTACACAAATCGCCAGTGCTTTAATTATTCTATTCTCCAGGTTTTTCAGTGAAACACGGTAAAAATCCAGAGCCCAGGTTAAGCACATAATCAACAAAACCCAAGCATATTATATTTTAATGAGTTCCAATTATAATTAAATAAGTCACTTTGAGTCTCTGTGAGAGCGGAGAGCAGAGATGCTTCTAGAAGAACCTGCTATAGGGCACTACCAATGGTGTCTGCATGCAGAGGGCAGGGCTAGCTTGCAGGGAGGTACAGAGAAAACCAGTCATGATTTGAGGTCCTGGAAAGAAAGGCTCAGGGCGTCATCCTACCTGAACCCGCTGAGCTCTCTGAGCACTTACTGTGTGGCAAGATTTTATACATTAATGCATTTACATATATGGACGTATCCTATCAACAACTCCAAAAGTTACCCATGGTTGTTGCCACCCTCTTGCAGATGAGGACATTGAAGCATGAAGTATGAAGCCCAAAGCTTCATACGTGGCTGAGAAGTCACAGGCAAGGACTCAAATGTAGATGCCTGTCACCAGAGCTCAATTTCTTCACCTCTTTGTATGGCCTCTATGGCAAAGATGGGAGCTCTGTTCGGCTGTTCCTACCACGACACGAGAGTCTGGAACCATCAAATTTTAATCACATACACTGGCAGATATCTCTGTTATCTTCAACATTTCAGAAATCCTCAACATGATGTTCCCTCACTAGAATTTTGGTTAACTAAGGGGAGAAGCCAATAAAGGGTCAGGAAAAGGAGTTGGCAGGAAAAAGAGAGGCAGGAAGAAACCTCATGGGGGATTTGTCTCAGTGAATATATTTTGAGAACTTACCATTTCTCAGGTGCTGTGGTCCGTGAGCCAGTTAGCAAACACTGCAGCCCCATGGAATCAATCTTATAGACCCAGTTAGTGACGAAGCTTTAGAAGTCATCACTCCAGAGTCTTGTCCAAAAGGCCAGACTGAGGGGAATCTGGGTGGCTTAGTCGGTTGAGTGTTTGACTCTTGAGTTTGGCGCAGGTCATGCTCCTAGGGTTGTGGGATCAATCCCTGTATCAAGCTCCATGCTGAGCATGACTCCTGCTTGGGATTCTCTCTCTCCTTCTGTCCCTGTCCCCTGCTCACACTTTCTTTGTCTAAAATAAAAATTAAAAAGCAACAACAATCAACAAAGAACAACAACAACAACAATAACAACAACAGCAAAAACAAAGGACCAGACTGAGGACGGACTTGAGCCAGCTCAAGCCAAGTCCTCTGAAGCCAAGATTGTAACATTTTTCTAGCTAACCAGAAAGTCTGGGTCAGAACACCAGAGCAGATGGAGCAGGGGAAATGAACTTCAAGTTCAGCTAAAGACCTGATAATAAATTCAAATACTGTAAAGAACGTTCAGACTAGAGATTTGATTTGAGAATGAGAGAGCCACTTGCTTTTCCTGTTTTCCTACCATAGATGCCACTGCCTCCTTTCTCGATGGGTCCTCCAAGTGGATGCTGGTCACTCTAGGAAAGACCTCAGCTCTCTCTGGGGGTAAAATTTAGATGAGTGAACAGTCGGTAGTGCTGTTCACGTTCACAACGGTCGGTGGTGCTTTTATTTTAGATTAATGGTATCATTGAGCATTACCTGGGCACTAGACTCCCCCACCCAGAGGGGCCCTCCATTCTGAAATATACAGACAGGAAGCTAAGAGGCATCTGTGCAGGCCCTCCTAAGTACGGGTTTTGAATCACATGGAAAGTTTAACTTTTTAAAGTTTATTTATTTCGAGGTAAATAGAAAGTGCGAGCGAGGAGGGGGCAGAGAGAGAGGGAGAGAGAATCCCAAGCAGGCTCTCTGTGCTGCCAGTGCAGAGCTCTGCATGGGGCTTGAGCCCACGAACCGTGAGATCGTGACCTGAGCCAAAACCAAGAGTCAGACGCTGAACTGACTGAGCCGCCCAGGTGCCCCGAAAAGTTTAATTTTTAATTAAAGTATGTTATTATGGCAATGTCCCTCAGAAGATTCTGGGATGAAGCTTATCTTCTAATGGCCTGGAGCTGGAAACAATAGACTGGTGTGGTATGACCGACCTTCCTGGTTGCCCAGGACTAATAGAGTTCCCAGAACATGGGGACTTTTAGTGCTAAAACAAGGAATGTCCTGGGAAAGGAGAGAAAGACTAATATGAGAGAGAGAGAGAGAGAGAGCGAGAGAGAGAGAGAGAAAGTAAGGCAAGGGCCAACAGATGAAAGTGCTTGCCTTGTGAATGCGGAAAGACATATCTGGAGAGGGAATAATTCTGCAGTCAAACAGCGACTGAAAGGTCTGAATAGTTCCTTAGAAAGGTGAATAAATGGCATGATCAAGTTTACCTCCCTCTTATGTATCCATTTGCAGAAAGCTCATTTTTTAAACACACATTTTTTCCCAGTTTTATTGAGATAAAATTGATATATAACATGGTGTAAATTTCAGGTATACAGCATAGCGATTTGACATATGTATATATTGTAAAATGAATCCCACAATGAGGTTAGTTAATAGCCATCACCTCGCCTAGTTACAGGTGTCTTTCCCTGTGATGAGAACTTGTAAGATCTCTCGTAACATCTTTAAAATACACCATACCGTAGTGTGAACTGTGCTCACCATGCTGTATATTGCCTCTCCGGAACTTCTTTATCTTACAACTAGAAATTTGTACCTTTTGGTCACCTCCATCCAATTCCACCCTTCCCCCCATCTCTGATAACCACAACTCGGATCTCTATTTCTAGAAGCTTGGTGTTCTTGTTTTTTTTAAAGATCCCACATGTAAGTGAGATCATATGGCCATTGTCATTCTCTGAGTTATTTCACTTAGCATCATACCTTCAAGAGGCCCATCTATGTCATCACAAATGGCACCATTTCCTTCTTTTGTGGTTGAAGAGCATTCATATCTAGGTACATTTTATGTGTGTACACGTATCATAGTTTCTTTACCTGTTCGTGCATTGATGGACTCAAGTTGTTCTCATCCCTTGACTATTGTAGCTATTGCTGCAGTGAACATGGGATTCACCATAATGGGATTCCATGGGATTCCATATAATGATGTTACTTCCTTCAGATATAAGTCCGGAGGTAGAATTGCTGAATCACATGCTTCTTCCGCTTCTAATTTTTTTTTTTAATTTTTAAACGTTTATTTTTGAGAGAGAGACAGTGTGAGCGGGGGAGAGGCAGAGAGCGAGGGAGACACAGAATCTGAAACAGGCTCCAGGCTATGAGCCAACAGCACAGAGCCCGACACAGGGCTCGAACTCACGAACTGCGAGCTCATGACCTGAGCCAAAGTCGGACACTTAACCGGCTGAGCCATCCAGGCGCCCCTCTATTTTTTTTATTTTTTGAGGATCCTCCATACTGCTTCCCATAGGGGCTGCACCAAGCAGTGCGTAAGGGCTCCCTTTTTTCCACATCCTCGCCAACACTTGTTATCTCTTGTTTTTCTGATGATGGTCAATACACACGTTTTCATTAATCCCTGCAGACGCACTGGCCAAAGTTTTATTATCCCAGAGTGTATTCTGAACCACAACGACAAGAACCAAGAGCCAAATCAAGGCGTCACCTAAAAATGCTGAGAAGGCTTCTTTTCCTAGCCCACAAACCGAGTCCCAGGAAGGAGGACCACACCAGCCTTCTGAGTCCAGTTTCCCGAGTTGCAGTAGTGAGAAGCGACCTTATCCTAGGAAGTCTTCTTGGATGATTCAGCATTTTGCCGAACACCAAAGACTCAGTGGGGCCACGACTGAAGTCGCTTCGCGCAACAGGATTCTGTTTTGCTTGCATGAGTTGGCAAAGCTCCTGTGCGAGGACCCGGGAATCTCTGCAGTTTCGGCAGGAGGCCTGCTGTCAGAGGGAGGATAGGGAGCCGGGGGGCCGCTGGTTGGCAGCCTGTGAGCATGCCTTCGGGTGGACACCGCGTCCCAAACACAGCCCTGGGAGAGCTGACGTCTCCTGGAAGGGCTGCCAAAATATTCCCACACAAATATGGAAGCTGGAGCCTTTCTTAAGCAGTTTACAGCTTCTGTTTTAGCAAACACAACCCACTGCTGCGAAGATCCCCACCATGTCTTAAAAGCGTTGCAGAGAAAATGTTTTGGGGAATCCTCATTCCAGTGGAGAAGTCACCTAGGTTGCTACCACTATCCCAACTGGGAAACCAAGCTGGAAAAAAACAGGCAGTAGGTGTGTACATGAGAGAGAGAGAGAGAGAGAGGGAGGGAGAGAGGGAGGAAGGGAGAAATCAACATCTAACACACCATGATATTTAAAAAAATAGCAGTTTCCTTGATTTAGGAAGGAAAATCTAAGTGGAATTAGCTTGTCAATGTGAAAGCATTACTGGTTATAATTTATTTCAGGACATGGAAGGTATTGGGGGCAGGGAATCACCCTCGGCCGGTAATTTGCAATATTCTGTACCCAGCTAATGACCTTTTCCATCTGGACTTGAGCAGACTCCGTGGGTACGATAGATTTCCAGTGTCCCAGTGGGTCGGGCCTAATTGATATCATTAGAGCCCCGGTCCTTTCGCACGTGGTCTTGGAGATGTCGGTGTTACCAAGAAAGCTGCTTTTGATTTATTTTGCTTTTCTTCTTCATTCTTTACCTCTTTTCTTTCTTCCTTTCTCAAGTTCTGCTCAAAGGCCAAACTTGTGAAGGTTAAAAACCCACAATCCAACTGCAGGGCTGGAACATTCTGGCTTGCAAATCTGTTTCTAAAGTCAGGACTTCTAACGAGACGCCCTTGGCATGTCTAACGGGTAGTGAGGGAGTCTTTTTTTTTTTTTTTTTTTTTTTTTTAAGGGGGCAGACTATGTGTAAAACACACTAAAACATTTCATTCACTTCTCAGATGTCTCTTGTTCCTGTTGGAAGAAAAGTATCTTCTTGCCCCAGCTGCAGAAAAAAAAAAAAAAAAAAACATGTGCTCTCTAAATGATCTACGTATAAAACTTTTCTCTGTTCAGGTTCAAGTTCTGTGTCCCCTTAGCTCTGAAACAAGTTTTCATCCTCAGCCTGAAGCTTACAATGGAAATGTTATAGTAATTGACTCGTGTAAAAAGTCTTTAGGTTTGACTTCTTTTTTCTTTAAGCTAAAACAAACCAATAAATATGTTCAGATTGATTGTGGTAAGTAAGCTTATGTGTTTTAGATTATTTTCGAATCTCTCCATCTGTCAGGAAAAGAGATTCTGAAAGCCATCAGCCAGAGATTACGAATTTCAGTTGATTCTGGAAGTAGCCAATGTTCAATTGTTCCATCTTTTTCTTTTAAGTTTCTTTTAAGTTAATTTATTTATTTGTTTTGAGGGAGAGAGTGCGTGAGTGGGGGAGGGGCAGAGAGAGAGGGAGAGAGGGAGAATCCCAAGCAGATTCGGGGCTGGAACTCACGAGACCACAAGATCATGACCTGAGCTGAAATCAAAAGTCAGACGCTTAACCCACGGAGCCACCCAGGCGCCCCTCACCTCCTGCCTTCTGTAGCAGACATTCATCTGTGCACTTTGGTCAAAATACTGTACAACTGTTTGGGAATAAGGAAGTCATAGAAAGAAGCTGACATTGCAAAGGGATTGAGATTATGTCAAGAAATATAATTCGCCCCAGTGTCCATATCTAGTCGGTCATTGCACGTGAGAGCTTCTGAAGCAGAAAGGTCTTACGAACAGATGTTAAAAACGGATCAGTGGCAATGACCAGTGCTAATTTTACAAACGGACTGGTCTGTATAAAACAATGTAATCTATGTGATTAAGCTATATATAGCCAAGCACACACAAACATCCTGCTTGAGCCACTATTAAGGAACTTTTTTTTTTTTTTCTTTTATGACACACATTTTAAAGAACGTTAGTACCTCCAAAGTCTTACAAGGGTCAGAGTCTGACCCTTGGTGACTTTCTGGGAGCCAAAATAAGTGGAAGAATGGTCTAACACAGTGAGAGATCACAGAGAAGAGAAACGGTATCTTCAGACTTGGCATTCCCTAACACTTCAGGGTTCCTTGGCTTCACACAGGGCAGACCCTAGTGCGCACAATGCTTTAATGCCAATTAGAAAAGGAAGATGCATCCTGCTGGGCAGAAAACAAGCTCATAGCTAAGGAATTCCTTCTTCCGGGAAAGCTCAGCCCTCTTCAGGGTGGACAGCTTGGTGAGCAGAACTCAGGTGGGATCCCAGCCCCCACCTGCCAAGGGTGTCCTAATGCAGTGAACTCCCTGCACCACCGGACAGGAGCACTGGCTGTGGAGAACCCACCCCTCCCCTTGTCTCTCCTGCTTCCCTCAAAATATGATGGATCATGCTTGGTCAGGGAACACAGCACCATCAGGGACCATTACCACCTAATACATTTTTATGGGCAAGGAGTGGTCTCCTATAGACTTCCCCCTTGGGTGCAGATCATATAACTATAACTCTCCCAGAGAGCTTTCAATTTCTTTGTTTGATGATGCTCCATCCCGTCTCCACCCCATCGATTCTGTTCCCTGCAATTCTTTTCCTTATTCATCAGGCTTCCCTCCGTCCTACCTCTCTTTGGGCATATGCACTCTGACCTTCACGACCCCCGCACATATGTACTCTACAAAGAGTTCCCCAGCCACGATCAACAATAAATAAATCCCAGAGGCAGCATTGAATTACATGAGTTTTATTTCCGCCATCATTCTCTCTTGCCTTTCCCTGCTCCCTCGAAGTGAAAAGAACCTTGATGTTACTGGGAAACCAGAGGAACGGGTTCGGTCAGCAGAGATCTAATGCTTGTACTGTTTCTTTGGAAGATCCAAGGGCTCCGGAATACAGCCTAGCCTCTCTTTTGGGTCAAGGAGGAGGGCACCTTGACTATTGGCTTTAAAGGGTATTGTTGAGGACTAATCAAAATGAAACACAGGTTTTTCCTTCTCTCGGGGCGAGGAGGGCAACCTCAGACTAAATCTTGTGTGAGCGCGGGCGGGAGAGCTCCCCCTGCCGCTCAGCATCCTCATCTGCAAAATGGGATTGACAGCGCCCCCTGCTGGCCGTGCTTCGGAAAGAAATCGAGGATGGCAGAGTCCTTTCCCTGCTCTGTCCGGTCTCTAACTCTTGCCTCTTATTTCTTCCTCTTCGTCCATCTTTCTCCCTGGCACCTCCCTTCTTTGCCCCTCTTCTTTCTCTTCCTCTTCTCCCACCTTCCCCAAAGAGAATGGTATCTTTGTTTCCACCTTGTTCTTTAGAGGATTTTTCTTCTGCAGGATGATGTCACAGACCTTCCCTCCTGTGAATAGAACCATTTTGATCAAGACAAAGCCACCCTGGGAGCCTAGGAAAGGTCGCCTGGAGCCTCCGTGTGTAGAACCATCCCCGCAAAGAGACCGCCCTTCGCGAAGAACTTTTGAATTGAAAAGAATGTTTCTATTCACCACGACATCTTTCCAACTTAACAAGGGGAAGTTAAAAGACTCGCTCCTGAACTCAAGGAGCATCAAATTTTACATATGTTGCTTCACCATAACCCTAGAACAGTGAACTGTTCCCGGAAAAAAGGCTTTCATGGCCATTTCAAGAGAAAACACCCTGCGACTGATTAAGGAGCTGACCCAGCTGTAAAGCAAGGGACAGACCTTTTTGGGGTGACTTTTCCCCCTGAGGTTATATTGTCCCTGGGTCAGTAAGAAGGCATCTATGTCTTATAACTTTATGCTGATTAAAAGAAAATAAGATTGTAGCCCTCTACCCTGGTCTCTATCCAAAACCATTTGGGGCTAACTCAAACGTGACAGGTAAATGAATTTAGTATTTCTTCAGAGCAGAAAGAAAGAAAGAAAGAAAGAAAGAAAGAAAGAAAGAGAGAAAGCTATTTCCCTGGTTGAGTATTTAAATATTATGTAGGCCCCTGAATATGTCAAGGTTGAGTTGGGAATAAATATTCATTGTTTCCACTTCTTTCTCTCTCCTGTTTTCTCTTTTCTTTCTGCCCTACACCTCTCCTCCTTCCCAGCCTCACCAGATACCCTGACTTGTGGTAAACACTTCCGACAAAGCCCAAGCCAAACCCAACTGTCTTTCCAAGAACCAGTCCCTTCCTATGAATTCATGTGTCAATTCAGTTAAACTGTTAACTTCCAACCACTTTAACTCAAAACCCATTTATTCAGATGTATTTATAAAGCAAACACCGAAACCACCCACTGTCAGATGTTCCCACATATGCACACTTAGACACCTCGACAGCTCATGCCGACCTGACAGTAAGCACGGCTGCTATATTTTATGCTTTCTGAAATGCAATAATTAGCACCTTTAACAGGAGAGGAAAAAGGAATCGCTACCTTCCAACAAATTACTGGAATCAGTATGTCCAATTCTTTCAGGACTCGGCGCTGAAAGGAAAATCCCTGGGTAAGGGAGTGTGATGTGGCTGTCACGACCGCACTCGCCAGCACTGTGATATCAACAAATGGTTTTCAGTCTTTCTAGAACGGGAGACAGTCTTCATTGGAACCTGGGAGGGAGCTGAGCTAGAAAACCATCTCAGATTTGAATCACTTGCTTCCTAGGTTTTGAGGCTTACATTTCCTTTTCTAGTTCAATTTACTTATCTGTTCTTGTTTTGATCACAGCCAACGATGCAGTCATCTATCGGGATTAAGCCGTCTCCTTTCTCCTTCCCGGCAGATGTTCGTTTCAGTCCGTTCCCGTCGCTTCTGCAAACTTGCATCCACTGATGTGTACATTGGGATGCAGATAGCCTTCTCTTATTTTTCATGAGAACGAAGCAATACTCAAAGTGGCTGTCACTTCCAAATACGGAGGATGGCTTCCTGAAGAGACCAGGCTGGATTCCCCAGCCTCTACCCAAATTCTCCCTTTGAGTTACCCACATGGTTTTATAAAAGTTTTTTTTTTTTTTTTTTAATGTGTCAAAATAACATAGTCCTGGCAGACAGTGAACCCAATCCTGGAGTCCTAACTGCGCAATTTAAATTGACAGCGGTGGGAATTCTTTATACACAAGAGTCAATTAAAATTATGAAATTGGGCCCAGGGTAAGTTCAGGGGCATTAATGTTCACACACACTTTGACATTTGCAACAGAAACGGGCCAGGCACTCCCTTCAGGACACCTCTGAGTCCATCATTTAAACTTGCGTCTTTTCTCCGGGTTTCAAAATAAGGAGCTCGGTGCCTTCACTTCATCTTGCGGGGCTGATTAGCTGGCTAATGGACCATCTTTCCATGGTTTGAGTCTTCTCACATTTCATTAAATGCACAAGACTTTTGTATGGCCAGTCACTCTCCAGAGAACCCCAGTTTCTCAGTTGTTCCTTCAAACACACAGCGGTACTTACGTCTCTTCTCTGTTTTTCAGCAATTGCGTAACTTCGTCAGTCCCCTAGTAACTGACAAATGTCTGGTCCTTCAACCGTGGCGCTCGCTGCACTTTACTTCCTCATCTCCCCAGATCCTCACCTGGTGCAAAGCTCTGTGCCAGGGACCAGTGGGATACCGAGCCTCTGACACCACAAGTCTCCCTGGCCTCCAGCGACTCTTTCCAATGCTGTGCCAGACAGAGGGCACTGTTCTAACACCCAAATGGAAAACTTCACTGGATGCCTTCTTCATCATCTGTTTTTTTAATGTTTATTTATTTATTCTGAGAGAGAAAGAGAGAGGGAGAGAGCAGAGGAGGGGCAGACACAGAGGGAGAGAGAGAATCCCAAGCTGACTCTACACCATCAGCACAGAGCCCAATGTGGGGCTCACACTCACGAACTGTGAGCTCATGACCTGAGCTGAAACCAAGAGTCAGACGCTTCACCGACTGAGCCGCCCAGGTGCCCCGTTCACCATTTTATTAATACAAATCATTCCATATTTCATGGAATGTGTATTTGAAGCTAGGGGTGGGGGAGAAAGAGTAGTTTTTTTGTTGTTGTTGTTGCTGTTGTTTTTCCCTCCTCTTTTGTAATCCTTGAAGCTGAGTTCATTGTGATTATTTCATGTACAGGAAGTTGAAAAGTTTTGAGAAGTTGTCAAGAAAACCAGTGTAAATGAAAATGTCAAGACCAACCAAAAGCCAGTGTGTGTGTGTGTGTGTGTGTGTGCACCTGGATGCACGCGTGTATGATTTACTCAGGAGCAGCTATTTATTGAGCATGTGTGATTTGGACCAAGCATAATGATGTGTAAAACATGTCTCGGACCTCCAGGATTTTAGAATTCGTTTCTAGGGAGGAATCTCACTTAAGCCTGGATATTTTTCTGGTTCCAAAGCAATGAGTAGCATATCACCCGAATTTAAAAAGTTTAGAAAAATTTGGAAGAAAAACTTCGTGTCATCAGAGGTAAGAAGGGATGTACGGCTATTTCTTAGAAAATGCCTCACTGCCTTCTCAAGGCAAATAGCAATATGGTTAAAATTAGAAAAATTAGAAAAAAAATGTGAGTAAGTAAAACCACAGACTTCTTTTTTTAAAAGAAGAGAAAGAGAGAAAGAGAGAGAATGCATGTAAGCAGGGGAGGGGCAGAGAGTGTGGGGGGTGGGGGGCAGAGGATCCCAAGCAGGCTCTTCACTGACAGCAGAGAGTCTCATACAGGGCTCAAACTCACGAACCATGAGACCATGAGATGAGCTATGAGATCCTGACCTGAGCTGAACTCGGATGCTTAACCGACTGAGCCACCCAGGCGCCCCAAACCTTAGTCTTAAAGACATCAAAGTCATGAAAGGTCGGTAAGATTTCAGTACTTTCCTGCCATTGGGGAGATTCATGTATTCCAGTGGGTAATAGAAGAGAAATTCCTCTCTCTCTCCTTTAATATTAATGTATATATATAAGTTAATATCATTTATTATATTATATATAATATAATTGATATATAAATAAATATACATAATATATAATAATATAACATTATAAATTTATTATATTACATATTACGGTATATAATTACATAATATGTGTCAAATAATTGTATATGTAACATATAAAAATGTGTATGTAAATATTTAAAATAATACCTGTTACAGTAGAAGTTTTGAAAAACCATAAAACCTATAAAGAAAACTCGTAAATCACCTGATCTTTTCACTACATATTCAGAAACAAACATACAAACCAAATGACCCTGGAAACTAGTAGCTAATAGCTAAGCTGTAAAGTGTTCTGCTGAAGGTTAAACATTCCAGGGAAAGTAAATAATAATTAGACAAGGTCACTCTGAGACTGTGATAAAATCTGACAAAAGTAAGGCCACTCAGTAATCATGCCTGAATATAAGGGAAAGACAAGGACGTCACACAGCCACAAAAATAACCAGGGGCGCCTGGGTGGCTCAGTCGGTTGAGCGTCCGACTTGGGCACAGGTCATGATCTTGTCCCGTGTGTTCTTGGGCTCTAGTCCCGTGTGTCTGGCTTTGTGCTGACAGTACAGAGCCTGCTATGGATTCTCTGCTGCTTCTTCTCTCTCTGCCCCTCCCCTGCTCATGCTCTCTTTCTATCTCAAAAATAAACATTAAAAAAAATATTTAAAAATAACCAAACATCTTCCTCTGTTGGCTAAAGTTAGTAACTAGGACATCAATGGCAGCTTTTGCCCTGCTTCATTTCTTTCAAATCTTCCAATAGAAACCATCAGTTGGGGCACCTGGGTGGCTCAGTCGGCTGAGATCTGTCTCTTGATTTCAGCTCAGGTCATGATCACATGCTTGGCGACACGGAGCCCTGTGTGTCTGGGTCTGAGCTGTCAGCACAGAGCCTGCTTGGGAATCTCTCTCTCTCTCTCTCTCTCTCTCTCTGCCCTTCACCCTCCTCTCAAAATAAATAAATAAACTTTAAGAAAAAACATCAATATACTCAACCCTCAAATGCCCCATTTCAGGAGAGCACCCAAGATCAAAATCAACCTCTTACCTCCTTAAGCTTTCCCTGAGACCACCCAGAATGAGCCCAAACCCTATATACAAGCCCATTTCAACACCCTCTTACTGAGGAGTACCTCGTGCGTGTTTTCCTGTGTTGCAACAAGTTACTATAACTTTGACTTATACCTTGATGTCCTTTGGGGCATTAAAAAAATAGCGTGGTGTCCAAGACCTTTTTTTTTTCCTTAACATAATAAGGATTATAAGTAAGCCTTATTTTTTAAACAATTCTCATTAGCCTTTGTAAGGATGATTTTAAACATCTGCTTCGGATTCTATTCTAAAGATGTTCTTCCCTTTGATAAATATATAAAATGTAAGAATTATACAAAAATTCTATGCTTGGCAATTTACAAAGTAGTCACAAAATTTTCCCTTTTTTCCCCTAGTTTTACTGAAATGTTAATACATAACGTATGTAAGTTTGAGGGGTACCATGTGATAATTTTATACATGTATATATTGCAAAACGATGACCAAAATAAGGTTAGTGAACACATCCATCGTCTTACAAATTAGCTTGTGTGTGTGTATGTGTGTGTGTGTGTGTGTGTTGATAACATTTGAGATCCTTCTTAACAATTTTTAAGTATGTAATACAATACTGTTAATTATAGCCCCCAAGATATGCCTTAGATTCCTGGAACTTATTCACCTGATAGCAGGAAGGTACCTGATTGTACCCTTTGATCAATGTCTCCCCAACTACCCCCACCCCTAGCAACCTTCATTCTACTCCATTTCTTGGAGTTGGCTTTCATAGATTCCACACATAAGTGAGGATCTGTAGTATCACAGATTTTTCTTATTATAATTTGTGTCCATAAAACAACTCTGCAGGGTGAGTTAGAGTATTTTGCTCATTTGATTTATTTTAAAATATATTTTGAAGTTTATTTACTTTTGAGAGAGAGAGAAACAGAGTGTGAGCGGGGGAGGGGCAGAGAGAGAGGGAGACACAGAATCCAAAGCAGGCTCCAGGCTCTGAGCTGTCAGCACAGAGGCCGACACGGGGCTTGAACCCATGATCCGCAAAATTATGTCCTGGGCCAAAGTCAGATGCTTAACTAAGCCACCCAGGCGTCCCAATACTTTGTTCATCTTAAAGATGAGAGAATTAGGGACGCCTGCGTGGCTCAGTCGGTTAAGCGTCCGACTTCGACTTCGGCTCAGGTCATGATCTCACCGTTTGTGGGTTCGAGCACCGTATGGGGCTCTGTGCTGACAGCTCAGAGCCTGGAGCCTGCTTCGGATTCTGTGTCTCTCCCTCTCTGTCCCTTCCCCATTCACACTCTGTCTCTTTCTCTCAAAAATAAATACACATTAAAAACATATTTTTTAAAGATGAGAGAATTAAAATTTAGTTAAAAAAATCCACCACAGCAGTAAATGACAAGGCTGGAATTCTCTTCCATGGAATTTAGTGTCGTTTTATGCTACACACTCTGACGGTGCTTCCAACTTCAAAAGTCCTCAGGGTCTAGCTTGTCTTTTCATACATGGTACATATTAAAATCTGATATTTATATTGTTGTACTTTCACTGATGTATGTATCTGTGCTTCGTAAATCTGTTACCAGATTTAAAATTCTTTTGCCATGGTTTATGACTTCAAGTGCGGCAAGACAATTTATTGCATCGTATGAACAGTGCAGAAGTTAAGGGACCAAACTTGGTTGCCAGGAGCCTGGGTTGGAATCACGGCTTCATCACTTAATTGCTTGGTTGGCTTCCGGCAATTTATTTAACATATTTGTGCCTCAGTTATTCATATAGGAAAAATATATATATAGTCGTTTTTCACAAGATTGTTGCCATATTGATTTTTTTTAAAAAATCCATGCCTGTTTTATAAGCTAAGAATTTCCATTCTGCAACAACTCCCTCCCTCCTTCCTTCCTTCTTTCCTTCCTTCCTTCCTCTCATTTCTTTCATTTTCTTTCTTCCTTTCTTTCTTTTCTTTCTTTTTTTCTTTCTTTCTTCCTTTCCTCCTTTCTTCCTTTCTTTTCTTTCTTTCTTTCTTTCTTTCTTTCTTTCTTTCTTTCTCTTTCCTTCCTTCCTTTCTTTTCTTTCTTTCTTTCTTTCTTTCTTTCTTTTCTTTCTTTTCTTTCTTTCTTTCTTTCTTTCTTTCTTTCTTTCTTTCTTTCCTCCTTTCTTCCTTTCTTTCTTTCTTTCCTTTTTCTCTGGAGAAAGAGAGAGAGATCAAGGGAGGGGTAGATGGAGAGGGAGAGAGAGAATCTTAAGCAGGCTGTAGGCTCAGTGCAGAGCCAGACATGAAGCTCGATCTCATTGATCTCACAACAGTGGGATGAAGACCTGAACTGAAAACAAGAGTCAGACCGCTTAACCCCCTGAGCCACCCAGGCGCCCCACAAGTTCCGTTTTTAAAGACATTGCGAATAGTCTCATCTCCAACAGACAGTCTAGTCTAATGGTCCAAACACTGCAACTGGAATGACATGTTTTGTCCTTGTTGCCGATCTTTCCACGACCATTAGCAAATGGCATGGCTACTCTGCAAGTTCATTCCTCTATCCCCAGAGGGAATACAAAGGCCCACATGCCACAGGGCAGGAATCACATTGTTCCTGGGACCCCAGAGCCTGCACAGGTCCTGAATGCGATTGCCAAAATATGGGACTCTTTGGTGAGTCCAAGGCCCTTCTGCCGTAGATGCAGTACAGGGATACAACTTGGGAATTTGGAGAGAGACAGATACCTTTTATTTATTTATTTTTCAATTTTAATTCCATGGGAGTTAACGGTGTTATGTTAGTTTCGGGTAGCGATTCAACAATTCCGTATATTACTAGTGTCCGTCAAGATGAATGTACTCTTAACCCCCCCACACTTATTTCACTCACCATCAGGGAAATGCAAATCAAAACCCCAACGAGATATCACCTCACACCTGTCAGAATGACTAAAACCAAAAACTCAAGAAATAACAGGTGTTGGCAAGGATGTGGGGAGAAAGGAAGCCCCGCACACTTTGGATGGGAATGCAAACTGGTGCAGCCCCTGGGGAAAACAGTATGGAGGTTGCTGAAAAAATTAAAAATAGATCTGCCCTGGAATCCAGTAATCGCACTACTGGGCCATTACCCAAATAATATGAAGACCCAGATGCCAGTGTGGCTCTGTCATTTGGGGCTGTAAGTTTTTGAACAAGTTCTTCAGTTGCCCCATCTGCAAAATTAAGAAACCCATGCCAACCAGACAGTGTGGTAAGGTGCATAAATCAAGAAAACATAAAATGACATCATCAAAATAAAAATTCTCAGCATAATATTGGGCACCAGTAGATGCTCAACAAAAAGTGATTATTAAAAGAATTGTTTATTTGGCATAGAAGCCATTATGACAATAAATGATTGCACCAAATGCATTGTTAGCTTTGACCTCACAGGATAATCTGCATGGTCAACCAGTTGTTCATGTATTCTAATAAGATATCCTAATGAGATCAAGCTAATTCCATTTCACATCTACCTCTCTTGTACAGCCTCACCACAAAAAGAAGAAGAAGAAGAAGAAGAAGAAGAAGAAGAAGAAGAAGAAGAAGAAAGAGAAGGAGAAGAAGAAGGAGAAAAACTACAGCAAAATAAAATAAAGTACCTTGGTAGGTAAACACAAGGTGTTCTCCATGTTTTCTGGTTACATGTTGTAAAGAAAAGTCAAAAGTACATTGTCAAAATTCACCCAGGGCACCTGGCTGGCTCAGTCCGTTGAGCGTCTGACTCTTGATTTCAGCTCAGGTCGTGATCCCAGGGTGGTAGGATCGAGACTCGAGTTGGGCTCTTATGCTGATCATGGAACCTGCTTGGGATTCTCCCTTTCTCTCCCCTTCTGCCCCTCTCCCCCACTCATGGGGTCTCTCAAACAAACAAACAAACAAAAACATTCAGCAAGAATCCAAAATCCCCAATTCACTATATCAACTTGCTGACATTGTCACCAAGAGGATGTGTGATGACCCATCACCAGGTGAGCTCAACTGAGAGCGGGAAGGAGATGACATCAAGTCAACATTTTTGAAAGGGAAAATGTCTTTTACACCAGATAAACTTTGAACTCTCTCTCTCTCTCTCCCTCTCTATCTCTCTCTTTCTCATCCACCCACACACAGGGAAAAAGATGGGAAAGTACAGGTATAATCAGTGGTTACTGCTTGCTTTATGCTATAGGATGCAGCGCCAGGACCAATCATCAGGTCTCAGAGCAAAGTTTCTAGTCACCGTGGATGACGCGTTCAGTTGGCCGTGGTGGCAGATTGTTGGTATCAGTGGTCCTGAGTGTGATTAATAAGGCTGCTCTGTCTGTGACGGAGTGGGAATGGCACCACTAAAAGTGAATGGAGGCGATCCTACTAAAATCTGTTAGGGAAGCTCCCTGGGGGGAAAATGGTACAAAGGAAGTACCCAGAGTAGAAATCAGTTCGCCAGCTGTAGCCATATAGACCAAAGCACGATGGCAAAGTCCCATTAACCAGAAGAGCCTTTGGCTTCTCTACCGGGCTTCTTCGCAATAAACAAGTCTGGATGCCTCCCCTCCTTCTACAGAGGTATATATCTTATAAAGTAGCATCATGTATCTACATTTGTGTGACCTGTTATCTGTGTAGATAAGAGGAAAAACCCAAAATGATAATACATTTGCTATTGAGTACATTTTTGTTTGAAAATTTGTTAACTGTCAGGCTTGGAAAAAAAAAGAGAGAGCGTGAGCATGAGAGAGGGGGTCAATCTTTGGTCTATTAACAGATGTGTTTAGCATTTAGACTAGAGCCAGGGTTTTATATGACCCAAAATGAAAATATACTGTCTTAAGGCAGTATATCTCTCATCACCATTGCAACCTAATAAAACTGTATGATGGAAAAAAAAAAGGAACTATTTGAAAAGTTGGGTGAAGCTGTGTCATATATTAAGAGTTAGTATAAGAGAGTTATGTTTCTAGTTAAGCTGCATCAGGAGACTTAAAGAGAGTGAAATATTCCTTTGCCCATCTCTCGGAGCTACAGAAATTGGGATGTGTGCTTCTGAAATCAAAGACAACTGTGCTTATTGATAGCCTATCTGGAAGGACTGGTAGCACAGAGCTTGCTACTTTGCTAGTGGGCCAAGTAGCAAGGGCTTACAAGGTGTTGTTGTTAATCAATTGCCTTGTATGATCAATGTGGGCTTTTCAATACCATATTGAGAAATGTCAATACTGCCTCAACATAATTGCCTCTTAAGGGTGGTGGAGTCTTGTAGAACAAAACCTTTAGCGACAACATTATCAACATAATGAGGATCAGCGCGATGCCAGTTGAGCTTCTATTTGTTCTAGATAAAACTCTCTGCCTTCAATAAATACAACTGTATTGGTCTGGAGCTTTAGGCTTAAGTAGACACCGCAGGATCATTCCTTGTACAGTGATTCTTATTTTACTGTGTTCCCTTAATCACTCTTTTTCCTAGTTAGAGTTAGGATAATTTAGCAATGGAAATAATCGATACCTTTGTGACACCTTACAGTTTGAAAAGCAATCTGTGGGGCGCCTGGATGGCTCAGTTGGTTAAGCGGCCGACTTCGGCTCAGGTCATGATCTCGCGGTCCGTGAGTTCGAGCCCCGCGTCGGGCTCTGTGTTCACCTCTCAGAGCCTGGAGCCTGTTTCAGATTCTGTGTCTCCCTCTCTCTGCCCCTCCCCTGTTCATGCTCTGTCTCTCTCTGTCTCAAAAACAAATAAACATTAAAAAAAATTAAAAAAAAAAAAAGAAAAGCAATCTGTATCTGTGATTTCATTCGGACCTCATAACTTTTTGAAATATGCTGGGCTTCTCCAATAGATCTTCTTCTTCTTCTTCTTCTTCTTCTTCTTCTTCTTCTTCTTCTTCTTCTTTCTTCTTTTCTTTTCCTAACAGGGTTATTCAAGTCTGGGAGAAGGAACACAGAAAACTGGAGAGTTCTCATGCCCAGCAGAGGCAGAGACGCTCTGAGATTAGGAAGTTGCTCAGGGGCAGGTTAAATGAAAGGGCAAGTCAAGTGTTAATTCTGCATGTTTTCACCTTCCAACTGAATGGTCCAGCACCTTACGGATGAAATTCCTATTTTGCTGAAATGACGGAGTTCTGACGCTTGCTCATTTTTACCAGGCGTAATCATCGTTTCCTCAGAGATCTGGAGAGTGTTTAATAACATTCTGAGACACATTTTCCATTTGTTTGTGCATTTCTTTTTAAACATAATTAAAAACCTCATCCTTGTCAGATACAACCCCCCCCCAACAAAGATAGCTCAAACCTACAAGACAGAAACACGCAGGTGGTTTTTATTAAATACTAGTTTCTAAAGGTATCAGCAGATTCTGCCAAAAAGCTGTCCCTGTAGCAAACTCAGGTATGCACTCAATTCTTATAAACACATTTATGTGTTTTATTAAGTTCGAAATAGTTGACATCTATTTAATGTTTCAAGTGATGGAAATGTAAAGAACTTACCTTAAAATTTTTAAATGAATACAAGGTTTGTGACTGCATGTGATTCTAAAAAACAAAAACAAAACCAGCAACTACCTACCACACATCAATCGGGGTCTCTGTTTAGAAATTAAATGTCTCTGTGTCCATGTGATCACTGAAGGCTAATGCATTTTTACACTACAGTTACCAGTGAAGGCACCCTACCCGTGCTGACACTTGGGGAAGTATAGCTCAGGGATTTCACAACAATAGAAGCAGAATACAGAACGTGGCTTGAAGGACACACCAGGGAATCTCACCTTGACCCCATTCTGTGGACTCAGCATGGATGGCCCAGACATGGCAAAGTGGGACGCTGTGTGAGAGTGAGGACAGAGGGGACTTGGTCCCGGTATCCAAGGTGGTCAGTATGTTCAGTTCCATCTAGGTGGGTCTGTCTGGGGTGTCCGCCTTCACCACAGTATTGGCCATCTATTTCTCTGGCATGTCTCTTGGATAAAGTACTAATCGTCTAGTACAGATGGAGGTAGGGCAGGTAGTGGGAAACGGGCTTTTTCAAGTCACCTAGACCCTTTGGACCTCCTTCCTCATCTGTAAACAAAACAGAGATAGCAATAATACGTATGTTATTTTGTCAGAGAAAATAAGTAGAGTGTTTTAAAATAAGTAAACTCTCGAGGAGCCTGGGTGGCTCAGTCGGTTAAGCATCCGACTCTTGATTTCGGTTCAGGTCATGATCTCGTGGTCTGTGAGATCGAGCCCCACATCAGGCTCTATGCTCATGAGCCAGCTTGAGATTGTCTCCCTCTCTCTGCCCCTATCCCCCACTCGGGCTCTCTCTCTCTTTCAAAGTAAATAAACTTTAAAGAAATGAGTTAAAGCTCAATAAAATTGAAGCTATTAACTTAAGTCATTATTAGTATGAATCTATAAAATGTGTGTGTGTGTGTATATATATACATACATATATATATATATATGTATGTATATATATACAAAAGCTAGTCAATTATTTTTTTCTCTACTGGATATTTGATGTTTAGTGAATGGAGCTAACACTTAATAAACATGCATAAATAAATGTTGGGGGAGTGGGGAAGAGAATACCTATTCTAGCTGTAACAAAGGAATACATAGCAAGATACCTCACGCAGATACATTTGTATTGATTATAATTCAGTCACTCCCCTCTGCTATTCGGAAGGAGTTTTATACCGTGCAGTAGGTGATAGAACCAATGATTTTCATTGACTCTAAGTTTTACCAAGGCCTATTTATTTCTCTTATGGAATGGCATCATTCTACTAATCATGCTGCTACTGTTGCAAATGTTTGTTGGATTTCTTAGGTCTTTGTTTCACTGCTGATATTATGAGACCCAATCTGGGTAACAGGAAAGCCTCTGTAAGGCGTTATTTTTGTAACATGTGGACAGGAATAATGTCTTAGCTCCATTGAAAGGACTATAGCAATCCTGCTGAAATAGCGTTCGGAGTCCTGTATATCATGGCTGTCTTCCATAAATACTGGCAGTAGAATAGTCAGGCTGCGCTTTTTTAATCTGGCCAGCCTGGGGCAGAATCAGGAGGAAGATATAAAAGTCCTGGCTTTTTAGTCCCTTAAACCTCCGTAGCTGTTTTAACCATAACAGTTAAAGGGTTTTCAGGGAGAACCATAATGAGGTCACGGTAACTCATTCCAAATGTCATATATGGCAATATGTGGCATGCCACAGAATTAATTTTCTTCTATGGGAATCATCATTGGTTTTCTTCTCTGCACACTCAAGCTTGGCCAAGCTTTTATCTGAACTGGTAATAGTACCCCTTCTCACTGTCTCGCTAGACCGGAAATGTTTATAATCAACAAGACATTGCCTTCTTCCGAGACCTGTGGACTATAGTTGATAAGTTCCCTCAAGGGCTGACTTTGTTCAAAGAATGGAGATCACTTTTAATCTTCATGGAGAAGATCAGGTCACCCCTCACTTGTATATTGCTCATTCTTGATATTACCCAGTATCAGGAATTGTCAGCAAAAGGGAAAAAAAAATATAACTGTCGTTAACAGAGACTAAAGAAAAAAAAATCTGTCAAAATTTCAAAAACAGACATGAATCATCCCTGAAGGATTAGTTAGGGTGAGTCTTGGGCCAGAAGAAATTGAATGAAAAAGGGAATGAGGGGGCCCCGAAATGTCCATACTTAGGTTAAGGCAAAGACATACAGGAAAAGGGGGGGGGGGCGGGTAATCTTTTGTAACTATGAGCTCCAAACAGTCAAGTTGAGTAAGAAGAAAAAATTACTATGAAACTTCCTCAAGTATGATTAAAGATTGTCAAAAACTTTTCTGGAATAATCCATTGGGCAGATGAACACATGAAGCCATTTTGGAAAATCTGTTACTTTGCAAGCTTCCTTTAGGGAAGCCGGTGCTAATTTGCCAAAGCTGCACGTAAAACAATTGCTTACATAGACATACTGGACATAGTAGGAGCTAAATACGTGTTGAGAGCATAAATATTGAAAGCTTGGGTGATCTTAGATTTTCTTTCTTTGTCTTTTGTCATCATGTGCTTTAGATCACTGACTTCAAGTAAAAGGGTGACACAAAAATAAAGAAAAGCTTGTAAAAAAAAAGGGGGGGGGGGAGAAAGTTCCCTCTCCAAGGCAAGGGACCAGAAGTGTGACATCCTTCAGGGCAAGTCTTAACAGAGAGGGTGAAGGCATCGTTAGGTTGGCTTGCCATACACAAACCCAGTAGTGCTGGCCGGAACAAGTTAACATGGGCCACCAGTTGAGTTGAACACTAAGCTTTAAATCCCCTCAGAGTTCCAAAGGGTCTGAAACAGGGAGCCAGAAGGAATTGTTAGAAACAAAGAGTTGAGGCTGAGGTGAGAGAAAGAAAGGAACAAATGAAATAAGATGGGCCAAGCGCAAAGTGGGCAGGAGGGAATGGCTTGGGGCAGCCTCTGTCATTACCCGTGAAAACAAACGAAGAAACAACCCATAAAAATGTTGATTCAAGTCTAGGGGGGCATACTATCTGTGTAATGGAGTCATTTACTCAAACTGCTTTTCAAATGTAGATTAAGACCTTCAGTGAAAGGGGTCCCTGGGTAGCGCTGGTGGTTAAGCTTCCGACTCTTGGATTCAGTTCAGGCCATGATCTCATGGTTTGTGAGTTCGAGGCCCACCTTGGCTCAGCTTTGATGGGCACAGAACTGCAGAGACTGCTTAGGATTCTCTCTCTCCCTCACTCTCTGCCTCCCTCCCTCCCTCTCTCTCTCAAAATAAATAAATAATCTTAAAAAAAAAAGATTCAACAAAGAATAGTTTTCTAGTGGCCTTTTGAAGCACCTGGTTCTCCTTCCTGTATTGAAGTAGAATGTGCAAACATAAGATAGTGAATTATAGTGGATTACAATTCTTACTGCTTCTGGGCTTCTCAGCAGAACTTGGCATTAATGGAGGTGCTTGGGCTAAGACTTGGGATAACATCATCTTCAGGTGTCAATAGGTTCCATGACACATAAAAGAACAGTGGACAATTCTTTGTTGTTGTTGTTGTTGTTTTTTCAAAATAGCAGTGCTAAAGAACAACAAGACAATGTCCAACCAGCTTTTGACACAGTGAATTTTCTGGAATGAAATCAAAGACAAGATTGGGTCTTTCATCTTTTTTTTTGAGGGAATTGCATGCACTGTGGTTTTACGATGCAATCCAGTGCTGAATCTTGAAAAGGGCAAAAGGCATTGTATACCTATTAGGAATACTTTGTTGTTAGGGAAATCTATTGCGAGGCTATTTGAGCATTGATGAATTTCCAGCACAGGAATAACTAATATTTATTGAGGTCTCACTCTAGCTCATGACCTAGCTCACGCTGAGGATTATACATCGATAATGCCATTTATTTATCATAACATCTTTCTGAGTTGGCTGTTATCCTCATTTTACAGATTTGATAGGTGAAATAATTTTCCGAGTTTATACAGGTAGTAAGTACGATACCCTGGATGTATTCCTCTATCAAGAACAGCTTTTTAAAATTTTATTGGTAGACTTTTTTTTTTTTTTTAGAAAACTGGTAGGTATACAGAAAAGTTGAGCAGAAAATACAGGGTTCCTATATGCTCCCTCCTTCCATTATTACTGTAAGGCATTACTGTAGTACATTTGTTACAATTGATGGAATAATACTGACACACTATTATTAACTAATGTCCAAAGTTTACATTGGGGTTTACTCTTTGTCTTGTATATAGTTCTTTGGGTTTTCACAAATATATAATTACATGTATCCACCATTCCGGTATTATACAGAATGGTTTCACAGCCCTAAAAATACCCTGTGCTCCACCTAATAATTCTTCCCTACCTACTCCTTAACTCCAGTAACCACTCATCTTTGTACTGTTTTCATAGTTTTGCCTTTTCCAGAATGCCGTGTCTTTGAAACCACTCAGGCTATCTTTCCCTTAGATATCTTTCATTTTCGCTAAAATACGCATTTAAGGTTCTCCACGTCTTTTCGTTGCTGGATCTTATTTCTTTTTAGTGCTGAATAATATTCCAGTATATGGATATATCATAGTTTATTTATTCCATTCAATGTATTGATGGGCACCTTGGTTGCTTCCAAATTTTGGCGGTTTATGAATTGTATTTCAGAATTAACGACATGGCTTTCAGCATTCAAGATTTTTCAGCCTAAGATATGAGGAATTGAACTGACATATGCAGAAAATTAGGTGGCCAAATAAAAACATCCAAGTAGTTCTTAAATTTTCAAAAAAATATACAGGTTAAAAGTACACGGAAAATTATCTTTTGATAATGAAAGAAATCTATGTTAAAAGTATTTAATCTCATGGTATAATACTATAAAAAGTAACAATGAAAATACTTATTTTTTTCTAGTCATGAAATTAATTGCTAATGAGCATAAGAATCAAGGGTAACGTTTACCTCTTTTCCAAGGAATACTTAGATATTAAAGGAGATGTAGCTTGACAAATTTGGGAAAAGATGAGGAAATTTGAGGTAGAAGGAAAGGAAGTTATATATACATAAAGTAGTTCATGTTTATAATATCAGAATAATTACAAAAGTCTTCTTTGTGTATGGTATCTTTAATATATTAGAGACTTAGATGCCTTACAAACAGCACCTCTTGTAGGTAATGAGACAAGGATGTTATCTTATTAATTAAAAACAAACTGGTGCATAAGGGAATACATGATTTGTTCTTGGGAAAAAACTTTTTTCTGATGATGCTGCTTTTCATGGAGATCAAAAGCCAAAGCAAACAAACAAAACAAAAACAATCACACAGGCACAACAGGGGAGACTGGAATCCAATGATTTATAGACAACAGTAGTAGGTCCCTCACAAAATGGCTGGAAATGTTTTTCTTCGGGTAATCTATTTTCTACAACAGGAATAACACATTCCCAGTGTTTACAGAAATAAGCAATGTTTATAGAAATAAGAAAAGAACATATAGATGCATATCTCCAGTAGAATCAGAAGGATAATAATATTAAACCAAGTCCAAAATATACTCAAAGTATTTTCCTTCACATTCTAGTCAGTCAAAGTGATTATCTGGAGATATCATCCAAATCAAGTTCATACATAATTAGATCAAAATTATGAAGTAAAGTGATAGTTTTTGCACCCATTTCCCCTTTACCAGAAAAATAATGCTCTGTGCTTTGCTCATCACTGTTTTCCTTGTGCCTAGATAAGCGCTTGGCATGAAATCAGCTCTTACTTGACAAGGAATTAATTGATTCCTTCTCTGCTAGTACAATTCCTGGGGGCGGGGGGGGGGGGGGGCGGCGGGGGAAACTATAAGCCAAATCCCAGAATCATGGAAACAGCCTAGTGGATACCCAGCAGCCTGTCGTAAGGCTTCAAATTAGAAGTATCATATAATGTTGCAGAGTATTGGCTTATAAAATCATTGGTAAATATTCAATCTGTCCTGGCTATCACACATGTGAATAAATGATGTGCAGCCTGCCTAAGCTGGTAAAAAAAAAAAATCCAAAATTATAGACTAATGGATATTGTCCTTGCTGCTCACTGCTTTCCAAATGCAGATCTTGGCTAAAGCCCATGTGTACATATGATAATCATATGCCCACACAAAAATGACATCCAATTTCTAGTATAAGCACTCACACAGTAGCATCTGTCGTTAGAAGAGATAGCGTCAGGGGAGGGGGGAAACACAATGTAACCACACTGGAGTGGATGGGAACCTTTGACCCAGTGTCCTATGGCTGTGTTATCTTGCTCTCTCCATTTCTCTCTCTCTCTTACACTCCCTGTCTCTGGGGATCGAGACCAATTCACAGAGTGGTACTGGCTTTGGGGGAAAAAAAAATCAATGACCTATTCTCTTGGTCAGAGCATGAAGTGTTGTGAAGGCAGTCAGCACAGCAGGAGATGGAGAGGAAAATGAAATAAAAGGATGCTATATCAAGGGGTGGGGGATATAATTATGCTTGCAGAAAAGTACGTTCAATAAGCAGATTGCCGGGGAGTGGCAGGGATGGGACTGGCTTTTCATAAATATGAAATTGGAATTGGGTTGAAACATTAGGACACTAGAGCTCTTTCTCTGAGTAAGGAAGGCATGATAATAGAGGTTATTTCCATTTCATTGCTACCTGCCATTTGTCAATCACCTAATTATACTTGGTAGAGGGGACTACGCTAAAGTTCTCCATTGTGTTAAAAGCCTGGGGTGAGGAGCCTAGCTTGCTTTGTTTTATATTGTTTGTTGTCTGTTTTTGATGTGAAACTGGTTTTCAGGAAACTGAGGATGAAAGGGGAAGGAAAGAAAGAGAGGAGGGAGGAAAGAAGGAAGGGGAGGAAGAAGGTAGGAAGGAAGGAAGGAAGGAAGGAAGGAAGGAAGGAAGGAAAGAGGCAAGGAAGGAAGGAGGGAGGGCAAAGGAAGGCAAGGGAGGAAAGGAAGACAGGAAGAAGAGGGAGAAGGAAAGAAGAACAAGGAGAAAGAAGAAAGCAAGGGAATGACCAGAACAGGCTATTCATGTCTGTGAAGAAAGGTACATCTGGCCCAGCGGGAGCTTTGGGAACTTGGCCACTCCCCTTTAGTCATTACAGAAAGAGACCTGCCAAGATGAGAAATTGCCACAGGAGGGGTTGGATATTAGGATTAATTGTCTTGAACCAGAGCAGTGGAGCAGGTATGCAAGGCGAGGTGGAGATAATGACGCCAATGAGCAGCCCTCCTGCCTTTTTTTTTTTTTCCTTTTTCCTAAAGAAAAGTAAAAATTTAAGTAATGGCTCCAACATTCTTACTGCAAGTGACAAGTTTCAGAAATGTTAAGACAAGATCCTGGCTTTTCAGTTTGTTACTAATTTGCATTAAAAGAAGTCACCTCCGTGAACAGTCTGAAATGTCCGTAAATTAATTGTAGGCCATGTTTCCTTTTTCTTTTTCTTTCTTTCTTTCTTTCTTTCTTTCTTTCTTTCTTTCTTTCTTTCTTTCTTTCTTTCTTTCTTTCTTTCTTTCTTTCTTTCTTTCTTTCTTTCTTTCTCTCTCTCTCTCTCTTTCTTTCTTTCTTTCTTTCTTTCTTTCTTTCTTTCTTTCTTTCTTTTTTTTTCCCCCTTGGCCTCTACGGAGTTGGTTTAATGTTCTGGTATTTATATTGACCACTGACCTATTCCTTTTCAAATTTAGGTTCCTTTAAATTATTCTAACCAACAGTTTCAGGAAATTACTTATGGACCAAACCATACTTAACAGTTATTGATATTAAGGCTAGGGGATGATCCCAGACGTGTTCATCTGTAAAATGTTACTCAGTTGAAAGTCATTAATTTACAAATGATACACTGCTCCCTTGGAACTGAACTGAAAAACAAAGGGTTTCAGGTGACGCGCGTGTTTTGTTGCGGCATCTACGTTTACAAACGGTAATTGCAAAATCCTCTGTAGCCATTGTCTTAATGTGTGGCTGTCCCCCAGATCCCTTTGCTCCTTTTCCTGATTTTTCTCCTCTGGAGTCGAGAGTCATAGTTGAGATGGTCAAGTCACCCTCGTGCTGTTTTCCGTCTATTTTATTCACGTTATTCGTGGACAACCTGGATACTTCACAATCAGATTGGCGGTCGATTTTCTTCTTCGCATGAACTATCAGCAATGTCTTCCAATTCAGTGCATACTGATAATTCATCTCTGGAAGTCTAGCAGAAATGAGATATGTGTTGATGGCACTCCTTGTCTACCTGTATGAGTTTTCTAGTGCTGCTGTCAGAAAGTACCACACTTACTGGCTTCAAACGAAGCAAGTTTATTATCCGGCAGTTCTGATGAACAGAAGTCTAAAACAATTTGGCAGTGCTCTGTCTTTCTGAAGGTCCTGGGGGAGAAGCCACTCCCTGCTTCTTCCACCTTCTGGAGGTGACCCTCATTCCTTGACGTGTGCCCCACACCACTCAGACTTTGCTTTCATCATCATACCTTCTCCTCTCTGACCCTCCTGTCTCCACGCATAATGATCCTTGTGATGATATTGGACCCACACAAATGACTCAAGATAATATCATCCAAAAATTTTTAATTAACTAATTTTTTTTAATTTTTGTGTTTTAAGTTTATTTATTTATTTTGAGAAAGATAGAAAGAGAGAGAGAGAGAGAGGTAAGGAGAGAGAGACAAGGAGAGAGACATCCGAGTAGGCTCTGTGCGGACACAGGAGAGCCCTATGCAGGGCTTGAACTCACAAACCATGAGATCATGACCTGAGCCGAAATCAGGAGTCAGGCACTTAACCAACTCAGCCACCCAAGTACCCCCACCCCCCACCAAAAGATTTAATTTAATCGTATCTGCGAAATCTCTTTTGCCATGTACCATGTTCACAGGTTAGCACTTAGACACCTGTGGAGGGCCACTATTCCATCTAGCATAGCACTCAAAATTAAAATAAATAAAGGAGTTCATTCTTCTTATTTTAGCACATCTGTTAAAAGAGAAAGAGAGAGAGACTTTGCTTTCTTTGAAGTGCACATGAAAACATAGTTTAGTTTTGGTTGAGTGTGTTAAAAATAGGAATGTGACTTTTTAAAGGCATAACTTTTAGTACATCAGAAGCCATTCATTCACCACCTCTGACGTACCCTGAGGAGCTCAGGATTGGGACTAGGACTGGTTTGCTCCCCAGGAGTCTTTGTGGCTTCCTAGGGCTTTGATTTTCTAAGCTTATATTAGCACTTATTAACATTTAAATATATGCAAGGGAAAACACACTTTATCTTTTTCTATGTGCTCTCTAAGGAACTGACTTTCTATTGCCGTATTTCTAGTGTTTAATGCAGTATCTGTCATGCAGTAGATTTGCAGCCAGTGTTTTCATTAATACGTTAATGAGTTAATCATTGGTATCTTGGCTCATTTCCCTTATGGTCACCCCAAAATTCGTTTTTTTTTAGTGATTGGGTGAAGAGAAAGATGGCAAGGCTTTAAAATTATTGGTGTCCTTTGATGGATCCCTGGAGTGGGAGAGTCCTGGGGATGAAGGAGCCCAGACTTTGTCACAGGGATCTCTGGTGAGTGGCAACTCCCTGAAGCAGGTGGACATTGCCAGTTGGTGGCCCCATTCGCAAGAGAATCTCAGTGAGTACCTGGGACTGGAACTCAAGAAAAAGGAGCTGCCAAAATCAGGGTGGCAACCAGATAGGATTGGGCTCTTGCTTCCATGTAGAACAGGACACTGAATGGGGAAGCAAGGCTGGGGCTCAGCAGAATCGATGGAAACATTACGGGGAGGGAAAGGGAAGATGATATCTCAGTAAGCGCCAGGTGGCAACAGGGATCTTATATCATCTCTGGAGGGCCTGGAGGTCAAGGTAGGGTTGAGTCTGTAGGTTGAATGACTACAAAACACTGAGATCAACTGCGGAAGGCAGAAGTTGACGTGACCATTTGGGAAGTATTTTTAAATTGCAATAATGACCCTCAAAGAACGTATGCCTTCACCTCTTTGGGAAAGGTAATTTAGCAATGGAATAACCTCAAAACAACTGACGAAGCCTGCTGGGTACTCATGCTATCATCAGTGGACAGACGGTCACAGTCGAAGGGCTGGATGTGAGTACACATTCAATTCTCCCAGAACCTTTGTTTCCCTATGTGAGGAGCGGTGGTTGGAAGGAGTGATTTGCATATATCCTCAAAGTCTCTTTCCTGGATCTTAAGTCACTGTTTCTTTAAACAGACAACGTGGGTTTGCGTTGTGCCCAACAGACAGCAGAAGCCCTGTCTAATTTGGAAAAGTGCAGGCGTCCTTGTCGAAGCCAGGAGAAGCACCAATCGGATTCTCCGTCAGAGCCTGACCCTGTCAATCAGAGTGGCCTGTGGTCACAATTTTCTGGGAAAATCAGCATCTACGGTAAATCTGCTGCCTGCCTTGTCTACATATAATCTACATTTTAGTTAAAATTTGGGTTCCAGTCTTCTATTGCTTTTGTGTCTTTAAACTTTGATTAACAACACCTCGTTGAAAGGTAGCCAATCTGACTATGGCTGAAAAACCCCTCTAAAGGACCATGATTTTTAAGTTTTAATCTTTTGGAGGGGTTTTTTTTTTTTTGAGTAAAAATTGTTGCAGTAAATCAACACTTCATAATCCTCAAAAGACTTCCCATGTGCAAGAACAATATTGAGACGATGGCAGGCATGGAGACACAGTCCTAGCCTCAAGGGTCTCTCGATATTGCTGGAGAGACAGTCAGGTTTTTAAATACGCTGCTAGGGTTTGACAAGAAGAGAAATCCTGAGGACCGAGGGAGGAGAGGACATTTTCTAGTCATATGTTGTGCACGGGCGGAGGTGTGGAGGGTAGAGAAGACAGGATCCCTTTAGATATGGACGAGCAGCCTGGCACGGTTATAGCCAGGAATGCCAGCCAGCAGGAAGCATCATGGAAGACTGCGAAGGTAGGTTGGGATGAGATCACAAAGGGCTTAGAGTGTCTTGGGGCTGGAGGAGATAGGGCTAAGTGAAAAATGAACCCGAGGATAAACTAGAGGATGAGGAACTATTGATATCCTGTGACTCCTGCTTTATTGGCCCTGGCAGGGCACTTTCTCTTGGAAGTGGACACACACTCATTGTTTTAGGATATGTGATGCCCGTGACTGTTGAACAGACTCTTAGGATCAGACAGCTCCTCAGAATATCAAATAATCCAATTCACTCTACTATGATTCAGACCACTATCTCTGTGGTGTCCTGACTAAAGAGTCAGCCAGCTCTTGTCTGAACAGATGTACCTCATAACATGCCCTAAGTCAGTGGTCTGATGATGGCCAAGTTCTCCCGAATGTTGAACTAAATCTGCCTGGGTAGAGTTTCCCTACCCGGCCTCAGTCTGGTTTTCTGAGATCACATGAATAGTTCTCAAGTTTCGTGGATCTGCAATTATTTTTACAAAACCGTCAGTCCCTTGGATGTATTCTCTCTTCCATGCCAGTGCTCACAGGACGTGATTCCTTTTTATCTTCCATCGAGTTCCTTTTTTCTTTTTTTTTTAATTTTTTTTTTTTACATTTATTTTTGAGAGACAGAGTGAGACAGAGCACGAGCAGGGGAGGGGCAGAGAGAGAGGGGGAACACAGAATCCGAAGCAGGCTCCAGGCTCCGAGCTGTCGGCACAGAGCCCGGTGCGGGGCTCGAACTCACAGACTGCGAGATCATGATGTGAAGTTGGACGCTTAACCGACTGAGCCACCCAGGCTTCCCATCAGCTTTCTTTTTTCTTAACGAATGGACCCTAGAAATGAAAATGCATTTATATCTAGTTGTGCCCTGATGAAAGAGAGTAGAAGGTAAGTAATTCTTCCTGTCCTCTGCCCCCCGGTGATATGTATTTCTATAAGAACGCACATGCTATGAATGATTGAGCCAACACCCTAGGAAAAGCCTCAAATCACTCACTTACAAGTATGACTATCTTTAAATTGAGTGCCAGGAAGGCCATATAACTGGCCTAAACTCATGCACATAGCAAATGATGGAGTAAAAATTGAAATCCAAGCCAGACGCACTTCAAGGTCTACCTCTTTTCATTATGCCATGATGTCTTTCATTAGCCTGCCACCGTACCTCGGCAGGCCTCTGTGCAATGAACGTGGGCACATCTAAGAGTGAACTGTTCAACTACAAATATAAAGGGATAATCAAAGCGTCTCAATCTAGTTCAGCTTCTTACTATAGCATGAATTGTAAATAGTCCTAGGACATAAGCAGTCTTGGTATATGAAATACACTAATGGTTTTCAGAATGTGATGATGTCCAGAAAAGCACTGGGCTTCAACAGATTGAAATGTAAGAGGAAATGGGGCAATGGGAGGCCCTTGCCAGTTAAGGCACTAAAGTGGTTTAATTTTCATTTCCAGAAGTATCTAGAAAATGTGCGAGTTGTTGTCCCAGACAATAAGGAGATGACAGTCTCCCTATTCAGTAGTGATAGAAGTGATATAAACTTATTTCTCAATATGCTAAGAAAAATTTTAATAATATAAAATCATGTTGGCATTGGCATGAGAGAGCAAAGGCATCACCAGTGTTATAAGCAAATTATGGGAACCTTCGATGGAACATATTTATTTAAGACATTTTGGAAGATATCCTTTGATCTGTGACCAATCCAAACCTTTGGGTAGTGAGTCATCCTACAATGCATGCTACTCAGCCAGAAAACATTTTTTCTTATCTACTAGACCAAACTAGTAAATTTGTCTTTTTTTAACTTCTACTTACAATTTCAGAAAACACTATTTTCCATATATTCAATATTGCACATATCTATTGTTGCAGCCTATATGTTAGTGAATATCTGCGACCACAATAATTTCCATGGATTCATTTTGGCCTCAGAGCATTAACATAATTGATTATAGCAGGAGAAAACTTCGTGTTAGATAATATGATCCTGTTTTGTGTCTGGGAATTCCAACATTCGGCTGACTATTGCCAGGGATACAAAATTCCATTTCAAAATAAATTTTAGAGAATTAAAAAAAATAGCATATGATTTCTATGGTCATTTTAACTGTCACTTTGAGAACTATGCCCTGGGGCGCCCAGGGTGGCCCATCGGTTAAGTGTCTCCACTCTTGATTTCAGCTCTGGTCATGGTCTCAGGATTCTTTTTTTTTTTTTTTTTTTTTTTTTTTTAACTTTTTAAAAATCTTTATTTATTTTTGAGAAAGAGACAGAGACTGAGCGTGAGCAGGTGAGGGACACACAGAGAGGGAGACACAGAACCTGAGGTGGACTCGAGGCTCTGAGCTGTCAGCACAGAGCATGATGCGGGGCTCAAACTCACAAACTGGGAGATCATGTCCTGAGCCGAAGTAGGACGCTTAACCAACTGAGCCACTTAGGTGCCCCATGGTCTCAGGATTCTTGAGTTTGAGCCCCATATGGGATTCTCTGTCTCCCTCTCTTTCTGCCTCTCTCTCTCTCTCTCTCAAAACAAATAAATAAACTTTAAAAAATTAAGGAAAAAAAAGAAAACTAATGCCTGAAAAACACGGTGAGTCTTTGGGCTAAGTCAATATAAGGAAACTTGAGAGTCAGGAATTTTGCTACATTGGATATAATTCTTACTTAATTTTTAGCCAGTGTATGAAAAAAAAATGAAATTCTAACATAGGCTTTTTTTAAATTTTATATTTTAAAGATTTGTTTAATGTTTTTAATTTATTTTGAGAGAGACCGTGTGAGTGGTGGGGTGCAAAGAGAGAGAGAGAGAGAGAGAGAGAGAATCTCAAGCAGGCTCTATGCTGTCAGCACAGAGCCCAAGGAACCATGAGATCATGACCTGAGCCGAAATCAAAAGTCAGATGCTTAAGCCACTCAGGTGCCCCTCTTTTTTGTATTTTAGATATAATATTTACTTCTAATAAATGCAAGCATCGTTTAATTAATTGATAATTGGGCATTCGAGGTGGTGGTGTCTCATTGCTGTTTTTAATTGGTGGTACGTTGATAATCAATGGCATTTTTATGTCATGCAAATACAGCGGGATAAGTGAGGGACAGAAGTGCTGACTCCATTGTGAGCAAGGTGGCTGTGCAAATTGAGACAGTCTGGAATGCTTTTCTCCTTATGTATTTCACCTAGATCTGAATATTACCATTCACTCTCGTGAAAGGTATGTTTTTGTGTGTTTCTAACAGTTACTGAGTGTGACTTGAAAGAATAATGAGGTGTATACTTAGGTTCTTCTGGTGAAGGACCTAGAAAGAGGTGCCATTAGAGGTCTACCACCATGGGACATTATTAACATTAGGAAAATGTATGGTTCATATAGTGTCTTTTCAGCAAAAACTCAATCTGGGGAAGGGCATATAGCAAAATGTTTGCCTTGGAAATAGAGTGAGAACAGCTAATGTGTGTGCTACCTGCAGGGACCATCTAGAAAGAAAGGTAGCCAGGGGTGGATCCTGGCCCTTGCTTCTAAATAATCACATGAGTCCAAATGGACTCAGTTTTGACCCTGAAAACACCCCTGCCATACAATTAGGACAACCTTCAGATGAATATTGAACCTTCAATAATAGTATTAGGGATCCTGGAGGGATACATTTTTCAAGAGTAGATGTTTCAGACAAAGGAAAGAATAAGGGAGAGTATCTATGTGGTTTTGTTTAGTTCACCAGAGTGACCCAACCCTCAAATATGCCTGAGTAGTGCTAGGAGAGTTTTGACCTTGGAAAATAGTGTCTACTAACACCCTCTGACACCAATGTTTTTTTTGTTTTTTGTTTTTTTTTAAATTTTAACGTTTATTTATTCTTGAGACAGAGAGAGACAGAGCATGAATGGGGGAGGGGCAGAGAGAGAGGGAGACACAGAATCGGAAGCAGGCTCCAGGCTCTGAGCCATCAGCCCAGGGCCGGACGCGGGGCTCAAACTCACAGACCGCGAGATTGTGACCTGAGCTGAAGTCGGACGCTTAACCGACTGAGCCACCCAGGCACCCACCAATGTTTTTTTTTTTTAAACATTAACTGGCTTATCAGAGAAAGAGAAAGATCTGCCATTTGTGACTCACAATTTCCGTAAAAGACACTCTGTCTATCCATATCAGCCTTGCTGAACTGTTTCTCATTTTCCGGATTTCTCAGGATATTTCTCTCTCCTGTATCTTTACATATAGCCATTTCCAGAATATCTGTCCCTAAATTCTGCCTGACCAGCTTTTAATGGTCCATCAAGATTTTGCTCAAATATCACCCGCTGTATGCTGCTGTCCCAGACCTTCTGAAAAAGAAACACCCTCCTTTGTTCCTCTCTCTCAGCACCTATGCCATCACTTTCCTAACTATAATTATTTCCTTATATGCATATTCTCACCTGATGTCATGAGTAGATAAACCATATGGTAATATTTTCCATCCTTAGAGCCTAAGCTTGTAGTTGCCATTGCCATTTGGTAAATGCTTACGAACAAATAAATGCACATGTCCCTTAACACAGGTCACCTTCACTGTATTAGAACACGAGGAATATTAGGCTTTGAAGTAGCCACACACTTAGATGTCTTAAGGTGATAATGATAAACTCCCTTCCTTCCTCCCTCCCTCCCAACCTCCCTCTTTCCCTTCATACCTCCCTCCTTTCCTTCCTTCCTTCCTTCCTTCCTTCCTTCCTTCCTTCCTTCCTTCCTCCTTCCCTCTTTCCTTCCTTCCTAGTAATTTGTTTTCCAAATCTTCATTGGATGGTTATTCTGTGTCAGGCATTGTGTCAGAGAGTGAGTATAAAAGGGACTTAAAAGTGATGCCTTAGAGGGGCGCCTGGGCGGCTCAGTGAGTAGACAACTTCGGCTCAGGTTACGATGTCACAGTTCGTAAGTTCGAGCCCCGCGTCAGGCTCTGTGCTGACACCTCAGAACCTGGAGCCTGCTTCGGATTCTGTGTCTCCCTCTCTCTCTCTACTCCTCCCCTGCTTACACTCTGTCTCTCTCTCAAAAATAAGTAAAGATTAAACAAAAATTAAAAATGGTGTCTGAGAGCAACCACAATCTAGTAGGATTGGCCTGAGATACAAAGAGATAATTGGAAGATGCTGTAGTAATTTCAGAAGGTATTGAAGAGTATAGAGGATGGGAAGATAGCCTGGCACACGATAGAGGTGATACACCATTAGATATCATGGAGAACATGGTGGACATGACATGTGCAATGTACTCCAGAAGGTGAGTAAGCATGTATTAGAATAAAACAAGGAAAAAAGAACAACCGGGCAGCTAGTAAAGAGAAAAAACAGGAAGATGTAAACACATAATCAAAAAGTATCGTGCGTATGCACAGGAAAATATAAGTTGTTCATTGTGTTACAATATAAGCCGTGAGTCATGGAGTAATAAAATATAATGCTGGCAATGTCGAAAGGAACAACATTGTGAAGAATATCTTATGCCATCTTGCAGGCTTTTATTTATTTCTTCAATCAATAACTTCTAAGCAAGGACTCAACATAGTAAATTTATGTTTGCTCAGTGAACGGTTAACTTGGTGTGTAGGACAGAAGCAGTTATAACCATTCATAAGAGCAGTGGGGGTGTAAAGTAGAATGGAAGAATTAGGAATTACAGTTCAGATTAAAAGCATTCAGAACATAAATGTTTGAAGACCGGTTGTTTAGTAGATGGAAGGAAAGAGAAAGAACAATCCATGATGATCTCTAGCGGTACAGCTTGGATGGCAGTAGATTTTGGTGGCACCCTAATTAAGTTAGGAAAAGAAACAAGAGCTGATTTTGAGAATGTGAGATGTTAAACTGGGCGTGCTGAAGTTGAGTGTCTGTGGTCTGTCGAAACGGAGAAATTTAGAATCAGGGAGATGTACAGGTCTGCTGATGAGGGGAACGGTTTAGACTACAGTGACAGGTGTGAGGGGAATCGGCATCTTTATGGTAACCAGACCTTTGAGGGTGGATAGAATTAGCTAAATAAATGCAGGACTGAGAAGAGCAATTGAATAAACCAATTATAGAGGATACCAACATTTCAAGCTGACACATAAGGAAGGAATGGAGAAAGTTTGGTCAACGTTTCAAGCGCTACAAGGAGAAATCCAAGAGGTCCGGAAGGTTAATTTAAAAAATATATTCATTACATTTCGCAATTTACTATAATGTAAAGTTCAAGAGAGTTGAGATATTAGGCTTCTGAACTTTTTTTTTTTTCTCATTGTTGTTTCCCAAGTTAGTATCTAGAAAAATGCCAGGCAGGTAGTCACCTCTCAGGATGTTAGGAAGTCACTTATAGCCTTAGGGGTGAGAATTTCAATACAACAATGAGGTCAAATGCCAAGATGAGTCTGAAAGAAAATATATGGTGAAGCATTCACGACCCTAGCAGTATAGACTCTTCTTCCAAGAATTTTAGAAGGTAATTGGAAGAGAGAGAAGAACATTGACGGGACATGAAACGAAGCAAATGTTTCTATTTTAAGGAGGGGGTTACTTGGAATTACAGTAGTTTCCCCTTTCCTGTGAAAGATAAGTTCCAAGATCCCCAGCAGATGGCTGAAGCCAACGATAGCACCAAAACCCCATATATTTTCCCTATACATCCACACCTATGATACAGTTTAATTTATAAAGTAGGTGCAGTAAGAAATTAGCAACAATCAACTAATAATAAAAGGGAACGATTATAACAATACACTGTAACAAAATTTATGTGAATGTGGTCTCTCCCTCTCTCAAAATATCTTATTATACTGTACTCATCCTTCTTGTAATGACATAATAAAATGTCCACTTCATCTCATGAAGTGAATGATGAAGTGAAGTGAAGTGAAGTGAAGTGAAGTGAAGTGAAGCCATGGCATTGAGACATAGCATTAGGCTCCCACTGGCCTGCTGGATATACATCAGAAGGAGCATCTGCTTCCAGACCATGGTTGACCCTGGGTAACTGCAACCACAGAGAGTAAAACCGTGGATACGAGGGCACCATCGTATTTATAGACAGATAAATCAGAGAGTCTGGAGGAAGAGAGCCTATGTACAAAAGCACAGTCCCGGAAGAAAAGGCAGAGAATAAAATCAAGGTCTCAAATAAGTGAATTTTTAGCAGGGAGGGAAGACTACCTCATCATTTGAGAAATCAGAAGGGAAGGACACGATAAAGGGTAAATGTGTTGGTGGAAGAATGCTGTGCAGCGTTGAGGACTCTTTTGAGGGCCTCTCTCTTTTCAACGATCAGGCTGAGAAAAAGGGGAATAAAGTCAAGGACAGTGCGTGAGAGTAGTCAAGCTTCATGGTAGACTTTGAAGGAGGTGACCAATAAATGGGACTATTGGCGAGGTGAACCAATGTCACAAGCCATATACATTTATTTGGTTCCAAGCTGCAAAGTGCATGATTTGCTTTAATGACCCAGTGCATTCCAGGTAAAGTGCATAAAGGCATATTTTAAGAGCGTTTTTTTTTTATTGGAGGTTTGGCTGGTTGCATTGGACATAAAGAAAGGGATAGACAGAGATAGAGCATTCTCAGCAGCTATGTGGACCACACAAGGAAGAATAAAAACAGAGGCAAAACATGCTGAGGCCAATAAGAACAATTAGTGGAAATGAGGTTATAAGAAAAATGACATCCATCTCTCGTCATGCAATTGGCCATTGAAATTTAAAGGTCTGAGATGAATCTGCTGTAGGAGACGACAAATTTTGCAGTGTGGCTTCGGTAGTGGAACAGAGGGGGTGTGAAGTCAAATGGTGACTGATGTATGTGGAGTTAGCCAGCCCAACTCAAAAAAAGAGAGAGAGACCAATGATAAGTGCATTGCATAGACATTTTTGCTAATTTGGCGGATTACTGAATACAACCCATTTGAAAGAAGACAGCAGAGAGTGTGAAAAGAGGGCTAAGCCTGAGGGAAAACCAAAATACCTTTCTCCAGCAGACCGGAAGTGAGTTTCTAGCTCTTTGTGTCTACACACGTGGATAAAAACATTAGCGATTGGGTCTGAGTAGCATAAGCCATCATCTGGAGAGCACTTGCCTCTAAGTAGAATTGAATCCCCCCCAACCACCCTCCCTACAAAAGAGATCACATAACCTCGTTAAGTAACCCTCGTGTCCATTTTTAGACCCTGGGCATGCACAGGTGGATTTAAGAAAATGGTGCCTTTTTCCATGACGATATTATCTAACCTCTAGAGTCCTCAATACTTTTGCATGATGACAGGAGCCTTCCTTGTTCCCCTCAGTTTTATCTTTCTGAGGCAATTTATATGGAACAGCCTCTTAGCGTTAGGAATCCTTCCAGGTTTCTTGAGGCACTGAGGTCTATGAAGCATTCAAAATTAGTCTGTGATGGGAGCTATTTTAACCCCGTAAGATATGCCCTCAGGTTTTCCTCCTCATTTTTTCCCTTTAAAAAACACTGGCCATAAAAATGTTTAATTGGCCGGAAGTCTCTCTAGAGGCACGGTGTTTCATTAACTCAAGGAGACATCAGAGACATTTTAAGAGATAAATCTGACCTGACGAACGCCAACATTTTGTAAGATTAGAAGCCTAGACTATAAAAGCAGTTTGCCAGGACATACATTTATAGCTTTTTTCTTGATGGACTTCTATCTTCTCCTTCTATGGGTTAAGTCTTTTCCTACCCTCATAGGAGCAACATGAAAAATGTAAAGAATGAAAAGTGAAGAGGGATCCTATCCCACGTTTCTGAGAAATCCGTTGAAGGAGTTGTTGAACTTGCCATTTTAGCTTATGGATGCCCTGAAATCTAACACTGTCTTTAATGTCAGCAGCATGTGAGGGTTCCTGTAGAAAGGTGACCAAAAGGACTCTCCTGGCTCAGGTGCCCTTTGTCTCAGAGGAAGGTGATCCACAGCATCTGGAGATGATGGAACGCATGATTAACATTACCACAGAGAATGATTAATATCTTCTTAAAGCACCTACTTCAAGATTATCCATCATTTCATTAGAGTAAAAAAAAAGTTCCCTGTGAAAAGGGGCTGGCCCTCTGAACCATGAATAACTCACCCACCCCTTGACATGTTTACTAATTGAGTAGCAGAGCGGGCTTAATACTTTAATATATTTATACTAAGCAAATTATGACTTTTTTTTCCAATACTCAGGGTGAGTTCAGGATTGTAGAGAAATAACAAAGTGCTTTTGTTTGGCAATTAAAGGTCATTTTATGATTAATACTAAACTTAACCCTTATTCTTGACAGAAAGCATTAATTTTTTTGTCATAAACCATTGACCAGATTTCTTCTGAGGGATTTTTGCTATGCAATATTGGTTAATTTGCACTGTAGATGTGACATTTAAAAGATTCCTCATTAACCAGGGCCTTTGAAAGCATCTAGTTTTAGCGTGGGTCTTGAGTCCATGAATTTACTTAGTGTTTTACTTAGAGAGAGATTATGTATTCAGGAGAAGAAAGTGCAAGGATGATGTCAGATTTTCTGTGTTTTCCTCATTCCCGCTGGAGAATGAAATATCTCCTGAAGGTAGGGGCAATGCCTCTAAATACTGAGCTCTCTTCAAGAGTCCTAAAAATATAATAGTAATGCTCTAGTGAAAGCCATTTCAATACGTGTGGCTTTTTAAGGTAGAGAATCAAGGCAATTATTTGTGCAAGTCAGATAACACATCACTCTTTTGTTTACTGAACTCAAAGTATTTATTTCTGTTTCTGTCTCAATCACTTGCTAATAGGCCCTTTTCCTTTATTTTGCTTCGATAAAAGTTCTAGAAAAATGCCAAATCCATATGTTGTCAGGAATCACGTCCATCCTGCTGAATTCCCAACGCTATGGATTGGCTCAAGATTTTGCTTTCCCACTAGGGTTTTTGATCATCAAAACATGTCAAAGCATATGGAGAAGCATTCTTAGTAAGAAGCCATTGAGGAACTTCAGGAACCAGTCAGTATGGGCAGTGGTATGTTCGTGGTGCCTAAAGGTGAGTGGCCAAGGTTGAGGCACCTTTTGGCATCAAGATGAGGGTTTAGGTCAATGTTGCTCTGCTCATCAGCTGTGTGCCTTTGAGCATGTCACATCCGCACCTGTAAACTGAAAGCCTAGGCTAAATGATCACTTGATTAATCACACAGATTCACTGCACAATTCTGATAATTTTGGCATAGTAAATCTTTTTTTAGTAAAAATTTTCTATAGTAAATCTTGGATCAGAGTAAATCAATTCTTCTTACATTTCCAAAATGATAACTCATTCTGGCGTCATGCTAACCAAATATTACATACCATTTATGTGATGTGCGCATGGATGTATGATAAAGCCTCAATTCTCAGAAACTAAATTGCCTTACCCTTTAATTTAGAGTGTCTCTTAAACATTTTATCTATGTTTTATAGAATGAACCAACTGATTAGAAACACATTTTTTTCAGGGGAGGATCAGAAAAGAAAATACTGGGGACCCATTTTCTCTCTCATCTCTGCAAATAAAATGTTTTGTTACTGCAATAACTTAAAAGGGATGATGCATTATTAAAACCAAATTCAAGTGTGCCTACTACACAGCCCTATACTCACCCAAACTTGGGAATTTAGCCAATGACATAAGACCCATTTCTTATATAATTGTCTGTCAAATACTAGCCTGCAGGACTTTGGGAAACATGAATTGAAAGGAACAAGCAAAGAGACAAACTCAAATACTTGTTAGAAATGCCAAACTACACAACGTTGAATCAATTTCTTTATGACAGGAGCTTTCAGATCCTTGTGAATTTTCAAGGAGGCAATAAGATTCATAATGCTTCCCAAACTAATCTGGCAATAAAATGTATGGATGTATTTATTTATTTCTATTTTTCAGACCAATACTAAAGGGAAATAGGTGCATATACACAAATATGCATAAACGTGCTTATAAATATATGACTCTATATCTGTTTCTCTCTATAGCATAGTCATTGATAATGATCAGTATTATTTAAAGATTATGACTAGAATAGAGAGTGTTGAAATATCTTTTGTTGGGGCGCCTGGGTGGCTCAGTCGGTTAAGCAGCCGACTTCGGCTCAGGTCATGATCTCACGGTCCGCGAGTTCGAGCCCCGCGTCGGGCTCTGTGCTGACCGCTCAGAGCCTGGAGCCCGTTTCAGATTCTGTGTCTCCCTCTGTCTCTGCCCCTCCCCTGTTCATGCTCTCTCTCTCTCTCTCTCTCTGTCTCAAAAATAAATAAACATTAAAAAAAATTTTTTAAAAAGAAATATCCTTTGTAAGTGTGAAGAAACGAATGACCCAATGATAGATGTAAAATCCAAGAAGAGCGGCCGTGGCACAAAATGTAGAAGTAATGTAGGGTTGCTTGAATGATTCATTGTATACAGCTACATCCTTTGACTGTCCACTGTATACAAATATATCTGACTGAGCCTAGGATAAGAAAATGAGGTGCAACTTTGGCCATTGGCTTTACCTTTAGGGAGCATATTCTAGTGACCTGAGTGGAGTGGTGGCTTCAAAGTCATGTCAACACAGACTTCTTTTCGTGTTTTGGCAAAACTTCAGAAGATGGTGGGAGAAGGTACTATGAAACCGTTAGAAAAAGGGGGTATGGACAGCTATACTGTGCCCAGTTTACGTGGTCTTGTCACCATCTTCTCGACTGTGCCAGTAAACATTTCTAATCTAAACATCTGTTTCTGTGGCCAGGAGAAACCACTCTGATATACAGATGGCTGGTCCTACATGTCCAGTTCTATCTATAACCAGGGTATTTCATTCAAACAAATTATGTCTATGGATACTTCAAGAATTTCTCCCTTTCATCCTACAATGGCCCAAAATGTCTGTAGAGGCACAACATTTTACTAACTCAGAGGTCTCCAAGGTCTTAGGAAGAGGTCAGTCTGCCCTGAGATGAAGCATCACTTCCGAAACTTAGTTTTTTTTTTACTTCTGTAATCAATATCACAGCTCTTTGGAGATTGAGTGCCCAATACTCAGGTGACAGGCAATGATGTACAGCGGATGTATGGGTTTTGTGGCCAAGCATCCCTGAGTTCAAATTCTGGCCCTGCCACCCGCCACGCATGTATTTGGTCAATTTCACCCCCTAAGATATATGATTGAACACTGGTACTCAAAACGTGGTCTAGGAGTCAGTGGCATTGACATCAGCTGGGAGCTTGTTACAAACGCAGGAGCTGAGACCCTACTCAAGATGTACTAAACAAGAATCAGCATTTTAACAAGATACCAAGTGATTTGTGTGTACATCAGTGTGTGAGAAGCCCTTTTGGAGATGATAATAATGAAAATATTCCGGAAATCATATGTTAAAGGCTCTGGAAAAGCATAGCCTATAATACACAAGAAACACATTGTTTTAATGCTTTGGATTACTGAGATCAAATTGAAGATCTTTAGACTATCAGATCATGTTGTTTGCCCAATATCTTTTCATTTGCTCAGGAACAGGGCACCCTTATCACCACCTATGGGATTCTACTATCAGCATTATATCTCGGCACTCTTCTGCTCCGTCTTACCTTCTGATGTTGCATCCCATTCTTTGGGATTCATCACATCCTCATAAAGTACAATAAGGGTAACCATCCTGATTAATTTGCACTTTACAATATTTTCAAAATTTACACATATTTCTTCGCTTTTTCTTTTCCGTTCTAGAATTCAATGTTAAGTTTTATAAAAATGACTTTCCATCCACCATGTTTAAAATCAATATCCAATAAACGAATAACTATAGTTTTGGATAGATCTTCCTTCTGTAATCCTTTTAGCATCATTATGGGGCTATACCATGCTAGGAAGACATTTTTGTTGGCCTTATGAACATTGTAGTGGGGGAAGGAACCATCTGATAAAGCAAATGTGACAGTATTATATTTGTCCCAGGGCAGAAAGTCCTGCCACTAGTGAAGGAGACATTAGAACATAGCAATTCGCTTTTCACTATGGGCCGCCATTGTGTGTGTGTGTGTGTGTGTGTGTGTGCATGTGTGTAACAGAATTACAGCTAGGGATGTTTGAAAATCCTTTGTTGATATCCTAGTGTATGAGGAAAGAGAAAATCAGAAAAAAAAAGCAAACAAGAAAAATCTGGCCAAAATCTTTTGAAGGAAGGGACAAAGAGATATTGAATGGGGACTAGAGCAAATAGTCAGGGGCAAACTCTTATCTAAAGTTATTTCTTTGCAGGGGGGTGGTGCCTGGGTGGCTCAGTTGGTTGAGCATCCAACTCTTGATTTCAGCTCTGCTTGTGGTCTCATGGTTCGTGAGTGTGAGCCCAGTGCTGGGCTCTGTGCTGACAGTGCGGAGCCTGCTTGAGATTCTCTCTCTCCCTCTCTGTCTACCCTTCCCCGCTCTCCCTCTCAAAATAAATTAAGTAAACATTTTTCTAAAGTTGTTTCTTTGTTTTTGTTTTTTATGATCACTGAGGGACCAGCTTGGTTTGGTGAGAAGAACGGAGGTTCACGAATCCTGGACCCCCGTGCCACCCGTCAGCTACGTAACTTTGAGCAACTTAACGAAACTTCCCTGGCCCTCAGTCTCCCCATATGAAGGAGAGGAAATTAACCCCCATTACCTCCTGCTGATCTGTGACTAGTAAATAAAGTTCTGTGTTCATCACACAGCGGCCATGCCATACAGACCACAATTCTTCAAGATCACTCACTGCTTCCGGAGTGGCGTATCTATATATCCCTCAAAGACTCAACTTTAGCTTGTCTCTGCCGCTTAAGATCATGGCCGCTGGGGCTCAGGTGCAGGAGCACAGAAGGCTCTAAGCGTTACTTAAGCTGCCGTTTAGGAAGACCGCCGGCCAGCTCAGACTCCTCCCCACATGTCGGCCTCAGCACTCTCCCTCAGGTGGCTCTTCGTCCTCCTCTTTGCCCTCTCTGCTCCGTTGCAATCGTCCCGGATTTTCCCCTCTCTGCAACTGCTGTCCAGACCAGCTGCACCCACTACATCTTCAGCAGTGGACCGAGAAGGGTATTAATCATATTTTTGAGGAGGACACTGTGCTATTTATCTCCCTGACACCTCCAGCGATGGGCCGCCAGGCCTGCCCACAGTCCATTGACTGGTGAGATTACACATTACCTTGCTCCATTGCCTCGCCCTACCCTCCCCATTGACTGGCTGTTCAACAGAGAAGTTGTGTTTGTTCAATCAGACATAATTTATACATTTTTTTGTTGTTGCTCTTTCTGGAGACCGCATGTTAATTTTTAGTTGAAGGGCAGCGTTTTTGGTCTAATTTCAGGTTAAACAAAACTGAGAAAAAAAGAGGTGAAAAATTCATCCATCGCCCTCCCCTATCAGCTACCACAGGAATTATGGGGACATGGGAGCATTCACCATCAGCTGCGTTCGCTGAAGATACGATTGGGTTTCCAAGCTCCCATGTTTTGTTACAAATTGTGTACAGATGCGCAGTTATACGTAGCGTCTACCTCGGAGTTTAGATCTCAGCAGAGAAGTAGCCCACCCTTGGCACACCTCCGTGTACTTTTTGGCTTCCTTTGTGCCAAATGTCTCATTACAAGGCCCTGTGGTTTGTTTTCTTATGCATCCCATAACTGAATTTGCCACTTATCTGCTCACCTCTTAACTGTCTTATTTTATTTTAAAACGCAAAGGAAGGGGGAGGGTAGCCGGGCTGCTTCATGGCTGCAATAATCCAAATGTGTAAATAGCATTAATAATTGAAGTAATTACTGATTAGCTAATCAGTAAGCTCAATAATAAACTGGCTGAAGGGGGGGGACAAAAGGCTCTGCCACTTTACCCCAAAGCGACGCGGTTTTTTGTGTTCCAAAGCATTGTTCTCTTGAATGCATTCCCATTTCCATCACTAATAATTGGCTCAAAGTCTGCCCAATTATGCTGGCTAGGCAAGTTACAGAAAAGAAAGGAAACATTCCATCAAGAGTTCTCTGAATTGTTCTTGAATTTATTTCAGCAAGGAATTGTGATGTCCCTACTACGTGCCAAGTGCCGTGCAAGTGGCTGAATTTATTTCGGTTTTACACATATGCATATGTGTGCGCACACACACACACACGCACACGCACGGTTTCACTGAGTTATTTGCTTACTTTCTGTAGAATGGCACAATGGTTTTTGATCTTTTTTTTTAATTATTGTTTTAAGGGGAGAGAGGGAGAGCAGGAGAGAAAGAGAGGATCCCAAGCAGGCTCTATGCTCAACGAGGAGCCTGACATGAGGCTCAAACCCACAACCCTGGGATCATGACATGAGTTGAAGTCAAGAGTCAGATGCCCGACCAACTGAGCCACGCAGGTGCCCTGCAATGGTTTGCAATCTATTCTAAATATGGAAATGCAAAGCTTCCAAACTCACTTCTTATTTCATTGCATGGCTGGTATGTCATACATTGGAAAGTAGACAATTCCATGGGGCACCTGTGGCTCAGTCAGTATGAGCATCTGACTTCGGCTCAGGTCATGACATCATGGTTCATGAGCTCAAACCCCACGTCAGGCTCTGGGCTAACGGCTCAGAACCTGGAGCCTGCCTCGGATTTTGTGTGTGTCTCTCTCTCTGCTCCTCTCCCACTCACTCTCTCTCTCTCTGTCTCTCAAAAATAAATAAACATTTAAAAAAATAAAAAAAGAAAGAAAGCAGACAATTCCATCATTTGGCTAGTGCATAGAGGCACTGAAAATAGTTGAGGAATAATGGACAAAGCACCAGATTGAGAGCCAGATCTGATCATGTCAGAATCCTGACTCTGCCTAATAGATATGTGCTTTGGGTTCCCCAATCGCTATGAACCTCAGTTCCCACTTCTAAAAACTAGGGATAATACTAACGAGTTACTGGATTGTAATGAGAGTAGATTAAAATAAATGTTTACAGAGTTGGGCATATAGAGAAGTCATTCATTCAACTCATGTCAATTTGGGGTTATTACAACCTTTATTCGTGAATGGAAACTGATCTATCTTCAAAGAAACATTTGATTATACATACACTATCAAGGATGCATATTTTACAGAAAACCTTGGGAAATGTGCTTTATCATGTAGAAATGCTGAGCAAATTTGACATTGGTCTCTGATGTGCCCAACATCTCTGCATTGAAACATCTTGAGGGGTTCAGCTAGGTAGATTGCATCCTTGTCTGCGACAGTCCCCTCTGGGCATCATCCATGGCTCCCTCCATTGTTTTGTGAATTAACCCTTTACCCTTGTGTTCAGGCTCCATACTGTGTCAAAATTGTTTTTCTTCTGATGGCCCCTCCAACCTCACATTTTATTTGAAATTCTATCTATATCATGGCATACCTACTCTCCTTCATGCACACATCCTTGGTATGTGATTTTGATGAATTTTTGAAGCTTCGGGTTTTTCTCATATGCAAACAAAATAGAAATGTCAGTTCTGCTTTTCATTGTTGTGAGGAGTGAATGAAGTAACATGTAAAAGCACCTGGCAGGTTGTAGGGCCCCCTAAGTGCTATTTTCTCTTTCTCTTCTTCTTCCCTCCCTTTCTCCCTTCTTTCCTTTCTTCCTTTTTCTCTTGCCTTTGTTACTGTAGTGAAACGACATTGGGTACTGAAAAGACTGAGATTTAGAAGTGGACATTTTTGTCTTTAAATCTTGTGTTCTCCAATTGCTTTGGACAAATTTGACACTCCTCATCTCAGTTTTTCTATCTCTAGTATGGGTATACTTTAACCTTTTGCTGAAGTTATGCGAAAATTCAATCTGATGACGATAGGGACATGCATCATGTTCTCCAGAGGGAATTACTATGTTGTCTCTATTTTCTTTCTCTATTTCTCAGGAGGAAATATGAAGAGAGCTTCCACTCCTATCTTGTTTCTTAGTTACCCATTGAAGTACTCAAACATCTTAAAAGTGGAAGTTCTGTTGAGCAAACTCACACGAGAGGGGTAGAGTATCATAAGAGCATCTTCTACATTGTTTCTTCACAGATCTTAGTGGATGGGAGGGCATATATTAAAGAGGGGATGGGTCTTCACACAACATAGCTGGAAAGACAAGACCTGGCCTCTCAGGGTCCATTCACATCTTTGGATTTCTCCCACAGCCACCCATTCTGTTTTCTGTCTTGCATACGTACGGCTTACCAGGCCTCAATCTACATACGGACTGCTCAGCTGCCCCCAAGTCTGTCTGCTTCCTCTTGTGTCTTGTAATTCAAACTTCCAAAGAAGAAAATCTGATTGACATCACTCCTCACCTTTCAGGAAGAGCTCTACGTGACCTGAGGCTTTTGGCAGCTTATTAATGAGCTCACACTGGGGTTGGGTAGGCCCATCAGCGACCATCCTTTTCAGCACACACCAGTCAGAAAGATTCTCTGTCCACGGGTGCCTGGGTGGTTCAGTCCATTAAGTGTCTGTCACTTGGTTTCAGCTCAGGTCATAAATCTCATGGCTCATGAGATCGAGTCCCATATTGGGCTCTGCACTGACAGAGTGGAGCCTGCTTGGGATGCTCTCTCTCCCTCTCACTCTCTCTGCCTCTCCCTTGTGTGCGTGCAGTCTCCTCTCTCTCTCTCTCTCTCTCTCTCTCTCTCTCTCAAAATAAAAATATAAACTTAAAAAAAGAAGAAGAAGAAGATTTTCTGTTCAAGGGAGAGTGTGATAATTTAAACCAGAAGTGAAAGCTGAGATTGACATGCAGACACTCCAGCTACTTGGATATTTTTCACAAATGAAATAAATTGACCTCTGTCTTGTTTTAGTGTGTTTGAAAACTCTCATATAAGTGGATCAAGGTAACTAGAGAAAGTTGAGAGGGAAAAGAGTGAGAAATTAAAATATATATATATTAAAATATGTATAAATATATATAATATAAATATATATAAATTAAAAAATATATAAATTAAAAAATATATAAATTAATATATATATATATATATATATATATATTCTTATATAAACCCAAAGAAAATCTTTTGATGGTGTCTCCTAATTTTCTCTAGAACACCAGCAGGTTCTCTGCCAATTAACTTTAGCTTAGAAGAAATTTTCCAGACTCTGTTATAGGTAATTTCTCTGCTAGCAGAGATAACATCTAAATAGCCCACTGAGTCTTTTCCACCCTAATTGTAAAAAGGTTTTGAACTCAACAAAGGAGTTTGACAGAGGTGAGAAGATACCCCCTGTGAGCACGCTCGGGGGTGACCATGTGGCCCAGGCAATCTCCGGGAGGTTGGCATGTCAGTGCCACCCTCGTTAGGGCCCGTTAGCTACTGAACCCAGTCCTGGACCACAGATTCTCCACGGAGAGGCAGGGACCTCAGAAGGACACAGTAAAGGTGGAGAGAAGATCCCAGAAGGCAGTAGGGATATTTGAAGAAAAGAGTGAGAATCAAAGTCTCCGGTGAATTCAACAGCTGAAAAATATTTATTCTCTGGTCCACTGCAAAGTAGGTTTCAAAGCTGAATCTCCCCCATTCAGCAGGTAATTTCAAAATGACGAGTTCTTTAGATGCTATGAATTACCAGCAATATTCAAAAAACACCCATGTTTAAGGAAGACCTTTCTGCCTCTTGGCATTCTTGGTAGATTTCTCTTTTCTCAGGACTTAATGATGGAAATCTGCTAACAGATGGGTACAAATAGCCCTTTAAAGTTAAGGGTTTTCGGTTTTCAGCAGGGAATAAAAAAGGGGAAATACACACATTGTCACTGAGGATGAGAATTTTGCCTGACTAAATTCAAAACTACTAACATTGGACTCCCTCAGAGTGTGTAAAAGCTGTGTGTAGTTCCCTTTAATAGTCCCTCATTAATGTTTGTCCATAATGTCTCTTAAATAAAGGGAATTTCTTTTCATCTGTTTGCAAATTTGGAGATCAGAGATTGCCTGGCTCAGGTGAGGGTAGAGTCAATTGCGGATAAATGGCCTTAAAATGTTTCTGTCACATGATTTTATAAGATGCTTTCTCTCGGAACGCTTTCAGTTCCAGAATTATGCACTGTGATCGTAGGCCAGATGCTTGGGTATTCCATTTCTAGAGTAGGCCAGATAGGAAAAGAGCGGTGCATTGATAACTTTCCCTGGTTTGTCTGACAGCGTCTGTATCTATGATTAAAATCTCACTACAGACCCAATGCTTCGACTTGTCCAGGGCCTTGAATTCAGTGTTTGCAAACAGGCAATAGAGAGATAGAAAGATTGGAGCCGAGTCTGTTACTTAGCCCACTTGATTTGGAACATTTTGTGTAAGGCATCAGAATAAACCTACTTTCCCAAGGAAAACTGTGTCTTCCTCATGTTGCATGGCGACACCGAGGGACTGACGTCAAAAGCAGCACTTGAGATTTCATTGGAGAAAAACAGACTTCAAACTCATGAACAGGACTGGCTACATCTTTGTGGAGTCTGATGCAGAATGAAAGGGCAGAGCCCCTTTGTTCCAAAGATATGAATAATTTCAAGATGGTGACAATGGAACATTAGGCCAAGCATGGGATTTTTATGAACCTTAGACCAAGCATGGGATTTTTTATGAACCTGGGGCACCTCTACCCTTCTTTGGATGAATCTGTGATGTGATTAAACGTAGCAATTGTTCTTGAGTGTTTTCTGAAGGCCCATCTATGATAATTTTATGTGACTGATTTCTTTTTAAATTTTTTTAATGTTTATTTTTGAGAGAGAGAGAGAGAGAGAGAGAGAGAGAGAGAGAGAGAGAGTGCAAGTGGGGAGGGGCAGCGAGAGATTGACACAGAATCCAAAGCAAGATCTAGGCCCCAAGGTGTCAGCATAGAACCCGATGCCAGGCTCGAACTCCTGAACCGCGAGATCGTGACCTGAGCTGAAGTCAGATGCTTCACTGACTGAACCACCCAGGGGTCCCTATGAGACTGATTAATAAAAACAGCTAGCAGAGTGAAAATTTCAGAATCCACTAAGTAAGCGGACCTCACCTTGCTGTTTGTGTATCCCAAGACATGCGGGAAATGCCTTCTTACTGGTATGGTGGAGAATGCGAGGGAACATTAGAACTCTTTCCTTTAAGAATAAGATGATGCTTATTCTCCACTGTGGGTACAATGTCCCACGGGGACACTGTGCAGTGTTATAGTGTCACATCGCTTTTGCCAAGAGTCCTAGCAGAGGCACTCGTTAGTAACCTTGTACTTCTGAACTGAGGTATTCAGTCCAAAGAAAGCAGGAAGAACCTTACATGCGTGGAGTTAAATTAAGGCTGGATCATCCCAGAGGCGGGCACATCCCCGATGCAGCTGGAAATGGTTTTCTTATCTAAGGGCAATACGAATATCCGTTGCATCAGTTTTTGAACAGTTCCCAAAAGCTAATGCATGAAAAGAGGTTAGCACAGAGCTGCCATAGAATAAGGCCTCAGTAGGGGCACCTGGGTGGCTCAGTCTGTTGAGCGTCCCACTTTGGCTCAGGTCATGATCTCGTGGTCCGTGAGTTCCAGCCCCGCGTGGGGCTCTGTGCTGACAGCTCAGAGCCTGGAGCCTGCTTCCGATTCTGTGTCTCCCTCTCTCTCTGCTCCTCCCCCGCTCATGCTCTCTCTCTCTCTCTCTCTCTCTCTGTCAAAAATAAATAAACTTCAAAAAAATATCTTTAAAAAAAAGAATAAGGCTTCCGTGAATGCCAGTGCTTCTTCTTCCAAAACAGGAATCCTGAATATCTATTTTCACTTACGTTTCCATAAAAAATGTGGAGAATGTCAAAACTGCCTTAGGAAATGTGATTTTTGTTTGGACCATTCTGTTGCATCTGAGAAGTCTTTGAACAAAAAAAAAAGGATATTGGCCTGATTGGAGGTTTGGCCATTCAAGGGTCCCTGGAGGTTGAGATAATTTCATGACCATGACGTTGGGGCAGAAAGGGGCATTTTTTTCTTTAAATAAACATTTAAGGGGCACCTGAGTGGTTCAGTTGGTTAAGCGTCTGACTTCGGCTCGGGTCATGATCTCACGGTTCGTGAGTTCGAGCCCACATTGGGCTCTGGGCTGACAGCTCAGAGCCTGGAGCCTGCTTCGGATTCTGTGTCTCCCTCTGTCTGCCCCTCTGCTGCTTGCTTTCCATCTCTTTCATTGTCTCAAAAATAAATAAACATTAAAAAAAATTTTAAATAAAATATAATACACGTTTAAATTGTAAAAGTTGCTGATCTACAGAAAAAAAATTGCAAAGGTAGTATAGGGAGTTCCCATATACTCCACATCCAGTTTTCTCTGTTACTAAAAACTCTTAAATTAGTCTAGCCACAGTGTAAAACTTAATGAACCTAATATGACACGTTGTTAGGAACTACATAAATAAATTAAAATTAGAAGACTATAGTTTATTCAGGTTTCTTTAGTTTGTATCTATTGTTCTTGTTTTGTTTGCGTTTTCTTTTTTAGTATCGTGTTTAGGATTTCACATTGCATTTAGGGGTCATGTCTCCCGAAGTCCCTCTTGGCTGTGAGAAAGTCCTCAGATCTCCCTCATTTCTGAAGACTTTTACAATTAATTTTTTTTTAATATTTATTTATTTCGAGAGAGAGGGAGAGAGAGAGCATGTGCACAAGCATGGGAGGGGCAGAGACAGGGAAAGAGAAAGAGAATCCCAAGCAGGCTCCACACTGTCAGTAAATGGCCCAACACTGGGCTCCATCTCAGGAACCCATGAGATCATGACCTGAGCCGAAATCAAGAGTCAAATGCTTAACCCACTGGTCCACCCAGGTGCCCCCATTTTGAAAAATACTGGTGAGCTAATTTGCATAAAGTCCCTCTGTTGGGATTTGCCTGATGATTGTCTCATGATTGAACTAGAGCTGAGGGCTTTTGCGAAGAGGAACGCAGACGTAATGTGCCTTTCTCATTCTACCTTATGAAGAGTAACATGTTGTCAACAGGACTCATCATGGATGATATTAACCTTGGTCACCTGGCTAAAGTAGTATTTGTCAGCTTTTCTACTGTCAAGTTAGCCTTTTTTCTTTCTTTCCTTCTTTCTTCATCCCTCCCCCCATCCCTCTCTCCTTCTCTCTCCTTCTTTTCCTTTCTTCTTTCTTTCTTTTTTTCTTTCTTTCCCTTTCTTTTTCTTTCTTTCTTTCTCTTTTCTTCCTTCCTTCCTTTCTTTTCCTTTCTTTCTCTTTCTTTCTTCTTTCTTTCTTTCTTTCTTTCTTTCTTTCTTCCTTACAATGGGAAAGGGAGAATTTTAAGAGTTAAGAGTTCAAGATTCCTGACGAGCATAATACAATAGTATCCCTGAGTGTAGGGTCCTTGCCAGTCTGTAGGCAGGTAAGTCTAGTTCATCTCTTGTGGAATCTAGCCTCTAGAAGGCACCAGACAAGTGTTTGATGGGTCCATGATGGGGGAAGTGGTCCAGGAACGTCACTCTCTGGCGAACTCTATTAGTTTTAAAATTCATGTAGCACAGTTATCAGACTATGTCCACCCATGTGAAATAAGTCACCCAAGCAACAGACTAACAAGAGGTCAGTCTTCAAACCCAAGCAATCTGGGTCCAGAGTCCAAGTTCTTAAAGACTATAGCATTTCCACTGTTCTTGTTGAAGGTAGGGACACCCTGCTTGAATTGATCTATTTAGGAAAGACTTAAATCATATTAAGAGAAACCCTTTCATCAGAGGATATTTTTACTGAAAAAAAAATGAGAAAACAGTTAAAACCTGGCTTTTTGTAAGTGCTAATACTCTCTCAATTGCTAAATAATCATGTAGATATATGTTATTTCAAAGGATTTAGCCAGGGGTTCCTTCAGTGAAGCTTCAGCTGCTATCTACTCTTAAAAGATCTATTAGAGGGGGTGCCTGGGTGGCTCAGTCAGTTAAGCATAAGATTTTGGCTGAGGTCATGATCTCATGGTTCGTGGGTTCAAGCCCTGCATCAGGTTCTGTGCTGACAGCTCAGAGCCTGGAGCTTGGAGCCTGCTTCGGTTCTGTGTCTCCCTCTCTCTCTTCCCCTCCGCCGGTTGTGTTCTGTCTCTGTCTCTGTCTCTCTCTCTCAGAAAAAAATAAAACATTAAAAAATCAATCAATAAATCAATCAACCAATCATTAGAGTACCCATTTGAGTATAAATCCGACTGGAATTTGGCGAAAATGGGATCAAGTGAGCCAAAAAACAAAACAGAGAGAGAGAGAGAGAGAGAGAGAGAGAGAAAAGATCACTCATAATAACTTTATTTTAGAAATAGGATATCAAGTCCCACACATATTTGGTTACACTTGGCCCCAAATTTATAACCGTAAATAATAGTTTTTCAGGATAACACAAATTCAATCATCGGATAGCAGAAGTTTTCCCTAGGTTGTCTTTTTGTGGTTTTTTTTTTTAATTCTGCAAATAATCAGGGCATGAAGCACATCTTAAGTAGATGCCACATACCCCCACCCCCCAACCACACACACACACGCATTAAAGATATCTTACGTATGATAGCAACATTCATACAGCGATAAGCCCTGAATTGCTCTAGCTCCAGGTAATGCCGATACGTCTCTCCATGGTGTTGGCAGGTTCTGTATATATTAGCACATTTTGACATTTTCCTTCTTCAGCTTTACAAATCAATCAAGCTGCATTAAATCCTAATCAGAGATTACTATTCTTTTTTCAAGCTCATAAAGCTCAAACGTAAGCAATGGCACTTACCTAGCATATTTTAAGAAGAGATTTTGCTTTCAAACATGGACTTGGGGTTATTCTTTAGGGACAAAATGATGTTCAAGAGCAAATTTGGCAAACTAAAAATGTCTGAGTCTTAATGTTTATACACACGTGTAGTATGAAATTTCATAGAAACTTTAATCATCCTTTTTTCTCATTTATTTATGGATTTTTTACATAAATTGTATATATCTTAGGTATACAACTCGATGATTTGATATACAAATAATGAGATGATTATTATAACCAAGCTTAATGACATATTAACTTCTCACAGAATTACCACTTTTGGTGTGCAATGAATGCACCTGAAATCTCCTCTCTTAGTATATTTCCAGTGTTCAATACAGTATTATTAAATATTAGTCATCATGCCTGTACATTATATATCAAGATGTATTTCATCTTATGTAATTATAACTCTGTGCCCTTGGACCAACATCTCCCCGTTTCTACACTCCCCACAACCCAGCCTCTGGTAACTACCATTCTATTCTCTGCTTCTATGAGGGTTTTGTTTTTTAATTCCACATATAAGTGATATCATACAATATTTGTCTTTCTCCATTTTTTTTTTCACTTAGTATAAATGTCCTCAAGTTTCAACCATTTTCTTTTCATAGGCAGGATCTCCTTTTTTCTCATGGCTGAAAAATATTCAGTTCCCCTCACATATATATTTAATACAATGAAATTATAACGTGATACATATATATATAAAGAGAGAGGGAGATCCTCTTTATCCATTCTTCTTCCTTATCCATTCATCTGTCAATAGACATTTGGATTGTTTCCATATCTTGACTATGGTGAATAATGCTGCAATAAATGTGAGACTGCAGGTATCTCTTTGAGATAATGGTTTCATTTCCTTTGGATATATACCTAGAATTGGGATTTCCAGATCATATATTAGTTCTATTTTTAATTTTTTGAGGAAACTCCATACTGGATCCCACAATCACTGAACCAATTTACATTCCCACCAACAGTGTACAAGGATTCCCTTGTCCCCACATCCTTGCCAATGCTTGTTTTCTTTTGTGTTTTTGATTATAGTCATTCTAAAAGGCAGAAAGTGATATCTCATTATGATCTCGATTTGTATTTCCTTGATGACCAATGACATGAGCCATTTGTATGTTTTCTTTTGAGAAATATCTATGCAGGTGCTCTGCCCATTGTTTTTAGTATGGTTATTTGTTTTCTTGTTATCGAATTGTTTGAGTGTCTTGTATATTTGGGATATTAACCTCTATCATATGCAGGATTTGCAAATATTTTCTCCCATTCCATAGGTTATCTCTTCGCTTTCTTGATTGTTTCTTTTGCTGTACAGAGTTATTTTTGTTTCAGGCAATCCCATTTTTCTAGTTTTGGTTCTGTTGATTGTGCTTTGGGATTATATCCAAAATTAATTCTCCAGAGCAATATCAAAAGTTTTGCCTGTGTGTTTTTTTCTTATAGTTTTATGGTTTCAGATCTTATATTTAAATCTTTAATTCATTTTGAGTTGATTTTGTGTGTATGGAGTGGGATAAGGGCCTTATTTTATTAAAACAAAGACTAGAAAAACAAAATTTCAATGAAATTAAGAGTTGGTTTCTTGAAAAGACAAACATATTTGACAAAACCTTAGCTAGATGAACTATGAAAAAGAGCAAAATTCAAAAAAATAAAATTATAAATGAAAGAGAAGACATTGTAACTGATGCCACAGAAATAGAGATCATAACAGACTCCTGTGATCAACTGTAAAGTAACAAGTTGTATAATGTAGAAGAGAAAGATAAATTCCTAGAAATATATAATATAATATACGAAGACTGATTCATGAAGAAATAGAAAATCTGAAGAAACCAATAATGAATAAGGAGATTGACTCACTAATCAAAGTACAGGTCTGATTCTTCACTGGTGAATTCTACCAAACATTTAAGAACAGATTAATACCAGTCTCTCTTAAACTCTTCCAAAATTTTGCAGAGAAGGAAACATTTCCAAACTCATTTTATGAGGTCAACATTACCCTTATTCCAAAGCTAGATAAGGACACAATAAGAAAAGATAATTAAGGACAATACTCAAGGACAATATTCTTGATGAACACAAATGCAAAAAATCCTCAACAAAATCCTAGCAAATGGAATTCACCAGCACATCAAAATGATCACACACCATGATCAAGTGGGATTTATCTTTAAATTCAAGGATAATTCAACATACACAAATCAATAAATGTGATATACCACATTAACAGAACAGATAACAAAAAATGTGTGGTCATTTCAATAGATGTAGAAAAAGCATTTGACAAAAATCAACATCCAGTCTTGATAAAAACTCTTAACTAATTAGGAATAAAATGAATGTAACTCAACCTAATAAAGACCCTATAGGACAAGCCCACAATGAGCACCATTCTCAATGGTGAAAAGATCAGGAACAACACAGGGGAGCCCACTCTCACCACTCTAATTCAAGGTGGTACTGGAAGTCCTGGCCAGATAATTAGACAAGAAAAAGAAATAAAAAGCATCCAAATCATAAAGGAAGAAGTAAAATTGTCTCTGTTTGCAGTGTTCTTTATATAGAACACTTTAAAGATTCTGCCAAAAAACTGTTAGATCTTAAAATCTAACTCAGTAAAGATTCAGGATACAAAATCAACAGACAAGTATCAATTGAATTTTATATGCACTAACAGCAAACTATCCAAAAAAAAAAAAAAAAGAAAAGAAAGTAATCCCATTTACAATAGCATCAAAAAGAAAAAAAAAATACTTATTAAAAAATATTTAACAGAAGAGGTGAAATATCTGTACACTCTAAGCTATAAAACATTGATAAAAGACATTGAAGAAGACACAAACAAACAGAAAGGTATCCCATGTTCATGAACTAGGAGAATTAATAGATTTAAATGTCCATACTATCCAAAATAATTTAAAGGGTCAATGCAATCTTTATTAAAATTACATTGGCATGTTTCACAGAAATAGAAGAGATAATCCTAAAATTCATATGAAACCACAAAAGACTGTGAATAATAGCCAAAGTACTCTTGAGTAAAAGAACAAAGTTTGAAGCATCACATGACCCAATTTCAAAATTTACTACCAAGATATAATAAACAAAACAGCATAGTATTGACATAAAAATAGGAGTATAAAACAATGGAACAGAATAAATAGTCCAGACTATTTCCTTATAAATAAACTATTTCATAATGCCTGATTTAGTGAAGACCAGTACTTTAAAAAAATATTCCAAGACAATAACATTATTTCAATATGATTTAAAATAGCACCCTTGACATTGGACAAAGGGCTCAGTCAAATCCTATCTCTGCCACTAGCCATGTATTCCCTGCTTGACTTTCCTCATCTGTAGAATGTTTTAAGGATTTGATAAGAGTACTTAAGCAAATAGTAAAATAACTACAAGGGTGTAAATACTCAACTACTAGAAGTAAGTATATTATAAATTATGATTTCAAAAGCGAGTCCATCAGATAATCAGATGTTTACTGGAGTGCATTCTGTGCAATGCCCTTGACACAATGCACAAAGTATTACTGACTCTGATCATTTGGGGAAATGCTGGAGTAGTTTACTAGAAATTTCTAATATCCTACTGTCTGTACTATAGAAAATCATTTAACACTGTTTAACCCAAATGTCTCAAATGTATTTCACCAAGGCATTCTTTCTAAAGTGGCCCCCCCCAGTCATCCAAATGATTCATGTGTTCTTTGCACCATGCTTTGAAAAACTCCTGAGATGGTCTAATTTTAACAATCTATTGATATTTAAGAAGTAAGAGAAAACCTATGATTTGAATATAGGAAATTTAATAAAAATTTATGTTTTTTTTTGCAAATTATAACTTCTTAAATGTTTATTTATTTTGGAGAAAAAGTAAGTGGGAGAGGGGCAGAGAGGGAGACAGAGAATCCCAAGCAGACTCCGCCCTGTCAGGTCAGAAGCCCACGTGGGGCTTGACCTCACAAACCGTGAGGTCATGACCTGAGCAGAAATCGAAAGTCAGACGCTTTACCGACGGAGCCACGGCAAGCACCCCTTCAAATTCTAATTTTAAACCAAAAGTATTTTTGTTAAGGAGAGGCTAGACCTCTTGGAAATCAGAGTAATTGAATTTGTAATGGCTAAGGAACATCCAGACTGAATCACCCACGACACACTCACATATGTCACACGTGAAACAAAATGGAACAAGGAGGGGAGTAAGGAAAGATATCTAGGTTCCGAAAGGCTGGGAGGCCCCCGTCTGTGGGGCAGGAGCCACAGCTCTTGCGACATCTTTGCCCATACAGTGCAAAGGGGTCGATTGGCACAGGCTTCAAAATGTTAGACAGTTAACATTTTGGCTAACATGGTCCAGTTAACACAGGACTTTATTAACAAACATACATTAAAAAATCTATAGGGGATTAACGGTAACATTTTTGTTTACAATTCTCTTGTACAGGTTTTGAGGAGAAAGGATACGGCAAAGTCCGTCCAAATGTATGGTTGATTGGTGCATACAAATACCACTCTCTTATCCAGTCCCTCTGATTATGTAGTTTGGCATATTTACATAGAGCGTGTATACAGTCGCACATTTCCTATATACCAGTGAATGTATGCACACATATATAGAATGTGTACACATATACATGTAATACAGTATGTTACTGCGTTCTCAAATCCCACCATCATTCAACGTCTTGCCAAATAGCATTACAGGCAAAGCGCCAGATCTTTTCACTTCCCCACTGAAGCCACTTGGAACGTATCTGAACGTGGCAAAATACATTTGCCAAGTTATGTGCATAAAAACATCCTTTGATCTTTCAGCGTCATAAATATGTAATAAACTACATGATTGCCCTACTGATCTGTCCAACATCAATCTTACCTTCCCTTTTTATGGGTTCATCAAAATAAGATACGATCAAGGTACAAAAGAGTTAAAGAAGCTATTTATTTTAATGTTTCCTTGGAGAGCGTGCTTGTTATTGTGAGTACAAATTATATATGTAATATTTCATGAATGATGTTGAAGCATTAAAAATCACCCTTGCTCTTGAAGTTAACACAAAACTCTGGCTCTCTGCCAACACTTCCCTGGTCCCCTTATGGCCCTACTACAAGACGCAGTGTCATTTTTCCAGGATGATACTGAAGTGCTTCTCAAAATTCTATTTTTAAGCTGTAGACTGGATTCTTAACATAACCCCCTTCTTTAATGTCCAGGAAATTACACCCTGGGCAACCATTTGGTTGGAGCTAAAGAGTGTTAATCAAAATTAGGAATTATTCAAATATTAACAGATGCCAAAATAAGGTTTATGGACAAAAATAAGGGGGAGTAGGGATAACAGAAAGAAAGGGATTATGGTAGCAAAGGACAAGACATTTTGTTGTTTAATTTTTCAAAGTGCATATCTCTGGTTTCTATGCCCATTTGTGGTTTATTGAGTGTTTTGAACTTCAAGCTGCAAACATAGGCTCCGTCAGGTCAGGAGATCTTTAAATTGACTAGTATGAAATATAGTAGGAAAGCAGAAAAATTATGCAAGCCATAAACTAAGTGAATGATGGAGTGAGGAGTAAAATCCGCATTTTTTCTCACAAGGGACAAATAAGATTGAGCTAAGTGTTTCAGTCGTTACAAGGGTATAAGTTTTACCTTAAAGTAGAACAAAATAATTATCTGAGTTTATTCTGATATATATAGGTCAGTGAAAATGGATGACGTATGTCAAAGGACACATTTTCACAAGTGTGAGTTGTAAACTTTGTTCATGGTAACATAAAATGGACTGAGTGTTAGTGTATGATTAGTAATAAACCAGGAAATTTTCTCCAATGCACATCATTTTTTTTAAGTGGATACAAGCTGCTAGTCTTTAATGTTTATTTATTTTTGAGAGAGAGAGAGAGAGAGAGAGACAGAGTGCCAGCGGGGGAGGGGCAGAAAGAGAGGGAGACACAGAATCCAAAGCAGGCTCCAGGCTCCTAGCTGTCAGCACAGAGGCCAACGCAGGGCTCGAACTCACCAGCCTGGAACCATGGCCTGAGCCAAAGTCGGATGCTTAACCGACTGAGTCACCCAGGTATGCCTCCAATGCACATAATCATTCAATCAGAGAAGGAAGGAAAGATTCTAAGACAATTCATTGGAACTGAATAACATGAACACGTATCAGGAGATTTTAATCTCACTGTCAGTTGTGCAACTCATTATAAATGTGAATGTAATATAGAAAAAGGAGGGGCACCTGGGTGGCTCAGTCGGTTAAGCGTCTTGACATTTGATGTCGGCTCAGGTCATCATTTCATGGTTCGTGGATTCAAGCTCCCCATCAGGCTCTGTGCTGACAGCACAGAACCTGCTTGGGCTTCTGTCTCTCTCTCTGCTCCTCCCCCACTCTCTCTCTCACTCACTCTCTTTCAAAAAAAAAAAAAGTGAAGAATTAAAGAAATTAAAAAAGAAGGTAAAAAATAAAAAAATAAATGCCCCCTTCCATTCAAGATTACTTTATGTGCTTCCCAGAGTGTAAAGGGAGCCCATGGTACCCCTGCTCTGGGTGTTCATGCTGTTCTGCTCTGAAGGCCATCTGTCATCTTTCATTATTCTCTCATCCAAATCTGGTTTTTCCCTCAGTCCGGGCTGTTTCAAATACATTTAAGCTCCAACCCCTCCTTTTCCATGCTTGTTAACAACTAATGAAGTCGCCTCCTTGGTAAAGAAGTAAAGACCAAGATCTTGAACTTCATAAAGCCTGTATTTCCAGCATTTCTTTTATTCTAATGGACCCCAAACCCTCTATTACTTCTTCTCAATGGAAAATACATCATTTTCATGGCTTGTTTCCTGAAATAAACACTTAGTGAGGCTTTTCCTGTTTCAGGATCTGAATTAGACTCATTTTGGGAGAAGATGTGCAAAGCATAGCCCTTGCCCTCAAGGGGATACTGTTATAATGTGGGGGGATTATACTCTGCATCAAAGTAATTATTTTTAAGTGTTTATTTATTTATTTTTGACGGGGAGGGGGAGGAGCAGAGAGAGAAAGAGAGAGAGAACCTCAAGCAGGCTCTGCACTGTCAGTACAAAGCCTGGCATGGGGCTCAAACTCACGAACAGTGAGATCATGACCTGAGCTGAAATCAAGAGTTGGACGATTAACTAAGCCACCGAGGAACCCCTCTGCATAGAAGTAATTAATAATAGAGGAATCTTTAAGGGATTTCCATGTGGTGTGATAGAAAGCTATCTAGGTTTAAGAAGAGAATGGTTTCTTTCTTTCTTTCTTTCTTTCTTAGAAGAGGATGGTTTCTAGAGAAAAGAGAGAAATGTTGAGTTGTCTTCACCCATGCCAGCCTCAAAATGAGAGACAAGGCTTTAAAGGCAGGCAAGTGTCAAAGTGGTGAGCCATAAACTTGGACTGGGAGTATAGGCCTAATTCGGAAGGCAGTGGGAAGATTTTGTCTTGGGGTTTTTATGTTGTGCTGTATTTTAAAATTTCTCTTTTGACAAAAATTTTCTCTTCCTGAGACCAAGTCCCAGTGTGACAGAATGAGAAGGTCAACAAAACCTGTCCTGAAAGACGATTATAAACCTGGATGAGCCTGTCAACAACAACCTTTTTAGCAATCTGGAATTCAATCAAAGGCATGGAATGAACAGAGAACTGTGTGTTCACGAAAATTACTGAGCCTCTTGGAGGAAGAGTGAGAAGCTGGGACAGTTTTGGCTGCAGCTGCTCCCACCCTCTACCCCAAATTCCCACACTGTCAGTGCTCTCGTTTAAACAGGGTAGAGGGGCGCCTGGGTGGCTCGGTTGGTTAAGTGTCCGACTTCGGCTCAGGTCATGATCTCACGGTCCGTGGGTTCGAGCCCCGCGTCGGGCTCTGTGCTGACCTCTCAGAGCCTGGAGCCTGTTTCAGATTCTGTGTCTCCCTCTCTCTCTGCCCCTCCCCTGTTCATGCTGTGTCTTTCTCTGTCTCAAAAATAAATAAAAACATTAAAAAAATTAAAAAAAAAATAAACAGGATAGAGCAGGCTAGGAAAACAGCAAATTCCCCCCCTCCTACTGGTAAAGGGGGCCCACCGGACTTGGAGTGTTATCAGTAAAAGCAGTAATATTGGTGGAAAGGAAATAAGAAAGGCCAGAGGCTCAGTTTCCCTGATATTTCAGGATGACGTGACTTCAGGATGTAGCAAGTAGTTTTGGAAGACAGTCAAATGGCTCTTGATACGGTATCCATATATCCTGGGCTAGCTGAGGGTTTATCCATGCACAGCCGGTCAAGCCACACATATTTGGCCAATAGCATCTAAACAGAGGATATGTGAAAGAACCTGGTTGCACTTAAAAGCAAGCACACAATGGAAAATAGCCTGAAATTTGAATGACCCTTTCAACAATACCGTGAAAAACTGACTTCTCATCAGACACAATGAAGGCCAGAGGCAGTGGAAAGCCATAGTCTGAATGCTAAGAGGAAAAAAAAAAGTCAACCATAGATTCTATTTCTAGCAAAACTATCCTTGGAAAATGAAAGCAAAACAAATACATTGGCAGATAAATAAAACCTGAGATAATTCTTGACTAGCTGACTTGCTGAAAAAGAAACACAAAAGATAAGCCTATGTTTTGAAGGGAAATACCAGGGCCACTTAGCTCCACATTAAAAAAAAAAAAAAATGAGAACTCCAGAATTGATGAATATGTGATTGAATGTAAAAGATTCCATAAATGTAGTTTTTCTCATTTCTTTTCATGACTCTTACAAACTACATAGGTTGGGGGAACCTGGGTGGCTCAGTTGGTTAAGCATCTGACTTCAGCTCAGGTCATGATCTCACAGTTCATGAGTTCGAGCCTCACGTTGGGCTCTGTGTTGATAGCTTGGAGCCTGGAGCCTGGAGCCTTCTCCAGATTCCATGTCTCCTTCTGTCTCTGCCCCTCCCCCACTTGTGCTCTCGCTCCCTCAAAAAGTAAAAATACATAGAAATCAAAACTACATAGGTTGGTATAAAATTGCCATTATAAAGACTGTTTTATTGGGTGTTTTTATTAATAGGAACAAAAAAGAAGAGGAACAAAAAGGAGACACAGTGGAGCAAAGGTACTATATTTTACTATATGTAAATTAGTATTATTTCAAAGTAGATTTTGATGTATATTAATTGGAGAACAACCACAAAGTGTGATTCAAAATAATGTATAAAAAATAACACGGGAAAGGAAAGAGCAGTGACAAGGTAGAACACGGGATTTTTAAGGTGGTATAACTATTCTGTATAATACTATACTAGTGGATACACAACATGCTATTTGTCAAAACCCATAGAACTATACAGCACACACTATGGCAAACTATGGGCTTTAATTAATAATCAATAATCATGCATTAATATTGTACGACCAATTGTAACAGATGTGCCACACAATGCACGATGTTAACGATGGAGGGAATCGTGTATGTGTGAGGGAGGAGAGGGAGCGTATAGGAACTCTACTTTAAAAAAATTTTTTTTTTTAATGTTTACTTATTTTTGAGAGACAGAGAGATACAGAGCATGAGCCAGGGAGGAGCAGAGAGAGGCAGACACAGAACCCGAAGCAGGCTCCAGGCTCTGAGTTGTCAGCAGAACCTGACGGGGGGCTTGAACTCACAAACTGTGAGATCGTGACCTGAACCAAAGTCCGATGCTCAGCCAACTGAGCCACCCAGGCTCAGTCATTTCTTCTGTAAATCTAAAACTGCTCTGTGAAACAAAGTCTATTAATTTGAAGACAAAAACACAAGAGAAGTAAAAATAATGTGTTTATTTACTCCATAAGAAGGCATTAAAGGATAAATTGAAGGACAAAAACAATGTTATTCAAACGGAAAACAAAGAAAACTTGCATAGAAAAATTCAATCATATAAAACGTGATAATAAATGTGAATAGATCTTTACTCAACAAGCAGAAATCACCATGTTGATTTTTTTTTTAATTTTTTTAACGTTTTATTTATTTTTGAGACAGAGAGAGACAAAGCATGAATGGGGGAGGGGCAGAGAGAGAGGGAGACACAGAATCGGAAGCAGGCTCCAGGCTCTGAACCATCAGGCCAGAGCCCGACGCGGGGCTCGAACTCACAGACCTCGAGATCGTGACCTGAGCTGAAGTCGGCTGCTTAACCAACTGAGCCACCCAGGCGCCCCCACCACGTTGAATTTTTAAAAAAAAGAAGAAAAGAACTAATTCTGTAATTCCAATAAAATACACGCTTTGCATTCAAAATATAGTTGAAATTTTAAAAATTTCCAAAGACAAAGGGAAATTACAGTACATCAATAATTCAAAAACAACTATAAATATATGTACACGTTTAGCGATAGACACCCAAACACAGAAAATAAGAAACTAACAAATTAAAGGAGGATATCAAGCATTCAATAATTGCCAGAAATATCAGTTGTTCACTGTCAATTATTGAGAAGACAAATAAGTGGAAATTCAGGAAGAAAACTTGAACAAGACCATCAGACAATTTAACCTTACTGACAAACCAGTGTTTCACTCAACTGCTACAGAATGGACATGGGCAGTATTTTTAAGCATACACGAAGCATTCTTCATGACAGAACATATGATGGACCACAATGTATCTTAGTAAATTAAAATGTATATTTACACATATTAAATACACATATAATATACAAATATATTATATATATGTTCCCTTATCATAATGGAATTAAATTAGAATTATCAACAAATAAAAATCTTAGAAAGCCATCTCCCCCAATACATAGAAATTAAAAACTACTTTTCTTTTTTTTTAATTTTTTTTTTCAACATTTTTTATTTTATTTTTGGGACAGAGAGAGACAGAGCATGAACGGGGGAGGGGCAGAGAGAGGGAGACACAGAATCGGAAACAGGCTCCAGGCTCCGAGCCATCAGCCCAGAGCCTGACGCGGGGCTCGAACTCACGGACCGCGAGATTGTGACCTGGCTGAAGTCGGACGCTTAACCGACTGCGCCACCCAGGCGCCCCTAAAAACTACTTTTCTAAATAACCCATGTTTAATGAGAAAAGCGAAAGGGAATTTTTAAAAATATTGAAATCAATGAGAATGAAATTACAATATATCAAAAGTTATTTAGTATGTTTAAACCAGTGCTTAGAGAAAAATCCATAGCATTTGATATCTATACCAGAAAATCAAAAAAGTTCTAAAAACAGTGACTTAAACCTTAATCTTAGAGAAGTAAAAAAGATATAAAACCTAAACCCAGCATGACTAGGAGGAAGAAAAGACTAAAAACTAAAAAAGGAAAAAAAAATTATACAAACAAAAAAGATATCAAAGAAATCAAATTAAAGAAATCAAAAGTTGCTTTTGGAGATCAAAATTTAAAATGAAGTGTGCCTGTCTGTCTCAGTCAGTGGAACATGCAACTCTTGATCTTGGGCTTGTGGGTTTGAGTCCCACTTTGGGTGTAGAGATTGATTAAAAATAAAATTTTTCAGAGGCACCTAGGTGGCTCAGTCAGTTAAGTGTCTGACTTCTCCTCGGGTCATGATCTCACAGTTCGTGAGTTTGAGCCCCACGTCAGGCTCTGTGCTGACAGCTAGGAGCCTGGAGCCTGCTTCGAATTCTGTATCTCCCTCTCTGTCTCTGCCCCTCCCCTGCTTTCACTCTGTCTCTCTCTCTCAAAAATAAATAAACATTAAAAAAAAATTTTTAATAGATAAAAGTTAAATTAAAAAAATAATAAAATGAAAGAAACTTTTACTAAACTGACAAATAATAGGACACAAATTACCAAAATCAGGAATAAAATAGGAAACATTCCTACCAGGAAATTAAAAGTATTGTAACATAATATTATGCAAAACAATATGCCAAAACATTAGATATTTTAGATTAAATGAAGCTTAATCAAGGTAACCAAATAACCAAACAAATAACCAAAACCTATTTAAAAGAAATCGAAAACCTAAATCTATAAATGATGTATTTTTAAAATGTTTAATGGGGCACGTGGGTGGCTCATTTGGTGGAGGCTCAGGTCATGATCTTGCTGTTCAAGAGTTCGAGCCCCACGTCAGGCTCTGTGCTGACAGCTCAGAGCCTGGAGCCTGCTTTGGATTCTGTGTCTCTGTCTCTCTCTGCCCCTCCCCCACTTGTGCTCTCTCTCTCAAAAGTAAATAAACATTAAAAAATTAAATACTTATGTTGAGAGAGAGAAAACGTGTGTCAGCACACAAGCTGGGGAGGGGCAGAGAGATCGACAATCCTAAGCAGGCTCCACACCGCCAGCCCAGAGCCCAACACCAGGCTCGATCTCATGAACAGAGAGATCATGACCAGAGAGGAAATCAAGAATAAGATGCTTAACCAACTGTGTCACCCAGGCACCCCTAGAAAACCTACATATAAATCTAAAAAGTAAAGAAATAACACTAGTAATTAAAAATCTCCCCATGAAGAAAAACCCAGACCCATATGGCTTCGGTGATGAAATCCATAAAATATGTTAAGGATCAGCAGTACAAATCTTCATAAACTCAGAAAATAGAGGAAGGGACACTTCACAACTCTTTCTATAAATCTAGCTTTTTTTTTTTCTGCCACCAAAGCCAGAGAAAGACATCATAAGAAAATAAAACTGTAAACCAATATCCCTGATGCATATAGATGCAAAATCCTTAATTAATTTTCACGAACTGAATTGAGAAACACCTTAAACCATTGTGTGCCATTGATGCACAGCATGTATATCATATTAATAAAATAGAGATGAAAATTATGTGTTCTTTTCGTAGGCTTAGAAAAAGCATTTGACAAAATGCAATACCTCTTCATGATGAAAAGTCTCAGGACACTAAAAGTGGAAAGGGGCTTCCTCAACCTGATAAACAGAACCTATAAAAAACCTACAGTTTGTATTAAACTTAATCGTGAAAGACTGAATACTTTTCCCCTTAAAATCGGGAATAAGGCAAGAGTGTCCACTCTTACATTTCTACTTAACATTGTAATAGTGGTTGTAAAAAAAACAAAATTATTGAAAGGAATCTAGATTGGTAAGGAGGAAGTAAAACTGTTGTTACCTACAAATGACATGATTCTATATTTAGAAGCTCTTAAGAAATATACTATTAAATTAGTAGAAGTAATTAGTTTAACAAAGTCAGCAGATCAAAAGTATATTGATGTACAATATCAATTGTATATACAATTCTATATACTAACAGTTTGAAATTAGAATTAAGAAATAATCCAATCACAGTAGCACCAAAGATAAAATATTTAGGAACAAATTAAATAATAATACATACATACATAATAAAACAAATAAAATTATGCAATATTGTTTGCAACAATTCTAAATGGGATCAAAACAAATGAAGAGAAGACCCATGCTCATAGACTGGAAGAATAAATACTGCTTAAATGGCAATTCTTTCCAAATTGGTTTACAAATTCAATACAATTTCTATAAAAGTCCTATTAAGATTTTTTTTGGCAGAACTTGTTAAGCTGATCCTAACATTGATGTGGAAATGGAAATGACTCAAGGTCGCCTAAACAATTTTGAGAGGGAAGAAAATGTAGAAGGGCTTACACTATCTGATTTTAAATCCTGTCATGAAGCTACAAGAATCAAGTGAGTGTGGTTGTGTTATCAACATGGTGATGTATACACATGGAAAACAATGGAGAGATCAGAAATCAACACTTATGTTTATAGTTGATTACTTTTAGAGAAAAGCTCCATGACAGTTCATTGGTGAAAAGACAGTCTTTTCATTAAATGGTACTGGAACAAATGAAAATTCAGTGGAAACCATTCTAAAGTACTTCAACTGATAGGGTTTCCTGGGTGCCAGGCTCAGTCCATTAAGTGTCAGACTTTGGCTCAGGTCATGATCTCACAGTTTGTGAGTTTGAGCCCCGCATCAGGCTCTGTGCTGACAGTTCAGAACCTGGAGCCTGCTTTGGATTCTGTATCTCCCTCTTTCTGCCCCTCCCCCACTCACGCTCTTTCTTTCTCTCTAAAAAATAAACATTTAGAAAAATGTAAAGTACTTCCACTGACAAATGCATGAACAAAATATGGTATATCTATACAATGAAATTACTATTGAGAAGAAACTCCTGAAACCTGCTGGATTATGGGGGAGCTTCGAATGCGTTATGCTAAGTGCAGAGGCTGGACAAAGAGGGTAACATATTGTATGGTTCAATTTATATAAATTGTTCAGAAAAGACAAGCATAGGGCGACAAGAGCAAATAACTGATTTCCTGAGCCTGAGTTTTGTAAGAGGGAGTGACAACAAATGGGATCCTGCAGCTTCAGAGAGTGATGGAAAAGTCCTTACACATGGGTTGCCAGAGAACCTACTTTACATGATTTAGTTATTTTCGTTTGTAAACCTTTGTTTGATGATGCAGGGCGCGTTCCATGTGTAGCTAAGAAGAATCTGCATTCCATTGTTCTTTGGTGAAATGTCTCTTCTTGTCAACTCCAGTTCATTGATGATGTTATTTATCATTTAGGTCTTTGATAGTCCTGCTGGTTTTCTGTCTCCTAGTTCTGCTACTGAGAAAGGTGTGTTAAAGTCACTAACAACGATTGTGTATATGTCTATTTCTCCTTTTAGTCCTATTAGATTTTGCTTCATGGGTTTTAAAGCTGAGCTGATAGGAACATAGGCATTCAGGGTTGCTGTATCTTCGTCATTAATTGTCCATTTTATCAATAGATAACAACCCCTTTTTATCTCTGGCAATTTTCTTTTTTTACTGTGAAGTCTACTCTTCCTGATAATAAATTTAAATAAAGTTACTCCAGCTTTCTTTGGATTAGTGTTGAAAAGGTACATATATTTCCATCCTTTTACTTTTAATCAACCTATATAAAAGTGGAAGTGAGTTACCTAGAGACAACATATAGTTGGTTCATGTTATGGTCTCCACTCTAATAATCTCTGTGTTCTAAGTGGTGTATTTAGATCCTAGAAAGTAATTACCGATGTGTGTGGAATTATATACATCTTCTCATTTTTTTTTTCCTCTGCCTTTGTTTTCTCTTTCCCTTTCCCTTTAGTCAAGGGAATAAAACATACCACAGACTGGGTGGTTTATAAACAACAGAAATTTATTTCTCACAGTTCTGGAGGCTGAAAATCTAAGATCAGGGTGCCAGCACTGTGTGGTTCTGATGAGGGCTCTCCTCCAAGTTTCAGATTGCTGACTTCTTCCTTTGCCCTCACCTGGAAAAAAGTATGAGAGAGCTCTCTGAGGTCCCTTCTATAAGGGTACTAATCCCAGTCGTGAGGGCTCCTGCCTCATAGCTTCATCACCTCTCATGGGCTCCGTCTCCTAATATCATTACCTTAGCCATTAGCTTCTCAACTATGAATTTGAGGGGACACAAACATTCAGACCATAAAACCACCTTTTTTTTTTTTTAAGGAGGATCATTAGAACAATTTTTAGTGTTCAGTGGTAAGTTAGATATTGTGATTATTACCTGGTTGCTGTATGTATGACAATATCCATGGTTAATTTCTCAGTCTATCCAGAATCAGTATTTTACCCCTTCAAGGGGAATACAGAAAATCTACCATAATCAAAGTCTGTTAACCCTTGCCTTGTATGTTTTGAGGTGATAGAAGTATTCCGATTCCTGATGCAATGATGGGGACACAACCCTATACTCATGTTTAAATAGATGAACCAGCATGCCAAAAATTAATACATTTTATTCTATGATCATTAAAAAGAGAACAATGTAGGGGCGCCTGGGTGGCGCAGTCGGTTAAGCGTCCGACTTCAGCCAGGTCACGATCTCGCGGTCCGTGAGTTCGAGCCCCGCGTCAGGCTCTGGGCTGATGGCTCGGAGCCTGGAGCCTGTTTCCGGTTCTGTGTCTCCCTCTCTCTCTGCCCCTCCCCCGTTCATGCTATGTCTCTCTCTGTCCCAAAAATAAATAAAAAACGTTGAAAAAAAAATTAAAAAAAAAAAAAAAAGAGAACAATGTCACTGAGCAAGAGAAAAATTAAAAATAAACAGCGATGGTTGAACAACTTTAAAATTGCTGAATTGTACATTTACAATGAGTTAAGTTTATCGTAAGTGATACTTCAATCAAGGTACTAAAATATCAGTAAAGATATTCAGAGCTCTGGATCCTGGAGTTTGTGTCTCCTGAATTATTGAATTAATGGGGTGGGTCTACTGAATTGTCATGTGCAACAAAATGTGTCCTAAATAGATCAAAGATTAGCAAGAAAATGTAAAAACATAAAAAAAAAAACACTAGAAGAAAATAGAATTCTTTCACAAATATCTCCATCTGGTCAGGCATCATAATTGAGAATGAATTATAAATGGATCCACAATTTAAATGTAAGAAATAAAAAACACTCTAAGTAAATATCGGGAAATTGTGTTATATATCTGGGATGCAGAACAGCTGTCTTAACTATGACTCAAAATCCAAGTCATAAACTTAAACAAATCTTCTGTATGGGAGTATTTCCATTTATATAACTGACAAAAAGGCCAATCCTACTATAGCAAAACCCACAGATATTGACAATCCAGTAGAAAATGGTCAACTGATACAAAATAAATAGAAAGACAGACACACAAATGGCTCTACTTTACCGTAATGAAATACAAATTACTGTTGGATGAAATATAGAACCTGAGCTATTCTGAGGATCCAAGGTTCAGAAACTAGTAGAGAATTTCTCTAGGTGTCCCCAGAATAAATCCCTTTCAACGCACTGCAGTAAAGCTTTAAAAACTCTCTGAAAAGTAGTTTGACAATATGTATCAAGATCTTAGAAATGTTTTATATCTGTTACCCAGCAATCTCATTTCCAGGAATCTGCCCTAAAGAATAATAGTCGGATTTATGTACCAGGGTAATTGTGACTTTGATGCTTAGTAACAGTGAACCTGATTGGATTTGGCTTAGATCCAGGGCCATCCCTTGGCCAAGGGAATGAGTGAGAGCCGTATGAAATCAGAATGCAAGAGACAGATGTTGTCTATTAATTTAACAAATAATGCATAGCGTTTATTATGTGTCAGAGAATTGCCTTCGCAATTAGAGTAACTGCTCAATTAATCCTCATAACATACCCATCATGTGTGAACCATTATTATACCCATTTTACAGACAATTCACGATAAGCAGAGAGATAGGAAGTGGCTTGTGCAGGGTCACACAGCAAATAAGCACCTGGATCAAGATTCAGAAAGGCCCCGTGACTCCAAAGCCCATGCATTACATAGTTCTCCCAGGGAATCAAGGTGCTATTTCCAAAAGAAGGGGAATGGTTTGTGTTCTGGCAAAACCATAACGTCTACCACCATCGGTGGTGTTTTACTATGCAAAGTAGATCCCCTTTCGTGGATTCCCATATGTCCCAGGGACTATGCCACTCCAAATGCTTATAGCACTGCACTTAACTACCTTGAGTATATCCATCTACTCTGAAAGACCCTGTGTAGCATCCATAACGCAAGGTACCAAGAGCTGACTGAAAATTAATAAGCCCTGTTGCATGGTGTTGAAGAGAGTCAGAAGGGCAAGTATTCTTTCCTGATTTTCACCCTGAAGTTTGTGGTAGGCTGAATCTGTGAAGGAAATGCAAACTTGTGAATAAATATGGCTCAAACGTATGCGAAGTTTCAACCTAGGGTTTCGTTCATTTATATTCCATTACACAGTGATCTCTCCTTATCTCTGGTTTTGCTTTCTGTGGTTTCAGTTAGCCCCGGTCAACAGCGGCCCAGAAGCACATGACCCACGGCAGCAGGTGAGTAGTAGCCTAAGGGTACGTCCTGGTGCCTGTCGTTCGACTCACTACATCTCATCAGGTGCGTATTTCAATACCTCAGTCATCACAAGAAGAAAGATGAGTAGTGCATCTCTCGAGATACTTTGAGAGAGAAAGAGGGACCACACCCTCGTAACTTTTGTTACAGTACATTGTTACAATCGTTTTGTTTTATTCTCAGTCGTCGATACACTCTTCCTGTGCCAGTTGATAAATTAAACTTTATCCTAGGTATGTTTCTGCAGGTTCAGGCATCCACTGGGGGCTCCCGAGGGTGTTTCCCCATTGAGAAGGGGTAACTACTGTAATTAATAACAGATTGGTATGAATTTATCACGCCGTCTGATATAATAGCAGCAGAGACTCAGAAATTTTAAGGTACTCGAGGTGCTTGTTTCAAAGTTGAAATAGTAAACATATGATAAGTATTTGATATACAGTAATAAATCCCTGAAATTTATTTGTTCAACAAATAGAGCCAGTCGCAGGCCTGGGCTCTAAGCACCATTCTAAGCCATGTTGCTGTCTGTAATTTGATTACTGAGGAAAAGCAGTAGTCTGTGGTGATACCTGTTGATTTAGCCACTTGAATCAAATAGTTTGCAATATATTTTGTAAACAAATACGGTAAATTTTGTGCTTGGCTTAAATATGAGTCAACTCAGCTAAAACTAATCAAGCCAGTGGCCCGGATGCACTGTGACAACATACCTTATTTACATATAGATGCTCAGAGTAGTGAAGCCACCTTGATGGGACCTCATGTCGCTGGCTGTTGTTACATAAGTACGGTAAATAAATAGAAATTATACACCAGATCTGATTCATACCAGTCAACAATTCGTACAATTCTGACATCAGAACACTTCGTTTCACCTCTCAGTGAATGAATGGATTTTAATTCATTTTTGAAAATTTTAGACATACGCAAGATCGGTCAATTGCATACCTGCTTTTCTATTCATAAGGATATAAGTCATTGTGTAAGCTCTAGAGTTTTGACAAAGGTTTAAAGAAAATCACAAAAGAACTGTATCATTCTGCACAAAATTCTGTATCCAGCTTCCTAGGATGTTGAAATGTTTTCAAAATTATTTTATTCAACGTAATATTCCCCACCTCTATTCATATGATTAATAGTCATCACAGGGCACTTGTGTGGCTCAGTTGGTTAAGCACCTGACTCTTGATTTTAGCTCAGGTCATGATCTCATGGTCATGAGATCTGAGACCAAGTCATGTGACAGGCTCCACACTGGGGGTGGAGACTCTTAAGATTCTCTCTCTCCCTCTCCCTCTGCCCCTCCCCTGCTTGTGCATACACAAACATGCCTCTGCACCCATTCATTCATTCTCTCTATCTCTCTATCTTTCTCTCTATCTCTCTCTCAAAAAATAAAACTAAATAAACAATTAAGTAAATCATCATCACTAATACAATTATTCTAGTACATATCTAATAATTATTCTTAGATTAGATTCCCTTTAGTGGACTTGCCAGGACAAAGGATATAAGAATTTTAAAGATCTTGCTACGTGTTGTCAAACTGTTTTTCGGAGTTTCTGTTACTTTTAACTGAAAGCTCAAGCAAAGTGAACAGAAGTGTCAGATTTATGGCATTGTTCCGACTCTCGTTGCCTTCTAAACCATTACCATGCTTTATTCAATGGGAGAAAAATGACACTTCCTGTTTTAATTTGCATGCTTTCAAAAAGTATTTGTCGCACCCTTACCGTGTTGCATGCACTGTGCTAGATACACTGACATTAGAAATGTTGGCAAGGACGCTCATGTCATCATAAAGAACATCAACATGTGAAATTAGGAGGCAGAAAGCAGGAATAAGAGACTCTCCGAGGAAAGCAGAGAACATGGGATTTTAAAAGAAAGGACAGATATTATCTTAAGCAAAAGGCATTTTGAATGCATTCAGCAGAAACTTGGGCTATCAAACAAGAACATTAACAAAAATGCTTGCTCATGCTTTTGCCAAGTAAACTGTTATTCCTGAACATGTTACTGATACTTGGGATGCACCTGCCCAAGTGCCCTGCAAGATAATGCAATAGTATACTGTAGTTATCGTGCCTTTACTCATACTGAGAGCCTTGTATTTTAACTAAAAGAATTATGAACAAAAAAAACTTAGCTTACCAACTCACCTATTGTCTTACCTTCCTCTTGTGGTTGTAAGGAATTACCATAAACATAGCGATCTAAAGCAACACACATTTTTTTTTATCTTATAATTCTGGAGGTAAGAAGTCTGAAATGGGTTTTTTTTGGGTCAAAATCAAGATGTTGGCAAGACTGCATTCCTTCTGAGGCTCAAAAGGAGAATTCGCTTGCCTTTTCCAGCTCCTGGAAGCTTCTTATATTCCTTGGCTCATGGCCATTCCCTCCACCTCCAAAGCCAGGTGCTGGTTGAAAACTCTGACTGCTTCCATGGTCACCTCTTTTCTGATTCTTTCATGGACCTCTGTATAGATATTGGGTGCACCCAGGTACCCCAAGATCATCGCCCCATCTCAGTGTCCTTAACTTAATCGCATCTGCAAATTCCCTTTGCCACACAGGCCTACATTATTCATAGTTGTGTGAATTGGGATCCGCTCATCTTTGGAAGCTACTCTTCTGCTTATATCACCTATATTCTATGAAACTGTAAGGTTTTGTGACAAATTGTATTTAAGATGTGATAAATGCCAATGTGTCCACTTTGTAAACATTCCTTGAATTTTGTTATAGTTTGTGACATAGTTAAAATACACCGTATCCTTTGCGATGAACCGGGGGAATATGTTTTTCCTCTCCTTAATCACTTGTTACTCTGAGTTTTCTCATTTCAGACTAAGGTTAGTGCTTTAACAACATATACTTGTTAGCTAATGAGAATAAGGAAGTTAGCCTACTTTGTATATTAATAATTTTTCTTTATGCATAATGCATTTTATGCCACGGGCAAAAGGGACTACACGAATGAGAAAACTAAGTATCAATGCTCAGTACACATCCCATAAATTAGGTGACTGGATTTGCTATGTATAAGAAAATACACATTTTAACTATCTCATTTTCCCCTCTTACTATGTGACTTTAATAGTAACATGGGATAATGAAAGTAGCAGCCAAAGGCTTTCGGATCAGAACTCACAAAGTTCGAATTCTGACTTTTCTGCTTACCAAATATTTGCATTTTGGCATTTAAAAAAAATGTTTCTGGACTTTTGAAAAGTGGATATTATAAGTCTTTGGGGGTATTATAAATCTTAACACACTGGGATATTGTAAAAATTAGGTAAAGTTGGAAAAAAATTAAGTAAAATAAATTATGTATGAATATGATTTAGCATATTACATGCCCTCAAAACTGTTAGCCTCCTTTACTATATTTAACAATTATTGTATTCCATTTATTTATATAATTTTGTCTTTATACTAATAAATAAAAGCTTTAAAAATATTTTGTTCTACTAATTGAAAAGAAAAAGACAACTGGTCTTAAAAGGTCTTCCCTTTTAATAAAATCTGTTTCAGGGCACCTGGGAGGCTCAGTCGGTTGAGCGTCCGACTTCGGCTCAGGTCATGATCTCTCAGTTGTGAGTTCGAGCCCCACATCAGGCTCTGTGCTGAGAGCTCAGAGTCTGGAAACTGCTTCAGATTCTGTGTCTCCCTCTCTCTCTGCCCCTCTCCCATTTGTGCTCTGTCTTTCACCGTCTTTCAAAAATAAATAAACTTTAACAAATTTAATAAAATCGGTTACCCTGCATGGTGGAAAAATTCATGTGACACTGGACTTGTTTATGGCCAGGGAAAAGGCATCCTGTTAGTGTTAATGTATGTTCATCTATATCCTACTTGTCATCAGGTACCTTGAGGTACACTGATCTGTTTCAGATCATATTCTGGACAAATGATAAAATTGATAGACCCTCACTCATTGGAGCTCAGCAATGGAGAGCTTATTGGGTCAGTAGAGCTAGAGATCATTAATCAAGGATACACATTCTACATGGAATTGTGTGGTCTGTGTAAATAGGCAACTGATGAGCCTAATTTTGAATGCCACTAGAACCTTCTGAAGCAAGACAAGCCTCTTGCTATAGTCTAGCCTCTCTGGGAAAGAAGAATTGCACCTTCACATTAACTTCTTCCTTGTACATCTTCAGCAAATTCAGCTCCCGCTGGAAATGTCATCTCAAAAGAAATTGTAGGGTACGGTTATTATCTTAACTGATCCTTGCGTACTTATTAAACGTTTAAAGTATGTTAGTGTTTTAATTTACTTACTTTTATAATATCAGATGGGTTTTCAGGAACATAACCCTGGCTCGTAGCAGCACCTTTTGGGGTGCCTGAGCTTGATTTCAGCTCAGGTCATAATCTCGCGGTTCATGAGTTGAACCCTGAGCCCTGTGTTCATGAGCCCTGTGTTGGGCTCTAGGCTAACAGTGTAGAGTCTGGTTGGGATTCTATCTCTCTCCATCTCTCTGCCCTCTCCTGCTCTCTCTCTTGTGCTCTCTCTCTCTCAAAAATAAATAAACTAAAAAAAATAAGTAAATAAAATAACATTGCATCTTTTGTATATAAGATTTGGTTTATGTATCCATATAATCATCATTCAGGTGGGGGCAAGTGTATAAAAATAAGTGAATCACCTAAACTTTAGGAATTCATATGGAATAGAAGTCATTACAGTCTATGAATTGAGATGGGCAGCAAGATTTTTAATAGAAATTAAACTAATCATATAGTTGCAGATTCTAAAACTTTTGAAAAGCTGCAGGGTAACCTCATTCTAAACATGGACTTTTTATCAAATGGAACAAGCAATTAAACACTGAGGAACTGAAAAGCAATATATCGAAACACATTTCATCCTTTCTGGGATTCCATTTTGAGTTGTCAACCGATGTCTGAATGATTTTTCTTTTCTTATTTGAATGTGTTTTCTCATCGTTCAAATCGACAAGAATTAGGAATCAATTGTCTATATTTCCAAAACATTCCATTTTCTCTCATCTCTTTTTAAATGTCATTGGAAGAATAAAAAAGAAATAGGCAGAAATCGATGACAAAACTAAAGGAATCACCACCCTCCTACTATCACTGGTAATTTTTAAAGTATCTATATTTATTTATGTATTTTGAGAGAGAGAGAAAGAGAGAGAGAGAACAATTGGGGGAGAGGACAAGAGAGAGGGAGACAGAGAATCTTAAGCAGGCTCACTTCTGTCAGCGCAGAGCCCAACACGGGACTCGAATCCATGAACTCCAGCATCACGACCTGAGACAAACCCAAGAGTCGGATGCTTAATTGACTAAGCCACCCAGGCGCCCATCATTGCTCATTTTTAAGTCAGAAAAGGGATCACCTTACGTGCCCAGCAGATTACTGAATCTTAGGGAGTCTGCTGGGAGTAGAAGATGGTTGGACATCTACACCCAATCCTTCAGTTGAAGTGTGCTCAGATTTAGCTATCTGAATCTTTTCATAGAAGTTAAAATTATTATTTTGTTGCAATTATTTTGTTGCAAGTCATATTGATGTTTTGTCATCAACAGGTTTGTAAGAAGAGTATTGCATAGCATCATAGGAAGAGTTGAACAAACCTTTAGATAAACCAAAGGGCCAGAGCAAATCCAGGAACCTCAGGAATACTTCTTCATGGATGTTCCTTCTGTCTCCCATGAACATTTGGCTGAACCTCAGTTCCCTGACTATCGAGGATTTGATTGGCTTAAATTATGTGTCTAGGTTTTAACTCAGGACCAATATGCCAGGAGTCAAGGTCTTGCAATGGCAAATGGCATCTAAAAGCCCACTTTGGGGGTGCCTGCGTGGCTCAGTCAGTTCAGTATCTGACTCTTGATTTCAGCTAATCAGCTCCATGGGATTGAACCCCACTTTAGGTCCTGTGTTGGCCGCACAGAGCCTGCCTGGGATTCTCTCTCTCCTTCTCTCATCTCCCCCTCTCTCTTTTGCCCTCTCAAAATAAATAAATTAACATTTTTTTTAAAAATCCCACTTTGTCAATGAAGTTTGGAATATCAGAAACATTACGTTGTAAAGCCAACCAACTAGATATCTTTTCATTAGTATTTGGAGTAGAGGTAATAGTTGTTTTGTTTTTTTTTTTTCCAAGTATCCTAACTTGTTCTTGTAACCAAGAACTTACTGCTGTATTTCCCACATTTTGAGTTATGAAGGGGCTATTTCTCACAAGTTTTAATACATCGGTGGTTGATCATGATAATTGTAGTGGTAAAAACTGATAATTTAAGTCCCAGATGATGTAGAGAAAAAATAATCTACCTTTTGCAGAAAGAAAAAGAGGGAAAAAAGAATGAGAGAGAGAGAGAGAGGGAGAAAGCAATGCCTAGGTGGCTCAGTCAGCTAAGCATACGACTCTTGATTCCCACTCTGGTCGTGATCTTCCAGTTTTTGAGTTTGAGCCCCGAGGCGGGCTCTGCGCTGACAGCTGAGACCCTGCTTGGGATTCTCTTCTCTCCCCCTCTCTCTGCCATCCCCCTGCTCACACTCTCTCTCTCTCTCAAAATAAATAAAGTTAAAAAAAAAGAAGAACCAACAAATCCTGGAAATGCTCCATTAAGAAATATGTATTTGAAACTTTCGGAGGGGCGCCTTGGTGGCTCAGTCGGTTGGGCGTCCGACTTCGGCTCGGGTCATGATCTCACGGTCCGTGGGTTCGGGCCCCGTGTCGGGCTCTGTGCTGGCAGCTCAGAGCCTGGAGCCTGCTTCGGATTCTGTGTCTCCCTCTCTCTCTGACCCTCCCCCGTTCATGCTCTGTCTCTATCTGTCTCAAAAATAAATAAACATTCAAAAAAAATTAAAAAGAAAAAAAAAGAAAAAAAGAAACTTTTGGAAACTTCCGATGTCAATTTTGGTTTCTTCTCTCACGGTGAGCTCAAAATGTCTTTATTGGAACAGAACCTTCCAAAGTTAGGGGATTGGCTTTGGCATTCCACACAGACTTCAGAGACACATCCAGGAGGCTGTAATTGAGGGAGACAGTGCTGTCAGTACACGCACCCAGAGAGTTCGAAAGCCCAAGAGTGGAGCATTCATCACTATGATTCCACCTGACACTTGACTGAAAGCATTTTGCACTAATTTGCTTTGTGCCTGTCCAGACAGTCTAAAAAGAAAGGATGAGGGGGCAATAGGTGTCTATTAAACAGAATAAACAGCTCCTGGAAAATGAATGCATTTACACACTTGTGGCTTTGGGGGGGTTGGAGACTGCACTGAGGGGCAGGGAAAATGGAGGAGGCGGGAAGGATTAGCATTCTCTCCAGCAGCCAGGGCCTGCATTTCTAGGTCTCAGGTCTCGTGGCTCTGGATGGCCTGCAGCCACAGGAGCCTGGAGACTCCTGGCCACAGTGCAGATGGGGGATGTAGCCAGCGCTTTACCACCAGACCAAAAAACTACTTGGTAATCACTTCCAAATCTCTGATGAGATAGAGTTGAGAGTCTTTTCCCAGACTATATTTTAATATTCTGCCTCTACCTACACATAAGTGCTGTGGGTGGTTTTAAGCCTCTGCTTATCGTTCAGTTAAAAACAAACCAAAAAAAAAGGAAGGGAAAAAAAAAAAAAAGCTTTCAGCTTATTGTCACCGTTGTCCAGATTTGCTGATGGTACGCAAGAAAGACTGAGGTTACGACAAAGGGAATTCAAAGAACTCACTCTGGGCCCTCTGAGCTGAAATCCTGTTTTTCGCTGAAGAGTCAGGAGGAAGGCAAAGGAGTAAGAAGATGGTCTAACAAGAAACACATGGTTTGTTGAAAGTTAAACACAGCTGGGGCCCAAACAATGTTCTACTCACTGTCCTTGCCTTCTGTCTCTTGAGGATCGCATTATCATTGCTGGTAGGTATGATTATCTGTTTGGACTATCGTTAGGATATGCGGCAACATTTAAGAGCGAATAGATATGAATCCAATTTCTAGGGCTGTGGTTAATCAGAAAAGTCAATCACACTTTTCAAAGACCAAAACAATGGGTTTTATTAATAATCTTGTTTCTTTAGACATCTTAAGTCATGGGATGTTTTTCTAAGCCGCTTGCAGGCTGACCTTTCCTCATTTGACTTTCTAAATAAATAATGTGATTCAAGGATTCTTTAGGTCTCTTAGAAAAATGGTAAGATTAGAATAGTGAGTCTTCAACTCATGACCCAATTCCTTCCCTTTTTGTTGGCAAAGGGATATAGGAGTTGAGCAACAGATCGTGTTTATGCCCATAAATATTTTCCTCATTTGCTCTGTAGCATTCTGCACTCCTTTGGATGGGGTCGTAACAGAAATGTTTTCTAGAAAGTGTAACATAATAAGACAATAGGTTAGACAGTAATGCCTTGGCAGAAATATCATAACAAATCAGCATCGGACCGATTGAGAGAGAAACATTTTTATCCTGGGGAAAGTGTGGGAAACCACATAACATGGTGCCCCAGGTGGGATTCTTACACTAATAGATTTTTTTTAAAAATCTATACCATTCCCCAGTTCAGAGTCCTAATGTAAGATAAAGAATTCATAGAGGAGAGGTGGATTTTGTCAGCTTTACAATTTTCCCTAGGCCAGATAAGTCGACTGCATTTTGTTTTAAAATTACTTCGCTTCCTTTAGTTCAGAATTTTGTTTTTAAGTGTTACTACGTATCTTTCATCATTTTTGTATTTTCACATAAATCATCCAAAATCTTCTTAGGGCTTATGAATAATGAGTTAATTCATTTTTTTTTCAATGACTTTATTTGACTTCAGTGACATCATTATTCTAACAAAGGCAATAACAAGCATATCACCAAAAATAGGAAAAGAAAAGAAAATATTTAAAAAATCTGCCTACGTAGAAAGAGCCACCATTGACATCAGGGATGTTACTCCACACATTTTAATTCATGTGAATACATCCAAATATAAATATGAATTCTAAATGTAAAAATAAACATGAATATAAACCAACAGAGAGAGAGAAAGCAGAGAGAGACACTAAATGGGTAGAAAAATGGATGAATGTGTGTGGACAAAGTGAATATTAAAAAATGTCATAAATTGCATTTTTACAATGTTTTAAGTTTGAGAGCATTTAAACTTTTTTGAAGTTCACGGAAGGAATAGAAATTGTGATGTAACAGATAAAATCAGTCGATCTTAGAGAAAGTCCTGTCACCTCAAGAACTCTTAGTTCCTAAAGATTTTAAGCATTATAGAAATAAATAGCGATTAAAATTAAACACACTGTAGTCATTCTGTTTTTTGGAAACAAAATATTTCAATTTTAGTCAATACCCATTGAACTCAAACCATGAAAAATTAGAAAGTTAGCACACTTCTTCACATCTAATCCCCTTGCTTCAACATCTATTTTCACCTCTTCAAGTTTGCCGATGTTTTTATATTATATCTTCAACTCTATTCTATTTGTTTCAATAATCGCCATAACTGCTGTTGCTAGTTGTTTTTTTTTTTTTTCCAACGTTTTTTATTTATTTTTGGGACAGAGAGAGACAGAGCATGAACGGGGGAGGGGCAGAGAGAGAGGGAGACACAGAATCGGAAACAGGCTCCAGGCTCCGAGCTGTCAGCACAGAGCCCGACGCAGGGCTCGAACTCACGGACCGCGAGATCGTGACCTGGCTGAAGTCGGATGCTTAACCGACTGCGCCACCCAGGCGACCCGAGTTTTTTTTTTTTTTTTTTAATATGGCTCATCTATTTCTGAGTTTGTTAATTTTTTGTATCTGTGTGGGTTCTTGACCGGCTCGATGCTGTTGTTATTATTTTCATTACTTAAGTATTTATTTATTTTGACTTTGTTTCCTGGACAAGATAGTTTCTAAATTCTTGCATGTTTGAGAATGTGTGGTGCCTCTCCGCTAATGGGATAATTCATGTATAAAAGGTACATCACCCACATTTCCTTTTCCCTGGTACATTCTGTTCTCTGGCATTTAATGCTGCACTCATCTTTTTATGAGGGTTTGTTCATTCTTCCTGTGAATGATTACATTTCCTTAAGTTTTGTATGAGCGGGTTTAGGGGCACAAAAGTCCCGGGGGGGGGGGGTCTTGTATTCTTTCAGTTCTTTAATGGATTAGGCTACCTGTCACCCCCATAGCTGAAGGACGGCTTGGTTAGGGATCATTATTATTGAGGTCAGTTATTATTACATTGCCTGGCATTGAAAGTTGTGGAAATTTTTGAGACTAGCTCAGTTTTTTTGGCCACATTATAAATGGCTCCCATTTTCTTCTTTCTTATGGAAGTTTAGGATTTTAAATAATACACCTCTTGCTCTGTTTCAAGTTTTCCTGGAATATGGCATACTCTTGTAGTTGACAATGCTATTCTTTTTTTATATAAAAAGAAAATTTCTATACATTTTGTTCTCTAGTATAAGAACAGTAAACGCTCCTGTCATCAAAACATCTTTGTATGTTTTCCAATGCCTACTTGCTTTTCTCTATTTCTTAAAATCACTTTCTGTTTGCTCTGCAATTATCATGATGATCGCAAGCCTTTTGTCTATGCCAACAATTTGATTCTCCACCGTATGTGTGCTGTCTCTGGTTCTTTGTAACTTATCTAATAACAAAGATGAGGTTGCTCTGTTGGGTTTTGTTTCATAACCTCCAGTCATTTCCTTAGCTTTGCCATGTTCACATTTATCATTTTAGGTTAGCTGATCTTCGTGCCTCTGAAATGTTTAATTTTAGGTCATCCTCTCCTTAGTGATTTTTGTGGTGTATGGCCCTTTTTCTATATTTTCTTCAGTTATGTTTTCTTCCAAAGTGGGTTTTACGGTTCTTTTCTTCTCGGTGTTTACACAGACAACAATGTATTTTTCCCTCGCCTTATTCATACGTCATGTAATTGTCTCTATTTCGGCGTTAGCATATTCTATAATTTGTTGGGCAACTTCAGCTCCCCCCTTTTGTCTAAGACAGACTGGGCAAACTTTCTCTACAAAGAGCCAGATAGGAAATACATTAAGTTTTACGAACCTACGGTCTCTGTTGCAACTCATTTACTCTGCTCTTGTGGCATGCAAGCAGCCATAGACAATAAATAAACAAATGGGCAGAGCTGCGTTCTAATAAAGCTTTATTTGTAAAGCAGGGGGCAGGCCCACAGGCCAAAGTTTGGCTGATCCCTGTATCTAAGAGATGGTTTAATGTCTTCTAAGAGAGTTCACTCTACTCTGTGGCTGCTACCTAGAAGTATGCCTGCAAAATTCAGATAAGTGTTCTAATTTCCCATAGATCTGGAAACAAAATGAATCCCTTCAGCCTCCACCAACATGTTGCGGGAATAGAAAGGTTGTCCACCATAACTAGAATCATTCCCTGCCTTTACCTAGGGTTAAATGTTCGTTCTTAACTGGATTGTTTTCTAATTGTAGGATATTCATAAGAACTCTCAGAATTTTGTTGACTCTTTTTTTTTTTTCCCACTGCAGTTTCTTGGGAAGGGAGATGTAACTAAAGGTTTGACCAAGATTTTTTTTTTTTTATTCCCCTTGGCTATGACTTTTAGAAGTTTATGACCAAAGCCATAACCTTTTTCATTTTAGTTCTTGCTGGCAAACGTTTTGCTTAGTTGTTCTATTAGGTTTGTGGCATCCAGACAGAGAGATTTGGGGAACTATTTGCTCTGCAATTTTTACCTGGAAGTATTCATATTTATTAAGTATTGATCACACTCAATATTGAGAGTGATCACATACGATCATTCTCCTCCTCCAATATTTCCCAGCCATTTCCGAGAACTTCCTAGAAGACAGTCAATGATAGCCTCCCTGGGACTCCTCTCCTTTGGCTCTTTATTGTGCCACCCAGCAGCTAACAGTGAGACTCCCCAGAATTATCTACACTTTTCCATTGTCATCACCCATCTGGTGTGTAGGTGAAGGGTAGGCAGCCATGATGGAGATCTCTGTTCCCCAAACTTCTCCCTAGGGAGGACAAGACCTTCAAAAGGTAGAGAAAGCCTACAAATACTCTACTAACAATACCAGAACAATTTGGACTGTCATATGAGGCAAGCCCCAGCTTACCCACCACCACCAGGAAAGCTTAGATAGTCTCAGTGCCTCAGGGCATAGCAACAAACTTGCAATTATATAGGAGAAACTTCTTTCATTAAATCTAAGATCTATGTATCAAGTCCCGATAGATTAACACTGAGTTTTCTCACAACTTTCAGAGAACACGCTGCCTAAACCAAGGTGGAATCTTGATGAGGATAGCCCGTGGTAAGTTGCCTAGTGTGTATAATGTCAAATAACACCACAAGTAGGTCATCAGCAGAAACCCGGGTCACCCTGCATCAGTCCCAACTCATTACTTTTTCTCAGATTCTACTGCTGTAGCACCTTGTTCTGAAGCACCAGCCACAACTGTTCAAACAATAACCCAACTCTCAAACTACACATATTAATGAACTCTCAAAGAGCAGGTGTGAAGTGTGACTGAAAACCATTACTCACAAATCACATTTTCACCAGAAACCTGCATAAGCTTAGGTCCGCTGAAAGATGCGTGCAATTAACTTGACCACGCAAAACACTTCACCTTCAACCCAAGCTCAAAAGTTCAAGTTTCTTCCGGAAAATAAAATTAAAAATCAAAGTTGTAGTCAAGTGTGAAAGTCAGAAAATACCTATGAAGAGGTAAGAGATTTAAGGGCTTCACGGAATGAATACGTCAGCTGTTGAGTGTATACCAAAGAATCTGCTTACACATTGTTTTCGCCCAACATTCACATGCCAATGGAGGCAATCAAAAATATCATCAGCTAGTTCGCCCTCCTCAGCTTCCCCAAGTAGACCTTGCCTCCGGCTCTGTTCCAAAGAAGGAAGTGTCCGTCCAGTGGTATGGAGTTGCCAATGCTGGAGAAAAGCGACTTCATGTATCATTTGACTGCCTTCACACAACTGAATTTACAGCTGTGAACATCGCCCTTCGCTGAAGGAAAGGGCTGATTTAGGATGCACGCGTTTTCTTCTAATTTTTAAGATAAGTATACAAGGAATACTTGTTTTCCCTGTCTAGCTCTGGCAAGAAATTATCTCAACTCATTTTCATATCTTTCCTCAGCCCTTTCTGACCAGAAACGGAAAGAGCTTGTTCTTGGGAATATTTGAGGCTTAATCTGTGCCTTACACCTGCAATTGCATTGCATCAGTGCAACTTTGAGTGACTGTCCTTGAAATTAATTGTATGGAACTTGAATTGCCTTTAATTAAGGCAGAATAAAGGAAAACCTAGCAGTAGCCATCACTGCTTACTAAGCAAGGAGATTAAACTACATGTACGTGCTAGGACCAGATATATACAAATGATTTTTTCTCTTTCAAGCAAGGTAGCAGAGTAGAAAAGTCCCACATGAAAGGTTTTCCCTCACTCTCGACCTATCCTGTCAGAAAATGGAGTTGAAATAGCTAATGCTGCTATTAAGAGGGTTTCAGCATCAAGAGGTGGGCAGAGGGGACTTCAAAAGCCAGAACAGCTGTGGTCTTAAACCATTTGCTACGAAACCTGGACTCCAAGTCACATTTTCTCTCCTTTGAAGAATTCTAATTGGGGAAGAAAAAATCAAGCATTTTTGATGAGACCTCTGCCAAAGAAAATTATGGAAGGCACAGATGAAAAGGAACGTGTGCTGATTGTCCTGTTACTTAAAAGTCCCCACAGTGAGAGCATCATTGCAATCACCGATGCCAAGAAGGTCCATCAGGGATGATTCCCGTGGGAGACCAGCCGAAGTGGGAGCCTGATGTGGAGGAAGTGTATTTTCTTCCCCAAGAATAATGGAGCAGGTGCTTAGGGGAGATTATATTCCAAGTTAAAAAAAAAAAAAAGTTTCAAAAGAACTTAAGATAAACGTGTTGTCAAACAATCTAAACAGTTACTTTTTGATACTAGGAGCATAGTCCAATAACCTTAGGGTTTGTGAAATCTTTGAAGCAGTAAGCCTAGGAATGGTGATGCGTGTTTTCGTTTTTTTCTGAAATCATCTTATCACCTCAAATTTCATTTGCTAGATTAGTTTAGAAAGCAGTAAGTTTAACGCACAAAACAAACACAAAGCAAGAAACGAATAATAATAAAAAACAAACAAAAGCCAAAACACAACCAACAAATATCACGCACCCCTGTGAAGACAGCCATCCCTGTATCGAACCTGGTCCAACATCAAATGTGAAAAATACAATATACTAGGACACCTGGGTGGCTCAGTCGATTAAGCGTCCTACTTTGGCTCAGGTCGTGATCTCACAGTTCCTGAGTTCAAGCCCCGCGTGGGGCTCTGTGCTGACAGCTCAGAGCCTGGAGCCTGCTTCGGATTCCATGTCTCTCTTTTTCTCTGCCCCTCCCCTGCTCACACACTCTCTCTCTCTCTCTCTCAGAAATAAATAAATATTTTTTAAAAAAGAAAAATACAATGTATTTTGAAAATTATTACCCATGTCATTTGTAAAGAAGTCCTTGCAGGAAAGCCATTTTTGTAAATAGGATCCTTATTCTTATCTCCTGTCATACTCAGTTAAAGGAGATTAAAGGAGAGCCTGTAGAGACATAATGATTTGATTTGATCAGATATCTGGTCAAAAAAGAAAAACTCAATTAAGTACAAAATAACTTTAAAAGTGCTATTATAATGGGATTTTTTTTCCCAAATGGCAGAAAAACCATAATCAATTAAAATACAACTTTTCAGGGGTGCATGGGCGGCGCAGTCGGTTAAGCGTCCTATTTCGGCTCAGGTCATGATCTCGCGGTCCGTGAGTTCGAGGCCCATGTCCGGCTCTGTGCTGACAGCTCAGAGCCTTGCAGCCTGCTTTGGATTCTGTGTCTCCCTCGCTCTCTGTCCTCCCCTGCTCATGCTCTATGTCTGTCTCTCAAAAAATAAATAAACATTAAACAAATTTCAAAAATACAACTTTTCCTATTTTTTCAGTAGTCTGACAAGGAGTGTTTGACGCATATTTCAGACTTGACTAAAAATAACCTGAAGCTGCTTCGTGAAAAAACAAAAGTGTTTAGGTTAAATGTAAACTTTCAAAATCACACTTGTTTGGTAAGAAGTTCCGCTCTACGACGTCACAGTGACTCTCTTGATAAGCGTGTCTTCATCAATCACCGCACGCTGTCTTCTGAAGAGTTGATTCGATAAGCGAGAATATAGAGCTTGCAGAAATCTTCCTTCTTTCAGAGGCCTGAGACATCTGAACCCAGTTCTCTCTCCGTTGATGCCAGCTTCTCTTACCCACCCATCATCTGCATCTTCTAGGTGAGGGCAGGCAGCATATGAAGGGCAGTGCTGAGAGAAGAAGGCACGTGATTTTATTTTTGCTAATTTGGAAAGATTCTCTACGTCAAAATGTCGCCAAACAGACCACTTCCGGCAACGTGGCTTGAAACTGGCACCTGGGTATCATAGTAGCCTTGCTCAAAGGCTATTACCTTCCTCAGGTGGGGATCCTTCAAATTCAAAGTCACAGAAGTTTTAGAATGGCGAGGAAACTTATTTTAATCTAGCTTCAACCCTCCTCCGTTCTTTCAAGACTCTTATAAGATCACAACGAAAGTCCATATTATCAAATGCAATGGACATTTTTGCCCCCCTGGTATTTTACCTCTCAGAAGCGCTCAAGATTGTTAAGATGTGCCCTTTATCATCTTACACTCTGTGGCCCCATCCCTTCCCATTTTCCTGGCTAACTCTGACCACTCTTCTCCACCAGCTTTGCTGGCATATTTAACCCTCCTAATCACCAAATGGTGGCATCCCTCCTGGTTTTGGCGTAGAACTCTGTCCTACCCCTTTGTACCCTCAATCTAGATACTGTCACATGTGAACATAATTTTCAATATCTATCTATCTATCTATCTATCTATCATCAGCTGTATTTTTTAAGTAGCCTCCACGCCTAGTGTGGAACCCAATTTGGAGCTTGAACTTGACCCTGAAATCAAGACCTGAGCTGCTGAGATCAAGAGTCAGATGTTTAACCAACTGAGCCACCCAGGCATCTATGTATTGGTGACTAATAAATCTAAGACATGGTTTAGGCCTCTTGCTAAACCCTAGTCCCAATTATCTATGAGCCATCAATGTCTACCCTTAGATGTTTTTGACACATTCAAAACAACAGAATCTAGAACAAATTGCCTGGATTCCAATCCTCAATCCACAACTTGCCAGCTGTGGGTCTCTGCACATTACTTCACCTCACTGTGCCTCAGGGTCTTTTAGAGCTGAAAAGAATAATAGCACCCCCCGTCCCCCATGCACCGTTATTACAAGGATAAAACGAGGTACTGTATGACAATCCTTCCCCAAATGCAATCTGATCAGGTCCTTGCCCTGCTAAAACCTCTTCGAGGGCTTCCCTTAACTCTGGATAAAGACATAAAACCTGAAGCAGCCCAGGAAACCGTAGAATTTCCATGCAGTGTTGAGTGACCTTTGATCATGAATTGAAAGTAAAACCGATCTGACCAGGGATGGAATAATAATAGTGAAGAGGTGGGTTTACCTGAACCACAGAGATGTTAACGGATGTGTCTATGATCATGTAGACAGCAAAGGTGGAGTCTGGTCTCCTAAATTTATTTCTACCCTGCTCTGCACCCCTCTACATTTCTACAAGCTGTTTGCCTCAGCTTCTCTGATATGACGACTTCATTAAGGTCCTTATTAACCGATTTCTTTAACAGATTGAATTATTGACTTTGTATAACGTGCTTGGTATCAGAAATACCAAAAAAAAATAAGATAAGGTTTTCAATAAATATTTATAGAGAGTTCTGTGGTCCAAACTGTGTTTAAATTTGTTAATTTTGGTTAATCTGGGAAATAGGGAGACAATATCTTTTAGATTCAATTTTAACTTTTCTAAAACAAAATAATTAACGAAGACCCTACATATACAAAACCAAATGCTTGCTGTACTAACTGTTTAAACGTTAATATTCTGCTATAGTGTTGCCCCTTACCTGTAGGGGATTCATTCCAAGACCCCCAGTGAATGCCTGAAACCCAGCCTTATGTGCCCTGTGTTTTTTCCAATGCATACATATCTATGACAAAGTTTAATTTATAAATCAGGCACTGTAAGAGCTTAACAATAACTAATAATAAGAGAGAACAATTATAGCAATATACTGTAATAAAAGTTGTGTGCATGTGGTCTTTATTTCTCTCTCAAAATATGTGATTGTTACGACACTCATCCTTCTTCTTGGGATGATGTGAGCTGATAAATGCCCACATGATGAGACGAAGCGCGATGAATGATGTAGGCACGTAATGTAGCATTGACCGGACAGTACATCAGGTGGATTAGCATCTGCTTCTGGACCACAGTCGACCGCAGGTAACTGAAACCGTGGAAAGCGAAACCAAGGTAAGAGGGGTCCACGGTACTTGGTAGATGCTTTATTTTATACGCCACATCAGTTATGTTAGCAACCTGAACTCTGCAGCATGTTAATGCTCCTACATGTTTTTCACAACTATCTGAAATGTGCACTGTTCCCCCTTTTCTTTTAAAAAGTAACTAACAAAAAAAAAAAAAAAGTAACTAACAGCCGTTCACATTTCTAAAACAAACATTGCATGATTTCTTCCCATCATGAGGCGTGCTTACAAAAGCTTTGAGTCAACAGGAAGCACTTTTGGCCATTGAACTTCCAAACCTGTAAAATAGATAAATAAAAATAAGACCTAAGCGAGGGGAGAGCACCTGAAGGGCTCAGTCAAGCATCAGAGTTGACTCTCAATCATAGCTCAGGTCATGATCTCACAGTTGGTGGGATGGAGTCCCATGTTGGGCTCTGTGCTGACAGCTCAGAGCTTGCTTAAGAATTTCTCTCACCTCCTCTCTCTGCCTCTCTTATACACTCTCTCTCTTTATTTCAAAATAAACAACCCTACATAAAAGAAAACCAAGAATCATTTCTGCTCATGAAAACCAGAAGTCTATGATGAAGGTGAGGAAAAGCTTGTTTCTGGCTTGATTTTGAACTTTAAGCAAATTAAGGCTTGCAGGAATCTGTCTGGATTCAGAAAACTCCCTCACCCTCTCTACTGAGTATCTTGGATCTACTAAGATATCTTCAGCTGCTTTGTCCCCTTATCAAAGTTACCTTCCCTGAAGCAAAAATGCCATTCTTTTTCCTTGGGGCAATTTGTTACACTGACATCTAAGAGAAGTCACCCTCTTTTTCCAGTTTGCCTTCTCCTTTTCCCCCTACTTACAGTCTCCTTGCAGACCCGAGGGCTCACAGCGGATATTCCCAGTGGCTGAGGGAGATAATGGCTAGAGTAAGAGTGCCGGCACCAACCCCTGTGAAAACAGCACACAGAATTGCTCTGGTTTTGAGATACAGGTAAAGAACAAATCTGGACTGCACTATTTTTAACCACTTGCAGAAACTGGAGGTGAAAGCATGCTCAACACCGAAGAGGTTTTGCATTGCAGTGAAGATGTGTGAAGGTTTTTTGCAGGTGACAGATGCACAGGGCTTTGGCCGAAGTAGATACAAGATAATCAAATGTTACAAAAAAATAAGGTAGATAAGCACATAATAAAACAAAAGAACAGGCCTGAAGGAAATGAACAATATTTGGCCCCACAGAAGAAAGCATGGGGACACTGCAGTGAGACCGTAGTTTCTCAATTCCCTGCTGATGAAGCAGGCAGTTGCTAGTTGCAAATTTCATGCACGTAAATGCACAAACCCACCCTGCCCTTTCTAGGTCTTTGATGTAGTGAATTCTGTCTATTTAACCGATTATTTCTATTTAGTCTTAGGACTTGGGTTAGTCCCAAATCCTCTGACAAATAGTAATAATAAAATAATGATATTAATAACAGTAATAGGTTCTAAATTGATCACCTATGCCAGGTACTCTTGAAATTGATCTGGGCGGCACCTGGGTGGCTCAGTCGGGTTAAGCAGTGATTCGTGATTTCAGCTCAGGTCATGATCTCATGGTTCGTGAGTCTGAGCCCCATGCCGGGTTCTGCGATGGCCTGTCAGAGCCTGTTTGGAATCTTCTCTCTTCCTTCTCTCTCTGCCCCTCCCCTGCCCACACTCACTGTCAAAATAAATAAATAAACTGTAAAACAAAAATAATCTGAAAGTTATCCTTATCTCACTTTTAGTGGTGCGAAAAATAATTTTCAAGGAGAATGAGTAACTAGCCTAGAATTATTTATTTTGTGGGCTGTGCTTTTAAATCTGGGTTTGCAAACACCCCATGATCACTAGTCTGCTATTCCCATTGCCGTCTTAGTAAGGAGATGATGATGCCATAAATTGGCTTCTCTGAAAAGGTGCCACCGGGGAAAAGTTAAATGGATATCTTTTGAGCTCATTCTTCTTGCAGACTAAGTTGCTCCCAAGGCCGTGGAGAAGACCAACTGTTATCCCTCAGAGAATCTAGAATATATTTGTGGCAGACACTTTTTTTTACCTAACTAGTAGTCATTTATCTTTTTATCAGACTCTAACCTTTTGTCTAACTCTAACTGGAAGCACAGAGAATCCTATTTCTCTTTGCCTGCAATCGGTTTAGAATGGACATGTGACACAGTACTGGCCAATAGGATTTCAGAATGTGGAAAGAGGGGTGCTTGGATGGCTCACTCTGTTTCGCATTCCACTCTTGACTTCGGCTAAGGTCCTGATCTCGTGGTTTATGAGACGGAGCAGGGCACGGGGCTCTGCGCTGACAGCGAGGAGCCTGCTTGGGATTCTCTCTCTCTCTCTCTCTCTCTCTCTCTCTCCTTCTCTCTCTGCCTCTCTCTCTCTCTTTCTCAAAATCAATAAATAAACTTTTAAAAAAGGCGTCTCTTAAAAAAAATGTCAATGTGATGTTTGGAACAGCAACAGTTATCGCTTGTGTGTATTAAATGTATATATATATATATATATATATATACACACACGCACGTGTGTATATACATATATACACATTGAATATATATATATATATATATATATATATATATATATATATATATAGTTCTTCTTTCCTTTCTCTGTTTCTTTTTCCCTGTTCTTACCTCAATATTTTATAATTGTCTGCTTTTCTGTCTCCCCTTCCTACCAATCTATAAACTCATCCAGGACAAGGATGTGTATTCCCGTGGTCTAAGCACAGTGGCTACTTTGTAACAGGTCCTCGCCAATCTGCTGAATAAATCAGCGAATGCCTAAATGACCGGAATGCAATTACAGGGAGACTGTAAGAAATAAAAGACTGGTGGTCCTTTGTGACGCTCTGGAATGAAACACACACACTGAGGGCAAAAGAAGGTAACATACAGAATTAGTCTGCATCACAAGGCTGCATAGACCTCTAAACAGATGGTGCAGCTCAGAGGAGGGAAAAGGCCTTCAGAAAGTGACGGATCGTGACATCTAATACAGTTCAGTGACGACGAGTAGCAGGACGTCCCGAGTAAGAGGAACTGTATGAGTGGTACCATGGACGCAGAATACTTAGGATGTAAAAGAACGGGAGAGAGCCAGCCTAACTGTAAGGTAAGTGGAAGTAAGGATATACACTTTAAAACCTAGATTGGGGATATTAGCAATTCCTTTAGTCAATTAATAGAAATTCCTGAGTATAGCCTATGTGCCAGGCACACTTTTGTAGGTTTGGGGCCAGCACAACTATGGCAAATCATATGGTCTGTTAAAGGTGACAGGTGCCATAGGGAAAACAGAACAGTTTAGGGGGCATGAAAGAAGCTTTTAGGTAGGGAGGTGGTGTGATATTTGAGTAGGGTGGAAAGAGACTTTGGAGCACAGGTTCGAAAACACGGACAGAGACACATGGGAAGCATGTCCAGCAGAAGGACTAGTATGTGCAAAGGCCCTAAGGTCTTTTGCATGCCAGCACGGCTGGCATGTTCCGACTGCAGCAAAGAGGCCAGAACAGCTCAGTAGACTGGATATGGAAAGAACAGGAGGACAGAGCAACCCTCTAGGAGCTTCCCGAGTGTAATCCAAAACCAACCCCTATGCTGACAGCGTGGGGAAAGACCTCCGTATTGGTAGGTGAGAGTTTATTATTTTTTTTTAAGTTTATTTATTTTTGAGACAGAGAGAGACAGAGCATGAACGGGGGAGGGTCAGAGAGAGAGGGAGACACAGAATCGGAAGCAGGCTCCAGGCTCTGAGCCATCAGCCCAGAGCCCGACGCGGGGCTCGAACCCACGGACCGCGAGATCGCGACCTGAGCCGAAGTCGGACGCTTAACCGACTGAGCCACCCAGGCGCCCCTGGTAGGTGAGAGTTTAAACAAGCGATGGGAACTTACATAAGATACTTGTCTTGGGCAGCAGCGGGACAGATTGGATCCCCACACTAGTCTGCCAGATTTTAAGTTTATATGGAGGCCTTAACTGGATTCAGTCGTGTATACCGTGCAGGTGCTCTCAACACTATACCCCTCTATCATGGCTACGTCTTTGGCACAGCCTCTGGGAGTGGACACATCAAGCAGAACCCATACTCCAAAGACAGGGAAAGGGTGCAGAGCCCCTGATTGCCCAGCTCCAGCTCACGGGTTAACTGGCTAACGCATCCTTCCGATGACTTTCCCCAACAGGAGGAGAGAGCAGAAAAATAATGGGTGAGGAAGACGGGGGCCTTGTGGGCCATAATGAAGACTTTGACTTATATTCTGAAATTATGTTAATAATGGGGAAATGAGAAGAATAAAGAAAAAATAGTGTCAGATAGCTCCTATGTGTCTCCTGCTGTGCTAAGGGCTTCAGGTCATAAAGATGCCAGAATACGGAACTATGAGCACAAAAAGCACACAATCAGAGCTACGGATTACCTACTTTTCCCTTCCTTGTAGAACTTCTCAAATTTGTACTCAAGCGCTATTTACGCATGACCTTCGTACACGAACTTGACATAAGCAGAGCCAGTCTGGTGAGTAGGTGAGCTGAAACCCACATATGATATAAGTCGGATATAATAAAAGCTCCCATTTGTGAACATTATCAATAAAATGACGACAACAGCAATGATAGTAGCAGCAACCATTGGATTAAAGAACGACAGTAGGTGCTTAGGTGGTAGTCATGCGAACTGATGAGCATGAAACACTTTAGCGAAGGGAAGGAAGGAATAAACTTTGACTAGAGTCACAGAGAAGGCACTCCAGAAGAGGTAGAATTTCCCATGGAGTCCCTAAATGATGAATCTGCCACGGAAGGACTATCAGATAGGGAGATACCCATCGCCAACGGTTAAATGGGTTGTGTCACCTGCAAGAGCCCACGCGGCATGAGAATGTTCTGGGTAGGACAGAGCAAGAGCTTGGCAGAACGACACAAATTGGGGCGGTGGGTTGGGGCTTACTGTGCACTTGGACCTACAAGGATAGAAAGGGAATGGCTCCCTTTGGTATTGAAGACGAATTTGGTGGCGATCGACAGAAACCGACCTGGCTCAGGCCAAAAAGAGATTTTTTGTTTGAATCATGTGACTAAAACATCCTAAGAAATATCTCAGGCGTGGCTGTTTTCAAGTGATCGAGGCAGTAAAGACTCCTTCCATCTCTCTCCCTAGCTGGCTTCGGTCTACATCAAGGGATCCTTCCATGGCGTCAGGCCAACAGCATCACACTGGTCATCCGTGCCGTCTGTAACCTCGCAGACAGTCTGTCCTTTGGTCCTTACCAATGGTTTACTCAGGAGTGTGAGGAATAATTTTCATTGGAGCAACAATGGACAGTGCCCCCATCACTAATCATCACGTGGCCAGGCTGGAGTCAAACCCCAAGAGCCGGGGCAGATGAGGTGTAAGACCAGCGTCCCTGTTTCCCCCAGAACCACCGGACTGAGGAGCTGTGATAGTTCTTCAAACAAAATGGGAAGTGCTTTTCCCACTAACTGACCATCAAAGGCATTACTTTTCCAAACTCTCAAATGTCCACTGCATGCAGTAACCAAAAAAAATATATATATATTTTTTGGACTTTTTAACTGTCTTGGTAACTCATTCTGCTCATTCTTCCTAGTACCATTTTTTAACATTATATTAGCATATAAATACATTTTATTTCCAAGGACAGTAATAAATTTTGAATACAAATGGTTTTAGTATCTATAGGAACATACCATCAAAAGGGAGACAAAAAAGTAACGTTTCATCTCTTGAATTATTTAACAGGTGGACTTTATCGAGCATCATGCTGCTATGTTTTTAATTATATCTTCACGAACTTAAACTATCTTTTGCAAGCTCATCAGTAAAGTTCTACAGAGCTCTCCTGGCTCACCAAGTTCAAAGCTACACTCTAGGTCGATTTTATTTAAAGTCTACTGACAGCATGCAGTGGGGAAACATTAAGTACCACTTAAATCTGTTACTGAATACCTCATCAGGAATATACTGGAAAAATACTCCAACTCTGACTTCATCGTGATCCATTACAAACTCCCGTTGGCCCAATTTTCACACAGATGCCTAACCGTAACATGAAAAATTCCTAGCTTTTAAGATGATGAATGGCGATCCTTCTTTCTGACCCTCATCAATTAGCATTCAAATCTAAAATCAACAGAATATTAACTTCTGTAAGGCCACAGTTTAAAGCTGAATCTCCCTAGATCCTTCCCATGAGTGTGGAAGACATGACTCAAGGAAATCCAAGGGGACTTTTAGACCAGAATGTTCCAGTAAGAGCATGTAAACATTAAAGGATTATTTGGTATGAGGTCAGTTTAAGGAAAGATTTAAGTATCTAAGTGGTAACTCCTTCAGGTTGAGTAAAAAATGAAGATTGGTAAGAAAACTCCTCCCCATGAAAATTTTCATGTTCCCCCACAGATCTTGAGTCTGTCCCTACTTGGTAGCAAACAGTCTAATATACTTAATTCTTTGCAGCAGACATAGTGAGCAAAACCTACCAATGAGTCCCCTGGGCCCTGCCATGGTTACGAGCTTGAGATCTGGTCAGGTAGATGCTTGGCTTCAAATTCCAGCTCAACGGGGGAGCTTTTTTTCAGCTCTCCAGATCTCAGTTGTGCTCAGCAGAATGGGATTAAAATGATACCATCCCAAAGGCTCACCGCAAGAATTGAATGATAAACTGTAATGAAAGCATTCATCACCCAGCCCCACGTCGCTCAAGTGCTCAAGAAACCAAAGTGATATGAAAGAAAAAAGAGATTTAAGAGTGAACATATGCTACAAGATAGTTACACATGAAATGTTTGCAGGTGATCATTCTTCCTTAGGAAATTTGTAGTTTAATGGCTGCCTATTTAGGAGAAAGGTAATCTCACCCCTTGGTGTCTGCTAACTCAGACACAGCCAGTGTATCTCTTTTTGGTGTCTTTGTCTTATTTTGTTAAGTATCCCCTCCCCCCCCCCCCCCCCCCCCGAGCTACTTCTGGGCAATTAAGTCCTATTTTTTTTTTAATTTTTTTAATCTTTATTTATTTTTGAGAGAGAGACAGAGCGTGAGCAGGGAAGGAGCAGAGAGGGAGGGAGACACAGAATCCGAAGCAGGCTCCAGGCCCTGAGCTGTCTGCACAGAGCCCGACGCGGGGCTCGAACTCACAAACCGCGAGATCATGACCGGGAGCCGAAGTCGAAGGCTCAACCGACTGCGCCGCCCAGGTGCCCCAAGGCAATTATGTGCTATTTTATCTGAAGGTCTGTAAATTCTTTTCATTTCCATCACAACTAAATGCCATTCCTGTTTTTGCTCTGTACAAAAACTAGAGCCACCCTCTTATTGGGAGGAGAGTATTGGCAGTGAGTACGCTATAAATTATACCGTGAGGCATTATTTCTCATCATGACCACTCTGTGCATAAAAAAGTATTGATTAAAATGGGTCAATATATGTAACCCACATAAACAAGACTGAAAACACCAGGCAAGAGGATAAGGAACTATGGTCAATGAGGAATTAAAAAAAAATAGGGGTGCCTGGGGTGGCTCAGTCGGTTAAGTGGCCAACTTCGGCTCAGGTCATGATCTCGCTGTTCGTGAGTTCAAGCCCCACGTTGGGCTCTGTGCTGACGGCTCAGAGCCTGGAGCCTGCTTTGGAATCTGTGTCTCCCCCTCTCACTGCCCTTCCCCTGCTCATGCTCTGTCTCTCTCTGTCTCTCAAAAATGAATAAACATTTTTTTAAAAATTTTAAAAAGTTCTGTGATCAGCAGCTAAAGAAAAAATGCACTTGCTTTGTTTTATGCTAGTATGTGTTTTTTTGTTTTGTTTTGTTTTTTAATGTATGAAACTGAATCAATAGATCTTACGGGAGTGTTTTCCGGCTGGAGATATTAACATTCTCAATATGCTTCAGACTTTTCACCAGTGCCATCCCCAAAAGAGATTCCATGAGGCATAGAAGGATCTCAAAAGATGCATTTCATGCAAACCATGATACTTTCTTCAATGAATAATCAACCTGTTTAGTGGTATCCACCTGGTTTTCAAATACTTCACCTTTTGGGGGAATATTTTATATATAAGAAACCAACATGGCTAACATTAGCAAGAAATTGGAGAGTTACCGTGGGCTATAGAGGCTCCATTATGTTTCTTACAAAGAGGCCATTCTTATTATCAGAAAAGAAAATCCCTACTTGCGATGAATAAATATAAATTACAAAGCATTGATAATAATTTTAGAACTTAATACATAGATACATCCTGGGATAAAAAGTAGCGAACAAGTAATGCCTAGTATGTTCCACATTCTGGAGCCTGAGGACATATATACATGGAAACGCAATTCATACCAAATCGTTATCCAAGTGTGAATATTCGGCTAGCCTCGAGCAAGAGCTCTTCGCAATCACAGAGCAGAAGCAGCACCCCAACATAAAACTTGCACCCCGCATCCCTCTGGAAGCCCAATTCCGTGTGTTACAATGCTCTCCATCACAAACGGGCCCTTCCCCTAAACGGTTGATGCTCCGAGGCCAGCATTTGAAATCTGCTACATGTTTTTGGCTCAAACCCAAGTCCTCTCTTAGTCAATAGGCAGAATTCGTTCAAATGAATTTTCTGCATCCAAGTAAAGTAAAGGTGAGAAAATACAGAAAGGCCAGGGATTGAAATAAAAGAAACTCTATCCCAGAGAATGGTCTCATAATTATAATAGCTCATTTTAATCACTGTGATTGTTTAATATATCATGAACACAGAGCTATAAGGATAATAATTGTCTTATCAGTCACAATCTCTTTGTTATAGCCAGTGCTCATTTGGGATTTAGCACCACACAGTTCCCTCTTCCCCGTCCACTTCCCTCACATATCAAGTAGCCTTAATTACGTGGGCAGTCAGACACTCTCTGGAGACAAATCTGGAGATGACGAAACATCAGGTTAAGAAGAGATGCTCGCTCCTTCCTCCTTTGTCTCTGCTCAGTCCCCTGTCGCTAGCATTGCCTCCACAGCTTTCTCCATCTTGGAGATACTTTAAATGTGAAACAAGTAATTCAGCTGAAAATTTTCAGTTATTTTTGTGTGTGTGTGTGCATGCTTCATATGCTGGGTTAAAACCATTAGCATATAACAAAAATCTGAACAGATGCAACGCAACAGATTCCTTAAGGGAATCCATATTTTTACATATTTTGTAATAAGGAAACTGTCAGTCCCAGATGGTGTCAAGCTAATACCAGTGGTTTGCTTGCTGATAACATACTAAAAAATAAAATTAATTGTATTCTATTTGATGACAATGAAGTCATTATCATATATACTGCACTCTTAAAGGAAACGGATCCAAAAGATTGGCTTCCTGGATGATTAGGTTTATTTAGTTTCTTGGCCTGGCCAGAAAAAAAAAAAAAATCCAACTTGGATCTGAAGAGTTGGAATTCCCTCACACCTGGCACAAAAATGCACTACGCATTATAAATGTGGTGAATTAGGGGAAAAAAAGAAAAAAAAAACACCACTATGCTGAATTTCTAACAATATTAGTGAGAAGCCTGGTGGTATAAATATACGTCAGACACTTCCAATTCTACCTCCCAAAGAGTTACGTGAATTACTGAAATCGTTCTTGGCTAATTCGTGGTGAAGCCATCTTCCATATTTCAAATCCTGGTTGGTAGCGTTGGCCAATCATTTCAAGTCACGCTTACACGGAAGTATAAGCCTTGAATAGAAAATCTAATATTGGCATGCGTTTTCGGAATACTTGCACAGTTATTTTTCAAAAGCAGTGCATTTTCTTGATGTATCTTTTTATCTGCAATCCACTTCGAGTAGTTCCTTTCATATATAACCTCATTATTTAATACTTATAATAATCATACAATAAAATGTCTCCTGGGGCTCCTGGGTGGCTCGGTAGGTTAAGCGTCCGACTTCAGCTCAGGTCATGATCTCACGGTTTGTGAGTTCGAGCCCCACATCAGGCTCTGTGCCGACAGCTCAGAACCTGGAGCCTGCTTCAGATCCTGGGTCTCCCTCTCTCTCTCTGCCCCTTCCCAGCTCTTTCTCTGCCTCTCTCTCTCTCTCTCAAAAATAAACATTAAATTTTTTTTTAATGTCTCTTTTCATTCTCCTATTTTAACCACAACTCTTTCTAGATACTACATTGGAAATCATTTTTACAGGTAATATGTTCTTACCTTGTATTATAGGTTACATCCTTTTATCCAAGAAAAAAACCAAAGGGACAAAAAAAAAGTTATGACTCTGTACTAGCTATCTATGTATCTATCTACCTATCTACCTCACTACCCGTGAATTTTGCTGTGCTCCAAATCAGTACATTATGCTGGGATGTTTTGTTGATGATGAGCTGAGATTATAACACCATATGCTATGTAACATTGGTTATGGTATTATTTTCCAAGTTAAGATTTATTCTTTGTATAATGGCATAAAGAGCATGCCCCCCCTCCCATTGGACAGGACTCACTTGTAGCATAATATAGAAAAATAACCATAGTAAATATGGCTCCTTCTTTGGAAGGTTGGAAAGCCTGACAGTCCACTGACCAGGTCTTCAGAGATCATGAGCAAAATAGAAAATATATATTTATAAAAATCCATGAGCAGCATAAAGTATATAAATAATAGAATAGATTCACATACATTGAATCTATATATCATAAATGTTTTAACAGAAACGCAATTTTTAACCCTGAATCGATACCATTTTTGATAGTCAGAGGCTACTTAGTTAACACCCAGCTATTTAGCTTGTCAGAATCTAAATTGCAGTAGATGATAATGGCTGTATAAATATCTATATGCAGGTTAGAATTTATTGGAAACTTATTTGCGGTAACATAAATAGAGCTGATTATGTTCTTTCAAATCACATAGGTGTTAGATGTCCTCCCTTAAACAAGATTCCCTGAATGACTAACCCTTGGCATCGGGTGAGTTGATATATATTCAGTGTGCTAGTCTATGAAATAGTTAGCCATGGTTACTCTATGGGAGAGCAATGCTGTCAAACAAACCTTACAGACATGGAAAGATTACAGAGACCTTAGCGGTCGCCATTTTTTTTTTCCCTCTGCCGGTAAGAAACTCAAGGGACAGGCCACACAATACAATCCTGGGACAAGGGGTTTCTAACGGCTTAATTTCAATTGTTGAAATGTATATGCCTGTGATTTTCAATAGGCGATAGTAAAAGTCTGATAAAATGTGATTCGTGAGCAACCAATCAGCAACCAGATCAAAATGGATCTCAAAATTTCAATTTTGAGCAGCCTAACCCATAGCAGGGTGGCCATTTTAGGAGTGATAATTTCAAGGTAATTTCTCTCCATTCCTGGGCTTATTAGAATGCTTTTTTTTGTTTCATTTTCTCAAAATCACCGACACATTCAAGAGGAGAAGAGGAAACAGACAAAACAGAAACATAGTAATTATAATTATCATCACCACTAACACCATAATTATCATATAATTTTATATATATATTTGATATATACATTATATATACATATATTTATGTGTGTACATATATACACACATATATATAAATGTAAAGTTTGCTACATATATTATGTAAAGTTTGCTGTCATATAAAATGAGATCTGGACATTTTTATATGTCAGTGATCCAAATCCATCCCAGATCTCAAGGTATCATATACAAACTAATTTGACTTTAAAGTCAGTGGCAGTGTGGTATAACAGAATGGTTCAGGGTTCGGATCCCAGTATCATAGCTTGGGTTTTAGCTCAGCTTTATTGGGCAAGACTGTCAATGTCCATGAACCTCAGTGTTTTCAGCTCTTAAATGGAGATAAAAATATCTGTTGTACTTACTTTTGCTGGGCCGCTGGAGGTCTCCAAGGACATAATTTACCTTTCCATGATTAGAACACTGGTAATGTTCTAGATCCGGTAGGGCTTGTGAAAATTACAAGTAGGCAGGTTTGACGAATGGGTTTGGGGGTCCAGGCAGACGACACAAAATCTCAGTGCTCTTTCTCCTCGGTCACGGGAAGCAGCGGCTTGCATTCTCCAGTTTGGAAGGCACAGGCTTGTCAAGCAAGATTTTAACAGACTGTCTGGCACCGAGTAGAATTCTCCCAAAGACCTGGCAGGGGAATTAGTTTAAGTAATAGTACGTCAGATACTCACCCAGACAAATACTAATTGAACTTTCAAACGAATTAGGATTTCCTGTGCAGTGTTAGAAAGACACCAAGTGGGTCGTTGGAAGTTGATTTGTGCGAGGTCTGCCATGTCTTTCTGGAACATAAATATCATACTTTGCAGATTTCCTTGGGTAGGAATATATGGCCTTAGAAGCAAACAACACCTTGAAGGTCATTCCACGTCATAGTTAAATAGAATTCGGTGGTGTTCCATTGCAGTGCCACAAGTTTTATTAATGACACTCTTGGTTAGGAACGCTGGTCTAGACTTTATCATTTCTGTTTACATTTCAGTCCCTCAAGACCTACTCCGTAGTGCTTAGTAGGTACCCCAACCACCTAAAATAAACCAGCAAGTCCCTAAGTGCATTTGTTTGCATCGTAAATAACCTTGCCCTTGATGTAGCAGGTGCTGGAGCGGTTCAGGAAGAACCCCTTTTACATTTGATTATGTCATTTATTGTGAGAGTACCAAGTTTTCAAACATATCCTCAGTCTTTCATTCCAGTTCGGCCTTTGTAAAGCCTGAGCTTTCTGTCGAAAAGTCATTTTCGAGGGTGCCAGTGTATTGCCCAAGAAACGCTGTAATTCTGGACTAGCTATTACAAAACTTGAGTGGTCACATGTCACCGCGGCCTGGCAGCGAAACACCTGCGCTGTGCCCCAGAAGGAACACTTACCTGCTTTAATTCCCAATTCGCAGGCATTCACGGGCAAGAGGAAGAAGGAGAAAGAGTGACTACAAGTGGCAAAATGTAGCCTATTGAATACCTCCATCGCCTTGTAATTGCTCTGGTCTAGGTACTTATTCTTGTAAATGGGATTTTAGGACCCTAAATTGGTGGGTGATGTGCTTGGTAATGTTTTGTCAGGGGTAGTAGTAGAGTTCTTTATAAAACCGGTTGAGTGCTTTAGGGGTTTAAAATAAATACTTCGTCCTAAGGCGATTGAATTTGGAAAGGATATTTTCTTGTTCATGCTAGTGAATTATGCTATTTGTCTAAGTAAAAGAATGTTTTGTTCAACAATTTTGAGTTGGCGTTAAAATGGTTCTACGAGAATTCGCCAAGACCCCATAAATAAACATTAACGTGCTATGTGTGTATGCAACTACGATCCTCAGGGCAGATTCCTTTTCAATATAAACGCACAGCTGGAGTTAAAAAGATACCCCATCTTAAGAGGGTTCTTGCTTGCTATAGCCAGTAAGTTAAAAAAAAAAAAATTAAAGAACTGTTTCCATTTACAAATCTTTCTTCTAATGGGTGCATTTACATGCACAATCCATAGCCGAGTTAAAGTAGCAGATTTCAATAGGAAAAGGACTTAGGAAGAAAGCCCATAGATTCAAAATAACATAATCTCTTTGTGTACTCTTTTGTATGTTTCAAGGTAATTTGATATGCATTATATAATGTCAGGATTCACAAAAACCCTTCAAATCAGATAGTACTTTACCGGGTAATAAGACAAGAGAGGTAAATTGACAGGTACTTATTTCAGACGGCATCTAATCTTGTGGCTTTAAGACCACTGCTTGCTTAACATAGCATAGCACTGAGCCATGCCCATATGAACAGTGGTTTGGATCAAAAAGATCTTTCTGCTTAACCCCTCTGATATCCTGGCTCTCCTCTCTAACTCTGGCAACTCAAGCATGAATACTATTTTCAATATGGGGTGTGGTTATTCCCTTTGTAGGAACAGATCAGCCTGACAGGTGGTGAGACTTTTCAAAAACATCATTATTAATATGATTAATATTTACTTGAAAGACATCACCACTAGGCATTTCAAGAAGATGAGGAACATGTTTATTCCTGATTTGTTCACTGCTAAATCCACAACACAGAGACAGTTCTCAGTACTTAGTTGTGAACCGTCAGTAAAATGTTCCTAAAAGAAAAAATTCGCAACTGAATCCTGTAAAAGGCTCTGAGCTCCACATGGAAATGATGATTCTCTGAACCTTCGAGTTTGTGCCTTCAAATCTTGAGACTTCTTCTCCCTGCTTATTTACAACATTGGCACTGAATCAAGATAGTTTATCAATAAATAATTTGCATTTATCTTGTTTCCTATAGTTGAACTGCTGCGTAAATCTTCTTTCCATTTGATGTTTTACTTTGGAGTGGTGATAATTCATTCCCATCAGGCTTCTGATCTAACAGTTATAGCTTCCCAAATACGTGAAAAAAGACACAAGGTAATTTACTAGACAGAACTCTCTCTGATGAGCTTCCCGGGTCACATTCAAAGTAGCTCATTTCTTTGATTAGCCGTATCTTTGTTTTCTCACCCCAAAAGGTGAAGTGCAAATAAGAACACACTGGCCAGGAATAGTGTATGGACAGTCATAGTTTTATTCTCAAGGAGTCAGTGCTGGTTTATTTAAAGCTGTCCTTTATTTGAAGTGTCATTTTGTTATTACAAGCTTATATAATACTACCTGGCTTCCTGTTAAAAAAAATAAGTGTTTTATTAATCCCATTGCTTGGGTTTATTTGTATTTCTGGTAAGAATAATATGTAATTTATTTCTCCCCCCAAAATATGTGAATATGGTCTCTTTGTAAAAATAAACAAAAAAAAACAATTACAAATAACACCCAAGTGCCCTTTACATAATCGCCACGACCACTTTCCCCCAGGCCACCAATGGCCACTTTCTCCTCAAGAGAAGCAAACACTCACATTAATGGAGTTTGGGTATGCCTCAGGTCTTTTTCCGTGTGCATGCACACAACCAATCTGGATTCATGCAAACTACTTAATACTGGTTTGTGACTGGGTTTTATCTTTCATTTGTTTTTTTCTTTAAAAATATCTTGGAGGACACCTGGCTGGCTCAGTCAGAAGAGCATGTGACTCTTGATCTCAGGGTGGTGGCTCCGAGCCCCATGTTGGGTGTAGAAGTCACTTAAATAAATAGAACGTAAAATATCTTTGGTGATTTTGTCTGTGGCTGTACCTGTAGCACAACTTCAATTTCTTCATTCCTATGACCTTGATTGGTTCATAACATTTCTTGGTATGGATACACCATCTATGTATGCCGTGTAATTATCTGGCTACCAACAAACATTTAGACTGGTAATCAATTCTTTCCATTATTACCAATAATGCTGCCATGAATGCCCATAGATACCATCCCTACGGTTACCAGATTTATCAACTCAAAAAAAAAAAAAGAACATATGTATCCAAAAGAAAAAAAAAAAACATTGTTTATCTGAAATTCATATTTAATGAGCACCCTGTATCTTATCCGGAAACCTTATTTTGTATGCAGATGTGCAAGTGCATTTTAGACTAGATATCAAGAATTAGGATGGCTAGGAAAATGTTGATGGACACCCTTTACATTAATTTTCATAATTTTTGCCTTCTGTTCTCCTAAATTGACATCGGCGATATTTTGTTGTAGTTTTCCCAGACTCAAGAGGTGAAAGCTAGTTAAATTTACTTTTTAATTGCTTTTTTAGTGATATTTGTATATAAAAATGAGCATGGATGTCTTCAGAGCATGGCTTTATTTTGCTCCACAAATTGAACACGACTGTGAAACGAACCCACAGATGGAGAAATAGAATATTACCAGAGATTCCCACCCCCCGGGTCTTTGTTCCCACACACACAGCACAAAGAAAATCCAGTATTGTGACTTCTAATAGCTTAGGTTATTGTTATTGTTTTGTTGGGTTTATTCTTTACAAGAATGGAATCATAGCACATGTAATGTGTCCAAATTTTTCTGCTCAACATTTTGTTTGTGAGATTCATCCATGTTCATAATTTCCAATCATGCATTTTCATTGCTGTATGGTTTTATCTAATTTTAAGACTATGACTTTTCCTCTGAGTACCACTTTGGCCCCATTCCAAAGGTTCGTGTCAGGTATTGTTCACGTTTTTTTATAACACCGTTCTAAACTATGTTTCATATATCATTATTAATCCAATTATCACTTAGAATCAAATATCTTTGGGGAACCCGGGTGGCTAAGTAGATAAAGCAACCAACTTTGGCTCAGATCATGATCTTGCAGTTCACCCCGCTGTCAGGCTCTTCACTGACAGCTCAGAGCCTGGAGACTGCTTTGGATTTGGTCTCTCTCTCTCTCTCTCTCTCTCTCTCTTTCTCTCTCCAAAATAAATAAAAACATTAAAAAGAAATTTAAAAAATTGAATATCTTTTAATAAATGGGCTTTACACTCCCTTCTTTCTCCTTTTTGTTGATCAATACCTTATTTTTCTTGGCACATTGTTCCTTCCATCAGCTCAAAATATTGCTTCTTTTCTCTTTCAAAACCATGAATTCTATTTTTTTTTATGAAGTAAATATTGCTACTCCTATGCTGTTTATTTGCTTGGTATATATCCCTCCTCTGTCCCCCATTGCTTTGTTTAGGTGACCGTAAATAGCTGTTTGGTGTAGGGCTGGATTTTTTTCATCACCAAACCTTAAACCCTGCTTCCAAATAGGCAAATTTAGCCCATTCTCTCATTTTATAAGGACTGATTTAGAATGATTTTTTTTCTATTTTTAATTATTACCCAGAAATTTAAGAAATAAATATATTTCTACGCAAACTTTAGAGTTAGTCTAGCAAAATCTTCTCCCTGAGTCAATCAGGACTCAACCTAATTTTCTATGCTGAGTTACTATTTCTGCTCTCCTGAGGTTCTCTCAGATTATTATCACTCTCTTCAAAAAATCAATATTTACTTGCACTTAGATTTTTTTTTTATATCCATGGCTTTCTATATATTCTCTATTCTTACCATGTGCCATGTAAGTTCTTATTGATTATGCCTTCCAGTATTCCTTTCAAAGAAAGACTACAGATATATTATCCTGGACTCCCATATTCCTGGTATTGTCTCATTTTACATTGCAGTCGTATCTGAGAAATTATCTGGCAGAGCATAGAATAATAAGCTCCAAACTATAATCCTTAAAGACTTTGAAGATATTTATCAATTCTATTACAGTTTTTAGTAGTGCCAATTAAAGTATGATGTCAAGCAAATTCCTATTTCACTTTAAGACACTTTGTTTTGTATTTGTGTGTTTGACTTAGTGAAATGTTTAGCTTTGTTTTTTGTTTGATTGATTAGTACTCTGAAACTTCACCCAAATTTATTTAGGTTTTATACATTTTTGTTATGTATTTTTGTTTGTTTGGGAGAGAATGACTTATTCATTTGGCTTGGCACTCAATGCCCCTTTTCAAACTGGAGATTCATGTAGTACTTCTATTCTGGATCAATTTTTCTATCATTATTTTACCATCTCCTTATTTTAATTCTCCCTAGGTTCTCTTACTGCAATTCCTATTGGATGGATGTCAGATATACTAGAACTACTCTCCATAACTTTTATGTTGTCTTTTGTATTTCCCATCTTTTAAACTTCTGTTGGCTGCTTTTAAAGAGATTCAAAGGGATACATGCACCCCAATATTTATAGCAGCATTATTAACAATAGCCAAATTATGGAAAGAGACCAAATGTCCATCGAATGGATGAATGGATAAAGAAGATGTGGTATATATACAGAATGGAATATTATTCAACCATAAAAGAATGAAATCTTGCCTTTTGCAATGATGTGGATAGAGCTAGAAAGTATTATGACAAGCAAAATAAGTCAGTCAGAGAAAGACAAATACCATACGATTTCACTCATATGTGGAATTTAAGACACAAAACAAATGAGCAAAAAGGGGTGGGAAAGAGAGGCAAACCAAGAAACAGACTCTTAACTCTTGAGAACAAACTGATGGTTACCAGAGGGAAGATGGTGGGGGTGGGGGAGAGGGATGGGGTAAATGGGTGATGGTTATTGAGGGCACATGCTGTGATGAGTACCAGATGTTGTATATAAGCGATGAATCATTAAATTCTATACCTGAAACTAATATTACACTGTATGTTAAAGAACTGAAATTTAAATAAAAAACTTGGAGAAAAAAATACGGCAGGTTAGTTCAGCTCTGTATTGAAAGTGCAAGTTAATCCTGAGATTAGTTGCTGTGATTATTTCAAGGTTCGCATTTTCATTTCTGAGATCTATTGTTGTTATTTTAGTGGTACATATGTTGTTATTTAGTGGTACAGTTTCTCCTGTAAAGTCTATTTCACCTGCTTTTCTGAAACTCTATTCTCTTAAATGTAAGTTCTTCAGCTTGTTGAATTATGTTCTTCTTTTCTACACATGCTATATACATTTTTTTAACCAATGTTTAGTGTTTTGGCTTAATCCTTATTCTGGTTTCTGCCAGTTTTTGCAGACAGCACGGGAAGTGTGCGACTTGCTGAACTATTCCATTTGAAATTAATAATTATTTTATGATAACTCTATGGTGTTTGATGAGCTTAGACTTTCAAGATCTGAAACGTATGTAAAGTGGTCACATCTGAATAATTATCTTACCCATTTAAAAAGAAGTCATGAACCTTCATTTTGCATGCTGCAATTTAAAGCTCTTTCTTTGTGCTGGGGTTGGATAAGAATTTAGTCATTCTCTGTCTTTTAGTGAGGAATCCTTAGACGACACGTGTTTTGATTTTCTGGGGTGGGTTGTCCTAAATATGTCTCCTGGGTCCCTTGGAAAAGCTACTAATTCCCTGGCACATCTCTTGGAGATTCTTACATGGGTAATCCAGGGAGATTATTTTTATTAACAGACGTTCCAGGTAAATCTCATGATCTGGCAAATTTGGGATAAGCAATACCTTTGCAACAGGTAGAAATCCACATCACTCATCGGCCGGGGGGAGGGGGGTGGGCACTGATTTCATTTCACCGGAGTGATGAGATTAAATTGAAGTTTAATCTCAGGTAAAATTCTGGGCCCTTGTTGGGCAAACACTCAAACATCTGCTAAATGTGATATTTTAATCCCTAATTGGTGACGTTTGCTGTGCTTTGTGGCACTTGTGATTCAAAATCATTTTGCGGACACTTGACAGAGAAGGTATGCGGGACTAAACCGCTTCCACCTGCTAAAATAGGTTGCATTTTAAGCAGGGTTAACTGAGGTGCACCATTTGGAAATAGTTTGCAAAAATGCCTCAATTCTCTCGGGAGGCAGTCTGCTTGCCTTGTGGTTTCTGAGTGCTTCAAGGCTTAAACCTGATCTCCACGTCAATCAACCAGGAATCAAAAAGAAGACTGGATAACAGTTTTACTAATCTGAACAATTTTTGAACATGGCAGAGTTTTGCTGCCATTTGCTATCACCGCACCCTAGTTCTCGGGTAGAATTTCATGGCACACTGTGTAATATTGTGTCATTCGCAGAGGCTGATTGCCTTGACTTCACAGCAAGCAGCAATAGTTAATTTCAGCTAAAGCTGATAAAGATAGTTCTACAAATGGTTTGAATCACTGTCGTCAAATCCTGCGGTAAAAAAAAGCTGGTTTCCCACGGCTTATCCTTATCAAGATGGGAGATAGACAAATGTCAAACAGTCTGAAGGTTTAATTTGTTTAAAGCAGGAATCAAAACTTGGCAAGTTCTGCGCAGGTTATTTATTTACTTGGTTGTTTACTTGTGGGGCTGGGATGAGAAGGTAGGGGGAGAAGAGAATATTCAAATTGTCTGGATATGTAGGCTGCAATGGAAATATTGTGACCATATCACGTATTTAGCACATGTATTTATTTAGCATTAATTAATTTTCCAAGTCGTTATATATGAGTAACCATTTGTTAATTGTGGCTCAATATTTTCCGTATTTCATGGAAGCAAAGAAAAAAAGGAGTGTAGTAATAGGGGGGAGAGGAAATGCTAGTTTAAAGGGAAAAGAAGATCAATGTAAACTAACTTTAATTTAGATCCAAGGTTTGCCTTTTTCCTGATGACATTATCTATACAATCCCTGCTTGGGCAGATCAGACCCGAAAACTGGGGAAGGGTCCACCGGGTAATACTGAGGCCCTGGACAGGGACATCAGAAACAAAGTTCTTGAGGTTGTGACACAAAAAGAAGTCGATAATAATATTGAGTAATTATGCCATAGTGATTATATTGGTTATTACTAATATTCAAAGAAATAATTATAATGACATAAAATATTCCTGAAAAAAGAGATTGAATAGCTAAGGCAAAATATAAAAATACCATCTGTAAGTAACTTTGGGGACCAGGCTGGTATATTACCTTTCAGTGTGCACCTTTCTCCTGTGCACATTTCTGTTAGACTTTGTTTCTTCCAAATATCAGAAAAGCCATCACTAACTGATACTGACTTACATGCTCCCTGCCCCTACCTGAGGAGAAAGAAAATGGGGAAAGAAGGAACATAAACCTCGATTTGGGGCTCAGATCACATGGCTAGGACCCAATTTTCCCTTCAATCTCTCCTCTGCTTCTTCAGGAATGCCTGAATCCGCACACAGCATGCCCCCACCCCCACCACACATATACATGCACCCTGGGAAAACCAACATGGCTGCCAAATTCAAAGGACTTTCTGCTTTTAGGATGACTTTATAGTGGTGAAAGGTTTGGGATGCCTGGGTGACTCAATCGGTTAAGCTTTCAACTGGATATCAGGTCAAATCAATGAATTCATGGTTTGTGAGTTTGAGCCCCATGTCATGTTCTGCACCGACAGCATGGAGCCTGCTTGGGATTCTCTTTCTCTGTCTCAGGATTTTCTTTTTTTAAGAGCCAAGAGAGAAAAATGGATATAAATTCTTCCTTATGCATAGTAAGAAATATCTTCTCTCTCCAGAACCTTCCTTAGGTGGTAGTGTTCACTGAGACCAAGAGCCACAGTTGTGGTTGCAATAAATTACTTTCTAAATCTTAGTTGTCCCATCAGAACGCTCATTGCAGGAGAAATCTTGTGTTTAAGGTAGCATTACCTCTTCACCTCCAGGAATGATCGTAATAAACTGATAACGATGACAATGAAAGCTGTGAATCATTCCTGTGGTTTTGATGAGTTTTCTTTAGTCTGTCAAGACAGGAGGACTCTGAGCCTCCCGAAAATTGCGAGCTCTGGAACTCTGAGACTAGACACCACGAACATCAGTTTCTTGAAGCCCAGTGGGGATGATGAAGCCACGTGGCCAGGGGTATGCTGCAGGTTGAAATATGCTGATGTAGTGAATACGCAAGTGCATTTGTTCAAGTGTCATAAAAATTTATAAAATCACTTTGACCGACACCCAGAGCACATCCACTAATCTTGGGTATAATTTTTTTTTGTCTGAACATAATAGGTAGCCACTTCTTCATATGATGCATTTTGGTCCTTAACTCCTGCAAAATTTCATTAAAATGCATTGCAAATCACAAGACCTAAACCCACTGGGAAGCTTAGGCTGCTGCTTATCTTTCCGGGTTCATGGTCAAGAGCTCAACCACAGTGAGTTTACATTGCCTTTCTTTCCATATGTAGTACACCATCATGAGCCAGAACTTTTGGTATGGTCAGGAACTATTATGAAACATTTCGGAGGCTCATTTTCCTCATCTGTAAACTGGGATGGTGACAATATAGGATCTCTTACATAATTTCTTCTTTTAGGGTTCTTTATTATTATTATTTTTTTAGAGAGCGGGGCCAGCAGGAGAGGGGAAGAGGGACAGAGAGAATCGCAGCATGGAGCCCAACATAGGACTAGACCCCACAACCCTGAGATCATGACCTGAGCCTAAATCTACAGTCAGATGCTCAACTGATTGAGCCACCCAGGTGCCCCTAGGGTTCTGTTATTCTACTCAATCACCAAATTTGGTCAAAATCACACAACACTTTTAAAGTTTGGGTTTTTTTTAAGTTTATTTATTTAAAGTTTATTCTCTCTCAGAATAAATAAATAAAATAAAATAAAATAAAATAAAATAAAATAAAATAAAATAAAATAAGAGAGAGAGAGTCTGAGCAAGGGAGAGGCAGAGAGAGAGTGTGAAAGAGAATCCCAAACAGGTTCCAAGCTGTCAGCATGGAGCCCAATGTGGGCTCAAACTCAAGAGCCATGAGATCATGACCTGAGCCAAAATCAGGTGTTGGATGTTTAACTGACTGAGCCACCCTAGCGCCCCAAGATCACACAAAACTTTCGAAGAACAAAGAGGCAGATAGGAACATATTGATCATTGGCTGCGACAAGAGGCCTCATTTCAACAAAGAGATCTAAGTTGGGAACATAGAAATAAATTTTAAAAACACAGCTATTTACCATTTGGAAATTTACATCCTTATGGTCTAAAAATGTCAAAATAGTCTGCCCCAAAATGCAAATTATCCCTATAGGATTGCCCAGAATTGTGTGTAAGGCAAATGATAATCATGCCATTACATGACATATTACATGAAGTATTTTATCAGAGATAGCTTCTAATAACTTCCCAATCAAAAGATAAGGGGACATGTTATTGAATTTGATTCAACATGTAGGCCTCTTATTATGCTACATCTAATAAAGAACTGAAACCACCAGATGGTTCTTCCTAAACACCAATGAAATGTTAACCTTTGAGGGAAATTATGATTATGATATCCCTAATCCCTATTTAATTTCAAGCACATGGTGAGATAGCATTGAAAAACTCTTTCCCAGTCATTATTACCATTGCTATTATTATTATTATTATTATTGCTCTTAAATAGCATTTATTGAGTGCTGTGTGCTATGCACCTTGCTAAGTACCTTGTTTCATCTAATCCTCAAATGGCATTCTGTCGTCAATGCTGTTTTTAGCCTCAATCCATGGCTTAGGAAACTGAAGTTCAGATGGTTGAGATAACATACCCAAGACCATAGAGCCATTAATCTGCTCCAGACGAGTTGAACCCTGATTCATTACTATCAAACTTGACTTCATGTTTCCAAGCTTTTGGAAGTTGAAAGAAACCAACATTCCTTGAGTGCTACTATCTACCAGGAATTTTACATTCAGTGTCATTTCCTGGATAAAAATGGCATAACACTGTCTCAGTCCATTCAGGCTACTGTCACAAAATTATCAGAGGCTGGGTGATTTATAAACAACAGAAATTTCTCTCCCAATCTGGGAGGCTGAGAAGTCGAAGATCAAGGCACAGGCACATGCCTTGTCCTGGGGAGAACCTGTTCTAGTTCATAGATGGCTGTCTTCTCCCTGTGTCTTCCCATGGAGAAATGAAGAAAGGAGCTCTCTGGGAGTCTTTTCTATAAAAGGGCACTAATTCCATACATGGAGGCAGCACCCTGGTGACCTAATCATTTCTTAAAGGCCTTTCTTAAAGGCTATTTCTTAAAGGTCTTTACTAATATATGTATAGTCTTTATTAATATATATATCGATTCATGCAATCATTATTAGACTCATATTATTTTGTATTTTGCTTTTTCTTCACTCAGTGTCATACTATAAAACATTTGTTGTGGTGACATGGTTGTTATTATTTGTAAAAGGTAAATACAAGCTTTTTAAAGTTATGTATCTATTTTGAGAAAGAGAGAGACAACAGGCGGGGGAGGGACAGAGAGAGGGAAAGAGAGAATTGCAAGCAGGCCCCAAGCTTGAACTCACCAACTGCAAGATCTTGACCTGAACTGAAATCAAGAGTCTGATGCTTGCTGAATGGACTGAGCCCCCTAGGTGTCCCAAAAATAAGTTTATTAAGGAATTTACACAACCAGTCATTTATTGTTGGACATTAGATAACAAACATAAATATAGAACATAAAATAATATAAAATACACAGAAACTTTCATCGTAAGTTTATTATCACAGGATACCATGTAAAAATGTGTGACTTACTTGACTATAACTGGTTAAATTATTGGCAGAAAAGTATAAATGACTTACAAAAATTCCTTTAAAACAACACTTAGATAACATTTTTTTCCTATTTTGAACATTTGATTTATGAATGTTTTCTAAACCCCAAAGTTATAACTTAATTTTTTAAAACCTAGGATAATAGCATCTCCAACCAATGGCAAAACATAGGTCTTTGACCTATAATCCATGGGCTACATACATACATTTCAGTTTAGCAAGAGAGGCCAATGGCTTAAAAATTGCCAAAATGCTAAAACCTATTTACTACATTTTGGCCAAAATGATTTTTTGCTGTGTACGTAAAATGTAACTACTTAGTTTGGGGCATTGGGAGACAGAACTTAACTTAATGAGCATTATTACCAGCATTTTCTAAAGTGTAAGAATGTGTTCTTGCTAGTAAACATTTTTGAAGATAATTTGCATGTAGGAAAATGCAGCCATTTAAAATTCACTGTTCAATGAGTATTGATAAAGGTATACTCGTACATGGTAACCACCTACTCAAGTTATATAATATTTCCACTCATCTAAAAAGTTTTCTTGGGTCCTTTTGTCGTCCTTTTCTTCAAAATCATAAGGCCTAGATAACCCTGGTCTGGTATCTGCTTCTACGGATTAGGTTTTCTTTTTAACAAAGTATCACATAATTGGAATCATGCAGTATGTATTCCTTTGTGCCCAATGTCTTTTGCTCAGCACGTGTGCTTGAGATTCTCCCACGACTGAGATTCTCCCACGCAGTAGTCACTCGTTTCTTTTTGTTACTGAATACTATTCCATTTTCTGGATATATACCTTTCCATGTGTTGATGGACTTGGGGGTTGTTTCCATTTTTGGAGGTATTACAAACGGAGGCTGCAGTGAATGTTGACGTGCAAGTCTTCGTGTGCACACACATTTTACTTCTCTCGAATAGATAGGGGTGGAACTGGTGGGCCCTGTGATACGTTCACGTTTCACTTTCTTCACAAGTTGCCAACCTGTTTTTTTTTTTTAATGTTTATTTACTTTTGAGAGAGAGAGACAGAGACAGAGACAGAGTGTGAGTGAGGGAGGGACAGATAGAGAGAGGGAGACACAGAATCCAAAGCAGGCTCCAGCCCCTGAGCTGTCAGCACAGAGCCCGACGCAGGGCTTGAACTCACGAACCGTGAGATCATGACCTGAGCTGAAGTCAGACGCTTAGCCAACTGAGCCATGCAGGCGCCCCAACCAGCCTGTTCTTCTTCAAGTGGGCTTAGCATTTTACATACCCCCGAGACATCCATAGGTGTTCTGAGTTCTCCACATCCTCAGCACCACTCGACACTTGTCAGTCTCTTTAATGTGAGTCATTTGAGCTCACACATAGTTGTATCTCGCTGTGGTCTTACTGTGCGCTCCCTGATGACTAACAATGCTGAGCATCTTCCCATGTCTTTATTAGCAACTTACATCTTCTGAAGTGTCTCTTCAATATATTCTTCATTTTTTGGATTGTTTCCTTGGTTTTTAGTTACAGAAGTAGATATTCTAGACACGTGTTATTCTCACTTATATGACTTGTGATTATTTTCTTCCAGTCACGGTGTGGCTTACATCTTCCTTTCTTTAATAGTGTATTTCAAACCACAAATCGTTTTGATTGAAAGAACTGTAATTATCATTTGTTCTCTTATGGTTATGTCTTTTCTGCCCATGTGTCAGGTAGTCAAGTTTTCTTCTAGAAGTTTGATCGTTTTAGCATTTGAATTTAGGTCCATGATCCATTTGGAGTTCATTTTTTAATATGGTGTGAGGCAACGGTCAAGGTGAATTGTTTTTCCTGATGGCTATCCGGATGGTTGTTCTAGCACCATTGCTAAAAAAGACTATTCTTGAGGCACCTGGATGGATCAGTCAGTTAAGAGTCCAACTTCGGCTCAGGCCCACGGCTCGTGAGTTCGAGCCCGGTGTCGAGCTCTGTGCTGACAGCTCCAGCCTGGAACCTGCTTCGGATTCTGTCTCCCTCTCTCTCTTTCCTTCCCCCACTCACACTCACACTCTCTGTCTCTGTCTCCCTCTCTCAAAAATAAATAAACATTTTTAAAAATTTAAAAAAAAGATTATTCTTTTGCCATGAAATTACTTTGGCATCTTTCTCAAAAACCGACTGCTCCTATATGCAACCTTGTTTCTAACTTCTGTTGTGTCCCATTGATCCATCAGTATGTCATTACTGGGACTTAGAACACTGCCTGGTAGGTAATCACTGTACAATATATATTGACTGATGAAACAAATGAAACCTAATAAGTGGGTGAATAAATTTATGCATATTTTAAATAGGAAGGTGCAGAGGTGCGCTAAGCCTCACTGGACCCTGTCTTCAGCAGAACCATAGCTCTCATCCACCAGGTGGCAGGACCACTGGTGTCTCTAGGAGCCGCCAATGAAGAGCAGGAGGATATATGTATTACCATCTCTGCTTCCACTTTTCTTTGCTCTAGCTGATGCCCTTTGCTTCCACTGCCATGAAGTGCCCATGCACACCTTGGAAGTGCTGAGCCTTCCCTTAACCTCTGATGTTCCCAGGTATGTGTTTGCAGCACTGCTGTTCTCTGGTCTTCTTTTCCATGCATTCTTCCTTTAAGCCACTTGATGCTTCAATCCCACCAACAAAGCTGTTCTATTTAAGCTGCCCACAGTGATGTTGACCTGACCTTGATCTCTGGTGCCCCTAAAAATGCCTCTCTCTCTCTCTCTCTCTCTCTCTCCCCTGCTTTATCCACTATCTCCCAGGAAGAGTTCTTCATCTTCTCTATTGATGTAACAGTGTTTGGTTTTTTAGTGTAACTTATGTGAGTGTGTGTGTGTGTGTGTGTGCGTGTTTGCCTTCACTTGTGTACACTTGTGAGTGGAGGATAGGCTGTGATGGGTTATGTTCTGCAATACTGTCTTTTGGTACCCCTGATTTTTCTCCCTGGGGAGCTCATTGCCTTTACCTATAAAGTAGGGTTTTCCTCACTCTACTTCATCAGCCTGTCTTATATATTTAAATCCTGATCATAGACATTTTATCTTTTATTCCAAAAAAAACTTTTTAATGTTTATTTTTGAGAGAGAGAGAGAGAGAGAGAGAGAGAGAGAGAGACAGCAGACAGAGTGCAAACAGGAGAGGGGCAGAGAGAGAGGAAGACACAGAATCTGAAGCAGGCTCCAGGCTCCAAGCTCTCAGCACAGAGGCTGATGCGGGGCTTGAACCCACGAACTGAGAGATCATGACCTGAGCTGAAGTCGGACACTCAACTGCTTAACTGACTGAGTCACCCAGGTGCCCCTTGTAGATAAATTTTAAATGGAATAACTCTCCCCCCCCCCCGCCCCCATTGGAAGTCATTTTTATTGAAGGAACTACAAATAACAAATAAATGTATGATAAATATTCAACTTCATTATGAAAAATAAAAGTAAATTTAACTTTTTCACTTAGTTTTCTGGTTTCAAAAAGTCCAAAGATGCTGCTCAAGAAAATTCAGGAAAACTACATAACACATGAACTAGACTGTACTGACATTTAAAATTATGACACTGATCAGAATTAAGGTAGAGGCCTCAGCATTTCCTGAAATGCCCACTCACCTACTGAATTAGGAAAGTTTTTTTAAAACACTGAATTTAGCATTTTGGTTTAGCATTTTCACTCTGGGCAATATACTTTATATTCCCACCCTCAAAGGATGAGAATGACCATTTACCGAGAGCCTCTCCAACAGAACATACTGTTAAACTTCTGAATTTTTGCCTGTCTTATGGGTGAAAAATAATATCTCAATATAGATTTAATTTACATTTAATTTTGGTTTCTTCTCATTTGGTAAGGACGACTTGAATTGCTTATTCTGTAAACTTTCTGTTTATATTTCTAGTCCATTTTTATGAATAATTGGTCATTTTCTCTTCATTTTTATGAGTTATTGATAGGAAGATGAATTCTATGTGAGATAAAGTTGCTAATTTTTCCTGTTTTTTTGTCATTTTACTTTGGTTATGGCATGTTTTATAGTGCATATATATATATAAAATAAATATTGATGTTTACGTATATAATATATATGTTATGATATATGATATATATTATAATACATATTGTATATACATTATAAACATATTTGCATGTACATATAATCAGATACATATATTAAAAATTAAATTCATCAATATATTTTCCTCATTGCTTCAGGATTTAAAGTCAGTCATAAAAAATTCTCCCTCTTTCATCTTATAAAGTAATTTACCCAGGATTTTCTCTAGTACATTATGCATGGAGAATTTATACTGGCATAATTCTGAGGAAAAAATACAATTCAAAAGCTTCTCCACATATTCCAAGACATCTTATTAAAAATCTGCTTTTTCCCCTAAGTTTGATGCCACATTTTATTATGCATAAATTTCCAGATGCAATTATTTCTGTTTTAATTTTCTACTCTCTTTCTTTGGTTGTCTATTAGGCAGCAATCCCATACTGTTCTATTTACAAAAGGTTTATAGCATATTTTGATGCCTGGGAAGGAATGCCTCTCTTTCTTTTTTCTTTTCTTTTCTTTTTTTTTTTTTTTTTTGCTTGTCTATCTTTAACATAAAATTTACAACAAATCTATCATTAGAATCAAATTTTGACAGGTTTAATTGAGGTCAGATTAAACAACTGACATCCTTATGAATATCCTACGTAATAGGCAGTTAAATATTTTACCTAAAAATTTCAGTTAAGCAAGATGAACAACCTCTAGAGACCTGCTATACAACATTGTAACTATGGTCAACAATGAAGTACTCGGACACTTGAAAGTTTGTTAAGAGGGAAGGTCTCATGTTAAGTGTTCTTGCAAATAAAATAAAATTATAGATATGTTTTTATATCTTTAAAGGAAGTTTGAAAATGTCCCTAATGTAGATCTTGGACATAAAAACAAAAATGCTTTAAATTCAATAATCATGTTGGACATGTTTCTAATGGATAATAGCTTTATGTATGGTGATGTAAACCATAAATGCCTTTATAACTGTCACAAGATTAGCCTCTTCTCACACACACACACACACACACACACACACACACACACTAAACAGGCCATGTTATCTGCACTTTTAGATCGTAAGTGCAGTTTCTTAAAATTGTGTTGTTTTGGGGGACCTAGGTGGTTCAGTCAGTTGAGCGTCTAGCTCTTGGTTTCAGCTCGGGTCATGGTCTCATGGTTTGTGAGTTTGAGCCCCACATTGGTCTCCATGCTGACAGTGTGGAGACTGCTTGAGATTCTCTCTCTCTCCCTCTCTCTCAAAACAAACAAACAAACAAACAAAACCTGTTGTTTTGTGAATTCCTGGGTCTTTAAGCAGTATTGACATGTAATTTAATATACCCACCACATGAAATATTCTCAGGTATCTAATGACTTTGCTAATTATTTATTTGCTGAATAGCCTAAAACGTCTCCCTCTTGTGTAGCCAATTTTAAGGCTGTAAATCAATCAACTAATATAAGCAAACTTACTTTTAAACTCGATTTAAATGAGGGGAGTGGGAAAATCACCTTACAAATGCACCTTCTAATAAGTTGTAATGTAAAATGGCATTAGTTTATATGCTGGTATCATTAATTATCTTTTTTTAACAATAGCAAATTGGTAGGAGAATCATAGATCTTCATTTATAAGACAGAGTGGTATAACAATATTCTATGAAATAGCATGATTTATTGAACCTGGGAATTTCAGTAAAAGGCTGAATGGCTTTCAAATCCAGTAAGAACCGTCTCTTTGCTGATCACATTTGATCTAGTGGGAACTGTCACTGTTGCCTGCCAACAAAATATGTAATATAACTTCCGCAAAACCTCCGTGACTTCCTGTCTCTCACTGAGCTCGGATCACGTGTTCCCCCTCTCTGTGAGAATGTGTGTGAACGAGGATGCCTCCCCATATTTCCCGACTGGCTGCCTTGTGAAGCAAAACAAAGAAAGACTCAAACTTCACAATTGCCAATAATGAGCAATCATTACTCAAATTACTCCAAGCACTGATTAGGTTTAAAGTAATGAAGAAACCACCATAATCAATCATCATCAACCCAAAGAAAGTCAATCTGTGTGGAGAGACCCTAGGAATTAGCACAGGGCTCCACCTACAGGGTTCCCAGGGCAGAAAGACAGCAGGCTGGCTTCCAGCCGCATATACCATCCACTGTGCATTTCGTCTTTCGGCTGGGCACTCAGAGTGCCCACCCGGAACTCTAAAAAGAGGCACACCAAATTCACAGTCACTTTTTAATGGTGTCTCTATGCCAACAAGCAGTCTTGATTGAAACACAGCATAAATAATGACGTCATATGTGCCAGTATTAAAAAATAAATAAATAAAAATAAAAAAGTCTTAGGGCAATCATGCCTATACACAGTAAAGATTAGATAGATAGATGATAGACAGATATATAGATGGGCAGGCTGATAGAAAATAAAACTTGCAACTCTGCTGCGGTGGGTGATCAATCATCTTCATTTACCAGGGTTGAGGGGTCCCTAGAATATGGCATCCTGTTTTAAAAATAGGATAGTCCTGGCAAACCATGTTAAATTGGTCATTTGGTCATCCTGCTAATGTTATCAGCTTTCCAAGAAGGTAATGTTTTTAAATGCAAGTTTTTTAGTTTACTTATTTATTTTGAGAGAGGGAGAGAGAGAGAGAGAGAGAGAGAGAGAGAGAGAGAGAATCCCAAGAAGCTCCTCACTGTCAGCGCATAGCCCAACACAGGGCTCGATCTCATGAACCCATGAGATCATGACCTGAGCCTAGACTGAGAGTCTGACGCTTAACCGGCTGAGCCACCCAGGTGCCCCTTAAATGCAATTTCTGTTAATGACCACGTTGCAGGGGAAGGCACTGGACTATCATTAAGGAAGAATTTATCTACTTTTTACTACAGATGAGAACAACTTTCTAAGTGAGCATAAAATTGTCCTGTGCAGCATTTGGTTTCCACAACTTAAACAAGAAAGCTGTAATGCCAAGAAATTCATCCTTGCCATGTGTTTTAAGTTTGCCACACTTGGCAAATTATTCAGATTCTGTCTACCTGAAACACAATTATAATGACACCTTTAAGTATGAGGATGAGTCATTTTGACCCCAAAAAGGGCGTATAAAAGTTTTTAAGTTGCCAAACGCACTTAGAAAACTTGTGATCATTTGTGATCACACATACATACTCGGTGGGGGGGGGGGGGGGGGGGGGAATGTACACAATATTTAATACACTTATTTGTTTGCCATTTGGAAGACAAATGGTTGTCTTCTGTCTAATACTACTTTACTATTTACTAAGCAGATATTATTTAAAAGAGAAATTGACTGTTTACCTAATTTAAACGTGTTTGGGTATGTGTGTGTGTGTGTTTAGTTATGGTTTAATCTATAATGTATAATGAAAATGAGATATACATAAGTGCAATCCAGTTGAGGTTTTTTTTTTTGCAATATTATATTGTTTAGAGAAGTCATAGAAAACCAGAAAGTTTCAAAAAGATGGATTATATTTTAAAATATTCTTGAAAACATTTATGAAAATGTTATGCTAACAGTGTCCATAATTGAACCGCACTGTCATGGGCTGCTTCTTCGAGCTAGGTACTCAGAGACAATGACAGAACCAGTCTTTTTATATAAAAAGTTTCCACATTACCCTTATTTAAAATGTACGTGGACCGTCCATCTTTGACAACAATAATAAATTATTTCCATGGTAACCCAGAGAAAGAAGCATATACAATGTCATCTCAGCAGAGCGACAAAGGGGACTACAGAGGGAGTTCCTTGTCAATGTTTTGGTCAAGATACTGCACTGTAAACATCTTAAAACTAAATTATCATGATCGTGACTGAGGGTTAGCAGACTATTGAAAAATGAATTGTCAGAGGAGAGAGAAATCATATTTTTGGCAAAACTAAAAACAACAAGAATGGAAAGGAAAATATCACTTATGCAGCGTTTGTGTATAAGGACCAGAAACTGATTCAGGCTTTTAGCAGTAAATAAAAACTATATAACTAATAAGAAAAATAGGAAAAATTAACAATAGCTTTTTGTTGAAATGTCGAAGTTTGTGCTGAAAAACGTTGTTAAGACATAGATTCAATTTCCATTTACAGCAATCAGCAATAATGTTATGTCAACAATTGATCTGTCATTCTCTTTGGTAATTTTGTTAACCTTGAATTTCAGAATATTTCATTATTTGGTAGATCCATTCTTGTTTATTTACTCTCTTTCAATTAAGTATACCTACTCTTAACTGGAAATAGATTATGAATCTGAATTCCAGTTATTTAAAATGTTTACCCCCATTTTGGGGGTTATTTAAAACTTCACATTTATAGTAGCTATTTGGTCCTGGAGAGGTTACTAGCATTGTTATGCTAATAACATACTCTTTCTCATATAGAAACTAAACTGTCTTTCCCGTTCAGACACTTAATTCAGTATTAATAAGTGTAAATAATGCTAAAGGCCAAACGGATATCGCGGCTCCAAAAAGACAGCCTAGGTGAGAACTATTTTGCAAATTTACTAGTTTTTTCCTATTGATTGATTGTTCAGATGAACTGAATCCAAATCTTTGAGTAACTTGGATTAATAAATCAGTGAGAAAAGATGAGGTCACATTTAACACAAAATCACAGTTAAGATAACAATACCAGTAACAATTATCTTAATAGGACAATGGCATTGACAGAATTCTTACCAGGGCTGGTCACTGTTCTCAGTGCTTTGCATACATTATCTTATTCACTTTTTACAAAACCATTTGAGGGTAGTTACTCTTCTTTGTTTGCTAAGTAAGGATACTGAATGATTTGGCCAAGGTGAAAGCGCCGATTCAAATGCAAACAAGAGAACCAAATGATCTCTTGTGGGTCATCTGGATCCCGGCTGTTCAGAAGCAGCAGCTTCTGGGATTGGCCCACTTCTCCCACATCCGACACACTTGATGAGTCAGGGAGGTCTCTGAGCCCAAACCCAGCCCTCTTCTGAAACCCCCAGGATTGGTGCTCTCCCTCGCTTCTCTCTTTAAAGTGGGGGATGGAAATTCTGATGACCCAGGGGATTTTGCCTGGAGGGGGTCTGGGGTGGCAAATCACGGAATCGCTTATTCACTCCTACAACTGAGAGTTACACATTTGGGAATCATAATGTGATGGTCCCAGTGCAGGTTTACTTAGGAAAGGGACAGATTAGGCAGGGAGAAAAATAAGTCTACACAGCGAGCCTAGCCTTTTCGTTGTTTCCTCAAATACGGTCAAAACCAACTAAATCCCATAGTATAATAAAATTGGATTTCATGGAAATTTGGTTGCAGTTTTACTATTTAAAAAAAAAAAAACTTCTTTGGGGCGCCTGGGTGGCTCAGTCGGTTGAGCGTCTGACTTCGGCTCAGGTCATGATCTTGCGGTGTGTGAGTTCGAGCCCCGCGTCGGGCTCTGTGCTGACAGCCCAGAGCCTGGAACCTGCTTCGGATTCTGTGTCTCCCTCTCTCTCTGCCCTTCCCCTGCTCGTGCTCTGTCTCTGTCTCAAAAATGAATAAAAATATTAAAAAAAAAAAAACTTCTTTAAACCAGATGAAGAGTGCAGAATACAGAATAAAATAGAAAAAAAAACAAAACAAAACAAAAAACAAGAGTTTCCAAGAGCAGGGCAGTATTAGTAAGGAGAACTCCTCTCTGGCACAGGCCTCACGTGGCCAAGCTGTGTGTAATTTTAATTCTCTTTCTCTATTATTTTTTTTTTTTTCTGTCACAATGTTGATATGTTACGGTCTCTGATCTGCTATGTTAGTGGCACTGCCTATTATAAGTGGCACTACACCTGTGTATAATTTTATATCTATATTAATTGCACCAGTGTAAGACATAATAAATGTAATTTAACAGACAATGTTGAGGGTTAACCTTTAAAACCCTTTAACAAGCAAAGTCTCTGAAGAGAGAAGAAAAAGTAATTCACCTCCATTTACTATTGTAGAAATGCCTTAAATAGAAACTTCCTAGTTTTAAATGTTCTGTTTGAAAATAATCCCAGAGCACCTGAGTGGCTCAGTTGGTTAAATATCAGACTCTTGATTTGGGCTCACGTCATGATCTCATGGTCCATGGGATTGAGGCCTGCATTGGGCTCTGTGCAGCAGAGCTGACAGCACGGAGCCTGTGTGGAATTCTCTGTCTCCCTCTCTCTCTCTGCCTCCTCCATTATTTCTCTCTCTCAAAATAAACAATAATAACAATAATAATCCAAAATTTCACTTACATATAAAAAGTTCACACAAACCAACATAAAGAAAAACAATGAGTGTTCTCCCCACCCACCCCACCATGAGATAAAAAGCCAAGAATATAAAAAGGCAATCCACAAAGTGGCAAAAAAAAAAAAATGCTCATTATCATTAACAAAAGAAATAAAAATAAACTAAAGTAAGGATCAGATGATTTATTTGTTGTTCGTTATTTGTTGTTAGGCAAACCTAACATTAGCCAATGTTTAAAGATGGTGAAGTACAATTAAGCAGGTACACTTTTTAGAAAAATAATTTTGTTAGATGTATTACAATATCTTAAAGGCACATATTCTGTCATTCACTAATCCCATTTCTAAAGATTAACACACATAACAATATTTATAAAAGAGAACTAATTTTACTACAAAGATGCTCATATGGTATTATTTTCATAGTTAAAAACTGAAAAAAAAATAGTAGGCAATGCGTATGACTGTAGGTTAACATAGTAATAATAGCTTTCGGTTATTTATGAAATTATTGTTCGGTGTCTGGGAATGTGCCAAATGGTTTACTTACATGATCTCAAACCTCCTAAATACACTATGAAGGAGAAGCCATTTCCCCCATTTTATGGAGAAAGAAATGAAAGTCAGAGAAAGTATGTCATTTTCCCCAAACAGGCAGGAAATGTGTGGCTGGATCAGGATTCAAATCAGACTCCTATTATTCCAGAGTCTATGTTCTTACCAATACCCAGTACTGCCGCTCATATAATGGACAAGTACATGTAGTTTATTAAAGTGAAGCTTCTATAGGGCCTATAATGACCTGAGGAGAGTGTGATGGGACATTGAGATGTAAAATAGCACATGACGTATACATTAAACCAGTGCTCACCGAATACATATCACGTGGAGGCACTTGAGACCTCAGTTCAAAAGAACGCATAGGATCAACTATTAAAAAAAAAAAATCTGGAAGAAAACATGAAATATGTTAGTAAAGATTTTTTGCTGGGTAGCAAAACCAATGAGTTTTTAACTTATTTCCATAGTATTCGTTATTTTTTTCTGAGTCCCAAGGAACATGATTACATTACTGCCCCCACCTCAGTCCTTGGCGGGCAGTGAAAGACTGAGAAATTTTGTTAGATTCATCTGTCCACCAAGTTTCTCTCTCATTTGGCTTTTAGAAGCCACACTACGTGTTTGGTTTTGGCAACTGGTAACAGTATGAGCTCAGCCAAAATGGGGCGCTCATTTTCCCGTGACTCTCCTACCAGATGCCCACAATTCAACTGCTTTTTAGCGCAATCTTTCAATGTGGGTTCCTCTCCTTTACCGTTTCCTTGACATGTGCAGTGGAGGAAGGCGATGAGCTCTCCTGAAAACCAACCGAAACCTTTCTACGCAAACCTCCCTGAAAACGCAACAAAGCATACCAAGAATTTCAAGGTAGTGAAAACTCCAAGGTAGTAAATAGGCACCACACATCTAATTCACTGACTTTTTAATAATGAAAAAAACACATGCATATGTTTGCATGTCCTCTATTCCTCACAGAGCAGCGAGCGTTATTCCTGCAGGTCTTAAAATCGGTGTATGGACTAGGTTAAAATTCAGCATCGTGATCTGTAGCTCCTCTCCTACCAAAAGCCAAAGTTGTTAGGATCCAGAAGACTCTAATCTGCTCTAGGCCTTCACCCCTGGCCTCTCCGACCTTGCTGAGCTCTTTCCCTTTGCAGCGTTCTCTCAGCCCCCTGCACTCCAGCCACGCGGCTTCTCCGAGCTTCTTCGAATCCACGAAGTCCCTTCCCGTATGAACTTCCTGTGCCTGTTCCCTCTCTGCCCACATTGCTTGTTTTCCAGCTTGACTAACTCCATCGACTTCTTTGAGCTTGCATGGGGCCGGTCCTAACTACCTTAACTACATTGTTTAAATTTGCCACACCCCTCCACCTCGAACTCACTTCCTTACAACCGTGTTATATATTATACTCATGTATCATCTTCCCTGCTTATCGTTTCTCTCCCACCATCAGAAGGTAAGCTCCTTGTGGGCAGACATATTGGTATTTCTGTTGTTAACTGATACATCAACAGCCCAAATATCCACGTATACCAGAACAGCCTCTGGCATATAATAGGTACTCAGTACATACTGGTTGGATGAATGAATGTTATTGCTGACTGATACACAAGTGTAAATGCAGGATGGCCAGATCATATTCAACTCTATTGCCAGCTCCTGCCAGTCACTTCACAGCTATGTCTCTATCTTGCCCCAGCTAGTTTTTTTTTTTTTTTTAAGAAAATAAACAAACATCCATATCCCTAATTCTGTATTGCCACCTCACAAGTCATAACTGTGAAATACTCATGGCAGTCGTGTTCCGGGGTGTTCCTTAAAATGTGTGTTTCCATGGGGCGCCTGGGTGGCGCAGTCGGTTAAGCGTCCGACTTCAGCCAGGTCACGATCTCGCGGTCCGTGAGTTCGAGCCCCGCGTCAGGCTCTGGGCTGATGGCTCGGAGCCTGGAGCCTGTTTCCGATTCTGTGTCTCCCTCTCTCTCTGCCCCTCCCCCATTCATGCTCTGTCTCTCTCTGTCCCAAAAATAAATAAAAAACGTTGAAAAAAAAATAATTAAAATAATAAAATGTGTGTTTCCATTTTATATAAACTTCACCCATGACCAGAAATTTGAGGACGCTGCCTCAGTTTCCTACATTAGCCCCCAAGTTAATCTTTAGCCCGTCATTCATTCCGCTCTCATACACGCTTCTGTTTTTCTAAGCCCTGATCCATTTTAGAAAAATCGTGGTTGTAGTATAGAAACTTCTTCATCCACCTGCCCATTGTCAATTAATGATGCCTCATTAGACAAATCACTCAGAACGCTGATGAGGTTTTCCTGAACACAAAGGCCAGCTCAATCGATTGTCTTCCTACCTGTGGCTCTTGAGAGACCAGCCAGAGGTTAGCCCAGTTCTTGCGGGCCTCCGTTGTGTCAGCAAAAATTAGCAAAAAGGTGGCTAAGTTGTCAATAGAGCAGAGAGACAATTAGTTAATGATTAGAGAGCCAGCAGTTGGGGAAATTGATAATAAAATGAGCCATCTTGGGTACATTTACATGCATCTAGAAAATCTATATAGCACAGTAAAAAGTATATCGCAGAGAGAAAAATGATGTGCCCTGAAATCAAATTAAACAAGAGAATTTAATGGTGGACAGAAATTTGCCCAACTTGGTACAAGGTCATGGCTATGTTAGAATAATGCAGTGGTACCTATTCAATAGGTTGATTATTAACCCACGACCATGCTACTTTATTTACTTTCTACATAAGGCCTTCCTTCTAAATTTTTATTGATTGATTCATTCAACTTTTGAAAATTTATTTATTTTTTATGTATTTATTTTAATTTTTAAATGTTTATTTATTTATTTTGAGAGAGAATGAGAGAGAAAGAGAGAGAGCATGAGCATGTGCTCAAGAGGGGGACAGGCAGAGAGAGAGAAGATAGAATCTGAAACAGGCTCCTGAGCTCAATCTTACGAACTAGAGATCACGACCTGCGCTGATATCAAGAGTTGGGTGCTTTACTGGCTGAGCCACCAGGGATCCCCAATTCTGCTTATATTTACTGAGCACCAGTGATAGGCCTGACACTGTTTTAGGCACCAGGGGAAACAATGTCAAATAAGGAGGCTTGTTCCCCACTACCCCTTTACAAAATCAAATATTATTTATTTATTTTGAGAGAGAAAGAGCGTGTGTATGTGCGCATGCACTGCGGAAGGGCGGAGAGAGAGAGGGAGAAAGAGAATCCGAAACAGGCTCTGCACTAGCTGAGAGATCAGCACAGGGCTGGATCCCATGAACCATGAGATCACGACCTGAGCTGATATCAGGAGGCACCCCTCTCCCCACTGCCCTTAAAGAGATAAAATTCTGGTAGAAATGTCAGATTTTAAAAAGAAAGAAACTATGAAAATAATAAATTGTTATAAGTGTATTCAAAATATCCTCAATATATTTGGGGATAAGAGCAGGGAAGGGCCCTTCAGAGTGTTAGGACAAGGGATTAATCACGGAAATTTAAAGTATACGTTGTAATATATTTTTCTCCTTAGAACATGCCAGCTCTTGGGTGTCCCTTAGCAGGTAATGTGGTGTTTGCCTCCAGGGACTGGAATGAGTGGATGCCGCCTTCACTGTGGATTTATCCTGCTTTATTTAAAATTCTGCTGGGGCTTTAGCCTAAGGGTGTATCTACAGTCACTGAAAACGATGGGGGTGTCTGAGGTCATTTTTCTGACAGTTTGCAAATCACTTGAACCTGCTGTTATCATTTAAACGGCAGCAGTGGGAAATCGTGCAAATTCAAAGTAACCCTGCACTAGCACCAGGCAAAGATTTTCCAATGGTAGAAGGATCACGCCAAGCAGAGACGCCACAGCACTTTGTGTCGCCTTGGACAAAATGCAACTCTCCGACGCCAAACATCGCGTAAGGTGTCAGAAAATTCAAGTCATGACGTCGCAGGGGCAGAGAATCCTAGAGCTAGAAAGAGCCGTATTGAAATCATTTACGCTCTCATTTCACAGCGACGTCCTGAAGGCCAAGTTCCTTGGGGGAAGATCTGGCCTAGAACCCCTCCTGCCTCCAGGCCTGATCAAGCCCAAGCCAGAGAGCTGAAGGCCAGGTATAGCATGGCCAAAGAATATAAAATTTCAAACTTTACAGCTACATGGAAACTTGTTACATCTACAAACGGAAGTACGTGCAATCTCATTTCAAACCAACATTGTTCCTCTAACTCACATTCCCAAACCCCAGAGTAAAACATGTTTCTGCCAAATTTATTTTTACTTCCCTCCAGGCCCATTTATGTACAATTAAATTGATTATCCAGCCAAGTCTCCCCATATGAAAGCAGAAAACTGATTTAGCTGGTGGTTTTCATCTGTTAATTGGATTCCTAGTGTAAAGACACATTTTACTTTTTTTCTTCTTTTTTTTTTATTTGGAGGAAATATGTGAAAAAAGTAATTTTTCAATTGAAGATGTCAATTCATTCTCCTAAAAATAAAGCTTTCTAGTAGTACTACAAACTTGATGTCTCTAGCTATGAAATTATTCCGGTTTTTCTTCACTATTTTCTTTTTTTTTTTTAATTTTTTAAAATGTTTATTCACTTTTCGGAGAGAGAGAGACAGGGAAAGAGAAAGAGAGAGTGAGCAGGGGAGAGTCAGAGAGAGAGAGGGAGACACAGAATCTGAAGCAGGCTCCAGACCCTGAGCTATCAGCACAGACCCTGATGCAGGGCTCGAACCCATGAACTGTGAGATCATGACCTGAGCCGAAGTCAGATGATCAACCGACTGAGCCACCCAGGTGCCCCTCTTCCCTATTTTCTAAATTTCTCTGCTGCTGGGGCTAATACAGACATAAATAAAACCATCTTCTGTTTAGATTATTAATAAAGTTATATAATTCCATTTGGACTCATCCTATACAATGCCAAGACAACTGAGGCATTCAAACTATCAGTTAAATTAGTCCATCGACCAAAGAGTTTTTTGGTTTTATAAAGATAGAGCCATATTTCTCTTTGAAATGACAATTTGTTACGCTTCGACTGAAATATTTGACTCCATTCAGGTGGTGGTAGCAGAAGGTGGAAGGGAAGCATATTAGAGGCTTAGAGTTTTTCATCTTATCTACTCTCCATTCTTCCATAATGATTAAAATAAAACTATTAAAAAACAAAAACAAAACCTGTTTTCCAGCTGAGCATATGACCACGAGGATAAAGACTACATTTCCCAGCTCTAGATACATTTATATATAAAGGGGAGATATATTATGTATATAAACAGATTCATTATAAGGACTTGGCTCACAATTACGGAGGCTGAGAAGTCTCACAATCTGCTGTCTACAAACTGAAGACCCAGCCAGTGGTGGATTTACAGCCTGAAAACTGGGGAGCTAATGGTATAAGTCGGTCCCAGGGCAGGAAAAGACCCAAATCCCAGCTTGGCAGTCAGAGATGGATAGAAATTCTTCCTATGTCCAGTATTCTGTGCTGTTCAGGCCCTCGGTGGTTTGAAGGAGGCCCACCCACACTGGAAAGCAATTTGTTTTGCTGGGTCTACTCATTCAAATGCTAACATTATTGTGAAACACCCTCAAAACACATCCAGAAGTAACGTACAATCAACTATCTGGACTCATCATGACCACATCACGTTGACGCCTAAAATTAGGCATCCCTGTAGCCTTGTCACTCAAAAGTCCTGCCCAGTGAGATTAAAATGAGTGTAGCAGAGGAAGTTAGTGGGGTTCTCACAGGGGGCCTGGAGGCCAGCAAAGAAGAAGGGATGGCCAGCCAACAGCACAGTCAGAGGCCTTTCCTGGCAACGCTCGGAAACAGAACCACAAGCAGCCAGATAAAACCACACAGGCCCTAGATGGCTGCCCAACTAGGCACAAACCCCTGACCAAATGAAGAAGACCTGAAACCCTGCTTCCAAAAAAAAAAAAAAAAATCCCCGTCCCAAGTAATGAATATCCCACCCCCTTTTTTACAACTGTCCGTAAAAGATGGGAACTTGAACCCCTTAGGACACGACACTATTTCTGTTTCTTGAACTCACCTGCTCTCACATCTGGAGAGTGTGCTTTTGTTTTAATAAACTTTCCCGCTTGTGTTGCTCACCCACTGTGCTGGCTGTCCTTGGAGTCTTTCTCGTGAGGAGACCAAGAGACTCTAGCAACATCTTTGGGAGGAGCTGGGTTGAGACCTCAGGGCCCAGGTCTTCCCAGTTGACCCAGCAACAGATGTACTGAGCCTGAATTCTAAGAAGTGTCCCTGAAGTGAAGACATGCTGTCACCTCCCACCCTTTCCCCTGTGTTATTTCTGTGGTAGATAAATTGGAGAGCTCTATTGAGCCATGAGCGGGTGATCACAGAACTATCATGGTAGCTCTGGATTATCTACATTTTCAGAAGAGGAAAACAAGCTTCTGTTTGGTTTAAGCTACTGCTATTTTGGGTTTTTAGTCACTTCCACTTTTATGATGGAGATAAGAAAAGAGTGGTAGGAGACAAAACTACATGAGTGTACATTGAGCATTTACTATTGCTTTAAATGGGTTATGGGATAACCATGATTTGATAACCACAGCAAATCATAAACCAGCTATTGGAATCCCCGTTTTAGGAAAAAGGAGACTGACACTCTGATCTGCCCTGAATTCATAAAACTAGGATGTGAAAAGCTAGATGTTGACCAAGTTCACTGATTACAAGCCACACTCTGCTCTAGCAGATGCCATGTAGTACTGCCTCCCAGAACTCCATTAGAAGTTGGTTATACAGGGCACCTGGGTGGCTCAGTCAGCTAAGCATTCGACTTCGGATCAGGTCACGATCTCACAGTCTGTGGGCTTGAACCCCAAATCAAGCTCTGCGCTGGCAGTGCAGAACCGGCTTAGGGTTCTCTCTCTCTCCCTCTTCACTCCTCTTTGTCACCCTCTGTTCCTCCCCCACTTGCACTCTCTGTCTCTCAAAATAAATAAACTTAAAAAAAGAAGTTAGTTATATAAAATGGGAAAAGATATTTGCAAATGACATATCTGATAAAGGGTTAGTATCCAAAATCTATAAAGAACTTAGCACTCGATACCCAAAAAACAAATTACCCAGTGAAGAAATGGGCAGAAGACATGAACAGGCACTTTTCCAAAGAAGACATCAGGATGGCTAACAGACACACGAAAAGATGCCCAACATCACTCATCATCCGGGAAATAGAAATCAAAACCACAGTGAGATGCCACCTCACACCTGTCAGAATGGTGAAAATGAACAACACAAGAAACAAGTGCTGGCGAGGATACAGAGAAAGGGGAACTTCTGGCACTGTTGGTGGGAATGCAACTGGTGCAGCCACTCTGGAGAACAGTATGGATACTCCTCAAAAAGTTAAAGATAAGACTGCCCTCTGATTCAGCAATTGCACCCCAGGTATTTATCCAAAGGATACAAAAATACAGATTTGAAGAGGTACATGCACCCCAATGTTTATAGCATCATTATCAACAATAGCCAAATTATGGAGGGAACCCAAACGTCCATCAACAGATGAATGGATAAAGAAGATGTGGTAGATACACACAATGGAATATTACTCAGCCATCAAAAACAATGAAATCTGGCCATTTGTAATGATGTGGATGGAGCTAGAATGTATTATGCTAAGCAAAATAAGTCAGAGAAAACAAGTACCACGAGATTTCACTCATCTGTGGAAGTTAAGAAACAAAACAGATGAACATATGGGAGGGGGGAGAAAAGAGAGAAGGAAACAACCATGAGAGACTCTTTAAGATAGAGAACAAACTGAGGGTTGACGGAGGGTGGTGGGTAGGGAATGGGCTAAATTTATGATGAGCACCAGGTGTTGTATGTAAGTGATGAATCATTGAATTCTACTCCTGAAACCAAAATTGCACTGTGTGTCAACCAACTAGAACTTAAATAAAATTTTGAAGAAAAAAAAAAAAAGTTGGTGATTACCAAGGTGGAGTCTGGAATCATCTTTCAGTACCCAGGATCTATAATGCTTCCTACCAGACTTTCGTGTCATCAAAAGGCTGCAATGAAATAGAAAACTCTTCATATAAAATATATTCATCTCTTGAGGGATTTCCTAAGTCAGAATACTCAACCACAGTCAAAATATATAGCATGTTAATTTTAAAATAACGAAATTCCACGTCGAGAAGAGAGGTGTCTCTTATTTCAGGATCTTGTGGGAAATAAACCTTGGGTAAGATTGAGCAGAGTTTTGTTTTGTTTCGTTTTGTTTTGTTCTGTTCTGTTCTATTTTTTTTTTAATTCTGTGAGAATTTCATGCACCAATTTGTTATCTAGTTACTACATCAAAGCGACTGATTAGTGCTTCTCCAGTTATTGCTTTCACCTTCTTATTAGCTCCCACAAGTTCCTTCTGCTCAGATGCTTGGTTTAGGAATATTTTCAAATATTTTCTTTTTAGTGCAGGGATTTGCCAAGGTTTTTTTAGATTCTTACATTCTCTCAAGCCTTTATAGATGACTCCTTTCCATTTCAGGGGTCTTAGCTGAATTGTCCAGCACTATTAACATACTATAATAAGAGGCTTTGACTTCATTGGGTTATGAGAGAACACCATGAATTCCAAAACGAGCCGTTAGAAGGTGGATGTATAGAGGGACACAGGAGATACAGGTTATCTTCTGACCCAATTGCCTTTCCATTGATGTTCAGATACTTGGCTTTATGTGCCTCAGTGCTTTGACACACAAGCATCCAATTATTTTCAATTTAGAAATAGTTGTCAGCACCTATGCTTTTCAACCCTGACCATGGCTTTCCTAAGTTTCAAAGGGAACTTGATGTTGAAAAGAATAAGCACGGATTTATAGATGTTTGATTCCTTTTCCTTCTTCTTCCACAAATTATAGCAGCTTATATTCTGACCAGGAAGCTGATCTGGCCAGAAAGAAAGTTTTCCATGGAAGCGTAGCAGAGGTGCTATCCATTCATGGAGAATGACAAAGGTAGTGACGTCACCCCAATTCCTCCCTCTCCCTGGTATTCCACACCTATCTAATGTGGAATCCTATTGGCTTCATCTGGGAAACAATTACAATTTCCTTTTAACTCTTTAATACCACTGACTTTGTCCAGAAATGTCAATAATAATTTTTTTAATTTGATCCTCAGTCCAATTAGTCAGTGTTTAGATAGTTCATATCCGTTTGGCTTGACCTAACAAATCAATCATATCTGACCAACCAACACAAGTTTATTGCCTGGATGAATAAGCTGATGTGTTTAGTTCTACAACGTATGGTGTGAAGATGTTTTCAATTCTGGTTGTCACACTTGAGCCTATTCAAAGAACAGTTCAAGTTTTATCGAAACCTATATTTTAATGGTCCAATTAGCAAAAATCATAATGTTTTCACATAAGTAGCTTGCATATCATGGTGCTAGATCTTGAGTCATCCCCAAGGACTATTGGAAAGTTCAAGTATGCTTAAGGGAGAGATTTAGTAGTCCTCTACAGGATTGTGTTACCATCTCAAAAATGTTCTTTGATTTAGAACTGACAGTTCAAGTGTGATTATAAATTATAGAGTAAATCATGATGGGCAGGGGAATAAATATTATACCTGAGGGTTTGAAAGACATTCTCTAGACACTACAAAGCTTTAAATCAGCTAGTCTTGCTTATTTTCTGTTCTCTACAGAATACTGGCCAAAACCATGGGGTTTTGATGGCACCCTTCTAAATATTTGATGGGACACTGTTTGTATTGCTATGTAGGAAAACTATTTGCTGTGGTAATACTTGGATAAGGATTAGATTCCATCCCTCTTCCGACTAAAAAATTGCTTCAATTTTAATGAGTTTGAAATACTTAGGATTATTGAAGGTCAATCAATTCCCGAAACCTTTGAAGGGTTAAGAAATGCAAACTAATTGTATCCACTCATTAACATTTGAGGGATATGCCCTGCCAAAACAAAGATGTCTTAGGTCCAGTCAGGAAGTAGAGGCATAATAAATGCCTAGTTTTGCTCTCTCTGTGGGCAAGTTGAACACTCAGAGTAACTGCTATTTTGAGCTTGGTGAGCAGAAGCCCATGTAGATGAAGCCATGTGAGACCAGCATGGCTGCTACAATAGCCATAAGACCGTGGGACAAAACCAGGGAAGGAAGGCTGAATGAGAGGCCCCGAACAGGCCATTAATCCATTTATTTGTTTGTTTGCTTAATGCTTAAAGTTTTTTTAATTTTGTGTTTTTTGTCTCTACTCCAGCTTTATGGAAATATAATTGACCTATACCATTCTGTAAGTTTAGGGTTTACAAGGTGTTGATTTGATACCCTAATGTATTGTAAAGTCATTACCACGCTTCAGTATTGCAAAATGATTAACATTTCCATCATGTCACATAATTGCCATTTCTTTTCTTTTTTTTTTTTTTTTGATGTGAACATTTGAGGTCTAGTTTCTTAGTGACTTTCATGTATATAATACAGTATTAACTATACTCACTGGGCTGTATTTAGACTCCCAGAACTTGCTCATCTTATAACTTGAAGTATGTAGCCTTTGACCAATATCTCCATATTCCCCCCAATCTCAGCTCCTGGTGAACTTTATACTGGGTTCAGCCTTTAAGGTTCCACATATAAGTGGTATCATACAATATTTGTCTCTCTTGTGTCTAACTTATTTCACGTAGCATAATGCCCTTAAGTTTCATCCATGCTATTGTAAATGGCAGGATTTCCTTTTCTCATGACTAAATACTACTGACAAAGGTAATGATGCCATCTATAAATATATATATGTATATATATATATACATGTATATACACATATATACATGTATATATATATACATTATATATATACATATATATACATATACATATACATATACATATACATATATGTATACATATACACATATGTATACACATACACACACCACATCTTCTTTACCTATTCATCCATTGGCGGACACTTAGGTTGTTTTCTTGGCTACTGTGAATAATGCTGAAATGAACTTGAAAGTGCAGATATTTCTTTGAGAACCTGTTTCATTTCCTTTGGGTGTATACCCAGAAAAGGGATTGCTGAATTGTATGGTAGTTCCATTTTGAGGTTTTAGAGGAACCTCCATACTGTTTTCCATAATGGTTCTGCCACTTTACATTCCCACCAACAGTGTACAAGGGATCTTGTTTCTCCATATCCTCACCAACACTTGCTATTTCCTGTCTTTTTGATGATATCCATTCTAAGAGGTGTGAGGTGATATCTCATTGAAATGTGATTTGCACTTTCAACAAAGTCGAGCACCTTTTCATGTACTTGTTGACCATTAGTATGTCTTCTCTGAGAAAATGCCCTTCATTTCCATTAATGAAATGAATGTAATGCCAATCATTCCTCTTCCAATGTTTAAATCATATGGTTTGGTTATTTTTATTGAGCTGTATAAGTTCTTTATATATTTTGGATATTAACTCCTTATCGGATACAGGACAGACAGATATTTTCTCCCATTTCATAGGTGGCCTTTCCATTTTGTTGTTTCTTTGGCTGTTCAGAAGCTTTTTCATTTTATGCAGTCCCATTTATTTAGTTTTGCTTCTGTTGATTGTGCTTTTGGTATCATATCCAAAAAATCATTCCCAAAAGCCTATATCAAGGAGATTTTCCCTTAAGTTTTCTTCTAGAAATGTTCCAATTTCTGTTCTTATTTTTAAGTCTTTAAATCTATCTTTAATTAATTTTTGTGAGTGGAATAAGATAGGGTAACAGTTTCATTCTTCTGCATGTGATTACCCAGCTCCACAACACCATTTATTGAACAGATTATTCTTTCCCTGTAGAGAATTATTGTCTGCCTCACCAAATAGTAGTTGACTATATACAGAGGTATATTGGTTTTATTTCTAGGATCTTGATTCTATTCTATTTGGTCTACATGTCTGTTTTTATGCCAGTACCATACTGTTCTGATTACTTTAGTTTTGCAGTATTGTTTGAAATCAGATAGTGTGATGCCTCCAGCTTTGGTCTTTGTTCTCAGAAGCTGAGAACTTTTCCAGTTCCACACAAATGTTAGGACTGTTTTTCTCTCTGTGAAAAACGCCATTGGAGTCTGTTGAGGATTGCACTGAATGATGATTTGGGGGTCATATGAATACTTTAGCAATACTAATTCTTTCAATCGCTGAACACAGGACATGTTTGCATTAGTGTGTGTCTTCTTCAATTTCTTTCATGACAGTCATAATTTTTAGGGTACAGATTTTTCAACTCCTTAGTTAAATTTATTCCTAACTATTTTGTTTGGTTTTGATGCTATTGTGAATGAGATTATTTTCTTTATTTCCTTTTCAGATGTTTCTTTGTTAGTGTATGAATGATGTCTCTATGTTGATTTTGCATCCTACAAATTCACTTATTAGTTTATCAATGCTAACAGTTTTTGGGTGGAGTCTTTAGGATTTTTTAATATATATATGAGATCATATCATCTGCAAATAATGAAAATCTCATATGTCCCCTTCTAATTTAGATGACATTTATTTCTTTTCCTTGCCTAATTATTCTCACTAGGCCTTCTTGTACTATGTTGAAGAGGAGTGGTAAGAATGGGCATCCTGGTCTTGTTCCTGATTTTAGAAGAAAAGCTTTCAAATTTTCACCACTGAGTAGGGTGTTAGCCATGGACTTGTCATATAAGGCTTTTATTATGTTTAGGTATGTTATTCATATACCTAAGTTGTTTATAATTTTTATCATGAAAAGATATTGTATTTGGTCAAATGTTTTTTCTACATCTTCTGAGATGACCATGTGATTTTTATCTTTCAGTCTATTAATGTGGTGTATCATATTTGTTGATTTGTGGACATTGATCCATGCTTGCAAGCCAGAGGTAACTCCCATTTGATTGTGACGTATGATCTTTTTAATATATCATCGAATTCAGTTTGCTAATATTTTGTTGAGAATTTTTGCATCTATATTCATCAAGATTATTGGTCTGTAATTTTCTTCTCTTACAGTATCCTTAACTGACTTTGCTATCCGGGTAATGATGGCCTTGTAAAATGAATTTGAGACAGTTCCCTCTTCAATTTTTTGGAAGAGTTTGAGAAGGGTAGGTGTCATTTATTTAAATGTTTGGTCGAATTCACTAGTGAAATCATCTGGTCGTGGATTTTTCTGTATTGGGAAGTTTTTGATTACTGATTTAATCTCCATACTCATTATTGGTCTGTTCAAATTTTATTTTTCTTCTTGATTCAGTTTACTAAGTTGTATATTTCTAGAAATTTATACATTTCATCTAGATTATCCAATTTATTGGTGTGTAATTATTCATAGTAATCTCATGATTCTTTGCATTTCTGTAGTGTCAGTGGTAATGTCTCCTCTTCTGTGTCTGCTTTTGTTTGCATCTTTTCTTTTTTTCTTAGCCTAGCTAAAATTTTTTCATTTTATTTATATTTTCAAAAACCAGCTCTTAACTTTGTTATTCAATACTGTTGTTTTTCTGGTCTCTGTTTCATTTATTTCTGACCTCCTATTTGTTAATTCCTTTTTTCTGCTAACTACGGGCTTAGTTCTTCATTCTCCAGTTCTTTGAGGTATATAAAGTTAGGTTGTTTGTTTGAGATTTTTGTGTTTTTATTTTACTTATTTTTTTTTATTTTTAAATATTTATTTATTTATTTATTTATTTATTTATTTATGAGAGAGAGAGAGACAGGGAGAGAGAGAGAGAGAGAGAGCGAGCAAGGGAAGGGCAGAGGGAGAGGGAGACAGAGAATCCCAAGCAGGCTCCATGCTCTCAGCACAAAGCCTGATGCAGGGATCAAACTCACTTGTGAGATCAGTGCCTGAGCAGAAACCAAGAGTCGGAAACTTAATGGACTGAGCCACCTAGGCATCCCATGATCTTTCCTTTTTACTAAAGTAGGCATTCATCTCTAGAAACTTCCCTGTAAGAACTGCATTTGCAATATCCTATTTGTGGTGATATGGTTGTTCCCATTTTTGCTTGATTCAAGAGTTTTTAAATTTTTTTTCTTTTTGGTCATTTTTCAATTCTTGGAGTATAGTGTTCAATTTGCATATATTTGTGAATTTTCCAGCTTTCTTTGTGTTATATATTTCTTGTTCATGCCATTATAGTCAGAAAATGGACTTGCTATGATTTAAATCTTCTTAAGTTTTCTAAGATTTCTTTAGTGACCTATATGATCTATCCTGGAGAATGTTCCATATGTGCTTGAGAAGAATGTATATTCTGCTGCTATTGGAGAGAATTTCTGTATCCATCTGTTTGCTCTATTTGATCTGAAAAGTTAGATTCAAGGATAATGTTTTTGGTTGATTTTCTGTCTGGATGATCTATCCCTTGTTGAAAATGAGGTATTAAAATCCTCTACTATTATTGTATTGTTGTCTATTTCTCCATTCATATATGTTATATTTGCCTAATATATTTAGTGCTCAGATTTGGGTACATATGCAGTTACTATTATTATACATTCTTGAAAAATGATTGCTTTATTATTATATAATGGCCTTCTCTGTCTCTTTTTACCATTTCTGGCTTAAAGTCTGTTTTGTTACCTCTGCTCTGTTTTGATTTCCACCTGTATGGAATATATTTTTCCATCTCTTCACTTGAACTGAGTGTGTATGTAAAGCTGAAGTTAGTCTCTTATAAGCAGCATATAGTTGTGTCTTATTTTTTTTGTTTTTGTTTTTATTTTTCTTTTTTACCCATCCACTCACTCTATAACCCTTGACTGAAGAATTCAATTCATTTACATTTAAAGGAATTATTAATAGGTCATTAATAATTATTATTTATAATTCCACTTTAGCAATTGTTTTTATGATTTTGTTATTTTATAGTTCCCTTTTTCCTTTATTCTTTTCTTGCTGCCTTCCTTTGAGAACTGATGAGTTTCTGTAGTAGTATGCTTTGATTCCTTTCTCTTTCTCTTTTGTGAATCTCATGTCATAGATTTTTATTTTTTGGTTAGTATCAGGCTTACGCAAAACATCTTACCTTTTTAATGGTCTCTAATATGCTGATAACAATTTATCCTCAATCGGATACAAGAAATCTACACTTACCCCTTTTATGTTTGTGATGTCACAATTTACATCTTTTTTATCTCATGTATCCTTTGACAAATTATTGTAGCTATAGTTATTTTAATACTTGTTAAATAGTTAACACACCATCATACTAAAGTATGAGAGCATTCTGAATCTGACTATATGCTTACCTATATACATCCTCAGCTATAGGAGCCAGCTACAGGTGCCTGTGTCACGGCAGGAGCCAAATGCAAACACACGGACAGGGTTGGAGACCAGGACAGATAGCAAGGGCTGGGGTCAATTATAAGCTCACTAGTAGCTGTGGGGGCCCTGGCTGTTGACACATTGTCCCATGGTTGCACGTTCTTCCCCCAGGTGTAGAAGTCTCGGGACATAGTTAAGTTGAGTCATATATATCTCACTACCGTTTGATGATGGAGTATTTCTGTGCATGGCCAACTTTATGGCTGTGTGGTTCAGAAAATACAGGGTTAGTAACACGCTGTGGTCTGTAGTCAAGTGCTTTGTTTCTGCTAATGCCTAGTAGCAAACCGGGATCTGTTCTTCTTACATATATATATACATATATAAATATGGAGAGAGAGAGAGAGAGAGAGAGAGAGAGAGAGAGAGAGAGAGAGAATGGCAAAACTGTGCTTCAAAATCTTAATGAGCTGCATTGTGATATTGTGATTCACCTACAAAAGCCCCTCGAAGGCCCTATACAACATGCCTTTTAACAGCAACTCTTAGAAGCACCACAGGATTTGCTCTGGAATATGATACAAGATCCAGAGCATCTTAATTTCAGAGAATTATCTGTAACTCTGGGCCCTACTCAAAACTGGCAATTTTATGTGTTATCTGATAAATGGGTTGGATTAGCGTGCCCAAATGAGGTACATGTTGCTTCCCAAATAAAAAGAAATTCGTACTGCTAACAGGACCCCAATGTTGCAGTTTTCCTTTACCTTGGAAAGGTTATATGAATATGCTAAGACTAATAGATCCTATAAATTTCGCCATAGAAGCAGGACTAAATTTTTGTGGGATTGATTTCCCACCCTCTCATACGCTTGCGCCTTACTAAGGTTTATAGAGTAATTGCAACTTCCTACTCACCAGGTACAATTGGTATAATATTATCAGTAGGGTGGGCCAGTCCTATGTAATGAAAATATAATCAGAGTCCCCCTGGCTTATTAGATCAGGGGTCAGCAAACTATGAACCATAGGTCAAATCTGGCCTGTGCTCTGTTTTTATATGGCTCATGAGCTACAAGTGTTTTTCACATTTTAAAAAGGCTTTTTTTAAGTTTATTTATTTTGAGAGAGAAGGGGGGGTGGGGAGGGACAGAAAGAGAGGGAGAGAAAGAATGCCAGGCAGGCTCCGCACCATCAGCACGGTCTGATGTGGAGCTCAAACCCAGCAACTGGGAGATCATGACCTGAGCTAAAACCAAGAGTCGGACGCTTAGCTGAAAAGACATCTCAGAGATCAGTAACTGCATACTCGATGCTAGGTGATAGTGAAACAGTGGCTGAACTTTGAATCACAACTAGATTAAGCATATGATAATCTGTCATTCTCCGAGATCTATGTTTTTCTCCTGCACAGACCAAGTGGGCAAGTTTGAAAGGGAATATGATAGAATTCACCTCTACATTCTTCAGGTTCGTGACAGTGGCACTAATTTCTGAAATTCTTCTATAAATGTAGTAGAGCTCTTAGATTACTAGTTTGGTTGGTAGGAGAAATCCTGGGGGCTTCCATAATAATCCTCATTATAAAGATCACAGAAATAAAAAGATTCTGAGAGTTGTTGAATATATCTATTCTTAGGATTCATCCTAGAACTGGGAAAATAACCACAGGCCAGATAGAAGGGTCAATTTGGCTCCTTGTGAAATTGACCTGAATCAAAACTCCATTAGTTAATTTCCTGGATGCTGGAAGCCCTGACTTATGACTGCTTGACAACCGTGGTGTGTGGGGACTCTAGAATTAATGTCAGTCAGAAGGTAGTGTCCAGTAATCTCTGAAAAGTCTGAATAATTTCTCTTTCCTAATGTATAGCTAATCTGTTCAATGACCATCAGTCTCTTGAGGGACCACGAGGAAGAGTATATATAGTTGGCCGAGTATATATTGTATATATAGAGTATATATAGAGAGTATATGGTATATATTGTTGGCCGAGTTGCAGGTTCCCTCCTCATTTGGGATTGGACTTCTTATCCACTTAAAAGACACTAAGTAAGGAGCTGTCACTCTCTAAATGTGGTGATTTGGGTCATACTTCTGTTAACAAACCTAAAACTTTGCTGCTTGCACAAGCACGTGAAACTTTTGAAGACTCCTCATTTATTTCACTTCTAAAGACACCACAGTCAATTAGCCAAAAGCAAGGATCCCTGAGGGTCCAACCATTCTGATCACTGCTCTGACTCTATTGCCTATTAGAGTTACTACTCTCATCCTGTCTCTAATAGTTACTTGCCCCCACTCTGCCTTTTGTCACTCAAAGAACCCATCCACACGGTCCTAGTTTTATAATAGTGTTTCCCACTCATAATCGTGGCCTAAGGAGAAAAGCCATCACAGAATTCTTCAGGGGTGATAATTCTCCCCTCACCGATGTATCTCTTAAAGCATGGAGAGATTGGTAAAGGTGATGTCCTCTGGACCCTCCTGGGGCAACACAGCAATACAGTTCGTGATAGTGGGAAATCGTATATAAGCATATACTAAAGCACTCCTATCATCCTAAGCCTTCAGGAACTTTCCTCTGCCATATGCAGAGGAAGTTCTGAATTCTTTGCTGCATTTAGTATAGGCCACTATTTAGTCCAGGTTTCAACAAACAATTGCTAAAACATAGCTAAAACTCACAGCCTTCTGTGCTACGAAAATCCAGAGTCTCTACTTAGCATATGTCTACTAATAAATATTTTCTAATTCAGGATCTTATTCCTCCCAACCTACTCCATCACTTTTATGGACCAATACCATGACTTATTCCCAGGTTTCTGTGGGGATAAATTAGCAACATCTTGCAAATCTGTTTGTGTCTGTTCTCTATAACCCTGAGGTCTGCATGGGTTGAGTGACGGTTTCAGATCTACCGTCAATGAGAGACAGTGGGGACAAATCCTGAAGAGGATCAGCAGTACCTGAAAACCAATGACTATTCTAGGAAGAGCTATCTCTTTGGACAGGGTAAGAAGAGCTACCTCAACTGGCAACGAGGCTTAGCAGAATTTCACATTGCGGGCATTCTGCTTCACTGGTATTCGCCCATTTGTCTCCATCCTAATTTTGAGGGTCCCTCTTCTTTCCAATAAAAGTCCTCATCGTAAGAGACTCTGAAAATTTGCGAGTTCAATTTTCATTTGTATTCAGTCCCTTTCAGGACTAGCTTTGTTGTTTGTGTTTCAGAAATCTTACCCTTGTGGCTATCGGCGATAAGGGTTTTAGAGTAGTCACAAAAGCTTTCAGGTTCCTTTATCCAGATCATTGGCAGAGAATTTAAAAACTTGAACTTATTATTTTCTTTACTAAAGTTATCCTTTGTAACCAATAGGCCCAAGTGCCATCATGCTCATTCTTTTGATGAAAATATTCTTTGTTTCAGCTATTTGCCCAAAGCCTTGCCTTTTATGGACACTTGACTCCAGAAGGTGGTAGATGACGATTGATGTAATGTTTGGCTGCAGCATGCCAGGAACCACTGGTGTCTCATTTACTGGTGATGACAAAGTCTTAAACACTTCTGAATCCAGTCAGATCAGAGAACTAATTTCATCTTTGGATTCTTTTACCATAGAATCTCTTCAAGGAATAGTAACTCTGATAGTCAGAGTTCCCTCAGGGAAGTAAAGCCACTGTGAGTGTTAGCGGAATAAGAGGTTAAATATAGGTACTAGACCTCACACAAATGAGGGAGGAATGGGAAAAAGGAATGTCTGAAAGGGATAGTTAGAGGTCAGAGGGTCAAAAACCAGTTTGCCTGAAGTGCTAGTATGAGTGAAAACTTGGAGTTTGAAGGGAAATATGAAATGGAACCATGGAACCATACAGGAGGAGCTCCCCAAAGGTTATAGGAATCTGTCGCCTCTGTATAACTACTGTCCCTGTGGATCTATAGTCAAGCAACGGGTGGTGGGCATTGGGTTGCTGTTGAGCTGCAAAGCCAGGAGTCAGGATGAGAAGGATGTTAAGAATCAGGGAACAAAGAGGGCTGGTCCCCATTCCCAACCGCTATCCCTCGTTTCTTTATCACCATGCATGACTGTACTAACCTGTGCTTCACTTCTGCCTTCTATAGCTCAGTAAGTTCCTCCTTTGGCCTCCTCTAGCTCAGAACCATACAGGGAAAGTAATCCTGGGATATGTGTTTCCACCCTAAGCAAATAGAGGGTAGCAAAATCCAACATTGTTCAGTAGAAAGAGTGAAAAAAAAAGCCAATATCATTCCTAGGTGTGTAAATTTCTAATGTGAAAGTAAAATCAGATGGGCTTTATTTGGGAAATGAAATGCGAACTAAGTTGAACATATGAAGGAAGATACTTTTCTTCATTAATTGCCTTGTATTAATCTCTGCAGCATGCAAGATCCACCCAAACTACCTGACTCCTAAAAGATATTTCATAGTGATAGATGGTATGATATTTATAGAAGAAAGAAAACGAATAGTCTTTGAAGATAGATTTGGGTGTAAGAGCTGACTCACAAAGTTACTATTCATATAACCTTGAGCAAGTTCCTAAATCTCTCAAAGTTTTTGAAACTGTAAAATTGTGTAATAACACCTGCCCCTTATAGATATTCTGGGTATTAGAAATAACACAGTAGATATTTACCCACAGTTACCAGTTAATAAATGCTTATTATTTTTTCTCTGTTATAACTCTGCAGATGAAAAAGTGCAAGAATGAAAACTTACCCTTGAGACATTTACTTGAGCTCTTAGAATGTAAACTGAATATGTTCACGTTTGTGTCCACCACGAAGCAATGCCTTCAGACAATTCATGACTTACCCATTTTTTAAATCTAATGTCTCCTCAAGAATGATTTACAAAGCAGGACATTTGGGGCCTTGGCAAATATGAATGAACTGCCATTTTTCTCACTCCAAAATAAACTTATCAGAGATCCCCAATGATTGAATGTTTGGAAAATCTGCATTTTCCTCCTGAGAATTCTGATGTGATGCTTGGGGAAAAACACCTGCAAGACTTAGAAGTGAAAAAATGATGGTCCTTCCAAATCAGTACCAGGTTACCTCGTTCTAGAACTAAAAAGAAAAAGTGTTGGTTCATCAATACATATTGTCTTATATACCTCAATTCTGGACAGAGCATCCTCCTTTTGAAAATATACGTATTTTTATTTATTTTATGTGTGTATATATAACAAGAACATTTTTTAAACTAGGCTATATCAATTCAAAGAGTTGTTACAAGAGGAATAATTGATTCAGCTTATCCGTGGATAATATGGACTGGGTGATGGGATGAGTCAATGAAAGATACCTTGGGACCAAAGTTATGGAATAGATTTTTTTTTTTTTAATCAGAAGGCATTCCTAGGATTTAAGACATACCACAAATATTAAAAGGCATGAAAACTATTCTTTCTCACATATTCTTTTAAAGTTTATAAGAAAGGCTTTTCAAATGCATGATATGTCCCCCCAAAGTATCATTAGTCTAGCAATGCATTTTGTCCAAGATTCCCCAATTAAGAGTCCAAAGGGCTGTGATGAGGTTTTACTCATAGGCTGTTCCATCACATTAAGTTGATTTCTATTAAAGGTTTTTCTTCTTAAGACATTTTCTAACATTAGAGAACTTGATAACGATCAGCCTTATAAAGGTTGTTGTTTGTTTGCGATGATGGTCTTGTGAAAGATGCTGTTCATATACTGTACAATCCTTTTTAGAAGGAGACACAAATGAACATATTCCATGGTCTCAGTACTAGTGATGGCTATATTTTCATGAATAAGGGGTCTATGTTTTCTTAGAGGCAAACCCAAAATACAAGTTTTAGAGTTCTTTTTAGAGACATAAGCACTAGCATTTCAATAACAATTTTATTATATTCCTAGGGTGCTCTGTTAATAAAGCGCTTACAGATTTCCTTTCAAATATATTTAATTTTTCAGTAACATTTTATTTTTTTAAGCTTATTTACATTGAGAGAGAGAGAGAGCATGAGCAGAGGAGGGACAGAGAAAGAGGGAGACAGAATCCCAAGCAGGCTCCATGCTTGTCAGTGCAGAGCCCATTGCAGGGCTCGAACTCGCAAACCGTGAGATCATGACCTGAGTTGAAATCAAGAGTTGGGCGCTTAGCTGACTGAGCTCCCCAGATGCCCCTAATTTTTCAGTAACATTTTAAAGACAATTTTATTTTCTTTATTTTATGTAAGATAATACCAGGACACAGAGAGAAGAATTAAATTATCCAAGAAATTCAATTAGTAAAGTGATAGAGGTAAACGACCAAGTAAATTTTCTGATCCGGAGAGCTCTTCCTAGTTTATCTTTCTAAAAACCAGGGACGTCATTGCTCACAACTAAATTCCTTGTTTCCTTTGACATTTAAGTCAGAACCAAACTAAAACATGAAAACTGTGGATGTGAACTTGAACTGAAGGTTGGTCCTTGTTCATTCTACTGCCGGGTCCCCCTGTGCTCTGTCAGCCTCCATTGTTCCGAGTAGAAGCTGGAAACTAATTTAAAAGTTTGCATCCCCGATATAAGTGGCGCCTTCCTTCTCACTCATCAAACTAAACTATCTGACCTAGAGGCAATAGATTAAGTTATTGACTTATGAAAAATTGGCCATGTTTTTTTTCCTCTTAGGGATATCATGAGTTGCTGAAATTCCGCATAATGGACGTAAAAATCAACAACAGCAGAAACGACCCCATTTTCTGCCAACACAAACACTGTCTCTAATGCAGCAATGAAAGATGCTCTTATCAGAAGCAGAACAGACAGATATAAAATCCAAGTACAGAACAGATATGTACCAAGAGGGAGCAATTGTGACACCGGTGAGTCACAGACTTGTGATCTAGATGTGAAATGACCAAGTGCCTCATAGCCATCGGGGCATCATCTTCCCAACTGGTTTTAGCATGACTGACCTCCACGTCTGAAACACCTGCTGCACATCACTGGAAGTCTCAATCTGCTTGAACTTCAATACACCTGCAAACAAATCCACCTTTGCGTTGTCTTCTGCTCCCACTGAAGTTAATCCTTCAGAGTACCCAGAAAGCTCATTGAAAAACACAAATAAATGCATGCCATTCTTCTGCTTACAATCCTTTAATACTTCCCATCAAACTGGGAACACATTCCAAACTTGACCTGAGCTGGGCCTGCCATCTCTGGCCTCATAGCTCTTACTCCCCGCTGTTGCACTACATTCTAGCTCACTGGCATTCTCTCTGATCTGCCCAAAACCAAGCTTATTCCCACTCCGTGGCCTGCTCGTTCAATATTTCCCCTGTCAGGAATAACCTGCCACTTTCTCCCACCCCTTTCTCTCTTTGCATCTCAGTGTCAGGTTAAATATCCACTCTCCAGAGAGAACTCTTAGCTATTCTATCAAAAATATTCTCCAACCGCTGTTTCAATTTACTCCATAGACACACCTCATTTTACTGCACTTCACAGATACTGGACTTTTTTTTATAAATCAAAGGTTTGTGGCAACCATGTGTCCAGGAAATCTACTGGCACCACCTTTTCACTAGCATTTACTCATTTCGTGTCTCTGCCACATTTCGGTAATCCTTGCAATCTTTCAAACTTCTTCATTACTATTGTATTTGCTATGGTCACCTGTGGTCGGTTATCTGGGATGTTGTTGTTTCTATGCCTGCCAACACAAGGTCCATCCTGGAGCCACGGATCGAGGAGTAATTTAGACTTCAGGCCTTCCCATTTAAGAGATAGATGTCATAAGGCTATAGCTGCCATAGGTAGGGATTTCTCTCACGGATCTGGGCCAACCACACCGAAGCCCTTCCGGAGAGAATTTACCATCCGACATGACATTAGGAATCTGTAATTCATGGGGAGAGGTCAAGATATCAACATGCACGGGAGTTCGAAAGAAGTTGATTTCAACCCTCATGGATGACTTTGAGGGGTTCGAGATCTTAGTGGAGTAAATAGCTGCATATGTGGTGAAAGCAGCAAGAGAACTAGAATTAGAAGTGGAGCCTGAAGATGTGGCCGAATGGCTGCAATCCCAGGATCAAACTTGAATTGCTTTTTATGTTTGAGCAGAGAAAGTGGTTTCTTGAGATGGGATTAAAGTACTTGCGAGATTGTTGAAATGACAACAAAGGATTTAGAATGTTACATACACTTAGTTGGTAAAGCAGCAGCAAGATTTGAGAGGATCGGCTCCAGTTTTGAAAGCAGTTGAACTGTGGGTAAAATGTTATCAAACAGCATCACGTGCTACAGAGAAATTGTTTGTTAAGAAAACAGTCAATCGACGTGGCAAACTTCATAGTTGTGTTACTTTTTTTAATGTCTGTTTATTTATTCTGAAACAGAGTGGGGTGCAGAGAGAGAGGGGTAGAGAGAGAATCCCAGGCAGGCTCTGTGCTGTCAGCGCAGAGCCCAATGCAGGACTCGATCTCATGAACCATGAGACTGTGGCCTGAGCCGTTGTCTTATTTTAAGAAGTTGCCACGATCACCTCAACCTTCAGCAACCATCACCCTGATATGATCAGTCAGCAGCTATAAACATCAAGGCAAGACCTTCCACCAGCAAAAAGATTACACCTGAAACTCAGATGACGGTTAGCATTTTTAAATTAAGGGATGTACATTTTTTTTTCTAGACATAATGCTGTTGCACACTCGATAGATTATAGTGTAGCATACACATAATTTTATATGCACTGGCATACAAAAAAAATTCCTTTGACTTGCTTTTTTTGTGATATTTTGATGTACTGAGATGTACTGGGTTGGTCTGGCACCAATCCCACCGTATGTTTGAGGCAGGCCTGAATATAGTTTTCATCATAAGATTTATCATCCTTGGAAATTATTTTATTGATTAACTTATATGCTTATTTATTTTTCATTCCCCATCACTATATTCAAGTTCGGTGCGAAGAGAACACATCCATTTGGTTTCTGTCTATACTCCCTGATTCCAGAAGAATGCCTGGCACCAAGAATGAGATATTATGGACAGGGAAAAGTGGTAAGATTGATGTATTATCGGAATCTGTGGGTTATTGCAAGTGAGAAGGAAGGATTGGAGGCACTCAATAACCCTGATAGAATCCGATAGACCCTCATGTATGTCTTCCCAACATGGGACAATGTACCATGAACACCCATCATGCCTTCTACCTCTGTTCTGTTATTCACTAAGACACCAAAATTCCCCGATGACCCATCAATGCCAAACTCTAATTCATAGAGAATGGACATGATAGCATCTGATCTAACCAACCACCTCCCCTTAACAGTCAGACCCTTTCTCTCAGACTTTTGGGATATATTATCCATCGCTAAGATAACTCTTTTGATCTACACATAATGTGAATGTTTCCTTCACTTTCTTACTCTGACTGAAATCTGATTGAGCCTTGAGAACACTTTTTCCCATCCCACTTACCTTTTCAAATGTTGACCGTTTTCACTCTTATCCTTCTTACCATTTGACTATAGGAGGCATAGGTAGACTCTTGTACTTACCTGGTCACTGTCACTGTCTTATATTCTAGTAATACTACTACAATCAAAGTTCTTGATAGTGTCAATATCTATATGCCATGTCAGTGTCATGATATACCTTAACCTCTCAGTTCCTCGAGCAGTTTACCTCCAAGGATTTTGTTTTACACCCAAATCTCAGTCTCCCACTTAAGAGGTTATACCCTAGAACTCGTCATTAACAACATTTTATACCATCTCCATAAATCTCTATACAATGCCTCTGATCCTTCCTTCTTCTAAACCCAGAGGCTCCTGCAATGCATCAAACTTGCCACCTTCTACGCATCCCACCTCATTCCTGACTTTCTTACTTATCCAGCCTAGACTGTACAGCCCAAAACAATGGCTCCCAAAAGTGGTCCTCTGACTGGAAGCATTGATATCACCTGTGAGCTTAGGAAAAATGAAAACCCATGCACCTATCATCATCTGTTGATTCAGAATCTCCATGAAGGGTGCCAGGAAACTGTGCTTTACTAAGCTGTCCAGGTAATTCTTATGTACATTGGAGTTGAGGATTGCTGTTCTCACATCATCACTTCTTTATATCTACTTAATTCCATGTTCCTATTTCTCTTATCATATTCACCAGGAAAGCCTCAAACCACATTAAATCCAACTCTGAGATAACTCTACAGCCCACATTTGAGCTGTTCCACATGGCTGGAAGAGTCACAAACCATGATGAGTAGTTCCATTTGGTATTTGTCACCTTCCCTGAGCTCTTGGTGCTGCCCAGCTATTACATTTTCCTGATTCAGTGATCTTCCTACTTGCCTTATGGCTATCTCATCTATTCTCCAGCACAATTCCTCCACCCGTCCCCTTCACTGTCCTTGAATGCTTTTGTTTCCTATACCAATGAGGAAATTAAAACATCTGAATTTCCATAGCTTCATTACCTACATTTGCCACCTACTCACATCAATATGTGTGTGTATGTATACATGTATATATATAGACATATATATACATGTATGTATATATATACACAGTATATATACACACTATACATGTGTGTATGTGTGTATATACACATATATACACACTATACATGTGTGTATGTGTGTATATACACATATATGCACACTATACATGTGTGTATATACACATATATACACACTATACATGTGTGTATGTGTGTATATACACATATATACACATGTATGTATATATATACACACACACCATATATATATGTGTGTATATATATACACATACACACACACACACACACACACACACATATATATATATATATATATATATATATATATGACCTTCCTGCCTTCCTTTATTGGATAAACCATTCCGCTAATTTCTTCTGGATTCTATTCCTTTCCAAGGACAGCTCCAAAAGCTTGGCTCTAGTAATTGTCCCTTCACTCCCCAGCATTTTCATTTTTCACTACTTCCAGATAATTCCAATTCACATACAAATATTCTGTAATTTCTTCCATCTTAACAATAATTCTTTCTTGCTCCCACATCTCCCTCAAGATACCACCCTATTTCTCCGCACATTTTAGAGCACATGTTGGCAAACTTTTCTATAAAGGGGAAGGGGCAGATATGTTAGTCTTTGCTGGCCCGATCGTCTCTGTTGCACCCACTCAAGTCCGCCATTGCAGGACAAAAGAAACCATGGACAGTCTATAAAGGAATGAGTACAGCTATCTTCCAATAAAACTTTATGAAAACAGGTCGTGGGACCTTGATTGCCAAACCCTGCTTTAGAACAAAACTCCTGGAAAGACCTGCTTCTAATGACTGCATTTATGTCACAGGCTCATGGGCTCCCATTTTATTTTATTTTTTTTTTTTTTTAAATTTTTTTTTCAATGTTTTTAATTTATTTTTTGGGACAGAGAGAGACAGAGCATGAACGGGGGAGGGGCAGAGAGAGAGGGAGACACAGAATGGGAAACAGGCTCCAGGCTCCGAGCCATCAGCCCAGAGCCTGACGCGGGGCTCGAACTCACGGACCGCGAGATCGTGACCTGGCTGAAGTCGGACGCTTAACCGACTGCGCCACCCAGGCGCCCCTTGGCTCCCATTTTATCTCGATGACACTCAGACTTTCTTCTCCAGAAATCTAGAGAAGCACGTTACCAAGGTTCACAATAATCTCCATGCTGCTGCCTCTATTGGTCCATTTTGATTTCTTGTTTCACTTACTCCAGCAGCAGCACTGGTCACCGCCATTTACTGCTTCCACATCTAGCACATCAGTCTCCCTTCATGGTCCCCCCCATCCCTGGCCCCTCTCTTCCTATTTCTTTTGCTAAATCTTTCTCTTCTCTCCAATGTCTAAATGTTCACATGCCCCAGAATCAGTCTTTCTACATCCTCTCTCAATCTTCCCTTTCTTTACATGGCATCTATTTTTTTTTTTCACCCTGAATTTATATTTCCCACCTGCACTTTTCCCTCAATGTGCACGATCCAACATCCGCAGCTTCCAAAAACACATAGAACTCAACCATTTCATATTACCTCCCCTGCTACTATCCAGACCAAGCCAGGTTTCTTGCTTGGGTTATTGCAATCATTCACAAGTTATCTGTCTTATTGCAACCTTGCCCCGCTCCCCGCCATAAGCAGTTCAGCATCATAGTGAGCCTTTCAAAACATCACCAAACTCATGTCATTTGTTTTCTTGATAGCTTCCAAATATCCTCCCTCTCACAGAGGCCAAAGACCAAAATCCTCATATTGTCCATCGGGATCCTAGGTGGCCTGGGTGCCACCTCTCCTCTGACTCCATATCCTACCAATGCCACCCGATGCTCTGCCCTTGTTCACTGTCCTGCAGCTCAATTCCTGGCTATTTCTCGAACATTTCAAGCCCCCTTCTGCCTTAGGTATTCTGCCCTCTACCCTCAAGTAGCTTCATGCCTCCTTCCCTCACTTTCTTCACATCTCTGCTCAGGAGAAGTATTAGTGGGGGCTTTCTGGAGCATCCTATAAAAACACTACAAACCATTCCATTCTTATCTCAACATGGCCATGTTTCTCATGGTGCTTTGCTTTATACCTTGCACTTATCATTAATTGGTGTATACTTAGCAATTTGCTTATTTACTTCTTATTGTCTCTTTCCCCAACTAGAACATAAGCTTGGTGAGGGCAAGGACTTTGACTTTTTCATTCATTGCTATTTTGCTAGTGCCTAGAATAGGGTGTTGGTACTCCCTGGGTTATATTTGTTGAGTGAATATTGAACAACTGAGTCTTTTTCTGTCTTCACAATCTAATCCTCTGGTCATTCACTGCCACTATATACTGTCCAGCTGGCAAATTACAAAACCGCCCGATAAACTGTGATTCCCTGTGCCATTGCCTTGTAACCTTCTCAGTGACCAAAATCTTAGAGTCTTCTCCCATAATATTATAATATCACTCAACAATCCTTTGGCTATATTTGCATTTTGCAATTCTAAATTAACTGGCTTTTACCTCTAGCTCATTCAGGTCCTATTTTATGGTTTTTCAGACAATTAGCACTTCCATCAATCTGACCTCTCATTTCCTATCAAAGTATATTTCTTTTTTTAAGTTCATTTATTTATTTTGTGTGCGTGGGAGTGTGTGCACTAGCAGGGGAGGGGCAGAGAGAGAGGGAGTGAGAGAGAATCCCAAACAGGCTCTGAACTGTCAGTGTGGTGCCCACTGTAGGCTGGAACTCATGAACCATGAGATCATGACCTGAACCAAAATCAAGAGTCTGACCTTGACAGACTGAGCCACCCAGGCACCCTTTCAGAGTGTATTTCTAACTATGTGACCCCTTGACTTGAGAACCTTGGGGTGTTCTCCATGGCCAGATAGTGCTTCTCAAACTATTGGTAGTAAACCATTCATTTGTATCCAATTTATTCTGGATTAATATTTCTGTAAAACATAATTTAAAAGAAATGAAAAAAAAAAAACCAAGAACCTACAAAATATAAAACCAATGTTTGTTATTAGATTGAGCAGATATAAAACTACACTTTAGTTAATATCCTCATAATGAAATAATAGGATAAAAGAGAAATTTCAAAAACTCTACAATCCGTCATTGAGAATATAAGTATAGAAAATATATAGAGAAAATCTTTATTACTCTCATAACTTTCTGTTGTTCTGCAATCTGAAGGAAAATAATAAAGGAAATTTGCAAGTCCCTATACATAATATGTGTAACTATGCTTTGAACCAATATCAATGTTTGTCAATACCTGAAGTTGTTAATGTGAAAAATGAACTTGCTTGTTAATTCATCTAATCTAGGTTACATTAATAGCAACTCTACCTCCAGGGGATAATATATAAATAGCATTTAAGTTTTGTTTTAACCATATTCATAGGAGTATGAACAACACTCGGGACTCATAGGTGTGTTGATGGGAATGGAAGAAGAGATTTTAAAGCAATGTCAGCAAGCTCATAATATTTTTTTCATTTATTCAAATTGAAGCAAATGGTGTTGTATTTTCAAAAGTCATTTTAAATTCTAAGGTCTAATAATTCATCCTGGAGTGTCAGAGATAAGTTTATATATTGATGAAAAAGGTGAATTCTGGATCTGTGAATTTCCTATACATCTGTCACTTTTAATGGAAAAAGAAAAATCTTAAACTTCCGATCAACTTGGAAGTTGTTGTGTCATACCCTTTCACAGAAGTGTAGCAGCAAGACCATCCCATTTTTGTTAAACTTGTTATTAACTATGAAACATAATAAAACAATCTGTGGACCTCTGTTCGTACACTCTCCTAACTTTTGTTTTTTCTGTTCTATGTTGCCTCCCACTTGCGTGAAAGTATTATGATTTATTTTAAATGCTGAAGATATGAGGGGCGTCTGGGTGGCTCCGTCAGTTAAGAGTCCGCCTCTTGATCTTGGCTCCAGTCATGATCTCACAGTTCGTGAGATCGAGCCCCACGTCGGGCTCTGGTCAGGCTCCGTGCTGTCAGCATGGATCCTGCATGAGACTCACTCTCTCTCTCTCTCTCTCTCTCTCTCTCTCTCAAAATAAATAAATAAACTTAAAAATAAAATAAAATACCAAAGACATGGGAGAAATGAACAAATCTGGTTGCTGGTCTCACATCTTTACGAAGTTGGGACCAACCTGGTTGTTTCTCTTACAGAAACTCCAAGCATTCATTCTATAGTTCAAGCTTTTGCAACACAACGTTTTTCTCTCCAAAACCATCATACCTGAGCACAAAATACAGTTGCTCACCATCAGCTACCTTAGTATTACACAATAATGAGAGTATATTTAAGTTTCGTGATTGTGTAACTCTCAATTTTTACTGCTATTACCAAGTCACTGTTTCGTTCAGCTCATTTTTTGTTTTTTGTTTTGTTGTGTTTTGTTTTGTTTCACAGCAAAACATTCTCACTGAAGGAAGCAGTGCCCAGGTTTAGTTTCCAAGGCAAGCCCCTTAATCTAGCCAACATCTCAATAATATATTTTCTGGCATCACAGATGAATATGCTCCCCCACAAAGTGAGTACAAAACCACTTTTGCTGATAGGGATTATGGGCTTGGATGTTAAGACAATCCGAATTTACTCTAAAAGCTTATGACGAGTTATTGTCATGGATGTCCGTATTTCATCATGGATTCCGCTGTCCACTCTAGCATACGCACTGACAGCGCCCCTATGCTAAGTGCGATTGCACACCTTCTCCCCCTTTTTCTCCCCCCCGTGCCTTTTTTCTCTCCCTCCTGACTCTGAATTGATTACCTTGCTTTGTGTTTCACAAAGACCGAAGCAATCAAGAGAATTTCACAGTCTTCCACTATCACATCTACCACCTGCCACCCTCGGTCCACACACATTTTGCTTATTTTTACCACCTCCCTCTTGGCCAAGCCAGTGCTTGCAATCGCGTGTTAGATACCGTCCTTGCTCACGGACTCAGAGATATCACCCCAACAATTTTCCCCTCTGGCATACACTGTTTTGCTTTCTGTTGGATTTTCCCCTCATCTACAATCTATTATTTGTCTCCTTTGAAAGATTACACACACACACACACACACACACACACACACACAAACGTCCTCACTTCCTCCTCCAACTATTGGCTTCGTTTCTTTGCTCTTTTTGACAATAAAAGTTTCTTGAAAGCATTGTCTATAGGTAGTGCCTTCAATTTTTCTCTTTTGTTAATGCTTATTTACTTATTTTGAGGGGGGAGAGGAGCAGAGAGAGATGGAGAGAGAGAATCCCAAGCAGGGTCCACGTCATAAGCACAGAGCTCAACGTGGGGCTCGAACCCATGAACTGTGAAATAATGACCTGAGCCAAAAATCAGAGTCAGACACTTAGCCTGCTGAGCCACCCAGATGCCTCCAATTATTCTCTTTTAATCCCTCTCCAATCAGGCTTTCACCCCCGACCCCCACGGCTTCTCCAGCAGAGCTGCTGTCTGCCTCATCACTGATGAGTCCCATGTTGCCAGACCCCGTACTTGAGTCTCAGACTTCATTTTACTCCTACGCTCCTCTCTATATTTCTCCCTTGATTTTCTCATTCAATGTCAAGGTTTCAAATACTTTGTGTATGACAATGGCTTGCCTTGTTCTACCATTGCTCAGATCTCGTTCCAGGATTCCTGGCTTATATAGCCCCGCCCTACCTGACACCTCCACTATAATGTCTAATGTGCAGAACTGATATTGGTTGATAGCAACTCCATTCATCCCATTGCTCAGGCAGAAGTCTTCCATGAAGTCTTTCTCCCAGACATCATATCGAATCCCTCACCAAATTCTGTTGGACCTATATGCAAAGATATCCAGAATTTAACCACTGCTCCCCACTTCTACTGCTGAAAATTGTTTTGTAGAGTGTGCTAACTCATATTTCACAATACCACTAATCTCCATTAGTGCAATAATGGAATACTTATTATATTCATATGTCTGTGATATTTCTACTAAAGCACCATCTATAAATCTACACAAATTAGTAGGTAGCATCTCGAAATTCAGAAACTTCTTCCAGAAAATATTTCTATTAAACAAATAAAGAAACAAATCCTAACAGGAAAAAAATCTAACTCAAATAGCAGAGAGTTCAAAAAAATGTTTCCACATACCTGTTCAGTGAAACATACCGAACAATTCAAGAGGGTCGGTACTGATGAAAACAATCAGAGGGGTGCCTGGGTGGCCGAGTCGATTAAGTGTCCAAGTCTTAATTTCAGCTCAGGTCATGATCTAATGGTTCATGCGATAGAGCCCTGGAGCCTGCTTGGGATTCTCTTTCTCCCTCTTTCTTTGCTCCTTCCAATGTGCTCCCTTCTCTCTCTTTCTCTCTCTCTCAAAATAAAATAAAGATGGAAAAAATTTTTTGAAAGAAGGAGAACAATCAGAGAGTTTAGTCAATTTAGTGAGAAGAAAATCAGTTGACTGAATGAGTGACCCATACACAAACCCAGGTAAAATCACTAACATTCAAATGTTAGAAAGAATACAATAAAATCTTAGCTTTTTTTGGTGTTGTCATTGTTGTTATTTTCTTCCCTTTTCTTAACCCTCTCGATCAGTAGTAGCCAGCACTCTGAGACCACCAATAAATTTCTGACATTGGAAAAACAGCAATATTGAGGGTTTGTTCATACCTTAAGGCTCATTATGAAAATTACCCAAATCAATTTTTTAGTGAGCGTAGTTAATGAAAGGGGACTTCCCCAGCAAAGTTAATATGTTCATTCACAACTAAACACTGACTTTATGAGAGTTTATATAAAGTGTTGGCAGTACCTGTTCAAGAGAGGTAATCCATTTCTCTTTTTCTGAGTCTCACAGTGCATGAGATTGTTGAGTTTCTGATGACCCTAGCGCTCCTTGTGTTGGCCTCTCTGAGTTATTGCGGGTGATAGAGACCCCACTTTCCTGTCAGTTCTCAAAACAAATCACCCCAGATTATCCACATCTTAATCTCACCAGCTGGTGTGAGAAAATGAGTAAAGAGAAATAAAGATCTAAAACTTACGTTAAGAATGGGAGTGACCCCACTAAAGTTATCTTGAGATGACCATCTATTTCTTTTGGAGGTGAAGAGTCCGGATCAGGGCCTTCTAACATGTTCCATGTCCTCATGAATGATCACTTTCCCAGAAATCAAGAGTTTGTTGGTGAATATATGAGAATAGACAATCTCCGTGTTTTGTAAATAAATGTTTACCTCACTACGAGTCAGAGGTCATGGAAGGTTTGTTTGACATGTCAAAATTTTTTTAACGTTTATTTATTTTTGAGACAGAGAGAGACAGAGCATGAACGGGGGAGGGTCAGAGAGAGAGGGAGACACAGAATCCGAAACAGGCTCCAGGCTCTGAGCTGTCAGCACAGAGGGGCTCGAACTCACGGATCACGAGATCATGACCTGAGCCGAAGTCGGCCGCTTAACCGACTGAGCCACCCAGGTGCCCCAACATTTCAAAAATAAGCTTGGTTTTCTGCCCACAGAGGTTCCATCTGTATCAAAAAAAAAAAAAAAAAAGCAAATCAATTTCCAGTTAGCACGTGAAGCATTTTAATTGAAGTTATCAAAATGTTTCAAAGGTGTGTAAACGCCGTGTCAGAGCCTTTATTAGCAATGATATTGTTAGGTGCACACATTTTAACAAATATTCAAGAGACTTTCAGAAGCACAACTTCCAATTATGGAGAAAAAAGATATTCCAGAAATGCTGGATCCTATCTAGCTATGGACAGCAGAATCCTTGAGACATACATGGAAATACATGAGGTTGGGGAAGAATGAGAGGGGGTAAGCAAGCTTCCCAGCACACACAGCCAGCCACAGAATCTCGGGTTCCTCTTCTAGAAAATAATGGGTCAGGCTACTGCCTTCCCTGCTCCAAGGTTTGCCACCCTCCTCTTGTGCAATTTGAGGAGATGTTTTGCAGCTGCCGTCACTTGGCTAGCTAACTTTTATTTATTTATTTATTTTGTGGGTGGGTGGTGGGGCGGAGGTGGGGGACAACCAGCTGAGGACCATTTCATTTTTAACTCATCATTGTCAGGAGGGAAAACAGGTGCAGCGGCTTTTGTACTTTGGGAGATCAGGACTCAAATTAATCAGAGGTGCAACCAGGGCATCTTTCCGGGTGAAAAACAATGCAGGCCCAGGATGTCCGCGCACTTACATTTAAGAGAGCATATCGCAGTGCAAATTGGGTCATCTCAGGAAATATAAAGGCATTATTCCTCCGAGATTTGGGGGAAAAAAATGTAATTACTTCTTCCAGCAAGCATGATTCTTTTCACTAACCTTCATTTTTGTCCCCTGGAAATGAAAAGAGGTTTACATTAAAAAGGCATTTCCTCTGACTCCGCGTCCTTGAACTGCACAAAATGTAAACCATTCCCTCCCTCCCTCTTTTGAAGAAAAAGGGGGTTTCAATCTTCCCCTCTGAACACGGTCCATTTAAATAAGGAGACGGAGTCCCATCTTTTCTATCAGGACCCATTGTTTGACTTGTCAGTAATAACACTTGAGCTGAAATTGTACAGGCGTCTCACTAATTTAGTAATTATTGACATGGTGCTGAGTAGGAAATGATAGCAAACAGAAGGAACTGTTAAGGAGAAATGAAATAAAAGATGTTCATATCATTGTTGAATAATGGTTGAGATCATTTTGTGCTTTAAGTAGGCCCAAGACACCTTTTTCCATTTTCCTGACACATTTATAATTTATGCTTTGTAATAGTTCCAAATATTTTTAGGACACCTGACTTTGTTTGAGAATCTTGCCAAACTGAATGAGAATCTCGAAGCACACACAGACGAGTGGGCGACGTGACCCCTGCTGCAGCTTTCCAGCGACAGCCCCTCTCTCCCCAGCCTGCCTCTTCTTCTAATGCTTTTTGGTTTTTTTTACTGGTTTCCTTTTTAAATTTGCATTTCTGTTTATTGTCGTGTTAGCTCTTAGCTGGGATCTCTGTTGCTAGGATAGGCAACGCAGCTCGTGTGTGGATGGCGTCTTCGTTTATTTACTTTCTAATCTGGAGGCTTTGCTTAGTGCCAAGAACCACCCTAAAGTTTGGCGAGTGTGGATTTGAAGGGCTCATTTTTTTTAAGTTGCATATTCGTGCATTAATGTAATTGTGCCAGTGCAATGCGCATGTGTATCCATTAATGCACACGTGTCATGACAAACGGGTCGTCAAAATGTTGAGACCGGAGTGAACAAATTTGGAAACGATTTGCCAGAAGAATACAAATATTGACTGAGAAAATCCAGCATATCTTTTTATAACCCTGATTTTGGAGGGTAAGGACAGCACCTCTCCTATGCAGCAACCACGTTAGGTGACATTTACTACGATTATGCATTGGGATGTAATTCGTCACTGCTGGAGGACAAAGCCTTATCACACAAGAAGACGTGTCACAACAAAGTTGTACAGTATTACATTTTCTGTACTGCATCCTGCAATCAAATCACCACAATTTTTAGTAAGAACTGGAAACTTTTATTTTATTTATTTATTTATTTATTTATTTATTTATATTTAAATATAGAGAGCAGGGGAGGGGCAGAGGAAGATGGAGAGAGAGAATCCCAAGTGGGCTCTGTGCTCTTAGCACAGAGCCCGACACAGGGCTCGATCCCACAAACTGTGAGATCGTGACCTGAGCCAAAATCAAGAGTTGGAAGGCTTAACCGACTGAGCCACCCAAGGCACTGCTGGGCACTTTTCATTTAAAATGCAGTATTATTAGATTTTTGAAATACTTCCCCAAAAGGGGTACTGATACAAAATCTGATCAAAATATGTAAGACAAATAAGACAAATAATAGAATAAAGGATGGAAATGAAATAGACCTCCATGTCTCGAAGACTGGGTTGTAGGAGATGGTGATGAAAATAACAACAGTGATTTATGCACAACTAGACAGCAGCTAAGGTAAGTTGACTACTCTGATGTGCCAGGTAGCATGCAGCAAGTTGCCTGTTTCTTCGAACAGAACATACTTTCCACTGGTACTCGGAGAGAAGGTTCATGATGTTGTAGGAAGTCAGGATTATGGTGTTAGCAGTGACCGACTCCCGATTCTTGAGGCAGAGCTCTCAAACACCACATTATTTTGTTCCTTCTAATTTTCTTCTCTTCTCTATTTTCCCACTGTTCTTTAGTTGACATTATTACTGTAAAGATTAAGCAAAACACAATTTAAAAGAGGACTCCACATAGCATGAATTTAGACAATAGGTCAACTCCCTGTGTTATAGCTCGACTCTATGGTCTACTTACACTATACTGTATCAATTTTCCGGTGGCCTTCACATTTCTTAAAATGCCATTGTATGTCTAAATCTGCAAATATTGCAGAAATGGTTCAAGTGCTAAAGTACCAAATAAATGGGAAGGTGGCATGGATGAACAAACAAAAGATATGACTAATATACAGCTAAGAAAAACAAATGCCCATTGCAAACAAAAATGTTACTTAGTCAAAGAATTTTTGAAACAATGACATCATCCTTGTATACAGATCATCTTTGGTTGTTTACATTCCACTGAAAACTATATACTTAGAAATTCCTTTGGGACACCTGGGTGGCTCAGTTGGTTAAGCATCCGACTTTGGCTCAGGTCATGATCTCATGGTTCATGTGTTCCAGCCCTGCATCAGGCTCTGTGTTGATGGCTCAGAGCCTAGAGCTTGCTTCAGATTCTATGTCTTGCCCTCTTCCTGCCCCTCCCTTGCTTGGACTCTGTTTCTCCCCTTCTCTCAAAAATAAACATTAAAAAACAAGAAATTCCTTTTTGGTTGTGGCACAGAATCATCCCTTTCATAATATTCTGCTGGGTTGTCAGGCAGTGAAGTCATGATCAGCACAAATGGAGAGTGTTCTTGGTCTCATTTGACTATACTGCTATGTAGATAAATTTCTCAGCTCATTTTATGTTCTAGTTGTGGTCAAAACAGTCTTAATAAGCACAGAGACATTTAGTCAAGGACTCCAAAATCCAGCTGATTAGGGCTACCCAAGCTGTCCCCACATCTCTACCTCCCTCCAGGAAGTGTGTTGTGTACACTGGGCAAGCCAGATAAAAATTGTTCCATGTCATTGTGTGAATATCCACATCTATATATTTTTACTGGCATCCTCTAGATAAAGTCAGTATGTCAGCTTGTTAAGTTATGTGGTTGAATCTCAAAATAGTTGATTTTGCCTGCAATGTGCTGGCATCTAGGAATGAATTAATTATATCACAATCCCAAGCAATTGCTGATGTGTGAAATAAGGAGGGGGCACTGGGGGCCATGAGAGTAACAAGTCCAGTGGTGCCAGGCCAGGACCCCAATGGGTTAGGGGTAAGGATTAGGGTTCCTTGATCTGTGAGCTCCAACCTATTCTAGAGAAAATGCCCAGCCTATTCCTTGCATTCTAACAGAGGTGATTCAACTGAAAATGTATTATAACTAGACTCACTTCATTTTTTTTAATGTTTATTCATTATTTTTGAGACAGAGAGAGACAAGTGCAAGCAGAGGAGGGGCAGAGAGAGAGAAAGACACGGAATCTGAAGCAGGCTCCAGGCTCTGAGCTGTCAGCACAGAGCCCGATGAGGATCTCAAACTCACGGACCACCAGATCATGACCTGAGCCGAAGTTGGACGCTTAACCGACTGAGCCAGCCAGGCTCCCCTAGACTCACGTTAAAAGTAAATAAAACCAATATGAAAATTTTATCAAGAATTCATGGATTCTGATAGAAGAAGCCATTTATGGAAGAAGAACAGTTATTAGTTTGAAAGGTAGTCTTTTAGGGAGTGGAACTCACTATTCCTGCCATTTTCATAAAGGCAAGAACAAAACTTGATATAACTGTTATCATTATAAATATGTCTGGCTTCCCCCTGCCTCAATGTTGTTGTTTTTTTTTTTTAACATTTTAAGTGTTTATTTATTTTTGACAGAGGGAGAGAGAAAGAATGTGAGTGGGGAGGGGCAGAGAGAGAGGGAGACAGAGGATCCGAAGTGGACTGTCAGCTGTCAGCACAGAGCCTGATGTGGGGCTCGAACCCATGAACTGTGAGTTCATGACCTGAGCAGAAGCCAGTCATATAACTGATTGAACCCCCCAGAAGCCTCTCAATATTTTAAAGATTCACTCATCACCCTACATCTCTCTGTGTCTCAGTCCTGAGGTCAAATGGACAGGAATGACATGTTGTAATTGGTTGGCTCTGGCTCAACGGGCGCTCCCTCCCCATGGGATTCCAGGGCATTTTGCACAGTGTGGCGTGCACTTGCCCTATGGGTGCCTGTCTTAGGCAAGGAATCGTGATCAGGACCCACAATGTGTGCTGCCCATCTTTGTACCTCCCGCACCCAATACCGCACTTGTTTCCTGATGCCCCCTTCCTCAATGGAAACTCCTGCGGGACAGAAAAAAGACCACATCCGTTGGGTGAATGCATGAGGAAACAAAAGACTAGCTTCTTTACAGGAAGAAGAAGCAAATTCATCTTTAGGAAGGGTAGGTAGGAATCAAGGATAAGAGCGGTAACGCTCCATTCACAATTCGGGTGCGTGCGACTTGAACTCCGAATCCGGCTTGCAAAGGCGGAAAAGGACTGGTGGGAGTTTGCGAGGAGAGCATCGCCTCCTCTTCTTCAGCTTTCGAGCTATGAAAAACTGACTTCAGAAATCCCGATTGCTGCTGAAGGTTCATAACAGGATTGAAAGTGTTGTTCCCGACCGACCCTGCTGCACCTCGCCCCGGGAGTCGTTCTCTTACCCTGTGGCCCTTATGTTAACCTCCCGCAGGTAAGGCCAGCAGTGGGGACAGCCCAAAACATCCAGAGCTGATTGGACCAAGCTAATGTCTCTTCTGGTTAGAAACCTGTCACCCGTGGGGCACCTGGGTGGCCTCGTCACTTACGCCTCCGACGCTTGGTTTCTGCTCAGGTCATGATCTCGCAGTTGGGGAGATCAAGCCTCACGTGGAGCTCTGCCCTGACAGGTCGAGTTCTTCCTCTCTCCCTCTCTTTCCTCTCTCTCTCTCTGCCCCTCCCCCATTCACAGGCACTCTCTCTCAAAATAAATAAACGTGAAAAAAAAAAGAAAAAGAAGAAAGAAACCTATCACCTGTGAGGCCCCAATCAAAACCAGGAGCTGGCCAATTGGACTGGTGGGCATGGGGAATAGTAGATGGGCTGGAGGAATTAGTGGCAGGCCCAGGAAAGAGATGCTGTGTTATGAGGCTTGGGATCCTGTCTTAGCTCACTTTGGACGGGAAGCAATAACCAACGGAAAACTTCCAACGCCTTAACCACAAGAGAAGCCTATTTTCACTCACGTGACAGTCAGATTCTTCTAGTCAATAGTGGCTTGCCTCAAGCGATGGTTTGGGAACCCTGGATCCTTCCCCTCTGTAGTTTTCCCACCCCCTGGGGGTTCTGCCATCCTCTAAGGACAAAGAGAATGCCTACGGGGGGCATAGGCTTCTCAAAAGCCTGGGCTTGAAGCTGCTGCTTCTCCTCAGATGCCATTGGCGAGGACGAGTCACGTGACCACCCTTCCCTGCAAGGGATGCTGGGAAGTTGGTGGAGCCGCGCGTGTAGGAAGACGGGGAGGCGGGTCTTTAGAGACCACCTACAGGCGCGAGCTGGGAGACTGGAGTCAGTCTCGTTTCCTTAGAGACAAGCAAAGGAACTGGTGTAGGGTTAGAGGGCAGAGATTTGACTGGCATAATATTAGTAGATTTATTCTGCATTGGACCTGTCGTTTACGAAAAGGTTTATTTTGTACATTTTATGAAGCTCTCGGTGCAATCTACCCTGTTCCTTCCTCGTCAAACTAGAATTGAAACAACTGAGACCGGGGTGCTGTTGACACATGAATTCTTGCCACACTTCTCTCCGCAGCGAAGAGAAACGCTAAGTTCCCAAGCGATGCTTAATTCCTCAGTCCTCGATTTCAGTTTTCCTTTTTACACTGAACTAAGATTTCCCCACAACCACTTCACTCAACATCTTTGTACGACACAGAAATACTGGCAGTCGACTTTGGTCTTAGCATGGGTCCCCGTGGCCATACTGTCTTTTTTCTCTTTAATTTTTTTTAATGTTTATTTCTTTTTGAGAGAGAGAGAGAGAGAGCGACAGAGCACAAGCAGGTGAGGAGCAGAGAGAGAGAGGGAGACCCAGAATCGGAAGCAGGCTCCAGGCTCTGAGCTGTCAGCACAGAGCCCACCCAGGGGCTTGAACCCACTGACCTTGAGATCATGACCTGAGCCACCCAGGCGCCCCCGGTACTGTCTTTTGAGAGCAACTTAATTTCGCTAAAAATTGAAAGGGAAAAAAGGTGGGTTCTGAAGTGTTTCTCTCTCCCTCTCTCAAGCCACAGGGGAACATTTCTACTCCAAGAACAGTTCTGCTTGCCTTATGACACCTCCCCCCACGCAGTGTCAGCAGCACAGGGGACTCAATCATATTTCTCCCCTACCCGGGGCTGGCAACAATTAAGAACCAGCCACCATGAGACTGCTATTTACAAATAGGTCTTTACCACAAACGCAAATTGGCGCTTTTCTTGGAGATGGGCCCTGCGTGCCACGCAGACCATGGGTCTCAATAGGACTGTCTCCTCCACCAGCTCACGGCTTCGAAACTCATGTGACTGCTAATCGTGATGCCTTCAAAGCCATTGACAGTTTCACTCTTCACCATCCCTTGAAGCCACTACCACCAGCTGGATCTCTTGGTCAGTTGAGCAGAAGTTGGGGGACACACGACGCTTGGGAAGAGAGAATGTCCTGTACGGCGAAAAAAAAAGCCTCAGAGGCATGAGGCTCCGTAGGTTCCTTGCCATTTGCAAACATTCTCATGCTCTCTCTTTTTGGGAAACTGCCCTGCCCTCAACCTTCCCCACCCCCACCCCCGTCCCTTTAATACCACACCAGATACTTAATGATCTTTTGCTTTGATGACACCTGATTTCTGTCTTTCCCATATCTCTTTTCTAACTGATCTGATATTCCAAAGCAACAAATAGAAAATGGCTTTGTTATTGAGTTGGGAACAAAAGCTACAGTGGAGAAGCATATTAAAATGTTCAGAAAATACTAAACTGAAATCTGTTTACTAAGCCACCAGCTGTCACTTCCTCTTCTGGCTACCGTACGCTACCTATCTCAACTGTCGCCTCACGCGTATTGTCCTTCCCCTGTGCTAGATCTGCTCTGATGTCTTTTTAATGGTTTTTTTTTTTTTAATATTTTAGGGTCTATCAAAAAACGATTCCTATGTTTGTTTTCATTAACAATTACGTGTGCCATGCTCGCTTTTAAACTGACTCTAAAATCGACATGGTTGGGGGGGGGTGCCTGGGTGGCTCAGTTGGTTAAGTGTCCGACTTTGGCTCAGCTTACGATCTCATGGTCCGTGAGTTCAAGCCCCGCGTCGGGCTCTGTGCTCACAGCTCAGAGCCTGGAGCCTGCTTTGGATTCTGTGTGTGCGTCTCTCTCTCTGCCCCCTCTCCCACTCGTGCTCCGTCTCTCACTCTCTCCCTCTCAGAAAATAAATAAATATTAAAATGGACACGTGTCAGGGAGGGGTGCAATATTCAATCCATTTCACAGCCAGAGTCAAGAAGAAAACTAAACAACCGGGTTGAATTTGTAGTTGAGCCGGTGACACTAGGTGTCATCAATGTGGAATTGAGAATACTGATGAGTACCCAAGAGGTCAATCATAAATGTAAGATAGTTAAAGACTTGGGCTTTGGACTATGAATTCTGTTCTAAATCATAAGTAGCTATTTCTGGGGTATTAGAATTATTTTCCGATCTTAATGAAATGTGAAGGTTGAGGTTTTTCAGGAGACGAAAGCATGCTTTTGGGAAGCCATTTCTAGGCTTTGTAATTCCTGCCCCCCCCCCAACCCCCACCCCATCAACACCATTTCAATGTCATCAACATCTGACACCCTTTCTGGCATAATCAGGAGAGGAGCCAATGGGCCACGGAGAACAGACTCTCTGTTCCTCCCATCTGAGGGCCTGGAAGCCAATGGTGCTTTGTAAATTCCTATGTCTGCTGAAGGGAGCTTGGGGTCCGGGGTGGGGCAGCTCAGGGCCAAGTTGCACTCGCAATATGGACCAAGAGAAGTGACACCTGCCTCCAAAATTTCAGGCTCACTTCCTCCAGGACCCACTGCGCTCTGTCTTATTTGCTGTGCCCATGATTCCTATTAAAATCCTGTTTTCTGAAACTAACAAGGTCTCCGCATAGGGACTAGGGTACCCGACCTTGGGAACCCTTGAGCTCTCACGACTGGGTGTAACCCCGCATCACCCACCAGCAAGCAAATCCACCCGATTGGCACAGAAGAGAAGCGTGCAAAGTTGGTGCAGCATTAATCAAACCTGAAACGTTATTTTTAAGGTGTCACGAAATCCGCATTGACTGACTGGTCCTTTTAATCTTAATTTTGAGCAGTTGCGACTCCAATTAAATCCTACCACCTAGCATTTTCAAACAGCTCCTGGTTGTTTCCACAAACTCCGTTAATGGACAGCTGTTTCTGACAGCCCCTGATTTGCCAGTGCTGTGTCGGCTGGCAGAGCAGGAGGCCCCGTTCTGTATCCCGCTGCTGGCACTGGGGGATATGCAAATGAACACATGAATCAGCTGTCACCACCACAGACACAGTGCGGGGAGATGATCAGAATGTGGGGGAGCTTAGTTGGCTGCAAGTGGAAGGGTTGGGGGGGAGGGAAAATGCTTAGATTTCTTGAAGTGAGTTTTCTTTTTCTTCTTCTTCTTTTTTTTTTTTTTTTTTTCCAAGTGTCTCTAGTTTATTTTCACTTTGCGGCATTCATTAGATTTCAGTTCAGGAAAGTGCAATCTGTTCCTCGCCAATCACCAGCAGAAACCTGAAAGTTTGGGAACGATAGAAACGTTACAGGTGAACACCGTTAGAACTCCAGCAACACAGGCAGAATATTATATGTAGTTCTGTGTTTCAAATATTTTTCCATCCAAGAAGGGAGGGGGGAGGCCAAACTTTTCTTTCCCGTAAGAAAGTGCTTAAAAAGATTTTCCTTGGGGGGGGGGGGCGTCTGGGAGGCTCAGTTGGCTAAGTGTCCGACTCTTGATTTCAGCTCTGGTCACGGTCTTGTTGTGGTCTGTGGGATCGAGCCCTGTGTCAGGCTCTGCACTGACAGTGCGGAGCCTGCTCGGGATTCTCTCTTCCTCTCTCTCTCTCTCTCTGCCCCTCCTCCCTCATGCTCTCTCTCCCTCTCTCTCAAAATAAATAAACTTAAAAAAAAAAAGATTTTGCTCAGTGTGCAAAGCTGGGTTGTAAGTGTTCTGAATTATTTCCGGCGAGGAATTCTCGGAGATGCTCCGCCGCTTGGGTCAAATGCTAATAAACACAGTGAAAATCACTTCTGTCAATAATGGAGCAGCTCTAGTTCCAAGGGCTCCCGTGTCTGTGCTTGGACCTTCCTGACTTGCCAGATACTGGAGAAATGGTGGTGCCATTGTATTCCGTAGGGTTCAGTAAGAGAACGAGCACGCAGAGGTGAGCGTGGAGTTCACTGTAGGTCGGCAGAGCTGGTGAGTGGGAAGCAACACTGGATAGAAAGTGGGGGGGTGGGCAAGGGCAATGGATGAGGAAATGGATGGGGAAAAACTGGAACCTATGAGGACCAATGGGTCCCCACAAGGAACAAACCGATTCTGTTCCAGCCTCACTTCCTGCAGCCTAGTTAGCATCAGTGATCTACAGAAGGAGCTGACAGCTTTGGCCACGTATGGGTACATGGACTTGACCTAAGACCTGAAGCACCTGAAGGAAGAGGTACAGGGTGAGTTGGAGTGGATAGGCAAGCCGTCAGGGCCGCAAGAGCACACACAAACCCCGCGGTGGTGCCCAGAGCCTGCCTCCAACTTGCTTTTTTTTTTCCAATTTTTTTTTTAACGTTTATTTACTTTTGAGACAGAGAGAGACAGAGCATGAATGGGGGAGGGTCAGAGAGAGAGGGAGACACAGAATCCGAAACAGGCTCCAGGCTCCGAACTGTCAGCACAGAGCCCGACGTGGGGCTCGAACTCACGGACCGCGAGATCATGACCTGAGCCGAAGTCGGACGCTTAGCCGACTGAGCCACCCAGGCGCCCCTGCCTCCAACTTCCTGAGCACGCTGCCCACCGTTCCGCTCGACCTTCCCCATCGTGAGCAACGTCTCTGTGGCCATTCCGAACTCAAACCATAGCAAGAAGGCGTGCTGGGCATCTTATTTCCAGTTCTGCTAGGCTGACCCATAAAAGGCCATTGAGGCTGTGCACCCAGTTGCGTTCTGCTTCAAGAATCCGCCGTGGTCCAGTTCACGCTGGTGCTATCAGGACTGAGGTCAGATACAGTAGCTGGAGGATGGAGGAAGAGGACAGGGAGAGCTACAGTTAGGGGTGGAGTTGAGTGGTTCGATCCCAGGAGAGACTGGAGTGAAGATGGTTGGAAAATGGACGGCCGTTTGGGGATTAGGGAGCAAATCAATATCACATGTTGGTTTTATTCAAATACTATTAGAAGTCCTACATTGTGGGCATGCTATCCAGAGCCAGATGCTGCACAAAGAATTAGGATAAAATATTATGATCTCAATGATACCCGATTCACACCTACTATCTGGGATGCATTTTGCCTTCAATCTAAAAAGAAATGTGGGGCGCCTGGGTGGCGCAGTCGGTTAAGCGTCCGACTTCAGCCAGGTCACGATCTCGCGGTCCGTGAGTTCCAGCCCCGCGTCAGGCTCTGGGCTGATGGCTCGGAGCCTGGAGCCTGTTTCCGATTCTGTGTCTCCCTCTCTCTTTGACCCTCCCCTGTTCATGCTCTGTCTCTCTCTGTCCTAAAAATAAAAAAAAATAAAAAAAAAACGCTGAAAAAAAATTAAAAAAAAAAATAAAAAGAAATGAGGGGCGCCTGGGTGGCACAGTCGGTTAAGCGTCCGACTTCAGCCAGGTCACGATCTCGCGGTCCGTGAGTTCCAGCCCCGCATCAGGCTCTGGGCTGATGGCTCGGAGCCTGGAGCCTGTTTCCGATTCTGTGTCTCCCTCTCTCTTTGACCCTCCCCTGTTCATGCTCTGTCTCTCTCTGTCCTAAAAATAAAAAAAAAATTTAAAAAAACGCTGAAAAAAAATTAAAAAAAAAAATAAAAAGAAATGAGGGGCGCCTGGGTGGGTCCGTCGTTAGGCTTGATTTCACCTTCGGGTCACGATCTCATGGTTCCCGAGACAGTCCCACGTTGGGCTCTGTGCTGACAGCGTGGAGCCTGCTTGGGATTCTCTCTCTCCCTCTTCCTCTCTCTCTGCCCACCCCCACTCGTGTTCTTCCTAAATAAATAGACAAATAAGTAAATAAATAAACATAAAAAAAGAAATGCATTTAGACTCCATTTATAAGCTGATCTCACATTGATATGTGCAACTTGATTTAAAATTGCAAATGTTTGAGAAATGTTCTTCTTCTTGACAGAGAAGAAACCTTAGACGCGATTGACCAAGAGAGCAACAGCCACAAGAAATCCTACACGATCATTAGCGTTCATTCAAAACACTTTTAGGTCTCATGTTGTTACCCTTTACCAGGAAATAGCTTCCCTTAAATCAAAAGTGAGTTTAGAGTTCATAGCACTTAATTTTCACTTAGGATTTTATATCAAAACACTCCAATTTCAAAATATTCTATTATACAATTAACTGAAAGATGACTGACTCTAGTGGCTTTCTGGACACACACACACACACACACACACACACACACACACACACAGAAACTACAATGTGGAATTCCCCATCCACCAGAACCATTCTTACCTTCCACTTAACACCTAATAGATTTAGTGCTCCTGACTTGTTCCTATTTATTTACAGACATCTCTATATACTTATAGGTGAATATCTGTGTGTGTACTTTTTTAAAATTTACCTATTTATTTTGAGAGAGAGAGAGAGAGAGATTGTGAGTGTGGGAGGGACAGAGAGAGGGAAAGAGAGAATTCCAAGCAGGCTCTGCACAGTTAGTGCAGAGCCTGACTCGGGGCTCAATCCTATGAACTATGACGTCATGACCTGAGCTGAAACCAAGAGTCAGACACTTGACGGACTGAACTGCCCAGGTCCCCGGGTGTATCTTTTTATGAAGGGAAGTTATGTTGCACTTCTCTGTTTGCAATTGTACGTCTCTGCATCTGTAAGAATATAAATACCCCGTTCTTTATATGCACTTCACTTTGTCTCTTTACCATAATCTAACCATTTCTTTATTGATGGCCATTTAACAAAATGTCACCCTCTTTAAATTTTTTTAATGTTTTTATTTATTTTTGAGAGAGAGGGAGAGGCAGAGCATGAGTGGGGAAGGGGGAGAGAGAAAGGGAGACACAGAATCAGAAGCAGGCTCTGAGCTGTCAGCCACAGAGCCTGACGGGGGGCTCGAACTCATGAGCCGTGAGATCATGACCTGAGCTGAGCAGTATGCTTAACTGACTGAGCCACCCAGACACCCCAAAATGTCTCACTCTTTAAAAAAAAAATAACACTCTCCACTAGAAGCTGGTGGCATCCCTTTTTTCCTTGCTCTTTCACAACTAAGTGCCGTGTGTTCTAGAGCAGGGGGAAGTAATCTGTCATTTTTCTCTCCTGAATGCAAAAGAGAACATTAACTCGCATACTTTTCTCATGACACAAATGTTTGCTTTGTTTCTTTCTCTTATTCGGAGCAAGATGATACCACAAAATGCCAGGTCCTGCCTTCCAACTCCAGACCCATTGCTGAGCCCACTCACCTGACGAAGCTGAAGATTTCCTTCTTCAGCTCTATATGGCCCTGTCATATCAGATTCTCCAGTGTCAGGGTTTAGTTCATGGCCATGAGGCAATTTTCAGAAACCGCTAATCACCTAAACAGCTTGGTGTGGGTCTAATAATTAATATCGTTCCACAAGGAAGAACACTCAGCTCTATGTCTATAAAACAAAATTTCTATTTGGTATTTCTCATGTCTAGATTCCTTCCATGAGTCTCTCTTTACACTAAAGCATCCAGGTCCCCTGGCCTGAATACCCCTTCCTGAGAAGCATCTTGTAGAACAAGATTAAAGCAGACATTTTGCCACCATCAGTCAATGTGTCTCTTGTCTGAACTGATTGTGTAGGTTCGCACTTACTCTCTTTTTAATCAATTAGCAATCAATGCTAATGGCAGAATCATTTGTTTCTCATCAGCAAGTCTTCCTTCAGCTTTAGCACTTTAACGTGTCCTGGTCTTGTTCTTTGTAAGAAGCTTGAGAAATCAGAACTTTGGATCGATAGGTGGCTTAGGATAACCCAGCCCGCCGACCAGTCAGTTCTGCCTGGAAAGCTAGGTATCTTAGGTCAGATCACCATCCCTTCCTATCTGTTATTGAAGACCATTGTCCTCCTGGAAACTTTGTTTCTTATCAGAACCCATGGACCATTGAATGTAAAAAAATGGTAGCCAACCAAGTATTGCCTACACTATTCATATAACAATAAGCCTACCAAATCTCGACAATACAGCTTTGATTAGAGTGATTTTTTCCTCCTCCTTACCTTTATTTCATATTTTCTCAACTTCCTGTAATTCTGAAATAAGAGCATTCAGCCACATCAGTGTTGTTATTTTATTTGCCCTCTAGATGGTAAACTGCTTACTTCGCGTGTATGTTCTAGACAGGGAGAAAGCAAGAAAAGAAGGAGGCAGGGAGAGAAGAAGGAGGAAAAAGGAAGGAAGGAACACTTTTGAGACAGTATGCTGTGGAAAGCTAGAACTTAAATAAGATCAAATGAGATAAGTATATATTGAAGTGTACTAATCTCTCCAAGATTATGCAAGCTACTAATATTATGCACTCTATGCCAAATAAAATGGTTACACGGAACACCTAGGCATGATTCAAGATACCGTATGGTTTGCGATTTCAAAAATAGAGGCATTTCATCAATTCACCTGGCGTATTCTTTTTTAAAAATTTTTAATGTTTATTTTATATTTTGAGAAAGGGAGACAGAGCACAAGCAGGGGAGGGGCAGAGAGAGAGGGAGACACAGAATCAGAAACAGGCTCCAGGCTCTGAGTTGTCAGCACAGAGACCGACGTGGGATTCGAACTCACGAACCGTTAGATCATGACCTGAGACGAAGACGGACGCCCGACCGACTGAGCCACCCAGGCAGCCCTCACGTGGTGTATTCTTGAAGAGAACTGGTGGGCCTGCTGATCTTTGGCACCAATGCTCAGTTTTACCCGACTAAAGAGGCATTTCCTTAACCTAGCATCTAATTCGGTGCCTGCACCTAGAGGATTCTCAGCAAATATTTAAGGAAGAAGTGCTTAGGTCAACAAATTCTTAGGTCGAGTCCTGTATTTTCTGCACACTTTTTAACAATATACACAACTGGGGCGGGCGCCTGGGTGGCTCAGTCGGTTAAGCGTCCAACTCTTGATTTTTGCTCAGGTCATGATCTCACCATTTGTGAGTTCAAGCCCTGCATCATGGAGCCTGCTGAGCCTGCGTGAGATACTCTCTCTCTCCCTCTATCTTTCTCTGCCCCTCCCCTGCCTGTGCTCTCTCTCTCCCTAAATAAATAAACATATATATATATATATATATATATGCATATATATATATATACACACACACAAACACACACACACATATATACACATATATATGTATATACACATATATACAAATATATACACATATATGTATATACACATACATATATATGTATATATGTATATATAGTATATATGTATATATGTGTGTGTATATGTATATGTATATGTATGTGTATGTATATATGCATATACATATGCATGTATATGTACATATATATGTATACATATATATACATATATATACATGTATATACATATATATGTATGTACATGTATGCATATATGTATGTTTATATATACACATACATACACATATGTGTGTGTATATGTGTATATATATATATATATATATATATATGAAAAGAAAAAGTTATGGAAACCAAAAAGTAGACATACTTAAAATCATATAACAATATATTAAATAAAATCAGAGGTGGGTAAAAAATTGCACAATATTCACATGAGTTTAGCATGAATAGATAGTCAGGGGACATAACACTGGGGGAAACTAGACTGGTCCACAAGGACTGGATGGAGGAGAGTATTTTCATCATGGCCCCTTGAATTTATTGACATTTTATTATTTTAGTTTACTCTGTTCTTTTTTAATCTCATTTGCTGTATTTAATAATCCTGCAGATTTTTCCGTTTTTTTAATGCCCTTTAAAGTATCACTATGTTACATAAGAGTGAGTCAGGCATCACTTCCTGTGTCCATCTACTGCAAAGCAAAAAATATAGAAGACACTCGAAAACATGAGTTTGTTTATGACTAAATGGCTAGTAAATGTTATCGGCTAATTTGTATATAAAGTTGGCGTTTGCAGAGCAATCCTTTAAAAGTATTCCAATTGATAACATCTGGTTATTCATGCAGTGAAGATTATGTGCATGTCACATGTTGGTCTCTCATAACAAATGTGTTTTGCATTATGAATTAGAATGTTATAAGCATATCTTTATTTCTTGCTAATTCGGAAGGACATGATACAATAATGTTATTTTCCATGATCTTCAAGGAAAAGGTCATCTGGCTTTTTTGGATTTTATTGGGGGCGGGACATTTTCTGTTTTTTTTTTTTTTTTTTAATTCCACTTTCGGTATTTCCATATTAAAATGATTGATTTTATACTTATTTTTCTCAAAGAGGAATTAGGAAAATGCCTAATAAGTTGCTAAATGGCAATTGTAACAAAAAAACACAGTTTTTTTCCAAACCTTCAGAGGCGCCCTACATGAGTTCTGTTCTTCTCTATGAGATAGACGGTAAGACAGTAAGCCTTGACAGATCCTTGGTCCATAGCACCTTTTTTTCTTTAATGTTTATTTATTTTAGAGAGAGAGAGAGAGAGCACAAGAAGGGTAAGGGTATGGAGAAGCGGGGACAGAGGACCCCATGCTGACAGCAGAAAACCCCATGCAGAGCTCGAACTCCCAATTGAGAGGAGATCACAACCTGAGCCAAATTCGGATGCTTAACCAACTGAGCCACCCAGGCGCCCCTGGTTTCTCTTCTTAATACCTCCAAATACCTCCTTCCAGTCATTGATTAAATACTCTGGAATTTATTTTCCGAATGCACAAATGGGGATAATTTCCCCTTGGAATTTTATAAAGATTAAATAAAACAATAGTTTTTACAGCCATGAATTATCAGGCAATAATATCAGGCATATTATACCGTAAGTGATGTCTCTTCTCCTCATTAATAAGTACACAAAATATTGAAACTAAAATGGTTCCTATTTTTTAAAGCTGAATGGGTGAAGTAGGATAGTTCATGAACCTACCTGTGTGCCCCGTCTGGTGTTCATTGACAGAATCCCAATCTTTCACCCACAAAATGGTCGAAACAGCAACAGAAATGTGAGCCGTACCAGTTCCTAAAATATCTCTTATTTTTACCTGGTTATTCTTTAGATTAAAAAGTGAGAAGAGAAGCATTAGGTGTTTTATAGAAGCTATTTTGTTTGATACTCATTTTAGTTAAGGTATATAATTCTCATTTCAAAGAACCTGATGTTCAGAAAGTTTCATCAAGCCACCCCCAGAACACAAATGGAAAAGGTGGGTGCTGTTTGGTACCTCACATTTCACCTGGGCTCATCCCTCTCATTCTATAGATGAGAAAACCGAGGCGCAGGGCAGGTAGGTGAGGATTGGAGGAAGAAGGGTTGGCCTTTGAGTCAGACAGCCCTGTGTTTCTAATCCTGCCTCTCTGTCCTGTGCTGGCAGTGTGAGTTCCGACAAAAACAATTAACCTCTCTAAACCTCCAGAGATTCTAAACAGTATATTTTTAATTGGCTTGTTTAGCGTTTCCTAAAATACATCCCTTCGGAACACTTGTTCCATCAGATGTTTAAAAGTGTTAAATAAGAAAAAAAAAAAAACCGTCTCGGTGGTCCAGTAAGTCTTAGAAAAGCTGGTTTAAAACAAAGTTAAGCAAGTTCCTATATTGCAAAAAATCCTCAGAGCCTCTGAAATGCTAATTGCCTCAAAATCTCCAGGGTAAGAGAGAGAGTGGCAGGAAGCATCAATGTTTCACAGATAATAGTTTGCAAAGTCCAATTTTTTTTTGTGTTCCATTCCATTGTATTGTACCTTAATGCTACTGAAAACGATCGTCTCCAAGATACATTATATATATATAACTATATATATATATATAGTTATATATATAGTTATATATACTTATATACATATAATTCAGATCAAGTTTTAGAACATTCTGCCCTAAAAAGTTCCCCACCTGTCCTTTCCCAATCCTCCCTCCCATGCCCAGAAGGAGGCACTATTCTAACCCCCTTCACCTTAGATTCGTTTTGCCCACTCAAGAACTCCACGTACAGGAGATCACGGAGAGCATGCTTCCGTGTGCCCGGCTACCTTGGCGCCATGTTTGTTTCTTGTTTACTCTACTAGTGTTACCATTACCGTCTTGGATGTTTTCGTAGCTTTATTGAAAGGTAGTAATTAACATACAACAAACTGCACATACTGGAAATGTGCCATGTTATAAGTTTTGTTATATATGTACACCTGTGAAACAATAAAATGATCACCTGTGAAATGCGAAACGATCACTGCAGCCAAGACAAGCAACATGTTCACTAGCCAAGAGTTCCCTTCTGCCCCTTGCTCATCCAGGCAACCTCTGGTCTCCATTCTGTCGCTATAGATTGGTTTGCCTTTTCTAGAGTTTTATATAAATTAAATGTTACAGTAGGCACTCTGGGTCCGGTTTCTTTCGCTCAGAAAAATTCTCGTGAGAATCATCTGTGTCATTGCACGGTACCCATAGCCCATTCCTTTTTATTGCTGTGTAGCATTCCGTTGTATGGGTATAGCACAATTTTTAATACACTCCTAACGGAGCTTCGAATAACAATTATGGTACGAACATCTATGTAAAAGTGTTTGAGTGGATGGACGCTTTCATGACTCTGGTTACACCAAGAAAGGACTGGTTGAATCACATGGTAAAACACAGGGTTCTTTACTTTTTAAAAAGGTCCCGATGTGACTTTCAAAATACTTACAATATTTTACATTCCCACTGGCAGCATATGAGGATTCCAGTTGTGCCATATCATCTCCAAGACAACGTATGGGTAGTCGGTTGAAAAGCAGAAGCCTTGAATTTAGGTGAAGTTCCATGTATCAATTTATTTTTTTATATATCATGTTTTTGATTTCATAGCTAAAAAAATCTTCACCGAACTCAACTTCACAAAGATTTCCCTTATATTCCGGGAATTTCCTGGGGTTAGGCTGACCATTTCAGTTTATGACCCATCTTGAGTTAATTTTTTTATGTAGTGTGAGGTATGAAGTTGGTTTCATTTTTTGCTCATGGGTACTCAACCATTCTAGTAGCATTTATTAAAACCAATTCTTTCTACACTAAATTGCCTTTGCGCCTTGTAAAAAAGAACAGCGGACTATATTTGGGGGACTATTTCTGTACTGCATCCTGTTCCATTGATGTATCTGCATATCTTTATAGCAACACTACAGCGTTGGTTACTGCGACTACATAAATTATGAAATCAGGTAGTATCAGTTCTCCACTTTTGGTCTTGACTCTTCTAATTATTATGAATTTTTATATGAATTTTGGAATCATCTTGACAAGTTCTACAAAAGTCCTCTGAAATGTGAGATGGGTCCTGCATCTATAGATTGATTTGTAGCATATTGTTATCTTAAGTATACTGAATTTTCAACATACTCGCAATATATCTTTCCATTTATTTATGTCTTCATTAATTCATCTCAGCCATGTTTTCTCGTTTTCATTACATAGGTTTTTCCCATCTTTTGTCATATCTATACCTATGTTTTCTCATTTTTATGCCGTTGCAAGGGGTATTGTCTTTATTTGGACTTCCGATTTTTCTTGCTAGGATATAAAAATACACTTGATTTCTGTACATTCTACAATCTTCCTAAACTCATTTGCTATTCTAGTGGATTCCATTGGAATTTACACATAAATGATAATGTCTCCTGGGAATAAAGACAGTTTCATTCTTCACTTCTTAATCTGGAAAGAAATGAACTACTGTTACAACAACATGGATGAATCTCAAAATAATTATACAGAGTGAGAGAAGACAGACAAAATAAAACTCAACGTGTACTGTATTACTCCACTTATAGGAAATACAAGAAAATGCAAACTTATGTATAGTGACAGAAACAGATTATTCGTTGTCTAGGGCCAGGAAGCAGAGGGGTGGGAAGGGACAGCACAGAGAAATTACAGAGGTCATGCAGTCATGGCTTCACAAGTATAATAAGCATATGGCAAAACTTACCATTTGAATGTATTAAATATGTGTGATTTATTATATGCTAATTAGACCTTAACTATTTTTAGAATCAAAACAATGTTTATTAGTCTGGAGAAGATGTATATATTTTCTTTCCAGGCACTTGAAAAGACTACCAATATGGGTCCACTTTACTTTATTTACTTTTTAATTTTTTAATTTATTTTGAGAGAGAGAAAGAGCAAGCAGGGAAGAGGCAGAGAGAGAGAGAGAGAGAGAGAGAGAGAGAAAGAGAGAGGATCCTAAGCAGGCTCCGAACTGTCACCACAGAGCCAGATGCAGGGCTCAAACTCACAAACCACTGAGATCGTGACTTGAGCCAAATCAAGACTCCAAGGCGCTAAACCGACAGAGCCCCCCACCCCTCCCACCCCGGGCACCCCAGGTCTGCTTTACCTTAAAACGAATCTCCCATTTGGCTTGAATACAATCAGAGATAAACTGAGTTCTGTTCTAAATGCACATGCTTGCAAACTTGTGTTTGCAGACACTCACAGGAGACTGTTTCCGTGTTGTCACCCAAACATAGAATGCCAGCAGGCAAGCGCCACCACTTTGGGGTCCCAGGTTTACCTGTCTGTTCCCTGTCCCTTCCTTGTTCTTAAACCTTATTCTGAGGCACTGGCTTTGCAAAGTCAAGGATGCCATATGCGTCTGTATTGCTCAGATCACTATTAGAAACGGATCTCAGTGACTGAGGATTTTCTGTCCAACCAAGCATATTTTGTTGTTCCTCTGATTTGTTTTTTCCTCCTATATTTTCTTGGTAAGTTGCAAGATAAAATATCAGAAATATCTGACCATCTGTTCTCACCTTTTGAATAACAATGGACTTTGAGACCTAAAGTACTAACGTAAGAAAAAAATATGGCACAACTTTCTAAAATCGTTAAGTAGGGAGTGAAAACAGCAGGGATCCATGGTTCATTTGGGCATTTTTTGTGTGTATTTTTTAATGCCGTTTGCAAAGATCATGGCATCTTTGATGTCGAAGCCCTCATTACTTTCCGATCATTCCTTTGTGATCATATGTCTTAATTCAAAACTGTACTTTATTTTTCCATGCTTTCTCTCTTGGACACAAAGAATCATCCTCATACGAAATGCCAGAGGTTGAAAGCCAGAAGAAAGAAAGAAATGCTTGGCCCACGTAAAAGAGTAATAGCTACCATCACCACGTTCTTCCTTGTTACACGTAAACGACTTTAAGTGAAAATAAGGACATATTTTATTTCAAATCATGAGACTTTCCTTTGTCATCCAGAAAATGCTTTGACAATAGATTGATATTAAAATGGAAGTTCTGGTCACTGTCTGCAGAAAGGCGCTGGCAGTAGTAGGTGATCAATACTTTTTAAAATGAATGGATGGACGGACAACAACCATATTTTTAAAAAGACAAAAGAAAGATTTGATGGTGCAATGGGCGTCCTGTGGGAAGCATACGGCCTTTCTAGGAATAGATGAAGGTTCATATTTTTGTCTTTGCCCAGCCCTGTGCTAGATACTGGGGATAGACAGATGTGAGCCAAGTTGTCCCTAACCTGGAGGTGATTTACATTCGAGAATGGTGGGGAATAGCATGTTTGCGAGTCAAGGACTTGGTTGATGGTTTAGAAAAATGGCGGTGACTTTCCTATTCTATCATCTTGCTCCCTAAATGGAAGGCTGGCTGGTAGTCTGATGCACAGGGACAGTCAAAAATTTCCCTTTGTCCAGGTCAGAGAAGACCAGCCATTCATTTCCCCCGGGCGTCTCCCAAGGCCAGAAGGGGAAGCACTAAGCTTAACCCTGAGGCCTTAAAGCTCTCATAGGAAGTCCAAATTCTCCTGAAGTGGCTCATTTAAATTCTTCAGGTAACCCCCCTGAGTGGCAAATGTCAAAAGGCCTGTGGCTCATCAGTACCTGGTATGTGCGAAAGGTGAATTGTGGCACCCCTGGCCTATTTCTTGTGTAGTCAGCTTTCAATTTCGTTTTTTGAGACCAAACTCTAATCCTTACATAAGGGAACCCTCAACCCTGAGGTTGGCAGTGCTCTGGGTTTGGCTGAAAGGACAGGCTCCTTGTTTAGCTGCAGAACTTTCTGCACAAATTCTCAATCTTGGATATCTCTACAGCCTTCATCCCTCCCTCCGCATACCCCACCTGCTTTCCATCTTCCAGAAATCTGTTACAATCTCTCACCTGCGCTAAGAGATCTCCTCCTGCTCGACTTCTGTTTGTACAACCAGGGATGGAGATTTGCCACTTTGAGCTGGGATTCAGTTCTTCCACGTCTGACTTCTCTCACTGTCCCCTTTTATTTCTCTTCATGCGTTTAAGTTTTCAACTTTTGCTCTCTGCAATCACAGTGCCTTTCATTCCTAGCGAAGCTTTCTTATTTCTAGACTTAATATCGAAATCTAATTTTTTTTCCTGGAAATTCATAAGCAAGCCACAATTGTGTGTTGACCCACCAGGAAAAAAGAAAAGCAAATATTTGGTTTGGTTGAGACTCATTGATCTCTTTAAAGTAGAAAAAAAAAGTCTGTAGATGGTTCCATTATGTAGCCCCTGATGGGAAAGTGAGAAGTAACATTTTGTACCTTTGTATCTACATGCTTTCTATACCTGTCCTATAACTTCCTTCTCTTTCCTCTCATTCCTTCTTCACTGCTTTGCATGATGATTTTTGTATAATTTTATTTCTTAATTGTGTGCCTGCATTACCCTGATTAAAAAGAAAAGCTCAGGGGTGCCTGGGTTGCTAAATAAGTTAACCATCCAACTTGGGCTAAGGTCATGATCTTAGAGTTTGTGAGTTCAAGCCCCATCTTGGGCTCTGTGCTGTCAGCTCAGAGCCTGGAGCTTGCTTCAGATTCTGTGTCTTCCTCTCTCTCTGTCCCTACACCCCAATAAATAAATAAATATTAATTTTTTTAAAAAAAGAAAAACTTAGGGGCATCTGGCTCAGTCAGTTAAGTGTCCAACTCTTGACTGGCTCAGGTCATGATCTCACAATTCATGCATGGGTTCAAGCCCTGCATCAGGTTCCATGCTGACAGTGTGGGGCCTGCTTAGGATTCTCTCTCTCCCTCACTTTCTGCCCCTACCTGCTCTCACACTCACTCTCTGTCTCTCTCTCCCTCTCAAAATAAATAAATAAACTTTAAAAAAGAGGAAAGTTCAGATATGTAGAGAAAGCAAACACAGGCTATGCCTATAGGATGAGACATTTGGAAGCAGGTGCAGAACTTTCATTGGGCAACTCTTTCATCCATCTGGGCTGATCACTACCATGACAGAGATAAAGAGGAGAAGCAGTTTCTTCTATTCAAAAGTTGCTTTTTCTCTGCATGAGGGTACTTGATTGGTCAACTTCACTAAACAATGCTATAAGGATGGAAGGGGAGGGAGCAACTTTGTCCCGTACCCACATTTCCAGCCTGTTCATTATCTTCTCTTACTGAGAAGCCTGCCCCATGAATTTCAAACATGCTTACCACCACACTCCCACCCACAATCACGTAAGCCAACTTTGTGGAAGTCTGTCTGTCTGTCTGTATATCTATCTATCTATCTATCTATCTTTCTATCTATCTAATTTCCTTGGGGTTCCAGCATGGAGAATGAGTACAGAGCAATTACGTTACTGAGCCCCCATTAAACATCAGGTACTCTACAAAGTTCTTTACATGTATTTTCTCTATCTTCACGACAGAGCCAACATGTTACAAATAAGCTTGTTGAAGTTTAGGAAGGTTAAATCACTTCCAAGTCCTCAGAGAAGATTTGTGGCAGAAAGAGGATTTGAGACTGACTGACTACAAAGCCCACGGTTGTTTGCTTGTTTGTTTCTGTGTACCTGGAAACTTCAAAATTAAGAATATTTCTATATATCAGTCTCCAAAGTAATTCTTAAACCATCTGGGATAGTAAGACTTTGCATGCGTACATGCGTGTGTGTGTGTGTGTGTGTGTGTGTGTGTGTGTCAAATCTACCTTTCCCAACAGTCTCCTCATTCATCATATATTTATAGAGCAATTATTATACACTGTGTGTTGATAATTATGCTGGACTTTGCAAAGAATGAGGAAGAAACGCAGAATACAAACCCATGATCCTTCCCTTCCCAAAGTGATCTCTTTGGAGAACAGATCTGTTTGAAATAGGATCTACTTGGAAAGATGGAGCTTAACCAACAAAGGAAACAAGGAAACCATCTCAGACAATGGGTAGCAAGTTGCAAATTGAGGGGGTACAAATATTTTCTGACTTGAGAAAAAAACTCGATAAATTCTACTGTGCACTTACTCTGTGCAAGGAACTGGACTAAACACTTTACAGGTTTTGTTCTCACTCAGTCCTGACACAAACTCTAAGGCAGGTTTTCCAGTGCGTGTTTAATTTAGAGATAAGGAAACTGAGGTCAGAGAGCGTGCCTTGCTATCAATGTGAGAGACGTATTGGAGTGGTAATTTTGTGGGACCTAATATTGAGTTGCATGAAATGAGGGGAAGAAGGAAGCAAAACAATCCAAAAAACATTCCCAGAAGGAACAAATTTTCAAACTCTAGACTGCAGTTAGTGGACTGAACATTCTGTATGTATATCTTAAACATATACCTTTTTCTGGAAGAGTTAGTGGCCATCTTCAAATTTATTGTGGCATTTGTATGATTATCTGTTTAAAATGTGTTTATTTACATTCAAGTTAGTTAACATACAGTGTGGTATCGGTTTGAGGTGTAGAATTCAGTGTTTCATCATTTACATACAACACCCAGGGCTCACCCCAGCAAGTGCCCTCCTTAATGTCCATCACCCATTTAGTCCATCCCCCTACCTCATACCTCTCCAGCAACCCTAGTTCATCCTCTGTAGTTAAGAGTCTTTGAGGGTTTGCCTCCCTCTCTGTTTTTATCTTATTTTTCCTTCCCTTCCCCTATGTTCATCTGTTATGTTTCTTAAATTCCACATATGAGTGACATCATATGAAATCATATTTATCTTTCTCTGACTGACTTATTTCACTTAGCATAATACACTCAAGTACCTTCCAGATTGTTCCAAATGGCAAGATTTCATTTTTTGATTATATAAATATATATACATATATATGTCTTATATTATATTATATTATATTATATTATATTATATTATATTATATTATATATCTTTTTGATTATATATTATATATATATATATATAATATATATATATACATATATACACCACACCTCCTTCGATTCATTCATCATTCATTCATCATTCGATGAATTCATCATTCGATACCCATTCATCATTCGATGGACATTTGGGCTCTTTCCATAATTTGGCTATTGTTGATAGTGCTGCTATAAACATGGGGGTGCATGTGTCCCTTCAAGTCAGCATCTTTTGTAGCCTTTGGATAAATACCCAGTAGGGCGATTGCTGGTTGTAAGATAGCTCTATTTTTAAGTTTTTGAAGAACCCCCATAGATTATACAAGCTTAGGAACTCTAATTTCATCTTTTTGTGTGTATTAGTTTGCTAGGGCTCCCATTGCAAAGTACCACAACTGAGCAACTAGGAAACATACATGTATTCTCTCACACTTCTGGAGGCCCAAAGTCCAAAATCATGATGGTAGCAGGACTGGTCCCCTCCAAGGGTTGTGAAGAAGAATGTGTTCTAGGACTCTCACCTGGCTTCTGGTGGTTTGCTGGCCATCTTTGGCATTCCTTGGCTTGGAGATGCATCGCCCTGATCTTTGCTTTCATCTTCACATGGCCTTCTATCTGTGTGCATGTCTGTGTCCAAATTCCCCCATTTTATTAGGGCATTGGTTATAGTGGATTAATCCACCCTTCTCTGATATGACCGTATCTTAATAAATTACATCGGCAATGATCCGATTTCCAAATGATGTCTCCATCTGAGATGATGGGGGGAGGACTACATCATATGATTTTTCTGAGGGAGAACACAAGTCAACCCATAACACTGTGCTTCAGAAAAGAGCTGTTGAATTTTTAATGATTTTAAATGAATTTAAATGATTTTAAAATGTTTTTAAATGATCGCACAACACCTAAGCGATGGATGTCCTCAACTAGGTCCTTAGCATTATTACTAATGAACAGCAGCATTAATCACCAATATTTATTTAGGACTGGTGTGTTCTTGTCACTATTTTCATTGAGTCATTAACAGTGGATCTGGTTTAATAGGTTTCTCTTCCTTTCGACCGTCAGCCTTGCCTCCGCGGGTGAGTGCTCTAGAGCTCAGGGAAAGCGCGGCATCACCAAATGTTTCAACTTGGAAAGAATCTCGTGGATTAACTCTTAATAAATCACTAAATGGCCTTTAGAAAAGCACACTTTTAAGCAGAAAGCTCAGGTGGCTTTCCAGTCTAGGACCCTATGGAGCTGTTGGAATAAATTGGAAAATAGGGTTGAGAACTGGCCATCCATTGTTTTGATATTTGATTGTTTATCCACCACCATCCTCCTAGGGCAACCATCCCCTTTCACCTGCCCCTGCCCCTAGTAATAGACAATGAATCCATTTCTTTACTGCCAGTGGTAGCACCTCTTGGGACAAGGGCAAACGCTACTCAAGGTCTGGAGGAGAAATCAGTTTTTCCCCATTGGGATTTTGATATGATGGCTCAATGCGATGAGTAGTATCTATCTGGTAAGTGCCCACATTAGAGTGCAGAGTAAAGCTGTGGCTAACACATGCTTGAGCAGGTTGAAAAACTGGTCTGTGGGGGTGCCTGGGTGGCTCAGTCGGTTAAGCATCAGACTTCGGCTCAGGTCATGATCTCATGGTCTGTGAGTTCAAGCCCCGTGTCGGGCTCTGTGCTGACAGCTCAGAGCCTGGAGCCCATTTCGGATTCTGTGTCTCCCTCTCTCTCTGACCCTCCCCTGTTCATGCTCTCTCTCCGTCTCAAAAATAAATAAATAAATGTTAAAAAAAAAAATTAAAAAAAAAAAAAAGAAAGAAAAACTCGTCTGTTACTCTTCTGAAGGTAGAGAAGAGATAGGCAAAAAGAGGCAGAGACAAGAGAGGACATAATCCTAGAGAGATGGAAGAAGGAGACTTGCTTCCCTCCATGCTCACTGGCAATGGCCGCCATAGACCAGTTAAGCCATGCCTTTAGGCTCCACCATACCCAGATTGCCTCATAGGTAATGCCCCTTATCACTACATTAGTTTGGTATTGTTTCCATGGCTTCCAACCACAACAGATGTTTAGTGCAAATCCCTCATTTCACATTCAAAAGCATTTACTGAGTGTCTACTATCTGCCTCTTCTCCCTGGGGACTCAAAGGCAACGCAGCACTGGGGAACTTCCGGTAAGAACCAAATCAATAATCAGAGAACCATGAGCAATTCTGTGAAGACCTATTAGAAGCTGCTACGGAAGCATAGAAAAGGAGAATTTCCTTGCACTCAGGAGTCTAGGTGGGACCTCTAAGAAAGGGATATTGTATTAGAGGTTGCTGTGTTTTGTGCTTGATGGCTTCATCATTTTTGTTTATGTTGTTTCGCTTTTGGGACTGAGTAGGCAATTGCTCAATGAACGGGAGAGAAAGTGCATTCTTGGCAAGGGGAAGAGCACGCGTTAAGGTTCAGAGGAGCAAAATGTCAGGATGAGCGAAGGAGCTGCAGACAGTTCCTATTTCTGCAACGTCATGTGCACGTGAGTGGTGCTGGAGGAGAAGCCAGACAGGTCTGAAGGAGAAAAGGGATGTTGTGAGCTTTGTCCTGAAACTAAGGTGGGGGAGACTGTCCAACAGTGAGCTACGCAAGGGCAGGATTGGCTTCGCGGTCGGGAAGGCTGATTTTGGCCAAGTATGCGGGATCATTCCAAGGGCGTGTTGGAGGAAATGAGACAAGTTGGGAGGTTAGCCCGGTCATCCAGCTGAGGAAAGATACAAGCCTGAACTGCCCTCTCTCTCTCCCCGTCCCAGGCTCTCTCTCTCTCTGTCTCTCTCTCTAAATAAATAAATAAATTTTGAAACGACTACAGTAAACAAACAAAACTGCTCTCTGCTCTGCCCTTCCCTCTTCCTATTGGGACCCCACTGGTCCAGATACCCACTTGTTCTCTTCTGCATCCCACAGGGTGCAGAACGTGAGGGATGATCTACGATTGATCCTAATCATGATTGGCTTATTCCCCTGTAAGGGATGGTTTGGGAAGGGACCCTTAATTTAAGTCATCGTGATTTTACTTTGTTTTGCTCTAATGACTTTGTAAAGAAAAGCATGCCTGAAAGTGCCAGCAGTGGTTTTTCCTTTGTTCTCGTAAAATCTGTTTTAAGGAAGTTTTTGAGTCTCTAAAAGGGAATCAATGAAATAACTGTGTTCAAGATGTAGACATCTAGACTGCGTTTAAAATACGTATTAAAAAAGTGCTGAAGTCACTCATCCTGAGCTTATTATGTTTTGGAGGGTGATTGAGAGAACTTAGTGTATATAACGTGACTTCCGCAGCTCTTCCATATCTGGGGTGGGGGAAAAAAAACTGTTCAAAATGTGTCAATTCTCTCCAGGCAAGGCTACACTTTACAAATGCCAGGTAGCTGGTGATGTGTTAAACTAAGACGGGATTGTGGGGGTTATTATGAGGGGGCAGAGGAGGGGTGGAAGGAACCAGGGATCAGCATCTACTAGGAAGAGACAGGTAGATAAATTGAGTTTTACTGTCTTTTGACTTTTCATATCTTCCATTGCAATAACAACAAAACAGACAAAAAAAGAATGTTTCCATCAGGCAGAAAGATGCATTTACATTCATAGAAACATACTCTAAATGTCAAGAAATGGTAAATGAGGAGTCCTAGGCCCCCTACCCTCCTTGCCAAGAAAGGTAATCAGCTATTCCCACCTGGTCTGGGGAAAAGCAGCAAGGTTTCATTTTTAAGGAATATAAAAGAGGGTGCCTCATACCCCCATCAAAATGCATTCTTATTCTTGCAGGCGCTCATTTGGATTGTGTTTTTACATGGCCGCGGTGAACACCATCGGCCTTTCTTCCCAATGCAGCTCAAAGAGTAGAAAAGCTCCTGTCCCTGAAGATATCTGTGGCACCCAGAATGATGGAAAAAAAAAAAAAGAAGTGAAATTCAAGGTATTGAAGATGAAGCCACAAAGAGGTATAAAAGAAAAGGCAGGCATTAGAAAACTCACTCCAGGGGGCTGAAAGCAAAAAGAGGGAGACAAAAATCTATTACAACAAAATAATAAAGTCTTTTTTAAAGTTTAAGGGGAAAATCATCTTGTTTTGTGAAAAGATGGCGAGACGTGTTCATTGATCTTTTTAAGAGACAACAAAAAATTGGCCGTCAACTGAATAAAAGAAAATGAAGTTCCATTAATACAATCTGTCGAAAGACAACTCGGATAAATTGATCAATGCAGTACAAATCATTTCTAACCTTTCCCCCTATTTGGAGAGGATGTTTTTTCAAGAGAGTAAACAACATACATCATCAACTTCAAGTGCTTTTTAGATGGCTTTTCCAGCAATAATGGAAATGGAGAATTTCTGGAACTAAGCATGTAATGCTTTCTTTATTATTATCAGTCCAAAGAATATCAATACATTTGGAGAGATTGGGACATGAATTTTTTTCTCTTGGAAACTTTCAGGTTGTAGTTTCTCTCTTGATTTCTTTTTAGTCTGCTTATTAGAAAACATTAATGTATACGCCATAGTGGCTCCATTATTGAGTCCAGGACCCGCCATTAAAAGGACCATCAAGTTGCAAAGATAATCACATTGTTTACAGATCACCATACTGAAACTTTTTGAAAAAAGTGGCTTTTCTTCTCAACCTTTTTCTCCTCAGTTTGAAGGAAGAGCAAAAGCAAAGGAAATATTTTTCATTTGTTTCTCTTCCCTCCCTCCTATCAAATGAATAACTAAACCACACCCCCCAGTTTAAAAATAACCTATGTAAAATCTATAGTATAGAGTGTCTCACATACTTTCTAATGCCTTATAGTAGAAGTTTTTGTTTCATTTTATTTTATTTTAACACACATCATTGATTATGCATAATTTATTGTAAACCAGAAGATTTAGGGAGTTCAATGATTATATGGAAATCTGTTTGGTATAATGCATCCCAAACAAGTGATAAGGAAAGAGGTTTCAGAGGATGGGGACTAATATGAAATCTATATTTACAAAATACTGACACATTTTCTTTAAGACTGTGTAGTTACTGACCTGTTTTCAGGTAAGCAGAAATTCAGAGCGTTCACCGTATTTCCACACAGAAATGATGACGTTGATGTTATTTCTGGGTGTTTGGCTCCCTATAGACTGTTCAACGTGCAAAACACGATTTTAAGTTCTGTTTTTTAGGCGGGTTTTAGGTTAGTTATAACAGGCCCACAAAGATTCCATATTACATATACAGAAATTTCTCCCAGAGAGGCCTTTCGTCAACCTAAAGCAAAACAAAAAACAAACAAACAAACTACCAAAATGAATAAACATATCTGTGCACAGACATGGGGCAAAGGGAAAAAAATGCGGAAGGTCAAGGCCTCCGCTGCTGCTGCTGCTGCTACTGACTGAAATACTGCTCTTTAGGCCCTGGTAGAATTACCCTTTAGGGTACTTCTGTCAACACCTGCGGGGGGGGGGGGGGGGGGGGAGGGAGGGGGAGGGAAGAAGGGGGAGGGGAGAAGGGGGCAGAACACACTTTACAGATACTTCAGTGAATTCAGCACTCTCCACCTCTGAAGCAAGAATTGTTGCAGGAATCACAGGTCCCTTTCCTGGGTAAAGTGGCATCCTTAGGGTCAGGGTGACAGTCACCTAAGGTCCAACAACAAAGGTGGAGGTGAATCATCTGACGTGCTAGTCACATAAAGCAGTGCAGTTTCGCAACTTGCTAAATATTTCCGGCACACTTCTTCTTCTTTTTCTTTTTTCTTTCTTTTTTTTTTTTTTTTGTCTGCTGAGGTAGAATGAGAAAAAAACAGAGAAGAGACACGGAGGTGTATAAATTCATAGTTAAATCAGAGGAAAAAGCATGATTTACTAAACCTTCTTGGAATGATAGGAAATATATTCTGTGAAACTGAAGGGTCAGCCTGTCTATCGAAAGTCATTTGCTCAGCCGAGTAAGTTTTTTGCAGAAGATTATTGTCCAACATAAAGTTTGGGCACTGTTTCAGTCTTTTTTTTTTTTTTAATGCTGCTACAGGAGACCTTTATAATGTATGCTAGATGCACCAGCATATTGAAACCCTGGATGAATTACTGTCTTGTCTTTCCTTTGTGGAGGTGTTTTATACCCAGGAAGGGGCTGGAAATTCTTCCATCCCATTTGTTATAGAAAAGAGGGAAATGACCTATCATTTTAATTTTTGTCTATACTATTCAAAGTGTTAGGCTAAACGCATTTGAGGCTTTGGGGAAGTAAATCAGCATGAAGCGGTATGATAGGATAAATATTAAATGGAAAGCACTTCCTGATTGATTTTTTTCACCATAGACCATGGGCTCAAGTTCTCCCTCGGCTAGCATCTGGATCCTGGTTAGCAGGCCACAATTCATGCTCCGTCTGTCAGAACCTCTGCCCCCTTCTCTGTCCACCTTACGGTTTTATATCACGACAGCATCCTAAAGGCATTTCCGTATGGACAAAACTCAATATATTGTAACATGTGCTCATCTGGTTATTTACCTGGGAAGCACACACGCCTCTTCTTGACACTGTTTTTAGATCTTGTTCGAAAATGGAACAAAACGTTTCTACCAGAAATGGATGCACGGGGAGTTTCATAATTTATTCCATTTCTTTTTGTCCATTTCTTTATTTGTGTTTGTTTAGTGACACCAACTTACCAAATTTATGTAGCTGTCACATCTCAGGTAAATTCGTAGAAGTTAAAGGGAGAAATATGTGAAAAGGAACATGACCCTGGAAGATTCTGATTCAACGACCATGTGTTTTATAAAGCTGGGAAAGATTTAAAGAGAGAGGAATCTAAGCCTGGAAGATTCTGCAGGAAAAAAAATGATGAATTATTATTTATTGAATGCCTCCATTGTGCGAAGCATTGTGCCAGGCACTTAACATGCACTATTGCATTTAGTCTTTATACCATTCCTGTGAATTGGAATTGGGCTTGATCCCTATTTTAAAGAGGAGGCAATTCTGTCTTACTGAAGTCAAATAACCCATTTAAATAGTTAGGAAATGGCAGGCAGGGCCCAGGTTTGGACCAGATGTATCTGATTCCACTGTGGGGGCTAAGAACTACAATGGCATGTCTTCAATTGTGTGTGTGTGTGTGTGTGTGTGTGTGTGTGTGTGTAGTGATAAATATATGCATGGTATGTACATGCATGCATACATAAATGCATATACTGTAAAACATTGGGTTTGCGAGCATAATTCGTTTCGGAAACATGCTTGTAATCCAAAGCACTTGTATATCAAAGCGAATTTCCCCATAAAAAATAATGGAAACTCAGATGATTCATTCCCCAACCCAAAAATATTCATATAAAAATGATTACGATACCGTAATATAATACAAAATAATAAAGAAAATACAAAATATAAAGAAAAATAAATTAACCTGCACTTACCTTTGAAAACCTCCATTGCTGGTATGAGGGAGACAAGAGAGACAGAGGGGTTATTGAATAGGACGACTTCCACTATCACTAATGGATGCTGACTACAGTACAGTATTAATAAAGTCTCGTCATATACTGTACTTAATGTAACTGGCCATAAGGCGGCAGAGAAAAGAGTCTATGTCTGAGACAGCCTGACCTACAATGAAGAAAAGGATTCCAAAGCTTACTCTTGGATGGAAAAGTAAAGGACTGTCCACAGCTGCTTCGAAGTGACAGAAAATACACGAGTGCCCGTTGTGGGCACCTTCCAAGGTTCTGAAAAATCACTGATTTCTGCCAAAGACCGTGGCCTGAGGAGCACCCAGGCATGGGAGATGATCACCCACAATCCCACAGTGAGAGAAAGAGAGAAACAGAGGGAGCGAGAGAAACCGTTGGCTCAGTGGTGATCATGTGACATAGCAAAACCCCAAGGGAAGAATGAGCTTGGAGCAATTGGGAGAAGGACAATGTAACTGAATACAGGGATCCAGAAAAGAAAGAAAAGCTGAATCTGCAGTGGAAGCTGGAGTCAGATTTTATGATCCTTTAGGAGTTTCACTTTCTTTTAAGTTTATTTATTTATTTTGAGAGAGACAGACCACAAACCAGGGAGGCGGGGGGAGGGGGGGGCAGAGAGAGAGGGAGAGAGAGAATCCTAAGCAGGATCCACACTGTCAGCACAGAGCCCCACGCAGAGCTCCAACTCATGAACCCTGAGATCATGACCTGAGTAGAAACCAGTCATCGGGTGCTTTACCAACTGAGCCACCCAGGCGCCCCCAGAGTTTCACTTTTTTTAATTTTGGGGACAGAGAGAGACAGAGCATGAACGGGGGAGGGGTAGAGAGAGAGGGAGACACAGAATCGGAAACAGGCTCCAGGCTCCGAGCCTTCAGCCCAGAGCCCAACGCGGGGCTCGAACTCACAGACCGTGAGATCGTGACCTGGCCGAAGTCGGACGCCTAACCGACCGACTGTGCCACCCAGGCGCCCCTCACTTTTTTTTTTTAATGTTTATTTACTTTGGAGAGAGAGAGAGCAGGGGAGGAGCAGAGAGGGGAGACACAGAATCCGAAGCAGGCTCCAGGCTCCAAGCCATCAGCACAGAGCCTGATGCGAGGCTGGAACTCACGAACCGTGAGATCATGACCTGAGCCAAAGTCGGATGCCCAGCCCTCTGAGCCACCCAGGTGCCCCCAGAGTTTCACTTTTAATTGAAGTGTGATGAGAGGCCATTCGATATTTGAAAGAAGAGGAGTGGTGTGATGTGATTTGCAGGTCTTCAAAATCACTCTCTGCCACGTGTACCAATCATTCTGATGAAAAATTCTCCTATGTGATAAGAGAATGACAATTCCACCACTCTATTTCCACATGGTAATCAAATATGGAATTTTTACCAACTCTGAGACTATTCTAAACACAGGAATTGTCTTTTAAAACATTCTTCTGGGGACGCTTGGGTGGCTCAGTAGGTTAAGCGCCCAACTCTTGGTTTCGGCTCAAGTCATGATCTCACAGGTCCTGGGTTCGAGTCCCATGTGGAGCTCCCCAGGAGGCAACACGGAGCCTGCTTGGGATTCTCTCTCTCCCACTCTCTCTGCCCCTCTCCCATTCCTGCTATCTTTGTCTCTCTCAAAATAAACTAAAAAACAAATTAAATAAATAAAACATTGTTCTGTTAAATACTAGGGAAGGGAATATAATTTATTCTCCAAATTCCTAGCCTAAATTAGGGCCTCACCCAAAAGATATATGGAGTGACTTGGGTTCTAAATTTCCAAATGTATCTACCATTTTTTCAGACATGTTAGAATAGCTACACTCTACCTAAACCTGAGTTTCTCATTTAATGTAATGCAAAAAACAAATGTCCATTTACTCAACTTTCATTAGTACATTGATGGTTTCCCCATAAAGATATTTTGAACAAGTCACTGTCTCTTAATTTTATTTTTAGTGTTCAATGCAACTGTATAGAAATATAATTAATTTTATATATTACTAATGTATCCTGCAACCTTGCTGAAATAATTATTAGTTCTAATATTATTTGTGTGAATTTCTTAATTTTTTTCTGTACACAAGATGATGTCATCAGCTAATACAGACAGTTTCACTTCTCCTTTTCTAACATGGATGGCTTTTATTATTATTTTTTTTCTCCCCTGATGTGTTGGCTGGAAACTCCAGTACATTCTAAATACAAAAGGTGAGAGTGGGTATCCTTGTCTTGTTCCTGATCTCAGGGGACAAGAATTCTGTCTTTCACCACTAATTTTCACATTAATTAGGCTGGTCATCAATGTCTTTCATCCGTGTGAGGAAGTTCCATTCTATTCCTGTTTGTGGATACTTCTTATCATGAAAGACTGTTGGTTCTTGCTGAGTGCTTTTTCTCTATCTATTTAGATAACGCTATGATTTTGCTTTTTGTTTTACTAATACAGTACACTACTCTGATTGATTTATAATTATTTTTATGTTTCAGGATTTAGTTTGCTGGTGTTTTGTCGAGGACGTTACACCTATATTTCTAAGAAATATTGGCTTATAGATTCTTTTCTTCTGATATCTTTTTTTGATTTTGGTAGCAGAATAATACTGGCCTCCTAGAATTATTTGGGAGGTGTTCTCTCTTTTCTATTTTCATGAAAAGTTTGTAAGTATTGGTGTTAAAACTTGTTGAAACATTTGGTGGGATTCACCAATGATTTTATCTGGGCCTGGGCTTTGTGTGGGTTTGGGGGATCTTTTGGTTACGAGTTCAATGTATTTACACAATATAATGCATTTATGTTCCCTATTTCTTTCTGAGTCAGTTTAAGTAAGTAGTATCTTTCTAAGCATTTGTTCATTTCATCTGTGTATCTAATCCTACAATTGTTTATACCATTCTCTTTGAATTGTTTTTATATTTGCAAGAATAGCAGTAAGGTCCCCTCTACCATGTCTGGGTTTAGTTATTTGACTTTCTGTTTTCTCTTTGTCACTCCAACTAATGTTTTGTCAGTCTTACTGATCTTTTGCAGGAATTAATACTTGGTTACATCAATTATTTTTATTCCTTTTTTCCTGTGGTTTTATTTTTTCTTTTATCTTTATTACTTTCTGCCTTCTATTTGCCAAATTTTTAGTTTGTTCTTTTTCTACATTTTTAGGCAGACATTTAGATTATTCACTTGAGATCTTTCTTCTTTTTTTTTTTTATTATGGTCATTGATAGCTATAACTTTCCCTCAACACTGTTTTTAGTTACATCCCATTCATTTTGGTATGCGTTGTTTTCAATTTATATCAAAGCATTTGCTATATTCCCTGGTGATTTTTATCTCTCACTTCTTGGTTAGTTAGTAGTGTGTTCTTTAATTTCCATATACTTGTTAATTTCCCAAATATCCTTCTATTATTAATTTCTCCTTTCATTTTATTGTGAGCTGAGCAAATACTTTTTGTATTAATTTAGATTTTTTTTTTAAATACTGAGACCTACTTTTGTAAGTAAGACTTACAAAAGACTTACTTTTGCATACAAATGTATGCAGCCTAACATTTGCATATCCTGGAGAATGTTCCATGGGAACTTGAGAAGAATGTATATATTGTTCTTATTGGATGTAGGTTTCTATGAGTTGTGGTTAGTTTATGCTGTTGTTCAATTTGTTCATCCATTTATTTTTTGTAACTGCTCAATCCATTATTGAAAGTGGGGGAAAGTGGGGATTAAAGTCTCCAAGTACTATTATCGAATTGTTTGTTTTTTCTTTTTTTAAAAATGTTGATTTATGTATTTTGAGAGAGAGAGAGAGGGAGCACATGAGCTTACAAGGGGCAGAGAGAGAGAGGGAGAGAGAGAATCCTAAGCAGGCTCTGTGCTATCAGCACAAAACCGGACATGGGGCTTGATCTCACATGACTTGAGACAAAATCAAGAGTCAGACGCTCAACTGATGGAGCCCACCCAGGTGTCCTGGATTGTCTGTATTTTCTTTCAATTCTGTCAATATTTCTTCCATTATTTGGGAGCTCTGTTACTAGGTTCATACATATTTATAATTGTTGTATCCTTCTGATGGATTTACACTTTTATCATTATAAAATATCTGTCTTTACCTGCAGTAACATTTTGTGAATCATAGCCCTCTTTTCTAATATTAGTATAGCCATTGCAGCTCTTTGTGATTTTAGTTTGCAGGTTGTTTCAGACTGTTTTCATCTTTGAATCTAAAGTGTGTCTCTTATATCTCAAATCTGACAATGTTTCCTTTTGATTGGAGTATTTAATCCATTCACATTTAATGTTATGACATGGTTGTTTTTACTTCTGCTATTTGGCTTTTTGTTTTCTATATGTCTTATGTATTTTTCCTTCTATTCACCTTTTTTGTCTTATATTAAATGAACGTTTTCTAATATGACATTGAAAATATCTTAATGATTTTTAATTATAACTTTGACTTATCTCCTTAGTGGTTGCTCTAGAGCTTACACATCTTAATTCATGAGAATCTACTGATTTAGTTCCAGTGATATATCAAAACTTCGCTTCTGTATAGGTCAATTCCCTCCCTTAGCTTTTGTGCTATTGCAGTTAACACAAATTATGTATTTATATTTTACAACCCCCACAATACAATGATATAATCATGATATTTTATGCCTTTCAAAAAAAAAGAAGAAAGAAAAGAAAGTATACATCTATTTTGCTATATTAATTTTATTTACCCTTCCTGGTTCTCTTTATTTGTTCCTTGTACTTGAGTTCCTGCCTGGTGTCATTTCCTCACTCCAGTATAACTTTATTCCCACCCATGTCTCTGTGATCTTATTATTAAATACATTACATTCATATATGTTATAGTCTCAACGATATAATTGTTTGCATATTGATTTACAATTGCTTTTTAAGTGTTAAGAGAAGGAAGGAGAAAAAATAGAAGACTCTTGTCTTTTGTAATTGCCTACATATCTTTTGTATGCTCTTTGTTTTTACCATGTGAATTTGAAATACTGAGTGGTGTTACCTGCTTTTAGTCTGAAGAACTTTTTTTTAGCACTTATAAGGCACTGGAAACAGTTATCTTGGGTTTTATCTGGTCTACAAAACATTTACTTCACCTCCATGTGTTGGATAGATGACACTTGGCAGACAGTTACTTGTACTTTTAGTACTTTGACTATGCTCCCCCACTGTTTCTGACCTCCATTGTTTCTGATGGAAAGTCAGTCATTGATCACAGTGGGATCTCCTTGTACATGATTCCTTTATCTCTTACCACTTTCGACTTTTTATTTTCGCTTTGGCTTTTAATATTTTGACTATTATATGTTTGGATGTTGATGGATCTCCTTGCTTTTATCCAACTGAGAGCTCATGGCTCTTTTTGGATATCAAATCTATTTGGATTTGATAAGACTAATGTCTTCAGCAAATTTTGGAAGTTTGCATCCATCGTTTCTTTGAAGGCTTTCTCTACTGCTTTCTCTTTCTCTCTCCTCTACTTCTGGTACTTCCATTATGAGTATGTCAGTACATTTATTGTTGTCTTATATTTTTAGAGGCCCCATTTGTTGTTGTTGTTGTTGTTGTTGTTTCCATTCCCTTTTCTCTATTCTTCAGGTTGCAAGATCTCTATCGAATCTGTCTTCAAGTTTGCTGGTTCTTTTCTCTGCCTGCTCATATTTACGGTTGAGCCCTGCTAGTAAACTTTTTATTTCAGCTATCACACTTTTGATGCCAAAATTTCCATTTGATTATTTTCAAACATTTCCTTTATCTTTACTGATATATGCTATTTCATAAGTTATTGTCTTCGTACAATCTTTTACTTATTGAAGAATGGCTTCCTTTAGTCTTTGAACCTATGTATAAGAATTGCTTTCAAATGTGTGTCTAAATCCACCAAATGAACCTCTTCCAAAGCATTTTCCATTGCCTGTTTTTTTTTCTTCTTTGTGAATGACAGTTTTCTGTTGCTTTGTAGGCTTCATTTTGTTGTCATTGACAATGAACAATTTAGAGGCGCCTGGGTGGCTCATTCCGTTAGGCGCCGGACTCTTGAGTTCGGCTCAAGTCATGATCTCATGGTTCATCAGATCAAGCCCCACATTGGGCTCTGTGCTGGCAGCATGGAGCCTGCTTGGGATTCTCTCCCCCTCTCTCTATCTCTCTCTGTCTCTGTCTCTCTCTCTCTCAAAAATAAACAAATACACATTTAAAAAAAGAAAACAAACAATTAAAATATATATTCTAACAACTCCATATACTGATTCCCCTCACCCACACATGCCAGAAGTGGTTGTTATTTTTTGATTGGTGGTTTGCTTATTTCTTTAGTGACTTTGCTAAACTACTTTGCCAAATCTATTTCCCCTATGGTATGAAATTTCTGATATCCCCACTCACACTTTAACCCTTATTTTTCCTTGCCATCTGACTGACTGGACATTGCTCCTGGGTCAGCATAAACCACTTATTCATCAAAGACTATATTTACACCCACTTGGTCAGATGAATTTTACCTTTAACCATCGGATATGTGTGTGGCTTGGAGGCTGCTATCACAGTCCAGACTGTTTGCTTGTTTACTTATTTACTTACTTAACCTATGTTTAGCCAGTGGCTCGGAGCTTAGAGTCATCCTCTGATTTCTTCTGAAAAGGCACAACCTTGAGCATGCACGCAGTCTTCCAGATTACCAGGAACTTTTATATCTGCGTTCCTAGGATCTACCCTTCGGTCAGAATCAGTTAGTGTAGAGCCCATTGGCTCAAAAGTTGTACTTAAGCATTTTGTGTCAGTGAGGCCCTGTGTTGGGGATGCTGCAAGTGGCCTGAGAAACGCTTTCAAGGACTCCTTCATCTTCTGCACTGATCCAAAGTAGAGTACCTGGAGTTGACCTTCTCTAACATGGAGCTCGGGGAAGGAAGTGGCACGAAGGGAGTAGGTGGAGGCTCCAGAACCATAGACTCTCACTCTTCTTGCTGATTGAAAATCTCATTGTTGATTCTCTTGAATGAGTATCTGTCCATCTGCTGTATGCCCATAGGACACCTCCTGTAAACTACAAATAATAGTTTCCTTATAATTTTCACCAAGTTAATGACCGTGTTGCTGGGTAGAAGGTCCAATGAGCTTTCACTCCACCGTTTGAGAAATAACGAATCACTGGTACTGTTTTCTTACTATAGCATTGGTCTCTGAAGCTAGGTTCGGGTGGCACCGAGGAGCTCCGCTTGAAAGCGTGCACATGAAATCATTGCTTTATGCACTTTATTCCGTTTTTGATTTATTGAACGTGCTGCAAGAGGACTCCAAGAGCACTGTTTCAACTATGGCTGTCGCTTCTAAGAAAAGCCCGAATCATTGCTTGGCTGAATCAGTCACTAATTTCTTGCACTCCATATGTCAAGAGAAGCCAAACCTTCCATCTAGAGGCTGGTACATGAGTACCTTGAGCTGAAGGGGTCTGAAATTCTTAATGAGGGGCATATTCCTTTTGGATGATGGCAAAGCTATCAATTGAACCTGTTATTTGAGGGGAGCAAAAGTCTTGAATAATGGGAGAGAAAGCAGATCAGTTGAACTTAGTTTGAAATCCAAAGACACTAAGCTATTGTTTTTAATTTTTTTAATGTTTATTTTTAAGAGAAAGAGAGCATGAGTAGGTGAGTGGCAGAGAGAGAGAGGGAGACACAGAATCCAAAGCAGGTTCCAGGCTCTGAGCTGTCAGCACAGAGCCCCGTGTGGGACTCAAAACCAGGACTGTGAGATCATGACCCGAGCCGAAGTCAGATATTTAACTTACTGAGCCACCCAGGCACCCCTACACTAAACTGGTTTTACACTAAACTCTCTTCTGATTTTCTGATACCTGAAGTGCCTCTGATTCTTTGAAGCAGTGAATCCCAGAGGAGCTACAAGACAGCATTTCTTGCTAAATTACATTCTAGAGTATCCTTGCAATAAACACCTATTACCAAAGGCAATCCATGTGTGTCTCTTTCCTGGAACCTTAAAGAGCCCGGCTATATATCTTGCATTTCCTACGGAGAATTATCCCCAAACATCTATGATGGTTTGAACAAGATGAAGTTTCCATTCTAACTACAAATGAATTTGCATTGTTCAGGTTATATAGCTAACTTATGGTTCCCTGACTCTTGCTTTTGAGGGCTTTTTTGTTTAATTTAATAGAAAATCCAATTATTATGTAAATATAAACATAGCATAATTGCCACAAACAAGTGAGCATAACAATGAACTGATGGAGCTTCTGGAGCTAAAGGAACCTGTGATTTATGAGTGTCTCTCAGGTATGATTGATAGACAGTTCACAGAAATGTTTTTAGGCATTTCTACCCGACACAAGGTTCATGGTTTTGCTTTCTGACCATCCGCGTTAATGCATGTCAGTGAAGGAAAGTTGCTTTGGGAGGGAATGTATCCCAAATTCATTTTCATTATTTGCCTAACTTATTAAAGAATGAAGCTACAAACATCATTGTTTAAAGTGTCTCCCTTTAAATTTTTTCCAGCAGATGTTTATGTAGGGAGAATGCTGGGTGATCTCTCTTGGCAAGACACAAAAGTGACGTTTCTTGAGGGTTCCAGTTGAAAAATTTGTCTTTGGCATGGTGTGTTTAAACATCTGCAGGAGGAAAATCTTCTTTATGATCCCGCTAACTTGGGGAAAAGCAAAGTACGCAGCCCCTTAATTTCTGGAATACTCTTCCATGGAGTGGAAAGTTTCCAACATTAGTTTTCTTTGGTAGAGTTTCTTTGTGTGACTTTTAAATTCCAGAGACAGAGTATTGTCTTCTTTAAACACCAACAGCTTCCTTAATTAACAAGAGAGAAGCTAGCAAGCATAAATCTACAATTCTGTTTTCTCCCCGGATTACCGATTATCTATACATTTTCGCTCTATGCCTACTATCATTTTAAGAGTTCAACACCCATTGGGAAATTTAAAATACAACAACAACAACAAATGCTACAAGACTAGTTGGGGGAAACATACCTTATTTAGATTTCTAATATCCAAGGCGTAATTTGAATTTGAATTGTTCTTCTTTCCTTGTAAATTTAAAGACTTGTTTTTCTTATTTTCAAAATATTTATTTTTTCTTATTTCTCTCACTTTTGTTTCTTATTTACTCGATGAAGAGTATAATTCATTTTCTGTGACCTCAGCTGAGTTTAGTTGAGTGCTAACGAAAAAAGAACTGGGCAATGCTCCCAGTGGTCAAAACTCAAAAGGATTGGCTGCTTTTTACAAAACAACTTCTTCAACAAATAATTACAACTATTAGGAAGCTTTTTTTTAGCCCTCTTCGTTTTGCTCATCCAAGCATTGTGTTCAAAAATTTGTCAAGTTCCCACCTGTACTTTGTCCCTTTCCTCCATGATTTCCTCTAGGAAGAGTTTTCTGGAGTGATACACAATCAGTGTGACAATTCACAGCTGTGCTCTTTGACCCAAAGACTTCAAGGTATTTTTTTGATATGATCAAGTGAGATCCAAGGTTTCGTTATGCAATTGGTGTCCTCCTACACTCTTAATGGCCGCATCCATTTCAGGGACGTGTAAGTGAGTGAAAAGTTTACTAGAACTCACAAATTAATAGTGCAAGGATCTGTATATAAATCCCTTTCTATCCAATTTAATTCTATTTGGGGCATGAGGAAGAAAAGACATAAGAAGGATACTTCATTTGTTTTCTTGGAGTGTGAGCTAAAATAAAACTTTAAATTTTTGCTTCGGCATCATAATGGGCAACATTAGTAATAACATATTTTTTTCTGGTATTTTCTTTAAAAAACGTGTGTGTGCTTTACTTAAAAAAATGAATGGGGAAATGAGGTGCCTGGGTGGCTCAGTCGGTTAAGAGTCTGACTTTAGCACAGGTCATGATCTCACGGTTTGTGAGTTCGAGCCCTGCGTTGGGCTCTGTGCTGAGAGCTCCGAGACTGCAGCCTACTTTGGATTCTGTGTCTCCTTCTCTCTCTGCCCCTCCCCCATTTGACTCTGTCTCTGTCTCTCAAAAATAAATAAATGTGAAAAAAAAATTTTTTTAATGGGGAAAAACACTACATTGAAGTTAGAAAATAGAGAAAAATAAAGAATTTTTTTTTAATTTTTTTTTTCAACGTTTTTTATTTATTTTTGGGACAGAGAGAGACAGAGCATGAACGGGGGAGAAGCAGAGAGAGAGGGAGACACAGAATCGGAAACAGGCTCCAGGCTCCGAGCCATCAGCCCAGAGCCTGACGCGGGGCTCGAACTCATGGACCGCGAGATCTTGACCTGGCTGAAGTCGGACGCTTAACCGACTGCGCCACCCAGGCGCCCCATAAAGAATTTTTTTCTTCCTCAACCAGATAATTATTTTTAATGGGTTAATATACCGTCTTCTACCATTTCAAAGTGTGTGTGTATATATGTACAACATAAAATTGAGAGCATGACTTTTTTGATTTAAAATTATATTAAGAGAACTTCCCACATCAGAAAATATTCCTCACAATATGCATTTTGTTTTATAACACGTATTGTACTTTTATACATGTAAATTGCTAACAATATTTTGTTTTACAAATGACACCAACATAGACATCTTATGTATAAAGTTTGTAAGCGTGCTGCCTATTTCTGGAAAGTAAGTTTATAGAAACGAAATTACTAAATCACAATTCATATATATTATTGACTCTTGACAATAGTCTGACAAATTGCTTTTAAGATATTTTTGATAATTTACACTTTTACCTATAGAGAATGACATAATTTATCATAATCAACTTTGGCCTAATATTATTGAATGTCTTTGTGTGTATTGCCCATTTATTAGAACAGCAAAAACGTATTACAGTATTATTTCAACTTGTTTTCTTTCTAATTTACTGTTAAGTTGAAAATATCTTTATTTAATATTTGTTTATTGAAGATTAATAGTCCTTTCTATGACATTTCCTGTTAACGTCTTTTGGAAATTCCAATGAAACATTGAATATCTTCTTCCTTGGTTTTTAATAATTCTCTAAGTGTAAATGATATTAATTATTGGTCTCTTTTATTTGCCGTGTTTTCCATTTTTGTCATTTTTACCATCTTCAGAGTTACACAACATAAAAGTTGTATATATTACTATCTATCTATACTTTCCCCTTACCTTTATACCTTAACAATTCATTTTCCACCCTGAGGTTAAGTAACATAATTGTTCATAATTGTCTTCAGTTGAATAAAATTGTCTTATGTATGGCTATAATACAAATATTTAACTTACTTTTGAAAAAAATTGCCAATTTTTGCATGATGATTTATTGAATTATTGGTCGTTTGCCATGTCTTTGAAATGTTTCCACTATTATATTGTAGGTTGAGACAGAGAAAGACAGCTACTTTAGGATCATAGACATTGTTTTTTAATAAATCTGTAAGTATAGGGGTGCCTGGGTGGCTCAGTCGCTTAAGCATCGAACTCTAGATTTCAGCTCAGGTCATGATCTTGTGGTTCAGGAGTTCGAGCCCCACATTGGACTCCTCATTGGCAGTGTGGAGCCTGCTTGGGATTCTCTCTCTCTCTCCCTCTCTCTCTCTCTCTCTCTCTGCCCCTCCCCAGCTCACTCTGTTTCTAAGTTAATAAACTTTTTAAAAATAATTATAATTCTGTAAGTATATTCCCTTGTGTCTTATAATTTAATTATTGTAGCTTTGTGTTTTAATATATTATAAAGTAAGTATGCCTCTATTACTATACTTTTTCAAATATGTCTTACCTAGTCTTATCCATTCTTTAAGGTTAGCTTTAGAATCATTTTTTTTTACAAGTTTTATGGGACTTCCCTAAAAATTGTACTATTGATAGAAACTAATTTGAAAGAATTTCTGTTGTGTCCAGTCATTATAGCCCTTCTAGGAACAAGGAGAGGGGAGAATGTGAATGTTCATATATATTTTATACATGATTCGTTCAAAGCTTCTTTTATCTCTGTGAGATAATTTTCATCATAAGTATATAGCTTTTCTACTTATGCTGGTTCTTTTTTTTTTTTTTAATTTATATACTTAAGTTCAAATTAGTTAACATACAGTGTAGTATTGGTGTTAGGAGTAGAACCCAGTGATTCATACAACACCCAGTGCTCATCCCAACAAACGCCCTCCTTAATATCCATCCCCCGTTTAGCCCATTCCCCCACCCACCTCTCTTCCAGCAATGCTGTTTGTTCTCTGTATTTCAGAGTCTGTTATAGATCACCTCTTTGTTTTTACCTTATTTTTCCTTCCCTTCTCCTATGTTCATCTGTTTTGCTTCTTAAATTCCACATATGAGTGAAATGGTATGGTATTTGTCTTTCTCTGCCTGACTTATTTCACTTAGCATAATACCCTCCAGTTCCATCCGCTGTTGCAAACGTCAAGATTTCATTCTTCTTGATCACCGAGTAACATTCCACATCTTCTTCATCCATTTGTCAGTCTCTTTCCATAATTTGGCTATTGTCTGCTTATGCTAGTTCCACGAATTTTATGTGTTTTAAACCGTTGTGGACGCATTCTTTTCCTTTTTAGCATGTTCTGGATTCTTACTGATAACTTACAAGAAAGCTCTTGACGCTTCTGTACTTAGCTTTCCTGTCACCTTACAAAATGCTATTAGTTCTGTTTCAGTTGATTTCCATAGAATTACTAAGTATATTATCACATAATTTTCAAACCACAAAGGTTTTTTTGTCTCTTTCTACCAAATAAGCATTATTTCTGTTTAATGTATTATTACATTATGATCCTTGAGTATGGCTTTGGTCATATCCCATAATTATATTTTGCCAAATCTTTCTAGCTGTGCAGCTGGTTTAAAGCTTATCTGGTTAATGACAGTTGTGAAAACAAATCACTTGGGTGCACCTGGACCAGAGCATCAAAAACCACTGATGAGAAGATTGTTATTTACTCTTTTGACACCGATATTTGAGCCACAGACGATACTCTCAGTAGTCTATCTGTAAGAAGAATATTTATTAACTGGCAGATTTAAAGAGACAGAATTTCCACTTCACTCTCTCTTTTCTCTGTCTGTTCTGAATCCGAATTTATCATGAGTGGGATAGATCTTGGGCTGCAGGAATGAAAGATACCTACCTTCTCTGGCCTTAGGGAGCTCATAGGCTAGTAGAGGAAGCATACTAGTAAACACTTTTGAAAGTTTGTTTATTTATTTTGAGAGAGAGAGAGAGAGAGAGAGAGAGCAGAGGAGGGGCAAAGGGAGAAGGAGAGAAAGAGAGTCCCAAGCAGGCTCCATACTGCCAGTGCAGAGCCCAAGGCGGGGCTTGAACTCATGAGCCATGAGATCACAACCTGAGCCAAAATCCAGAGTCAAGCGCTTAACTGACTGAACCACCCAGAGAACCCTCTAGTAAACACTTTTTGAAGGTAAACTACCTAGTGTATTAGTTTCCTATCACTGCTGTAACAAATTATCACAAACGTAGTGGCTTCAAACAATACAAATTTATTATCTTAGACTCCTGGAGGTGGGAAGTCTAAAATAGGTCCCATCGGCTGAAATCAAGGGGTTGGGGGATTATAGGGGAGAATCTATTTCCTTGCCTTATAGCTTCTAGAAGCTGCCCTCATTTCTTGGTTGTGGTTCTCCACCCTCTTCAAATCCAGAACTGCTCATCAAACTTCTCTCATATGCTTCTGCCCCCCACTTTCCCATTTAGGAACCCTTCTCATTGTATTGGCCCACCCAGAAACCCCAGGATCACACTTTAAGGTCAGCTTATTAGCAAAGGCAATTCCATCTGCTGCCTCAATTCCCTCTTGCAATGTCACATAACAAGGTCGGTCACAAGTTCCACAGATTAGGATGTGGACATCTTTGGGGCTGGGGGAGTGCTTTTCTGATGACCACACACGAGCAGAGCCAAGAACTCAACAAGTGGTTGTTGAGCACAAGGAAGAACAGAAGTAAGGATTATAGGTGAAATAAGTCTAGGAACGAAGCTGCTGGAGGTAAACAGGGCATAAAAGGGGACTTCTAAAAGAGGGACCAAGCAGTCTATTCAAAGCAATGAAATAAAGAGAGCGTAGCAAATCTGGGTTGCTTGACCTAGCATGGAATAATTTTACAGCTCTGATGTAACATTTATCTAGTAGCAAGTTTCTCTAGAAGTTGGCTCGTGGACTCAGATTTATCCTTGGTACTGCTCAGGGCCCTACACTGCATTCCAATTCCCTGAGTCCTGCCACATGGAAATGTCTCAATTAGTGTCACAAGGGAATGGGCCCTGGGGTCACACATATTGGAAATAAGGCTATATTGAAAAGGCTCCAGGCTGTGCTCATGTATAGACCTTTGAGAGTTTCTGTCACCTCAACAGAGGCTAGGGTGTGTATATCCTTGTCACATGCCCACACCATGTAAAAGCAGTGATGACAGAAAATAACAAGTACAAAAGGAAGCCACTGAGATGGCAATAAAAGGACACACAGGAACGCACGGATGTGTACAGATAGCCGATAAGAGTTTATGACAAAGCAAATATATCTACCAGAACATTTTCAAATCTCTGGAAGAATTTAACACCTGCATGTTTCTCTGTCACCTCAGTATGTTAAGAAACTCGCACTTACGCTGTGAACTTTACCTTGCACTTCATCTCAAACTTCACTTGTAAGATGATAATACCCGTCAGCATGCTGATTCTAAGAAACTCTCAGAATAAAGACCAATGCAAAGACTACCTAAAAATTTAGAGAAATGAGGTATGTGTTTATGTGTTGCATTAGTAACAGTAGTCAGGAAAAGCAAAACTGTCTGTGTCATATATTTATACCTGAAACAAAAGTTAAATGGTACCAACGAGGTAGAGGCTGAGCCCCTGGGGATCAAACTTCTGCTTATCTCAGATGGGTTTGCTCCTTACTTTCCTGTGACCATGAATGTTCTTTGTTCATTGAGCCTTGACTTTCCTTGTACTTGAATCCAGCCTTTGTGATGACTCATCACTACCCCTCACCTACCTGAGTCAGTTCTAACCTCCTACCCATGATTAAATCCAAAGTGTTCACCATGTAGTGACTTCTTGATCCACCACCATTGTTAACAGCCTCTTGACTGGACTACTTAGTTCTAGCCCATGAGACTCTGGTTTAACCAAGTGCCAAAGATCCCTGGTAAAAATAAACCTTTCTGGCATTTAACTGACCTTCTAACAATTCTCTGTTATGTGGTAATCAACCATGTTCGACCATCCATTTAGTCACCTGCTGAACCCAGAACTACTTTGGTCCATGTTGATGTTTTGCTACTGTGCATAATACTCCAAAAGGCAGAAATTCATTGTGTTGAAGATTTATTTTGTAAAATTTCCATGAAAAGACATTTAAAAAAATTTATAGACCAGTACAACTTTTCTTTTCACTTGCTCCAGGCCTCCTGTCTCTCCAACTCCCCTCTTGGCCCCATTGTCAAAGGTCCATTTTGTCACAGACCCTGTGGTATGCACTGGGGATCTATACAAAGATTGATGAAACACAGAATGTTATTGTCAGCGTTCTGCTCTTTGAATTTTTATAACGCAGAATCTAAAGACTAAAGAAGGCCAAGAGGCAACAAATCAGGGGAAGGTGAGGAAAAGCACCCAGAACTGTAAGCCACAGTGTAATGAGAGTTATAGGAATAAGGAATATACAAAAAGGGAATTATGTTGCACGGGAGAAAGTGAAGAGAGAAGGAAGAAACTTTTGTGCTAGAGTAACGCTGAACCCTAAGGCACATGCATAGTTGAGGAAAGGGGATTTTAAAAAATGTTTCCCAGTACTTCCTGTGTGACCCCCCTGTGAATGAAATAGTTTATTTTTCATTAGGTTGGGTTGTTAAGCCTTGCGTCTTGGACATGATCCCTGTGCTCTGAGATTGACTGAGGTCTATGAATACAGAGAAGATACAACTCAAATAAAAAAGTATTGGGATGGTCTTTGAGATCTCCTATTTGTTATATTTTAGAAATCTCTTTAAACAAATAAAGTTACTGGGGGCGCCTGGGTGGCTCAGTCGGTTAAGCATCTGACTTCAGCCCAAGGTCATGATCCTGCACTTTGTGGGTTTGAGCCCTGCGTCAAGCTCTCTGTTGACGGCTCAGAGCCTGGAGCCTGTTTCAGATTCTGTGTCTCCCTCTCTCTCTGCCCCTCCCCTGCTTGCACTCTGTCTCTCTGTCTCCCCAAAATAAATTAATATTAAAAAATAAATAAATAAACAAAGTTACACCAAATAATGGCCTCTTTTATCATCAACTGCCTGAGATATTTGCAGGATCTGACTTCGTATATTCTTAACAAAATGCTTGTAAATTATTTTGCCTTATTGTACCAGATATGCACAACATATTTGCGAAATTATATTTTCCCCAACTTTGTGTGTGTGTGTGTGTGTGTGTGTGTGTGCGCGCGCGCGCGCATGGGGGAAGGAGGGAGGGGGAGAGAGAGAGAGATTATAGTGTCAGAAACAAGAAATAGCTTTGAGTATTTAACCAACTCAGCATCTAAGATCATATGGACTCAATTCTACTCATGGTAATTTTGTGGTTTTGTGCTTCGCATCAGCCCATGTTAGGCTGGCATGTCTCAACGCCCTTCATAACACAAAATGATATTAGAATGCAAGCTTTTCCCCCTTAGTGCACTTTTTCCCAAGGCTTCTTTGAAAGAACAAAACTAAATGCAACAAAACCAAAAACAACATTTGGCTTCACCTCAGCCAGCTACTTGTCTGCTTCTACCTTTCTCGATTTGCAATTTTTGCTTTCCTTCTCCCCTCCTAGCCAACAAGAATGGATGCAAGGAGTGAACTCCTTAGGGGAACAGGCAAGATGCACAAATACAAACCCACACATGATGGGTGTCCACTGTCTCTTGAACATGAGCAGTAGGGCTTTCCCCTGACACGCTACTTCTGTCTCCTCTGGGTGACAGGGACCCACGATCATTTTAGGGAGTTTATTTTTGTCCTGCATCATTAAAAGATGGCGTCGGCTCGACCTAAATGGGATTCAACACAGAAGAGTGGACGAGCTTTTTCCTTCACTGGGTCAGTTTCACACAGAAAGCTGACACCCTCCTTCCTGGGAGGAGGGGTGGGGAGCACTTGCCTGAGAACAAATGTGCTTTTCAAAGGTGCAAAGGTCTGGCCTGGGGAGAAAGTGGGGCGGGGGAGGGGCGGGTGATATTGAAAACAATGTATTTTTCCTTCCCTGTCAATCACTTTGCCCTGAGGTTTCTCACCCTTTGGATCAATGGCATTAATTGTTTCAAGGGGGGCAGCAAATGCCATCTAGGACAAAGAAGTCATTGCTCAGCTTGAATTTCACACTAACTTTTTTTTTTCTCTCTTAAGTCCATGGTCTTAAAAGCCTAGCTTTGTTGAGCGAATAAAAGATTTCTAAATTCCCAAAATGTCCTTCTACATATCCCTAGCAGAGCTTGGGGGTCTGATCACAGAAGTTTACTGTAAGCCATCCAGACCTAGAGGAAGTCGCTGATAAATGGAAAGAGACAGGCTCCTGGGCAGGGAGGAACTTGGAATAATTAAGCAAGCACAAATGTAAGGCTTAGATGTCATTTGAGTCCTCTCAGGGAACAAGCATCCCCTGTCCCAGGTGTAACGGTCCAGAGTCTGTGGAGGCAAGAAAACCAACTCCCTGTAGGGCGATGAGGCCGCCCAAACCGGAAGAGGTAGGCAATTCACTTCCTGTTTGGAGCTTCAGACCTGGTCAGTTCCTCTGGTCCAAGAGAAGCTTCTGGTGACACTACACTGGGACAAGGAGAGGAGAATGGAGCAAAGAGGCACCGCTTGGGTTTTGATGTCGGCATGTAGAGGATGAGGGAGAGATAGGAGCCTAGCTTGCTAATTTGCTGGGCTGGATACAACAGCCACCCAGTGAATGCAAGGGAAAATCGGCTTTGGGACGAGTTGCATGTGAACAGTCCCGGTGACATCCAGAGGTAAATGTCTATAAGGCAGTTAGATAGTTGTGCCTGAGGCTTCAGGAAGCCATTAGGGCAACACCTCCTGACCATTTCCAGCCTTTGGGCAGCTTACGTGATACTGGCGGGTTGCAACCTAGATTTTCAGATCTGGCATCACCTGAAAAGGTTGTGAAAGCACAGATTACTGAGTCCAGGCCCTAGCAATTCTTACTCTGCAGGTCAACAGTGGTGGCCAAGAATCCACATGGTTAGAAAGCACTCTGAGCAATTATTTTGGTGCTCTGGTGCATGCCTCATTTTTGAAACCAGTGGATCGGACTACCTCAGGGAGGGTGTGGAAAGAGAGAAGAGTAAGTGGCAAAGGACTGATCTTTGTGGAACCCAGCACTAAGGAGGGGGCCTGGAGAAAGAGGCACCTGTGAAGGAGCCTATAAAGGAATGATCAGGCAGCTTGTTGGGGAAGCAACAGAGAACGATGTCAGACAATGAGCCTTTTTCTCCCCCTTGTGCCATGAGTCACCCACTACTACATTATCATTCTCCCAGTATTATTTTCTCAAAGATAGAAATGTTCCTTTTCTATAGATACTTCTCTATAGACTTTTTTTTTTTTACAGTATCCTATTGAGTGAAACAAGAAAGCATTTTATTAAAAGCAGTAATTTGTTACTGCCCTAAGTGATCTTTTATAGTTTCCAAAACACAGTGTCTTCTTGATAAAGCCAGTCTGAGAGTGAATTTATGAGGCCGCTGGACGTCCTTGCCAATGAACAAAGACATAAAACATACTGTTCCTTAAGTCGGCTAATGCAAAGTGGCTAGGGTGTATTTGCTAATTAGCATGCTGCTGTTAGTGCTTTTTCACCTTTCTTTGTTTCTTTGGGGGGTTTCTTCCAGGAAAAGAAAATTCTGAAATACTTGCAAAAATTTTTTTGAGACAAAACAAAACCCAAACCTTTGTGTAGGCAGAATTGATACACTGGGTGCTGAGATATCTCGTCTCCAGCGAGGGGATGCTCACTGAGGGACCCCTAGGCTAAAAGTCCCGGGAGGAATCAGAATACTTGAAGGATGATGCATTTTATTTTTACTCTCTCCGGCTTTCTCAAGCCCTGCCAAGGCTCTCCCGGCTAATATGATCTGAAAGAGAGGAAATGAAAGGCACTGGCCGTCAACCCACAGCCGCCTCCGCACCTGGGTTTGCACACACCTGAGTGAGGCTCTCACGTACCTCTGTCCTTCCTGTTACAGACATCTGAGAGAGACCTTGGAGGACCACAAAAGTCCGCAATATGTTGTCATTGAAAAGCTGTTAGGGATTTCACCGCTGACAGCGGTGTATCTAATTACTGAATTATTAAACAGAAGGACCCTGCCTAAAAAGCAACTTCCTGTCACTCAAGAAGACACATTCCTGTGAAAAGCAGAGGTATGATTAGGTCACCTCACTCATTTCTGCAGATAAATTTTGAATATCCAAACTCAAGAGGCATGGCAACTGAAATGTTTCAGCCTCTGGTACCCACTTGAAGCTGAAACGGGAAATATTGAGCCAAACGTGCTTTCAGCCCCTGCACTCGTCACTCGGGAAAACCGTCCCCACCTTCTGCTATGTTGCCTTTTTGGTTCAGGCCCAAAGATCCTTCTCGGAACTTAGATGGTCACCCTATAGACCTCATATCGGAGAGTTTTCAGGAGATGAAATACACAAGGGGGACAGGGGACAGATTAGTGGCCAAAGATGACCTTTTGAGACAGTAGTTTTGTGCACGAGTCTTATTTGTTTGTTTTTGGAAGTTTGGGAACCAGAATGCAGAAATCACCTTGCTCCTCTCAGCCTGCAGAGCAAGAAGGCCAATAGCTGGTGTATTTTCCATTTTTGTGTTTATGTCCACAAAAGGCATTTCCATTGGATCACAATAATCATAATAGCACAATAAATAAAAGTGGTTGAGCTTTTGTTGTTTGTTAGGCACTGTATTTTTTACAAAGCTTGTTTATTTATTTTGAGAGAGGGAGAGAGAATGGGGGAGAGGGACAGAGAGAGAGAGAGAATGAGAGAGAGAAAATCCCAAGCAGGTTCCACGCAGGGCTCGATCTCACGACCATGAGATCGTGACCTGCGCTGAAATCGAGTTGGACGTTTAACCTACTGAGCCACTCAGGTACCACGACTCTGCTTTAAAAGATTTTTGGGTTTTTTTTGCTATTTTATCCCCACAATAGATCAAGGAGTTAGACTCAATACCATCATTAGCTCCACTGCCAAGTGGGAAACACTGAGCCACATATATGTTAAGTAACTTATGTGTTCAAAACAACATGACTAGAAATTAGAGGAGCCAAGATATTAACCAAAAAATACATTCATCCTGAAAGTTTATACATATATATCTCTTAACTGTCCATATGACTCTTTTAGAGGATTTTGCAAAAGGCAGGAAAGAGGATAATAACTTGTTCCGCCCTGTTCTACTTTGTATTTCAACAGGACATCCACTCTGTTAAATGAATGGAATACTTTTGACATCATCTCCCTGTCAGGTGCCTTCACTTAGCCCTCGAACCTCGCTCCGCAGAACACAGCCCGCCTTAGCTATGTTACCTGTACATACCTTTGCCCTTCTTCTACCCAAGGAGGCAGCTAAAGGGCAGTGTTTTCGATTTGCTCTTGTATATTCGGTGTATTAGTCAAGGTTCTCCAGAAAAACAGAACCAATAGGATATTGAAGGACATTGATTGTGAGGAATGGACTCATGAAATTATGGAGACTGTGAAGACCCACGATCTGCCATCTCCAAGGTGGGGACCCACGAAAGCCTGCGGTGTACCTCGAGTCCATGTTTGAAGGCCTGAGAACCAGGGGACCCAATGATGTAAATCCCAGTCTAAGGGCAGGAGAAGACAAAATGGAATGTCTTCACCAAAGCAGTGAGGCAAGAAAAGAGGCAAATTCCTCCTTCCTCCACCTTTTGCTCTACTCAGGCCTTCAACAGATTTGGTGAGGCCCACCCACTGGGGATAGGGATCCGCTTTACCAAATCCACTGATTCAGATGCTAATCTCAGCTGCAAAAGTCTTCACAGACGCACAGCCAAACAATTTGGGCACTCTGTGGCTCACTCAACATGACCTATAAAATTCATCGTTATACCCAGATTGCCATTTTTCCCCTCGATTGCCTTTTTTACAGTTTCTACCCAATAAATGCTTTGGAAGCTACGTGAATCCTGTTCCCTCAACTGCAAATAGTGAATTTGAATAACGTGTGCTGCTTGTTATTGACTAAAGATATTTACTCACGTGATGATCAGGCACAGGTCTCCAGGTCGGTCAGGAAGACCAGTCCTGAAGGAGAATGATGGAGATCGGGGTCCAGCAGGATCAATTCAGAAGCACCAGCTGATTTCATTCTTTCTTTGCTGTGTGAAAATTAATGCTGAGGGTAACCTTCTCTAAAGGGATGATAGGGATTCATTGGCTCAGGTTAAGCTTGTAGGTTTCTTTGTATACTGCTGAATTCTATCATATATATATATATATATATACACACACACACACACACACACACATATATATACACACATATATATGTATATGTATATATGTATATGTATATACAATGTATACAATATATACAATATAATATACATTGTGTGTGTGTATAATATACATTGTGTGTGTGTATATATATATACACACACACACAAACATATATATATATATGAGAGGCATAGGAATGGAAAAGAGGTGCATGAAAAGATGTACAACATCCTTAGTCCCTTATTGTAGTGTCATCAGGGAAATGTATACTAAAACCACAATAAAATACCACTATTTTATTAGAATAAATATTATGTATTTATTCTAATCTATTAGAATGGCTCTTTGTTTTTTAAATAGTGGTAATATTTATACATATATACATACATATATATACATATACATACATACATATATACATATGTGTATATACATTGTGTATATATGTGTATATATACATATATATACAATGTATATAATATATAATGTGTATATAATATACATTAATATAATATAATATATAATGTATATATATAATATACACTAATATATAACATATTCACATGTTCCATATTCCCATTTCTTCAAAATGACATTTGACATTCTTTTCTGTTTAAACCAAGAAAACAACTCAGATGCCAGATCCAGAATGGCATAACGGTTAGGAATACAGCCTCTAGAGCCAAACTTCCTAGGTGTAGAGAGATACGAGTTCGGCCTCATACTAGCCGTGTGAACTTTGTGTCCCATTTCCCAGTCTGTTCAATAATATTTATATCCAAAAGTCACATACTAGTCTGTAGAGCTGGGATTTCAACCACGTGTCTCCACTGATCACATTAAATAAAAGTTTAATTTTTGCCGGTGAATCTTCTTGCATTACCTGGACTTGGCCTTATTTTCCTCTTAATCCCCAGGACCTAGCACACAGAAGATGCTCAGTAAATTCATGTCAAATGGATTTGGGTTCTTGTCAAAAGTCTGACCTGTCATGGGAGGATACCAAAATTCTAAAGAAATAACACTTTAAGGTCCCGTAGGCAAGGTAGTTTCCAACAGAAAGCAATGGCCAAAGCTCAGCTATCGAAAAATTATATTTTCTTCCAATATAACTAAAGAAAAGTGTACAATGGGATGCTAAGGAGAACTTGAAGGCCAGAAGCTTACAAACATGTGAAAAATGTTAACATCACATTTTTAGGCTTATTAGAAACAGTCTGAATAATTACACCAGTCAAATTACTGGTGGCTTTTGGCTCAAGTCCAGGATGAAGGTCACGACCCAACATACCATCACCCTGCATGGCATAAGTGATTGACAGGAAAAGGAAATAGATTGATACCTTTCACGTGGGAATCACAGCTTGTTGCAAATATAAGAGAAGCATATATTTGGATTTTGTAGGAAAAGCTAATTGTGTTTTGATTCAAATTTTTTGTTCCCCAAGTTGTTTAATTGTGATTTATTTATGTGTGCATGTGTGTTAAAAACAGCTGTGTACCATAATAAAATACAGTTCACTCACTGCTGGTTAAATCGTTACTGGATATGTCTCTGCTTTCTTTTCATTACAGTATCTATTGGATATTTGGCTCCAGGCAGGGAGGAAGCCGTTTCTCAAATGGATTTTTTTTTCAATCACTACATAGGAAATTATTAATGTTTGAGTTTCTGGATAATTATCTACAGTCCATCCATAACGAATAGAGAAGGTATTTCATAAGGAAATTATGCAAAGGGGTAAGGAACCACAGCCTCTCACATTTCTGTAATAATGAGCATGAGGATTCCATGTTGGATATCCAACTCTGTGCTTTACGTCCACTGGTGTAGCAATGACCCAAATGCAGAGAATAAGAGGGGGTTTATTCTATGTGGATTTGCTTTGTTGTGGTTTTTTGTTTGTTTGCTTTGTTTTCTTTTTAATTCAGAGGTAGATGGTGTACTTTTCAACTTCAATTCCATGATTCATGAAAAGATTTAAAAGTTTGCAAGGAGCTAAGAGCTAATTTTTCAGGAAGGTCCATTTTCTTTCCAGATTTGTACACAGGACACTTGGAAGCTATTTTGTTGTGAGGCAGAAGTTATCAGCCTCGACTGCACATTTGCCCACCATACTGTCGACCAACTGGATGGGGCCCAATTGGTATATTTCCACAGCATCAGTATTCTTATACAGCCCCCAGGTGATTTCCATGTCACATGGGCTGAGTACCACTGTTAGATCATACACACTGAGATATACAGAATAATGCTATGCAAACATACATTTTGATGTTCTTTATTTGTTGCCTTTAGACATTCTGAAAAACAAAAGTTATAGATTTCCACTTGTTATCAAAGACTGAAGAGGTTCATTTTACCTTGAAGCCTACAATCTGAATCAATTTCTATTCCAAGTCTCCTTTGAATACAGAAAAAAATAACACCGATCACATTCATATCTATATTTTAAAATATTTTCATTCAATATGCCCTCAGACTATGGGAGAGAAAAGCCTTTGAGGAGCCCACCAGAATATCAGATACTTGGGGTTTTTCATTCACTTTCATCAAAGAAACATTTTTGAGTACTTATTACATTCCTAGTAATAAGGACGCCCGAACAGTGCTCATGCAGCCAAAGAATTCGCAATCAATGGCGAAATTGTCGTGTGTACAAATAGCTATAATACTTTGAGATAATTGCACAAAATTAGCTGTTTATTAAGTACTGTGAGGTATGATCAAGGAGTAATTAGAAGTTTGAGGGAGGAATCAACCCTGTATAGAACAAAGCAGGTGTTAGGAGGATTGCACATGGGCATTAGGAAGATGGGAATCTTGATCAGAGGCAAGGGCAAGGGCAAATCTCTGGACCAATGAAATGTATGCTGCTCTGGGGGGGATTGGGAAGCAGTCTGGTAGGTTTAAATCACTGAGGTTTGGTACCACTAGCCCTACAGGGAAAGAAGGGCTTTTCTACTTACTGGCACAAAAGAACTGGGGATGATGCGCTAATTTTTTTCAATTGAAGCATAGTTGCCATGTAGTATTAAACTAGTTTCAGATGTACAGCACAGTGACTCAACAATTGTACACGTTATGGAATGCTCACCACAATACATATATCACGACATTATTGATTATATTCTCTATGAGGTACTTTTCATCCCCATGGATTACTTACGTTATAAGCTGTTACATTGTTTTAATGTTTTTATTTATTTTTGAGAGAGAGACGGACGGAGTGTGAGCGGGGGAGGAGCACAGAGAGAGGGAGACACAGAATCGGAAGCAGGCTCCGGGCTCCGAGCCGTCAGCCCAGAGCCCAGCGCGGGGCTCGAACTCACGAACCGCGAGATCGTGACCTGAGCTGAAGTTGGCTGCTTAACCGACTGCGCCACTCAGGTGCCCCACGAGGCTTTTATGTTTTAATCCCCTTCACCGATTTTGCCCATCCCCAGAGACTTCCCCTTTGGCAACTACCAGTTTATTCTCGACATATATGAGTCGGTCCTCTCTTTGTTGTCACTGTTGTTTGTTTCTTTGTTTCCTTCAGGATTATTTCTTGTTACTTATGTTTCTATATTTTCCTTATTTTATATAATATGACAAAAACTTCTTTGAATCATGACTGTTCAGGGCACTTTTCTGTAATTTTATGACCATATAACAATACTTATTAAAGTCAGATTTTCTTGAATTAATATATTACACAAAGGTTAATAGTCCCAGAGGATATGTACTAATATAGTACTCGTTAGACCATAAAGACTGAGTGGAAACAATTGCTTTCATAAGTTTATATTTAATTGCATGCACAGGTGTTTTTGTTTTGAAAGGGAAATTTTAGGTAAAAAGTATGATTAATACCCATGCCATCCCAGAACGCCAGATGAAGAAAATTTTTCCCCAATTTTACAGAGAATAGAGCACGCAGATGTTTAGGTCATGGTGATAGAAAGTGTTCCTCACCTGTACTACATTACTTTTCTCCAGACTGCCAAAATGGTTTCTCAATGGATTCCAGTGTGGGCAGCAATCCACAGCATTCCTCCATGCTTATATAGAGACTTGTCCTATAGACAGATTCCATAGCCTCTATTATTTTGTCCCAGAAAACCCTGTCCCGACTATGTTATAAAAAGACTCCTGGAATAATTTAGAAGTGTTTACTTGAAACCCAGAAAGGGGAGTTCAGATTCCACCAAACCCAAAAAATCTATACTGAGTCTTCAAGGAATGAATTACACACTTCGTACAAAGAAAAGAAACATCGGGGTGTGTGGACCGAACATTGAATTAGATAGCAAGGTACAAGCATTGAGGTCCTACCACATACTAGCTAGATAACCTGGGGGAAGTCATTCAAGTGACTGACTCAATTGAGCCTCATGTTCCTGAATTCAGGTTGGAGAAAGCAATACTTTCTTGTTTGTATGTGCAGTACTGGGAAAATCAAATCAATGGAGAAGAACTTTAGAGTCTATAATATCTACCTGAAGGTGAACCACAGATACTTTGTCTCTCTTACGATCATTTGATTTTGCAGTTCAAAGTAAACTACCCTTAAGGTAGGAATGTTGAAACCAGCAGAAAAATATGAGTAAGCAAATAGAAATCCCTAGAGAGAAGCCATGTACATTTTTGGATTAAGTCTCTGAATTATCCTTTACATACTAAGGTGATGCTTTAGAAATAATTTGATCTCTGGATTTTTCACTTACTACCTATCAAAGGGAGTTTTCTCTGCCAGCTGCCCCTGGATTTCAAATTTTCTAATAAAAGATATGCAAGAAGGGCATCACTGGGGCAAAATATATAAGCACCATCAAGACTTGTGATTCATAATTCCACGCTGATTTGTTAAAAGTTGCACGAATGGGATGCCTGACTGGTTCAGTCGGTAGAGCACGTGACTCAATCTCTTGGTTGTGAGTCTGAGCCCCACATTGGGTGGAGAGATTACTTAAAAATATATAATCTTAAAAAAAGTTGCACTAATTTATAACCATATCATCAATATGTGGGTGTATCTGTTTTGGCAGATACCCTTACCTGCATTGCATATTTCAATGTTTAAAAAGAAATGTTGTTATTCTTTTGTTATGCATCCTTAATGAGTTGTGAATCTCATTTTTATTTGAGTTATCTATATTATTCTCCTTTGACTAGTCTCTTTGTTCTCTTCCCCATTTACTTACTCATGCATTTCTAAGGATTTGCATGGTGTGTGGTAATATTAAGACTATAAACTTTTAAATATTTACACAAAATATTCTATACCAGTTTTGTTTTTAATATTCTAATTTGGTTCTTCTTTTCCTTGCAAGAGCTTGAGGCAGAGGTCATCTCCTGATTGGAAAGGAAGGCAAATCTAAGGCTAAAGTTGGTTTTCTGCATTTTTAAAGTTTGCACATATGGCCGGAACTCTCTAAGAAGTCTAAGTTTTTCCATTCAGTGTTATTGTTACATAAAGCTAAGACATTTTCTTAATGTCTCAGTGATAGATCCAAAATGAGTCTCATAAAGAGATTTTTCTATTATTATTTATGATCATAATAGTGAAGCCATTTGGATTTTCTAAATCTAAGGTTTTAATAAACTACATAAGAATGTGCAATATGACAGATAATTTACTTGTTTATCCAAAATCCACATACCCACCTTTTACTTAAGAACACCATGGTCATATACTCTGGGATTATAACTGCCCAGACCCAACAGATGAATTTGGTCTGAGCCAATCATTAAAATCTCATTCTCAGGGCATATGGGTGGCTCAGTCAGTTAAGCATCCAACTCTTGGTGATTGCTCATGGTTCTCATGGTTCGTGAGTTCGAACCCCTCATCAGGCTCTGTGCTGGTAGCACAGAACATGTTGGGGATTCTCTCTCTCTCCCTCTCTCTGACCCTCACCCACTCATGCTCTCTCTTGCTCTCAAAATAAATAAATAAACTTAAAAAAAAATCTCATTTTCTTTTGGCAAATAATGTTCATTTTTCAGTTTCTCTTGAAGGAGCGCACACGTTGCCATTTCTGGCCAGTGAAGTGTGAAAGGAAGTGTAAGGGAGGTTTCTGTGAGGTTTCTGATTTTCCAACATGGAATACGTAGACTGTGGCAGCCATGTTGGCATCATGAGAAAAAAGCCATGAGAATCCCAGAAGCACATAAAGTCTGTAGATACTGCATCAATGGTGGGATCACCTATCACCAAGGGTATATCCAGCTTTTTGTGGTTTTAAGATATTAAGAGTTGATTTATGGAATAAATAAGGAAGGTATTAACAAGATATTAACTAATCAATAAACCAATTAAATAACTAGTTTTAACTGATTAACCAATAAACTCCATATGAAAAACTAATAATACACACATTTGAAAAATAACCAGGAATTCACAGTCAACACAGGGAAGGATGGGTAAAATAGGAGATGGGGATTAAGGGGTGCACTTGTCTTGATGAGCATTGGGTGATGCATGGAATTGTTAAATCGGTGTATTGTACACCTGAAACTAATATAACACTGTATGTTAACTACATCGCAGTTTAAAATTAAAGTTAATTTTTAAAAAAAGACATGGCTTTTCCCTAGTGCTTGTACACATGTGTTTCAAACACTTATAACCCCCGGGTACCTGGGTGGCTCAGTGGATTAAGCGTCTGACTCAGGTCATGATTTCATGGTTCCTAAGTTCAAGCCCCATATAAGGGGGCTGCTGCTGTCTGCACAGAGCCAGCTTTAGATCCTCTGTTCCCCTCTTTCTGTCCATACCCTGGTCATATCCTCTCTCTCTTGAAAGGAAATAAACATTAAGAAAAAACACTTTTAGTCTCATGAAAGGGGAATATATTACTTGAAAGAGAGAATAGCTTCTAGAGGGTTAACACATGGCTTTGCCCTAGTGCTTATATACATATGTTAAAAGATGTATACATTAATGAAAGAAAGATATCACTTGAAGGTCTGTGTAGCCACAAAGTAGTTTCAAGGAGGGGGAAAAAAAAGCTAAGTGCCATCACTTAAAGAAGAATGTAGGCAAGCCACAGCATCAAGGGGAAGTTTTCACATCATGGGAAGTTGACATAGACAAAGAATGTGCGGGGCAAGTCTATCCCAGACTCTGAAAATAGAACAAAGGCTCATCAACCATTTGAGAGAGACCATTTATGTGAAAAAGAAATAGCAAATCCGAAAGGAAGAAAATGTTACACGCAGGATAACAAAAATAACAGAGCAAGTACATGGGTGGGGGGACTTTAAAATAGAAAGTAATACCTGGTGGGATGAATGTCATTAAGAGAAAGAAAAGAAACTGGGGTGCCCGAGGGATTCAGTCAGTTAAGCTACCAACTCTAGATTTCAACTCAGGTTATGGTCTCACATTTGTGAGATCGAGCCCCAAGTCAGCCCCCTCACTGACAGCATGGAGCCTGCTTCAGATTCTCTCTCTTCCCCTCTCTTCTCTCTCTGTCCCTCCCCCGCTCGTTCTCTCCCTCTATCTCTCTCTCACCCCTTCAAAATAAATAAATAAACTCAAAAAAAAGAAAGAAAGGAAAATGTGTGTGGTGAAACATATGTAATAAGAAAAAGAACAAAATAGAGATTTTGCAAAGAAAAATGTGTTCTGTAATGATTACTGTACTCGTATAAATTAACATGTACAAATAATTATGTGCACTAAATAGCAAGTTACATGGTATTGAAAGGGAAATTGAAAAGAAAAGATAGGAAGTTAAATTCAGAAACATTTGTAGATCACAGAACAAAGAAAAATAGAAACAAAAATTGAACTAAAAGTCTAAATATTTTAAAGAAAGAACCAAATTTCTACCATCCATCTGAAAACATTTGTGGTGAGAGTAAAGAGAGACTGAGGGAGAACTATTTGAAAAAAATATATATACATAGCAAGAAATATCCTAGAACCACTATATAAATAATCGATACATACATATATATACAGGCATAAACGACATCTAGCCTACATTGAATGAGTACACAGAGCTGGATAAATTTAGTCAAAAACAAACCAAAAAGTCACATTGAGACACACAAAAAATAAAGTTTCATAATATCAATAGTGACAAAAAAATTCCTAAAAGATGCCAATAGAAAAAGAACGATTATTTACAAGGAAATGAATATCAGATTGACACCAGACTTCTCCTCAGCAGTGGTGAATACAAGACCACGAAGTAACATCATCAAAGTTCTGAGCTGTAGTGTTTTGAGTGTAGCATATCACACTAAGCTCCACTAACCAAACTATAATTTGAGATGGAAGAAGATAACAAAGACTTTTTGCGGACATAGAAACTCTACAATTTCTAGAACTTTTCTGAAAGAACCCTAAGAGAATTTACACAAAGATAAAAATGGAAAAGAGAGTTGTTCAGGAAATATTTTAAGAAGGCATATAAAACACTATCAAGTTTTTATCCATTTGTAAGTTTATTCCACAATATTAATCTAATGTAAAGTGCATATGGGCACCTGGGTGGCTCAGTCGGTTATGCGTCAGACTTCGGCTAAGGTCATGATCTCACGGTTCCTGAGTTTGAGCCCCTCATCAGGCTCTGTGCTGACATTCTGTGTCTCCCTCACACTCCATCTCTCTGTCTCTCTCTCTCTCAAAAATAAATTAGCATTAAAAAATGCTTAAGGTTAAGTGCATATGAAAGAATAGGGTGAGCAAAGAGATGAGAAGTTTTCTCAGATATAAGATACACATACTGGACTGAAAATTATATTTAAGATATTGGATACACCTAAATAGTTATGTGATATAAGGAGAGGGTTAGGGACATTCCTTTCCCAACCCACTCTAATAGTCATATTTGAGGAAGGAACCTGGAATATATTTTGAGGAAGGATTGGCAACATTAATCATATTAAATTTAATTGCAATGCTTAAATTACTAAAAAATGGAGCAGATGTGTTCATTTTAATAAAAATTGAAAGCAGTGTGTATGCATGATAAGGTGTGTGTATTAAAACAAAGGAGAGAATTATTTAATTTTTGTTTGCATCATCCATAGCCCACCATAAAATTTAAAAACACCACTGATACCTGGGAAGTATTGTCTTCCAGCATCTTTTCTTTGCATGTTTTCATTTAATTGTGATAATATCAGAATAAATGAAAACATGTGGTCAGATTTTGTACGTGTTGTAGTATTAAGTTGCATTTCCACACTACTTGTTTTTAGCATAAAAATGTCCATTTTATGAGGGATGTCATTTTCTAGCTCCCCTTTTGTCTCAAAACTCAATTTAATTTCTATAAAAGCTGTTTCTACTCCAAATTTTCTCTAGAACACAAGCCTGTTGGGCCTGTGCCCATCACTTCAGTTCAAACACATGTCTGTAACCAACAACCCCGTGTGGTCAATTCCAAGTTCTAAGCCCGTCTTACCAGATGGCGTCACAGCCTTTGGTGTATACACCATTAAGTCCAAATTTTGCTCTCCGGCCCCATCTTTAAATGACATATCTAGCTTTCTCCTCTGAATCTCAGGGGAGGACATCTGTTAATCATATTAAACTTATACCATATGATACCAACCTCTTGATTCCTACCTCCATAAATCAGTCCTCCCTCCCTGTATCAGTAAATGGCGACTTCTTTCACCCAATTGCTTGGGACAAGAGCTGAGTTCTGACTTTCTCCTCTCTCTCATGCCTCTATCCTGAATGTAATTGTTCCAGGATGCCATGACAAACTCCCAGTCCAAGGCCCTGTCATCACTCCTTTGCTAGGCTGCAGGATCGTCAATCTTGTCTCCCTGCTTCTATTTCTGTGTCCTAGCAATCTATTTTCCACGCAGTGCAGTGTCCCTCTTAATATGAAACTGTTATCATGTCGCCCTCACCCTCCACTAAAAATCCTCTAATGGCTTTTAATACCCCAATCCAAAATCTTCCTCTTGGCTCTAAGCCTACGGAGGACATGATCTTGGATGACCTCCCCACCTCGCTCACTGACTCTGAGCCATACCTGTTGGTTCACTGTCCCTTGAGCACACCATGCAAGCTCCCCGTAACCCAGTTGGATGCATTTGTTACCCTCTGTGCCTGGAATGTTCTTTCCCCAGATAATTTCATGGCTTGTTCAGTCACTCTTTTTGGCCTCCTGTTCAAGTGTCACATTGTCAGAGAGTCTTTTTCTGATCCTGAGATCTAAAACTCACCCCCATACTGTCTATTCCCTTACCTTTATTTTGATTTACAGTGCTTACTACTCTTAACAGGATCTTACCGTCTCTATTTTTTCCCCCAAACATAGACTATTCTTTGTTTTACAGCTGAAGAAACTGATGCCTTGACATGACAGTTGGGACTATCAGGTGTGGGGCTGACACCCAAGGGTTTGAAGTCAACAGATGCTCTTGCATTGGACTATGACGCCATGATGCTGCTGGTAGGGAGGGAAAGCGAGAAGGGGCGGGGGAGGGGAAGAGAGAAGAGAATTTAGATGTAATTTAGTTTTAATATTTGAAAGTGGAGGACAAAGAAGTCTTTTAATTATAAATCATGGCTCTGTCCAGTAAGGAATAAAAGATTTGAATGCTGCTTAGCAGCTGTTGCCAGGAATTGACCACAGCTTGGTGACACCATTTTAAATGACTGCAGGTGTGACTGAAAGGCACCAGAGGATCCAGGACAGGAGGGAGGTCACCCTTTAGATGCCATGGGCTATTAAGGTAATTTGGGAGCTGTGTCAAGGAAGATGTGGTTTGTTGAACCACAAATCCAAAGGGAAAGGGAAAGCCTTTGAAAATGGGGGAGGGTAAGCATTCCTTTGTCCTATTCAGCGAAAGGGCAAAGTACACCCAGCTGGACACAATTAAGTCTGCACAAAGTCCAGAGGGTTGTGGGCAAGAAAGAGGAACAGGTAAAAACTGACCTCTGTGCCAACTTTGACACAAAGCATTGAGGGCCAAGAATGTGCTCTCAGTTTGCCTATTTCCAGAAGAGGAGAAGGCAAGGAGGCCATCCACACCGATGTTAACCGAGCCAGATGTGGAAAGTATCATCTGAAATAAAATCTGAACTTGGTTGGCGGCGCTCTGAAAAGGCGGGTGTTACACGCAGGCCACGGATTCAGTCTGTACCAGGCCCACCCGAGCCGATGCCAAAATCTGAGCCATGCTCCTCTCCCTGCCCTGTTGCTGGTGTCCTTCAGGCCAATCGCTGCACTCCCTCCCTCTCTGCTGAGATTACTCCGCCCGCCCCACAACCGGATTCTGAATTCCTTCTTTCTGGGGCAGAAATCTGCATCTCTCTTCTCTGTATTCCCCCTGATCCTTGCGTGGCTTTTAGCATGTAAAGTGTTCCAAAAATTTGGCCAAGGGACTGGGAATGAGTAAAAGAGTCTCAACTTCCATTCTTAGAATGATGCATTTGTCTCTGGCCATTGGAACGAGACCTAAGTGCAGTCCATGGAGTAACCATGTGCCGGTGACCATCTTCCATCTGTCTGTGACAGGTCTCTGTCGTGCAGATGATTTGTGTAGCTTTACCCCGCATGCTCAGGATGACACATGTGTCCATAAACCTGGATATCCAGGAGGAATGGAGTCTCGCCGTGGTTTGTCAGGTGGCTCCTTCTCGATCTACAAATGCGATGGAGAGGCATCGTGCATTAGAGGATTAAGACTACGAGCAGAGATTTTTTTAAATGTACTATTCAATTTCTTTATTAGATAATGCATGCTCCCTATGGGAAAGTAGGAGAAAAAATCTCGCGGAGGGTAAGTTTGAGCCCCGTGTCAGGCTCTGTGCTGACAGCTCAGAGCCTGGAGCCCGCTTCCTACTCTGCGTGTGTATGTGTCTCTCTCTCTGCCCCTCACCCACTTGCGTTCTTTCTCTGTCTCTGTCTCTCTCTCTCTCTCAAAACTAATACACATTCCAAAAAAAAAAAAAAAAAAAAAAAAGCGAGTCACCTATATTCCTCTCCTCCAGGGAGAAGAACGTTGAACAGGTTGTTATGTTTCATAAACTAATGTGGACAATGGGAAAATAGTACGTTTGACGTGTGTGCACACACAAAGCTCTATCTACCCATCTGTCTCTTCCTACAGTTTCAAAGTGTGTGCTTAAAAATCAGGCAAAACCTGGTTTTGAATCCATGAATAAAGAAAGCTCCTTTTATTCAGCCACTCTCCACCGGGGTAACTGCCAATTCTGTAATGAAGATAATGATAGCACCCGTTTTATTATGTTCTTATAAAAATTAAACACGATAATTGATTTAAAAGACTTAGCACAATGTTTGCAAATCTAATCTCTAAAATATTAGCTATTTTCCTTAGGCAATTGGGAACGCATTGCAAATGTCTTCTTAACCTATATTTTTCCATAAAATCCCTTGTCCTCAAACGCACTTCAGAACATCATGCTCTATCCTTTTGTTTTAAATATTTATTTATTTCCTTACTCATTTAGAGAGTGTATAAGCAGGGAAGGTGCAGAGAGAGGGAGAGAGAAAGAGACACAGTCCGAGGTAGGTTCCATGCTCAGTGTGGAACCTGACCCAGCTTCCATCTCGTGACCGTGAGATCATGACCTGAGCCGAAATTGAAAGTCGGACACTTAACCGTCTGAGCCACCCGGGCGCCCCCATGACGCTTTTTAAATCATTGTACTACGATTTCATCATATGGGTGTGCTGTGGTATGTATAACCACGCTTGTGTCGAAAGCGTGCACTCTTTTCAATGTTTTACTGTCGCAAACAGCACTGTGATGGAGATCCTCCATTCAGCCTAGGTTGGTGGAATGTTTATCATGCGTGGAGACACGTGCAAGGCACCGGGATAAATGACGCAGGTACAATCGCTACACTCATAACATCAGAGGAAGCTAAATAAACAATTTGAATAAAGCACAATGTGATAGCGTCTGAAGAAGGTATCCCAGGACCACCTGCTCGTAATTGGGAGCCAGAAAGTCCTCTGGGAGGGAGTAATGTCTAAAGGGAAACAGATAGGATGAGTAGAAATCTCTCAGGCAGGTGGGAGGGAAGAGCTTGTGGTATTCCAAGGAAAGAAAACATCGCATGAGAAGTCCTGGAGACACAAGAGTGTGTGGACTGTTCTGGAGCTTACAGGGGTTCCCGTTGGTGCAGCGAGCCAGTAGCACGAGAGTGGCAAGTGATGATGTGCCTGGTTTGTTTAAACTCATCCTAGGGGGAATCCATGGGCATGCTTTAAGAAGAGAGCTAAGGGGCACCTGGATGGCTCAGTAAGTTGAGCATCCAATTCCACGCTGAGCATGGAGCCTGCTTCAGATTCTCTCTCTCTCTCTCTCTCTCTGTCCCTCTGGCCCTCTTCCCCACTTGCAATCTCTCTCTCCCTCTAAAAATAAAAATAAAAGAAGTGAGTGGAAATAATTGCGTTTGTATTTTAGAAAGAGCCCCTCTCCAGCCTCAAACTTCACTGTGTGGCAAGATGAAAGAGAAAGTGACCCCAAGAGCTGAAGGGGAAAACAAGCAAAGGGATCCTACAGGATGCCAAGCAAGACGGGATATTAGCTGGGGCCAAGGAGGTGGCCAAGGGATGGAGCAAAAAGAAGTGGCTGGAGGGGAGCCTGGGTGGCTCAGTCGGTTAAGCGGCCGACTTCGGCTCAGGTCATGATCTCACACTCCGTGAGTTCGAGCCCCGCGTCGGGCTCTGTGCTGACAGCTCAGAGCCTGGGGCCTGTTTCAGATTCTGTGTCTCCCTCTCTCTCTGCCCCTCCCCCGTTCACGCTTTGTCTCTCTCTGTCTCAAAAATAAATAAACGTTAAAAAAAAATTAAAAAAAAAAAAAAGAAGAAGTGGCTGGATTTCCCTGATATTTAGAAGGCAAAGCCAATGGGACATATGTGGATGAATGGTGGATGAGTAGAGAACAGCAGTGGTCAAATATGATACCCAGGGTTTTGTTTGAGCAGTTGGATGGAAGGTAATGCCATTCGCTGATTGCGAACGTCAAGAGAGGAACGTATTTGGCTGTGGGATTTGGATATTATAGAGTTTATGGTTTCAATTCTGTGTGTGGTTACTTTTATGGGAAACAAATAGATATGTCCATGAAGGAAATGGAAATAGAGATCTTCATTTCAGGGGAAACGTGAAGAAATACAGTCTGGAGAGGTGTCATCATCCTGTTAATATTTGGCATCATAAAAATAGAGAAAGAAAACGAAAGAACAAAAAGCTGAGTTCACCTGCGCTGAGGGTGAAGAGGAGCAGAGGGCAGATCAGATCCCTAAGGAGCTCAGATACCAGAGGAAAAAGCAAAGGTGTGGAGCTCTCACTGGAGAACATCAACATGTACATTTCTGATTATTTCTTTAGGGTAAATTCCTAGATATGGTAATACCTGCTCATTAGGTTTAAACTATTTTTAGGGTTCTTTTAGTTTCACGTTTTTCTTAAATTCTAGTTTGTTAACATATAGTGTAACATTTGTTTCAGGAGTAGAATTTAGTGATTCATCACTCACATGTAACACCCAGCGTTCATCACAAGTGCCCTCCTTAATACGCATCGCCCATTTAGCCCATCCCTCACCCACCTCCTCTCCAGCAACCCTCAGTTTACTCTCTATAGTTAAAAGAGTCTCAAGGCACCTGGGAGGCTCAGTCGGTTGAGCGTCTGACTCTAGATTTTGGCTTAAGTCGTGATCCCGGGGGAATATCTCTCTCTCTCTCTCTCTCTCTCTCTCTCTCTCTCTCTCTCTCAAAAAAATAAATAAAAGAGTAACTTCTGGTTTGCTTCCTTCTCTTTTTTTTTTTCTTCCTTCCCTTATGTTCATGTGTTTTATTTCTTAGTTCCACATATGAGTGAAATCCTATGGTATTTGTCTTGCCTGATTTATTTCACTTAGCATAATACACTTTAGTTCCATCCATGTCATTGCAAATGACAAGATTTCCTTCTTTTTCATGGCTGAGTGATAGCCATACCACATCATCTTTATCCATTCATCAGTCGATGGACATTTGTGTTCTTTCATAATTTGCCTATCCGATAATGCTGCTATAAACATCGGGGCATGGGCCCCTTGGAATCAGTATTTTTGTATCCCTTGGGTAAATACTTAATAGTCCAATGACTGGGTCCTAGGGTGCTTCTATTTTTAACTTCTTGAGGAACCTCCATACTGTTTTCCAAAATGGCTGCACTCGTTTGCATTCCCTCCTCACTTATTTTTAAACTGGTTGAAAGTGCAAAACTGACCTTTAGAAATTTTATATCAATCTGCATTCTCAGTACAGTGTATGCGAGTGCTCATTTCGAAAGGTGAACAACACTTGATATTATGCCCTTTGAAAGCATCTGCCCATAAGCCACAGACTGATTTTGAATCCTAGCTTTATTAAATAACAGACTTGCACTGGCCATTAAGTGACATGTAGAAGAAAGACGTGAATTAAATTCCTAGATCTAACTCTGGCTCGTTGAATTTCAGTTGTCTGAGCCAGAGTTATCTCCTTTGCAAAATAAGCATGATTCTTGCATGCCAGGTTTGAAGTGATATAAAAAGGAAGAACGTCTAAAAATTTTTCACACACAAAATACCTTTATTTTCTCTACTTCTTACCTCTGTCTGTAGCATAGCTTAGGAAAACCGTAAAAGTGATCATAGTCAACAGACATTTCCCATCTGCAAAAATTTAATTCAGGAAACATATTTTGAAAACCTACTCTATCCAAGATGTTCTGCTAGCAGGCTGTGATTAGTTAGATGTTGTTCATGCTCTCACGGAAGGATGAAAGAAACTAATATTAATAGCTACGACTACGGTAAATATTTTGCTAGGCATTTTATGCACACGTATCCGAATCCATTTATACTTTGCAGAAATCTCATTTTCTACCTGTGAAAACTGGTTCCAACAAGTTCTATGTCCACAGTGAAAGATCTATTGAGTAGCAGAATCAAGATTTAACCACAGACCTATCACTGACCCAAGACAGGCTCCCTCCACAATGTTAAACAATCTTCGATCTAGTATGCGTACTGTTTGGTAGTTTATTCTGTAAATACTGGAAGGCATGTTAAGGAAAAACACTCTACCAAATTTTCAAAATAAAGAATAAACAGGTAAAATTTAGAAAGAACGCTTCATTTAATGGGCTTATGAGTAATGCTTTCAATTGACTTTGTTTATCTGCATGACTTTGTAAAAATGATGTTGTAGGATATAGCCAACGCAAGTAGATAAGTGAAAGCATTTAGAAACATAATAATCGGAAAGATAGCGGTAAATAATCTTTATTTGGGTCGATTGCATATCTGAGAAAAACAATGCCAATATTATTATGCTCGATGATAGAATCAAATACCACATTTACAAATGAACAAAATGACAAATTTCTTCAGGGATAAATTTAATAAATGCAAAGACTCAAAGTTTTACTAAAACAAATTGAAAAATATGTCATGTATTGGGATAAAAAGCATCAGTGTCATGAAGATAAATGCTCCCCCACCAAGATAGCTTATAAATTTAATACACTCTCAATAAAAAACATCAATGATATCTTCTTCTTGGAGTTGAAACTTTGGTTACAAAGTTCAAATGAAAAAAGTAAACAAACAAAAATGGCCAGCTTAACCCTTAAAAAGGGAAATGTGGGTATAAAGCCAATTTAATCAAATCAATGACTATTGGCAGGGCGCCTGGGTGGCTCAGTCAGTTAAGTGTGCCACTTCAGCTCAGGACATGATCTCATGGTTCACGAGTTCGAACTTTGCATCGGGCCGTGTGCTGACAGCTCGGAGCCTGGAGCCTCCTTCAGATTCTGTTTCTCCTCCTTTCTCTGCCCAGCTCATGCTTTGTCTCTGTCTCTCAATAATAAAACACACGTTAAAAAAAATTTAAAAATAAAAAAATCGATGACTATTGACACACGTAGGGACAGACAGTCCAAGGGAATAGGACAGAAAATCCAGAAATATATTCAAATGCTTATAACAATTTATATGATAAATATGGCACCTCAAATTAGATTTTTTTAAGTAAATCATGTTGGAACAACTGGGTAGCCTTATGATAGCTATATATGTAAAGATATGAGTCCAGATCATATAGTAAGCCAAGATAAAATCCAAGTAAATCAGAGATCTCAGTGTAAAAATGTGAAATCAGACAAGTAGAAGAAAAATAGGTGAATTTATTTCTATTTTGTGAGTGAATTTATTTCTATTTTCTTCTTCCTAATAATTACTCAAAATCAATAAATCATTATTTATTTTTTTTACATTTTTTTAACGTTTATTTATTTTTGAGACAGAGAGAGACAGAGCATGAATGGGGGAGGGTCAGAGAGAGGGAGACACAGAATCTGAAACAGGCTCCAGGCTCCGAGCTGTCAGCACAGAGCTCGATGCAGGGCTCGAACTCACAGGCCGCGAAATCAAGACCTGAGCCAAAGTCGGCCGCTTAACCTACTGAGCCACCCAGGCGCCCTGATAAATCATTATTTTAAAAGCACTAATCGGGCTAACTGGGTGGCTCAGTCAGTTAAGTGGTCGACTTTGGCTCAGGTTGCAAACTCGCGGTTTGTGGGTTCGAGCCCGACGTGGGGCTCTGTACTGACAGCTCAGAGCCTAGAACCTTCTTCAGATTCTGTGTTTCCTTCTCTCTATGCCTCTCCCCTGCTTGTGTTCTCTCTCTCTTAAAAATAAATAAACATTTAAAAATTTCTAAAAGCACTAATGAAAGTGTTTACATGAAAACAAACAAAAACAAAATCAAAAGACAAATGACACAGGGAGAAAAGACTTGCAATTTGCACTTCTATCAGAGGAAGAGACAGACACAGAGATCGCAAAAATCCCAAAGCAAGATCAACAAGCTGCTATGAAATTGGAAAGGTCATATGAAAAGATATTTCAAAGTAGAAGTATAAACGGCCAATAAACACATGATAAATGCTCAATCTCATTTAGAAGAAGAGAAAGGCAGATTTTGACTTCACTGATATTTCACCAAAGATTTAACACCATCATCCATTGGAAGAGCGGTGGATCAACTGACTTTCATGCATTGTTGGTGAGAATCCAAAATGGAAAAATACAGACCATACCTAGCAAAATGACATACATAATTTCTTTTTGACTGAATAATCTCGTGTTTAGAAATCTATTTCACCTAGCAAAAGTAAGAAATTACTTAGACACAAGATTATTCTCTGTGACATTATTTTTAAAAGCAAGAGATTTGGGGTACCTGGCTGGCTCGGTTGGTGGAGAATGCAACTCTCGACTCAGGGTTGTGAGTTCAAGCCCCATGTTGGGTGCAGAGATTGTTTAAAAATGATATCTTTAAAAATATTTAAAAAAAATTAGAAAATAAAAATAAAAGCAAAAGATTCAGTACAACCCAAATGCCTTTCAATAGAGCACCGATTGAATAAACTGTGATACATTAATATAATAACCACTAAAATCATACTTTTGAGAAAATCTATGGTATTTAAATATAGTCTGGGTACTATATGATATCAGTGAAGTATCGATAATTTTGTTGTAAGATTATAACTATGGCATAATGGTTATATAAGAAAATATCCTTTTTTAAAGCAGATGTCGCATATTGATTGATGTACGTATGAGTGAAATCACATAAGGTCTGTGATTTGCTTAAAAAATTATGATGATAGACCAAAAATTTAACAATGTTCTTATAGAAGAGTCATGATAACCAGTGATCTCCTGGTCACTACATGTAGTGTACTGGTCATTACTGGCCACTGCCTACATGTAGGCAGTATAAGCATATGTTTTAAAGTGGTTTACTGAAGACAACATTATGGCTATTTGCAAAATATATAAAGATAATATACCACTATTGAATATATTATCAAAGAGTATTCTATCACTTCAGATTTTAAAATGCTAAGGCATAAATTGACATAGCACAAGGCTCAACCATGTGACAAGATTCACAGAATTCCATTCTGGGAAGATCTTTAAACTATTTGTGCCCATACCCACTGCCTTCTGATGCCCGAGTTAAGTATGCCTTTACTCATACACTGTTAGCAACAGGGAACTCACTACCTTATGAGGTGATTTCACCCAGAAACAGCTCTTTTAGGCAGCATGTTCCTTTTAGAGACCCAAAGAGCCTTTTCATCATTTTAGGTTTTAGATCAAACTCCTGTGTCCCGAGACACGCAAGGATAGTCCATAAAAAGAGAGTGTAAGGGCTTAAGAAAGGAAGGAACAAAAGTATCGGTGACTCCGAGTCAGGACCCCTTCCCAAAGACCCAGTCAACAGCCCTCCACCATAGAAGCTAGCTACTTTCAGACTCAGTGAAATGACTCTGATTCCAGCCACTAAATTCTGGTGCCAGTGACATTTTTCTGGTGCCATACTATTGACTATTTGGCTTGCATCCAAACCCAGATCAACTCTCTGGTTTCTCTTTCTTTCTCTCTCTTCCCGCAGACTGGGGTAAGAGTGAGGGTATGAGAGAAAGGGAATAGGGTGGGTGTGACCACACTCAAAAGTTAGTGTTGACATCTAAGCAGACTGGGAACCCTCTCTGGGAGTCCCAGTCTGAGCTCTTGCCTCATGCCAACACATAAATTTGAAGGAACCATTATTGTTCTTGAATCATATCTTCAGTAACATTTGTTGGCTATGTGTTGTGGGTTAAGGGCTTTAACATACAACCCTCACAAGGACATTATGGATGTCTTGTTTCTCATTTTACAGATAAGAAAACAAAGAAAAATTAAGTGGTGTGTCCCAGAAAACATAGTAGTAAAGAGTCAGAACTCAGTCCTGGTTTATAAGACATCAAGTCTATAAATGCATTCCATGACTTAAAGAGTTGGGTATAAAAATGAAGTCCAAACCCCAGATATGATAGAAATATTTCATACATCCAAATGGCTCTCTTATTACTTATAATAGATTGTACATTTATTTGAAAGAGCTGAAGTCCAAGTCAGAAGTTTGGCATGCAGAACACTGTCTTGACTTCTCCTGCATGAACTTAGGGTCAGCTAAGTAGGGTTTCATACAATCACACCATCTCCCTCCTGGGCTTGTGCCATCGACCTTTCAGTCCCAAGTTTCGGTCATTACATTGATTCCCATTAAATTTTGTCTAATTTTATTCAGCCTACTGATTAGTTGACCGTGACCTTTACGGCCTTGGATCTATTATGAAATGTTTTCTAATTTCCCCCGATTTGTGAACTCTGCAGTTTTGATTCAATAATTCCCCTCAATGTGGCATGGCATCGATAGAGCCGAGGACAGATCCCTGTGAAACACCGCAGGAGATCACATTCCAGTTTGACTTCAGTTCCCCATCCAGCAAGCTGTGACGCCAGAATTCAGTCTCCTAACTGCAAGGACATCATACATGATCCTCTCTTTGTTTACAGGTACTTCCAGAAACGACTTGTACCAGGGCTTAAACCTCACTGAAGCCCGTCTGCATTAGGACTGCCACAGTAACTTGGGATGGAGCGAACAGAGGCCCTCTGCGACCCTGCTTAGAAAGTTTGTATTAACTCTGCAACAATTAGTTCTAGATCTTTTTGTCAGTCACGGTTTTCTTGTTTGTGACGTTCTCCTCCCCACTTTCAGGGAAGGAATGACAGGTGTCCCTGTGCTTCTTCCCTCCTGTTTCCCAAGCTCCCATTCCTCAAAGGCCAGGGACCAGCACACTACACTACCAGTTCAAACTTGTCTTGAAGCCTTTCACATCGCGACCGCTTCTTCCCTTCACCCTCCTGGAGCCACAGTAGTTGTTTTTCCTTCAATAAGGAAATTGTTCTCCTTCAACTTCACTCACTTCACACAAATTGACTCCAAAGCTCTTCACAGGGAGTGCAGGTGTGAAACAGGAGTTGACAATGTCTGTGTTTTCTCTGGATCTGCTGAGGCCATCACGGTGTAAGCAGCAGCTCCATTTTCTAGCCGTGGATGGAACCAAGCTGGGGATCCAGGGAGACAGTCTGTTTTGATTACCCTTGGCCTCCACTCTTGTCCCTGAGCTCATTTAGCGTTTCAGCTATCCAGACATTTTTTTTTTTTCTGTCAGATTTTTGTCACCCCATTTTTTGAATAAGAATCCTGCTTGAAAACGTGCATTTGACAACCAGCTTCCTCTGTCACTCTCCATTAGGAACACGCCCCAGATTTCCTTCTTTACAAGATAGTGGATTTTTCATGCCTGCTTGTTGACAGAATCAAAACGAGTTATATAGTACCAGATAAAGATTATATTTATGCAATCCTTATTAGTATTCTGGTTTGCTATAAAAAGCGAGCTTATACCACGTATATCGTATTCAGTCATGTTTATAGAGCCTTTAATATGAGCCAGATATATTGATAGTGCTGGAGATGTAATAATAAACAACACGGGCTCTATCCCCAATGAGGGAAACCTCCCGATCTATGTGTGCGCATTGCTAAAGACGGACAGAGACCGACTGTAAATAATAATGAGCAGATACTGGGAAGATAGGGGATCAAAATTAGCATATTAGAGATTTTTCTGTTGATCAGAAAGGTTCAGTTCATTTCTATTTCAATTCTTCTGTTGGAAAACCAGGATACCACCGTGATTGCGATCTTCAGCTTTGAAATTGCTTGCTATTCAAATGTTTCCACTTACTACCTCTGTGACCTTGGGGAAGCTAATTACCTCTTTGGTACTCAGTCCCTTCGACTCTAAAAACCCCATAAGAGTATTGTGAGGCCTTAACAGGATGATAAGGCACGTGCAGTGCCTGTGCAGAGAAACATCAGCAACATTCACCACACTAGCTACCTTTGACTGAGCACTCACCTGGGACACATCCAACACGATTCTAAGATCTTTATGTACTCATTTATTCACATGTTCCTTACAAGTCTCCTTCACATTAGTGCTCGCATGGTCCTCATGTTCCAGATCACTCTGTTGTGATCACTATCTCAGGTTAAGCAGTGATATCAGAGCACTGACTCAAGCTGACTGATTCTAGAGTCCTTGGAGCAGAGCAATTGTTGCCCAAACCCCAAGGTGGCTGAACGGTCTGCGTGGAGTCCCATGGTTTCATCAGTGAACCTGTACTCTACCTCCCAAGTAATTAGATTCAGAAAAAAAAAAAGAAAAAAAGAAAGGCCAATTCTTTCTGCCCCTAATAGATCATCACACTGAGCCGAAGGCAGCCATGCATTTTGATGACAATCCCCAAATATCCTAACAAATGGACTTCGGAATACCTATGATTGGTATGCTGGTTAGTTTCATGTGTCATCCTGGCAGAGCTATGGTACAGAGTTAGGCGATCGAACGCTAAACTAGGTGTGCTGTGATTAACGTCTACAATCGGTTAATTTTAAGTAAAGGAGATTATCCTCGATAATCAGGGTGGGCCTCCTGCAGTCAGTTGAAAGGCCTTAAGAGCAAAAATGGGTTTTCCCCAAGGAAGGAGATATGGGGCCTGTGAATTGCTGTCGTCAGCATCTGTCTGAGAATTTCCACCTTGCTGGGCCGCTCCACTAGGTACTCCGATTCCTTGCACAAGTCTTTGTTGGTCTCTCTCTTTATCTATGTATCTATCTATCTGTCTACCTATCTATCATCTCTATCAATAGCTATCTATCTACCGTATATTTATATTGGTATCTATCTATCTTCTATTTATATTGGTACCTGTCTTATCTATCTATTGTCTATCTATCTATCATCTATCTATCTATCTATCTATTCTTTTGATATCTATCTATTCTTTTGATATCTATCTCTCTGTCTATCTATCATCTATCTCTTTATTTATCTGATATCTAGGTTTATTTCTCAGCTAGAACCCTGGCTGAGACCGTGGATATCTACAAGCACCAAACACCCCCTCACCAAAAGTGCATGCCTGTTCCAGTCTGTCATGATTTCTCTCCCATCCTGATCTTGCACAATTAATTCACGCCTCAGAACAGAAGAGTGATAAAATAGTGATCTTCCAAAATAGAATTCGGGAGTCTGAGGCGCCCCATCACCTTCCACTTGTGGATTAGTCAGTCGCCATGGAAACCTGCTGTAGGTCCCCAAACCCTGACTCCATCACAATAGGCAGACAGAAGGGAGCCAGCATCCCCAGTGCTCCTGCTGATGGCGTGTTGCAATGCCGGGAGAAACCGAAAAACGAGACTAACATGCTGGAAGGTGCTGGAGCATGAAGGAAATCAGGACACCATGTTTGTTTTCAACGTTGTTTTAATTTTGTTCTCTGGTGTGCTACTGAAAGAGGACCAGAGGACAGAAGGAAACAGTGACTGGGTACCTCGTGGCACTGCCTGCTGTCAGCTAAATGTGCTCCTGATATCCTCCTGAGTGTCTGTATCTCCTCAAGAGTGTTCTTTATCTTACCCATTTATATGCACAGCAATATTTCAAATTTCTAATCAGATTTGAAAGCCACTCTGAGAAATCCGACCTGAGATGTTTTATTAATGATTGGAGGTAGTCTCTTTGTCCATTCTGTGATTTTCATGGGCAATTACCTAAATTGGTCCCCACCTCCCAAAAGAAAAATAAATTTCAGCCTGTGCCTTTGTGTAACAATATATTGCAAATATAAAAACACGTACAATGATTGCACAATTATGAACCTTATCTCACTATGTAGAGAATGTATATGTCAATGCAATATCAATGCATAGGTATATATTCACAGTTAATTATTGGACATGTAGGTGGTCTGTAATACGTCCTTCGAATTTTTGAATTCCTTTGAAATGCTTCCCCATTTTCACCTGGAAAATCCAAAGGAAAAAAATCACAACCAAATTTTTGAGTGCTAAGCGAAATGAGGTACTCATTTATAAATTTAATACACAGTCGGTAGAGGTGCGTGGGATTAAGAAAAGAAACTTCATTTATTCTTAAAATTTATTTTGGACGAGGCCTGAATCTCAAGGTATATTGTGACTGCTGTTAAAAAAAAAAAAAAAAAGAAACAGTTTACTGAAACCATTTTTATCCCTATGTATTTCATCATCTATATTTTGTTCAGCTACTTGAAATTTATATTTTTAAAGGTCAGTGTTTTGTATTTAATAGTTTAATACTATTTGAGAATCACACTTTCAAACCTCACTTACCTACTTTCCTTTCTTAAACATGAACACAACTTTCCATACCTAAAATACAAATCTTCTGTTGAGTAGCATGTTTTATTGGCATTTAAAATCATAGATGGAATAAAACCAGATTCCATACTTTTATAAACATGACTCAGACATTTCTAAAATCTTTTTTTTTTAATTTTTTTTCAACGTTTTTTATTTATTTTTGGGACAGAGAGAGACAGAGCATGAACGGGGGAGGGGCAGAGAGAGAGGGAGACACAGAATCGGAAACAGGCTCCAGGCTCCTAGCCATCAGCCCAGAGCCTGACGTGGGGCTCGAACTCACGGACCGCGAGATCGTGACCTGGCTGAAGTCGGACGCTTAACCGACTGCGCTACCCAGGCGCCCCAGCCATTTCTAAAATCTTAACTCTAATCAAGATGAAAATGACTATATAGTATCATATCAGTATCTGTTATGTTCTAGAAGATGCCAAACCAAATATTTTGTATGTTTGAACAGTTAAACTTTACAAAAGATCTAGAAGTCCTTAAATATTAAATTAATATTGGATCTTTTCCAACTGGAGAGTTTGGAATTGCTTTTGGTGATGTATAACATGGACCCAAATAGCCAATTAAGAAGTAGGGACTTCTGTCTTTCAGCACTCAGAGATTATTTATAAGTGACCATATGTTAGCCCACAAATACTATTTCAGTATTATTTAAACCTTACAACAAATAGTACCTGCAAAGTTTGTTTGTTTAATTTATGTTTGACATGAATTCGGAAGGAACTAAAGATGGGTTACAACATGGTTGACCTTACGTTCCAGTTCACGGTATATTCCAATTTAGCGGGCTGTCCAGAAGTAATGATCACTCCCCTCTTCACTCTCAGAAATGTTCCCACTAGGAATGCAAATTGGTGCAGTCACTGTGGAAAGCACAACCTTTTGAGCTTCCTCAAAAAATCAAAAACACAAATACTATGTGATCCAGTTAATTCCACTACTGAGTATTTACCCAAAGAAAACAAAAACACTCATTTGAAAAGATACACATATCCCTCTGTCTATTGCAGCAATATTTACAATAGCCAAGATATGGACCAATAGATGAATGGACAAAGAAGGTATGGTACTTCTTTGTACCATTTGTACAACATACTTCTTTGTACCATTTGTACAACATACTTTTGTACATTTGTATGGTACACACGACGGAATATTACTCGGCCATAAATAAAGAACGAGGCCTTACCATTTACAACAACATGGATGGACCTCGACGCTATTACTAAGTGAAATGAGTCAGATGAATTCTGTATGATTTCGCTTATATGTGGAATCAAAAAAAGAGAGAGAGAGAGAATAAACTAACAAACAGAAAGCAGAAACAGATTCATAAATACAGAGAACGATACGATGGTCGCCAGAGGGAAAGGATGGACCAAAGGGGTAAAGAGGAGAAGGAGATAGCTTCCAGTTATGGAATGAATAAGTCACAGAGAAGAAAGATACAGCATAGGGAATACAGTCAATGATATTGTAATAGTGCTGCAGGGTGACGAAGGATAGCTACCCTTATGGTGAGCACACCTGAAACTCACGTAACCCTGTGTCAACTATACTCCAAATAAAAAAAGAATTCCTACAGAATTTTTTTAACCGTGCCCATTAGGATGATAAATTAACTGGCGTCCTTAATTAAAGGACATCGTAACCTATGACAAAATTGCGCAAGCAGATGTGGTCGGAAGGAGCGCTTCAATTTCCATTGCTGCTGTGGTTAATTCTAACCTGCTTTCAGAGAGCTAATGGGATATTTAGAAAAACTGCCACAGAGGCGTCTGGGTGACTCAGTCAGTCAAGTGTCCAACTCTAGTGTCGGCTCAGGTCAAGATCTCACAGGTGATGAGTTCAAGCCCCATGTCAAGCTCTGCACCGACAACACGGAGCCTGCTTGGGATTCTGTCTCCCTCTGTCTCTAGCCCTCCCCTGCTCCCACTCTCTCTCTCTCAAAACTAAAAAAGTAAACATTTAAAAAAAATAGCTAAATTCCAAAAATAAAATCTTAACGAATTATTCCAAAGTGGCATACAAAATTTTAAATTAAAGCCCCATCTGCTAAAAATCAGAAAGATTTTTAAAATATATTTTCATGTATTTTCTTTTTAATTTTTTAAGCAGGCCCCACATCCAACATGGGGTTGGAATTCATGACCTCGAGATCGAGAGTCACTTGCTCTACTGACCAAGCCAGCCAAGCACCCCAGAATGTATATTTAAAAAAAAAAAAATTCTGAATCATAGTGGAAATCGAAATAACAGGAAATAATGATAACATGTGTGGTAATAAACAGATTTTTAAACACAGATGCAGCTTCCCCCACATTTAGAGTGAATTTCATACCCTAAATGTTGTCGTTATTACATAAATAAATAAATAGAAGATTTGATTATAATACTTTACTGAGAGCAATGAGACGTCTAAAGAAAGCAAGAGGAAATTTATAGTAATATTTAAAAAAATGAATTCAAAAAACATTTTAAATGACAAATTCAGGAAATAGCTTATTTTCTTTTTTTTAAAATACCAACCAAAGGATATATTTCAGCCAAGAAAAAGTAACACAAAGGAGATAACGTACTAAACTAATAGTAAGAAATGGAAAATAATCCCAGTTACTGAGAACACTTTATAAAGAGATAACCTGGGCACCTGGATGGCTCAGTCCATGAAGCCTCTGAGGCTCAGGTCATGATCTAGCACTTTGTGGGGTCGAGCCCAGCGTTGGGCTCTGTGCTGACAGCTCAGAGCCTGGAGCCTGCTTTCGATTCTGTGTCTCCCCCTCTCTCTGCCCCTCCCCTGCTCGCGCTCTGTCTTCCTCTCTTTCAAAACTGGATAACATTTTTAAAAAAACATATAGTAAGAGACAACCATATGCAATTCTCTCAAAAAATATGGAAATATGAATGCAATAAAAATGTTACATGGGGAAAAATAAATGCCAAAATGTTACCAAAAAGAATAAAAAGGAAAGATGAGTACACGAATAAGAATTTTCAAAAAATTGAAATAGTCAAAAGTTCATCTCTAAAGTTCAAATTAAGTTGTTTTTGTTTTTAGTCTTTATGTGTTTTGGGTTCTGTGGGGGTTTTTGTGTTTTATTTGGTTTTGGGTTTTTGTTTGTTTAAGGTTGTTTTGTTTTGTTTTGTTTACTTCTTCAAACTTTTAGGCCCTTAGACTTCACATCATGGCCTTCCTACTGTGAATTTGTCCAGAGCATAAGAAAATGAAAATGTCTTTCTTCTTTTTCCAAAGTGAACACAGCCCTGATGTCAAAGACATGAGTAGCCCCTCCACATGATAATTATAAAGTAGGGTAGTCCTTCCATCAGTATACCAGGATTAATTAGGACTTATTTGATAAATATGGAGATGACTCAAATTTAGATACCAAAGTTAAATAATTCACTGTACCAAAGAAGACATCTTGACATGTGCCAATAAGTTCTTTTGTGAAATTCCACATTTGTTTCTAATTTGAAAAAGAAAAGCTATTAATTACCAATATTAAATATTGATATTATGAAATATGCTATCAAAGTTCTCTCTGAAACCGATCACAATCTTTAGGCCTAACGGTAAAATATGAAGGACATTCTGATTAAAATCAAGAACCGGTCCAAGATGACATGAAGGGAGGACCGAAAAAAAAAATGTACCAAGAAGTTGGTGGTTATTTCAAAGTGGTAAGATTTGGGGGCACCCGGGTGGCTCAGTTGGTAGGGCATCCGCCTTCAGCCCAGGTCATGTTCTTATAGTTTGTGGTTCGAGCCCCGCGTCGGGCTCTGTGCTGACAGCTCGGAGCCTGGAGCCTGCTTCCCTCTCTCTCGCCCTCCCCCACTCACACTCTGTCTCTCTCTCTCAAAAATAAATAAACATCAAAGTGGTGAGGTTTTTAGGTGTTATGTATTTCTTTTCTCGTTCATCTCTATTTTCTAAATGTGTTCTAAATATGTTGTACGTTTTACTCTTACAATGATGGAATGAGCAAACTTTAATAATAACATTAATACATATTAAAAGACAAACAAAAACAAAACATACAACAAAGTTAAGAATATAAAATAAAAGCCAATATAAAAATGTGTGCCGTGGAGTCAGCTCTAGGAAACTTTGATCTTTTCCTATGTGCACGGCTGGTGTTCATCACACATGCCTCAGTACAGTCAGATGGGTTGTTAAAATAGTGAAATACTTTTGTATTAAGGGAAATGCCTGCTTCCCGATCCCCCAAGTGTCCCAGTGCTCGAGCTGCTGGGCACCTTTTCTAGGCCCGCAGCCTTCACCAGCAATTTAGGATTCTTGTCTAGATTGTCAGGAAGCCTGGGAGACGCTGCTATACCCATGCATCACTGGTGGTTAAATATTTTGAATATCACCTCCGTCCATGTAATTGCCTGTGAATTCTACAACAGGCCTGCAATTGCATGGCATGACAAGCGGGGCGTGCCCAGGATTTGTAGATAAAATGCAAGCCAACTGTTCTGCAGAAACGGTGTTCCCGATAGGAAGAAAGAAATCATCATTGTTGTCTTGGTCCCAACCAAGGCCGGTCACACACAGCACCCTAGTGACGAAATCGGCAAGGACCTCAACAGCATCCCTGCTCTATGTTCATGAGAATCACCAGGAGGGGCTGTTACTGACAGCACAAAAATGCAAGTCAGTATCATTACACTCCATCTTGATGGTCTGTCTTAGGTCAGGGGACCCTGAAATAGTTATGCATGAAGAAATCAGGCTCTGAAAGGTCAAACAGCATCTTATTTCTGGCCACCTGCTGCTATTTATCATATCGGATCTACTGAGCATTTACTCCAGTGCCTGATATGCCTCATTTCTTGATCATGCAAGCCCACAATGAGACAGGTATCATCAGGACCTACTTTACCCTTGATATGGACGACATTACATACGTAGCTCATTCATCCCGAGACAACTACCAGAGGTCAGGGCCATGTTCAAAACGCATTTGGTCCCACCATCCAAGTTTTAAATTTTTTTTAACGTTTATTTTTATTTTTGAGAGAGACAGAGACAAAACGCGAGTGGGTTAGGGGCAGAGAGAGAGGGAGACGCAGAATCCGAAGCAGGCTCCAGGCTCTGAGCCGTCAGCACAGAGCCCGGCGCGGGGCTCGAACCTACAAACCGCGAGATCATGGCCTTAGCAGAAGTCGGACACTTAACCCACTGGGCCACCCAGGCATCCCAACGTTATCTCTGATTTAAATCTTGACCCAGCTCTTTGTAAAACCCCAGCCCTCCCTGCCATGTTCCCACTGCCATCTCAAGGATGGTGCAGGGATGTGCTCCATGGAAAACGTGTCCCAGCGTGAGTCAGGGTCGTGGAGCTCCCCCGGTGGCGCGCAGAGCAGACGGCTTTCCTCCCTGTTCCAAGACGAGCTTTGGGCCTGCCTGTCCCCGTCCAACTCTCTTCAGCAGGCCTACACTTGCAAAACCTAACTCGAGGCCCCTGTAAATTGAGATGTAAAGTGGAAACACGGAGGCCTCCGGGGAGGGCCGAGGCCAGCACGTCCCGCAGTCATGAATTAGTAAACCTTCTTCAGGAGAGGGTTCTCGGCCCGGTTGACCTCAGCCATGCCAGCCAAGCTCCCGGCGCACAGAACACATCTCGCCTTCTGCTCTCCTTTTATCCACGGTGTTTTCCTTGCCGTCGACGTCAGCCCCCAGATTGCTTGCTGTGATGTGCTACACCTTTCATATTTTCTTTCCAGTCATAATATTGCTTCAGTCATAACCTCGGCACTTTGAGGAATAATTGTCCCTGACAAGAGGGTGAATCACTGACAGAGAGTTGATAAGCATTACATACAGATGACAGAAGTCAGGACATATCGGATTACTGCTGTGAATATAATAAAAGAGAGACTAAACACTTTGGCAGCTCAAAGACAAGCCATTTCATAACTCTCTAGTGGGGCTATTATCTTCCATTTACTGCCACTGATAACCAGCTTGTGACTGTCTCTCTACAATCGAGTTTCAATTCACTTAACACGTTGCTGACCGGACGTGGTGGAGGGCGCAGAGGTGATAATCAGGACTTTCTTGTTTTTCTTTTTTTGGCATTTATTTTGAAGGTTTATCTTCTGTATCCCTCTTCCCAGTGGATAAGGCCCTGTGTGAGGGAGCGTTAAGCCTTCTTGGAGAAGGCTGACTGCGGCCACACCCCCTTTAATCTGTGACTCCCGCTTCTTTAGAAGCCGCCACATCCAGCTGAGCCAGTGACAATCCACTTTCTCTACTCCTTATACACCTGGGCCTAAAAGCCTGGTGTAATAAACGGCCGGGCTATTTTTATATTCCAGGGCTCTGAGAAGATAAGATTGTTATTATTATTTTTTTTTTTTTTCCTTAGCTAGCCTGAAGCCACCTACAGAGACGGATCAAGAGCTGTGTTGTCTGTCAGGACAGACAGCCAGCCAGCAGCCGTGACGATGTTAAATGCACCTTCAGAATCAGGATACAGGTGGCATTGGCAGGAAAGGGGAGAGATTTCGTGTCTGAATATGGAGGAAATAAATGTAATACGTCAGAATTTGGGACATAAAAGCTAAAGCCAAAAGAGGACCAAAAGAAGGGCAGGAAACTCTCAATCAGGAATGACTCTGTTCCTGCAGGTGTCAGAGTGGAATAAAAAAAAACTCTATTCTGCAAAATGCTCCTTCTTAAATAATGTTGCCTCCTAGCTTGTCTCAGAAATCTTAGATCTCCTCTTCTTTGGATGGATACCCCTTTGAATGATACATTCATTGTCCCTATGTTAACATAAAGCCAGGTGTTTATTGGTAACCCACATTGTCAGATCCACTAGACAAATTCAGGACGGTGGCTCTCACGATGGGAGCAGGCTCAGGAATGAGGCACGCTAACATTACAGTAAGGCAGACTCCGGATAAGGCAGAGGGGAGCATAAGAAAACAGAGTTGGCAGATGAAGAATGTCCAGAGGGGTTGAAAAATTCACGTAGTTTAAGAAACCTTTGGTATCAGGAAGTCAGTGTGCGAACCTTGATCAGGAAGTGGAGTGTCTTTCAACAATTCCTTGGAAACAACCACCTCTGTTGGATACCAAACACAGGGTAAGAATCCCGTGGACTGCCACGTACCATTGGGCAGGTTGCACACTGCCCAACTCCAGGGAGCACCGTTCACAGAGGAGTCTATGTGAACATAACGTCCTTGTGCTGTACGGTGACAATGTAGTCACACAACCATACCCAGTGGCTCTGGATGGAGGTATACAAGCAAAAGCCATACTTTCACACCTCACGTTCCCCAGGATTTATTTGGGGAGTTCACATAGCCTATAAATTCAGAGAATCTGAGCAAAAGCCCAGTTGAAAAGTAACCTCCAGGGTAGACTAAGGTTAAGCTGCCGCATGGACGTTCCAGCTCACCCCCGGCAAGGCACTCACCACTTTGCACTCTGACACCCCCAAAATGGTGATGCTGACTTTGCCGATAAACTTCCTGCTTCTATTTAGACGCTCAGTAGCTGGAGCAAATGCTACCAGGAGGATGGGTGAGGTTTTCTCAGTAGGTCTCCCTGTGGGAAAGATAAATTAGACTAAGATGGACAGAAATCACCACCAATTGGCATGTGGTGGGAGATTTTCTGTCCCACAGTCACGGAGCATCCTCTCTAAATTTGCTCATGGGTTTCTAGAAACCCGAATCAGGGCAACGTGGCCACCACATAGCCAACACAAAGTCTCTCCATCCAACACTTTGGGCTTCGATGCAGGCCCCAGCATATGGAAAAGAAAATACCTGTGAGACACTTGTTTCTTTCAAGGCAGGCTTCTGTGTTGACAATAGCATTCAGCTGAGTCTTAGGAACAAGTTGTATGGCACGAATGTTTATATCTTATGCTTCTAGGTTCAAAATCCCAGGGTAGGCCACGGTTAGTTCAGAATCAGTCATCTCAAGGCAACTGGGTAGCTCAGTTGGTGAAGCCTCTGACTTTGGATCAGGTCATGATCTCGCGGTTTGTGAGCTCAAGCCCCGTGTCAGGCTCAGTGCTGACAGCTCGGAGCCTGGAACCTGCTTCAGATTCCTTGTCTCCTTCTCTCTCTGTGCCTGTCTCCTGCTCATGCTTTCAGTCTCTCTCTCCAAAAACAAATAAACATGTAAAAAAAGAATCATTTATCTCTTTTTTTTGGTTCTTTTGTTTTGTTTTGTTTTAATTTTTTAATGTTTATTTATTTTTGCAAAAGAGAGGGAAACAGAGCACGTGGGGAAGGGCAGAGAGAGAGACACACACACAGAATCCCAAGCAGACTCCAGGCTCCGAGCTGTCAGCACAGAGCCTGACGCGGGGCTCGAACTCACAAGACACGAGATCATGACCTGAGCTGAAATCAGACCCTCAAGCTACTGAGCCACCCAAGTGCCCCTGGATCATTCGTCTCTTTAGTGGAAGAGTTTCATTCTACAGGCAGCGTCGAGGAGCTCATTTGCCAGTAGATGGGTTCAGACCAGGAAAAGAAGAAAACTAGAGAAAAAAGATGGGAACCACCAGGATAGGCATACCCGCCCTGCACCGATCACCAAATACGTCAACCTCAGAGCAACCCTCGGAAGAAAGAATGATTATCTTTGCTTTAAGGATAAAGGAACTTAGATTTCAGAACTGGCCAAGATCCCTCCATAAGTAAGATTCAGGTTTGAGCCTCAGCCCATCTGAACAAAACCAAGTTTCTGACTCAGTTTTCCCCCACTACAGGAAACGGAGTTCATCAGCTCCCTCCCTCCCATCCCTTCATCTTCTAGGAAAGGTCCATTCAGTGCAGCAGGATATAGGACCAGGAATATAAAGCATAAATAGACTTACAATTAATATATCCATCACCTCTTCAGACATTTTGCAAACATTCATACAAGCAGTCCAGAAGCAGCAATTAAACACGCTTGGCAACAGGCAAGAAGTTCTTGGACCTCAGACCCAGAAGCTGAAATCCATTTCTCTCAAGGAAAGAGAACTGCATTTTTGTAGAAACAGAGTTTCAGGAAAGCCTTCCAGACAGCAAACTTGACATTCAGGCATATAGGAGTGGGATTCTTCTCTCCTGGGACTGGGATTATGTGGTGGGTTGAGAGTGGTTCCTACTAAGGGCAGAGTCAGATTTCCAAGAAGTAGATTTAATGCTGAGCTATCTAAGCCAATGACTTTGTATTTCTGATGTCCCTCCCGAAGACATAACTGCCCTGAGCACTTGGGTTATACCTGAAACTGAAGGCCTTTTGAAAGCAAAACAGTTCTGTAGAGACAAAGTGCCAGTGAGGCTGAGAGAACTTGCTTTTAGAGGGGTGCCTGGGTGGCTCTGTTGGTTAAGCATCCAACTCTTGATTTCGGCTCAGGTCGTGATTTCATGGGTCATGAGATCAAGCCCTGCAGAGAGCTTTGCACTAACAGCGTGGAGCCTGCTTGGGATTCTGTGTCTCCCTCTGTCTCTGCCCCTCCCCAAAGTGGTGTCTCTCTCTCTCTCTCTCTCTTTCTTAAAGTAAATACATAAAGACTAAAAAAAACCAACTTGCTTCTGGAGATCTTACCCTGGCTTTCCCTATCCTTTGAGCATCCCCCTGCCCCCGCCTTAGAGATAATCAACAGGCAAACTAATACTCAGAGATGCTATAGATTTCCTGCCAAGAAAGCTATTCCTGTTACTTTTAGGCAGGATAACCTTATTTGAAACACTAAAAACACACACACACACACACACACACACACACACACACACCACACATTTATATGGAGAATTTAAGGAAGGCTTCTGAAAGAGACAGAAGCAATGTGATGGGTGGTTCAGAAGCATCAACTCTAGAATGGCCCCAGGACTTCACCAGTGGCTTTGCTGCCTGTTGCCCTGGAGCCTTGGGGGAGTCATTTTAAGTCCTTCCAGTTCCCTCTCAGATGAAATCAGATAATGATAGAATTCTTATGACATTTAATTAGTTTTAAATGTCATTTAAAGTTGGGCTTAGAGTAAACTCAATAAACATAAGTGGTTATGATGATCATTGTCATTATTATAGTTAGTTTAAATGCTCAAACATGGAAATTCCAGAGAGTTTTCTATGGATTTTAGAATCAATGAGATGAATATTTAAAATACATCCAATTAAAAATGGAATGGAGAAAGAAAGAAAGAAAGAAAGAAAGAAAGAAAGAAAGAAAGAGAAAGGGAAGGGAAAGGGAAGTAGGGAATGGAAGGAGAGGGGGAGAGGGGAGGGAAGGGGAAGGGAGGGAAGGGGAAGGAAGGGAAGGGAAGGGAAAGAAGTAAGGAAGAGAGAGAGAAAGAGGAAGGAAGGAAGGAAGAAAGGAAGGAAGGAAGGAAGGAAGGAAAGAAGAAAGGAAGGAGGGTAAGGAGGAAGGAAGGAAGGACAGTAAGGAGGAAGGAAGGAGAAAAAAGAGGGAGGGAGGGAGAAAGAAAGGAAGAGAAAGAAAGAAAAATGGGATGAAACTTTAGGAACTGAACCTGAAGTTTTCACATACTTTTTAAAAACGTACTTTTAAACCAAACAGAATACTATCGTCCTATCAAATGATATGTGCTTTATGGATTAGTCCCTTAAATGTGCACACTGTAAAGCAAGTTAAAAGAAGAAATACTCCGGACCTAAGCTACACCAATTAAAGTCACCCAGTATAAGTGTTTACCTATTGGTCATTAGGAAAACATTTGTTTGGGGATGATTCAAAGTAAGGTACCATTTGTGAATTCAGCCTCAGACCTATTAAACCATCAAACCAGGATTTTATAAAATAAAATAATTTTATAGTCATACAAAGAACTGACTTTTCTGTCTTTGAAAAATAATTCTTTTATAGACTTTAAAAGTTAGGCGTTGGTTCTGTTTGGAATAAAGAAAGCCAAGGGTGAATTAAAGTGACTCTCGGGATTATTGTTAGAAATGCTTACCTTACAAACTTTGGAATCAGATTCCATCAATCAAACATAAATGGATCAGGATGGAAATAGTTAATAGGATGGTCATTATGCCCATAATTGTGAAAGATTTCTGCACTCTGAAAACCATTTTCTTAATTATTTTAGGTTAACACTTGTGTCCGTAACAGGGGGAGGGATGGGGACACGTGTAATCTGAAACCCCAGATATGGTGCCTGGCCTGAATTGAGATAACATTAAAGATTTTATTGCTGATACATTATAAATTATTTCTATTACTGTGGTCCTGTGGGCATTACATTGTCAGTGCACTTTGCCTATTACCTCACTTAATGTTATTAACACACTTTGGGGTATAAAATTACAGTTTTATCATAGAAACCTTAAACACTTACATCCAAAGTACTGAATCGCGTTATTATCTTTACTGACCAGACCCGTTTTATTGTCATTTTATCACTCATAAAATCTGAGATTCAATTTGATTTAACTATTAAGTAAAGCTTGGTCTACATGAGTTTAAACCCAGCTGCAATATTAATATATTAATATATAAGATGACTTCATTTTATTAAAGGTGAGGTAACTTAGAAAACCTCTTTTAATGTCTCTAAGCCGCTAAGAAATTTAACCTGACCTGTTTGCACTTCTGTTTCACCAACATCGACAAAAATTTAAGACTATCTTCTTGGAGAATGTTGAGCACTATCTCTAACCTGCTTCTGGCCTTTGTGAAATGCTGGGACACATTAATCAGCCACAAAATGGCATCGCCCATCAAAGTGTCAAGAGACAAGGTCCGATATTAAAACAAAAAGCATTAAGAATCCACCACGTTAAAGAAACAGGGTCCAAACGTAAGAAATTTGAAGGGGAAGAACAAAAGCATGTCATTTCAATCGTTCCCAAAACAAGAAAATGGGGATCAGTCCCCCAAATCAAGCTCTCATTCAGATAACAGAAAACTACAGATAAAAGTACGCCTTGTTTAACTTTTTCTATGGGGACCCTTTCTGATCTTGGCTCTGTGCCTACGGGTTAGAAAGTTTTTGTTAGGTTGACTTTATTAGAACAAAATAAATAAAGCAAGTCTTACCTTGTTATGTCAAACGCCATCTTGATATTGGTCAAAAAATCTGTTTAAAAGATATTCGAAATACGCTATTGTCGATGGTAAGAAATCAGGCAAGAAAAGGTTGCTTTCTGTAGGTCTAAAACTGCTCTTTCCACGAGGCATTACTCCTAAGGGTTGGGCCCCACTACTGAGAATTACCATTATGAGGACACATTACAACTTTGTAGCTCTGAAGAGGCAAGATGGAGTAGAGCTTTTGGTTGGCCAAATGGCTAGCATTCTGACCTTTAATTTCAGTACCTGTAAGGAAGAAATAACACCTACCTTCCACTATCACTGAGGGTTTTCATTATCAAAGTGTCTGGCATGGAAAAGGTGCTCAGGAAGTGATCATTCAATAAGTTTTTCTATTCCTGTGGCATCATATCAACACGAAATATGGCCCTTAGGAGATAGCATGCCATTATAACTCTACCCCTAGAATCCTAAATACATGGAAAGGTAGCCAGAGGATGAAGGAGGTACCTAATGCAGAGTTCAGTGCATTCAATACAATGGCCTTGCTCCATGAGTATCCAAAAAGCATCACATCCTGGAAGCTTCATTTTTTTTTTTTTAAATAGAAATCTCCTGCCAGTAGAGAAATCCTCTTGTTATAGGAGTTCAAGACTTTTGGTCAACACAGGATCTTATGGAAAAGGATAGACACTTATCTAACAAGCATCAAGCCACAAACAACATAGATTGTCCAGTAAAGCAAGAAAGTAGAACATTCCTTAACATTGGAAGAAAGCAGGATGCCAGCCATACCAAGCCGTTTCGCAAGTGAAGAAAACATTGTGAAAAATAACACCAGAGAAGCACATGAGCTCCACTGGGCGTGGACTGATAAAGGCAGAATGACAGTCAGAGACCAGCAAATTCATCTCCTGCCTTTATACCCAAGAAACTGGGAGTTTAGCAAGGTTCGGGACTTTGTGCCCAAAGTCACACAGCTATTCGCTGGGAAGGCCAAACCTATCACCCAGGCTTCGTGGGTTGGTATCTTCCCTGCACTGCGATGGTATCTATGTAGGAGGAGGTGCGCAGTCCCAAGACAAGCTGAGAATCAATGGAGGCTGTTTTCAGAGCTTCGGCCTTTTGGTTTTATGCTCATTGCCTGCAATAAACAGGCTGGGCCCCCGTTGGATGATTGGTGATCTGTTGAATGCAATGACCAAGACTTACTTTTTTAGCTTGTCTTCTAGGAAAGGCCAGACACAAATAGTAGATTCCTTTTGCTTTGTGCACCATCCGTTGTATGTGAGAAAATGTGTGATTGTATGTATTTCTGTGTGTGTGTGTGTGTGTGTGTGTGTGTTCCTCTTTAACAAATTCTGTCTTTAACCTCCAACTTCTAAAATTTCATTGTGATATATTTGGGTGTGGGGTTTTTTTTTTCTGGAATTAGGTATGTCCCTATGTGAAGCTTATCTGTCTTTTTTTTAATTTTTTTTAATGTTTGTTTAGTTTTGAGAGAGAGAGAGAGAGAGAGCACGACTGAGGGAGGGGCAGGGAGAGAAGGAGACACAGAATCCAAAGCAGGCTCCAGGCTCTGAGCTGTCAGCACATAGCCCGACCCAGGGCCCAAGCCCACAAACCATGAGATCATGACCTGAGCCAAAGTTGGTTGCTTAACCGACTGAGTCACCCATGTGCCCCTAAGCTTGTCTGTCTTTCTTTAGTGTGGGAATATTCTCTCACTGTTGTTTTAAGAACAACCTCACTCCACCCACATATTCTTAAGGAACTAGAGATTTCTGGGTATGTTCTCCATGTCTCTTAAATTTTCATCTACATTTTTTGCATTTCTTTATTCTTTTGCACTGTGTTCTCACAGAGACTCTTCAGAATGATCTTTAAGATCATTAATTTCTGTTCAACTGTGCTCTTTTGCCACTTACCTCTTTCATGTTTTCTTTTACCTCAACGAAGTTTCAATTTCTAAGGCATCTGGATGATGGTGTTTTTATAGATGTATCATTTTTTTCATGGCTCTCTAAGAAATTAATTTAATATTAGTTAATTTATATAATAAATATTTATATAAATACAAGTTACACAATAAAATTAACAACTAATAAATACATTATTCTAAATTACAGACATCAATTATATTCTTTTAAATTTCTATTCATTTGACTAGCTCGATTTTCTTAGGTCTTTTGCTTTCTTTCTCTTCCGTGTTAATGCCCCTAGAAGTGATTCTTTCCTTTTACACATTAACAAAACAAGGAATATGATCAAAGGAAATTAACCACCGTTCTTAGCCCCTCGCCTTGCTTGATCCCTCCTCCAGCTCTGTTTTTTCTTTTTTTATATTTTGATTTATCCTTCCTTTATTTAAATATATATATGAAAAATATCTTCATATTTTTAGGTACTACGATGCCTAAAATGCCTTATAAATGCCATAAGTACTTTTCTCCAGTTTGTTTTTTCTAACTTAAAACTACATGCGGAAGGTTAGCTTCATAGTGATGTGAAGACGTTTCCCATTTCATGTTACAGTTGTTCCATAATCCACTGAATGGATACACCTTAGGCTATTTAATTAGTCCCCTAAAATTTAAATCTTCTCTGTGACCTTGAGTCAGTGATATAACCTTTATGAATCCTGCCAGCAGAGCAGCGCCTCGCTGATAGTAACTGCTCAGTAAATAGATGAAGATACAGAAACCCTGGTTGGACTTTATCGGAATTAAAAAGGGAATAGATGTAAATATATACATAAAGAGCTTAGTAAAATCACTATTATCTAATGAGTCCTTCATAAATGATAAATCGATATTATTGTTTTGTTGTTATTTATGTTTTACTTATAGTTCTTAATCAACAGCATAAGAGTACTTACAGTGAGTGATTCGGCATGGTTTATACATTGGTATGATTTTTTTCTTATTATTGAGAAATTTCATATTAGGTTTACAAAAATCAATCCATCTTTCCTAAGCACTTAGTTTGTTAGAAAAAGCCACTGGGTGATCAGCTATGAGATCTCAGAGACCCTTTGTCTCCAGAAGGGTAATGCTATCCCTAACTCAGAGCTAACGGGGAATTTAAAATACATGAGTAAACCCAGACATCACACACACACACACACACACACACACACACACACACACACGCTACTAGCCAGATATTATGTATTTCCTAATGGAAATACACATTACCACCTAGGAAATATTTTTGCCAAATAATTGAACCTGAATCTGAGCATCCTCTGATCCAACAACCTCTTCACAGGAAATTCAGAAATGAGAGACCAAAGATGAAATCACCAAAGTTCAGAAGGTGGGAAACTTTACAGGGAAAAAAAAAAATTCAGGTTTGGCAAAATGTAAGTTGTAAGGAAAAAAATAGGCAGAGAGAAATCGGTACATTACAGGAAGTGGTACCACTCCCCTTTTCCTCTCCCCACCTCAGCCTCTGGCAGCTTCTACGTGCTTGACTAGACGACAAACCTCATACAATGGTATCATGCAGTATTTGTTCTTCTGTGATGGGTTTATTTCACTTAGCATAATGTCTTCGAGGTTCATCCATGTTGTTGCATATTTATACAAGATGACTAAGTTCTGCTGTATACCCTAGTGCCTACAGTTCATACTCTTATTATACACGTAAAATGTGTTAAGAGGGTAGACATCACGTTAATTGTTCTTACCACATTAAAAAAAAAGGAAAGAGAGACTATATGTCTTTTTGAGGGGTATTACTTGAACCACGAATTTTAAGAATTATGATATAGGGCGCCTGGATGGCTCAGTCGGTTGAGCGTCAGACTCTCAATTTTGGCTCAGGTCATGATCTTACGGTTCACAGGATTGAGCCCAGCGTCGGGCTCCAAATTGACAGTGCGAAGCCCGCTTGGGATTCTCTTTCTTCCTCTCTCTCTGCCCCTCCCCCATTGTCTCCCTCTCTCTTTCTCTCTCTCAAAATATAAATAAAATTAAAAAAAATAAAAACCATGATACAATCAAGGAAATACGAACACTGACAGATATTTTTAAATAGCAAGAAATTATTGATCTCTTTAGGTGATAAAATAGTACTGTGTTTAAGTTTCTTAAAGAATCCTTATCTTTTAAAATGTGTATGAAAAGCATTGAACGATAAGTGGAGTCAATTATTTCATCGAGCTGATGCTCAGGCTTGTTTCCAATTCTGATATTTATCTCAAATATCAAATTTTCAGGCTTGTTTGCAGGTTTTTTTGGACTTGAAGTCCCTCAGGTAGGCAACCAGAATGGAAAGGGAAAGAGAGGGCCGTCTGCTTGGCCAGTTCCGAGCATCCTCTTACGAGCGCAGCAGAAATGTGGTGTTCATGAATGAACCATTTTCCAGTTGATATGTTGGTAACTGTGCTCCCTTCAAGGACTTGTTAAGTTACCTGTAACTTCAGCCAGTTTCTGATGAATCCTATTACCTCAGGAACAGGTATGTTATCTACCCTTGGAGACACCTGATAACTCGAAGCTAATTCAGTTCTAACTCCTCCCAGAGTCCTAGGCATGTTCAGTGCTTGGATGCCATTTGTTTCATAATCCTCTCTGGCAAAAGTAGGTTCATTGTATGGCTATGTTTGTGCATGTGATAATGTAAGCTACCAAAGATAGCTGAAGCCAGATCTTAACCCCAATAATTTAGAAGGATCTTGACTTCTAGAAACCTCAGAATTAGATGTCTTACTTATTCAGAATAACCACACCAGCCACCTTCACGTTTGGCAAGACTGATGCCTTTCAACTTCCACGCTTTAAGTTTTCCTTTTCTGTTTGAGTCATGTGATTGTACGTTTACCCCATATTCTAAATTACCTCAAAACTCTCATGGAAGCAGACAACACAAATAAATAAATAAATAAATAAATAAATAATAGTACTCTTGTCTAGCTATGCAACCCTAATCAAGCCACCGATCTTTGGGTCCCAGCTCCTCACTTTGAAAAAGGATTAGGACTCCTATTTGTTGAATCCAGTGGTATTCGTATTCACGCAGTCTCCTCTTTCTCATCCATGGCAGACATGTCTAATCAATCTCTGTGGTCTCCCAGCTGACTCTGAATGCCATCTAACAACATACAACTTAGCACCACAGGCAGTCACCACTTGTTTTGAGATAAAACCTGTATCCTAGGTTGATGGAGCACTGCCATCTGGAGCATCGTTGAAGGCCATGGCGAACAAAAAGGACTTAAATAATCACTCATTGGATTTTACATCTCGTGCCCAGTTGTGGTACACATTTCATTGTCAAAAGCAAGTCACATGGCCACTTCTAACTTCTCACCATGAGGCTGGAAAGAGACAGGGCAGGAAATATAGGATATGACATTTATTTACACAAGGCTTTGCCTTCCACAAAGTTTACATATATTCTTTCTTTTGCTTTCCAAATTCCGTAAAGTAAAGAAATGATATTATTATTCCCATTTCACAGAAGGGCAACTTGAGCCTTGGAGATCTAGCCCATTATTACAGACTAGTAAGTGGTGGGCCTGGATCCACATTAAGTCAACCTTACCTCCAGTTCCTGTTTCTATTATCTCCAAATTCACTCTAGTGCTATGAAGGAGACTGGGGTAGAATGAAATTTATACATGAATTTAAAATAGAGATATAAAAACTAATAAAAGATAAATAAAATAAATAAAAGATATAAAAGATAATAATAGAGGAATTATTTGTTGAATAAACAACAAATGGGGTGCTTGAAAGAAAGCTGTATCAGTCAGGAAATGCTACAGGTTATGCTACAGTAACAAACAACCCCAGAAATGTGCCTGGCCTCAACAAAGGTTGATTTCTTACTGGCCTGTACGTTGTACGTTCGGGAAACCTAAGTCTTGGCCCTGGCTCTGTCCATAACCAGTTAAGGGAAAGCCATTTGTTCATGAAACAGGTATAGGCACAAAAATTGGTCTGAGCGCAAAATTACATTAGGTCTTCAACTGCTTTGAAGCAGAAAGAAAACTGCAACAAGCACAGGTAAAGGATGAGAAGCCTGGAGCCGTGTCAGTGACCGTGGCCACATGGGGGGCAGTGTGGGTAGGGCTGGCATAGCCTCTTCTCTAATCTCTCACAGTTAGTGCATTTATTGAGCATTTATTGTATGCAAGACACCACGGGGCATATACAGAGACAGAAGGCATAACTCCTGTTCTCAATGAGATGGCAATCTAGTCACAATATGACATCAAGCGTGAAGTCTATCCTGTCCTCACTTCCCAGTAGTTTATTCAGAGCTATTGGTGTGTTCAGTTGAAGCACAAAACAAACCAGGTCACAGATATTAAGGTTGTAACATCCGAATAGCACCCTCAAAGCCCGGGGGGATTCACTTCGTTCTGGGATAGGCAAAAGATACCCCTCTGTCAATTTTGAGATGTGCTGTAGGACTTGGGGATTTAAAAAAAAAAAAAAAAAAAAAAAAAGGAAGAAGCCTATCCATTCACAAAAGTAGCAATTTGTTACTTTGAACTTCACAAGTCTTAGATGAGGGGACAGGAGCTTCAGGGTGGGGAAAGATTTACCATACTAACATTTCAAACAAGCTGAAAGCCTGCGTTATAATATGATGTTCATTGAATGAATCCATTAACTGAGCAAAAGTCCTTTCCAACACTTCTGGTATACCAGACTTTGTGCCAAGAACCGAATCTGTGTGGTTTAGCTCTTGAATTATGTCTGTTCTCTGAGAGGTTCCTTGCTGTAGGCAGCGCTGTGTGCATGAACTGCCGGGTCTCACACACCACGTGCGGAAAGGCAAGCACTCGCTTGCCTTTAGTTACCTTCCGAGCGGGTCAAGTTCGGTTACATGGGGAAAGCACAGAAGCATTGCAGACAGTGGGTCTGAAAACGCCAACCAGATTCTTAAGTCTTGGATTCCCCTTGTCCCGTAAATCACATTGGACTCTGGGAGATCTTAACGGGTTGCTTATAAAGAGATCCGCCACAGGTAGATTTAACAGAAAAGATGGCTGCCCCTTTTCAACTCTTAAATTAACAATATTAACGTAGATTCCATACAAGAGCCCTAGCAATAGGATTCGTATATTAAAGTAGCCAGTCCTGCACTGGCACACACACAAAACCCCCGTAGCAACAGAGATGACAGCTTGGTAACAGCAGCTGCTGCTTAATTGAAAACATTAGAAAAATATTACATTATATCTGTATTCCCTGTTTTTATGTTTATTTTCATCACAAGTGAGAAAATAACCCAGAAAAAAAAAATACAAAAGAAACATGAAACAAAGGTTCGAGACCAGCAATGGCAAAGGGTGAACCCTTGCTTGCAACTGAATTTTCTGGGGACTCGTTCCACTTTTCCCGTGAATGAGCAGTCTTGTTTTTGTGTGTATTCCAAGGGCCAGAAATTCCTCCCGGGGTGTTGACTTTAGTTCCTGGTCAACCCTTTAAATTTGATTAACTGGGGAGAGAAATGGCATATGTGTGGGTCTTTGTGTGTGTCCGTGTTTGTGCGCTGGGGAAGCAGTGTTCAGATTGTAAAGTGCCTCTACATGGAGAGGAATTGATACAAGACCCATAAGCACACTAATGTGAAGCTGGGAGTGTATGTTTCTGAACAACACAAGTCTATCCCTGGTAGATAGAGCCGCCCATTCGCACCAAAGCCAACACCAACGTTTGGGGCACAATTAGAAGAGGGTTGGTTAGAAAAAAAGTAGTCATGTGGTTTTCTGCAAGCGAATTATATGACACAATAAACAATTATGGAGGCATTCTTATCTCAAAAAATGAAACACGACGGGACCCTAGAGTTCATCTGGTCTCCCTATTAATTCAGATCAAACACTTAAAACTTTGCATCGCTGGCTCAGAAGGCCAAATAAAAGGCAAGAGATGAGGTTTCTTCTTGGGCAAGGATTTTTTTCCCTCTTATATCATGTCAGAGGTAACGGTCCTAATAAATTTCATGGGCCCTAAACATTTCTCGGCATGTAGTCAAGACCCATCTGGCCATTGGAAACCAGGCATCCACATTTGCAAATGAGGTTTTCAAATGCAGGCAACGCATTGAGCGTTCTCGTTGCAAAATAAATATGGAATGTTCTATTTGACTGCAGTGAACTTACAAAAGAAGCATGCTGCAAACTCATAGGTCCAGAGACTCTACTCTACAGTAGCAGCTGCTTGTTTCTTGCAGCAGAATTCAAGTCATTTCAAGATTGACTATATACTACAACAAAAAATGCTCTTCTGTCTGTTCCTTGGGGTCAAGAACTCCGTCTTATTTATTCTTATGTCCACTCTGGCACATAGCGAAAAGCCTTTCATGTAGTAGATATTCTACAAATAAATATGGCCATGACTCAGAAGTCAAATTGATATGGTACTGAAAGATGAAACGAAATGGTACCTGAGACATTCTCAACCTATCAGTAGTTCCGATACATTCTTTCATTGATTGATTGATTTCTTTATTCAGTTACTGTGTAATGAATGAGCACCTGCTCTGGGTCAACCAAAGTGCTAGGCTTACCCTGCAGTTGTCCACCCAATTTACACTGTTCTTTTAGGTACAAGAGGCGAGGAAAACATTTTTCCTATAGTAGTGACTCCAGCGTTCAGCTTGCTTTTCACTAAGCAAGTAGTTATTATGCCAAAGGTTTTGGTAAACCTGATTAATGTTGGCAAACGACATTGGAAAGGAAAAATGCATCTGTATTGTATACTTCAGGTTTTTCTTTTTTCTCCCAAATCAACACTGCCTTTACTCCTTGAGTCTGCAAAGAGAATGGAGATTTTAAAAAGACCTGTGTTGGGGCACCTGGGTGACTCAGTCAGTTAATTGTCCAACTCTCGATTTCGGTTCAGGTCATGATCTCGCAGTGTATGTGATCCAACCCCCATACTGGGCTCCTTACCAGCAGCACTGAGCCTACTTGGGATTCTCTCTCTCTCTCCCTGTCTCTCTGCCCCTCCCCCACTTGCTCACACATACTCGCTTTCAAAATAAATAAATATGCTTAAGAAAAAAAGAATTTCTCAAGGTTGGCTAGCTAGGAACCCAGGCAAAACTCTCATAATGATCTCAGCCTTTGAAATCACCTTAGAAGCATCAACTCAGTGACAGTGTAAATATAGTTGATGTGCAGTAACTTGCTAAGGGGACGATAGCCCTTCTTCTGATCCTTTAGTATATATATGTTTTAACATTTTTTGTAGTTTTTAATGAGTTCTTTCTGAACAAGAAACCACCGTGTTTTAAAATGAACGAAACCTCGTTTCCTCGTTTGACTTTTCAACTTGAAGCAAAATGCCCAAGTTTCAGAAAGTGGATTAAATAATTAACCGCCAAGAAAACTGAACAACAGCATTACCGAATGACTAATTAAAACCCACTAATGAAGGCAGTTGATAAGCATGTATTATTATTATAAGCTATATTATCATAAGCATGTGTAATAACTCAAGAGTCTCTTCAAGGAGTACCTAATACTTGCCTCCTTGTTGGTGGAAACTCGTCACTGAATTGACATATGCCCTTTCTACGATACAAAGATAATCATTCAATAACTGATTGCAGAATTAAAATGGAAAGACCCACAGGAAAAGAAAAGAGCTCCTTAATAGGTTTATTATTGATTTAGTGTAAGAGAAGTTTGTCCCACCTGCACTCCGCTGACTCAGTGCGTCTGAGTCAGACAAATACAAGAATCTTCAGTTTTTCAACTTTATGCCACCTTGTTTTTACGAAAGACCTGCATGGGTAACCTGTTTTCCGTACCTGAAAGAAATCTGAAGAGGGGTTTTTACACAAAGCGAAAATGGTGTTCAGCACTGTTACAGAGACGGGGCACACCCCTCACAGGGAGAGCCTCCCCACCCCACTGCTTCCCTGGGAAACTACCCATTCAGCATCTCAGCATCAAGCCGCCAGGGCTTGGAACCGTGTCTGTGAGCATCTTATCTTGATTTATGTTGTGCATCCATTAGCAAGCTAAGTCTTGAGCTATCAGAAAAGTCTAAGCGAGGTTATTTTTAGGGTCTGGAAATGCTCAAAATATTTTTTATATAAACTAATGGCAATTACTTTTTTTATTTTATTTTTTTTTTTGCTTTGTACCATGTCAGCTTAATGAAAGTTTCATAGGGGCACTCTACTTTCAGATAGTGGGCAGAACCTGTAAAGGAAAACAAAATATTTGCAGTGTCCAAATGTCTATTGGAAATCCAAGTCAGGAGCATAAAAAAAAAAAACCCACTGAATCCACAGAAAATGCTTTCACAAATGCATAAATACAAGTTTTATTAAAGGATTAATGAAGGAGGGGGTACCTGGTTGGCTCGGGCAGTAGAGCATGGGACTCTCCATCTCAGACTCCTGAGTTAAAGCCCCACGTTGGGCGTGGAGACAAGAAAGAAAGAAGAAAGAAAGAAAGAAAGAAAGAAAGAAAGAAAGAAAGAAAGAAAGAAAGAAAGAAAGAAGGAGGAAGAAAGAAAACGAAAAGATTAATGAAGTTGTAAGGGTAACTTTCTACAGACTTGCAATCTCAGAGCTGGAAGGGTGTTCGGAGCTATCTAAATCTATAATACTCACCTCTTTCCCAGGGCAAGAATATCTTTTCTGATATAATGGTATTCCTGATAGATGGTCATATCATTTTTTTAAATTTATTTAAATGTTTATTTTTGAGAGAGAGAGAGAGAAAGAGAGAGAACGAGTGGGAGAGGGGCAGGGAGAGAGGGAGACACAGAATCCGAAGCAGGCTCCAGGCTCAGAGCTGGCAGCACAGAGCCTGATGTGAGGCTCGAACTCATGAACTGTGAGATCATGATCTGAGCCGAATTTGGCCGCTGAGCTGACTGAGCCACCCAGGTGCCCCGGTCATATAATTCTTGATCATACATGTCCAAGAACAAGGAATAACTGTCAATAAACCAATTATCACAGCATTTAAAAAAGATTCTGTTCACGTCCTGCATCCTCAGGGCGTTAGCAAGGAATTGTATTCTAGAGCCATCAAAGCCTCAAGAACAAAATCCTGAAAGGAAAAAAAAGTATACAGGCTTAATCAGAATAGTCTACATACTATATGATAACAACTATATGACATTTTAGAAAAGGCAAAACTATAGACAGTAAAAAGATCAGTGATTGCCAGGGGTTGGGGGAAAGATGGATGAACAGGTGAAACATAGAGGATTTTTAGGACAGTGAAAATATTTTGTATGATACTATAATGGTGGATATATGACATCACATGTTTGTCCCAACCCAGAGAACGTACAACACCATGAGTGAACCCTAATGTGGACCATGGACTTGGGGTGATGATGTGGTGTCAGCGTAGATGCATCAGTTGTAACAAATGTACCACTCTGAGGGGGGATGGTGACACAGGGGGAGGTTGTGCAAGTGTCGGGGGGAGGGACATATGGGAAATCTCAGTGCTTTTTGCTCCAAAACTAAATCAAAAACTGCCTTAAAAAACAAAATACTTTATGTATATATATGTATATGTATGTATATGTATTATGTATATATATGTATATATATATACATAAAGTATTTTGTTTTATATATATAAAAATATGTATATATATACATATATACATATATACATATATACATATATATATATGTATATATGTTCTTTTTATCCTTCTTTGCATATTTATTAGACCATTTTGGACTGTTCTGTGCAAACTGGCAAAGCAGAATGAGGCCCAATGTTGCTTGCTCTCCCCAGATTATCAAACCATCAGTGGAGATTGGACAGGTCCTGATGAAATAATACATATATATATATATATATATATATATATATATACATATCAGCAGGGAGCCTGGGTGGTTCAGTCATTTGAGCGTCCCGCTCTTGATTTCAGCTCAGGTCATGATCTCACAGTTCCTGAGTTCGAGCCCCACATCGAGCTCTGCACTGACAGTGTGGAGCCTTCTTGGGATTCTAACTCTCCGCCTCTCTCTCTGCCACTCCCTTGCTCTCTCTCTCTCTCTCTCTCTATCTGTCAAAAAATAAATAGGGGCACCTGGGTGGCTCCGTAGGTTATGCGTCTGACTTCAGCTCAGGTCATGATTTCATAGTTTGTGAGTTTGAGCCCTGCTGACAGCTCAGAGCCTGGAACCTGCTTCAGATTCTGTGTTTCCCTCTCTCTCTGCCCCTCCCCAGCTCTCACTCTGTCTCTCAGTCTGTCCTTCAAAAATTACATAAACATTAACAAAAGGTTTTTTTAATAAATAAACTAAAAATTTTTAAATAAAAAAACAAAATCAAATAAAAATTATATGAGCTTTAGAAAGCCTCAAACATGATCCAAAGTAAACAATGTACATGTAAGGTTTAGAATTGCTAGAGTTCTGGATTGTTACTGTGCCAAGTCAGGGCAGTAATGATGGCCAATTATCTGAGACAAAATGATAAAAATGGCCTATGTTGAGATGAATAAAGACATGGTGACCAGGAGGACCACATCCTACATCCACGGCCAGACAAGCATATGCACATTAGCCTTTGGACGCAAGTTTCTTAAAGTCTACGAAGTTGAGTTAAAACATCTGAGAAATGGGAATTGTACCACTTACTTTCCAAGCAGCTTGGAAAGAATACATGGGATGAAACTGGTGACATTGCTTCGAATCGTTCAATGACTGACACATGATTGAAATGCCAAAGTCTGCCGATTGAATGTAACTGGGTAGCTGGGATCTCATTTTTGCTCTCCAGTATGGATAGAAATTTGCAGAAAGGAAATTACCTGTTAATATGGAAATTGTAATTGAATATGATAAAATATCTCCATAAACAATGAGATACGTGAAAATTAATTAATATTTATGAACTTTTTCTTTTCCGTTGATGTTCACAATTTTTATCTGCAAAGCATGGTTAAATTACATTTCTGAGATCAAATAAAAGACTCCTTAAGTTTCTGCTAATTGCTCACTCTAAATTCATCATTGTCTAATATGTGTCAAAATAGAATTAAAATATATCATAGCCCATAAAATAAATACATAATCATATAAAATAAAAATTGTAAAGCCTTAAAAAAGAATACATCTTAAAATGCATATTGCAGGGCTTATATAAGTTTGTATTACTTCTATGCTAATCATATTATATAAAAACTAAATTTCTTCTGTAGCACATGAAAAAATTCTAGTGGAAATCAAACCTGCATAGCATATGCTTCATATCATTTTATAATATTATAGAATACAATAGTTAGTATAGTATGATATTACTTTGCATTATATATATATATATTATATTGCATCGATCACATTGTTTTTGGCACACTTTTGCATTTAAACTCGTAAATGGTAAGACATTACAGTTTGGTACACGGATCAAACCTGCACATTATTTTTGTTTATTTTTAAAGTTTATTTATTTATTTTGAGAAAGAGAGAGATTGAATCAGTGGGTGAGGGGCAGAGGAGGGATGCGGGCAGAGAATCTGAAGCAGGCTCTGTGCTGACAGCAGAGAGCCCGATGTGGGGCTCAAACTCACCAACCCTAAGATCATGACCTGAGCCGAAGTGGGAGGCTTAACCAACTGAACCACCCAGGCAGGCGCTCCTGTACTCATGTCTTGTTCTTATAACGCAACTTTGCCATTCTCCTATCACCTAGAGGGACGATTTGTTCATTACACAGTAGTCTCAAAAGAATGTTCAACCGAGAATAGATTGAAACACTGCAAACATTTGCAGCAAAATAAGGTCGTTAAAGGTTTGGTATGCTAAGTTGTATTATTTACAGGTATTCAAAATCTACCAAGATTGTATTGAAAATTAGAATTTCTCTTAATCTTACTGATTAAAATTTCTCCAGTCCAAATGTATAACAAAATAACCCTACATTAAGATATTAAACCTTTTTCTGCTAAATTATGCATGGGAAATCTGATCAGATACATTAGGAACTGAGAATGTTTGATTACCTTGTAATCTCTACATATGCATTTCTAAGAGGGGGTAATTCCATTGAACTTAGTGACCCTTTTCCAGTTGCAGATTTGAGTTTCACATCTCAGTGCTTACAGTAATCCCAACATTTACGTGCAAGCACATTGATTCATTTGGCTGGTTGCAGTGTTGGCTGCTACCGGGGGCTCTTACAAGCAATCCTAAAAAAAACAGGCTATGGAAATGGTAATAAATATTGTTACTAACTTCGTCATTAAAACGTGCTGTTTCCATTTCTGTTGGAGGTTAGAGCCGAAGGGGCATGTAAAAAAAAGACAGTATCTGTTCCTGTAAGCGTATTGACATTCTGAGCCAGCTCCTGGAGATTGTAGGAGATTTTGTGTTAAGAGGAGGTTAAATTAATTTGAAAAGCTTTGACAAACTTTTGATTGTTTGTAATTCACTGTAATTTGGGCAAGTTGAATTTAAAAGTATTTTTTGGAGTTACCATGATACCATGATAACTGCCAAATTTGCTGTCTTTAGCATTTTACAACTATGACTCAGGCCTTTCCCAAAGGAGGTGGGGAGGAGGGCAAGAAAGGGCGAAGGTCAAGAAGGGGTAGGGTTGAGGGGGGAGGGGGGAAGAGAAGGGACAGGCACCAGGGGGGAGGAAACGTCCCTTTGCTAATCACGTATCACAAGCAATGAAAGGCCTCAGGCTAGGAACCCGCCAGGTGCATTTCAAAGAGAAGTGTAGGGGGGAGTAAGTGTCACTCAAGGCAGATATTTATGAAAGATGACAGTTTGCAAATATCTCAATCTTGGACAAGCCCGCACGAGTGACACGGAGGAGTGCAGCAGAATTGGACGAGTCAGCAGCCAACATTTATTTCATCAGGACCTGTCCAATCTCCACTGATGGTTTGATAGTCTGGGGAGAGCAAGCAACATTGGGCCTCATCCTGCTGGTTACTTTCAGCCAGTTTGCACGGAACAGTCCAAAATGGTCTAATAAACATGCAAAGAAGGATAAAAAGAAGAATTGAGAAAAGCTCTGTTTGCAGAGCTAGCACAAGACTGGATTTTTAGCTATGCCAAAGAGGAAGCATAGTAATTACAGAAATATTGATTGCTGCGCCTGCAGGTTGACAACGAGAGAGCGGTGAGTCTTGCCAGCGTGGAGACCTTCATCTTGGTACAAACCTCCTGTTGGTCCAGGGGACTGAAGAAGCGATCCTGTTAGATGCCCTTGCCCATGACTGCTGCCCCGCCATCCCCGATAGCCTAAGCACAGTGAACTTTGTTAGAAATAGAACTCTGTATTTCCCCCAAGGTCTAAAATGCTAGACAATGACCTGAACAAATGTGAAACTAAATTCTAGGGGGGAAATTTCCATAATATTTCTCTCAAGCTGGCAGACGAGCATGGATGTCAGAAAGGCTGCTGGGGCAATCCCACAGGTTTTGACATTACACTGTATCACAAGTGGCTACCTGGACAAACACAGCCAGCAGGTATGTTTAATTTGGTATTCAAAATGCTTTTTAATGGATGGCTCAGTGGGTTACGCGTCTGACTTTGGCTCAGGTCATGATCTCACAGTTTGTGGGTTCGAGCCCCGTGTCAGGCTCTGTTCTGACAGCTCAGAGCCTGGAGCCTGCTTGGGATTCTGTGTCTCCTTTTCTCTGTGCCCCTCCCCTACTCATGCTCTGTGTCTCTCAGTCTCAAAAATTAAAAAAAAAAGTTAAAAAATTTTTAAATAAAAAATAATAAATGCTTTTTTAATGTACATACTTTAAATGCTAATATTAAAAATCTGGCGATCTGATGCAAACTCTTGATGTTCTCCTCCTTCCCAAGGAGGAGAAAAAAATCAGATTATTGGACGAACTTGGGTACAAAATACTTTTGACCACAACCTGAAAGGGCTGAAAACAGCAGCTGCCTTTAGAAGTTTGTCACCGTCTCTGTCTCTAATTTTCCTCCAAAATCAATGCTGAGGGTCAGCTGTCTTTTCCATCAAATTTGTTCTTCTTGTCATTTACATCCTGTTCTATTTCACTCATTCTTATTACCTGTGTGACTTCTTTAAGCATTTACTTTTTGACCTCAGAAAAGAAACAAGGTAGCTTTGTCATTTGGGAAAGTTGAAATCCTTCAGTTTCCTGCCCTTTAAAATAAGATTAATGCTGATCGATTCATAGAGTTGTCGGTAAGGAGTAGAGATGCTGAAATGAAAAGCCTCAGGACAAATTTGGGCACATACCAGACGTTGAATCAATGTAAGTTTTATTCACTCTTCCCCTCCATTTTTCAATTCTTTCAGGAGAAAAAAAAAAGTGCATCTCATTTTGAAGCGTAAGTGCAGATAAGCAGATATTTTATTTACATAGAAGTGATATTTTGAAAGCTATCCATTCATTTTAGTGAGTGTTGAGATTATCATAATTTTTTTTTCCACTAAGCGTTATGCTGCAGCACTGGTTCTCAGATGTGAGTGTGCATGAGAGTCACCTGGAGGCCTTACTGCAATGCACAAAAGCCCCCAGAGTCTCTGATGAAAGGCATCCAAGGTGGGGCCCCAGAACGTGCGCTTCTCATTGGATTCCAAGTGACACTGATGTTTTGAGAAGCACCATGCCGCTTTATTAGGACTGAAATCTTAAAAGCTAGAAAGAAATTTTTCATTGTATCCATTAGGCCCCCCCCCCAAAGAAGGAGGGGACAATTCTTTTGTGTGTTTTTAACATTTGTAACAAAGTCAAATTACTTGATCCCCCAGTTTTTCTTTCTAGGCAAGGAAGTTCCCAAAATTTAAAAAACGAGATCACCTGAATTACATAAATGTAGATCTAGGGCCGGTGACAATCACGAGCCCTATTGAGTCAATGGCACTACGATCAGCATCCTGACCAACCAGCACAGTGGACACGCACTCGTAAACGGGCCCCTCTTGTTAGCATCACTATTGTTATTATTTTGATGGAGATGATCATTAGTTTCTCTCTGTAGGTAACTGTTTCTCCGCAACTGTTGGCATGAGCCATCTGAACTGTGTTTCTCAGCGATTCCGATTCCGGTGTGATTAGTTATTCAGCTAACCACAGGGTCAAAGCAGCACGTTGTTCCCCTGGACAGGCTATGGATGCCAGCCATCGCTGCATATCACTCACAGCGAAGTCAGTTGCAAATGGAGGTGGGCAACCTTTGCAGAATACACAAAGTCCCGCTGTGACTTCGGTTTTCTGCGATGCTACAGAAAGACGTGTTGAATTCAGTGAAGTACCATGGTCTTTATTTGTACTTGGCATTTCTCAGACTCTTGAAAAATTAAAAAATAAATGTGCCGCCATGCAGTTCTTGCTTCAATTATGGAAACTTGGGTTTCATTTTTCATCCCTTTGGGACAATTCGTGGTCCTCTCCGAAGGCAGACAATGAAGTAGGAAGTGGGCTGTGAGAGGTCTCCCAGGGACTGGCCAGCAGGAACACAGACCCGGACTGGTGCTCCAAGGCCCTGCTTCTCTCCTCAAGCAATCTAGAGTGAAGAGAAGTCTGGGCCCCTCCCTTTTAAAAAAGTTTTGCCTCCCAGTTGATCACCCTCTAGCACAACCCTCCCCCCCACCCCCCACCCCCGCAACCCCATGGAATAAACATAGCCTCTGGACAACACCATGCTAGGAAAATAGTGAAATATTCATACATCTGCCCATATTACCAAAACAGAAATGTAACTGTTTGACATTGTTTAATGAGGAGGACAAAAACCTGAAATGCTCAAAAATCTGAAAGACAACATTAAATCTTAACGTTACTGGGGTTAACGTTTTTGAGGATTGTCGGTAGACAATATACTTTCCTTTTCATAAATACGAGTTTAACCAGATTTCCCTCTTCCTGCAGACTCCTGCCCCCACCAACTCAAAAGAGTATGGGACAGGAAGAAGTTCTTTTTCCACTTACCCTCCGGTCTTCAAGATGAGGTATTTAGGACTTACGACTTTTGGTATAAGTAACTTTAAAATCCTAAAACTCAGTTTTCTAATACACAAATAAGGTAATACTGGATACCTACATTATGCCATTATCAGAAGAAACCCCTGAAATAATGCAGGCCAAATCTGGCCCATAGAAGTAATGTTTGTGTGTGATAAGATCAGTATCTCAGTATTGGTAATAATATTTAGTGTCATTGTGATCCATTAATCACAATCTTTCCTGAATTCTTAGCTCCTCTTGCCTCCATTAAAGCAATTATCACATCGTGTAATAATGTGTCTCGTCCCACCGGACCATAAGCTTCGTGAAATCGAGGCCATGTCTCAGGTAGCTCTCAAGTCCCATTTCTTAACACACTTCCTGGAAAATGTAAACACCCACTACATACTTGCTGAATCCACTCATGAATTCCAATAACTTCTGTACAAAGTTTCCGAAATGCCCCTTGCTTGGCCCCAGCCATTACTCTAGTGCTCCAATGCTCTCCCACTCTGCCGATTTCTCATTTCCGTACCTCACGTTGGTGGCCATTGACATCTAACATTGGAAATGTTTATTGGCTGCTGACAGTCCTTGAATTACCAGTATGATTCCATAATTAATATGGGTGATTATTTTCATCTTTTCTCACTGAACGACACGGAATGGTCCCTAAATTTTTCAACTGCTGTATTGTTTTGGCCTTCTTTGGATATGGACGTTTTATCACTTTGTCTCTTTAGATCCAGTGAATTCTATCTAGCAGTAACTAATGCTACCCCATTGAACGAACTTAATTATCAAGGAAGTAAGCGGCAAGGAAGAAGGGGAGAAAAGAGAGATAGAAATGCCAGCATACATAGTAATTGTCCAGAGGTAAACGGCCACATTATTTGTCATCCGAAGCTGAGTTCTTGTTTAGAGTGAAAAGGACATTATTCGAATTTACACAGAGAAAACAGGATAAAAATGAGATTTTCCTGGGATAAACAGTATATACAATCGCGCTATTTATTGGAAGGCAGAGGAAGGAAGAGAATGAAATAAGAATCTGAGCTGAGTTCCTGGTAGACAGAAACACTGCTCTTGAACATGGAGGGAGCATTATTCTCTGAGGAAACTCCAGAAGAAAAGAGAATTAGCTCCAAGATCAACAAATGTAGGAAACACCTGCCATCTCTCTCTCAGGATTCCCAGGCATGTGAGTGTAGGCTCAGAGAAGTCCACAGAAAAGGAATCTGAGATTCCCAAAGACCTCACAATCCATATGTTTACACACATCACATCTATTCGTGAGTCTTGCTTACTTGATTACTGGGAAGGGCTATTTAAACGGAATTTTTCCAGGGCATCTGGGTGGCTCAATTGCTTAAGCATCCAACCTTTGATTTCGGCTCAGGTCATGACCTTGTGGTTCGTGAGTTTGAACCCCACATCGGGCTCCACACTGGCAGTGTGGAGTCTGCTTGGGATTCTCTCTCTCTCTCTCTCTCTCTCTCGCTCTCGCTCTCGCTCTCGCTCTCTCACTTTCAAAATAAGTAAATAAATTAAAACAATAAACAGAATTTTTCCGAAGAGAAAAATAAATAAAATAGATTACAAATAATGTTCTCCCTGTCAACCAGTTATTTATATAACTAGATTCCTTATTTTGTTAAAGAAACTTTGTTGCCTTTGTCACTCAGAGAAAAGCCATTTTTCTATATTAAAGTAAGATAGCATATTAATTTGGATGAAGCCAGGCTAATGTAACAAAGAAAGCTAACACTAGCACAGAGCATTAAGAAAGTTTACCTTTGGAAGCACCTGGGTGGCTCAGTTTGTTAAGCATCTGACTTTGACTCAGGTCATGGTCTCACAGTTCGTGAGTTCAAGCCCCCTGTCAGGCTCTGTGCTGACAGCTCAGAGCCTGGAGCCCGCTTCAAATTCTGTGTTTCCCTCTCTCTCTGCCCCTCCTCTGCTTACACTCTGTTTCTCTCTCTCTCTCAAAAATAAATAAACACTAAATAAGTTAAAAAAAAAAAAAAAGAAAAGAAAGTTTACCTTTGTCTCACATATCATTCCCAGGCGAACATTCCAGGTGAGCAAATGACACTGCTCTCTCTGAACATCCAAAATCTGAGGCTCCTTCTTTCCTATTGGTTCACTGTCACTTACGAGCTTGCTGTCATCTGCATAGATGAGGCCGGGTTGCTTCAATTTGAAGTTCAAAGAGATATGGCAGATGTCTTATGTCTTAGACTTAGAAGCAGCACAAATCTCTTGAACTCACTTTCTATGGCAAAGAGCATACTCAATGGCCACATCGACTGCAGGGATGGTTTAGAAGGGTCGGCAAACTGAAGAGCCATGTGCGTGGCCAGAATGGTATTTCTTTTTTCTTTCTTTCATTTTTTTTTTTTTTATTTTGAGAGAGGGAGAGAGAGAGAGAGAAAGAGAGAGCAGAGGAGGGGCAGAGAGATAATCCCAAGCATGTTCCACACTGTCAGCACAGAGCCCGACATGGTGCTTGAACTCATGAACTGTGAGATCATGACCTGAGCCGTAATCAAGAGTCAGATGCTTACCTGACTGAGCCACCCAGGTGCCCCCAGAATGGTAATTCTATGGAAGAAGGGGAAATGAATTTTGTGGAGAGCTGGCTGTCTTTTTTCCCACAAATGGGTAGACTAGAGAAATGGTAACCTAATGGGGACCAAACTGAGACGGGCCAACATTGTAGGGATGCTCCCAGCCTTGGCAGGAGATCTTTGGAATCTTTCCAATCCTAGGATTTTTTGACTCTTTAAAATAAATATCAGCAAAGAAGCAGCCATCCAAGAGTTGTGACCTGAGGCATTTTTACTCTTTCTATTTCCTTTCCTGATTTTTGAGAATTCTGTCCATTTTTTTTCTGTTCTGTGGGGCCTGAATGCCTTGAGCATGGACTTTTCTAACGTCTGCTATCCCCAACACCACTTGCAATATTTCCTAATACCACCAGTGTGTAAAAATGTGAAAAATAATGACATGTATCATCCTTTTAAAGTCTTATTTTTATCATGTCTATGTCTTACTCAAAATGCCCCCAGTGGGCTGGTGTTTATAAAGAAGGAGACAAAGTTTATATCTCTGCCTCTAAAGACAAGAAAAATCTGCATACAGTGAACTTTTCAGGCCCACCTCTCATCTTTCTAGAATACTAATACTACATTCTGTGCACCTGATGTTACTACACTAGTTCAAAGAAAGTTGTGATTTTTGTGGGTCATTCCTTACACATAAAATACCGGCCTCTTCTTCCTCCTGTTCCTCAAGGTCTAATCCAAACAACATATACTCTTTAGTACTTCTCACTGTAGCCAGGATCTGCATATTACTCAGTGTTTCATTTCCATTCCATTATATATATAGAACAAACATTTACTGATGCTCAAATTTTTCAACAAATCAACAAATCTATCTGCAAATTTTCAATAGTACAGTGATTCAGAGCTCTTAATATGGAGTCAGCAGGCCCTAGATTCAGATCCCAATTCCAGCACTTATTAGCTGTGTATTCTTGGGAAATTTATAACCTTTCTTGGCCTCGTTCCCCCCACTGAAAAAGAAAGATAATGATAGTAACTATCTCATAAAGCCGCTGTACGGATATGTTGATATTATGCATGAATCCTTGATAAGTAATAAGCATTCAAAAAATCTGGCTATTGTCGTATATCTCATATATCATCCAATAGTCTCTCCTCGCATATGATTATATATACATTTACATTTGATCGTTTTCATCTTATTGCATGAAATGGGATATTAAACATTATTGATGAAAATGAGCTCAATACCAGGATACCCTGTACAATGTTATCCAGTGGTTGCAAACACCATCCAGATGGATGACTCTTAGGGAAACTTATCTTTCCATTTTACAGTGTCAGTAGGGAGGCATTTTCATATTTAAGTTTGCCTCTCCAAGTCCTAATCCTTATCTCTGAAGTTAATCCACAAGAAATATGACATTGTCCCATATTGCAGTAATTGAGATCTTGAACTACGATCATGCTAACATTTCCTTTACTCAGGCTCAATTACCTTTTATCTTCCACATAAGGCACATTTTTCAAGTCAATTCACCACTGTGATTGCACCCCTTGGAGAAATACAAGTTCCTTGCTATTTTCCAAAATTTAGAGAGCAGAACCCAACCTAATGTTTCAAATGGACACAGATTTTTGCAAAAAGATGAGTTGACGTTCCATTGCTGTGAAGGCTATTATTTCTGGTTTTAGGTAATTTAAAACTTCGTTAGTAAGTGTAAGACTTCATAATATCATACTATATACATACTATATACTATATATAAAAGTATATATATAGTACGATAATATATAGTACTATATATATGTTTGTATATCAATCTACAGTTAAGGTCAATAAAAATCTCTAATCAAGCAAAAATCACCCATACAAAGCACAAGTAAGCATAAGCATAGTGATTAAAAGAGCAGAATCTTTTCTCAGACTTTTCTCTTCCCAATAGTCATTTTACTACTTGAAGCCTCAAGTTTCTATTATATAAAACTAAATCATATAATCCACATCAAAGCACCAATAAAATCTTTAAAAACTATATATGTATTTCCTAGAAAGTCTAATATATTTCAATATATTGTTTTTATTAAACCAACTTGCTTTCATGTCTTCCACAGTTTCTTCCATTTTTCTTTCATTCTGATAAATACATGTAACATAAAATTTGCCATCTTAACTTAGCATAATGTCCCCAAGGTTCATCCATGTAGCATGTCAGAATCTATTTCCTTTTTAAGACTACTCAATATTCCATTGTAAATGTATGTATCACAATTTGCTTAGCCATTCATCTAACAACAGATAACTGTGTTGCTCCCACATTTAGTTATCACAAATAATGCTGCTATGAACATAGGTATACAAATAGCTCTTCCAGATCCTGCTTTTAATTCTTTTAGGTGTACATCCAGAGGTGGATATTGTAGATCACATGGTAATTCTATGGATTCATGGGTCCACCAACAGGGCACAAGGATTTTGATATCCCCACCTCCTTGCAACGAGGAGTACTTTCTGAGTATTTTTTCATAGGAAGCATCCTCATAGGTGTGAGCTGATAGTTCATGTGCTTTTGGTTTGCTTTTCCCTAATGATTTATGATGTTGAATATATTTTCATGTGCATATTGGTCATTTGTATATCTTCTGTGGAGAAATGTCTATTAAAGTACTTTGCTCAGGGGCGTCTGGGTGGCTGAGTCAGCTGAGCGTCCGACTTCAGCTCAGATCATGATTTCACGGTTCGTGGGTTTGAGCCCAGCGTTGGGCTCTGTGCCGACAGCTCAGAGCCTGGAGCCTGCTTCGGGTTCTGTGTCTCCCTCTCTCTCTGCTTCTCCCCCGCTCACGCTCTGTCTTTTTCTCTCTCAAAAATAAAAAAAAATTAACATACAAAAATTTAAAGTACTTTGCTCATTTTTTGGTTGGGCTGTAAGCTTTTTGGTGTTGAGCTGTAGGAGTTTTCTATATATTCTGAATATTAATCCCTTATCAGTGATACTATTTTCAAATAATTTCTTCCATCCTGTGAGTTGCCTTTTTTATCTTTGATAGTCTTTTAATGCACATTTTTTTAATTTTCAAAAAGTCTAATTTGTTGATTTATTCTTTTGTTGCCTGTACTTTTGATATCCAAGAAGTCCTTGCCAAATCTACTCTCCCGAAGATTATGTGTTATGTTTTCTTCCCAGATTTTTATAGAGTTAGGTCTTCTATTTAGGTTTTTGTTCCATTTTGAGTTAATTCTTATTTACGGTATTAGTTAAAGACCCAACGTAATTGTTTTGTATGTAGATATCCAATTTTCTCAACACCATTTGTTGAAAAAATTGTTCCTTCCTCCTTGCATGATCTTGGCATCCTTGTCAAAAATAGTTTGACTGTACATGTAAGGGTTTATTTCTGTGCTCTCTATTTTAGTCCATTGGTTTATATGTCTGCCTTATGCCAGTACCACACTGTTCTGATTACTGTAGCTTTGTAATACGTATTAAAGTCAGGAAGTATGAGTCCTCCAGCTTTGTTCTTCTTTTTCAAGGTTCCATTGGCTATTCTGGGTTCGTTGATATTCCATTTGAATTTTAAGATGGGTTTTTCTATTTTTGCAAAAAACATTGGGATTTTGACAGGGATTAATTTGAATTTGTAGATTGTTTTAGATAACATTGGCATCTTTACGATATTAAGTTTTCCAGTCCATAAACATGGGATGTGTTTCCATTCATTGATGTCTTTTAATTTTTTTCAGCATTGTTTTATAGTTTTCATTGTACAAGTGTTTCACCCGCTTGGTTAATTCATTAGTATTTTATTCTCTTCTTCTGTCTTTTCAACATTTTATTTTTTATTTTTTAAAAAAAATTTTTTTTCAACGTTTATTTATTTTTGGGACAGAGAGAGACAGAGCATGAACGGGGGAGGGACAGAGAGAGAGGGAGACACAGAATCGGAAACAGGCTCCAGGCTCTGAGCCATCAGCCCAGAGCCTGACGCGGGGCTCGAACTCACGGACCGTGAGATCGTGACCTGGCTGAAGTCGGACGCTTAACTGACTGCGCCACCCAGGCGCCCCAACATTTTATTTTTAAAATAGTTTAAATTTATAGAAATTATTGCAAAAACTAATACAGAGTTTTTGTATAACGTGGATCTACATCTTACACAGCCACGGTACAATTGTGGAAGTGGGAACTAGGAAAATAATACTGATAAAATAAACTAAACTATACTACACTTACACAAATTTATCAATTTTTCTACTAATGTCTTTATTTTGATCCAGAATTCAATTCAGAATATTTCTTTTTAATGCTCCTGTAAGTGGAATTGTTTTCATAATTTCCATTTCAGATTGTGCAATGTTAGTGTATAGATATATAGCTGAATTTTATATTTTGAATTTGTATCCTGCTACTTTGAGTGTATTTATTAGTTTTAACAGAGGGTTTTTTGGGGGGCGGGGGGAGGAGGGATATCTTTAGAGTTTTCTCCACATAAGATCATATCATCTGTGAACAGAAATAATTTTATTTCTTCCATTCTACTTTTGATGCCTCTTATTTCTTTTTCTTACCTTTTTCAGTATTATATTGGATAGGTGAGATAAAAACAGACATCCTTGCCTTGTTCTTGATCTTACGGGAAGAGCTTTCAGGTTTTTACTATTGAATATGATGTTCCTGTGGGTACAGGAACATATTGTTTTTATTTTGTTGAGGTAGTCTTTCTACTCGTACCTTGTTGAGTCTTTTTTTTTAATCATGAAAGAATGTTGAATTTTATCAAATACTTGTTCTGCCTCCGTTGAGAAGATCATGCATTTTTTTCCCTTCATTCTGGTAATGCAGGGCTTTATCTTAATCAATTTTTATATGTTGGGCCATCTTTACATTCCAGAAATAAATCCCACATGGTCATGGTATATAGTCTCTTTAATGTGCTGTTAAAATCTGTTTGCTAGTGTTTTGGTAAGAGTTCTACACCAGGTTTGTAAGGGATATTGGTCTGTGGTTTTTCTTGTTCTTATAATATCTGTGTCTGGTTTTTGGTGTTCAAGTAATACTACCCTCATAGAAAGAGTTAGGAAATGCCCTCTTCTCTTCAATTTTTTTGGAAAATTTTGAGAAGGATTGGCATTAGTTCTTTGTAAATGTTTAGTAAAATACACTAGGGAAACTGTCACATCCAGGACATTTTGTTGTTGTTGTTATGAGATTTTTTCATTACTGTTCAGTCTCCTTCCTAGTTATAGGTCTAATCACATTTTCTCTTACTTCATGATTTAGTCTTGGTCAGTTTTGTGTTTTTAGGAATGTGTCCATTTCATCTAGACTATTCATTCAGTTTGCTGGCATACAACTTATTTATAGCATTCTTTTTTTTTTTTTTTTTTTAATTCTTAGAATCAGGAGCAATGATGCCACTTTCATTTCTGATTTTAGTAATTTGAGTCTTTCCTCTTTTTGTTTTCTTAGACCATCTAAAGTTTGTCAATTTTGTTGATCTTTCCAAAGAACCAACTTACGGTTTCATTGATTTTTTCTATTATTTTTCTATTTAAAATTTCAAGTATCTCTACCATAATGTTTATTATTTCCTTTCTTATGCTAGTTTTGAGTATAGTTTGCTCTTCTTTTTCTAGTTCCTTAAGTTGTAAAGTTAGGCTGTTGAGTTGAGATCTTTTCCTGTTTTTAATGTAAGAACTGTACAAATTTCCCCCTTAGGTGAGTCATCCTACTTGCAGTTTGTTCAGAGAATTTTAGCAACAATAAATGTGGGATTTTGTTAAATACTTTTATGCATCAATTGAGATGTTCGTCATATTAGTCTGTTAACATGGTGAATAATATTAATTGATATCTGAAGGTTATGCCAAACATGCATGCCTGATAAACCCCATTTGTCATAATATATTATCCTTTTTATTTGATGCACACAAATTAAATTAAAATTAGTTAATATTGTACTTTGAATTTTTATATCCATGTTTCTGTGACATTTTTCCCCTAGATCTCATTCTGGGTATGTTTATTTGTTTGTTTGTTTATAATATCTTTGTGTAGTTTAATATCAAGGATTTGCTGTCCTCATTGAATAAGCTGGTAAATATTCCCTCCTGTTTAATATTCCAGAGGAATTTGAACAGAATCAGTATTATTTCTTGTTATACATTGCCAGATTTCTGAAATCACCTGGACCAGGAAATTTTTTTTGTTTTTGTTTTATCTACAAACTCAATTTACTTAACAGACGTAGGGATCTTCCAGTTACACATTTCTGTCTGAATGAGCATTGGTTTTTTTGTGTAATTTCAAAAATTGTCTATTTCATCCAGTCTTTAGTTTATTTACATACATTTATTTATAACATTCTCTTTTTTTAATCTGTAAACTCCAGAATATCTGTCACCACTCTCATTTCTAATAATGCTATTTGTGTCTTCTCCTTATTTTCCTGATAAGTCTAGGTAGAGATTAACTGAACAACTTTTCATTACATTTATTTTTTTCTCTGTTGATTTTTATTCTGTTTCCTTGGTTTCTATTCTGATCCGTATTATTTTCTTTCTTCTGTTTCTTTGTGCTTCATTTGATATTCTTTTTATAGTTTCTTCAGGTTAAAGTTGATGTTATTAAAGTTATATTATATTATATTATATTATATTATATTATATTATAAAGTTGATTTGAGATCTTTCTTTTTTTTTTCTAGCAAAGGTGTTTCAGGTTATAAATTTTCTTTCTAAGTTTCAGCACCAACCCACAAATTTTTAAATTTGTTATTTTCATTTTCATTCTGTTAAGAATATTTTTCCAATTTCTCTTTTAATTTCTTCTTTAAAAGTGTATTATTCAGCTTCCAACAATTTGAGTGTTTTTTTTTTATCTTTCTGTAATCTTTGATGTATCTTGAGTTCTCGTTTAGTTCAATTGTACTCAGAATACCTATGTGATATGACAAGAATCCTTTTAAGTCTGAGACTTGTTTTATGACCCAGAATATAGTCTATCTTGGTAATTGTTCCATGTGTAGTTCAAAAAAATGTGCATTCTGCTGTTGTGTGGAGTACTCCACAAATATTATTTAGTTCCATGTAGTTGATTTTGTTGTTCAAATCTTTAATATTATTATTGTTTTATCTACTTGTATAAGTTATTGAAAAAAGGGACTGAAGTCTCTGATGATAGCTATACATTTGTACACTCCTCTAGTTCTAACAGTTTTTCTTCATTTATTTTGAAGTTGTTACTAGATAAAGAATTGCAGGAGCATCTCGGTGGCTCAGTTGGTTAAGCATCTGACCATCTAACTCTATTTTGGCTCAGGTCATGGTCTCATGGTTCATGGGCTTGAGCCCCACGTCAGGCTCCAGACTGAGACCACAGAGCCTGCTTGACATTCTCTCTCTCTTCTTCTCTCTGTCCCTCCTTATTTCTCTCTCTTTCAAAATAAATAAATAAACGGGGCGCCTGGGTGGCGCAGTCGGTTAGGCGTCCGACTTCAGCCAGGTCACGATCTCGCGGTCCGTGAGTTCGAGCCCCGCGTCAGGCTCTGGGCTGATGGCTCGGAGCCTGGAGCCTGTTTCTGATTCTGTGTCTCCCTCTCTCTCTGCCCCTCCCCCGTTCATGCTCTGTCTCTCTCTGTCCCAAAAATAAATAAAAAATGTTGAAAAAAAAAAATTAAAAAAAAATAAATAAATAAATAAATAAACAAATAACAACAAAAAATTGTTTAGCAACGTTATATCCTCTTGATGAATTGGCAGCTTTATCATTATGAAATCACTTTTTTTATGCCTGACAATATTCTTTACACAAAAATCCACTTTTTCTGGTATTAATATAACCACTTCAGCTTTATTTTTAATCACACAGCACATTTAAAAAAATACTACTTTACTGAGATGTAATTCATATACCATAAAATTTGTAATTTTTAAGAGTACAACTCACTGGTTCAGCTCATAGTCGTGCAGCGCTCACCACATCTAAGTTTAGAAAACTTCTATCAACCCTAAAGAAACCCCATACCCATTAGTAGTCACTCCCTCTCAGTCCTCCTTCTGGCTTCTGGCAACCACTAATCTCTCTCTGGGAGTGTTGGTCATTAGTCACTCTAATCCTTCCAGTTTTTCTTTTGCCAACCTTGGATACATTTTTCACATGCAGCTGCTTATCAATACCTAACTGAATGCTCAAAAGGGAGCCCATGAGGCACTTCTAACTATGGTGGAACGATGTTGACCCAGTTTGTAACCACCCACTAAGTGAGGACACAAGTAGAACGTCCTACACTTACAAGCACAAATCCTGCCTTTTTCAATCACCCAGACGTGAATAGTGTCACTTCTTCAAAACTGTTCAGGTCATGATGTAAAAACAAACAAACAATAATAACAACAAACCCAGTCCAGATCATATCAAACAAATAATTAATATGAGGCAAGGGAAACAGAAAAAAATAAGAAAAATTGTTTCCAACCCAGGTAATTTTCAAGAGCTTATCAGACATTTGATTCAAGTAATCAGTACTTGTTCAAACACAAAGAGACCCCTAGTACATCCAGGGTTTATAAATGTTTGCGATCACCACCCCCATTCTGACTTTAAAAGTTTAGATCAATGGGGCACCTGGGTGGCTCAGTTGGTTAAGTGCCCAATTCTTGGTTTTGATTCAGGTCATGATCTCATGGTTTTGTGAGTTCAAGCCCCGCATCAGGCTCTGTCTCAGCACAGAGCCCCTTCAGATCTTTTGTCCTCCTCTCTCTCTGACCCTCCCCCACTTACATGCTCTACCTCTCTCAAAAATAAATAAGCATTTAAAAATAAATAAATAAATAAATAAATAAATAAATAAATAAATAAATTCATAATCAATTTTCTGTGCCAATACACCTAATACATTTATCTGGAACTCAACAAAATCATAGACTTTTTGGAGCAAAGCACACTTTGTCTCTCAACTTACTGGCACTGAAAGCTACCCCAGCCCATAATCAGAGACTTTACATTGGAAGGCCTAGTCCTAGTCTCTCTGTAAGTTGTGCCCATACAGTAAGACCATGAAGACCACTCGGAATATCTCTACCTTGTACTTTCAACCCATGCGCATCTTTAGCTCACGATTCCTTTCAAGGGGCTCTTTTTAGAACGCCTCATTTGAGGGGCACCTGGGTGGCTCGGTCAGTTGAGCATCCGACTTCGGCTCAGGTCATGATTTCGAGGTTCGTGAGTTTGAGCCCCGCGTTGGGCTCTGCGCTGACAGCTCAGAGCCTGCAGTGTGCTTTGGATTCTGTCTCTCTCTCCCTCTGCCCCTCCCCCGCTCATGCTCTGTCTCTGTCTCAAAAGTAAATAAACATTAAAAGAAAAAAATTTAGAATGTCTCGAGTGTTGAGTTGAAGAGTTTGTTTTTATGTAGAAAGTATAATGAATTAATCATTCTTCTGTGTGTGATGCTGTAGCACCCTCGAGTAGTTGATTATTCTACATTGTATAAACAGTATTACCTGGTTGATCTGTGTAAGAGAGTTGAAATGCTAATTTTGGGATCCAAGCAATCACTTAAGACCTATTTTTTGCTCTTCTTCTCGTGTGTTAATGCAGTTTAAACTTACTTTTTGTGCATAGCAGATAAAGTATCCGAGATGCATGCAAATATTGGTGTCATTTGTATTGTATTAATATGTCAAAAAACCTTGAAGAAATAAGTATCTTTCTATTTGCTCACTTGTAATCTGTGCTTGTGAGATAGACGAGAACTTAAAGGTTTGTACTTTCTGGAAGGGATAAAAGAAGTTGATAAAAAAAGGTCCAAAGATATTGATTCACTTTCCCAAAAGCACAAAGGGAGTTCATTTGAGAGCAAGGTGTGTTTGAGGTCAACGAACTGAAATGCAAGAAGAATATACATCTTCAGGATACATTTCAGTATCATTTCAACTGATTATTTGAAAGTTTTCATCAATGGGCACACGGAGACAAAGCCTGAAACATTTGTGGGTAAGTGTTCATTAATACGTTAACCTACTTTAAAAGGAAAATAAGTATCTGTAAACGAGAAGATGAATTTCCCTGAAAACAATGTATCATTTTAAAGTTGAAGCAATGGATTCTATAAAACATGAGTCAATCTTCAGAAAGGGAAAGTCATCCATCAGACAAAAGGCTGGGAACTACAATGTCTGACGGCTCCCGAATTCATTGTCGACACAGCCGTATAGTCTTCCTAGAGCTAATGAACATGTCCTCAAAGCCAAGATGTGGCATAGTCTGCAAAGTTGCTCTAATTATCAGAAAACTAAATCATACAAAAGAAGTATTCGGAGCCATCATGAATGTAACATTTTTGCACGCTGCTTCTTTTAGCTGCATTTTTGCCTGATTAACCACAGAGATGTTTGTTTCATGGAATGGAGTCAGAGAGTTTAGAAACGGAGCTGAGTACCTTTAGCCAACAGAGGAAGCTTAACATGGCAACCTTCCAGAGTACTGCGCCTAGAGAAGAAAGGGCAACCAAATTTATCAGCTTAATATGTATATATATGCATTAATATTTTGGGGGTGATGGAAAGTTAGTTTATAGTTATTGCTTAAATGGGGTGCTACTACGCTCTAACCTCTGAAACATGCTTATTTTATTTTAAGATAGTCTTTGGTTTATGTTTCCATAACAGTATCCATATCTGCCTCATACTTTCAGACAGCTGCAGGGGACTCCATGATACTGATGTATCATTATTTATTGAAGAATTCTGTTATTGATTGTTTTTTTAGAGTGTCTATAAATTCTATTACAAACAAAAGTATAATTGCCATCTAGGACAAATTTCTTTGTGTTTTTTTTTTGGGGGGTGGTGGTGGTGGTATTTATTTATTTATTTATTTTGAGAGAGAGAGAGAGAGAGAGAGAGAGAGAGGGAGTGTGAGTTGGGAAAGGGCAGAGAGAGGGAGACACAGAATCCGAAGCAGGCTCCAGGCTCTGAGCTGTCAGCACAGAGCCCGACACGGGGCTCAAACTCACAATACCGTGAGATCATAACTTGAACCAAAGTCGGATGCCCAACTGACTGAGCCACCCAGGTGCCCCATAGGACAATTTCTTTGAAGTAGAATTATTTGGCCCAACAGTACATCGTTTCATAAAGTAGATAGATAATGTGAAATTGTCTCAAATTTAGTTACAATTCAACCACGGTTTCACTACAACATGGTCAACTCTTCTTCTGAGAATTACTTTTTATTCCCTTCCATTTTTTTTCTAGTGTGTGTGTGTGTCTGTGTGTGTGTGTTTGAATGTATGTGTGTCTTTTTCTTATTGATTGGTGGGAAACTTTTACATATTTAGGATATGTTATCAAATTAAGAGATGCCAAATATATTTTCCCCATTAATTGCTTGATTTTGAACTTCAAGTATCTTTTTCATGAAGTTTTTCTGTATTTAATAGTTTTTCTGTATGTAATCAAAGCTGGAAGTTTTGTTTGTTTGTTTGTTTTTTGAGAGAGAGAGAGAGAGAACAGGGAAGGGAAAAAGAGAATTCCAAGCAGGCCCTGCACTGTCAGTGCAGAGCCTGACATGGGGCCCAAACCCACAAACCATGAGATCATAATCTGAACTGAAATCAAGAGTTGGTCGCTTAACCAGTTGAGCCACCTAGGGGTCCCATAAAGCTGGAAGTCTTACATGGGAGGAGGATTCTAGGTTTTATGTTTTACTTAGAAAGATCTTTCTTAACATTAAAATATAGAACTATTTTATTCTAACCCTACAATTTGTCAGGTTTAGTTCTTTTATCTGTGTGAATTTTTTGGCATACATTTTGTGGTGTGAGTCTGATGTTTCTTATTTCATAGAAATATAAACTGTCACAACATCAATTGTGAATAATCTATACTTCCTTACTTATTTGAAATTACATCATAAACTAAATTTCCTATTCTCTCCCATTGAGAAAATTTTTTTATATTCTAATATCACCTGTTTCATTAACTATATACATACAACTATATATAGTTAATATATAACATATAAATTATATATAATATATAGTTCAACATATAGTTGAATATATATTTTAATATATAATTATATATATATCTTTGTATTGATGTTCATTTTGCTTCACAATAGGCCTATACGTATTTGTATCATTTTTATTTAAGATACATTTTAGAGCCAAAATTGTATAAAATTTTCTACTGGGAGCTGAATTAAAAAGCCTAAACGTTACAGGTGAACGACTTTCATAATGCTGGTTTTTCTCTCTCTCTCTCCCTCAATTTCCATATGTATAAAATGGTAAAATTAATGCTACAAGCATCATGCAAATATTATGAGGAAAAAAATGAGTTACTATACGTCAGCACATAATAATGCCAAATAGTTTTGTTATTATTATTACTGTTAGTTTTTCTATCTCAAAAATGAAAGATATATCCATTTTTCAACTATTTAGTAAATTGTTAACATCATTTTCACAGCTTGATCTTGAACATGTTTTATTTATAGATACTTTATTGTTAACATGTTTTTATTATGAACTACATTTCCTTCCTGGCCATTGCTACTATATAGAGTACTGGTGTGTTTAATGTGTACAGAACTACCAAAGTCTCTTCACTTTTTTTTTTTAATGTTTACTTTTGAGAGAGAGAGAGAGACAGAGTGTGAGCAGGGGAGGGGCAGACAGAGAGGGAGACACAGAATCCAAAGCAGGCTCCAGGTTCCGAGCTGTCAGCACAGAGCCCAAAGCGGGGCTCGAACCCACAAACTCTGAGACCATGACCTGAGCCTATATCAGATGTTTCACCAACTGAGCCCACAGCTCCCCCACTTTTATTTTTTTTTAAGACTTTACATTTTTGGAGCAATTTTAGGTTCACAGCCAATTTGAGACAAAGGTACAGGGATTTCCCATGCAACTTCTGTCCCCAAACATGTGCGGCCTCTCCCACTTTCTCTAGTCCCACCAGAGATGTACATTTGTCACAATTGCTGAACACTGACAGGTCACAATCACCCATAGTCTGTAGCTTACATTAGGGTTTGCTTTTGGTGTACATTCTATTTGGTTTGGACAAATATATAATGACATGAATGGTTTTGAAACTTTTTTTCTGTTATTATATTAAATATGGTTCCATTTTCCAAGTAGACATCAGATAATCTGCAAAAATTTTTCTTCTTAGTATGTAAATATCATCTTTTTTTTTCTTTTCTCCTTTCTTGCTTTATTGTCTAAGGTATCTAGAAGAGTGTTGATAAGACGAGATTAAACAAACATCCTTATTTCATCCTGATCCTAGGAGCTAACTTCATGAATATATTAATTAGGTCTTTAAAAGTCTAGTGTCTTCCTCTCTCTCTGACCCTCCCCCATTCATGCTCTGTCTCTCTGTCTCAAAAATAAAACATTAAAAAAATTAAAAAAAAAAAAAAAAAAAAAGGGGCGCCTGGGTGGCTCAGTCGGTTAAGCGGCCGACTTCAGCTCAGGTCATGATCTCGCGGTCCGTGAGTTCGAGCCCCGCGTCGGGCTTTGTGCTGACTGCTCAGAGCCTGGAGCCTGTTTCAGATTCTGTGTCTTCCTCTCTCTCTGACCCTCCCCCATTCATGCTCTGTCTCTCTCTCTGTCTCAAAAATAAAACATTAAAAAAATTAAAAAAAAAAAAAAAGTCTACTGGCAAGTTAATGAAACAAAACATCACATAAAACTTAAAAATTACTTTCAAATTACAAATCTAATACATGCTTGTATAGAAAAAATGTATTTTTTAAATTACTATTAATTCCAGTGCTCAAAGACAGTTACTTTTTGTGTACTTTCATCCAGTTGTATCTACATGGATTATTTTTTTAAATAGTTTATTTCACTGTGTTTACATCAAAACTGTATTTTGCTTAGTTCACTCTTTACTAAAATATAAGCATTTTTTAAAAGATTACTAAAGATATTTTGTCAACATTCTTATTAGTGGCTGCATTTTATTTCAATGTCAATTAGATCAACGTCCCTGAATTATTCTGTTGAGATTGTTTTTATATTTAACAAAAGTAAAAGATTATGTTTTTCATAACAGTTCTATACGTTTGGTTATTTTTGTAAGGTTGATTCCAGGAAGGGAAATTAATAGATCGAAGGGAATAAATATTATGGGGCACCTGGGTGGCTAAGCCAGTGAAGCAACCGGCTCTTGATTTTGCCTTGGGAAATGATCTCATGGGTTTGAAGGATGGAACCCTGTGTGGGGCTTTGCCCTGACAGTGCGGAACCTGCTTAGAGTTCTCTCTCTCCCTCACTCTCTCTGCACCTCCACTGCTGGCACCCTCTCTCTTTCAAAATAAATAAATAAACTTAAAAAAAGGATTGAGTATTATAAGACTTTTAACACATTTTGCCAAAGTGCTTTGCAAAAAAAATTTTGCATACCCATCGTTGATGCTGAGGATGTTTCTTTCAATTGCCAATTGAATAAGGGTAATAAATCTATTTTTATCCATATTTCTTTATTCTGAGATTGAATACTTAATTATTGTGTTTGTTACCAATATGCTTTTACTAATCTGTGTTCACATTCTTTTGGCTAGTTAATAGGCTTTCAGGATGTTCGTATTGATTAAGTGATTAGACGACTAGGCACATTAACCTTTTATATAATTGGTAGATGTTTATTTTTCCCAATTCTTTTAGTGACCCATTAACACATGATCGCATTTGTACTTTTGGAAAAGTTTCTCTTTTAAACGTCATTAGTTTGCCCACAGAAGAATATTTACTTCCATGTAATTTGCAATTGGAAAAAAATACACATGGTAAGTCAAAGATCAGTGCATTATCACATGTATTATGATAGCACATATCTATTGGCTATAAAGAACAGTCGAAATATTTTAAGTTGAGAAAACACATAATAAAATCCCACATTTCTTTAAAAACATGTTTTATGTATTATGCACATATATATACATGTATTATGTATATAGATATACATACATTATATATGTATATATACATATAGAGAGAGTTGAAATGTAAGTGTTGTTATTTTGAGATATCATAGTTATCTCAAATTATATCAAATTATATTTATTTTTAGTGTGTTTTCTATTTTAATAAGTAATGAACATAAATTATTTTTTTAAGGCACAAAAAGTTTGTTTTTAATCCTTCCAGAGGACTCTGCTTTCATTATATGTCAGAATAAGTTCCCAGATAGATAAAATATACAGTCTGGGGAAAGCACAAAAAAGCAGCCACCAGATGATTCTGGAGAGTGAAACAAACAAACAAACAAACAAACAGAAAACAAACAGCAGGCATATTTGGGAAGAGATTTAAAACTTGGAAGAGGGAAGAGCGCAGGATGAGTTTTCCATCTTTGGGGCTTTGGCCGTCACGAAGACCATCGTCACAGTGTGGTGCAGGGCAACAGAGCTCCGAAAAAGCACCCACCATATTTCTGACCTCAAAAAGACAGAAACCAGGGCACCACAACTGTGGTAAGGTGAGGGGGGAGTCTTGGAAAGAGCAAAGGCTGAGGAAGGCTCCAGGTTCTATGTGTATGAACTCTGCCTCGACCTCAGAAGGAACACAGGACGATACCTGTGTGGGGTCACTCCACAACACAGCTAGGTCTAAAATAATCGACTGAGGTCTGAGGTGCTGGTAGTTGCAGATGAGGAAAAAATCAGCACTAGAAAAAAATCAACTTTAGACCCTTTGTGTCTAACCAATCTAACTGTATGCTAAAACAAAAGCAATGAAACTCTTGTGAGGAGTGTGTGTGTGTGTGTGTATGTGTGTGTATTTAATTTTATATGTATATATAAATCCCCAGAACAGGATATTTACAATGTCCTGAAGACAATAAAAATTTATTTGACAGTTGAGGTACCAGGAATATACGACCCCCTCTCGATGAAAAAGACCAAAACCAGGCCAATCTTGATATGACCCAAATGTGGGAATTGTCAAAGAATTTACAGCAGTTCTTATTACCATGCCCAATGAGATTAAGGAAAATATACTCATAATAATGAAGAGTTAGGAAACTCGGCAGAGGAATAGAAACTACGAAGAAGATCCACATTGATATCAGAGGACTGAAAGATGTAACATCTGAAGTGTAAAAATCACTGAATGCGCTTAATAGCAGAATGGAGATAATGGAGAAGAAAATCAATCGACCCAAAGATAAATCAATAGAAATGATACAATCTGAAGAAAGAGAAAAAGCTCTAAAGTAATAAACTGTGCCTCAGACACATACACATCAAGATTAATTTATCTAAAATGCACGCAAGTTGAGTTGAAGAAGGAAAGATGAGGGAGAAAGGGAACAGGAGAATGATATTTAAAGAAACAATCGCCAAAGTTTTTCAGTTTGGGTGAGTGGTGTAAATTTGCAGACTCAAGAATCGCAGTAAATTCCAAAGATGATAAATATGGTGAAAAGCATACCAAGACTCATCAGTATCGAATGGCGGAAAAACAAAAACAAAGATAAAATCTTGAAAGCAGCCGGCCAGAGAAATGTGACACTTTATGGCAGGTGCACAATAATTTCAATGACATGGACTCACCTGTCTTCAAAATAATGAGTTTGGAAACAAGAAAATCAATTAAGATGCCAAAAGGAAAAAAAAAAAAAACCTAATCCAGAATTCTATCTGTAATGAAACGATCCTTCAAAAAGTATTTCTTAATAAAAAAAGATTAAAAGAACTTCAAAGCCACACACCTACTGTAACAAGTGGTAGATAAATTTCTCCACGTTGAAGAGAAATTGTTGGAAGAGTGAAACTCAGATCTTCAGAAGAAACGGTAAGAATCACAAATGGTAAATAATTGATTACATATAAATGACAATATTTTTCTCATTATATCTGTAAAATACATGACTTTAATGGTATATATATATGAATATTGTATTCATATATGTACATATGTATATATTCATATATTCATGTATATATGAATATATATATGAATATATTAATCATATATATATGATTATATTCATATATATATGATATGATATATATATGATTATATATATGATGATATATTAATTTATATATATGATTATATATATGATGATATATTAATTCATATATATATATGAATACATTAATCATATATTAATGATATATATATATTCATTCAAAAAATATATATATATTCATATATATATTCATTCAAAATTTCATACAGTATAATGATTAAATATAATGCTTAATATATATATATTTAATGGTATATATATATAAATATATATATATATTCATATATATATTCATTCAAAATATATATATTCATATATATATTCATATATATATTCATTCAAAATATATATATTCATATATATATTCATTCAAAATTTCATACAGTATAATGATTAAATATAATGTTTAATATATATATATTTATATATTTATTATTATCATGGGGGTATGTTATTCTGTTGATGGACGTTACGTGAAGTCTATAGCATAAAGAATCCCTAGTGTTGATAAATTAACAAAAGCAAAAATTAGTTCTTCGAGGGGTAAATAAACTGACAAACCATCAAGTACATTGAGCAAGGAAAAAAAAGAAAACAATGACCAATATTAAGAGTGAAGGAAAAGTTATTACTACAGAACCAGCTGACATTAGAGGTATAATAAAATAATATAATGACCATATCATCCATACAAACTTTATAATTTACATGAAATGGACAAATTCATTGAAAGATTCAATAAGGAAAATGACACAAGATGAAACTGAAAAGTTGACAAGTTATTTGATAAAATAAACTTGCTATCAAAACTTTCCTACCAAGAAAACTTCTGGCCCATATGTTTTAATGGTGAATTCTATCAAACAATCAAGGTAGATACGACCAGTATTAATTACATGAAAGCTTTCAGAAAACAAATGAAAAGGGAATACTTTCCAATTTTTTTTATGAGGACAGCATAACTCCAATGCTAAAATCTGACTAGTGCATTATCAAAATGAATAAAATCACTCATGATCACACATAAAAAAAATTGTAACAAACTATTATCAGCTGAATCCAATTTTACATAGAAGATGGATAAAAATAGGATTTATCCAGGTATGCAAGATTGTTTTCACAATCAAGAATTAATTAATGTAATAACATAGCCCTGGGTAATTTCAGTTAGTCTGGATTGACCACAGATTTATCTCTAGAGCTGCTGATTCTAATCCAGTGCTACAGAATCTATTAATTAAAGATCAAGGATGTTCTGTAACTATCTGTACACGAAGTGTTTCAGAGAAGACTTTCTCAGCTTGACAACATTGTTTATTAATAATTAGATTCATAAATTGGACCAGGTTTCAGTGGAGCTTAGCTGGGTTGTGGGGCAGGGCTGGGGGGGAGGGGGGTGGAATGTAGGAGCTCAAATATTAAAGCTAGACACATAGCTCAAATATATGTGACCATGAGCAGACTTTGGGGCTTCCTGTTACAGAAGTGCTTTGCATAAGCCAGCAGTGGTGCAAGCCCTCAAGCTTTGGTGCAACACAGGAGTGTGAGGACAAGGAGCCTATGCCCGAAATTCCTGGACCCCTACCAACACGTATCTTCTACTTCCGCTGTCCAGTATCCTATAGGTATAATAAAGCTGGTCTATTAGAATAAAGCATTTGAGCCTCTGATTACTGTCATAATTTACCATATGTATAGAATATAAGAAAAAAACATACTGTTGATATATATAGAAAAAGCATTTCACAGAACTCAACACAAAATTAACAATAAAAAAGTTCAGGGGCACCTGGGTGGCTCTGTCGGTCAAGCGTCTGCCTTCGGCTCAGGTCATGATCTCACGGTTTGTGAGTTCAAGCCCCGTGTCCGGCTTTGTGCTGACAGCTCAGAGCCTGGAGCCTGCTTCGGATTCTGTGTCTCCCTCTCTGTGTGCCCCTCCCCGCTCTCGTGCTCCGTCTCTCTCTCTCTCTCTCTCTCTCTCTCCAAAACAAATAAACATCAAAAAATAATAATAAAATTTAAAAATTGTTTTAAAAGTAGAAAGTTTATAAAAGTGTAATATAAAGCATATTCCTCAATCTGATAAACATCACCTACAAACAACTTATAATAATGCCATGTTTAAAGATGAAATATTTAATGTTTTAATGTAGTGGGGAAAATAAAATAAGCATTCCCACACTGACCATTTTTATTAAGCTTTATATTAAAGGTCCTAACTACTGTAAAAGGTAAAAGGAAGAAACAAAAAGTACAAAGACCACAAAGGGAGAACCAAAACTCTATGTAAGATGGCATGACTGTTTACATTTAAAAAAAATGCTAGGAAATTTACAAAACAACTATTAGAACTAAAATCAAGGGGACACCTGGGTGGCTCAGTTAGTTGAGTGTCCGACTCTTGAGTTTGGCTCAGGTCGTGATCTCACAACACAAGAGTTTTAGCCCTGTGTCAGGTTCTACACGGACAGCACAGACTTGCTTAGGATTCTCTTCCTCTCTCTCTGTGTTCCTACCCCACTCATATCATGCCCTCTCTCTCTCTCTCAAAATAAATAAATAAACTTTAAAGAAAAAGAACTAAAAATATACATTGAGAAATCCGTCAGATTCATGGTAAATACACAAAAATCAAATGTATTTTTGCACACTAAAACCAATTAGAAATTTAAATAAACCACTTACAGTAGCATAAAAAAATACAAAATGAAAATTCATGGATAGTGGGGATTAAACAACAGGCTCCTGAACAATCAATGAGTCAAAAAAGAAACCCAAAGAGAAATCAGAAAATACCTGGAGACAAATGAAAATGGAAATGTAACATACCAAAATTTATGGGATGTAGCAAAAGTAGTTCTAAGAATGAAGTTCATAGCAATAAATGTCTACCCCAAGAAATAACAGAAGTCTCTAACTTTACGTCAAGGAACTAGAAAAAGAACAAGGGAAGCACAAAGTTAGTAGGAAGAATAAAGTAACAAAGATTAGAGCAGAAAAAATGAAATAGAGACTAAAAAGGCAATAGAAAAGATTAATAAAACTAAGAGCTGGTTCTCTGAAGAGACGAACAACATTGACAAATATTTACCTAGACTCACCAAGGCGGGGGGGAAGGGGAAGGACTGCACTCAAATGAATAAAATCAGAAATGAAAGAGGAGAGGTTACAACTGATACCACAGAAATACAAAGGATTTTAAAAGATTAGTGTGAACAATTATACACTAACATATTCGATAACCTAAAAGAAATGGATAAATTCCTAAAAAAAATACAACCTAGCAAGACTAAATTATGATGAAAAAGAATATCTGAATAAACCAGTTACTAGTAAGGAGGTTGAATCAGCAGTCAAAAACCTCCCGACAAATAAAAGTCCATGACTACAAATTATCACTGGTGAATTCTACCAAACATGCAAAGAAGAATTAATACCAAACCTTCTCAAATTCATCAAAAAACAAAAGAGAGGGGAATGCTTCCAAATGCTGTTTACAAGTCTAGCATTACCCTGATACCAAAGGTAGACAATGATGCCACAGAAAAGGAAAATTATAAGGCAATATCCTTGATGAAGAAAGATATAAAAATGTTCAACAAAATATTAGCAAACTGAATTCAACAAAATATTAAAAGAATCATATATCATGAGCGAATGAAATTTATTACAGGGATTCAGGGATGGTTCAACATCCACAAATCAGTTAATGTGATATGCCACATTAACAAAATGAAGGATAAAAATAACATGATCATATCAATAGATGAAGTAAAAGCATTTGAAAAAAAATCAGCATCCATTTATGATAAGAACTCTGAACAAAGTGGGTACAGAGAGGACATTATGTCAACATAATAAAAGCCATATATAAGGGGTGCCTGGATGGCTCAGTGGGTTAAGCATCTGATTCTTGATTTCGGCTCAGTTCATGATTTCATGGTTCATGAGATCTAGCCCCACATCAGGCTCTACTCTAACAGCATGGAACCTGCTTGGGATTCTCTCTCTCTGCCCCTCCTCCACTTGTATTCTCTATTTCTCTCAAAATAAATAAACATTTTAAAAATAAATAAATTAAAATAAATACATAAAAGGCATATATAAAAAGCCCAGACCTAAAATCATACTCAATGGTGAAAAGCTGAAAAGTTTTCATCTTATGTTAGAAAAAGACAAGGATATCCACTGTCACTACTTTTATTCAACATAGCATTAGAAGTCCTAGCTGCAGCAATTGGACAAGAAAAAGAAATAAAAGACTCCAAATTAAAAAGGAAGAAATAAAACTCATTATTTTCAGATTATCTTGTATTATATTAGAGAAAACCCTGAAGACCCCATCAAAAAAACTGCAAGAACTAATAAACAAATTTAGTAAAGTTGCGGGATAAAAAAATCAATGCACAAAAAATCTACTGCATTTCTATACACTAATGATAAATTATCAGAAAGAGTAATTAAGAAAACAATCCCTTTTGCAATTGTATCAAAAAATAAAATAAAATACTTAGGAATTAATGTAACCAAGTAGAAGATGCATGTGTTAAAACTACAAGACATTAACGAAAGAAATTGAAAGATACACAAACAAATGAAGAATCATTCCATGCTCATAGTTTGGAAGAATTAAATTTGTTCAAATGTTCACACTAGCTAAAGCAATATACAAATTCCATGCAATCCTTGTCAAAATTCCAACAGCATTTTTTACAGAAATAGGACCAAAAAAATCCTAAAATTTGTGTGGAACCATAAGAGACCCTAAAGAGGCAAAAAAAATTCTTGAGAAAGGAAAGCAAAGTGAATGCATCCCAATCTTTGATTTCAAATTCTATTACGAAGCTATAGTAATTGAAACAGTATGCTATTGGCATAAAAACAGACACATAGACTAATGAACAGAATAGAAAGTCCAGAAATAAGCCCACCCATGTATGGCCAATTAATTTATGACAAAGGAGCTAAGAAATAAAATGGGGAATGGACATTTCCTTCAATGAATGGTGTTGGGAAAATTGGATAATCACATGCAAAAAAATAAAAGTACGTCATTAAATTACATCATACACAAAAAGTAACTCAAAATAGATTAAAGGCTTGAATGTAAGACCTGAAAGCATAAAACTCCTAGAAGAACACATAGGCATTAAGTTTACTGACATTGGTCTCGGTGATGATTTTTTAATCTGATACCAAAAGCGAAAGCAAGAAAAGCAAAAATAGACAAAGGACCTACATCAAACTGAAAAGACTCGGCACAGCAAAGAGAACCATCAATAAAATGAAAAGGCAACCTACTGAAAAAGAGAATATTAGCAAATCATATATCTGATAAGGGGCTAATATCCAAAATATATAAAAACCTCGAATTTGAACAGCAAAAAAAAAAAAAAATTCAATGAAGAAAATGGGCAGAAGAACTGAATAGACATTTTTCTAAAGAAGGCATACAGATGGCCAATAGGCACATGAAAAGATGCTCCACTTCATTAATAATCATGGAAATGCAAATCAAATTTACAATGTGATCTCACCTCACATCTGTTAGAACGGCTATTATCAAAAAGGCTAGACATGACAAGTGTTGGCAAGGATGTGGAGAAAAAGGAACCCTCACGCACTGTTTCTGGGAATGTCAATTGGTGCGTCCACTATGGAAAACAGCATAGCATTGCCTCAAAGAACCAGAGATAGAACTGCCATCTGATCCAGCAATTCCACTACTGGATATTTATTCAAAGAAAATGAAGACACTGATTTGAAAAGATATCTGCACTCTCATATTCACTGTGGCATTATTTACAATAGCCAAAATATGGAAACAACCTAGTGTCCGTTGATGGATGAATACAGAAAATGTGGCATATATGTTTGAGAATTTGTACATTTACATTTGTGTATGTATGGAGATATGCGTGTGTGCATATGTATGTGTGTGTGTTTATATATTTGTATATGTGTGTGTTTATATATTTGAGTATTTGGATGGGTGTATATACATGTGTGTATTATAATATGTATACTATAACCTATAATTTATACATATAGAAACACACATACACACACAATGGAATATTTTTTATGGTGATAAATTTATATTTAGATGTAGCTAGTTTAGATCATCCCAATTTTGAATGAACTGAACTCAGTTTAGATAATCCCAATTTTGGTGGCAACATCCAAAACATTATAGTCAGGAGCCAGCCAAACATATACACTCTTCTCTCCATCGGACCTGACCCGGGTGTTGACCTTGGTCACATCAATGTCATAGAGCTTCTTCACAGCCTGTTTGATCTGGTGCCTGTTGGTCTTCACCTCCATAATGAACACAAGTGTGTTGTCATCTTCTGTCTTCTTCATGGCTGACTCAGTAGTCAACAGCAACTTGGAGAAGGCATAGTGGTTAAGCTTCTTTCTCCTGGGGGCACTCTATTGAGAGTATTTGGGCTGGCTTTAGAGATGCAGTGTCTTGGGCCATGAGAATGTAGGTGATGTGCAGATCTAATTTTTTTTTGTGGCTGTGGATGCCTCTCAGCACCATTTCCCTGGCCTTCAAAGCCTTTGCTCTGACTTCAGCTTTGGGAGGGGCAGGGGCTTCCTTCTTTGCTCTGATGTGATCTTCATGAAAGGCCACACAGAGGAATATTATACAGCCATAAACCGTTTGTGAAAATATGTATAGATCTCAAGGGTTTTATGCCCAGTGAAATAAGTCAGAGAAAGACAACTAACATATGATTTCTCTTATATGTGAGTCTAAAACCTACGCTCATAGATAAAGAAAAAAAAATTGATAGTTCCCAAACATGGGGAGTAGGGGTGAAAGAAATTGGTGAACTGTTTTTGTTTTGTTTTGTTAGTATAAATAAATTGAAGTTAAAAAAAAAAGTAAAATATTTAGAAAAATTAAAAAGAGATGTAAGTCATTTACACTGAAAACTGTAAAATGTTGCTGAGGGAATAGTAAAAAGGAACCAACTGAATGCAGAGTATATTATTTTCCTTAATTAAAAAGCTCAGGGTTTTCCTCCAACATGGTCTAGTCAATCTATTCTTAATCAAACTCTACTAGATTTACCTTTCTCTGGAAAAAAAAAGTTCAAACGTTGACAAGCTAGTTCTAAAATTTATATAGGCACTCAAACCAGCTAAAAGAGTTGGATCAGGGCACCTGAGTGGCTCAGTCGGTTGAGCATCTGACTCTTGATTTTGGCTCAGGTTATGATCTCACAGTTTGTGGGATAGAGCCCCGTGTCTGGCTCTGGGCTGATAACACAGAGCCTGCATTGGATTCTCTCTCTCTCCCTCTCTCTCTCTTCCCCTCCCTCCCTCCCTCTCTCCCTCTTCCCCTCCTTCCCTCTCTCTCTCTCTCTGTCTCTCAAAATAAATAAACAAACATAAATAAAAATCAAGATGTAAAATTTACACTACCTGATTTCAAGACTGTTGTGGTTTTGCTGAAAAAACAGATAAATAGAACAGAATAAACAGTTTAGAAAAAGACACATGTTTGTGGCCAATTGATACTTGACAATAGGGAATGAGAACTCTTCACAACAAATCACACTGACACTCTGTGGGGGAAGGAACTGACACTGAACATCTCTGTGGGGGAAGGAAAGTGACCTTTACCCTCACATCACACAACATGGTCCGTTTTCAGGAAACGCTTAGTTGTGTGATGTAAGAATAAGGTGTATTTAGTTTGGTGTGGCTATTTCTTTGACATTACATGTCAAAGGTAAAAGAGTAAAAGGAAGGGGAACTTTTTGCAACTTTTGAGGTAGGCAAAGATCTCCTAACAGAAGAATCATTAAAAACAGTATATGTGACTATTTTGAAATAAAAACTACTCGTGTTTCTTTAAGGAAATAAAAACAAGACCCAGAATGGCAGAAAAATGTTTGTAATCCATGTAGGCGATGAAGAACGTCTACCCAGAATATACAAAGAACTCCTAAAACTCAATAATATTAAAAAGAAACACAACTTTTTTTTTTAAAGGTTTGTTTATTTTGAGAGTAGAAACACAACTTTTAAACAAGCAAAATTTGGACAGACTCTTCACCAAAGTAGATGCATCACCAAAAGATAGCAGTACATATCCATTATGAAAGTCCAAGTTAAAAAGACTGCCAAGGGGCACCTGGGTAGCTCAGTCGGTTAGGCATCCGACTCAGTTTCGGCTCAAGTCATGATCTCTTGGTTTGTGGGTTCAAGCCCCGCATCGGGCTCTGTGCTGAGAGCACAGAGCCTGCTTGGGATTCTGTCTCCCTCTCTCTCTGCCCCTTCCCCACTTGCTCTCCAGCTGTCTCCCTCCAAATAAATAAAAACAAACTAAAAACAAAAACAAAGACTGCCGACACCAAGTGTTGATGAAGCTATGGACCAGTGAGGCTCTGTCTGAATGTCAAGTGGTACCGTTACTTTGGAATATTCTTCGCAGTTTCTTAAAAACTTCAACATACACCAATTTCTGAGCATTTATCTAAGAAATTACTTTTACTCCTAAATCTTTATCTAACAAAAGTGAAAGTGTAGGTCTATACAAATGCATAGAAACATCCACAGCGGTGTTACTTTGAGGAACCAAGGAGACTAGAAGTAACACAAATGTCCACCATCAACAGGTGAACAAAGAAAATATAGCTTATGCATAATATGAAATTCTACTTAAAATAAAAAAAGAACAAATGACTGACACATCATGCATCTTAAAACAATTATGCTGAGTAAGAGAAATGAGATATGAGTGTACATACAGCATGTTTCCATATACATTAAATTATTTTTAAAAATGCAAACTGTCTACATTGACAAAAAAGCTGATCACCGGTTTCCCAGGGACGGAGGGAAGAATTGACTGCAAAGGTACAACAAGGAACTGCTTGTGTTGGAAATTAGTGGCGTCGCGATTGTAGCAGTGGTTTTCACAGTTTGATATTTTTGTCAAAATGCAGTGCATTGTCAGTTTAAGCGGGTGAATTTTATTGCACATAAATTGTATCTCAAAAGTTGAAAAAAATTTTTTTTCTTCTGCAAAGGGAACATGTTTTACCACACACTGAAATATTATAAATTATCTGTAAAGGAAACAGTGTTTTTGGTGCATGCATAAATTAACAGATGAATAGAATAAAATATAAAATGCAGAATGAGTCCAAATGGGAATTTGGCATATATAAAAGTGGCATCTCAAAAATCAGTGGGCAAAAGTAGCCTTTGTAATAAATGACGTTAGGATCATGGATCACCATATGGAACACGCTAAAATTCGATCTGTTTTCACACTTTACAGCACGATACATTCCAAATGGATCAGAGATTTTAAAAAGAAGTGGACAAATTCTTCCATAATCTCGGAAGGAGAAAATTTTCTGTGACTCAAAATTAGTACATATATAAGGGAAAGAATTGTAAAATTGTCTATGATAAAGAAAACCTTCACAACGTAAAAGAAAAACACTGAGAGTAAAGTAAAAAGGCAAATGTCAAACTTAAGGAAATATTTGTGATTGATACCACTGATGAAAGATTTACATCCTTAGTATATCTGGCCGTGTTGAAATAGAGACCAAAAAGACCGAGAACCCGAATGAAATATGGGCATGAGATGTCAATTGCCAGTTCATAGAAATAGAAAACCGAGTGACTCTTAAACATATAAAAACACACCAAACTCACTCCTAAAATAAGTAAGGTAAGTTAAAACTACCCTGGAATACAATTTCTCACCTTTTAGACTGGCAAAACTCCTAGCTTGGCAACCTGCTTGGTTACGGAGGCTGTAAAAAAAACCGGGCACTCCGTAACTGCTGAGGAGACATACAATTAAAGTAGAGAAAGTCAAAAAAGTAAGACAGGACAGTCATTTTGGAAGACAGTTTGGCAGTTTCTCACAAAGGCAAATATACGCTGACCATACAATTCAGCCATAATGCTCCTAGATATTTTTGCAAACGAGTTGAAAACGCACGTCCCTTAGAAAACCTACCCATGAACGGTTACAGACACTTACTCATAATTGCCAAAACTTGAAAGCAGCCAAGTTGTCCCTCAGTAGGCAAATGGATCCAGACAATGGAATGTTATCCAGTGAGGAGAAGAAATGAGCTATCAAGTCACACGAAAAGACGTGGAGGAACCTTAAATGAATGTTGCCAAGTGAAAGAACCCAATGGAACAAGGTCACATGCCATATGAATTCCAGCTATGTGGCATTCTGGGAAAAGACAGCAATGAGATCAATGGTGGCCAGGAGTTTGATATCAGGGAGGGATGGGTGAATGGGCGGAGCACAAGAGATTTTTAGGGCAGGGAGACTATTCAGTGATAATGCCATGGTAGACATATGTCATGACGTGTTTGTCAAAACCCATGGAACTGTAGAACACAGAGTCAACTCTAGTGTAAACTACGAACATTAGTTAATAATAATTAGTTAATAACCAACATTAGTTAATCACATTAGTTGATATTAGTTAACGTCAATGAGTTAATAACATTGAAATCAGGTAATAATAATGTGTCGATGTTGACTCATCAATTATAACAAATATACCACACTAGTGCAAGACATTACTAATAAGGAAAGTGAGGGAGGGAAAGGAGCTATACGGGAACTCTATCGTCCGTACATTTCATATTCAAAACTGCTCTTAAAATAACGTATTCTCAGGTAAATTAGGCTAAACAGTTAATAAGTAATGAATTAATTAGGCTAAATAATTAATAAGTGCTTTGGAATGAACAACGGGTAAGGTCAAGAATGGGAGACAGAGCATTGTGGCGTTAGTAAGGAAGCTGGAAGGCAGCGTGTGGTGTTTACACAGCTAGGATAGGCCTGACAGGGAAGGCCAGACTTGAGCCTTATTTGAGGGAGGTGGGGGGTGCATTTCAGACGCACGAGCAGAAGCACAAGAAGCAGCTGAAGGCAAGGGTCCAGGGCAAGAGGGCCTAGCAAAGAGTGAGGAGGCCAGGGTCAGGGTTACTGGAGCAGCCCATTGTATAGATCTGGAGATCACACAACTCACTTTCAGCCTGGTCAGAGAGAAACAAGAGAGGTCTATGTTGAGCAGTCCTGTGTCTAGGAGAGAGGCCCTCAGTGTGTACCCTGGGATGGGGACAGCCGAGACACCAAGCAGCAGGATGGGGTGGAACTCTGCATTGTCCTGAACAAGCTGTTCTCACACACCAATAGGAGGTTTTGGCTTCTTCCCCCAACCTGTAGGCCATGGGTTTTCACTTTATTTCTTACCAAATTCAGAACTGTAACCCCAACAGCTTGCTATTAAACTAAAGCAGACAAGGGGGCAGCTAGGTGGCTCATTCTGTTAAGCGTCTGACTTTGGCTCCGGTCATGATCTCACAGTTTGTGAGCTCAAACCCCACATCGGATGAAAGGCAGAGGCCCTCCCCTGGTGACACCAGGGCAGGTGTACCTCGGAAAGCATTCGGATTGGCAAACGCCATTGTGTGTGCCAAACTTTAAAAATAGGCCCTGGGTGTAAACAAAACACCAAAATAAGTCTGCCTGCTTGAAAATGACATCAACCCAATTTCTGCTTATACCCCGGCCCCACCCTTTCAAAGACATAACTTAGGAGAGGTATCTAATCTCTTTTCCACACTAGAAAATAATCATTATTTCCAAACAGTGTCTGGGGGAAGATTCAGTGAGTCTGTGCCTGCAAAATGCTTCACACGGTGCCTGGCATGGAATACGTGCTCAAGGTTAGCCTGAAAAGGAACCTGTGGACAAGTGATCTGGGCACCTGCTCCTCTTGACTGAACAATAATGGAACATGGAGAAATGCTTCCGCAAAGCCAGGAGAGGCTTTATAGTGCTTTTTAAAGAATGATTCCCAATTTGCTGTCCTTGTAACTATAGTGTCCCACGAAATGTCAATCCTTGTTCCACAGTCAAATACACTTGAGTAAAAATCAGTCAAAACAACAACAAAAAAACTGGCTTCTTGTGGTGGGCCCACAGCCTTGTACAGACTTGTCCAATCGCTACATTGTACACATGAAACCAACGTAATGTTGTGTATTAACTATACTTTAATTAAAAAACAGCCTTCTTCCTTTTTTGAGGATTGAAATGCCTTCGTGTTGAAGATATAACATGGGCTGACATGGCTCGGCCTGAATTTCAGAAGGATGACTCTTGCGGCATTAGGACAGATGGCTGGAAGGTCAAGAGACAGGACCCAGAAATGAGAAATGACGTAGACCGCGGGGGTGTCTTGGGCATTAGCGACACTACAAAGGCAGAATAGACAGTAGTTGACGCCCAGTGAAATGTCAGGGGTGCAAGCAAGGCAGAAAGCAGAGGGTTTCCATTTTCTTCGCAATGTGGTGGTAAAATCTGAGACGACGAACAGGTAAAAAAGGAAAAAGAACGGGAAAAAGAAGAAAGAGAAGAGGCAGGTTCTTCACCTTGAGTCACTGTTCTGTACCAGAGATGAGTAGATGTCCATTTGATCTGGTCCTCATACTTCCAAAAGGTAAATATTTATCATCTCCCCTTTCCAGAAGAGAAAACTAAGCCTCACTGAAGTTAATAGCTTGCCTATACCCTTGGAGCTAGTGAAAGGCAGATTTCTTTCAAATCCATCCGTGTCCATCCACTACAACCCTCAGCTTGTGAATTTGCCCAAAATATGGCAGCTTCGTGTCAAGATGAGAGGGAAAAAAAACAAAAACAAAAACAAAAACAACTATGAAAAAGCCCATCCTTTTTATTGAACCACACCAACTTTGGAGAATCAATCTGAGATTTTGCTCAGATGGTTGTCAAATGCTCTCTGAGTGCGGCTGACTGCTTGGGGCAGTGGAGACCTAGCTATGCTTCCGAGGGGAAGTTATCCCCCTAAACAGGTGCTATCTCTTATTGATCCCTGTGAGCATGTCTCTGAGAATATGTCATAGAGTTCACAGGACTCAGGAGTACCCAGTAAAATAGCCAGTTCAGACCACTGCTCTTGGATGATCCAGCCTGTGGGATAACAACCCCTTTGAAAACTGGACATATTTTGTCAGACAAAATACCGCTTGGGAGTTTCTAATCCAGATGGCCTGCCCTGCCTGAACCCACCTAGTGACGCTCTAGGACAGAGTGGGAATACTTCCTACGCACTGAGGTATAGGTGAGGACCAGTTCTTTCAAATGATATTAGCGAAGACACATCTGTACCGCGCACGTGAATACCCACCCCCCACCCCCCAACAACCATCCCTCTGACGCTTTGCTTTTCAAGTTTGCATTCCCAAATCCTCGGGTGTGGAGGTGAGCACAAATGTGTAAGAGCCTCACCCTCAGGCCTCCCACCCGCTCTCTAAGGAGATGATCTTGAGTGGTTCGGGATCCTAACGCCGAGTACCACTTTCCCCTTGGGTGAAATGAGAACACCATGCACCGTTCAGAGAGTTGCTGGAGAAATGAATGTAAATCACCTCACTAGCCTTGAGCAAACAGGACTGACTTCTCACCAGAAACTGAAATTACCGCCGTGGATGGATGGAAAGGAGGCTGGTAATTACTCAGGGAGCCAAATGATGCGCGCAGTGGCAACAGGAGTAAGATGGCAGGTGAGGGCCTGAATCCACGATCCCGGGGGGCCTTGCCGCACCTGCTGCTCCCCTTCTCCCCGCAGGTACCACTGGCGAGGGGGGGAACAATTAAAACATAATGTCAAAATACATTTGGCTGTGTCACCACCCACATGTGATAGAACACAATGTAAATGTAAATTACACCGCGCGCTTTAGTTGGGAAGACCAGAGGCACCCGGGGCACTCCCGGGTAATTAGCTGCTAATGCAATCCGGGCAGAACGCACAGAAACCCTCCCTTCGTCAGCATTTCTGCCCACTCGGAGGGCAGCCCCTTTATGTAAATATAAAAGGATAATTACTGCAGGACGAAACAAAAATCATAATAATGGAGCAGGTAGTGTTTATCGCAGGGATGAGGACGAGTGGGGTCGTGAACGCACAAAGCAGCCCAGGAAGCGTGCAGCTACGTCAAAGCGGGGAAACCCGAGGCTCGGCCTCTCCAAAATCCTTGCGTGCCCCGGACGCAGCAGGAGCCAAGGGACACCCGCAGCGCTGAAGTTGCTGGGGCTTCTTCTTCGGGGAGGCTTTGCCCCTTCTTTAAACATAAACAAAAGAGAAGTCACAGCCCCGATGGGCTTCCTCGACAGCATCTGGAATACGTTATGCCTAAAGGCAGGCTGTAAGCCGCCGGGCCACCACCGGGATGCGGCAGCGCGCTTAGTGGCCAGCCCAGCTGGCGTTTGCCAGCCCAGCCGCGGGCTCCCGGGGTCCCCCCGTACTCGCACGGACGCATGGGGGAGTGGAGAGGGCAGGGCTGGCTAATGGGAACGGGGGAGCGCTTCGCAAGCACCATTACATGAAATGCGAGACGTGTAACGTGGCAGGAAGCAGGCAGCACCTGGTGTCAGCGGCTAATTGTGTCGTTCGATGGCATGTCAGACCCACGCGCGTGCGAAGCCAGCCGCGGTCGGTTGCCTAGCAGGCGCCTGGTCCTCTGACTCAGGGCTCGGATTACGGGGACGGACCGGTTGGGTGGCGTTCGCTTAAATCAACCCATGCGCTGATGACACGCCTTTGCTGGGCCGGGACTGGAGTCCTGGTTTTGTGGGGGGTTTTGTTGTGGTGAGTGGTGGTTTGGGTTTTGTTTTTTGTTTTTTTTTTGTTTTTTGGTTTTTGGTTTTTGGGGGTTTTTTTGTCACTTACATACAGATGTCTGCTTAAAAGAGGAAAGTATATTGATCAAGGAGTATATTGATTTCAGTAGGTTGGGGGGGGGCGGTTAAAAACATAAAGGAAGAAAGGAGGGAGGGAGGAAAAGACAAAAAGACCAAAAAGGGGGGAGGGGCGCCTGGGGACTTCAGTCTGAAGAGTGTGCAACTCTTGGTCCTGGGGTCCTGAGTTAGAGCCCCACATAGGATCTACAGATTACTTAAATAGAACTTTTTTAAATGGGGTGAGGAGTGCCTGGGTGGCTCAGTCCCTTAAGCAACTGACTCTTGATTTGGGCTCGGATCATGAACTGATCTGAGGGTTGGTGGGTTCAAGCCCCACAGCAGGCTCTATGCTCTTAGTGCAGAGCCTGCTTGGGATTCTCTCTCTCCCTCTCTCTCTGCCCCTTCCCTGCTCACACTCTCTCTCAAAATAAATAAACTGAAAAAAAAATGGGGGATATGAAGCAAGAAAACAATTGATCAAAGAATAATGTATACGAGAAAAAATTTTGTATTTGTTTATTTTTAAATTAGAGCCAGTTTTCTGTAAGATGTGATAATTCGAAAAACAGCTCTCTTCCATGGTTACTAGTTTTACACACAGGCAAGGGAAATAAAGACAAATTTCCCAGTAGAAATTAATCCTATTTTCAGGGACCATTTGTCCTTGGTGTCCTGATATCCCATTTATTCCAAACCCTAATCTAATATGCACTTGTTCCTGTTTATTCAGGGTTCCTTACTGGAACATTAGCCTTCAGTCTAAAATTTATAGTTACAGAGAATATTATCGGATTCAGAAGGAAAATGAATGAAATGAGATATTGCATGTAGTCTTTAATTAATAACAGCTCCTAGTCTGTGACAGACATACTGTAATAGACTGACAAAAGTCAAAAGAATTTAAAAAAAAAATCAAATCCTACATGAAGAACTGACATTCTTGGCTGGTCCCAACTTTCTTATAACGAGTGTCATGGAAATGTTTTTTAAAAAGCCTCTAAATTCCGGTGAGTTGATCTTGGGGCTTAAGTCTACATAAGTTACATAGTTAAAGATATATAGTTAAATCTAAAGCAGTTTCAATGGATATGATCAATCATATAATTCAAAGATGAGGCGGGGGGTTTGGAAGTGAGACAGCTCAAATCTGCAGTCCCATTTGCAATAATTTATAAGCTATGCAACTATAAGCATATAACTTAACCTCCCTGAGATTCAACGTCTTCATTTGTAAATTATGAAAAAATAACATCTATCTTGTAAGGTGGACTCAGGACCAGAGAAAAGACGTCTAAAGAGCCCAGCACAGTGCCTTGCATGCAATTGACATTCAGGTGTTTGCTTTTTAAATTAGAGGTCGTATGGGTATCGTCTACTTTTTAATTAGACATCTTAAAAAATACCTCCCCAAAACTACCAAATGGATTAATATATTTTTCCAAGCTTCAAGCAGCAAATATAAATGACAGACAATATCTCTCCTTTGCCTCAAGATAATGTAAATTCTGTAAGCAGACAGGAGACTTACCCCAGAGTGGATCTGTATCGAGTGCTTATCCCCGGGGGTATACTGTATATGTAACTCGATGCGTCTGTTACTGGAGTAATTGGGAACCAGGAAAGCCATCCTTCTGTGGAAGCAGAGTCAAGGCTCTCTGCAATGTCAGTGAGGTAGGATCAGAATGACATTTCCAGCGTAATGTTAGCCAATTAGATGTTGGAGAAATATATGCACTGCTCCGATCCACCTGTCGTGTGCCTAGGGTTCCTAATAGGGAATAGGAGGAGGTCACCAGAATGCAAAGCAAAAATCAGGGGGAAAAATGTGAATGTAACAGCAGGATTGGCCGAAAGCAGCAGCACTCAGGAAGAAAGTCCCAAAGAAAGTGGCCGTTGACTAGTTTTGACGGAGAACTGTAATGATTACTCAAGCTGTGCATCAGGATCCCCTTTTTTGCAGAAAATTTTATGGATGCCTCACTAGCCACTTAATGAAGAAAGCTACAAATCATCTCAGGAGTCAACAAGAGGTGCTTAAAACTACCCCCTTCCTCTGCTGCCACCAAAAAAAAAAAAAAAAAAAAAAAAGCCTACATTCTCCCAATGAGGTTTTTCAAAAATGAATTACGCCATTAAGTGCCAAGAAGAAAATTAGCTATGAGCTTTTAAATTTAAAATGATCCCCTTTTTAATTGTAAAACAGTGGCACTTAACTGCTATTGATCCTGCTGAGACACATTAGGGAACAGGGTCACCATAACTGTTAATATTCACTGCTTAGTAAAAGAGCATCAAAGGACATTTTAATGTCACAGACTTTCTCAGGGAGTTTTTAAAGAAGGTTTGAATCAGCCAGCCTATGAATGAAAAGGACATGAGGTAGACAAATGTAGAAACAAATGTGATAGCAATTTTCTGCTAATCAAATCATAACTCAAGATTGATTTTTTGGCAAAAGTTTATGTCATATAGATTTCCAAGGCTGGTCGACATTTAAAAGTCAGAGTATATATTTTCTATAGACTGGGACTTTTTAGATCATCATCCAATGGGGAATTTTGTTTACTTTTTAACACACGAATGTACGAGAGAGCCTCCCTTCTGGGGAAGACCACTTTTGCATACTTCAGAAGTAAGGCCTGTGAACGTCCGTGACATTTTATTCAAAACTCCATCCATTGTACTTTTTTGGAAGCTTTTAGAGGATGAGACAATAAATCACAGGTGAATGTTCAGTTTCTTAAAGGTAGAAATTACATTTTTAGAACATACTCAGAAGAGGGTTTCTCCTTTCACCCGGATCCTATAGTGAATTTGAAAATATTGAATTTGTGGCCTTGTAGGCTACTAGAATGCTGAACTTTACCAAGATATGAAGCTGAACAAAGTCCTTGCTGTTAAAATTAAAACCTCTTATTCCAAAGCCCTACGAGAAATGTTAAAAAGGTAAATTTAATGTTGTATTGAACTTAAAAAATAAAATCTTATGTTCATCTTTCTTTCTGACCAGATCATACCTTGGCTTCTTCCAATGCACATTTCGTACTATGCCAACGGACTCTTGCTAAAATAGTACTATCATTTTCTCAGTTCCTAGTTCAAAAATATAACTTAATTGTCTACAAAGACATTTTTTAGGGTGTAAAAATAGATTGGTAGTAGGATTGCCAAATAAAATCTTACAGGAATTACTACCTCGAAAAGGAATTAACAAGAGGAAATGAATGGTTTCCTTGGGAGATTTAAATCCTTACTGTTTAAAAGAAGGTATTTCATTCTCTATGGCATCATTGAGGTGTCCCCGGGAGCATCTGCGAACAGGTAGAAAACCACTGGTCTACAGAATGTATTCGTTCATAGATTCATGTACCACATATTTACCAAATGCGTTCTGGCTGGGATTTCACATGGGAAACTTAGGAAATTCCTCCGGCATTGAGGGGGTCACAACCCTAGGGACAGGCAGAAAGAAAACGGGATATCCTGATGTGAAAAATGCCCTAAAGGAGTTCAGATCAAAGCACTATAAGAATGCAAACGGATGAACATCTAGATGGGATTCAAGAGGTAGACAGTCCCAAGGGCATGATTCAGGGACTAGAACTTTGAGGATGAATTGATGTTGGACAGATGTAGACTTGGTCTTAGGGCATTTCAGACAGAGGGGAATAGAAACGGCAAATGTGGAGCTAACAGTGAGCATGTAAATGGCACCAAGACAAGCAAGGAAGACAGAGCCAAACCATATCATGGTAAGGAGTATGAATTTTATTTTTTAAGACAATGGAAGAACCCATAGATAAATTCTCAGCAGGTGAATGACGTGACCGGATTTGTTATTAGTGTTACTACTCTCCAGCAACACCGAGAATGAACTGGAACAGACAAGCAAGGTTGGAGGCACAGAACACAGTTGGAAGCCGGTGTGAAATGATAAATACTTAACTAGGGAAGGAGCCTTCGGGATGAAAAAAAAGCATGGTCTGAGTGATTAACTGAAAGTAGAAAGAAAACAGGGGGTGGGTGCCTTGAGTGTCTCTTGGATCTCAGGCTTGGATGATCATGTGAATGATCTAGCATTCTACCATTTACTGTATTAGGTGTACTGAATGATTGTACCGTCTGCTGAAATACCAAAGAAAGAGGTCATTGAGGATGCATTATGAGTCTTATTTGGCCGTGTTGAGGGTATCATCAAAGTGGAGTTGTCCACCAGGTCATTGAATATGTAGATCTGGAGTTCAGGAAAGAGCTTTAAGTTCTAACTAGATTGTCCAAGAAGAGTCTTTACACCTAGAGGTCTTCAGGTGGACTTCAGAGCCTCTGAGCCCTCTAAAGTTCTTGGGCAATTATGCATTCTCATATGCACATAAATAGAAGGAAATAAATGCATTATATACAACAAATCCTCAAAGAGATCAAAATCCTCAAAGAACCACCTGTATAAGCAATAGAAAAGTCAAGTGTGGAACTCTGAGCATTATCAATATTTAAGAAAATGGAGTTGGCTTAGAAAAGGAGATGCTCACAAATTGTCCCCATTTCTGTTTCCAAATCCATACTGTTTCACCAAATCCCCCTACTCCAGATAAATAGCTTTACTGTTACACAAGACACCCACGTTCTTTCTTGCATCTAGACTTCTCCCTCTTGAGTACTTGTCAATTTTCTTGGCCTATCCTGGTCACTCGGCTTAAAAACTCAATTCGTGAAGTTTTGTTTTGTTTTGTTTTGTTTTCTTTCACCAGCCCAAATACCCGCTCCTCTTCTAAATTTTAGCAAGAACTCTTAACAGTTGGTTTCATTTGGCCTCTACACGGTGCCCAGCACCAAGTAGTATTTTAAAATTAATATAAAAATCACAACTTGATATGCCATTTTGTATGATTTTTTAATGATATGTATATATGCATTTATATATGGGTATATTTGCATATATTTGCGTGTATTCTTTCTACCAACTAGACTATAAATCTATTGAAAGCAACATCTGCATTACATTTCTAGTACAATTTTGAGTACATACTAAGTTTTTACATACCAAAGGGTCATGAGGCTGAAGAGAAAGATAAAGGACAAGAGGTGGCAAATCAAATTCGGTAGAAAAAATTCCAAGTTGGAATTTGGAAATCGAGGTACCAACTCTGTCTCATCCACTTTTAAGATATTTAACTTCTAATAGGAAGAAAAGTTTGTCTGCTATTTATATCATGAAATTGTTGGGAAGATTAGATAATATAATGGATTTAAATACACCACATACATATATAAATAATTTACATATAAATATGTATAATATTGAAATACATTTGCACTTAAATACACATAAATACACATAAATACATTGTATAATGTGAAATAAAAAGGGATCCATTTTTTTAAGTTTTATTTTTATTTATTTTGGGAGAGAGATGGGGAGAGACCAGGCGAGGGGCAGAGAGAGAGGGAGACAGAGAATCCCAAGCAGGCTCTGTGCTGCCAGCACAGAGCCCAATGCAGGGTTCAGTCTCATGAACCACAAGATCATGACCTGAGCCAAAACCAAGAGTCGGACACTTAACTGACTGAGCCACTCAGGCACCCCAAAAAGAATCCATATTAATAAATATATAAATTAATTAATCACAGGAGGAAATTGTAATGAAAGTCCCTAATATTTTAATTTTGTTTCCTAAGTAATACACACAGTTTAAAATAATTACTATTTTTTAATAATAAGATTAACTGAATGATTTTTCAAATTGATCCCAATTGAAACAAATTTAGCAAAAACATTTAACAAAATTTGAACAACTAAACTGCTAAATTTCTGTAACTAGCTAATAATTCTAGCCACAGCAAGTTACAAATTATAAATCTCTAATTCTGATGGTGATAAACCAATCTTTTTAGAAGAAATGGAATGTAAATATACCACAGTTTATTCGAAACTTGTTACTTGATCAGAAATAGATTTATGATTAATCAAAATAATTTTTTTAAAAGCTGAGGGAACTCAATTTAGAGACTGATAAATATTATTCTGGGATAAGAATAATGTACTTCTTCAAGAGAATTTTTGATGTAGATTTTACATAATAGTTTATATCGAATATATGTTAAATATTCATAAAGTAGGACATAACTTTACATATTTTTGCATATCAAAGATTGGTGCTCTGTTCTCTGTTTAATAAAGGCTCAGAATGTTCTAGCCTTTGCAATAAGTACGTTAAAGGGAGTAGACAAAAATCTTTATTTTGCCTGCTTTTTTTGTACAAAATTCTAGTCTCTGCAGCCTTACTTCTGGATATCTTTTACAGAAACAAAGTAATTTTGGTTCACATGCCTGCAAAGTAAATCAGTGCAGTTGGGATGGTTAAAAAAGGCGTCAGGAAGAGAAAGGGTAGGAACAGTAGAGTGGAGCCGGAAGAGGTGTTTTGGGAATGATCTCTTCAGAGAGATATAGAGGCAGATTCTAAAGAAGTCACAGTGTTGGAGCTGTTGTCCCAGGTGGATCACTAGATGTCTGACAGTTGCGACATAGATGGATGAACAAGGTGAGGAACGTTTTCCGCCATGTCCTAAAGTCATGAGCCTGAATCTATACCTCTTCTGTCTTTATCCTTACAGGCATTTGAAGGTACAGTTCAGACTTAGTGGAATCTGAACCATCTTGAGAGACCCTCTTAAAAAACACAAAGAAATTGTGAATATAACATTCGTTATGAATGGAAATATTTATTTAGAATAAGACATCACAACGTTTTCGAGACTTGGAAATTTATTTTTCTGTGGTGGCTTGAGGCAATTTGCTAGAAATACTTACAGAATGATAGTTCCAATGGCGAGTTGGCTTGTCCCTCACCTGAGCAGGCCTTCACTCTCAGCACCTCCCAGAACTCACAGGGACTCATAGGGCCCCTGAAGCTCAAGCTTTCTTCATCAGCTTTGCAGGAAATCTGTCTCTGGTACTGAGAAGCCATAAGGACTCTTCGGCTGGTTAACTTTTATGGTCCCACATTCGGTTCGTCCCAGGTTACAGGCTAAGACAGTGTTCCACGAGAAAGACATTTTCACCTATGAAATTCCGGTCTCCCAGTGAGGGGGAAAGTGTTACTGTGGAATGGACTGTGGGCCGTGATTCTTCCCTCCAGCCTGCCCAGCTCACTTTGCCTCTGTCACACTGCCTGCGGGCAGAGGTTTTCAACCCTTCCGCTCCATGGCTATCCAGCTGTGGAGTTCTTGCGCATGGTGGGGAAAGGGTGTCCCCAGCGGCTCACAGTGTGGTTCTCATGCTGCCTGTATCACAGAAGAAGTGTCCTCAGATCCAGCGAGTTTGGCTCAGCGGTCACAGCTGGTGGCTGTAGGCCCACTCATGAAGTTTCAGGTATGAAGATAGGAGTTGATTGGCCTGAGAAGAGCTAGGAAGTCACAACACCCTTCTGTCTGTTCTCGCAGGTCAGTAACATTGAATTTGAACCTCAGAAGTGGAAAGCCATTTAAAAACGAATCAAGTCGCTTCAGCAGTTGACAGCCAAAAGAGCTGAAGAATGTGATAAGACTGTGAACTGTCCATTCCAGCCTCCCAGATGGGAAGGATAGAGTGCATTGGAGTGGGGAGATTCAGGAAGCTTCACCTTGTGTGTAGGTGCCAGAAGGCCAGACAACAGGCGGTGATGGGATGCAGAGCATCAGAATCCAAGGAGTCCAGTGGCAATAAGGTTGTCAGATAAAATACAGGACGTTCGGTTTCTAAATTCAGGTACACATTAATAAAATGTTTAAATATGTTTTCCTAAAATTGCATGGGATATATTTACACTAAAATAATTATTGCTTGTGTATTTGAAATGTTTTTTATTTCCTTTTATTTATTTATTTATTTATTTATTTATTTACTTTCTTATTTATAGAGTTGAAGGAGCAGAGAGAGAGGGAGAGAGAATCCCAAGCATCCACCATCCCGTCAGCATAGAGCCCAAAGCAGGACTCGATCTCACAAACCAAACCATGAGATCATGACTTGAGCCAACATCAAGAATTGGAAGCTTAACCAACAGAGCCACACAGGACCCCTTTGTGTATCTGAAACTCAAATCTAACTTCAAGTCCTATTTTTTCATTTGGTAAGTCTAGCAACACTGGGTGGAAAGTCGCCTAAAAGGGAGACCTTAAATTAGCCAGGGCCGATGAGCTCTAAGAAATAGAAAACCATGACAAGCTTCTTTAAAGCAAAAATATAAATAAATATTGTTTAACGTATGGTCAAATGATTTTTTTTCCTAGAGCTTACATTGTTTTTTTCCCCACCACTTTACTTTTTTTGTCATTTTGTCTTATTTTTTTTTTCATCATGATAAGTGTATTCTTTAATCTCCTTACGCTACTTCCCCCATCCCCCCACCCCCATTGCCTCTGGTAACCATCAGTTTGTTCTCTATAGTTGAAAGTCTGTTTCATGGTTTCTCTCTCTCCTTTTTTTTCCCTTTGCTCCTTTGTTTTGTTCCTTAAATTCCACATATGACTGAAATCATATGGTAATTGTCTTTCTTTGACTGACTTATTTCACTTAGCATTATACTCTCTAGCTCTATCTATGCTGTTGCAAATAGCAAGATTTCATTATTTTTTGCAGCTGAATAACATTCCATTGTGTGTGTGTGTGTGTGTGTGTGTGTGTGTGTACTTCTTTATCCAATTCATCCACACTCAGGCTGATTCCACAGTTCGGCTATTGTAAATAATACAATAAACATAGGGATGCATGCATCCCTTTGAATAGTGTTTTTGTAGTTTTTGGGTAAAAACCCAGCAGTGTGATTCCTGGATTGTGGGATGGTTCTATTTTTAGTTTTTTGAGGAAATTCCGTACTGTTTTCCACAATGGTTGCACCAATTTGCATTCCTACCAAATGCACAAGAGGATTCCTTTTTCTACACACCCTCATCAATACTTGTTTCTTGTGTTGTTGATTTTAGCCATTCTAATAGATGTGAAGAGATATTTCATTGTAGTTTTGATTTGTATTTTCCTGATGGAGAGTGATGTTGAGTATCTTTTCCTGTGTCTGTTGGCCATCTGGATGTCTTCTTTAGAGAAATTTCTGTTCATGTCTTCTGCCCATTTTTTAATTGGATTATTTGGGTTTTGGGTGTTGAGTTGTATCAGTTCTTTGTGTATTTTGGATACTAGTCTTTATCATATATGCCATTTGTAAATATCTTCTCCCATTCAGCAGATTGACTTTTAGTTTTATTCATTATGTCCTTCTCTATGCGGAAACTTTTTATTTTGATGAAGTCCCAATAGTTTATTTTTGCTTTTATTTCTCTTGCCTTAATAAACATATCTAGAAAAACGTTGCTATGGCCAATGTCAGAGAGAGCCGCCTGCGCTCTCTTCAAGAATCTTTATGGTTTCAGGTCTCACATTTATCTCTTTAATCCATTTTGAGTTTGTTTTCATGTATGGTGAAAGAAAACCATGACAAACTACTTAAAGCAAAAATAAAAATAAATGTTGTGCAAATACATGGTTAATTGATTTCTCATAATAGTGCAAATACAATTCATTTGGGCAAGAGAAAGGTGCTGAAATGCCTGGATATTTTTGTGGAAAAAATTACAACTCAACTCCCATCTTACATTATTCACAATAATTTCTTTGAAATGCATCATATACCTAAATGTAAATGCTAAAACTATAAAGCACCTGAAAACAAATATAGAAGAAAATCTGCACGACCTGAGGTAAGCAAAGATTTCTTAGGATACAAACAAGGAACTAAACATAAAAGAAAAAATGATGAATTGGTATTTTGGACTGAGTTCCCTAAAAGGCATAGCCTGAGATCAGGACTCTTGTGTGAGTCATTTATTGAGTAAATGCCTATAAGTGATATCTGTAAAGAAGTAAGCAAAACAGGATAGAACAGAAGAGGAAGCTTAGCAAAAAGTGGGGTCAGCTGGAGCCCAGCCTCTTCCTGAGCCTACAAGGAGCCCCAGACACAAATGACACTTCAGTGCTATCCCATACAGAAGGCAGGGTACAAGTTTTTTGTACCACCATAACACCCAGTCATTTGAGGAAAGTATTTCAGAAGAGAGCATGATACCCAGTTATTTCTAGGTAAAATGACTCCCATTGGCTGAGAATAATTCTGAGAAAGCTATTGATGTAAGCCTCCTGTAGCCAACATTTACAATAGCTAGGAATGCATCTATTTACCACTGGATATCGTCAAAGTTAAAAATTTCCAATGATCAAAAGGTGTTATTTTAAACAATGATTGGTCAAGTCACATATAGAAAGAAAGTATTTGCAACTTTTCTGTCTCACAAAAGCCTCATACCCAGAATAAAAAATTTCTGCAAATCCAAACAAACAATCCAAGTTTTAAAAATGGGCAAATATCTTATATGCAGAAAACCCTAAATATTCAAGAACAACAAAAAAAGCTGTTAGAATTAATCAAGGACTTCAGCAAAGTAGCAAGATACAAGTCAAAACACAAAAATCAGTTGTACTTCCCTACACTAACAATGAAGAATCTAGAAAGGAAATTATAAAAATAATTTCATTTTCAAGAGCACAAAAAGAATAATACACTTAGGAATTAATTTAACCAAAGAGGTGAAAGACCTGTACAACAAAAACCACAAAACAGCGCTGAAAGAGATGGAAGAGGACATAAATAAATGGGAACACATCCCATGTTCATGGATTGAAAGGCTCAATACTGTTAAGATGTCAGTACTAACCACAGCTATCTACAGATTTGGTGCAGTCCCCACCATAATCACAATGATATTTTTGCAAACATAGAAAAACCCATTTTAAATTTATATGGGATCTCAAAAAACCCCAGATAGTCAAAACAATCTTGAAAAAGAACAAAGCTGGAGGATTCACACTTCCTCATTGCAAAACTTACTTTAAAGCTACTGTAATCAAAACAGTGTGGTACTGGCATAAAGACAGACATAATAGATCAATGGCATAGAATAGAGATCCCCAAAAAATCCTTGCATATATTGTCAAATGATTTTTGACAAAGGTGCTTAGACTATTCAGAGGGGAAAAGACAATCTTTTCAACAAATGGTGCTGAGAAAACTGTGTATCCACATACAAAAAGGTGAAATCTGACCTTTCCTAACACCATAAACAAAAATTAAGTCAAAATTAATCAAAAACTTAAATATAAAACCTAAAACTCTCAGAAATAAATAGGGTATAAGCTTTATAACATGGAATTTGTCAATCACTTCTTGGATTTACCACTAAAGGCAGAGGCAGCAAAAGAAAACACAGATAAATTAGGCTTTGTATAAATTATTTTGTAGGGTGCCTGGATAGCTCACTCAGTTGAATACCAATTCTTGATTTTGGTTCAGGTCATGATTCCAGGGTCATGGGATCAAGCCCCATGTCAGGCTCCACCCTGATCATGGAGCCTGCTTAAGATTCTCTCTCCTTCTTCCTCTGCTCTTCTTCCCTTCATCTGAGTGCTCTCTCTCTCTCTCTCTCTCCCTAAAATTAAAGAAAGAAGAAGGAAAGAAAGAAAGAAAGAAAGAAAGAAAGAAAGAAAGAAAGAAAGAAAGAAGGAAAGAAAGAAAGAAAGAATTTTGTGCATCAGAATGCAGAATCAGCAGAGTAAAAAGGCAATCCACAGAATGGGAAACATAATGGCAAATCATATATATTATAAAAGGTTAATATCTGGAATGTATTGAAAATACAAACAACTCAACAACAAAAAAAACATACCACCCAATTCAAAAATGGGCAAAGGACTTTAACAGTTATTTTTCCGAAGAATATGTACAGAGGGCTGATAAGTACATGAAAAGTTGTTCAACATCACGGATCTTTAGGGGAATGCAGATCAAAACTACAATGAGATACTACGTCATACCCAGAAAGTAATAAGGATTGCCAAGAATGTGGAGAAACTGGAACTCCTCTGCACTATTGGTGGGGATATAAAATGGTGTAGCCGTGGTGGAAATGGTATGGTATGCCAGTACCTCAAAAACTTAAAAATAGAATTCCCAGCTAACTCAGCAATTCTACTTCTGGTTTACACCCAAAGTGAAAGCAGGGCCTCAAAGAGGCGTTTGGACACCCACGTCCATTGCCGCGTTTGGACACCCACGTCCATTGCCGCGTTACTTGCAGTAGTTAACATGTGGAAGCAACAATATCTACTGTCAGATGAATGGATGAACTAAAGGTGCTTTACACATTCGATAGAATATTATTTAACCTTAGAAAAGAAAGTCTGCGATATGCTGCAACATGGATACATTTTGAGGTCATTATTCTAAGTAAAAAAGTCATAAAAATGTCAATACTGTATGATTCCACTTATAGGAGGTACTCAGGGTAGTATAATCTGTAGAGATAGAAAGCAGACTGGTGGTGGCCAAGGGCTGGGGGAAGGGGAGAATGGAGAGTTGCTGCCTAATGGGTATAGAATTTCAGTTTTACAAGATGAAAAATTATAGAAATGGATGGTGGTAATAGTTGCACAATGCGGTTAAATACCATAGTACACTCTCTAAAATAGTGAAGAATGTGACTGTTCTGTTGGGTGCATTTTACTACAACACAAAAACTGGGGGGAGGGGAAGACAAAGGGCTTTTATAGACTAAATTTAAATGACTAAAATTAAATGACTGAGAAAACCAAATGTTAGCAAGCATGTACATCGCACGGAGACTAACACATTGATGGCGTACAACCCCTTTGGAAGCTGGTAGTTTCTAACAAATCTATCTACTTGCCCCCAGGAACCAGTCATTATACTACTAGTAATTATATTATATTATCCTCTCCTCAAGTCAAGATACATGTCTACCAAAAAAACTGGTAGAAGAATGTTAGAATGTTCATATCAGTTTTGTTCACAAGAGCCCAAATCCAGAAATAACCCACTGTCAATCAACAAGTGAATGGATGAACAATCTGTTTTGACAATGTGGAGCCTGCTTGGGATTCTCTTTCTCCCTCTCTCTCCACCCCTCCCCCACTTGAGCACTCCATCTATCCCTCTCTCTCTCTCTCTCCCTCTCTCTCTCTCTCAAAATAAATAAATGAGCTTAAAAAAAAAGAAAAACAAAAGATCAGCCTTTGAAAAATTAATTGGGGTGCCTGAGTGGCTCAATTGGTTGAGCGACCAACCTCAGCTCAGGTCATGATCTCACTGTCCGTGAGTATGAGCCCTGCGTGGGGCTCTGTGCTGACAGCTCAGAGCTTGGAGCCTGCTTTGGATTCTGTGTCTCCCTCTCTGTCTCTACTCCTCCCCTGCTTGTGCTCTGTCTCTCTCTGTCTCCAAAATAAATAAACATTTAAAAAAATGTTTTAAATTAACTAACTAACTAATGAATGAATGAATTAAAACATAGCGATACAAAGAGCTCCTATTACATGCAACAACATGGAGGTAACTCAAAACGATGTTGAATGAAAAAAAGAGAAACACAAAAGTGTCACCATGTAATGATTCTATTATACAAAGTTCAAGAACATTCAAAACTAATCTATAAAGATAGAAATCAGAACAATGGCTGCTTCTAGGGTAAAGCACGGGAACTGACATGAAATGGTCATGGAAGAACTTTATAGGGTGAAGGAAATGTTTCATGTCTTGATTGGGTTACAAGAATATATACATTTGTTAAAATGTACTAAGCTGTACTCTTAATACCTCTGTGTTTTATACTGCAGTGTAAACTATACCTCAATAATTTTTATTAGTTTATGTAACTAGAATTCCAAGGAATTAATTGGTTTCAGGAATGTCTGAATTCCAGCGTCCATACAGGGTCATCAGCCTTCTGTCTCTTTCTCGCTCACTCTCTCTCCCTTTTCTGCCCCTTCCCTCCCTCTCTCTCCCTCTCCCTTCCCACCCCTCCAACCCTTTTCCTTTTGCTTGCCTCCTCTTGCCTCTGTTTGGCCTTATTCTGGATCAGAACGCTCCACATAGCCGTAAGAAAGTTCCCACAATGCCTTTAGGGATTATTACAGAGTTCATAATTCTGCGACTAAAATACTATATTGGCTGAGCTTATTCACGTAAGAGAAGAAACTCAGCGCACTGTAATTTTTATTTTAATTGTGCTTCATAGCTAATTGGCTGTTCTACTGAAGTTGTTTCTTGGCAAACCAAATCTTAGAGTAGGCACTAGTCATGGCTTTTCTGATCCATGTTGGTAAGGTACCAATTTGGAAATGCTCTCAGCCAGTTTAAGAGAATACTCACCTTTGATTTAGGACTGTTCATTTATCTGGACATTTATTGCTGTTTTCCTAAAAGTCCAGATAGGCCTTGAACATATCACAGCTGGGAGTTTTGAGACAGACCCATTATTGATTCTGCTCGTTGAAGAGGTCACATTGAGAAAATGGAACCAAACCTGGGTGGGAAAAGAAATGACTTGGAGTTTCATTCCAGATGGAACCATACTACGTAACCCAAAAGTACAGTTTTGTCTTTCACTCCACTCCATTTACCAATTTGGATTGATTTCTACATGGTTCTTCTTCCTGTAAAGGTTCAATGAAGTCTTTCTGGAAACCGTTTGCTCTACTGTATCCAAATAAAATTGTCAGAAAATTTTCTTCCTGAGCCTTCAGCCAGCTGGGGATGGGCTCTTTTTTTTTTCAATATTCTTTTTTTTTTTTTTAAATAAAAGCTAATTCCTACATTTGCTCTTTACATTTTTTAACTCAGAAAAACTTACCCTCCTAAAGTTCCTTGCTTGACTTCGTTTCTTCCCATCTTCTACCTTTAATTGGAGGGCTCAAGATGAGGACTCAAGGAAGTGAGAGTTCACATGCATGTTTACACTAGTCTCTGTCTGACTACAGCCCGCAGGCTAAATTTGTTTTTGTCAATAAGGTTTTACTGGAGTACAGCCTCATCCATTTCTTTACAGACTATGTTAGCTTCTTTCATGTAATTATGGCAGAAATTAGTTGAAAGTGGGATAGCATGCCCACAAAATCTAAAATAGTTGCTATCTGGCCCTCAAACAAAGGCCATGCCTCACATACACCAGTACCTACTCATGCTCTCTCTCCTCCATAACACTGAATCTTGAACATTGTCCTTGGAATGAAGAGATATATCAGGAGCCTAGCAACAAAAACTAAGTCATATGGAGTCCTGCATATCTCTTTAACATAAACATTATTGATACAAAAAAAGTGTGTTATGGAGAGGGTCAACCCAATATCAGCTAACCTTGGGATTTTGTTCTGCTATCAATGCCTTAAAGACACTCAAAGACAGAGCATGCCGGAAATTCTCCAACCCATTTGCCCACCCATTCGACCTTCACCTCTCTATCAGACCTCAGTGGAAGTTAAATTTTTATCTAGGTGTAAACGTGTTCTAACGTATAGATGAGCTCTCAGAAAAGGTTCTCTTGAATCTCCTGTGGGGGTAACAATAGGAATTGTGTAGGAAAAAAATCCTTAAAGGGATATTTTTTGACCAAGGAAACGACCGTGAGATGTCAACCAATAGCTTGGCAATGGAAAACTGGAGTGGGAAGAAGTCTGCTTATGAAGGATCCAGAAGAATGAGGGACTCACCATGGAGGCTCAGAGAATTCAAGACTTGTTCCACCCTAGAGTCATTATGTGCGCAAGAGTAGGAAGAAGTGGTTCAAGATAGACTCCTGCCCAGACGTCTAGATACAGGTCCCAGAGAAGAGGCAGTAACCAAGTAAGCAGCAGCATCTGAGTGCTCCCCTCAGAGATGACGACTGAGGACTGCCCACCCTCTCTCTTCTGAGATGAATGACCCCAAACAACTGGCAGAGCTGTGCACAGCTCAACCACTGACACCAACTGATGTTCCAACAGGCTGTGCACCATCATCCCTCCATCAAAGTCAAAACACAGTAGAGACCCCTGCCCGGTTCCCAGTCCTCTTTCCCTCCCCCCAGATAACTTGGCGTTTATCATGCCCATGTATTTTTTCATACTTAATACATCGGAGTCAACAAATAATATTGGTGTTGTATTTTAATTTAAATACATTTATGGCATTGTATGTTTCATTCTACATCTTGACATTTCCACACTGTTTCGTTTAAGGCATCATGGATTGCTTTGTTTGTTTTTTAAGAATCCGATGTTCATTGGTATGTTCATGGTCTATTTGTTTTGGTTGCTATGTACTGTCCCATCCATTATGAAAAATATTCAGGTTACTTACAAACTACAAACACTGCTCTGTGGACATTTTGTCCTCCTATCTACGCGCCATGGGCAAGAGTTACCCTGAAGCATATATACCATTCAATTCCCTGTTTTCTGTGGAGTTTGAGCATTTTATCATATCATCATTGGCCATTCAGATTTCTTCCTCAGGGATCAATCTGTTCTATTTATTTATTTAATATTTATTTATTTATTTATCTTATTTTTTTTAATTTACATCCAAATTAGTTAACATATAGTGCAACAAGGATTTCAGGAGTAGATTCCTTAATGCCTCTTACCCATTTAGCCCATCCCCCCTCCCACAACCCCCCGTAACCCTCAGTTTGTTCTCCATATTAAAGAGTCTCATGTTTTGTCCCCCTCCCTGTTTTTATATTATTTTTGTTTCCCTTCCCTCATGTTCATCCGTTCTGAGTCTTAAAGTCCTCATATGAGTGAAGTCATATGATACTTGTCTTTCTCTGACTGACTAATTTCACTTAGCATAATACCCTCCAGTTCCATCCACGTAGTTGCAAATGGCAAGATTTCATTCTTTTTGATTGCCAATATATAATATTCCATCCACCAGTGGAAATTTGGGCTCTTTCCATACTTTGGCTATTGTTTATAGTGCTGCTATAAACATTAGGGTACATGTGTCCCTTCGAAACAGCACATCTGTATCCCTTGGATAAATACCTAGTAATGCAATTGCTGGGTCATAGGGTAGTTTTATTTTTAACTTTTTGAAGAACCTCCATACTGTTTTCCTGAGTGGTTGCACCAGCTTGCAATCCCACCAACAAGGCAAAAGGGATCCTCTTTCTCTGCGTCCTCGCCAACATCTGTTGTTGTTTTTGTTCCTGCTTAATACTAGATATTTCACATATAACCTGACCACTAATCCTTGACTAGTGTTTTGTGTCACAAATATTTTTTGCCAACCTGAGGCTCTTCCTTCAACTTTTATTGGTGGTTTTGTCATATGGAGGTTTATAATTTTGGTGAGTCAGACTACCCCAATTCTTATTATCTGTATTTTCCTTATCTTACCGAAGAGAAAGTTTTCTATACCAAGTTGATGAACAGATTACTCTGTATTTTTGCAAAGTTTGGGAGTTTTGTTTTTCAAGGTTATATCTGTAATCCATTGGAAAGTACCATCACGTCTAGTTGTCGTTGCCATGTGGACATCCAGTGGTCCCAATGCTAAATATGACATGGCCCATCATTTCCACAATAATTTATTGGACTACTTCTGTCATAGATCATGCCCATGTATATTCCTGGGTATGCTGCTGGGATACCTAGTGTTAGTATATTTATTCCAATATTTTAGAATCTGTCCAATTTAACAACAACAAAAAATATCCTTGGTGGATTTTAGCTGACATCTAATTTGCTCTATAAACTTAGCTTAATAGGATTCAAATATATATACAGCTAAAACATTCCATAGAAGAACATAATAATTTTTCTTAATTTAGAATTTTTAAAAAATTTTTAATGTTTTTGGCTTACTTTTGAGAGCAGGGGAGGAGCAGAGAGAGAGGGAAACAGAGGATCTGAACAGGGCTCCACACTGATAGTGGCAAACCCAATGAGGGGCTCAAACTCACAAACTGTGAGATCATGACCTGAACCAAAGATAGCTTTGAACTCAGTTCAATTGACTGAGCTATCCAGAAGCCTCTAGAATTTTCTTTTGTTAGATATAGTGCTAAGAAACTCACTGGTTTTTCTGGGTATATAGCACACATTTGATTTTGTGTTATTATTGTTATGATAATTTTACAGCTAACCAACTGGTCAAACTTCCTTATTTATCTCAATAGTTTACATAGATTGTTTTGTATTTTTTAAATGTTTATTTATTTATTTTCAGAGAGAGAGAGAGAGAGAGAGTGGTGGGGGTGGGGGACAGAAAGAGAGGGAAAGGGAGAATACCAAGCAGGCTCCATGCTTTCAGGGTAGAACCCGACACGGGGCTCAATCCAACAAACAGTTATAACATGACCTGAGGTGAAATCAAAGAGTCAGACGCTTAACCAACTGAGCCATCCAAGCATCCCAATTGTTTTGTATTTGTATACAGAAACTTATATTGTCTATGAACTTGAATTCTTTCTTTTTAATATTAAAATGTATGTCTTCTAGTATTTTTGTGTTATCTAAAATCTCCAACACACGTTGAATACTAGCATTAATAGTAGATATCCTTGGGGCGCCTGGGTGGCTCAGTCGGTTGAGCATCTGACTCTTGATTTTGGCTTGGGTCATGATCCTAGGGTCATGGAGTCAATCCCCATGTTGGGCTCAGTGCTGAGTGTAGAGCCTGCTTAACATTCTCTCTCTCCTTCTGCCCCTCTCCCTCACTTGTGTGCTCTCTCTCTCTCTAAAATTAAAAAAAAAATGAAAAAAAATGGTAGATACCCTTTTCTTGTTCTTGATCTTAAATTAATAAATCTTAAATATTTTATTTACTTTGTAGTATTAATATAAACTAGTTTTTACTGGAATCCTTTTTTAATATTGAGGTGTAATTGACATACAGTATTATATTAGCTTCAGGTGTACAACATAGTAATTTGATACTTGCATACATGGTAAAATGGTCACCCAATAATTTCAGTTTTATGTAAGTCTGTCATTCTACAAAGTTAATCTAACATTATTGACTATATTCCCTATGCTGTACATTATATCCCCATGACTTATTTATTTTATAGCTAGAATTTGACACTGCTTAATACACTTCACATATACCACTCCTTCCCCCCATCTTAACCCTCCTCCCCTTGGGCAACCCCCAATCCTTTCTCACTATCTATGAGTCTGTTTTCTTTTGGGGTTTTTTTTGTATTTTTTTTCTTGCTTTTTAGATTCCACATATAAGTGAAATCATGTGGCATTTATCTTTCTCTAACTGATTTCACCTAGGATAACACCCTGAAGATCTGTCCATGTTGTCACAAATGGCAAGATTTCATTCTTTTTTTATGGCTGAGTATATTGCAAATATATGTGTATATATATAATTATAATTATATCTATAGATATAATTATAGATATAGATATATAGACCACTATTTCTTTATCCATTCATTCACTGATGGACACTTAAATTGTTTCCATATCTTGGCTTTTGTAAGTAATGCCACAGTAAACGTAGGGATGCATGTATCTTTTCAAATTGGTGTCTTTGTTTTGTTTGTTTGTTTGTTTGTTTTCAAATAGATACCCAGCAGTAAAATTGCTGGATCATATGGGAGCTTTGCTTTTAATTTTTTCAGGAATCACCACACTGCTTTCCACAGTGGCTGCATCAATGTCCATTCCCACCAAGAGTGCACAAAAGTTCCCTTTTCTCCACATCCTCATCAACACTTGCTATTTCTTGTCTTTTCAATAATAGCCATTCTGACAGGTGTAAGGTGATCCAAGGAGAGGAATCTCATTTAACACCTACTTCCAGATTGGAAGCCAGACCCGCAGGCAGTAGCTTTTAAAGTATGCAAATATACACAGACTGTGGAACCCCAGTCATAATCTCTGCTAGCCTTCAGAACGGGAGAACTGGAGGTGTCTCCTGGGTGACAGTTACAAAACTCAAGGCTCCAGAGGAGTATATAAGCTCCTTTCTGGGAAGTCTTGTTGAGCAAGGCCAAGGGGATGCCCAAGGGTGGTACTTGTTTCCTGGGAGCACCTCCTTAGCTTAGATAGGTGGAAAACCTGAAGCCTCTCACTTTGGCCGACGGTCTAGGCTGAGTAAATAGGCCTTTTTCTCAGGAAAACCAAGGTTGTGATTCAGTCTGTTGTTTCTGCAGTGCCATGAGAATGGCAGCCTGCCAAGAGCTGTCTTTCTGATTGTTGTAGTCCCATGGAGCTCTGGAAACCAGCCCCCTTGGCCACCAGAACAAGGTGATCAAGGTGGCCCCTGTGTGGATTGTGCTCATAGGCTTTAGCGAGAGAGTGGGGGAAGTCTGTGATCTGTTGTGCTTGCTGGCCCCAGCCAGGGAGCTTGGGAGTGTAACAACAATTCCCACTTTCTGGCCTCAGCAAGTGCCATGACCACTGGCCCGTACCCCTCTCAGCAAGGAGGCAGGAGGGTGCCTTGTCCAAGTATGTCCAACCCATCCAAGCTGGTTATATGGAGAGAGTAACAATGGCATCATTCAGTACCTCCATCTCTGGGGAGTGTCTCAACTGTCCTCCACCCTTCTGGCCAATGACCCCAGATCGGCAAATGAATCTCCTTCACATAGAGCCTAGGTACTCAAACCGCTGGGTCTTGGGGTGAGCAAGACCACAGGGGAGGCCTCCAGGAGGGGAATCTCAGTTTCCTATAACACTTCGGGACCCCCAAATGACAGCTCTGTTGGCTTTCCAAGCCAGCCAACCTGGGGGCTCATGTCTGTGGTCCAGACCCTAGGGGCTGGGTGCCTGATGTGGGGCACCCACCCCTTACTCCTCTAGGAGCAGTGCCTGTTTGTTGAGACACCTTCTTATTGTGTGTTGCCAGGCTAGAAATGGGGATCTTTTCAAAACTATAACTCTGCTGAAAAGATGTTCAACGTTGCTCCTTAAAAGGGAAATACAAATCAAAACCACACTCAGATATCACCTCACGCCAGTCAGAGTGGCCAAAATGAACAAATCAGGAGACTATAGATGCTGGAGAGGATGTGGAGAAACGGGAACCCTCTTGCACTGTTGGTGGGAATGCAAATTGGTGCAGCTCCTCTGGAAAGCAGTGTGGAGGTTCCTCAGAAAATTAAAAATAGACCTACCCTATGACCCAGCAATAGCACTGCTAGGAATTTACCCAAGGGCTACAGGAGTAGTGATGCATAGGGGCACTTGTACCCCTATGTTTATAGCAGCACTCTCAACAATAGCCAAATTATGGAAAGAGCCTAAATGTCCATCAACTGATGAATGGATAAAGAAATTGTGGTTTATATACACAATGGAGTACTACGTGGCAATGAGAAAGAATGAAATATGGCCCTTTGTAGCAACGTGGATGGAACTGGAGTGTGATGCTAAGTGAAATAAGCCATACAGAGAAAGACAGATACCATATGGTTTCACTCTTATGTGGATCCTGAGAAACTTAACAGAAACCCATGGGGGAGGGGAAGGAAAAAAAAAAAAGAGGTTAGAGTGGGAGAGAGCCAAAGCATAAGAGACTGTTAAAAACTGAGAACAAACTGAGGGTTGATGGGGGGTGGGAGGGAGGGGAGGGTGGGTGATGGGTATTGAGGAGGGCACCTTTTGGGATGAGCACTGGGTGTTGTATGGAAACCAATTTGACAATAAATTTCATATATTGGAAAAAAAAAACTATAACTCTGCCTCTCCTATCCATCTCAATGTGCTTCTTTTATCTTTTGTTATACAGAGGAGTTCATCTCGTTTTCAGACCTTTTTAGGAGGGAAATTATTCATATGTAGCTATAGATTTGATGTGTCTGTGGGAGGAGATGAGTTCAGAAAGTTTCAGCACCCACATCTTGGACCCCTTTCAACTCAGTAGAAACCATTTAAGCAAGTAAAGAAGTGTCTTGACATTTACAGGGGACTAAACGTTTTTTTTTTTTTTTTATCAAAAATGGCGTTGAATTTTATCTCATATTTTTTATTAGGTGCTAAGAAACCTCCACTGAGATTTTAATATGTTTTTCATTAATCTGACAGTAATCACATTAATAAATATTCCACCACCACCACATCCTTTCAACCCTGGGTTAAACTCTACTGCTTTATACGATATTATTTTTAATACACTGATGTATTGTTTTGTTAATATTTTACATAGTACTTTTACTTCTATACCTATTAGTGAATTATACTACCTTTACTTATATTTAACAGCAACATTATGTTGGCTTCTCAAAATGAGTTGAACAGCAACAGCTTTACTTTGTGTTTAGTTTCTGAATTATTTCAAATATAAACGTCAAATTTTTCCTTTAAGTTCTGGTACACTTACCTGTAAAACCATCTAAGCCTGATGCCTTTAGTGATTCTTTTCTTTCTTTGTTTTTTATTCTTTCTTTTTTTTAAGTTTATTTATTTGTTTTAACAGAGAGACAGAGCCCGAGCAGGGTAGGGGCAGAGAGAGAGGGGCAGAGAGAATCCCGAGCAGGCTCTATGCTCACAGCACGAAGCCCCATGCAGGGCTCGGACCCATGAACTGCGAGATCATGACCTGAGCTGAAATCAAGAGCTGGGTGCTTCACCGACTGAGTCAACTAGGCACCCCTGATTTTTGTTTCAGTTTCATTTTCCCCTTCCATTTTTTTAAAAAAGTCTGTCCTTGATGTAAGAAATTCTTCACTTGTGTTGGCTTATTCATTTTTAGGTTTTTTTTATTTCCTAAAATAAGCACTTAATATTCACATTTCATTCTAAAATACTCCTCTGGCTACATTTATAGGTTTTGTTGCCTAAAACTATTCTTGTTGCTTAGTTCCTTATTTCTAAATACTTCAGTGATTTCTATTTTTATTTTTCCTATAACTCATATGTTATTAAGAAGTGTGTTTTACATTTTACATTAGAGTTTATGATAGGCAGAGTTGAAGATGTCCTTCAGTGACCCCACCTCCTGGTATACATGCTTTTCTGTAGTCCCCTCCCTTTGAGTGTGGCTTCTAGAACTCCTCTTCAAGAATCCCCTTCTAATAAATATATTATGGAAAAATGATAGAATAGCCCTTCTGAGGTTAGGTTACAATCAGACTGCCTTCTGTCTTGAGCACTCACTCTCTCTTGCTTGCTTACTTGCTTGCTCACTCTGAAGGAAGCCAGGTGCCATTTTGGGAGTTGCTGTTCCATGCGGCCTACATGGCAAGAAACTGAGAGAAGCTTCTAGCAACTGACTCCCGCCAATAACCATGTGAATGAGTTTGGAAGTAAATTCTCCCCAGACCTTGAGGTAACTGCAGTCCTAGCAGTGTGATTACAGTTTCTTGAAAGAATTTGAGTCAAGACTTCCAAAAGCTGTGCCTGGATTTATAGAAACTGTGAGATAAGAAATGTTTGTTGTTTTAAACACCAAATTTTGATCTGATTTGTTACACAGCAATTTTGGTTTGTGAAAGTGGAATGCTGCTATAATGAAAAACTGAAAATATGGGACTGGTTTTAGAACCACAGAGTGAGCTTTGTGGAGAGTGTTCATAAAAGCTTGAAGTGCCTTGGACACGTTATACCTAGAATTGTGGACTTTGAGGACACAGCTGATGGAAAACCCAAAAGACATAAAGAGGTAATAACTGAATGGTTTATTCTACTTCAATTCATAAACAAAGAAATAATTTACACCTGCTAATACAAGTATCTTTGGTCTTCCACAATGGTAATCACTATCAATAACATATATAATTATTGACTACATATTACTAATGTGCTCTTGCTAATTTCAAAGCTTGTAATCAAATGTAGGTTTTCTAGAAAAACTGAAAAAGTTTGAAAACTTTGTAACTTGATCTTGACAGCTTCCAAATATTTAAGGACCTCGGATGAGACTGGTGTTGATATTAACAAATATAAACTTTTGACATTGTGTAATGAAATGTGTTAATATTTGGATGACCCACATAACTTCATGATCCAATTTTTTTCCCAAAAAACAATGCATGATGTTACAAAATCATGCGTGGGTCAAAGAACCATTTAAAGTATAAGATAGGATACTGGATGTTAATATAGCAGAATTTGAAAATTTCACCAATATATCATCAAAACACCATATCCAAAAATATGTCTAAAGCCTGTTAAAAAGTCTCCTCTTTTCTAACGACGTATAGCTGAAAAGGAATATGTAATTCCTTTACATATTTCAACTGAAACTATATATCACAACTGATTGAATGCAGAAACAGTATTGAGACTCTTGCTGACTTTTGTAAGGCCAAACTCTAAGTAAATTTTTAAGTGTAAAGCGATGTAACTGTTATTGTTTAATTTTTTTTTAATTTTGGAAAATACAGCTGTTTTCATAAAAATAAATTATTTGTTAACATTAACGAGTTATTGTTACTTTTAAATGAGTTAATAGTTAATTAAATATTAAAATGTTCAGATTGATTTCTAGCATAGTAAATATCAACAGATAAAATCCACTTCAAGGAAAGAACTTTGCAGATGTCAGTAATTTTTAAGAGTGTAGGGTATCCTAAGACCAACATTTTTAGAACTATTATATTAGCATATTAACGACCAGGAAGAGTCCAGTGATGTAAAAACTTTCTTAACTTTTTGTTAGAGCCCAATGTTTTCCAAATTTTCCTAAATTCTCCTTCAAATGATATCCCTTCACCTCTAGCAATATATATTCTGTAAGATAGAGTTTTAAATTGTGTTGCATAGAAAATAGATGGAACCCTGTGATTCTTAAATCGCTAATCTTCAAAACCCAGACATCTTCGCAAAAAAATTCCTCCTTTAGTTCCATCATTTCCCCCAGAGAGTCTTCATGCTGTCAGCCAAAAGAGAATTTGTGATGCATACTGTCTTTTGTCTACTTGTGTAGTAAAGAATTTAGCCTTGACCAAAGAGAGGTCCGGCCTTTGCCCTTGGCTTCTGAGAAGTAATCTCTAAGCCCCTGGAAAGTCATGCCTGATAGGAGTTGTTTTCTTAGAGGCCTTGTTTCACACTGGATAGTCTAACAACGTGACTTAGGTTGGGCCTGATTGCACTAGAAAGACAAAACAATGTGATTTAGAATGGAGGCTTTGGGTCACACCCAGAGGGACTGGAGACTGGGGACTGAAGTCGGCTACATGGGCAGCCTTTCATGCCTACATAATGGAGTCCAAATAAAACCTCCAGACTCCAGGATTCAGGTGAGATTCCCTGGCTGACAGTATTTGTGCACATTGGCACACATCAATCCCAGGAGAGTAATTCTTTCCTGACTCCATGGACAGAAGACAATGGAGCGACACCTCCAGTACATCCCCGGGCTCTACCTTACATGCTTCTCTCCCTGGCTAATTTCAATCTGTATTTTTTCCTTGTAATCAATCAGAACCATGAGAATAATGGTTCTCAGTAAGTTTTATGGCTTTTTCTAGTGAATTAGTGAACTTGAGAGGGGTTTGGGGAAGCCCTCAAACTTGTAATTGGTGTCAGAAGTCAGGGTGGTGTTGGGTAGACCGTTCCCTGTAGCTTTGCAGTTGGCTATACTCTTTTGCACCACCCAGACCTTTGTAAAATAAAGAAAGAAAAAGAAGAAAATTATTTTGTTCACATAGCCGTGGAGACCTATTGATCTCAAAGACAGCAGATCTCTTTTTCAATGTCTAGTGTGATCTAGACTAGATATCAGTAATCCCTTTCCCATTGGCCAGTGATGAGTCTGGTGGTAGCCGTGGGTCCTACAATGAGATACAAGTAAAGTCTTGTAAGTGAAGCTTAAAGAAAAGCCTTTATTTTGTTACGTCAGAATGCAGATGTAATACCTAGAGTTATAGCAGCATTCTTGAAACCATTGGGCAATAAACCCAGAGATGAAAGCTAAGATGACAAGAATGGCAGAGGAGAAAGTCAGAAAGAGGCTTAAAAGAGCTGTGCGAGGTGGGTGGATGTCCTAAAAACAAAAAACAAAAAAACAAAAATAACAGCATTTGTCTCAGTTGACTACTAGGATGTATATTAAACATGTTTACAACCTGCTTCAATAAGCAAGTCCTCTGTTTTGTTATGGAATGTTCTTCATTAAACCTTTTTTTTTTTTTACATAAAATATTAGCTTAGAAAACAAGATGTTAAAAAAAGCATTTAACATGAGTATTTTCCCTCTCGAAATATAGTTGCACGTCTATCAGATCTGAAATATACAGCCAGAACGGCAAAGCAAAATTATTAAGTGAAAGGAAAATGTGAAGTCTTAGTGAACCAGTTAACAAGGGACCGGAGAGGGGGCAACATGTTATTACTATCAAAGAATAATTTATGTTAAGTTTATGAAAATTGCTAAGCTGTAAAATGAATGTACACATGAGAATTTACTTAAGAGACTACCCAAGTGCATTAAGATTCACTTGAGTTCTCTCTTAACCTTAAGCATAGTTTCTTCAAGTCTGAATTGTTCTTGTCTCTCTTCTAATTTGCTTCTCATTTTCTCCCACCTAAAGCAGCTATGCCCAAATGTCAAGCAAACTAGGTTTGGAAATCTGACATTTGTTTGGCATGATCCGTCCTGGGTTTTCTCAATACCACGTGAATGATCTGCTGGAGCCTCAATATGGCCTTCTAGTTGGCGGCGATCTCAAGAGGTGAGCTGGAAACAGGAGGGATTGAAGGAATGAGTCCACTCTCCTGCTCACTCTGCCTGTGGGATCCCACTCAAGCTGTGGGATCTTGGGTGAGTCTCAGGCCATTTCTGCTTATAATTGATGAATGGGGGAGAAACACCACTGGCTGGTAGCGATCCCCCATCTCTCTCTAAAAGTTACATTTGAAACTGCTATAAAAATTCTCAAAAACTCTAAATATAACTAACATTTTTATTAATGGTCCATTTTTATAATGGTCTAAATATAACTAACCATTTTATTAATGGTCCAGGTTTTTATAAACACCTATCCAAGAATTTTTGCACTCGGGCAAAATTAGAAAAGCAGTATGCATTTGGAATCGTCTTCAGATCTAGGAATTGCCTATGTTTCAACTCTTACAATCTTCCCTTCATCTAAATACATCCTCTAAGAAAAAATAACATATAATATCCTCTAACTTTAGAGTGACAATAAAAAGTTAGGAATATGCTGCTGAAGACAATTGCTGAATATTAGAATTAAGTCCAAGAAGAATGAATGCCAGATTGGCTGAAGTAGGATGTCCAAAGCCAAAGGTAGCCATTGAGATGATTAAAACAAAGACGTAGAGGTTAGAAAATTAAGGAACCAACAGGGCAGAGAAGCAGATTATAGGGGATACACTGTGAAGTGGCCCATTTAAAGGATGGCTGAGTGTTTACATAATTCCACAAAGACTTCTATGGGCAGTTGAGGCCCATTTGCAAATTTTGACCCCACTGAGTCTCAAGACATGAGATCTGGATTATAATTATTTCTGTTCTATCAGGATTAATAGTCTGCATTTAAGTTCTCAAGAGCATCATGTATATAAGGGCATCTGTGTCTACATAAGAATGAGATGCATTGTTAGGAAGATGTACAAATTTTGTAAAAGGAGATATACATAGTTTCTGAGTAAGAAGTATGGCCACCAAAGGGTCCAACCCTCAAAATTCTGGAGTAGAAGCCTGGTAAGAGGCCCAGAGAAGTAGGGTGGGATGAGGAGGGCAGAACAGAGGACACCCTCTGTGCGTTGGATTAATGAGGCTGTTGGACTTGGAGCCCCTCATCAACTGTCCATATCTGAAACTGCCATGAATATAACTAGAAGGCCAGGGACAGACTTAGGAAGAGAAGAGAATCATGCCAATCTGTGATTCAGGTGTGATTCCTCAAGCCAAAGAGACAAAGTCACTCTTCCTTGACTTAACCCAAATTAACAGAACTTATCATGGGGACTGGTCCCAGGTTGCCCAACAGAAACCCAGAGAAACTTTCCAAAACCACAAATTCCTGAGACCACACCACCCCACACCAACTGAATCTGGATCTCCACAAAGAAACCTATGAATCAGGGTACTACTGAATGAAAGTAAAAGAAGATCCGTCTTAAAGTGACTTAAATAAGACGAGTTATTATCTCACACAAGTAACTCAGGAGAGCTGTTCAGGGATGACCAACAAAACAACTCAGCAACATGGTGAGAGACCCAAGTACTTTCCGCACTACCTTCTGCGCTATGTTGCTTTTTCTCTACGTGGCAACCTCAGACTGGCCCCTCATGGTGACACAAGGGTTACTGCAGCTCCTATCTTTACACTACACGACCACAACCAGGCCATGTTCCTTGGTCCTCAGTTTCCCCATTTGACTTACCCTCACTCCCCTTTGGCCAGAATTGCATCACAAATCCGTTCCTAGATAACCCCTGGTTATTCAATAGAATTAGCATAATTTGTAACTAAATAAGATTCCCCATCCCGGATTTGGGCAGAACCCAGTCTCATCTGACGTATATAGCTGCCTTGTTTCCAAGTCGTGCTGTGGCGAGGTATCAGTTGGATAGGCGACCAAAAATGTCCATAATAACCTGCATTTTGTAAAGGTCCCCTGGTAAATTTTAGGCAGCACAGTTCTGTAAACAAGCCATTTCTTGAGTTCCTTAATTTCATTAGGCTGTATTTCGCTGCGTGATTAAATACTTAAGAGCAAAGAGTTGCAGGGTGGTCCTTTCTCCTATCCTGCACAGAACCCCACGCCAGTCCAGAATATGATTCATTTAGGAAGACCAGGGGGTATGACTGCTGTCCTGGTCGGTGATGGCTGCCTTCAGGGAAGGTGGCATGGCCCTCAAACAGTGCTACAAGCAGAGAATACAAAATAAAGGTTAGAGGCACCTGTTTCATTAGTACCCTGGAAGACCATTTTGTCGCTCCTACAAATATTGGGATTGGGGTGTGGGGACACTGCGAGACAACAGAAGTCCCCAGGGGTAGATTGGCGCAAGAGCAGAAAATACAAAGCTTATTGAGATGCATCTGTTTCAAGAGCAAGAGATCGTCTGGGACATTTTAGGAAGACAGACAAATAGATGCATGATACATGGATGAATAACAGCAAGTCTTCGTTATTGCAGATTCTAAATTTGCCATCTTTCCTACTTGTTAAGATTGATGTGGAACCCCCAAATCAATACCTGTGGCACTTTTGTAGTCATTTGGGGCAAAGTGACAAAAACTTGGAGTCACCTGACACCTGACCTGACAGTGACTCTACCTTCTTGTCAGCTCTCATACTGCAAACGAGTGTCCTTTTCACCCTCGATCTCACTAGTTTTTGTACTTGTGCTCCTTCCTTTGGTGATCGCATTGTTTAAAATGCCTTCCAAGCACAGTGCTGAGGTTCTGAGCAGTGTTCCTACGTGCAAAAAGGCTGTCTTGTGCTTCATGGGGGAAATATGGGTGCTCTATAAGCTTCACTCAGTCACAATAACTGTTAGTCGTGAGTGCAATGTTATCAAATAAACTATCTGTTGAATAAGATTTTTTTTAATGTTTATTTATTTTGAGAGAGAGAGAGAGCATGTGTGCATGAGTGGGCTTGGGGCAGAGGGAGAGAGAGAATCCCAAGCAGGCTCCACACTGTCAGCACAGAGCCCAACATGGGGCTCAATCCCACAAACCGTGAGATCATGACCTGAGCCGAAATCAAGAGCTGGACACAACCAACTGAGCCACCCAGGCGCCCCTGTTAAATACGATTTTTTAGACAAAAACACATATAAAAGAAGCTGTCTATTGATTGGTTGACAAAACTGTGACCAGAGACTCACAGGAACCCAACTCTGTATGTCCCTTAGGGGCAAGGGTTCTGCATTCGCCAAGTGTTCACACTTTATAGAACATACTACCATAAACAATGCAAATTGACTGTTTGTATGTGAGTGTGTGTGTGTGTGTGTGTGTGTGTAATATTAATTATACATAAATGATATATAATTTACTACATATAATCTTAATTAATAATTGTAAAAATATTATATATAATAAATATAATAATGAGAATTGACTGCATATATGTATACACAATCTCTCTAGAAGAATTTTTCTTTTTCATGCAGCATTATAATCCCTTTGCATTTCCCTGTAGTACCTCTGCAGTGTCGATATATATAACCTTCTTATATGCGAGGGTCCAGAATTTCATATAAGGGGTTGGCTAGGTGGGTTCTGGGTGCACAAAGAACAACAACAACAACAAAAAGGATGCTGTATTAGATAACCCAAAGACAATAACTAGAAGGGAAATGAGAAGTGGTTGTGGATATCGGAACGTGGGGGCAAGGCGAGGGGCTCCCTGGTGCGCAGGCTCTGAGCTCCAATGAGAGAACACTGCTTGAGGGGCTCAAACCTTTCCCACAGGCATACTGGGGTTGCTTCTGTCCGAGGCAAGTGACGTCAGGGGGGCAGGAAACTGCATTGTTGGAGTAACACTGAAATGGACAAGAGGCAAACAGGCAAGACCCAGCCGGTGCTTCCTTCTCCGGCCTTGCCAGGCCTCTCTACCGCCTCCTACTGGCAGAGCCTATAACAGGGGCTTACAGGGGACGCGGATAAAGCAGAAATATGGTTTTCGTCTCCCTCCCAGGATCACAGAAGGCAGGGTTGAGGCTGACAGTATGCAAAGGACTGGCATTGCATTAATCTCCTTCCCATCACATCCAATAATGTATATTCAGGGAAATATTATTCTAGTTCAAATTCACTCAAGAGACATCCTAAGTTATATATTACTATCTGCTCTTGGAATATGTGGCACCGAGCATTTTGAAAAAGAAAGAAAGAAAGAAAGAAAGAAAGAAAGAAAGAAAGAAAGAAAGAAAGAAAGAAAGAAAAACCAAAAAAACAACATTTTAAGATACAAAAGAATGTTGGCCTAATGATTACTCTTACATAGTCATTCTAAATTATTATCTCTTCATTAACTCAGAAATGTAATCGATCCGTTTCTGATATGCCTGCTATTAGTTTATAAGTCACTAAAAAAATTAAATAAATAGAGAGAGATCACAGTGCATTTACCTTCTTCTGTGTGTGTCTCATACCAGCCTTCGGACAGAACTAGTACAGTTCTGATCTGAAACACGAGAAAACAGAATAAGTAAACATACATCATATTTCAGAGCATTCTAGTCTTGGGTTTACTCTGCATTTCCTAACACTGTTTCTTACATGTGGGTTTAACATCTTTTAGTCAAGGGACTCCTGGGTGGCTCAGTCAGTTGAGCATCTGACTTCAGCTCAGGTCATGTTCTCCGGGTTCCTGAGTTCGAGCCCCATGTAGGGCTCTGGGCTGACAGTGCAGAGCCTGGAACCTGCTTTGGATTCTGTGTCTCCATGTCTCTCTGCCCCTTCCCCTGCTTGTTCTCTCTCTCTCTCTCTCTCTCTCTCTCTCTCTCAGAAATAAAAAAAGTTAAATAATAGTAATAAAAAATAAAATATTTTCATCGATGAAAAAGTGAGTATTTTCTGTTAAGTGACCATATCTGTAAGCTCTTGTCCTGTTAAGCTATAAAAATACCGTAGGAAAGAAGTGAAGAAATTCACCCATACTATGATCTTTATTAGCATTTCATCTCCTGAATAATTAAAAGATTGATTATGTTTTGTCAGCGATTGAGACAAAGTTTGCATCTGAAGAGAAGAGAGGATTTCATTTTCCAACTCTACTGCTTACTTATCAGCTTTCACAGAGGAAATTTGCAAAACAATACTGAATACATGGCTGCACATCAGGTCCTTTGTGATTGGGCTGCTGACTCTCCCCTTTGAAGTGTCCATAAAGATCATCTTTCATAGGGGCCACAATAGAAGGGAGAAGCATATAACTGAAAGAGGAAATAACTGGACGGTGTCTTTTTTACTCTGTGAATTGATTTCCTCCCCCTATGTATCACAATGCTACGACAGACTAGGAGTCAGAGATATGAGCGGAAAAACAGAGAGAAAAACTACTTTGTCAGCCTCTTTAGCAATGTTGAGGTACTTATTCATTTTTCTCCAGTATTAAATGAAAAAAAAAAGAGAATATCTTTGCTTGGAACTCACTCCACCCCCATATTCCACCCCACCAGAAAAACTTACAAACAGAGAGGCTTTGTCATTACAGACACACACACACACACACACACACACACACACAGAGCAAATTTTGTTGCACCGCAGGGTGATTCCCTGCCCTCTAAAGCTGACTGGCAAAGAGGTTTTATCCACCAAGACTTTAAAGGAGCAGGTGAACTCAAGCAACTCTTGGCCAATGGGATGGGGTTTGGTACCTGAGTGCAAGTTGCCTTCTAATGTACAATATTAGTTCTTTCTTTACTCTTGGAATGTGTAGTATGTTCTGTGTAAAGGGGCAGTTAGTGCCTGCCTCTGCTGTAAAGATTCCTTCATTAAAACTCTGAATCAACTCTTGCCAAGGGAAGAAAATGGAAGTCTAGCCTGGAGGTGGAACAGGGAAGCAGGCTGTTTAGTTAGAATGTCGTCCATCATTAAGCTACAGGTAGAAAAGCAGAGAAGTAGCAAGCTTCTGAAGGGTGAGGGGGACTTTCAGATCTGCCTTTCTCCATGTTCCTTTCTCTGTCTTTCTGCCCTTCATGCTCAAACACAGTCTTACTAGGAGCCTAGTGTTAGAGATAAATGGAGGAGAAAGCCCAGTGGGTGGGTTAAAGATGGCCCTCTGCTGTTTTTTCCCAAAGGCCATTTGCATGCATTTCTAGAAAGGTCAATTAGAGAAGACTCCTCTGGGGTGTGCAGGAAGGCTCTCTCTTTCTCAAGATCCATGTCTCAGGATATGATGTTGGGCTTTGTGGACCTGTTAATAGAAAGGTCGCTACCCAAAGAGCTGTCTGAAGCCATTACACTCTTTCTTTCCCTCCATGAGGTACTTTTTCCATGGAGCAGCCATCCAAGGTTGCAGGGAAGAAGGTACATGGACTGTTAGCCTGCAGAGCAGAAAGAAAGTTTCAATTGCAATTCCAATGATCCTATAAGCCATCCAGAGTCAGGAAGACGGCACTAATTCTCTGAGATGGCCTACACGGTCCATGGTGTGACGTCCCTTAAGCATCTAAATAGATGGTATGTGGGTCTCCAGCTTGTTTGAGCTCCTTCTCTGGGCCCATAATTATAGGGAGTGGATTGTGCTTCATAATTCTTGGTTGGAACCAATACTAATTGACTCTAAATCGCAATCGGATTGTTTATCAGTCCATAATTTAAAAGCATATTCTTTTAGTAATTGTCTAAGGTATATATATAAATGGCATACCTGTATTTGATGGAAAGCACATCTAAACTGTTGAGGCAGATAACTTCAGTATTACGAGTTTCCACTTGAGTGTCTTCAATTCACCCCCAATTTGATGAGGTGCGTTTGGCCAGGATTGTGTTTCGTGATCATGACGGGGATGATGACGACAATGGTCACAATTATCATATAATAATACTTTCTTGTTATTTATAATATTTCTTTTATAGTGGCTCATATTTGTCAAGCATTTACCGGTCTCTAGTTTTAAGAACCTTACACATATTAATTCATTTGATCTTCACCACTACTCCCTAATGTTGATATTTTTATCATCATTTTATAAAAAAGGAAACAAGCACAGAGAGGTGATGTAACTTATCCAAGAGCACACAGCCAAGAAGTGCAGAGCAAGGATTCAACTGCAGGCATTTAAACTCCAGACTGTGTGTTCTTAAATAGTGTGCTGTTAGGTAACCCCCAGAGAAGCTAAATCCTCCATCTAAAGGCATCTGAGGAATTTTGGAATGTAACTCCCAAGGACATCACCTAAGCTCAGTGAGGATATGCTAGCAAAGGAATTTCAGAAAGCTGAGTCCTGGCAGTCCCTAGCCAGATAACATGTGGAAACATTTGTTTCATGATGAAGTCATTTCATCATGATTAGGTCAGGAATTCTATCCTGGGAAGAAGAACACGGAAGAAAATGGAAGAGTATGGTATAATCAATGGGGGACATAGAGAAAAATGAAGAACGTACCTGGTGATTGGGATCTCACTTTTACGAAGGAATAAAGAACCACAGAAGCAAGTTAAGTTTTGTTGTTGGTAGCTGGAAACTTCACTGCTATTAAAGTTCTGCAGACTAAAGTAGAACATCAGGATCATTCCATCCCTGTCCTCACTCAGCAGGAAGCCGCTGTGGAAATAGGGAAGGCGGTTTCTGCCAAAAGGCAGATAAGGACTGAAAAGTCATCCCAGATGTAGAATTAGTTCTCAGTTCTTTACTCTCCCTGACTCTTCAAAGGAGGGTAGGGATAAATTTCTTGGGCACTGAAGCCACCCAGGTTCCCACTTTGGCTGGGATCTCTGGTTTGAATCTTGGCTGAATCTCTGATATGACCTTGACAGGTTACTTCAATGCCGTAGAAGAGAAGACCTTTACCACTAACTCAGGCTGCTGTTTGATGATTAAATTCGTAGCAGTAATGCACACAAAGCACTTAACATGGAGTCTGGTGCAGAGCAAGGACTCCATAAACTTGGCCCAAAAGTCTTCAAGGGATTCCTGACTCTTTTCTTTCACACCGCACCTTGGGATCCTCAGCTGGTCCTTTGGCTCTGCCTTCCACATGTGCATGGATCCAGTTTCCTTAATCTTCTGCACCATGACCACCGACCCAAGGCACACGTCACTTGCCTGGATGATTGCAATAACCTCCTACCTGGTCTCCTGCTTCTTCCCTTGTCTCTTCCAGACAATTCTGAGAGCAGTCACCATATTCCATTAAAGTATTACAACATATCACTCCTGCTCAAAACTCCAGTGGTTTTCTGTCTACAGAGACCTGGAATACACCCCCCACCATCATCACCCCTTTCTTGCTGGTTTTAACTCTTACAACTCTCCCTGCACCACCCCATCCTCCCCACCACCAACAAAGATTCTCTCATTGATCAAACCCTAGCCAGCTTCTTGGGAGCCCTTTCTCAACTAGGCCTCAGCCTCGGACTATAAAGATTTGAACAAATGTTAACATAGCTTCTACCAGCTCAAGACCACCCCCCCTAGGATGGCCCTGGTCCCCTTAACGTGCCTGCCTGAGAAACCTCAGGACTGCCAGGGGAATTTACTGTTTGTTCCGGACAGTACCCAAGGGTAGGGTCCCTGTCCCCCAGCCTTTCTGGGGAGTGTTGGGGCTTAACTTTGGGAAGCGCCAGTTAGCAAACCCAGTGGGTTTCACATGGACCAACCGTGTTTCCTGCTTTTCGTGTCATCTTTCACTTCCCGGATCTGAGGCCCCACACCCCCTCTTCTATTCTCTTATTCTCCCATTAAAACGCCTGCTACCTCGGGGTCCCTGGGTGGCTCAGTCGGTTGAGCTTCCAACTTCGGCTCAGGTCACGATCTCATGGTCTGTGAGTTCAAGCCCCGCGTCGGGCTCTGTGCTGACAGCTCAGAGCCTGGAGCCTGCTTCGGATTCTGTGTCTCCCTCTCCCTCTGCCCGTTCCCTGCTCATGCTCTGTCTCTCTCTCTCTGTCAAAAATAAATAAACATTTAAAAAAATTTAAAAACGCCCACTACCTCTGTACAAAATGAAGCTGAGTTCAGCTCATGGTAGACGTTCTTCCCTCTTGCCATAGCAGATTACTGATGAAAATCTGTCTTTACCACTTTAGCTAGTGTCTGACTTTTTCTTTGACACCCACTGCCCTCCACTCACCCTGGGCACTTGGCTAATCTCCAACCCACTAAGCATAGGCCTTTTAACCTGCTCCTCCCACTGAAAGGCACTGCCTCGTCAGAGTCACGTGGCTTCTGCCCTGTCTTCTGTCAGGTCTTTGCTAAGATGTCCACCTCCCAGGGACCCCTGCCTGATCATGCCCCGAACTGCCTTTCTTCCTCCTTGCTTTATTCTTTTTCTCCCTAACATTCACCACCACGGGGCACACTGTGTAGATTTCACCTGTTTGTTCAGGGTTGATCTCCCTCACTAGCCCGCAGGCTCCTTCAAGGCCAGAATTAGTTCACGACGATCCGTCCCATGCTGCACTACTGTGCCTGGCACGCAGTAGGACCTGGATAGATGTTTGTCGGCCAAAGAAGTCAGTAAGCATCCGCGACTGTCATTTTTCAATAAACATCATGGTTAAACAGCAGCAAGTAACCAACGGGCCAGTAAAGCAGTTCCGTCAAAACGGAATAAATCTGAAGGGAGGACAAACGCAGAGAATACCCACAAACAGAAGGGACACGCCAGCGGGCTTGCGAATCCACGTAAAGGAACATCTGAGGGAGGAGGAAGGGCCACAGAAGACTGTTGTCTGCAAAACTGATCTCTGCATGAAGACATTACTAGCCCCACATAATAGTAACCACAGTGGGAAAGATGGCACGTGTATCAGAAAACGCTTTTCTATTGTTACGCTCCCCACGATTTTCTCAGTCACTGTTCTGACAAACCGCCGTTTGCAAGAGGTGATTTTACTCTCTCCTTTGGTCCCGGCAGAAAAGTCCCAGAAAACAGTGGTTCTCCCAATGACGTCCAGATTGGCAAAAAAAAAATTCTGTCAACCTGTTGGGGTCATTTCCGCAACGGAAGGAGTAACCGTCTCACTTGCTGTGTGTGTGTGTGTGTGTGGGGGGGGTGTCATTTATTATTTGTTTTGTGCTGTCACCCGCAACAGCTTAGCAGGGGTGAGCGATGGGGAGAAAGTGTAAATTTCTGCGATGAAGCAGGTGGCGTCAATTCTGACACCAGGAAGGCGGATGGGTGACCTGTGTGGTAAAGACAAGAGCGCCTGTCACAGGGAAGGTGTTTCCCTCTGGAAATGGAGATGAAAGCAGGAACGGGGCGCGGGGGGCTGGGGGGACGTCGGGATGAATCTAATGGCAGCTCGATCTTCTTATTCCAACACCACTCGTTGGAGAAATTTCCATTCCTCAAAGAGCTGAAATCCCCGTGTGGGAACTGTGGCTCTGGGCTCATGGGTCAGCGATACGGCCCGTGCCTCGGCCCAGATTGCCCTCACACCTCTCCAATGACACGTCCTCTCAGCCAGCCACCCCACCCCCATCCCCAGATACACTGCACACCACCTATTTAACACACGGGGGTGTTGTCAGGCATAATGACAAGCCATCTGAATAATGCCATCAGCTGGAGGGTGTCGATGGGACAGCTGCCTGCCCCGCTCCCCCAACGTGGAGGTTGAGTCAACACACTGCTTTCAAGCTGCAGCCTGGTGCTGTCACAAACCTCCACCCCGGTGACGGTGACGAGCTCCCCCTGACCTGTCAGGTGACAACTTACCTCTCACCCCGTCACCATCACCATCACCGAGGCTCCTCTGCAACAACTAACTCCTAGCCCAAAGATTCCCAGCCCAGGCAGGCCCATCCCTCAGAAGCCCTGAAGGAAGCCCTCGCACCTTCCAGAGGAGAGGACAGGCTGGCCGCGCCCTCCCTTCGGGGTCCGGGCAGCTCACCTTCTTGGGGCTGGGCCGCGGCCACCATGGTTCTCTCTGCCCAGGAGCCCGAGCACCCAGACTGCACGACACCCCCACGCCTGCCCTCCAGGCATCCAGCTCGTTATAACTGCAGGATGCGAGGCTTGCATAGCGCTGCGCGACACTTCCAGAAAGTCACGTTGCTATTTTAGCACTCTCCTGACAAAGAGCACCAACAGACAGAGTGTCCTCGTCGGGTGGGAGGGAGGGGGGCGGGGGGGGGGCGGGGGTGGCGGGGCGGGGGTGGCGGGGGTGGCGGGGCGGGGGGGGGTCGTGAAAGAGCTCATGGAGAGGAAGCCTATAATTTGGTTTTGTGCGTCCGATTTTTGTTTCTTTTTAGAAATCTTCCAGGGAATCTCTCCTCCTCAGCGCCCCTCCCCCCCCCCCCCCCCAGCTGTCTTGATTAGTGGCTGTGAGTATTGCTGGTCAGATCTGGGCATTAATGACGGCTAATTTGCCCGAGGTTGGTACAGCCCAGGCAGCAGACTCCGCACGACCAGCTTTCGCTGCCATATGGGCGGAAGCAGCTGTTTCAATTACTTTCGGTGCCCAGATGTGTCAGACGAGCCATCAGTCCTCCGCGGGGTATATCAGCCACACGGCAGCTAATTGCTTCAATCGCTGTGGAGCTGTGGAAAAGGGTTTGGGGGACAGCCGAGCGCTGGCTGTCGCGGGGCTCACAAGGCTAGCAAACGGGGATGCTGCGGCTAGACCTCCGTCTGCCCTGCCTGGCCCCCGCGACGCCCCCCCCGCCCCCCCTCCCCGGGCTGGCCGGCCGTGTCTTTGGCAGGTGCACACCACGGGCGAGGGCAGAGAGGCAGGTACCGCGTCCTGGGTTCTTGTGAGTCTCCCTCCCCGCAGACCGTGGGTGGCAGGACCCAAAGGCACGGGGAGCTCTGCTCTGTGGATCCCAAAGAAATCAAAAGGACGTGATTTCAGTTAATAAGCAATCCGGGGTTGGCCATTTCAATCTGAGGCTTCAAAGCGCATTTTGAAAGGTTAGCGTCCCCCTCCTGGCGCCCAGAGAGTGATCAATGAATCAATGTGTGTGTTCTGTTTTCTGGTGGATCAGATTGAGGCCAGAGGGGAAGCGAAAGGAAAGGTCAGCCGCCACCCATTTCCCCCTGCACTCTCCTTGGTTCTCTGGGAAGAGAAAGCAGAAACAAATGTCAGGCAGAGATGTGTCTTCCCATTGTTTGGAGCAGGAGCGGTTGAGGAGAAACCGGTGGGCTAAATAGAAGGCTGTTATCATCATAATAATACATCTATTTAGGAAAAGAATAAACATTTGTTTTGTGCTAATTCTATGGTAATCAGGGTGATTGTACTGTACTTAGCTACGGCTTGTTGCCATGGTTATTCCAAGCAGTTTGTGGTTATTAATGGCCTAGAATAATCCACGGGGCTCAGTTTGAGACCCTTCATCAGAAACCTGAGTATTACCTTCACTGCTAACATCTCAACCGTTTCAGAGCGCAAAACAAGTTTGCTTTCTCTCACCTTTGTATTAGGTGGCATCTAATCTGTATTACGAAATGGTTGAGTCCCTTCCTTCCCACTGCTTCTCTCCGAAAACACCTTGTACCCCAGGTCTTCAGCGTAATTAATAGAGCTCAGCATTTTTCAGATTGATCTCCTGATGAATATACGTTAATGCAATTTAGCAAAACATGTATTGAAGGAATTCGATGCGTAACCTGGGTTTAGGAACCGGTCTGGAGTAGCCCAGGAATGGAGACGGAGAGCTAAGTATCTCGAGCACAGCCAACCAGAGTTTAAACCAAAATTTAGACCCTCACCTCTGCCCAAGTCACATCGCTGAGCTGCGTCTCCATGATTCTACAACACAATGACTGATTCCCCTTCTCAGAAGCTCAAAGCAAGTCACAATAGACTACACTTGTCATTGGTGGTAGTCGTGGGGAGGGGTCTGTTTCTAATGGGTTTCAGTTGATAATCATCAAGAACTATGTTTCCTTTTGTTTTTTAAACTTTATTCATTTTGAGAGAGAGAGAGAGAGAGAGAGAGAGAGAGAGAGAGAGAGAGAGAATATCCCAAGCAGGCTCTGCACTGCGAGCATGAAGCCCAGTGAACTTGAACCCATGAACCATGAGACTACGACCTAAGCCGAAGTCAAGAATCAGGCACTTCACGGACTGAGCCACCCGAGCACCCCAAGAACTATGTTTCTTAAGAGAAAAATCAACAGACGGAGCACAAATGAGCACAGACTAAAATACGTGTGATCACGAGTCCCAGCCAAATTGTACCCGCAATTCTAAAATCAGGAAGATGGCACGCATTTCACCCGGCTGTTGCTGTGTAACAAAACCACTTCAAAACTCAGTGACATAAAACCAGAACGACTCCCCATTTCTCGTGCTTCTGTGGTTGGCCTGGACTGCCCTGCTCCCCTCGGGAGCTGGCATTTGGCTGGGCTGGGCTGGGCTGGGCCATCAGGTCTCCAAACAGGCCTCCAGCTCCCATCTGGGCCCTGGCACTCAACATCAGGGGGACCCGGTTCTCTGGGGTGTGACCATTCCTTCTAGGTGTCACCCCGTCTTTAGGTCCCTTCCAGCTGGCCTCTCTCTAACAAGGAACAACCTCATTCCAAGACAGCTAAGTCAGAACCTTCTCAAGTTCAGCTCCAGGCCTGGAGCCAATCTGAGGACCAGGCCAGGTTCAAGGCGTGAGGAAGAACACTTCAGATCGTCCGAGGAGAGCTTGCATGTAAGAGTGAGGGTGCCCGGGAAGGGCTTGTGGCCGCCCCCTCAGTATATGTGTTCAGGTTGAGGGCGTGCTAACAGGTAATGAGGAATATATTCTATTTGAAATAACTAAAGAAGTTGGCTTGTCCTTATATTAATTTCATGCAATTTCTTACAAAAAGCAAGCAAACAAACAAACAAACAAAAAAACACCTTTGCATTCATAGTATTATCCTCTGTTTTGTTAAACCACATAAAGTCTTGAAAAACTGAAGAACAGGGGTTTTCTCCTTTTTAAATCTCTCTACTGAAAACTGCCAAGTTGTATTGATTAGACTATTTCCCATGTCTTTTGTCCGCCTTTGAATGGTATGCATTAAAAAGCATCATTTGCTAAGAGAGGCCCACAGTTGTCATTCACAAGTGACTAGAAGAAGAAATTCTCCTCTCAGTGTTCTCAATCCCCGTCTGCCCAGCGTTAGCAGAGCTGAGTGTCCCTTATCAATGCTCTGGTGGCCGCTTCCTTGAGACAAGCCCACACTCTCCTGGGAAAATGTCACCTCCACCTGACTGTGGAGTAAAGCAATGCATTAGAAATGGCCCCACACGCATCAAAGCTACATGCATCCAGGGGGGTTGCAGCCATTGAGGTGAGCATTCTGAGAAATGATGCCCCTGGCCACAGCAGGGAAAGCAAAACTGGCAATGTCATCAAGATCTGGACTAATTCAACCTGAAACTTTCAAACAGAACCAAAAGGTAACCAACCACTCGCACAGTAGTGGTGCTTATCCAAGGTTGAACATTAGATCACCCGGGACACGTTAAAAAATAAAGCCAGTTGCTGGGGTCCCATGCCAGGCCAATTAAATTAGAATCTCTCGGGTTGCCTGGAGAGGGGGGTCGGTCAGTTACGTGACCAACTTCAGCTCAGGTCATGATCTCATAGTTCGTGGCTTCAAGCCCCACCTCAGGCTCTGTGCTGACAGCTCGGAGCCTGGAGCCTGCTTCGGATTCTGTGTCCTCCTCTCTCTCTTCCCCACCCCTGCTCATGCTCTGTCTCTCTCAGTCTCTCAAAAAAAAATAAATGTTAAAAAAAAAAAAAAAAGAATCTCTGGGCGGGGGGCATACAGTATTGATAGTATTTAAGAGCTCCTTAGAGAAAATTAGAAGAGGGTCCCCTGGGTGGCTCAGTCGATTAGGTGACCTACTTGGGCTCAGGTCATGATCTCACAGTTCGTGGGTTCGAGCCCCGCATCGGTCTCTGTGCTGACAGCTCAGAACCTGGAGTCTGCTTCGGATTCTGTGTCTCCCTCTCTCTCTGCCCCTCCCCTGCTCATGCTCTGTCTCTGTCTCTGTCTCTCAAAAATAAATAAACATTTTAAAAAAAATTTTTAAAAAGGAAAAAATTACAGGGAAAGACTGATCAGCCTGTCCATCATTTTAACTTTTAATAAAATAACAAAAAAAAATTTATTAGATCTGTTTACATCTCAGCATTCTCTTTTATTATTAATAATAGTTACACACAAGGGGCACCTGGGTGGCTCGGTCAGTTTTATGTCAGACTTGGGTTCAGGTCATAATCCCACATGAGTTTGAGCCCCACATCAGGCTCACTGCTGTCAGCTCTGAGCCCACTTTGGATCCTCTGTCCCCTCTCTCTGCCTCTCCCAGACTCTCTCTCTCTCTCCCTCTCTCTCTCAAAAAAGGATTAAATATTTAAAAAAGAGTTACACACAATAGGTAACATTTATTGATTGCTGACTCTGTGCTGGGCACTATACTCAGCACTTTACATATATTGCACCACCTCATCAACACCTCTATGAGCTAAATACTGGGGTTATTCCCATTTTCCTGATAAGGAACCTGTAGTCATGAATGGTTAGTTAAAATGTGCCCTGTCACTCACCCAATGGACAGAGGTCCCGGATGTGGACCTGGTGTTTACTCCACAGTGTATACCCATTTTGAAGTTTCTTTTATTTTGAGAAAATTGAATGTTGGCATGCAGTCATGCAAAATTAGTAAAGGGAACACCCACGTACCCCTGCACCCAGTTTTCCCCAATGGCGGGGGGTTACACATCATGGTAAACTATCATTGCCAAGTAATGGATACAACAAATTGATACCAATAAAACCAACTGACCATATTCAGATTTCACCAGCTTTGTATACACCCGTGTGTGTGTGTACTAATTTGATGCAATATTAGCTCGTGTATGGATACAAAAGACCACAATCAAGAGACAGAATAGTTCTATCAAGAGTACCTTTTATGCTGCCTTTTGTAGGGAATCACCTCATTCTCCCTCCCAGCTCTCGAAACCCTGACAACCACAACCATTAGTATCTTCTTCTTATCTCAGTTTTTCATTTCAAAAACGTTACACAAACAGAATTATGCAATAAGTAACCTTTTGGGACTGGCTGTTTTCACTCTGTAATTCCCTGGAGATTCACTCATGCCGTTGCTTGTATCAATAATTTGTTCATTTTTATCCTTCCGTGGTCTGGATGTGCCAGTTTGTTTAATCATTCACTGTTGAAGAACATTTGAGTGGCTTCCAGGTTTGGGCTATTATGAAGAAAGCTGCTATGAATATTCACACACAGGTTTTGATGTGGCATAAATTTTCACTTCTCTGGGGTAAATGCCCAAAGTGCAATCGCTGAGTCATATGGTGAACACATGCTTCCTTTCTTTAAGAAACTGACAAACCCTTTTCCAGAAAGGCTATACCATTTTCCACTCCTACCAGCAATGCATGAGGGGTGCAGTTTGTCCACATTTTCACCAGCATTTGGTGTTATTATTGTTTTTAATTTTAGTCTTTCTGACAGGTGTGCTGTATCATCTCACTGTGGTTTGAATTTGCATTTCCCTAATGGCTAAGGTCGTTCACCAGCTTTGCTGGGCTTATCTGCCATCTGAATATCCCCTTCCATGAATTCTCTGTGCATGTCTTTTGTGCATTTTCTAATTGGATTCTTTGTTTTGTGTATACTTGAGTGTTGAAGGTTCTTTCATTATATCTTACTGTAAGGCCTCTGTTGCAATGTGATTTGAAAATATTTTCTCCTAGTCTATAGTTTATCTTGTCAGCCTTTTTGCTGGGTTTTTCATAGAGCAGAATATTTTTTTTTTATTTTCATGAGTCCAAAATTTAGCAACATTTTTTATGAGTCAAGCTTTTGGTATCAATACGAGATGCAAATTTAAAGGTGTGATTTTGCTCAGATTACTCAAATTCTCTAGGTTTCAGATTCTTCCCCCCCCCCAAAAAATTATCTATTTGTGTTTCCTCACTAGAATGAAAACATTTGACAGAGGGACTCACATCCCATATTTACTGCTATAACCCCAGCGCCCTAAATACTGCCTGGGGTAAGCTCTCTGCTCAATAACGTAGATCAGATGAATAAGTAAATCTATACTATATCTTGCTTCTTACAGATTCACGGTGTCCGGTCTCCCAAAGGCTCTGGGAAGTCCTACTTAAGATGTTTAAAATCAGTGCTGCCCAAATCTGACAACTTACCACGTTTAGTGGAAAAAATAAATAAAAATACTCAAAAATATTCTAAAGAACTACAGTTTGCTGGAAATCACTTTGGGAAACATTGAACTGTTGTCTTCCCATTTCACAGGTGAACAAACTGAGCCTCTGAGGAGTCCAGAGGTACATCCAGGGCTGGCCCTCCATTCCCTGTTTAGGATACATTGGCTCCATCGCCTCCCCATGATGCATGGTTAGAAAATCTTTAGGGCTAATTAAAGCAGACACCGATATTTGTCTTTAGATTTTGAACAATGAGGTCTAGGGTCCAGGACGAGAGTGACTGTAAATGAAATAAATAATTATACATAAAATGTATGGTTTGGTGCTTGTCACATTATATGCTCTAAGTAAATGAGACAGAACTTGCCAAAGAACATCTTCCCTTGCTCTATTTCTTGTTCTCATTCATTTTTATAACATGCTTTTCAATTCGCGAAGCCCTCCCACTATTTGAACCTCGGAATAAGCCCTAAGTAACGCGATTTTTCTTACCATATAGATGAGGACACTGAGCCACAGGGCTCTAAAGGGCTTTGTCCTGTTCCCTTAAATAGTAGGTCATGATGCACGATGCACACCCAGTTTCTCTGACCCATACCTGACATTGTTTTCATGGCACATTCCCTCTTTTAACTCCCTTTAGAATTAAATAATTAACTGCATTTTAACAGTCATTTCCTCAACAAAACATAGTCTGGATTCCAAAGAGTACGTACTGGAATATGGTCTTCCTCTCTAGTATTTTTTTGCTGTCACAAATGAATACTGGAATACTAACACAGCCTGTGATTACCATTTGCTCTACAGAGATGGCCTGATTCCTTTTTAAACTTTATTTTAAAAATTCCTGCAGAAAGGCTCTATTTCCCCGACTTATTTGTGCAGCTTTAATTGACTGCGTTTCCCTGGCTCAGTTTTCTGTGGCCAAAGATGTCTACACCAAGAACCACATCACTAGAATTAGGGTACATGCAGTGTCCGGAAGGAAAGGGATAGTGTACCTGAAGAAGATGAGACCATAAATCAATCAATTAATTAATCAGTGAATTAAATTAAATTAAAATTTTTTACCATGATCCAGTACTTGGGTTCCCACTAGACAAGTATCCTTCCTCTCATATATATGGTCTTTTTTTTTTTTTAATTTTTTTTTCAACGTTTTTTATTTATTTTTGGGACAGAGAGAGACAGAGCATGAACGGGGGAGGGGCAGAGAGAGAGGGAGACACAGAATCGGAAGCAGGCTCCAGGCTCTAAGCCATCAGCCCAGAGCCCGTCGCGGGGCTCAAACTCAGGGACCGCGAGATCGTGACCTGGCTGAAGTCGGATGCTTAACCGACTGCGCCACCCAGGCGCCCCTATATGGTCTTTTTTAACAATGTCCTGGCCTGACTTCAGCATGATATGCAGGAGTATTTTCCCTTTTTTCCAAATATTGGATAATTTTTCTTAGTATCACGTACTACCACAAATGCGTTTATCTCATGCCCTTCCAAATAGGAATGATCTAAATGCAAAATAGCTAGTTCCTCCAGAGGCTATGTCTTAGACCACTCTTTCCTCTCAGAGGTATTTCTATTCCTTGTAGTTTAATCTTAGTCAATCTACATATAGCCCCTTATGCATCTGAAATGTATGATCTAAATTTTAAATTCATGCGCCCAGAGCATTTGATATACAATGGTGATGGAAAAACAGACATAACTTTGGTAAAACTCTCATTTGGCAAAAGAGAAAAGTAGAAACAGGAAATGATGTTTACCATTAAACTGTACATCATTTCCTTCCAATTAGTCATGTAAAGACAAAAGATACGTTCATAAAAAGGCTTTGGGTATCCATCACTTGATTCACTTTCTTAATAGTGAAATGAATTCTCTCCTCAACCAAGCTGGCTACCGCCATCCTTTGGCCAGCGTGATGTTGTCCTCATTCAATGTCATGCGTAGGCAGACACAAAAAGGAGAATGGAGGGGCGCCTGGGTGGCTCAGGTGGTTAAACGTCTGACTTTGGCTCAGATCATGGTCTCACGGTTCGCGAGTTTGAGCCCCGCGTCGGGCTTGCTGCTGTCAGAGCTGAGCTGTCTCCCTTTCTCTCTCTGCCCCTCCCCGTCTCGCTCTCCCTCTCCCAAAAGAAAAATGGAAAGAGTCTTCCAGCAAGGAGTGTGCTCTCTTAGCATTGTATTTACAGTTGGAGTAAGTACATGTGTCTAGGATAGATTTAAAGACTGGTGTCATTTGGTACCCCCCAGATCACCAGCATCTGAATCCATGAAGGGTAAAAATTATAGATTATTGGGCCTTAACTCAGCCCAACTAAACGTTTAGGTGTGGGGTTTAGCAAGTGGCCTTTTAACATGATCCCTGATATGCAGTAAAATTTGACTACTGTCAGAATTAATCAAACTGCTTCTGATGAAACCTTGGGCATCTGTGTATCAATTTGAAAATGATAATGTTTCTAAGCTGGCCAATAATCAACTATATGTGTGTGTGTGTGTGTGTGTGTGTATGCATATATATGTGTATATACACACATATAGGCCATATATATAATGTACATATACACACCCACATATATATACATATATATGTGTATGTATCTGTGTGTATATATATACATATACATATATGTATATATATACATATGTATATGTATATATATACCTGTATATGTATATATATATGTGTATATGTATATATACATAGATATACATGTATATGTATATCTATGTATATATACATGTATATGTATATCTATGTATATATACATGTATATGTATATCTATGTATATATACATGTATATGTATATCTATGTGTATATACATGTATATGTATATATATGTATACTGTTGCTTATTGGCAAGCTTGGAAACATTATCATTTTCAAATTGATACACAGATGACTAAGGTTTAATCAAAAGCAGTTTGATGTGTGTGTGTATATATATATATATATATATATACATACACACATATATATAGCTAGCTTAGCTGTGCCCTTTAAAATTACATTTTAATTTTAGTTTCTTAGTCCCAGGCTTAGAGACTCTGCTTTGGGATACAATTGAAAAAAAGCAAAACAAAACAAACAAAAACAAAAACCCTCCAGACTACCCGAAGAGAGCTGATCCAGGCTGGTAAGCATCCTCAGGAGTCCCTGTAAGGCAAGGGGTTAATGAGACTAGGCACTTATATGAGACAGTGTGAATCTTATTTTCTGTAATTCTTCTGGTTCTTCTGGAATATCTCTGCTCAAAATGAAAAATTCTAGGGTTGCATATCGGTGCTCTAGAATTACGGTTAAACCAAAATTTGCTGATCTCCTTCAAAAATCATGAACTACACACAGAAAGTGCTTTACTTTGTACAAATACTATGTTTTGATAACCAAAAGAAAGTCTGGTACTTGCAAATAAACAAATAAAAGAGATAAAGTGATCTTCGTTATCAAGTTAGGGCACCATCTACGAAGCTCATAGGAGGATCATCAGGCCCTTTGTTGTTGCTTAGGGTCCAGATATTTCACAACCTTTTAAAAACTAGTGTTTATTTGTAGAAACCTGAGAAACTGTAAGTGATTTTTGTCCTGTGCAATGCAAATGATCACTCAATAGTAATGAAAGTAGTTTCTGTTTCATAGTGATGAAATGTTTTCTGTTCAGTGAAAAATGACCCTAAAGGTTGTAGCATAATTGCTGTGCAGATATCCACCATTGCTTACCTACCTTACCAATATTATGTCCAGAATTCGTTTTCCCTTACCTATCTATGCATCATTTTCTTATGTCTTTCTCTGAAAGCAGAAAGCTTTGATACATGATCACAGTATATTTGAATTAAAAGTATGTGTTATTGGGGCACCTGGGTGGCTCAGTCGATTGAGGTTCCGACTTCGGCTTAGGTCATGAGCTCACGGTTAGTGGGTTCGAGACCCGCGTCGGGCTCTGTGCTGACAGCTCAGAGCCTGGAGCCTGCTTTGGATTCTGTCTCTCTCTCTCTCTCTCTCTCTCTCTCTCTCTGCCCCTCCCCAGCTCATGCTCTCTCTCTCTCTCTCTCTCAAAAATAAACATTGAAAAAAAGTATGTGTTTTTAAATCTTGAAAATTATGCTTTTTGATGGCTTACACCAGTCTGGCTCCTCCCTGTTTTCTTTCAAGTGAGTCAGTTTCAGTGCAGCTATGTTGCAGCACCTCATGAAAGGCCAGGAGTAGCTGGCATGCTCAATATCTCCACGTTTTTATGCCACGTTGCCTAAAGACACAGACTTTGTGGGCATATGGTCTGAGTCCCAAGAGACTACAGGCACTAGTTGAACCAACTGCTTAGCTGTGGTGTAGTGAAGACAAAGCTAACCTCCCAGCACAAAACAGAAGGATTCTGACTGCGTCACACCCCGCCTGAACTTAGCCAACTCCACGTGTTAGGGTCTGCCACATAAATATCCCACTTTGGTCTTAGATAGGACTCGGTTTTATCAGTGAAAAACAACAACTACTACTACAGCCATATGAAGGAGATTGGCTCAGGAAAATCAAACATTGACTATACCAGCGGTAGGATACGGCTTCGTTTTAGGAGCAAATGGGAAGAGACACAGGATGCCCCACTGTTCTTACTTTTGCTGTCTCTCCCTCCCCCTCCTCTCCCTCCCTCTCTCTCTCTCTCTCCCTCCCTCTCTCTCTCTCTCTCTCTCTCCCTCCCTCTCTCTCTCTCTCTCTCTCTCTCACACACACACACACACACTCAACTCTGCTCCTCTGGCAGGCCACTCTACTTCTCACCTCTATAGAGAAGCTTTGTCCATAAAATGGCTGCCAATATTTCCACTCTTTATGTTGTTTTACCATCTCTCCCATCAGAGAAGGACAACTCTCTTTCAGAGTTCCAGTTAAGAAGCGGGGAAAAAAAAAAAAACAAGCCCAGGGAGGACTTTATTTGGCTTGGGTAAGGGTCCTACCCCTGTCTATATCTAATGTGGCAAAGGTCATGGAGTCACACACGCAAATCCTACGTAAACCCCTGGCTGAAATGTGGGGAGCCATCGTTGCCGTGGAAGCCAGAGGAAAGTCATAGTGAAAAAGAGGTATCCACCGGTGGAGATGTCAGTGAGAACAAGGATAATATACAATCTGGGATGGGAGGGCAAGTTGAAAGGAACTGAGGGTCCGTAGTCATCGGGGCCACGCTGCATGAGGGAGACACATCAACCCCGCAGTGAGTAGTTTGGGGTCCTAGTCTCAGCTTAAATGCAGCTTGGGGACCTGAGACCATGGCTTCTCCAAACCTCTGTGTCCTCATCTGAAAGCAATAAGGATCTCTCCAGGCAGCGCTCCTGACAGGATTCAGAAGACAACTTGGGCAACACGTCAAGCATGCGCCTTGCACAGTTCACATGCACGAGAGAGAAGAAGCTATTTCATCTAGAAGAGGAAAAGCTCAGGGAGGGAGATAGGAGAACTGCCTTCACATTTTTCAAAGCCTGTCACATGCACGTAGGTTTCAGCTTTTTCTGTGTACTCTGGAGCATAGAAATTCTGTCAAGAAGTTACAAGGCAGCAAGTTTTACTTCGATAAAAGGGGGAAAAAAAAACAGAATGAAAGTATAAATGAACTGGGGAGGACGGAGTAAATCTCTCCCAAGATTTTTTTTCAGGAAAATCTTGGCATTTTCTTTCCCAAAGATAATGTCAAGAATTTGCCGGTCATTTGGAGGTTAGCTCAGAGGGTTTCGTCAATGCCTCCCACCTCTGAATGTCTGTGCTTGTATCACCAGGGAGTGGAGGGCATTCCATCCCCAAAGCCAGAGGCGACACTTCCAAATCCAAGTGACATGGCCCGGCCACCTGCATCCTTGATCCCCATGCCGTGGATTCTAGTAAATCCAACTCCATTGTACCGTGCTATTTTTAAGTATTAAAAGCACTGAGTTCTCATTTATATCTCTACTGTGACCAGAAACTTATAATTTACCTTGCACTATGAAAAAGAACAAACAGGCATCGTTGAGAAACAAATCTGCCACATCCTTCCTCGTCCAAGATTACTCCGCGTTCCGAGGCATTCTAGTCTTCATTTAAATTCCCATTTCCCAGATTATGAAGAAGACTGAGCATCTCCGGTAATGTGCATTAGTGAAAAGCACTTCTCAGAGAATGAGTCAGTCCTCCATGTGCTCCAACGATCTGGAGGACGAAGAGCAGAAGACGTGCTGAGGAAAATAAGAGGAGAGAGTATGGTGGAATTGAATCAGGGGTCCACGGCCTTGAAGGTGGTGAGAGAGACGACATGGCACGATTCGTAATGATTCCAGTGGAAATCTACCACAGGCCCTTTCTTTACCGATTCTTCGTCCGGCACCAGACACATCATTTTGGAGCCTATTATGCTACTCCCTAGTATCTTTTGTTTGACCTCCAACCTTCTTCCTCAGTGATCCTTCCCAGGAGAATTTCAGCAAGAAGCACAGGGGACCTCAGCCTCTGATCCTGGCTGTCTCTTAATTGGGAGTCTAGAAATGACGGTGACCACATCACACTTTTGATATGTCAATATCAATACTGCCATTCCAATATGATACCTTCTGATTTTGCAGTGCTAACATCATTCTTTTGTCCTCATTTGCAATCACTACTGGCTGGCTACCTAATTCCTATGTGTTACTGTCAGAGGGAACAACTGTGTGTCCTTGTGTTTTGTATTTTAAAGAACAACCAAAAGGTACAGTATTTCTTTTTTTTTTTAATTTTTTATTTTTTTTTTTTGTTTATTTTTGAGAAAGAGACAGAGTGCGAGCGGGGGAGGGGTAGAGACAGAGAGGGAGACACAGAATGCGAAGCAGGCTCCAGGCTCTGAGCTGTCAGCACAGAGCCCGATGCGGGGCTCGAGCTCACGAACTGTGAGATCATGACCTGAGCTGAAGCCGGATGCTCAACTGACTGAGCCAGCCAGGCGCCCCAAAAGGTACAGTATTTCTAAGGTTGTCCTGTTACAAATGACTTTATCCTTTGTTTATAAATGTTTTTTTCATTTTGAGAGAGAGAGAGAGAGCATGAGCGTAAGATGGGGAGGGGCAAAAAGAGAGAGAGAAAGAGAGAGAGAATCTCAAGCAGGCTCTGCACAGTCATCACAGAGCTCGATATGGCACTTGATCTCGTGAACCGTGAGATTATGAATGACCTGAGCTGAAATCAAGAGTCAAAGATCATGACCTGAGCTGAAATCAAGAGTTGGATGCCTGAGCCACCCAGGTGCCCCGCAAATAACTGTATTCTTTCTGAAATAGCTGTATAGTTATTCCAGCTCCAGCCTCCAGCTCATTGTCTGGTGGCTAAGTGTGTAGGTAGACAGGTATCCATGCATTTTGTCTTGTTGGGTGTTCAAGGCAAGTAACTCAGTCTCAGGTATTCTGAACACACAGTCTTCCAGACTGAAACATGTAGAATTGCCCTTTAGGGACCTTACCGTGAAGACAATAAAAAAAAAAACAAAAAACAAAAAACAAAAAACTACTCAGTGGTAGAACTTCTAATAACACCAACACAATATGACCATTCTTTCCACAAGTTTGCTTCAATATATTATGCTGGAACAACAATTCGATGTAACATTTTGCAAAAAAACAAAGGATTGGTAAATAAACGAAAGAGAGTACAAGAAACAGCAGATTTCCATGTGACATTTCTATGTGTTACAGCATGTAAACTAGATCAACATAGTGCAAAATGTTTTAAAGTGTATTGCAATTTAATGAAGGAAGATTAGCTTTTTCAACAGATGTGGTAGAGACAAATGATATCCATAGGCAAAAAAATAAAGATCAACCTAAATCTCACCCTCTATACAAAAATTAACTTAAAATGCATCACAGGGTCCTTTGTGGCCCATACAAATTTTAAGAATGCATTAAATGTGTAGATTGCTTTGGGTATTATAGACATTTTAACAATGTTTTTTCTTCCAACCTATGCGCATGGAATGCTTTTCCATTTCTTTGTGTCCCCTTCAATTTCTTTCATAAGTGTGCTCTTGTTTTCAGAGTACAGATCTTCTACCTCTTTGGTTAGGTTTATTCCTAGGTATCTTACGGTTTTCAGTGTAATTGTAAATGGGATCAATTTATTGATTTCTTTTTCTGCTGTTTCATTACTGGTGTATAGAAATGCAACAAATTTCAACAAAAGCGTGTTGGCCACGTTCATGTACTAGGTCTAGAAATTTTTTGGTGAAGTCTTTCAGGTTTTCTACGTTGATTATCATGTCATCTGCAAATAGTGACAGTTTGACTTCTTCCTTGCCAGTTGGATGCCTTTTATTTCTTTTTCTTATCTGATTGCTGAGGCTAAGACTTCTCGTACTATGTTAAATAGTAATGATGAGAGTGGACATCCCTGTCTTGCTGCATAGAGGAAAAGCTCTCAGTTTTTCTCCATTGAGGATGACACTAGCTGTGTGTCTTTCATATACGACCTTTATAATGTTGAGGTATGTTCCATACCTTGTTGAGGGAAACAAACCATAAAAGACCTTTAACGATAGAGAATAAACTGAGGGTTGATGGAGGGAGGTGGGTGGGGGGATGGGCTAGATGGGTGATGGGTCCTAAAGAGGGCTGTTGTTATGACAAGCACTGAGTGTTGTATGTAAGTGATAAATCACTTCTACTGAATCAAGTGAATCTACTGAATCAAATTCTACTGAAACCAATATGGCACTTTATCTTAATTAACTAGAATTTAAATAATATTTTAAAAAAGCGATCACAGACTTAATAGTAAAACATAAAATGTTTAGAAAAAATAGAAAATGTTTGTGATATAGAAGTACACAAAGAGTTCATAGACTTGACACCAAAAGCACAATCTATAAAAGAAAAAAATGATGGATTGGACTTCATTAAAAGTAAAAAACTTTTGCCTGATGGAAGACCCTACTAAGAGGATGAAAAGATAAGCTACTGAGTAGGAGAAAATATTTGCAAACCACATACCCAACAAAGGACTTTTATGAGACCATATAAAGAACTCTCAAAACTCAATAGTAAGAACAAACAAAATAGAACAAGACAAAAACAATCCAGACAGAAACTAGGCCCCGGACATGGGCGGACATTTTACTAAAGAAGATACACTGATGGCACACAAGCATATGATAAGATGCTTAACATAATTAGCCATTAGGGAAGTGCAAATTAAAAGCTGAGATGTCACTACACATCTACCAGAACGGATAAAATAAAATAAATTAAAATAAAATAAAATAAAATAACATAATACCATCATATGGCTGATGGGAAATGTAAAATGGTAGAGTCACTTTGGACAAGAGTTTGGCAGTTTCTTATAAACATATACTTACCATATAACCTAGCAATTGAACCAGAGATATAAAAACTTGTGTTACACAAATAGTTGTGCATGGATGTCTATTCATGTATGAGTTTTATTCACAAATGTCAAAAACAAATGGCCTTTAATGAGTGAAAGGTTAAACAAACAGCGGTACATCCATTCAATGGAATACTACTCAGCCAACAAAAAGGAAAGAAGCTATTGATATGGGCAACGATGTGGGTGAATCACAAGGGGAATATGGTGAGTGAAAGTAGCCAATCCCCAGAAGTTACATACTAGATAATTCCATTTATAGAACGTCCTTGAAATGACAAAATGAAGGAGATGGTGAACAGATTGGTGGTCGCCAGGGTTGGAGGTAGGTGGGATAAAGGTGATAGAGGTAGAAAAGGGTAGATGGAGGGATCCATGTGATGCAACTATTCCATATCTCGATGGAGGTGGCGCTCACACTAATCTACACAGGTAGTAAGATTGCATTGAACTACATCCGTGCACGTGCGCGCGCGCACACACACACACACCCCAAAAAGTGCTTGTAAAACTAAGGAAATCTGTGGTGGATCGTACCCATGCCAATATACGGGTTGTGATACTGCCCTGCAGTTATGCAAGATGTTATCCATGGAGAAACCTGGGTGAAGAGTGCGTGGGTTCTTTTTGTATTATATCTTATGACTGCGCATGCATCTGCAATTTTTTCATGATAAAGCGTTTAAAAATGCACCAAAATATGAGTACTGACCATGTGTGAGCCTCTGCGGGCTTTGTAAACATACTGGAAATACCTGGGGGCGCCTCGGTGGCTCAGTCGGCTGGGCGTCCGACTTCAGCTCAGGTCATGATCTCACCGTCCGTGAGTTCGGGCCCCGCGTCAGACTCTGTGCTGACAGCTCAGGGCCTGGAGCCTGTTTCAGATTCTGTCTCCCTCCATCTCTGCCTCTCCCCGCCTCACGCTCTGTCTCTGTCTCTGAAAAAGGAATAAAAAAATTTTTTTTAAAAAAGGAAATACCTGCGCCTGCCACTTCGCTATTCTTCTGTGATCTGATCACCCCCTCTTGGGCATTAGTGTGTTCTGTTCCCCCCACCTGAGAACACTCTTCCCTCAGGTCTCTGCCTCTCAGTGTTCTGTAGTTCCTGCAGGAACTTCTCCAGCTGTAAAGGGATGGAGGGGAGGCGTTCCTGGTGTGAAACTCTTTTCAGTGCCACATAAGCCTGAATGAACTGTAGCAAAATTCTGTAGCCAGTTCTTAATGCAAGACCCCGATTCTCAACGCACGGTCCCGGTGGCTCGGGAAGAGGATTTTAGCCTCAGCCACATTCTGTGTCTAGAGGCGCTCTCTCCCCACACAGTTCAGTTTTTGGTGTTTGAGCTTTGGTTACCCATTTTAGACTTTCTCCTGGGGGGAGGGGGGGGTCTCTGTGGCATCTGAGATAGTGTATTCCTCAGAGATGCTCTATCAGTATTGATCTTCAAAAAGACAAGCTATCCAAATATTTATTCTTCTCTTCCAGAAGGTTCCTTACCTCTGCACATTTGCCTCTCCTTCCCAGCTGTCTTCAAAAGCACACAGGATGCACAGCATTGTTAAGGCAAAGACACATTCTATTGTTCTACATGAGGCCAGGGGACAGAGCAGTGTCATGGTGGATTCCAGACACAGAGGCTCTCAGGAAACTAAGTGGGATTTGTTCTCAAGCTATAATAATAATTATAATAATTTGGGAGTGCCCAGAATTGTTGCCAGGTTCCTGGTTGAAAAAACAAGCCAAACCTCCAAGGCCAGTTCCGATCTCCACAGCTCTCCTCTTCTAGACCTGAATAAAAAGGGTTCGTTACTCTCGAAATTGACAAACAAAAAGTTGCCATTTACCTGACTGCAGATATTCTATATTATCATGGACCCAGGCCCTCTGAACTATTCGCCAAAGCTCAATCTGATGTTAGGACTTTTCTGGCAAGCTCCCTGCCTTGCTTCTGCCCTCCTTCCAGTTTGCCAAGGGGAGATCTCTCCAGACAGGCTCTGGGTATCTTCACAGCTTGGAGTCGGAGCCAGTTTAACCCTATGCCGAGGGAGATACCTGTTGTTCCCTCTCTCTCTCTCTTCTCATGCCTTTGTCCTAGGAGTGATTTCTTCCTCGGATGGTCATCAACAAGAACCTTCACTACTCGGACAAATTCTCCTGGCGTCTGTGATCTGTGCTACGCCGTGGTGCTGTTTACCGGCTTTAAGAATCAATGCAAGTTCGACAGGCAGATTGGGGGGTTGGGAGGATGTGAGCAAATGAAGAAATGAGCAAAGCTGCGAGTCAGAAAGGCCGCCTGGCCCACATGCATTTGTGTGTGCACAGGACTGCAAAGAGATGAAATTTCCAAAGGGTGTGAGACCAGAGGTGAAAGATCTTGAATGTCATGGTGAGGAGCTGGTGCCTTAGTTCTTTTGCATCGCTGGAAGAGAGGTAAAAGAAATGAGCTGAACTGTAAAGAGCCCCCTGTTTTAATGGTTCCTCCTATGCCATTCCCAGAGCCCAGCTGTTAGACTCGATAGTCACCTTTTAAATTAGTAGAGATAAATAGGCTTCGCTAATGTCTGCGTTTTTTGATTTAGGCATACTTGAGCCTTACTCGTGGAAAAGCGAACGTGGCCTCGAAGAGAAACTTACGCCAAGGACAGAATGATAAATAGGGGAAACCCACGCTCCAAGCTTAGGAATACAATTCAACGACAACAACAAAAGTCTGTCAAGCCTCCAGAAAACCAGGTGATAAAGGATGATTGTCAGTAAAAAGGATTCAAAGGACAGTAGCACATTTTCGAGCTCTGGTGCCTGGGGAGGAGGAAAAACTGCCTTTGCTGACAAATGACAGCCTTGTCCATACGGGGCCACGGCTCCCGGGGGCTCCAGACAGCTCATAGATTGTCATTCTCTTTATGAAAAGGTGTTGATCAAATGTTGGATGGAATGTGATATTAAAACTTACTTTCGAATTGCTCTAGACACCTTCTCCGATAAGTGAACTTACAAACGGGTGGGGTGGGGAAGCCACCTGATCGGGTCAAGTGGGACAAAGACAGGTTGGCAACGTCAGGTACCTCGCTGCCATCCCAGGGGGCGTGGGGTTGCCGTGATGGTAAACAAGGTAACACAGGTGAGCCAGCTTCATCAGCGGAACCCTCTGTAGGGTATCTACCGTGAGATTATAATTACACCATGTTTGTGTTTATGAGTCCAAACAAAAGACATTCGTTGCCCCTCCTGTGTTGGGAACCAGGGCGATAGTGACCAACCTCGACAGCTCCCATCCCTATGCACACAGAGCTCATAGCCTAAGAAGAGAAGGAGCAGAGGCAGGCACTTCAACAAGTGATGAGAGTCACGTGGGTAAGCGTGAGGACAGGAGGACGCTGTCCCACAGGATCACAGCTTCGCCAAGGCAGGTTGTCCTGGGGAAATAGCACCTGAAACTGGAGACTGAGGTTGCTATGTTAGACAGGGTCCTAGACAGAGGGGAGGAGGGGCCACAGACCTGGGCGGGGGCTGGGGGGGTGGGGGGTGGAAATAAGTGTCCAGCGCATTTCAGGAATAAAAGAAGAGAGGAAGACAGAGAGTGAATAAGGCCAGGTCAGACAGGCACTTGGAGGCCATGGTAGAGAATTTGCACTTGACAAAAATAAGAATAGGAAAAAGGTCTGTGCTTCCTTCCCTTCACTCAACATGTGCTTTTGGGCAGAAAACGTTGCATATCACACGAGTCTCCATTTTTTGTTCTGTCATGAATAAATTATCAAGAGCATTTTTACCTCTCAGATGAGCTTATATTGCTTAAACTTTTTAGACCTTAGTGTTCACACGTGCATTTTCCATTTTCTGTACCAGGTTCCAAAAAGTATTGAACTGTGGTTTCTTGAAATTAACTCTTTATTTTTTTTTCAATATATGAAATTTATTGTCAAATTGGTTTCCATACAACACCCAGTGCTCATCCCAAAAGGTGCCCTCCTCAATACCCATCACCCACCCTCCCCTCTCTCCCACCTCCCATCAACCCTCAGTTGGTTCTCAGTTTTTAAGAGTCTCTTGAAATTAACTCTTTAAAGAGGTAAAGTGTGTACCCACAAGATTCCTACTGTTTGGGTTCCCATTTCCTTTTTAAGTAAAATACTTGATTCAGTTGACGTTTCTAAAGGGTTGTTTCATTAAATAATGTATTCATGGAGGACAGCTGGCTGGGATGCCCAAGTTATGATTAGATATTACACAATATCATAAAATGTATGTTGACACTACAATTCCATTAAATATGCTTATTTTCTGGACTTGTAATCAAAAAATTACAGATTACCAATAATGGTAATTGGCCAATAAAGGCCAATTCTGTCCTTCCCCCTTAGCACTCCATGTGAGCCCTTCAGACTGCGTAACTTGGAACTGGATCATTCTGTGACCTCAGAGATGATATAGAGTTTGAAGCATGAGCATCGACACAGTGTTGAATTCCGCCTTTGCTGTGTAATACAAGGCAAGATGCTTATTACGGCCTCTGTTCTCCAGTGTCTTCATGAAGAAAACAGTCGTACCTCACAGATTAAGAATTGCACGAGTCCGGGGCTCCTCGGTGGCTCAGTCGATTAAGCAGCTGACTCTTGGTTTGGGCTCAGGTCATGATCTCATGATTCGTGGGATCGAGCCGCGTATCAAGCTCTGTGCCGACAGCACGGAGCCTGCTCAGGATTCTCTCTCTCCCCCTCTTTCTGACCCTTCCCCACTCTCTCTTTCACTTTCAAAATAAATAAATGAACGTTAAAAAAAAAAAAAAAGAATTGCACAAGACAATCATGTAAAGTCTTCCAGGCTTTGCCTGGAAGGGAGTAAGCTCTCAAGGTTAATTTGATTATTAATTATTTTTTTTTATTAATTATCATTCTTTGCCATGCTTACATAGAATTACTGGAGAATAACATATTTTTAATGAGGAAATTTTCTGGTGATTAAAGCTTAACACTCTCAAACGTACCCATTTTTTGAATATTTTGGAATGGAATCCTGCTAACTGTGAAATCCGTTATTAACACATTTTGAAATAATTGCAATTGCCTCTAGGAATCATTATCCTGAATAGCAAATTTATCATTAAGCTGCAATAGAAGTGTCCTCAGGAAGAGAGTTTACCCCTACACTAAATGGCCCTAAAGAATTCCTTTTCTCTAATTGTTACTTTGCAAAAATGTTGTCGCTAGTTTTTGTTTTTTGTTTTTTTAATCCTGTCTTACCGCCACGAAATGTGTGGGCCATCCAAGTGGCTGCAAGTGTACCCACCTCTAGTATCCCCAAACTTCTATTTTTATTGTTAATATGTTGTGAATTACAAAACCAGGGAGATAAGCTTGTTGTGTCTTAAAAGAATAATGAGGATTTCAGGGAAACCTTTGGATTGAGAAAAGTCCATACATTTTGTGCTCCAATTTTTAAAAAAAAATTTTTTTAACATTTATTTATTTTTGAGACAGAGAGAGACAGAGCATGAGCAGAGGAGGGTCAGAGAGAGAGGGAGACACAGAATCCGAAACAGGTTCCAGGCTCTGAGCTGTCAGCACAGAGCCCGACGCGGGGCTCGAACTCACGGACCGCGAGATCATGACCTGAGCCGAAGTCGGACGCCCAACTGACTGAGCCACCCAGGCACCCCTGTGCTCCAATTTTTGTGGTTTCTATGCCCTCCACCAAATCCCTACCAGTACGGTTTCTCTTTTAAAGGGATTTTCTGTTAGAAGAAGATGTTTTGCTTAAAATAACAGAACTGTAGCTCCTCATTCACTCTGAGAAAAGTCTAACACTTTCATGCACACAGAAAAATAATGGAGAGGGGCGCCTGGGTGGCTCAGTCAGTTAAGCGTCTGACTTCGGCTCAGGTCATGATCTCATGGTTCGTGAGTTTGAGCCGCACATCGGGCTCTGTGCTGACAGCTCAGAGACTGGAGCCTGCTTCGGATTCTGTGTCTCCCTCTCTCCCTGCCCCTCCCCTGCTGGTACTCTGTCTCTGTCTCTCTCAAAAATAAACAAACGTTTACATTTTTTTTTTAAAAAAGGGAAAGAAAAATAATGGAGATAAAACAGTCAGCTGCTTGCACCCTTCGGATCCCACCTGGACCTCCGGGCACGGAAACTTTTACAATGTTGAAGTTAAACTTTGACGTCCCACTTAGAATTAGAACAGCCACATCTGTATTATGGCTTCTTTAAGTGTGTTTCTGAAAAGGGAACAGTTTTGTCTGTTTAACCAGAAATCAGCACTCATGCACACACAAAGGTACCAAAAAAACAAAAAATTGGTTTTTTTTTTGTACAAAGTTTTTCTTCCAATTGATCTTCTGAAGTGTCTGGGCTGTATTTGATTCTTCAAACTGAATGATGAGTAGAGTTACTTCCGAGAGATCAGAGGTAGAATTAATGTACATAACCATTTTCATCTCCAAGAAAAGATAGGTGCTTCACTAAAAAACTGATTTTTATAGCCAGTTTGATAAGGTGCAATGAGGTCACACTGCGGAGTGCCCATGGTGACTCCAGGTCGCCCTGTTTTGCTGTCTGCCCAAATGACTAGTTGCTTGATGTCATGTAGGTTCGCACTTGTCTTAATAGCAACAGCAGGCGAACAATGTGTTTCAGATGAGTTACTTGTTCCTCGGGCTGGTCTGATAGCAATAACTGCAGAAGTAATAAATTGCCAAGTTGCGTGTTTAAAGGTTTGGTTTGGAGGTCAGACTTTCATGTTAACTCAACTGATTAAAAAGTGAGACTTTTCAAATATTGTTTCTGCTTTCAGAAACTGAAATGACAATTAAGTTCGCTGAGGGACCGCAAAAATTTTCAGAAGGAAGTTGGAGCCAGATGGTACCAACTCAGCTGCGAGGTGTTTCCAGTAATAAGGAAAAATAAATCCAAGCAAAGGTTGAGCTAAACAAGCTTTAAAAATGACTGTAAGGGTGTTGAAAGAAGAAGAAGAAGAAGAAGAAGAAGAAGAAGAAGAAGAAGAAGACCTGTATGCAGTTAAGGCAGCGATGAGATGTAGCAAAGAGGCCAGAAGTGCCGAGGAAAGTCTTAAAAGATCCTATCGGAAGCCAAGCCAGTTTAAGACTCAGGGGCCACAGACATTCCAGAGACTAAGAAAAGTGAACAAGACTTAAACACAGAACTCTTTTTGTTTTGTTTTTTTTAAAGTTTATTTATTTGTTTTGAGAGATGGAGAGTGTGTGAGCAGGGGAGGGAGAAAGATGGAGAGAGAGAGAGAGAGAGAGAGAGAGAGAGAGAGAGAGAGAGAGAGAGATCCCATCGTGGGGCTCAGCCTCGCAAACTGTGAGATCACGATCTGGGTGAAAATCAAGAGTCAGGGGCAGAACTAACTGAGCCACCCAGGCACCCCAGATGTTTGATGAAGTTTAAAACCAGGGCAGGGATGAGCAATTGCAAACCTATCGGCTCCTGGAAGGGAGGGCATATTTTTATTTACTTTTACTCCTCTGTTTTTGGCATTTATTTAGTAGTTATTTCACACCAGGCAGTAAGAGGTTCCAAATATCAACTCATTAAATCTTTCAAACAAACCTATGAGGTAAGTACTGTTATTTCCCCCCCAGACAGCCTGGTCACCGTGTTCACCCCCTTACCCATCCCACTATCCTAAAGGAAGACCACCCTTCATGCCTGTGTCCCCAGAGCTTCTCCCTGCCCAATGCAGACCAGGCACCAGGCACGAACCTCGGGGGCCTAAGGACACACACACTGCAAAGATTGTTCTGTTTCCTGTTTGAGCAGAAGCCAACTTCAACCCTTCTGGTCCAAAGACTGCACACTGAATCAGAGAGGAGTCATTGACAAGAATAGGTTCAGATTCCTATGAGCTCGTGGGTTCTTTCTGCGCCTCAATTTCAACATGCAGAGCAACCTACTCTATCTATCTAATAGATATTTTTTTTTCTGTAACTCCCTGGGGCCAGGCACAGTTCTTCATGCTGGAATTTCAGCAGAAGACTAGCAGACAGGGCCTCCTCGTGGTGACAAAGCAATTGAGTTTGTTACAGATGTCATTGGTGTTAAGACAAGTTAAGGCATGGAGTGATGGGGGGGTGGTCAGTAAGTAGGATTTCCTTGAGCAGGTCTCCTTGAGAAGGCCGCATTTGGATGGGGTCTTGAAGATTAAGAAGAAGCCAGCCTTTCACACAGCTGAGGAGGGAAGGGCTTCCCCAGCAGAGGGAACGGCAGGTGCACAGAGCCAGATGTGGGAAAGGTTCTGGCATGCTCACAGAACAGCAGGTAGAGCTTACTGGGCAAGAAGCAAGAAACGAGGGACTTGCGGTGTGGGCAGAGATCAGAAAGGGCCAGACGTGAACACCTTGTGCCCACGGCAGAGTTTGGAGATCGCTCCAAGAAACATGAGACACCCAAGACAGTTCAAAGCAGGGGGATCGTTGATGTTTGAAAAGAATTCTTACAGCTTCTATAGGAAGGTGGATTGGTTAGAGCAAAAGCAGAAGCTAGAAGGATGTGGCCATAGAATCTAGGAGAAAGAAGGCAGAAGCAGAGATGAGGGGGCAGAAAGCTGGCAGGTGCTATCAGCACCGATAAAATTTAGTAACGCACCTCATTTGGGGACTAAGGGAAAGGGAGGACTCAGGAATGTCACCGGAGTGTTGTTTTGAGCAACAGGGTAAAAAAGGCACTGCATGGTCAGATGGGAAATATTACAGAAAGATGGGAAGAAGGAGAGTAAGTCAAAACCTAAAACTTTAGGAACACGTAGATGGCTCAGCCAGTTGAGTGTCCGATTTGGGCTCAGGTCATGATCTCACATCTCATGGGTCCGAGCCCCATTTTGGGCTCTGTGCTGACAGCTCAGAGCCCGGAGCCTGCTTCGGATTCTGGGTCTCCCTCTCTCTCTGCCCCTCCCCCACTCGCACTCTGCCTCTCTCTCTCTCTCTCAAAAATAAATAAACTTAAAAACAAAAAACCCTAAAACTTTCACGGCAATTAAATAAGGTGTTTCCCTGCTGGAGAACTGTCTTTCAAATCAGAGTTTGTACAAATTGAATATGAACTTAACTCTAGCCTTCAGTAGATATAATACAGGCATACTTCACAGAGGTTGTGGATTCACTTCTAGTTGACCACAATAAAGTGAACGTCACAATAAAGAGAGTCAAGTAAATTTTTTTGTTGCCCAGTGCATATTAAAGCTACGGTTATACTATAAAGTAGTCTATTAAGTGTCCAAAAGCATTATGTCTATAAAACAATTTACATACCTTAATTAAAAATGCTTTGGGGCGCCTGGATGGCTCAGTCGGTTGAGCGTCTGACTTCGGCTCAGGTCATGATCTCGTGGTCTGTGGGTTCGAGCCCCACATCAGGCTCTAAGCTGACAGTTTGGAGCCTGCTTTGGATTCCTCTCTCTCTGCCCCTCTCCCACCCACGCTCTGTCTCTCTCTCTCTCACTCTCTGTCAAAAATAAATAAACATTAAAAAAATTTTTTTAATTCTTTGGGGTGCCTGGGTGGCTGTCAGTTGAGCATCCAACTTCGGCCCAGGTCACGATCTCACGGTTTGTGGGTTTGAGCCCTGTGTCCGGCTCTGTGTTGACAGCTCGGAGTCTGGAGCCTGCTTCAGATTCTGTGTCTCCTTCTCCCTCTACCGCTCCTCCACTCACACTCAGTCTCTCTCTCTCAAAAATGAGTAAACATTAAAACAACTTTTTTTTTAATTACAGATAATGCTCTATTGCTAGGGACATCTGAGTGGCTCCGTGGGTTACGTGCCCGACTCTTGGTTTCAGCTCAGGTCGTGATTTCACGGTTCTTGGGGGTTGTGGGTTTGAGCCCCAGCTCAGGCTCTGGGCTGACAGCACAGAGCCAGCTTGGGATTCTCTCCCTCCTCTCTCCACCCCTTCCCCCTCTTTCAAAGGACATAAATATTTAAAAACTACTTTATCGCTAAACAATGCTGACCTCCGTCTGAGCTTTCGGCAAGTCGCACTCTTTCTGCTGCTGGGGGTCTGGCCTCTCTGTCGCTACAGCTTTTACACCATCAGTTGTGGCTTCATCTTGCACCTTGATGTTAGGGAGATGGCTTCCTTCCGTAAACCTCGTGCGCCAACCCCCGCTAGCTTCACACCTTCCTTCTGCAGCCGCCTCCCCTCTCTCAGCCTTCACAGAATTGGAGAGAGGTAGTTAGTTGCCTGACTCTGGATTAGGCTTTGGCTTTAGGGAATATTGTGGCTGATTTGATCTGTGCAGACCGCTAAGACTTACTCCGTATGGGCACTAAGGCAGTCTCGCTTTCCTATCATTCACATGTCCCCTGGAGTGGTGCTTTTCATTTCCTTCAAGAGCTTGGCCTTAGCCTTGGCTAGCCTACAGCAGCGGCCTAGCTCACAGCCTATCTGAGCTGCCGACTGCCTTCCTCACTCGGCTTGAGCATTTCTAGATTTGGGGTTAAAGTGATAGATAGATGGGTCTTCCCGTTCACTTGAATATTTAGAGGTCGTTGTAAGGTTATTAACTGACCTGCATTCAATATTGTTGTGTGTCAGGGGACAGGGAGGCCTGAGGAGAGGGAGAGAGATGAGACACAGCCGTTTGGGGGAGCGGTCGGAACACACACGACGTTTATCAATGAAGTTGGCCGTCTTCTACAGAAGCGGCCAGTGGCACCTCAAGACAATTACAAGAGTGTCATCTAAGAGCATGGATCAGAGATCACCACAACAAATATAATAATAATAAAAAGTTTTTGAAATGCTGCGAGAATTATCAAAGCGCGGTACAGAGACACGAAGTGTGTAAATATTATTATAAAAATGACACTGATAGATTTGCTCCATGCAGCGTTACCACAAACATTCAATCTATAATAATAATAATAGTGTAATATTCGTCAAGTGCAATAAAGCAAAGGGCAATAAAATGAAATATCCCTGTATAGTAAATTAGGTATTTGATAAGATGATAACAAAAATATTCTAAATATCCTGAGGCCAGGCATAGTAACTAATTTGTACTGGGTGTTCAGTGGATGTTTGTGGAAATAAATCCAAAAGAAAGCCAAGATGTGGAAAGAACGTAGGTCTGGCATCATGAGGTCCCTTCTGCTTCCCAAATGAGTGGCTTTGAGGAGGTTGAAACTTGGAATTTCAATATTCTCAGGGGTGGTATAAGGATTTAACAAGATCGTAATGGTTAAATCACATAGCGGTTAAATCGCATAAAGCCAGCTACACATCAGGGACCCTCAAGCTCCTGGACCCACCCTGTCCCTTCAGCTCTACTGTCCGCTCCCAAGTTGGAGTCTCGTAAGCATTTTTGCACCATCTCTACATCTACTTAGATTAAACTTTGTCTTAGCATCGAAGACAGCATTGTGCGTAGAGAAGGAATTCAATTCTTCTTTGCTGATTAACAGATTCCTTTAATTTAATATAAACCCTCAGAAAGGACACATAAGAAGCACAATGGACCTCGGTCTACAGGATTCCATCGCCTATCTGTGTCCTGAAGATCCCCCCTGCCCTCTTCTTGTTGACAGACAGCCAAGAACAAGAATTTGCCTTTCAATCTATTGTGAGAAAAGTAAAATGATTCTCTCCCAGCATAACAAAACGTATAGGCAGCTGTAAAATATAATTTCCTTTCAGCTTCTTGACAGACTTGATATAAATTTCAGTGCCCAGGGAAAAAAAGAAAAGAAACGGGGGCCTCTTTAAAAGATAAATTTCATCATGTGTGTCTGACAATAGTGTGCATGTTCAGAGGGCCCCTTTTTTAAGAGAGAGGGAGAAAAGGCTATGCTTTTAAACAATCAGAGGTTAAAGTTAGCTCCGTCATTCATGTGGTTTCATTCTCTTATGCATATTGAAATACCTCAGGAAGATTTATAACCCTCGTTCATACATTCAGAGTTCCAGTAAACGAGTCCCTTTTTTGAAGGTTAAATATTTATGCTCCTGTTTTTCTGCTTGATACAGACAAGAAGAGTAAACCCACATTAGCCAAGGAGCCATGGTGACAGGCCAGGTTAGGATGAGAAATGGCAGATGGCTGGACACCCAGAATGTCTTCTGCTCTTCTATATTCTTGGTTTTGAGGAGAAAGAAAGAAAGAAAGAAAAGAAATCTCCAAGACCACAAGTCCCAGGGAGCAGAAGAATAAACTTTGATCAAAGATATCTATGAGAGAAAAAGGGTTGTGCAAAAAGATTCAGTTGTGAAACAGTTGAGGACTAAGAAATTATAGTGGGGACACCCTTCTTCAGTACCAACTGTCAGCACCAATTATTCCTGTTGATATTCTGGAAGCTAAGTTAGAAACATACGGATGGGCTAAGTCATAGTTCAACCAGAGAAGCAGAGCAAGTAGGAGATACAAAGATAGGTATATAAATATGGATATGGATGCGGACTTAGATGATAGATATAGACGGATATAGATATAGACTTAGGTATAGATAAGCATAGACGTATATATCTACATATGCATATATAAAGAGATCAATCCAAGGAATTGGCTTACACAATTGTTGGGGTTGGCCACGTAAGTTCAAAGTTTGTCAGGAAGGGAAGATGAGGAGCAGGTTGGAACACTATGGACACAGGTTGATAGTTTTTTGTCCATATGGCTCAGTCAAGAAGAAAGATCGGGAGCTGGGAGAGGAGTTGCAGGGACAGCTACGCCTCACACAGACTTTCAACCATTCCTGTTGTCATTCATCTACTCACCCATCTAACCTTTAAAATTGGAGGAACCTTTGGGTTCCTGAGGCTTCCTGGACTTCTACAGCTTGAAGGGTCTGCCTTTGTTAGAAAACCATTTGGTTTTCATCTTTGACCAATCCTATGGAGCAGTTTCTGTTCATTCACTCATTCTCCATCTTAAAAGTTTCTAAGAAAGTAGATTTCAGGTGATACCACCACAAAAGAAAGAAAGAAAGAAAGAAAGAAAGAAAGAAAGAAAGAAAGAGGTAGAACCCCCCCAAAAATGATTATGTGAGGAAATGGATACATCAATTAGCTTGACTGCAGTAATTATTTAACTATGTTTATGTATATCAAAACATCATCGGGTGCCTGGGTGGCTCAGTCAGTTGAGTGTCCGACTTCGGCTCAGGTCACAATCTCGTGGTCCGTGAGTTCGAGCCCCGTGTCAGGCTCTGTGCTGACAGCTCAGAGCCTGGAGCCTGCTTCGGATTCTGTGTCTCCCTCTCTCTCTGCCCCTCCCCCACTCATGTTCTGTCTCTCTCTCTGTCAAAACTACATAAACATTAAAAAAATTAAATAAATAAATAAAATTAAAAAACATCATGTAGGCCACCTTAAATATATGCATTTTATTAAGATTTTTTAAATTAAAAACAAAAAAATTTCTTGATTTCCCCATTGATCTCTTCTCTTCCATTCTCTTGTTTTACTTTTTAGAAAACTGTCTGGACTTTTAGTTGGGTTTTGACAGACGAATGTGTATATAATCTACAAAGGCCAATTAGGTTTCTTTGTATCCATCTTATAAGTAAGGGAATAGAATTCCACTGAGAAATTAAGTGACATAAAGTCACAGAACCAATAATACATGGCCTCGGCCTCAAACAGATTCCAGTGAATCACCTCATTTTGGTGAAACGTTAAGGGCCTTATTGAAAGACACTAAGCATCTTTTAAGCATGTTAACAATATTCTCACTCTTATTGCAGCTGCTATTTAAAATGGAAATGATATTTACTGGGCAAATCATGTACTTACCATCCATAAGCAGCTGACCTATTAAAATATCAGAATGCCTTGTTCATATTCAGCTATCAACCTAAGATCAATCCAAGAGGAATGAATAAATGAATGGATGAATGAATGAATGAGTCTTACAAAATTGTCCTAATGATATAGCATGTGATCCAAATAGATAACCAATATACAGGAATGATTTGCTCATAGTTAAAACAAAAGAACATGAAAACAAAGATACCACCATGCACGATTATAGTACATGATTCACACTCAAAAATGTTGGCTCTTCTAATAAAGACTCTAGCTCTGAATACCTAAAAGTTTTAAGTCTAAGAGGAAGATGATTCCATCATGATAGCAAATAATAGTTTCTCTAAGTTGACAAAGGTGATACTACCATGGCCATTTTAGATTCTTTGGAGTTTTAGAAAAACAGGTGAGAAATGGGATTATGTCACTGGCCAGAGTCTCAATGATCCTGGTTGTCAAGGGGATAACAAAGAGGAAAGGAGTATGGGTGAAATGAATTAGGTAATTCTCTTAAATCAAGCCTCCAAAAGCCTTTATGAAGAGCCTCAGAATAACTTCATATCCCACATCACCTTCCATGAAAGCCATGGCAGATGGGATTATGTGTCCCAATACTTTGAAGAACAATAAAAATATAATCGCACACTTTGCCATGTAACTTTCAGTGCTCTCCCACTTTGGGTGAGATCCCTCCCACTGGTAGTGGGCTTTAGGAATCACTTTGACCAATGGCATATTAGCAGACATATGGTAGCAGAAGCCATTAGCATGTTTATATTGACTCTTTGACCTCTTATGCTACAGTGATCACCTTGAGAGCTGGTCCTGGGAATGAGATCTCTGAGGGAACATACCTGAATCTTCTGGTTGCCTGGAACCCAGACGGACCCAGCAGAGTTACAGCTGACCAACAGACCTGTGAGTGAAAAGTAAGTGTTGTTTTAAGCCAAAAAGCCTGGGGATGTTTGTTACACAGCACTATTACAGTGATAGCTGAAAAAGTTAGAGGCTCAGCTCTGTTATGCTATTATAACTCTAGTTCTAGATTCCACTCATTATCCTTATCATAAACCTTTCCATCTGGGCAGGCTTTAGTGAAGCTTGTTTGCATCAAAGTCACCTTAAATGAAAACAAGATAAGACAGTATTCCTCCCTTATATTGACTTACAAGAAGTAAAATCATAAGTAATAATTGAGATGACCAAATAAGTACCTAAATATACACAATGAAAGAGTGATAAATATTAGTTTCCATAGTACTAAAATTAGCTCTATCTTGGTCAGAAAATAACTTTAAAATTTAGAACAATTTTATCTTTTTATGAGTTTTGGTGGACTTGTTATAAAACATTTAAAAATATAAACTAGAAAGAAAATCTTTGAGATATTTTCTTTTTATTATTATGCCTCATTACCCTTTCTCTGCTCCCTTCTCAAATACATACTGTGTGTGTGACACTACCATTTTTTTTCAGTGATCCTTGTAGAAAATACCCGGCTTTTGCCTCCAAAATATGGTTTTCACATGGAGACATGCTGAAGGCAGGTGTAGAGATGATTAGAAGTAAATAGATGATATAGAAATGTTTTTAAGCTTATTGAATTGATTATTCTGATTGGTGTTTATAATTCTAAAAAAGAATATGTTTTGCAATTATGGAGCAAAGAAGACTGGAAATTCTCTTTAACACAATGAGTCTTCCAATTTTTCAGAAGTATTGATTTTGAGAATGCACATACAAGAAGAAACTGAAGTAATAATAAATAAATCAATATTTTCAAGCTGTATGAGTGTTTACAGTGATGAATAGTTACTTGCATTTAAAAACCTTGCTTCTTCAGGGCATATTTGTCTTTATAAATATATTTTCAAAACCAGGAAAATCTGGAATAATATTTTCAGTTTGCCATGTTTAACTTCTTACCCAAAAATTTCTAATACACTTGTTTTTCACTATACTTTGTTCTTAATTCTGTAAGTTATTTGAAAAATTATTTAAATGTAATAAAATAAAATTAAAATGGTCAATGCAACACACTTAGTAGATGATGATGTCTATTTTTTCCTTTTATATTTTTAATGCCTTGGATGACCTTTTGAGCACATTCTTGAATAGACATGGAGATAGAAACAAAAACACTAAGTTAAAAAGGTATCTGCACCCCTATGTTCATTGCAGCATTGTTTACAATAACCAAGATATGGAAAAACCTAAGTGGTTCATGGATGGATGAATGGATACAGAATATGGATACAGATGAATGGATACACATATATATGTGGGATATATATGTGTGTGTATATATACACATATATATGTATGTATGTATACACACACATATATGTATATGTATATGTATATGTATATGTATATGTATAATGTATATATACATGTATACACACACATGTGTGTGTATACAATAGCATACTATTTTGCCATTAAAAAATAAAAAGAATGAAATCTTGTCATTTGTGAGAACATGGAGATCATTATGCTAAGTGAAATAAGTCAGACTGAGAAAGAAAATATTGTATGACTTCACTTATATATATAATCAAAAGCAAAGTGAAACAAAGCAAAAGCACAAAAAATGAGCTAAGAGAACAAATTGGTTATCGGGGGGGTGGGGATGGACAAAATAGGTGGGGGGGGGGGGTCAAACTCCCAGTTATAAAATAAATAAGTCATGGGGATGTAATATACAGCATGGCGATTATAGTTAATAATACTAGATTGCATATTTGAAATTACTAAGCAGATATCTTAAAAGTTCTCAACACAAGTAAAACAAACTTTGTAACTATGTACAGGGATGGAGGTTTATTAGACTTATTTTGATCATTCCACAACATATACAAATATTAAATCTTTATGCTATGCACCTGTAACTAATATATGTTATGTGTCAATTATACCTCAATTTTTTTAAAAAAATTGAGAAAAAAATATTTCAAGTACCAGTTAAGTGCTGAAACTGTCAAACGTTCTTGAAAATCCAGTTCATATTAAAAAGAAAGCATATAAATATTTCAAACAAATCAATTTTTTCATTCAAATGTCGTTGACACACAATGTTACATTCGTTTCAGGTGTACAACGTAGGGATTCTGCAAGTTTATGTGCTATGCTATGTTCATGACAAGTGTAGATACCATCTGTCCCAATACATCACTAGTATATTATTAATTATATTCCTTATGCTGTGCCTATTATTCCTATGACTTATTTATTTCATAATTGGAAGCCTGTATCCTCCACCCCCCCTCACCCATTTTGCCCAACCCCCCCTGGCAACCATCAGTTCATTCCCTGTGTTTATTTATAAGTCTGATTCTGCTTAAAATAAATCAAATTTTAGATAAACAGGAAGAACTCGTATTCAAAAAATGGAAATAGAAAAGATAACAAAAGAGAAGAAACATAGCAGAGAGGATAAATAAGCCGAAAATCATTCATTTAAAGAAAGAAAAAACAAAATTTCAACTCCAAGGGACATGTGTAAGAATGTTCACGACACTAGTGTAAAAGCAGCATTAATAATAGTAATAATAATTACGATAATAATAATAACCACTAACATATAGCCATTAAAGTAATATTAACAAAATAATAATAACAACCACTGTAATGTACACAAGAAAACAGATGTAAGTGCTTTAATATATGCACGCAGTAGAATGCTTACATCAATGGTAGAAACAGTTGCTCTATAACCACATGCCTCAACAGGGATCGATTTTATAAATATATGGTCATTATTGATTTACTCTAATCAGGATCTACAACTGAGGTAGCAGAAGGGAAGACAGGTGGATATCTAAACAAAATCTCCACCACCAAGGAAAGGCAGGAATGGCTGCTGAATAAGCAATCCACCGTATTGCTTATATCTATATATCTGTATCTATATCTATCTATATCTATATCTATATATTGCTTATATCTACCTAAAATAGACACTTGAAAAATGCAATTACCCAGACTCATCAAATACACACATTTTAAATCTTATTTGCGTAGCTGGGAGATTTACAGATTTAGAAGCTACAATAAAATAAACATGGCCCCTTGGGTTTCCTTTTTCTCTATGTATTTACAGAATTGTCTCTACAGATGGATGTGAAGAAGAACATCATTAGATTGTTATTAGATGTATTAGATTAGTCATTAGATGCCCAGATTTTCTTCTTTCACATTTTGTTCTATCATTACTAGGCAGTATTAAGTAAGGTGGTATATTACAGTGGAAAATCCCGTTGCTGCTAAATGTCAACTGTATAACCATGAAAAAATCGTTTAAACTCCTTGTACCAACTTTGGCGTCATGGATTACACTATAGATTACTATGTTGACCAAATCAAATTTTGGACAAAGTAAATATCTTGCCAGGGATGAAGCCGAAACTGTATACCGATACGTTTGATTGCAGGGGTCTAACATTCCACACGGGACTAAAAGGCTTTTGTAACTTTATTATTATTTTTTACTTATTTATTTTGAGAGGAGAGAGAGTGAGAGCAGGGGAGGGACAGAGAGAGGAGAGAAAGGAGAGAGAGAGAGCTCAAGCAGGCTTCATGCTGTCAGTGCAGAGACCAAGGTGAGGCTCAAACCCATGAACCTTGAGATCATGACCTGAGCCAAAACCGAGACTCGGACGCTTAACCGACTGAGCCACCCAGGTGCCCCTGTAGTTTGATTTTTATTGGAAGACTCTAAATAATCATTGAACTAATTTAAATTTGCATAAAGCTTTATACTTTACAAAGAATTAAAAATACAGCATTTTCCTCAGGCTTTCTTACTATCTTCATTCTACAGATGAGGAATCAGAAACTCAGGGTGTTAATACATTAGTTAAGGGTCTCGGGTCATATGAAACGAAGGTGAGATTTCAATCCAGGTTATTCTGACATTAACATCAGTTTTCTTCCCAAAACGCCATGCGAGGCAGTGATCTCTGAGAGAGAAGAAACAAATGAAGTGAGTATATGACTTCCCCAGTTTATAACCGGGAGAAAGCTTCCAGGCTGCAATTCGGAGAAAGTGAGCTCAGCGAGAGCCTAATGGTCTCCCTGAGATGAGCAGGTGACACCAGAATTCTAAGCAGACCAAGGCAGTAAGAGCTCACAAGGCGGCATACCAGAAAAGAAAGAGTTGCATAGAGAGAGCTCCAGAGATCAGCAAAGGGTCACCCTTGAGTGTTGAACAAGGTACTTCTGAGCACACGTGTATGAGGAAAGAAACAAAGATCAGGAAAAGAACCACCTGAACTTAGCAAAAGGAACACTTCCCGCAGTTCACGCAATTCTTCCTCTCGCTGCCAGTATGAAAAACTTTATAATCCAAAGGGAGTTAGGCAGACAACTCAGAAAGGTATTTCATCAGTAGTGGGGCAGCTTAGCCCTACAATAATGGTACTTTGTATCCATCTAAGATATCTTAAAAACAAGCCACAGAAGCATCAAAATGTTTCTAAGAGACTAGCTTGACTAACAATCCCACTTTTCCTTGAATGGAAAGTTTCCTAGGATATAGAATGTTTAATTTTAAAATTGAGGCAGTCCCAACTACATTGAAGGAGTTGTTTGCTCTACAAAATTCAAGGATATTCATAGAAATACAAAAATATTTAGAATTGAATAAGGAAAATTCACAGAATCTGGCATTCATTAAAAAATTAGCAAACATACAAAGAAGTAGGAAAATATGACCCATACGAGGAAAAAAATAAATCAATATAAATAGATGCAGAAGTGACATAAACTATAGAATCAGTAAGCAAGGACAGATTAAAAATTATTATAACTGTACTCCATTTTTCAAGAAGGTAAAGGAAAGTGTGATCGTGCTAAAAAGAAACATGGAAATTTTAAAAAGAAACAGGACATTTGAATTTCTAAAAATGAAAAGCACTGTACGAAGATGTTAAGTACAGTAGATTTGGCTAAAAGCAGATTAAATACTGAAAGAGAAAAGAAGTGAACTTGAAGTTATAAAATAATCAAAGATAAAGCACAAAAATAAAAAAGACTAAATACCAGACACTTCAACGAGGTTTGAACTTCAAACTTTAAACAGTTTTCATTCAACAGATGTGTAATTGCAAGCTGAGAGAGTGGAAGAAAGATGAGAGAAAAAATGATTTAAAGCAATAACGACTGAAAATTCTCCAAATTTGATGAAAACTATAAAACCACAGATCCAAGTTCAAGGAAACCTAGGCACAAAAAATAAGACAAAAACCATACCCAAATACATCATGGTCAAATTTCCTTATAAAACAACAGAAAGAAAATCTTAAGAGAAGCTAGAAGTTAAAAGACATGTTACTTACAGAGAAACAAAGATTTGTCAAAAACGATTCAAGCCAGAACACATTGAAGAGATATCTTTCAGTGTTGAAGGAAGAAAAAAGGTCAGCCTAGAATTGTATACCCAGCAAAAATATTTTTCATACATGAAGGCAAATGACAGGATTCTTTCCAACACTCAAAAACTGCAAATTTCAGCAACAGCAGATTTGTGCCACAGTCAAGGTTAAAAGTTGTTCTAGAAGAAGGAAAATGATACCATAGAGAACTAGGAACCTACACAAGCTAATTAAAAATGACAGAAATAACAGGTACATGGGGAAATATAGAAACCTTTTTTTCCTTTGATTTAAATAAAAGGCTTGATTGGTAATTGTTTACAAGTAATACTGCTGGGGGGGGAACATATGTAGAAGTACATATGTTACAAGTACAATAACAGAAGTACAATAACAGAAAGGCAAAGAAGAAATGGGAAAATAGCATAGTAAGATTCCTCTGATGTATATCAGCTGCTGTGATAGTATTTACAGGTAGACGATGATAAACCCTAAAGCAACTACTAACAAGCAATTCAAAATGTGATAACTAGGAGTGCCTGGGTGGCTCAGTCGGTTGGGCGGTCGACTTTGGCTCAGGTCATGATCTCGCAGTCTGTGAGTTCGAGCTCCACGTCGGGCTCTGTGCTGACAGCTCAGAGCCTGGAGCCTGTTTCAGATTCTGTGTCTCCCTCTCTCTGACCCTCCCCCATTCATGCTTTGTCTCTCTGTGTCTCAAAAATAAATAAACGTTAAAAAAATTTTTTTTAAAAACAAAATGTGATAATAATCTGATGAGGGAGAAAATCATTAAAAAAATTAATCACCCCCCCAAAAATAAAAAATAAAAATAAAAAAATTAATTAAAAAAAATTAATCCCAAAGACTGCAGTAAAAGAGGGAACAGGAACAAAAAAATGAAATGCAACATATAAAAAAGATAGGGGCTCCCAGGTAGCTCAATTGGTTGAGTGTCTGACCCTTGATTTTGGCTCAAGTCATGGTCTCACAGTCATAAGATTGAGTTCTGCATCAAGACTCTCTCTCCCTCTGTCTCTGTCCCTCCCTCTCTTGTGTGTGTGCTTTCTCTCTTTAAATAAATAGATAGATAGATAGATAGATAGATAGATAAATATTAAAATATAGTATATGTAAATCCAGTCACATCAATAATTGTTTGATATAAATAGCCTAAGAACCAATGAAAAACTAGAAATTATTATTTTGGATAAAATAGGAATATCTAACAGAAAATAAAATATAAAGACACAGGTAGACTAAAAGCAAGAGAATGAGGAAAGATGCACTCTGCTAAAAGTAGTCAAAAGAAAGCTGGAGTGGCTATTTTCTTCTTAGATAAAGTAGACTTCGTAGCAAAAATACTACTACAGATAGAGTAGTAATGACGATGAGTGGGTGAATTCATCAACAGAACGTAACAATCCAATTCTAAAAGTCTGTGTGTTCAGTAACAGGTTTTTAAAATACAAGACTCAAAAACTAATAGAACTACAAGGAGAAATTTTCAAAACCCCAGAGATAGCTGGAAATTTACTCAATCTTCCTTAATAAATGAAAAAACAATTCAGAGACCAGTAAGGATATAGAAGATGAGCAACACTGCCAAACATTCGATATAATTGACACTTACAAAAACTCAACATTTATTTCAGGTACACACAGAATGTTTACCAAGATGTACTATATTCTGGGCCATGAGAAAGGAAAATATATGGGAAAAAGTGTGGAAGAAATTTTATTTTACTTATTTGTGTGTGTGTGGATGAAATTTGATGATCAATTCATATAAGGTATATTCTCTGATAGGGGCGCGTGGGTGGTGCAGTCGGTTGGGTGTCCAACTTCGGCTCAGGTCATGATGTCACCGCTCGTGGGTTCGAGCCCCACATTGGGCTCTGTGCTGACAGCTCAGAGTGTGGAGCCTACTTCTGATTCTGTGTTTCCCTCTCTCTCTGCCCCTCCCCTGCTCACACTCTGTGTGTGTGTGTCTCTGTCTCAAAAATAAATAAACATTAAAAATTTTTTTTAATTAAGAAAAGGTATATTCTCTGACCACAAAGGGAGTAAATAAAAATCACTAGCAAAAATATGTTTGCATAATCCCCAAAGAGTTGTTAACAAAATGACATACACAGAAATAACCCATCAAAAGGAAAATTAGGAAGTATTTTGAACGGGATTAAAACAAAAACACAGCATATCAAAATCTGTTGGATGCTTCTAATGCAATAATTATACAGAAATTTATAGAAATGAACATCTTACATTACAAAAGGAAGAAACATATCAAATTAATGATCTCAGCTTCCACTTTTAAAAAAAATTAGGAAAATTAGAGCAAATTACAACAATAGTAGGAATAAGGAAGAAAATAATAAAATCAAAGTGGAAATCAATGAAATAGATAATATAAAATAAGAGAAAAGCAATGAAACCAAACCTGGTTGTTAGAAAAGTTCTCTAAAATCATTAAGATTCTGTCTAGGCTTATCAGTAAAGAAAAGAGAGAAGACATAAATTATAAATATCTGGAATGTGAGGGGTGATATCATTTCCTATTCTACAGATATTACAGGGATAATATGGAAATATTATGAACGACATTATGTCAATAAGTTCAACAACATAGATGGAATTGTCAATTCCTTGAAAGATAAGACAAATGAAAAGATGTTTGACATCACTCGTCATCAGGGAAATGCAAATCAACACCACAATGAGATATCACCTCACACTTGTCAGAATGGCTATAATCAAAAACTCAAGATAACAACAAGTGTTCACAAGGAGATGGAAAAAAAGGAGCCTGTGCACTGTTGGTGGGAATGCAAACCAGTGCAGCCACTATGGAAGATATGATGGATGTTCCTCAAAAAAATAAAAATGGTTCTACCCTCTAAACCAGTAGTCACACTACTGGGTATTTACCCAAAGGATACGAAAATACCAATTCTAAGGGATGTACGCACCCCTACGCTTACCGCAGCATTATTTGCCATAGCCAAACTATGGAAGCAGCCCAAGTGTCCATCGATAGATAAATGGCTAAAGAAAAAGTGATGTATATGCAATGGAACATTATCCAGTCATAAAAAAGAATGAAATCTTGCTATTTGCAGCAACATGGATGGAGCTAGACAGTATAATGCTAAGCAAACAAGCCAGTCTGAGAGTGACAAATACCATACGATATCACTCATCTGTGGAATTTAAGAAACAAAACAAACCAACAGAGGAGAAAAAAAAAAAAAAAGACAAACCAAAAAACAGACTTTGAACTATAGAGAACAAACAAATCATTACCAGAGGGGAGAGGGGTGAAATAGTTGGAGGAAATTAAGAGCACACTTATCTTGATGAGCACTTTAATAATATATGGAACTGTTGAATCATTATATTGCACCCCTGAAATCAATGTAACACTGTATGCTAACTACATTGGAATTAATTTAAAAAAAAAAAAGAAAGAAAAAAGAAGGAAAGAAGAAAGACACAAACTACTTAAGCTTACTTAAGAAGACACAGGTAGGGGCATGTGGGTGGCTCAGTCGGTTAAGTGTCTGCCTCTTGATTTGGTTCAGGTCATGATCTCACAGTTCATGGGATTGAGTCCTGCATTCAGCCCTGCATTGGGCCCTGTGCTGACAGCAGGGATTCTCTTTCTCCCTCTCTCTCTGTCCCTCCCCACTCAGCTCAGCTCAGAGCTTTCCAGCTCTGTGTGCTTTCCAGCTCTCTCTTTCTCTCCCTCTCTCTCTATCTCTCTCAAAATAAGTAAGTATACATTTAAAAAAATAAAGAAGACACAGGTAATCAGAACGGCCCTATAAGTGTTGAAAAAAATGAGTTTAGAGGTAAAACTTTTCTGCAAAAAAAAAAAAAAAAAAAAAAAACAAAAAAACCTCCAGGTCTAGATGACTTCATGAGTAAGTATTACCAAGCATTTAAGGAAGAGATAATATTAATTATTCACAAGCTCTTCCAGAATATTGAAGAGGAAATAATATTTCCCAATGTATTTTATGAGGCCAGCATTACCTACGGATAGATTCTGACAAATAAATTACAAGAAAAGAAAAATAAAGAAACATATACTTCCCAGATAAAGAAGCAAAAATTCTAGATGTTTTAGCAGATTAAACCAAACAACTTATACAAATGGTAACATGTCATGACCAAGTGGGATTTATTAAAGGAAAACAAGGTTGGTTTTACCATCTAGGATCAATCAATGTAATCCACTATATTAGCAATCCAAAAATGATTAACTATAGGCTCATTTCAACATTTCAACACATGTAAAAATAAGCATTTAGCAAAATCCATTTCTGACTAAAATTTTTCAGCACACTCAGAATAGAAGGGACTTCCACAACCTGATAATGGACATCTACAAAAACTTACAGCTAGCATCATATTTAAATGAAGGACTAAATGTTGTTCTGCTAAGGGCAGGAGTAAAACCAGAGCGTCTACTCTCAAAATCTTTATTCAACATTATATGGGCCATCTGGCCAATTGAATAAGGCAAGAAAAAATAACCACTACAATCAATCAGTGGACGCACATGAGGTGAAATAGCATTGCATTCCTCCTGCCTTCGAGAAAGAACACATCTGAACTGTTGAGGACCAATGATACTGCCCTAGATTTAGGTCTTCAGTGAACATATTCGCCAAGCTTGGTGAACTATTCAAGTTCCCATTCTGACCTGTACACAACAGGCTGCCTCCAGCTATAGATGGTTAAATCTTCCTGTTGTCTTCCTAAGGCTGTGGCTTTGTGTAGAGTTTCAACCACATTCATAAGACCCCAGAGTACTCAACCTCAGAAATGCTTCTAAGAATTTAGGGGGAGGAAATGACCTTATGAGACTGACCCAAAGGAGTGTCCAAGGTGAAAGACCAGACATACTCTACAGCCCGTATCTGGGTTCATCTTATCTTTCCCTAAGACATACTTCATGTTCAAAATGCAAGAAGTGATGTTCTTCCATAGAATAGTTCCACCTCACCTAACTTAGGAAAGACTCAGATATTATCTTAAAGAAAAACAAGTCTTCATCTCCCATGCAATCCATCTTTTTTTGTCTTACCCTTCTTCCCTTCCTTCATTATTGAGAAATCAGTAAATCTTCCCACTGGATGTTTTTGGAATTATTGGACAATAAAACGTAACCATCATCTGTCCCTTTCGCCAGGCTCCCATTTGTGTTTCCTCAACCCATTTGAGCTGATCACCTCTGGGAAAACTGAAGCCAGTTAGGACCCAGGGATCTGGCACCTGTGATGGTTTTGCTTACCCAGAAAGGTTTCAAGAAAGTCTTTGGAGCTTTCTATCAGGGACCCTAACTGCATCCTCTCATATTGCCATAAAATGTATTTAAGAGAAAGGGGGCATTTAATCAAAAACCACACGTACCTGCCACATTGCTTGTGAGGAAGCTGGTTAGGCAGAGTGAAAATAAGATCTGCTTAATAATATTTTTATATAGTGTTCAAAACTAGCAATCCTTAATTATTTTTTTTTAGGCTGGAAATTAAGGTTGAATAATGATCTCCCAATTGCCCTTCACAATCATGATTCAGCCTGAAGAGTTAATAAGCCACCTTCAATACCCCACCCCCTTCTCTGAACAGACATTTTTTTTTTCCACACGGATGAACACAAAGAAATAATCAGATAGGAGATTTTTCTTCTAAATTAGGCCTCTTGTTTGTAAACTGAAAGAGTACTAATGCAGTTCAAACTCAGCTACACACCACACATGCCCATTCTGCCCAGGCTTATTACAAAGAGCGGGAGGACTGAAGGTTTTGTTCTATTCTTCAGGCTTTTTCTGTGTGAGAGGCCATTCAAGCAATCGGGTACTTCTCCCTCACTCTCTTTCTCTCTTGGCCTGTCTCTCTCTCTCACACACACACACTCTCCATTTCCCTCTATAATGCCAGCATTAGAGGCCAGCTGCCGGCTGGGAGCATGCTTTGATGTCGACCTCTTGCTGCCTGCCTTGGTGGGTGAGTAGCAGAGCAATGAGGGCATGTGTGGGACAGAGCAGGATGAAAGGAGGGGCGACTGAAGCCTATAATGTGGACAGATTCCTGCCTGTTCACTTAGATTTTTCGGGAAGAAAAATGCCAAGCCTGTGATTGCAGAGGTTATGAATCAGCTAAACCTCAGAAATGACTATTAAAACAACATTACTTGACATAAAGAATCAATTTATTGTTCAGGCTTTCAGTGAAAGAGAGAAAGAGAGGAAGGAAGGAAGGAAGGAAGGAAGGAAGGAAGGAAGGAAGGAAGGAAGGAAGGAAGGAAAAAGGAAGGAAGGGGGAAAGGAAGGAAGGGAGGAGGAAAGGAGGGAGTGAGGAAGGAATGGGAGGAAGGAAGGAAGGAAGGGAGAAGGGAGGGAGAAAGGAAGGAAGGAAGGAAGGAAGGAAGGAAGGAAGGAAGGGGTAAAGGAAGGAAGGGAGGGAGGGAAGGAGGGAGGGTGGGAGGAAGGAAAGAAAGAAGGAAGGAAGGAAAGAAGGAAGGAAAGAAAGAGGAAAGGAAGGAAGGAAAAAGGAGGAAATGAAGGAAGGAAAAAGGAGGAAAGGAAGGAAGGAAGGAAGGAAGGAAGGAAGGAAGGAAGGAAGGAAGAATGGAAGGAGAAAGAAAGGAAGGAAGGAAGGGAGGGAGGGAAGGAGGGAGGGTGGGAGGAAGGAAAGAAAGAAGGAAGGAAGGAAAGAAGGAGGAAAGGAAGGAAGGAAAGAAGGAGGAAAGGAAGGAAGGAAAAAGGAGGAAAGGAAGGAAGGAAGGAAGGGAAGGGAAGAAGGAAGGAGCAAGCCACAGACAAGACTAAAGAGGTAAGGACATTCAGATTACATTCTCAGCAGGCTGACTAGTGAAGAGTGCAAGGGTTCAGGGAACCAGCACATAGACAGTGCTTGAGGGACAGCCTTAGGCACATTGGTTTTCTTCCAGCAACCAATTGGACTATATTGTTTTGATGACTTTTGCCAGATGTCAGGAATAAATCTCCGGCCGTAGTGGTAAGGTTACAGTTGTGACAGAGGCAGGCAACACATGAGAAGGCCGCATTGATGGTCTAGTTGGCTCTCCATGGACCAGTATGGTAAGGGACATCTCGAAAGGGTGAGCCCACAAAGAAGTGTAGGCCCTGTTTGAATTCTTGGCATTCGAGGACTACCTTCAATTAGGTTACGGAGTTTCCATGGCTCTGCCTGGATTAAAATGCTATTCATTGCTAGTCTATCAGAGTGGATTGGACTCTATTCCCCTGTAAGAGACACTTGTTTCCTCCTCCCTCCACCACCTGATTTGTTGATCCCACCACATAAAGGAATGAGGCTCTCTCTTCATCCTTAATTTTCCAACACATAGTCTCAGCTCTTTCCAGCAGGTTTGGGACAGTGGAATGAGGCAGGAAATTTAACACGAAATCCTTTCCCCTTTTCCTTTTCTTATTTTGACCCCCAGCGTGTGTTAAAAAAAAAACAAAACACCAAGCAAGAATTTATTGAAGCCCTACTATGTGTAAGATCCCTATTACAGAAATGTACAATTCCAAAATTGAAAGGAAAATCATTTCACTCTGTATTCAATCTGGAGCCGTCCCTCTTTACTAAAATGGGTCTCCTATTACTAAAATAAGACCTTTAAAAAAAAAGATCTCTGATATCTCTAGAATAAAAAATGACAAGTTCTATATTTTCCCACCATATCTATTCCTTGACTTTTGGTTTGCCTGAGCATGGCATACCTGAGATAAGATGGTTTGCATACTGGTCAGAGTATCCATGGGAACGGTTTGCCAGGGAACAGCACTGCCTGCTGCCAGTCAGGTCATTTAGACAAGACCCCTTCTCCTTTGAGGTGGATCGGCACATAGCTTTTTTCCAAGACGCCTTCTTAGTCACGCCTTTCACTTACCCCACCCTTTGCAGCTTAGAGACAAAAGTCCTCATCGTCCACTGGGCTCATTCCTGGGTCGCTAGGATGGAGGCAAGATGTCTTTGCAGGGAAGCCTCCGTTCAGAGCAAAACCTCCTTCGGATATGGGGTGAGATGTCCCATTACACAAGTCACCCACAACCCAAGGATTCCTGAGCTATGAATTGGATTCGAGATTGTAAAAATTGTTTGCTCTCCATTTCTTTCCATTGACGAGACACAAAAGGGCCTGGGTTAAACGGAACCGTTTGTTTTAAAAGATAAATACATCCCTAGCGATAGAGTACGCATATTTTACCTCGGAAGGCTTTTGGGGTTTTTTTTTTAAGCCATGCCCTGATATGGAAGCTTCCTGCCATGAAAATCACTCTAAATATAAATAAATATTTATTTATAATAAATAAAATAAAATAAATAAAGTAAATAAATAAAATAAAATAAAATAAGATAAAATAAAGCAAAATAAAGCAGGGAAATTGCACGGGCACCGGAGGAGCCCCCTTCTCACAGCCCCAGCCAGTCATCTTTGGTGACTACCCCCGTCTTCACTCCACCCCTCAATTATAAAATCAGCAAACCTCTCAAGGGAAGAAGACCCAGAAAGAACAAATGTGGCAGCAAGAGACAGAGGGATCAATACCTTCAGAGTCTGAGAATGTAATGGGCCCTGTAGGTCTGTTAATTATCAAAAGAAAATTCTGTTTCATGAAGGGGAAAAAATGCATTTTAATAGAAGCTCTATAATTAGCCATTTCTGTTCATGGTTCCTTAGTAGTTTTTATGTTTGTCTGCCTTCACCTTTATTTCCTTTAACAATGTTCACATAAAATGGCTCAGGATTGCTCTGCCTCTAATTATTTACCGTAACAACCAACAAGCTGAAAGATGACAAAGTCGTACAGAAAGATCTTTGTACAGCATGTATTGACTCACCACTGTTTCCTTCTTACTCCTTGATTTTTTTTTTGTTCTTTTCTAGTGTATAATTTGTAAGTATGCCTAAAACAGTCGCCTGAGTTTTATTTTATGATGATGGTAGGTTTTTGGGCTGTGAGTTTGCTTCTAATACAGATACACAGTTTGCTCAGTCTTTGGTAAACATCAGTTCTACTCTATCCCCAAAGTCACCATTTGCCAAGATGGAGCTGATACGACGTGTGTATTTGGGGGAAGGGGCAGGGCTGTGCAGAAATGTAAATATAATGTAAAACTAAGAGAAGGTAGGAATGGGGACGCCAGGACTGAGCTGGGCAGCAGAGAATAATTCAGAGAAAATGATCGATGTCCAATTCTGGGAAAGCAAATGAGAAATGAAATCCTCAGTGGGGCACAAACAAGAAGCAAAATCCCTAGGATGAACTTGGGTCAAAGTCACTCCAATCCGATGAAGGCAGGAGATATCAGTAGTTACTCAGGCATCATGTCCCCAAACCTGAAATTGTTTGCATCTAATCTTTCCAAAAGCCTATCTTAGAAATGCAAGACCTGGAGGTCAGCACCAGAAATTAGCAGCCTTATAAGGGGCACCTGGGTGGTTCAATCAGTTAAGCATCCAACCTCAGCTCAGGTAATGACCTTGAGGTTCGTGAGTTCGGGCCCCATGATGGGCTCTGTGCTGACAGCTCGGAGCCTGGACCCTGCTTCAGATTTTCTGTGTCCCCGTCTCTCTGCCCCTCCCCCGCTCATGCTCTGTCTCTCTTTCTCTCCCCAAAATAAATAAACATTAAAAAAAATTAAGAAATTAGGAGCCTTATACTGGAAACAGCAGTGGCTCTGAACTTAACCAATATCTGTATTGGGAAGAACAAGTTCAAGCATCACAACATGGGCCTGGGAGACAGCGATTCAAATACAATTCATTGTTCTACTGTGGGTAACATCAAGTGACCATTCTCAACAAGCTGTCAATGCAAAGTGATCAGAACATTATGGGTGAGGTGGTAAGGTGGAACTTGAACAAATGGGAAGGGATAAAAAAGGAGGCACCATTGTACCACTTCTAAAGGAATCCATCCAAGAAGCTTCTGGGATAAAGAAAAGGTTACAGAACACCAGGGCACCACCGAAGCTGCCAAACAATATGTTAATCGTCTCTCAAGGGGTGCTCTTTGGAACCAACAGTAGGTATGATCCATACGCCTTTTCTGTTGTGTCCCAAGGTAAGTTTTCTTCAGAGATGAGTCACCTCCCAATTTGATTTGGCACACATTGGATACTACAAGAAGAGTAAAGTTGGCCATTACTTCTTTAGGAGTCCAGGGTTGCCCTCTGTGATAAGCATGGGGTGACTTCTCTTCAACATGAAGCAAAGTCCAAAGTCGTCTGTGTTATGCTAGAGATCTCCAGCAAGATTCAGAACACAATAAATTTTGCTCTGTTCTCCGAGTAGTAATGGTTCTTCATAATAGGCTCTTGCTGTAGTTTATTGGTCCATCTTGTAGTTTATTAGAGCACAGCCTGTGTCAAGGCTTCCATTATAAAGCCATATTTTCTGGGTTGAGAGATCAACAATAAAATTGGGCTAGTACTGAACCTTAATCTTGATATTCAGTCCCTGCCCAAGAACATAAGAGGAGAAATTAAAGAACGAAGGATAGATATAAAGAGATGGAAAGAAAAACCCATGGACAGACATCATAATTTCTATATTTATGCATTTGTTTTGGCAATGTTTTGATTATAAGGCTCAGTTTTGTTTCATTACGCTTCCATTTATCATGAGGCTGATTTGATAGAGGGAGTATTATTTGAGAGAGGGAAATTAATGGTAAAGTCAAATCAGTTTTCCCTCTACACAATTACCATACCTGCAATGTCCACAGAATGACTATGTCTTCACCTTTTAATTTACGCCTCAAGTCAGCTAAAGAACATGAGGTTTAATGTCAACTACACCCCAATAAAAACATAAATTGATTTAAAAATGTGAGGTTTACCACTGTGTAAAAGTTGTGAAAGAAAAAAAGTGGTAGTGTTCTTACTTGTTAAATGTCCCGCCATGTTTTTCTTTCCTTTGGGTGACAAGGAGCCATTGGCAGACTCCTGTTAAGATGAACTTTTATGCTTTTCTTCATTTAAACAAAAACCAAATAGTACCAATGTTTTTGTTTTACTCACACCACCGAAGAAAATCGTTTCAACTTGTTTGAAGTGCTTCCCAAGGCAATGGTATCTAACAAAAGATCATTTGTAAGGGATTCATTTCGAAATGCACGGCCTTGCTGTAATGTCCACTATAGAGAAAGATCTTAGCTTAAATTATACCACAGCTATTTTAAATGGATTTTTAAATTATCTACCTTTGCATTTCATCATGAATGTTTCAGGGAAATTATCCTGAGATAATGCCAACAAATGGCTGCAGACTTTAGGTTTATAATTGTTCTTGTTCATTTAAGGTTCCCAGCAGACCATATCAGGAAATTCAATGCCTGGCAAGTCGAGGTTGATAATATACCGTAACTGGCATTTTCTTATTAGACGAGCACCCAAATCAGCTTTCATTTGTAGCAATGACCCTAATTAAGAGAACCATGATTTAAAGCAGACACTTTGCATTTTAAGAATCAGATCTGGATGTGGTGATGTTAGCCAAAGGGTTAGTTTTTTTTTCCTAGAAAATTGGCATGCTGTAACTTTAATTTTAAATTTTCAAAAGTATTTCACACAGATTTTTTGCGTTTTTTTTTTTTCAATTCTACTTTTAAAATGAGAGGCTTCCTTCTGGCTGCTGGGCATGTATATGAATAGGTAAAAATGTTCACATATACACATTCCTTGTATGTAAGAATACTGACCTCTGTCTTCACTAAGTGATTTGGTTTTAGAGCTGCACAAGAGATGTTAGAAAATAGATCCCTTGATCTGATCTCCACCAACCCCACTATCTTCAGTGGAAGAGCTGAGAGGTAAAGCCTGAATTATATAAGCCTCTTGAGAATTTCATAAGCCCTCCAGCAAAAAATACCTCTTAAAGATGTTACCTGTGGTATATGTTGATGTACCTGACTTTCTTACTTCATCACAGAAATTAGTCATTGCTGGGGACTGCAAAAGTGTTCGCACTGAATTTTTATCATAATGTTGCTCTAAGTGACCTTTACCATCAAATTATCTTAACCATATTGTGAGCATCTTCAAATACTCGGTTTAAATGTATATACACATTAGGTACCTATACACTTATATAATATGGACACATCTGATAACTTGTTGGGTAAGATCCAAAGTAAATCTATCATATCTTATATGTCGATGATAATGAGACATGGCAAGAGTCATAGCCAACAATTGGAGACTATTTTACAATTCACTAAGAACCTGGATTCTTTCTTTAACTAGTCAACTTCACGCCAGCACTGTGAAGAGGCAGGACAAACAACAACCTTCCTCATGTCATTGTTTGGAAAATAAAAACATTTCCTTGAGCCTCCCAAAAATCCATGTTTTTGAACCATCACTCCATGTACTGCCCATCATGCTATCTTGCCTTCCTGACAGCAATAATTATTATCGGTAAGATATGAGAAATAGAAAAGGTTAACGTGATTTATCCATTAGGATCATATCATAATGGTAATAACAATAGCCATTATTACTGAGCACTTTGTTTCTGGTACTGCTCTGAGCACCTGCATCTTGCACATACACACGGATGCAAATATCTGTAAGGTAGGTACGGTCGCACCAAATCTGGGGATGAGCAAACAGAGGCTCAGGAAAGTTCAATGATTTACTTCAAGTCATGGACCCTGTAGATGGCAGAACCAGGTTTGGAACCAAGTTAGCCTGACCCCACACCAAATGTTCTCAACTATTTGTTGTCCTTCCTTCACGACAAGATAACACACGTGTTATCCTAGCGTATGGGTAATAGGACTACGCATAGAAATCAATGCCAAGACCCCTTCAAGTTTCAGTCAGCGTAGGAGATAACCTTGATAGGAAAAAAAAAAAAAAAAGAAAGAAAAGTCTGTATGAGAAAAGGCTGTGTGTGTGTGTGTGTGTGTATGAGAGAGAGAGAGACAGAGAGGTGTTTGTATGTGTGTGTGTATAAATGGCACATGTTTATACCCATATTTTAATTGATGGATATGCGTGTGTAAATACACGGAAGGTAGATATTTAAAAAATAAAACAGAGGGAAATAACACAGACAATACTATTAAGATTTTTCACAAAACCCTGAGAAATTCACTTATTAAGTACACTTTATTTTCTAAGTTTGGTGCAGGAGACAGAATCCTTATCAGTATTATAGGCAACTTTTTATCAGGATTTAATTGTTAGAGTTGGTTCATTTCAAGGAAAATGATTTAGCCCCCAGGATATGCAGATCACTATTATAATAAGCCACGGTTTTTAACAAGGGGTGGGCCTTCAGCTATTCTTGCAAGAGCGAAAATTTCCAGGAATTATCCTTACTGCTATTATAAATTAATAAATTTTAGTAGTGCCACACCGCAAATCTTTGGCATTGACCTATATAGAAACATTAATATCTTATGATATTGATTTCAAAGACAAAGTCCAGAACCTTATGGTAAATCTAGAGGAAGTTTGTCTCTCATGATGGATGCTGCCATAAGATTCACCTAATATATCCCAGTAAATCATCATCTCCACTGGAGCTCGAGATGGGCTCAGTAAGCACATACATCCTCTTTAGGGATCTCTGGGCACTCGTGCACCCTGGGCACATTTCCTATAAACAGCCACCTAAAACACTACTGGTTTCTGTGCTCTCTGGAGTGTCACTGATGAATTGAGCGATAATCTAGCTCAGGCTTGCGAGATTCACGCTGTCGGTGCCATTTTGGTGGCTTTCCGACGTGCTCCTCCCCGAGGCCAGGATATTTGCAGTAGGACCAAAGTGGACAGAAAGAGACCCAGGTAGGGGTGTGGAACGAGTGAATTTTGGTAACCTCAACAGTCTGGCTACCACTCTTTCCAGATACACTGTTCTTGTATGACCAGTTCAAAATAAAATAATGACCAGGTCAAAATAAAATAAAATAAAATAAAATAAAATAAAATAAAATAAAATAAAATAAAATATAACAACAACAAAAACCTAACTAAGCTGTGCAACACATCAGCAGTTCAGAAAAGCAACACTTCCTTTCTGCCCTCTTGTCCCTGCCCGCCCCACCCCCACCCTGCTCCCAGTGTGATTCCTTGAATTATTACTATAATTTACAAGCTGCCAAATATGTTTTCCAAGCATGGGCCTTTTTGAGTGTTGAAACTAGACAGCAGCGTATATAAATAATCAGAAGCATAAATAGGAATGGTCAGGAAGTAAGTCAGCCTCTAGGAGTCCCCTTAATGTCTGAGGGTAGGGAGGAGAGAGCAGGGGCTTCACCCTCCGGCATCTTAGCGATTGGCCCCATCGGCCATTATCCCAAAATGGCCAGCCTGGGTAAATATTTGAGACAGATGTTTTCCAGTTTGTTTATCTTCTTCCTGTCACTTTCACTGATACTCTCTGCTCCTCTTGGCGGCTGACCTTTCACAAATGTTGGTTTTGTTTTAGAAATGTCCTATTGTAAATAAGAGGGCAGAGTTCACAGAGCAGAGGCCAACGTAGCTCGAAGGCTCTGTGGGGGCCAAGGAGCCCTGTTTCATCTGCCAGTGGTGAGCGTTAACCTGCCCGCTGCCCCAGGGAGAGCAGGGGGTCAGCCCCCACTTCTCCATACTTCATCCTAGCTTAGTTTCTTGATATTCCCCAGGAGGACATAATTAACAGTATGGAACGACATGATGGTTGGCTAATCTGTTTGCTGTGGGGTATTTTTGGAAATAAAGGTCAGTAAATACCTGGGTAACTTTTACACAGAGATGCTGGAAAACAAATCAATATTCAACGGCACTGGTGTTGATAAATGGAAAGCATTCTATTCAAGATTCATATTTTCCGTGTTGGTTAATTCTTTCAGCTCAGAATCCCTAGAGGACAAGGACTGATTTGGCATGTAATGGAGTCTGTTTGAATGGAAATCATTGTCAGATTTGCCCAACTCCATTCCTCTTAGACATGCAATTCTGGTTGGGTGAATCAAATGACTTCTTTGTTCCTTCGGAAGCAAATACACATAATATTCCCTCCCTACCTGCCTCAAAATTTTGTTGAAACTCAAGTAAAATCATGCATATTAAAGCACATCGTAAACAGCCAAACACCTGCAAAGGGTCCTTGGTGCGTGGGCTAATATAATTCACCAGTTTTAGATGATCAAACACATGGGGCATTCCAAAATTAGGAGAGCTCCAATAATGAATCTGGGGCCCAGTGCTGTGGGGAGCAGATCATAAGTTAGATAATGCTTACCAGATGAGAGATAGACAACTCTGTATTTGAGGTATGTTGGGTGAAATTGAAGTCACTGAGCAGACATGTCTTCTTTCTCCTATCTCAGAAAGGCAGCAGTCCTCAGAGGTCAGGAGTTCAAAGCCCACAGTGACAACCCAGGCATTGAAGGGGTTACCCGTGCCCAGGCATTACCCCTCAACCAACAGCACATTGAGGTGCTGACACTCCCAGGATAGGCATCCAAATTCAACTGTGTTTCTTTTTTTTTTTTTTCAACATTTTTTATTTATTTTTGGGACAGAGAGAGACAGAGCATGAACGGGGGAGGGGCAGAGAGAGAGGGAGACACAGAATCAGAAACAGGCTCCAGGCTCCGAGCCATCAGCCCAGAGCCTGACGCGGGGCTCGAACTCACAGACCGCGAGATCGTGACCTGGCTGAAGTCGGACGCTTAACCGACTGTGCCACCCAGGCGCCCTCAACTGTGTTTCTTGTCAGTGGCTCTGGATGACAGGAGTAGCCAGCAAGCTTCTCCCATGCCATCAAAGACTGAAGCAAGGAGAAGGAATTTTTCACCATGTTGTTAAAACATCCATCTCATCAGGAAAATACAAATCAAAACCATGAGACATAACCTCACCCCTGTCAGAATGGCTAAAGTTAATAACCCAGGCAGCAACCGAAGTTGGAGAGGATGTGGAGACAGAGGAACCCTTTTGCACTGCTGGTGGGAATGCAAACTGGTGCAGCCACTCTGGAAAACAGTATGGAGGTTCCTCAAAAACTTAAAAATAGAACTACCCTAAGACCCAGCCATTGCACTACTAGGAATTTATCCAAAGGATACAAAAATGCTGATTCAAACGGGCACATGCACCCCAATGTTTAAAGCAGCACCATCAACAATAGCCAAATTATGGAAAGAGCCCAAATGCCCATTGTCTGATGAAAGGATAAAGAAGATGTGGTAAGTATATACAATGGGATATTACTCAATGATGAAAACAAATGAAATCTCGCAATTTGCAGCAATGTGGATGGAACTAGAGGGTATTATGCAGAGCAAAATAAATCAGACAAAGACAGATATCACATGATTTCACTCATATGTGGAATTTGAGAACCACAACAGATATACATAGGGGAAAGGAAGGAAAAATAAGATTAAAACAGAGGAGGCAAACCGTAAGAGACTGAAATACAGAGCACAAACAGAGGGTTACTGGGGTAGAGGGTGGGTGAAGGGGTAAGTGAAACAGGCAATGGGCACTAAGGAGGGCACTTTTCTGGATGAGCCCTGGGTGTTGTATGTAAGAGATGAATCACTGGGCTCTACTCCTAAAGCAAGACTACACTGTATGCTAACTACCTTGAATTTAAATTTAAAAAATAATAACAGAAATAAGTAAATAAGTAAATAAATAAATAAGTAAATAAACAAACATTTTTTAATTAAAAAAAACCCACTCATCTCATGCTCTGAGTTGGATACAGGTCGGAATGCTTCCTTCAGTGTAGATAAGTAGGTCTGACTGTTGCTTCTTCAAAGGGGTTCTCTGGCTCCGAAAGCTTTGTAAAAACTCCCTCCTGGAACCTCTCTGCGCCTCCTGACTACTTTTCTTAATCACTCCTCTTGCTTTGCTGGCCCAGTTGTTAGAAGATTCGAGATCCTTGCTTTTGAATGTGTGTGAGTGCAGTACTGTGGGAAAACCTGGCATTTCCTGGGTGAAGTTTACCCATCCATGCATGCATTAGGCTTACGTTTGTAGACCTTTCTTACCAGGGCTGGCAATGAAAAAATACATGAGAAAACTTTGGCTCCCCCCCCCCCCCACCCCCAGGTTGTGGCCTGAGGAAAGTGAAGCTCACTTCTCCCTCTTCTCTATCATCCCTATTACCACGTAGGACATTTTTATTCAAACGTCACCTGTTTAATTTTTTTTTACATTTATTTACTTTTGAGAGACAGAGAGAGACACAGCATGAGCAGGGGAGGGGCAGAGAGAGAGAGGGAGACACAGAATCCGAAGCAGGCTCCAGGTTCCGAGCTGTCAGCACAGAGCCCGTCGCGGGGCTCGAACCCACGAACTGGGAGATCATGACCTGAGCCGAAGTCGGACGGTTAATCGACTGAGCCACCCAGGTGCCCCTAGACGTAACCTGTATAATATGAGTTCTTTAGGACATAGTCCATTTCTAATCCACCTCTAAATTTTCTCTATCAGCTTTGACTCCCTTCAACACCTAGAACATGGCTGGTATTTAATAATTATTTATGGGAAGGAAGACTTGAAAAAAAAAAAAACAAATTAATAGCTAAAATGGGTTGATGTCATTTTAACTACAAGAGTGAGGTCAGGTGTATTGGTTGGAGGGCATTGAGAAGAACTAAATGATGGAATAATTAATCGTACCTGACCTTAGGCCCTTTGCACTCACCAGACATTGGCTTCCTCCTGCTTAGTCATTAGCCATACTCAAGTTGAACTACTCTCCAATGAGCACCTACAGTGAACCAGGAGCTATGTAGATGATCTTCTACAGAATGGTGCACTTAATCTCAAAACACAACCCCTTCAAGTTAAGTATCATTATTCCCACACTAGCATGGCTCAAAGGTATTAGGTAATTTGTCTACGGTTCCACACTCTGGTTATGTATCAGACCTAGCGTTCCGAGTCAGGTTGACATGAACCCCAACACAATCTGAATGGGATTTTATTAGTCTTAGGAATCAGAAATGGATCTTGAAATAAGAATAATAAATGGGAAAGACTCCCCCCCAGTTAAAATGACTATAATTTTTTAATCCATTTGGATGATTGAAACAAAGCCTTTAAAAGCATCCTTTAAAAGATCACACCAGCCAGACTCACCTCCCCTTTGTAAGGAAGAAAGAGCATAAGGCTGACTCATCCTCTTTCAAGGGGAGCCTCTGTGAGTTTAGTTCATAACTAGTTCATCCTAGCATGGCCTCTCCCTGTGGCCTCAATGCAAATGACTGCCTGAACCCAGGGTGACCTTATAGATTTTTTAATTCAGTGGTTATTTAAAGTGAACAACTTCTTTAGCAGACGAGATAAAGTTCACAGGATAAAGGGTGCAGGCATGCAAATGTAAAATATTTCTATGTGGTACCCCAAAGTCTGGCGTTATATATTCCCAAATTCTCCAAACTCCTGTGCACATCCTCACGCTTTTCTGTAATCCAAGATGGGATTATGGAGATCTCATTTCCCTAATTGTATTCTCATTGCTGATAAAGCCTGAGTTAAATGTGGAATGGTTTGAAATGAAGAGTCTCCCTTTCGCCACGTGTTGGTTTATCTGGATGACTGGCACCAGAATAGCCCTGGGGGAGTTCTGCATATTTTTTTACCAGAGACAATGGATGCTTTAGGAGAAGAGGATAATCAATAGAATTTCGACTGACATTATATGATTCAAGGAAAGGTCAGTCAGGAACTCGGGGTCATAAGGTGTTACCCAGCTCCGGGGGGGTCGCTGGCATTGTATCCTGTGTAAATAGCACCTCCTGAACTTGGTAAGCAGGGTGGCCCTCTAGACCACTTGCCTTCCCTATTCCATATACAGTTACCCCTGTTTACGACATGAGATGATGGGGTAGGCAGGGGAAGGAGAAGCCACCGTATGTTGTCTTGGTTCCTACTCATGACAACATCCCCGTAACTCCATAACCTATGAGTGCCCACAGGAAAGCGGATGCGGAAGTGAGAAGTACACCCACCTCTCTGTGTCTGTGTTCTATTGCTCGGTCTACAATCCCTCCCTAGAGGGGAGGATCATTACCCCCTGTCTGCACAGCCAGTGTCTCCTCTGTTTGAAAGCCACAGCAATACAATTCCTCTCTACCATTCTCAACTCTGTTTCTGTCAATAGGCACCGAAGACATAAAAAGGGAAGATAGGCTTGGCTCCTGAATGAGAGCTATTTGATTTTCAATATCAAGACGGTAGCAAATACCTTCAGACGTTGCATCCCGCTGAGGCTTTTCAGAGGCACGTTTTGTCCGCAGAAGGTTCTTTTCTCCTCACACTAGACCCAGAAAGGCCATCCTTTCTTCATTTGACCTTGTGTATATGTCCCTGGGCATGCCAGACTATGCCCTGGTAATTTGGTGGGAATCAGAGGCGCATGGTAATTGTTCCATGAGATATCATCGGCCATGCCATAGTGAACAAAAGCCCAGCTGCGTAAAGCTTTCCTGTGTTTGGGCTGCGGCCCTTCCCTCTCCATACAACCTCAGAGTGGCAACATGTTAAGGCAGAGCCATTAGACAGGCATGAAATCACCACACGGAGACATTATGCTCTTTGCAAGCTTTGGGGCACACATACAGAATTGAAGATCATCCCCTAAAAAGCACTTGGTGTCAAGAATGACACCTTTCTTTGAGGTTTGGAAAGATTAAGGAAGGGACAGGATCACAGATTCAAGACTTGATGTCTCCCACCCATAGCCTCCTCCCAAATCAGTATTAAAGAAAGAAAATGGAACACGTTATCTCTTGACAATCTTCAGTGTAGTAAATGGCACTTTATATCTATGCCTAATGAGCTACTTCTGTGCTTTACAGACCATTTTGCACATGGTTTGTACCTCACATTAAATTTGACGATGTATTTGAAAGTATTTTATTTTATATACAGAAAATCGTTATGCAGATTTTAGCTATTATGAAAATAGTGATAAGTAAATAACTTGAGTTCGTGAGGTTGTCGTTGGCCCGATTTAAAAGCCTCTCTCGTCCTCCCCCCCCCAACCTTACCATTGGATGCAAAAAAAAAAAAAAAAAGACAAAAAACAAAAAACAAACAACTTGGGACAACTGCTAGCTTTTCCATGTGGGTAAAGAGTAGATGGTGAGTTCTTACTGAGATGGGATGGATTAGGTAGAAGAAACTTGAGAGAAGAGCCACGTTGAGTATAGGGAGGATTACAAGATCCATCTGGTCCTATTGTGGCAGAGACTCTATCAGAATCCTGGTAGTGAAACCACATAGGCGGTTGAACACCTTGGTTTGGAGCTCAGGGCAGTAGTGAGGACTAGCGGTGTGGATTCAGGAGTAAATATCACCAAGTGCTGTAGGGGAGGAAAAAAAATATTTTTTCCTTTCACCCTTCTAGGTTCTTGGCTGGGTCTCCATAACCAAAGACTGATTAACAAGGAAAAAAAAATAGAAATTGATTTCATGTAAGTTTTATGTGACACAAGAGCTTTCATAAAGGAAAGATCAGGAGGAAAGGTTAAACCTAAGTGATTTTGTGCTCAGTTTGATGAACAGTGGAAAACTGTGACAGGACAAAGGTATGAACTAAGTGCACACAACTGGGGGAGACAGAAAGGCCTGGTCCTTCCCATTCTTCTCAAGCTCCTCCTTTCTTGGAGATAAGGATGCTCCTTGTCCTCTGGGTACAGGAAAGCCACCTCTCACCTGAGGGTCTTATGACCTGCTTCAGGAAGTCCTTCCATAACCTGCCATTTCTCAAAGTCTTCCGGCTTAAAAACATTCAATATGCTAAGGCGCCATATTTGGGGAGAGCATGTCCTAAACCCCATCAGTACTTAAAGTCATGGGACTATCTATGATGACACAAGGAGAAAGTAAATATAGAGGAGAGAACAAAATCAAAGATTGAGCTTTGGTGCAGCAAAGGAGACGCTGTGAGGCAAAGAAGTCAATGCCCAATGAGACAGAAGGGAAAAAAAAAAACCAGAAAGAAAAGAGAAGCAAACACTGCAAACGATGCTCTAAAGTGAAGACAGAGAAATCCACAGAATTTGGCAGCTTGGAGTTCATTTGGGTCTCTGAAGATCACTTCACTGTAGAAGTGGGGACAGGGTCTGCCCTCTCTTGCAGATGGAGGTGTGCATGAAGAGCAGAGCCAGTGAGCGTAGAGCGATCTTAGAGAATTTGGGCCGTAAGTGTGTGCCTGGGAATGAGGTGCTCTCTAGAGAGGTATCTGAGGCCAGGGAGGCTTAGGTTTTACATTTTCTTAGCGATAGAAACTTCATTCTTTGCTACTGATCTATTCCATTAATTCTCATACCAATTTGCCAAACACTGCCAGTTTTTAAAAAATAATAATAATATTTACCTTGGCACGTTCTCCTTAATTATCCTTTTTTTTTTTTCCCAGTGTGTTGGGTTATTCTAGCTCTTCATTCATCCAATGAACTTCTAATCACAGAAAGAAGTGCCAAAACAATACCCCTGGGATTTTGATGACTTTGCTAAAACTGTAAATAAATCAGCATGCAACTGCAGTAGCCACGTCTCTCATTTGAAAATGGATCCTCATTTACTCAGGGCTTTGTGTGCACCTCAATTAATTCTCTCTCCTGAATTAGATGTTTCTGTTACATTTCTAAATGTTTCCTGCTTACAGGTAGGATATGAGAGTTTCACATTATTTCTCCAGTGTTCAGTTACCTAAATGAACTTCCTTATTAATGTCAGTATCTTTTTTTTTCTAAATAATTATTTCAGGGTTTGTAGGTTAAAAAATATTATCTACAAAAATGAAAACTGTACTTCTGATTTCTAAGTGCTCTCATTTGGTTGTTCCATTGTTACCGCATCCCGTGTAATATTCAGAATGCCCTTAACATCCATGTATTGTTTGTGATTCTTCTGTGGACGTGTGGGATGAGTTCTTGATACGAATATGCATATTAGTCACTTAAAATGGACCGCTCAGGTCATGATCTCATGGTCCACAAGTTCAAGCTCCGCGTCACGCTCAGTTTTAGAAAACGATTGTATTTGAAGTCTATTGTATTCCTTGTGCATTCCTGTAATAAGTCCCACCTTGTATTCTTTTAAATATTATTTGATTCCATTTGTTTATATTATAGCTTTTTTTCATAATGTGTACTTATTACTGCTTTTTATGGTATTAGCACACTCAGATTATTTATTCATGTGGAATTACTGCTAGCATTTTATATCTTCTGAAAAAGAAAATCATTTGTGGTACTGAGCTCTTCAATTTGTTTAGCACAGATTTATACAGAATGACCTTATCATTTCCAGCTTCTCCACATTGGCTGTTAGACCATTTCTCAATTCTAATTTTATTTGTACTCTTTGTTTTATTATCTTGTGGCGAATTCTAGAGGTATGTTTGAAGATGTTGTCTTCATAAAAATAGTCTCTTAGATTGACTCATCCATTTATTTATAGATTCTACTCTTTACTAATATTGCATCTTTGTAATTACAATTTTATCTAGCTGCTTGTGTTAAATGATTAACTCATTTTCCATTTTGTCTTGTTTAATAATGCTATGAATTTGCTTTCTACTACAGTTTTGGAAGCATCCAATAACTTTCTTTTTTTTTTTTTTTTTTTTTTTTTGCTTTTATGATAACAGTATTTATAATTTTGTTCTTGACCTGACAGATATTTAGAATAGCAAGCAAGTTTTCTTGATAGATTGATTTAATTTTTTTCTCCCATGTAACTTTTTTGAATTTGGGGGGCAGAGTTCTTTTTCTAAGGTTTAGAATATAATTATTTTTTTTCTTTTTAATTTCTCAATGGATGCCTGAAAAAGAAGTATTTTTTGTATTAGCAGGGTAATAACATATGTACTTGAGTAGCTTTTCCAGGATTATACCTAATGGTACAGTAAGTCTAACAGGGCTAAATGATTAGCAACAGAGTGGTTTGTTTGGCTGGGCACTTAGCCTACCAAGATGGCTTTATTTCTTTTTCTTCCTCTCAAATTGTATTTCTCTTTAGTTTCAGAATCAAACACCGGCAAATAGTGATTAGTGGGATATTTTGTTGTAACTTTCTTACACAGCTCTATTTTGTGGCAAGCCATATTCACACACGGAAGTCACTTCATGTCGAGAAGTCCTTTACCTGAGAGACCTCAACTACCCTCATTAGCACCACTCCCACCTAGTGGCCATTCTCATAACTACAAGCAGAAGGTCTCCATGAAAACCAACATTTATAGGTTTCAGGTATTTCAAACGTAACCTGCTTCCTAAATGGAAAGAATCACAATCACATATCAGGAAAATATTTCACTACTATAGAAAGATGGTAGTTATTTAACCCTGTCACGTTACATTAGACTGAAGTACATTCTAACATTTAAATTCCAGGAGAGTTTGTTTTATTTGTTTCTCCCTGCAGGGTTGAGGGAGATGATCATCTAGTTGAGATGAGCTGTGCCGTATATTTTACCTAGACAATAAAACATCCAGGAGAAATGCAAATATGTGTATTAAAATTCTTAAAAATAACCCCTTTTTGTTTTTGTTTTTAGATTATTCATCTAATTTTCAGTAAACTTCTCTGTCCCATTTTGCCTGATCACCAGGTTATGTTTGATAACATGACACATTCGGCGATGCATATGACAGCTGAATCATGTCCATTACGTGGAACTCATGTGGAAAATCATGAAGGGGAATAGCAGCCTTTATAACGCTGCAGCAGCTATGGAAAAATCATAATAAATCCCATTTGCAAAACTGATAGTGATAACATGATGACATCAGTCTGAGGAAAATTTGAAAGAAATTATTTTCATATTTCAAAAGTGCTTTGGATACAATTAGAACGGATGTCTAATAGAAGTAGCCCAAGCATTTATTCCTAGTTTATATAATCAGCTCAACAACGTGCAAACCCAGTCTTATCCCCTCCCTCGGCCTGGTAACCCCTCCCTACCAATAACTACTAAGCTTTCAACTAAAAACATCATTCCTATGCCATATCCTCCAATGTCTCAACCTCTCCTATGATTCCAAGATAACCAGGCTTACACTGCAAGGCCCTCAAATGTTAAAAAAAAAAAAAGGTGGTCTGTTTTTGTTTTATCAAGTTAAAGCTTTCCTTATTCACCAGAAGAGCGTATTCTCATCTGACCTGTGGCCTCCCCCAATTCCGTCTTTAATATATAAATAAAGATGAGAATTCAAGGTACCACCTGGGGCAGAGTTAAGGTCGTAAAATGGAAAGATGGAAACACAAACCATGTTTTTAATTGTTTTGAATGTTGTGAAAAAAAAGAGGTAGCGGGCCTTTAAATGTTCTTTGTTGTTGTCATTTGCTTTTGTTTAGTTTAGTTATTTTCTCTCTCTCTCTCTCTTTTTTTTTTTTTTCCTCTAGTGGGGAATATTGAGTTTGGAGCTAAGCAAAGAGAAAAATGAGACCAGACACATGGCTGGAGAATCAAGTTTTCAGCAGGAAGCAGCAGGGTGTAAGAGAAATGGGTGTGAAAGCACAGAAATGGCTCATCAAGGAGAGAGGTGGACCCAGCAGCTCCATGGTGGAGGTTACCCTCACCCACCAACCCTCAACACCAAATTCTAAGTTATTTCCTTAAAAAAAAATGTTTTAATGTTCATCTATTTTTGAGACGGAGAGACAGACACAGCGTGAGCAGGGGAGGGGCAGAGAGAGGGAGACACAGAATCCGAAGCAGTCTCCAGGCTCTGAGCAAGTGATCAGCACAGAGCTCGATGCAGGGCTTGAACCCACAAACTGTGAGATCATGACCTGAGCTGAAGTTGGACGCTCAACCGACTGAAGCACCCAGGCACCCCTTTAAAAAAATTTTTTTTTAATGTTTATTCATCTTTGAGAGAAAGAGAGGGAGACAGAGCATGAGTGGAGAAGGGGTAGAGAGAGGGAGACAGAGAATCCAAAGCAGGTTCCAGGCTCCAACGAGCTGTCAGCACGGAGCCCGAAGCGGGGCTGGAACTCACAAACCGCGAGATCATGACCTGAGCCGAAGTGGGCCGCTTAACTGACCGAGCCACCCAGGCGCCCAGAATTCGAACTCATTTTCGAAACTACCCAGGTCCCTGCTGGGTAGGGACCTGGGTAATTGTTCTAAATAAAGCTATTCGCTTAGCCATATAACTATAGAAAATGAGAGCCATCATAGTAACTGCTTTATGGAAGCATTTCATGGCATAAAACGGTGATAAAAACTTTGATGGATACAGTATATGCACATATTCAAATTAATAAAGCATTAACTAAACCTAAGAAGCTGTTGTTGGCATATTTTAGCTCACAGCCTTCCTGGGGAGGGGCGCCTGGGTGGCTCAGTCGGTTGAGCCGCTGACTCTTGATTTCAGCTCAGGTCATGATTTCCTGTGTGCTGACGGCACAGAGCCTACTTGGGATTCTCTTTCTTCCATCTCTCTGCCCTCCTCCACTCACGCTCTCCCTCTCTCTTTCTCTCGCTCTCTCGCAAAAAAATAAATAAACAGAAAGAAAGACAGAAACCCGGGGAGGAGGTTGCTTCCAGGCTGCAGGCCCAGCAATTAGAAGGTAGGCCCTGTTCCCAGACAGCAGCCACAAAGGCGACCTCACTGGGATGTGCCAGGGCCTCTGATTCATGGACCAAGGGCGGCCTCACTGCCCCAGGTTCATGCAGTGGGGTGCATTCTGTGCACCCACACTGAAATGCGTGAAAGCCCGCTGAGGAATGAACGCAGAACTCCCGGCAGGTTGTGGCTTTTTGCTTGGGAAGGCAGAGAAGGTACCACCTTCCAGAACTGAGCCAGACCCAGACCCCACCTAAATGCTCCTCGAGAAACGGTTCCAAAGTGCTCTTCATCCTCATCCTCGCCCTCCTCCCCCTCCTCCTCCTCCTCCTCCCTGGCTCTCTCCAAGTTGTCACATTTCAAAAGTCCGCCAGTTGTAAAGAAAACAGCGAGTGAAAGAAATCCGTGAAGACGCACACGGCAACAATTTCTCAAGGAAGCTTTCTCCCTTCCATTTCCCAGGTGATGCCTTTCAAATAATCGAGTACACGCGCTGGGTGACCCAGTTGGGGACCAGGACAACACATCAGGCACAGTCTCCCCTTCAAATATGAAAGGTTCAAGGGGAAAAGGAGCTAAAGACGTGAGGCGGAAGCACCCACCGAAAGGAGGAGGAGGAGGCCGGCAGTCCCTCCGCCTCGCCTCCACGCTCCTGCCCCCTTAAGCCCCCGCGCTGTTCCGAAGAGCCCTATCCGTGTCCGCGTGCCGCCGCCCTCCCCTTGTCCCATGAACGAAAACAAATTGTTTTCGGCTACAATACCACGGGGCTCCGCTTTGACCTGCACGGTACAGTGACACTGTGCGCCTTGAATTTTTACATACAGCTGCATAAAGCAATTTTCATGTAAATTTCTAGGTAAATCAGCCTGCAGTTGGTCTATTACATGGACACGTACCCAGAAACCATTAAGTTTGACAGAAGATTAGAAGTTGCCCTTGTTTCGCTGGATGCCTTCCCCTGCGCCTTGGACAGGGTCTGAATCAGAAACACCCGGAGTGGGACGCGTACCCCCAGCGCCACACGGGCACAGGGGCTCATCTCTGCCTGCGCATCCCCGAGGCTGGAATGCGAGGAAATCAGAAAGGGCCTTTCTGGGAAAGGAAGAAAAGTTGATATGAAAATCAACCTTCAAATGAGCAGGAGGAGTCAGGTAATTCTCTCGCGCTGCCAGGGAGCGACTGGGCCACCCCGGTACCCTGGCTCCGTTCCGAAGATGCACCGAGTTGCAAAGCAAACAGGCCCTGTGGCCTCCAGACGCCCCACCACTCCCAACGGGGCGGCCAGGCCGGCTCAATTAGCTCACAGCAGGTGGAGTTTGCAGGGTCAGAGGAGCAAATCAGTTCTTCAGAGACACCTTCGCCTGGTAGCCGAGAGAGAGCGGGGGCCCTCCCTCCCTGCCGAGCCAGCAACAGGAGTTAGGCAGCCAACCTAAGCCATCTGGCAGCAGCCTATCTGGGCCCTCCATCTAACTGCGTCCCTGCCCGAAGGAGGCACATTTCTTGAACACGTTCTTTTAACGCACCAGCATCCACAGAGCACAAAAGGGAAAGATGTCACCAAAACCTGGCCTAGGATGTTTGTTTATGCAATCTTTAAATAATTCATCTTTATCCCTATTGAGCCCATCACAGCATGTCACAAATAAATGTGTCGCCTTGGCCTATTGTTTGCAGCTCAGGACTGTGAAGCAAGAAGAAAATATTACAGAGACGGAGGGAGATACACGCAGGAGTGTGACCTTTAACTGCACTACCTATAACCAATCTCATCAAATTAAAGCACTGTATATTTTCCTTAATAATCTCTGATTAGGCTGGGGCTATGAGTGGACACGAACACCCGCCATTGCTATGCAGAGGGATGTCTGCTTAGCACCAGCAAAGCGTTTGGGAATAAGTGAGCAAAATGCTTTAATTTGATAGGGTTAGAATCCTGCAGGCTCTGGGGTGAAAGGTCCCCCACAGCTCCGCTCACACTGAATATGCAGAAATAAAAAAGTAAATTGCTTACATCTGCTGTAGGCAGCCGGGAAAATGATCTGATTGGACGGTCCGAGGAATCTCCATCTCTTCTGGGTTAGAGAGAGGGTTTCAGAGCATCGAAAGCTTGTAATTGGAGTAATTCTGAATTAATGGACTCACGCACACACACACACACACACACACACGCACACACGCGCAACATTTTGAGGCAGCTGTTTGCAGAAGCCTGCCTGTTTAGGAATGCTTACAGATTGCAAAGAAGCAACTTTAAAAATCATCTTTTATCCACCCCCCCGCTCCCAGCCCCAAATGAATCCTAACGGCGGGTTTGAATTTGACAACAGGTAACAAGCATCACATTCTTATCTGGCCCGTCCTTCTGCCACGGAGCCCAGGAGCTATCAGACCTGCATATCTACTCGCCCACTTTGTACATCTTCCTGAAATATGTGTGCACTTCGATTCTCCTTCGTGCATAAAAAGATGACTGGGAAGGGGGCTTCACCAGGATTCCTAGAAGTTGACACAGAAGCTCGGGTTTTCCCTGGTCGTGTGATGTGGGATTTAATCTGTGTATTTGATCAATAAGAATCAAAGGCAGGACTCAAGGTCTTTGGGGCACAAGTGGGTTCAGTTTCATGCAGGATGTCAGGAGGCGGCCTGCCCTGTCACCCTGAAGGGTTCACAGGACCCTGTTCGGGAACCTGCCTCACCGATCGCGTCAGGCCTGGCTCGATCTGCTGCTTTGTCTAGTGTCGTGTGCCAATAGGCCGAGGTTGCGTTTGAACTTGGTTTTCATTTCATTTCATTTCATCTCATTAGCTTACACCAGCTTGCAAATCTAAATACTATTGCCTGGTGCCATAGTTAGCAGGCTCCCACCGTGCACTGCCTCTCGTGGTTGACAGTAAGACCCCCAAGGAGGGCGAATTACTGACACTGAATGGAATGAGGGAATGCATCCTGGGAGGCCAACTTTCGAGAGCTGTTTCTCAGCCAGGCATTGATCTGGGAAGGCAGCCTTGGCCAGACACCCACGGAGGCTGAGATGGAGGTTCCCGAATGCTCTCGGATGCTCTCGCCTTATAGGGACAGCTCTAAGCTCCTCTGATGTTTCAGTAGTAAATGTGGCTGATGGCCAAGTGCAAAATTTGTTTCCATGTTCTCATTACTACCCAAAGCTCTTTGAAATCCTCTGAATAAGCCTATTGTTTTCCTGCAAGCATCAGGTTGATAGGTTTCATAATGCCATAACAGGCTGAAAAATATTCTCGATATCATATCTTACATATATGCGTGCATATGTGCATAATATGCACATACACGCACACACATACACACACACGTAATTATTTTTTAATGTGGGGAAATCAATGGGTTTGATACGAAGCCACAGAGAAAGAAATCTGGGTTCGTTTCTCCCAACGAATTCCATGATACGCGGAGACAATGAAGTCCCTTTAATTTCTCGATTTAGGCAGCATGGCTCAGGATTGGTGACGAAGATACTGTGACCTGGTTTCTCTTAGAATTCTCTAGAAGCGAGAGTCCTTTCCTCTGTAAGGTTCTGCCTCTACCAAATGGCTCTGCTTTGGTCTCTATCATCCTGAAATCTCCTTTGTCTGCCGGGCGCTGCCACAGTCTATTGGAAGGTATTTGTCAACAATTATATGTCTATTAAGCAGTAGTCAATCAGCGTGGGCCCAAACAGCCAGGCCTCCAGGGTCCAGCTATTGATAGGAAACTGTCAATAAACCATCCAGTTCTTTTCTCAACCAAACACGCAGTCGCCCTGCCCAGATCAGTGTCTGTGAAACCTCCCAGGACTAGGATACTTGTAGCTCCTTCCTCCACTTTCTAAACTAGTATTTCATTTGAATGAATCAAAGCCCTTAAAAAAAATGAATAAAGGATACTTATTAAAACACTATTTAAACAGGGTGGTGGGGGGGGAGGTTGATTTTGAATATAATTAAGAATATTACGGGAGGACTGTGCATGTAGGTGGCTGCAATTACTCTTGAAAATTGTAAAACCGGAAGAAAATTAATAAGGGATCCTTTAAATTAGCTTGACGGTAATTAATATCTACAAACACTCTCCATTCCACCAACACAAAGTTTAGAGTTATTTACCTGATTTAGGACAAAGGTCGTGGTACTAGCCAATATATTTTTATGCATATTCAATTTATAAATCCTACTGCAGATTTTGTAATTATGATCATAAAGGGCTTGTCTTTTCTTGAAAGAAGAAAGACAGGAGTTCCACGTGAATGTTTTAAACTAAAGAACCCACCCCCCCCCCCAGCAAAAACCACAATGTGGGGATGGGGGAGGGGAGAAGAAAAGACAGAAAGAAAAGAAACCCTAAGTAGGGCTGTATCCTTAGGCAACCTTCCTGCATCACAGAATACACTAGTTGTCCTACAACAAAAGACTGCATGAAACCCTCTCCACAAAGACCTCAGACACCCCACAATATTTAAAGCAGATGTAATATTGAGTCTCCACACTATGTAAGATAGACTTTTAAGATCTCTTACAGCCAAGGTTTGTGAAACTTACAAAAGCAAACATTTTCCCCTTTTATTCAAGTGTTTCCTTGTGATTCTCCCACTCCTCCATCAGATGGGAAAATTAACGTCAGGCAGGCCTGATGGCTCAGGGTTCAGGTAATAGGCAAATGAATTCAGAGATAATACATGATTAGACTTGCCCCTCTAAATCGAGGCTTCCTTCATTCTATCCATCTATTTTCAAGGAAATCAAATAATTCAGACGTTGGGATAGAGCAAAGGAAGGTCAAAAAGGAATCCAAATGTCCCGAAAAAGTTTTTGGGGTTGGTGGAAAAATACAGAATACAAATTGAAAGTGCTGAAGTGAACCAAGATATCTCAGGTCTCAGGTAGAAGGAGTTTCTGTCTTCGATTTCCATTCTATTTCTTCTTCTCAGAGTCAAAACAGAGTAGATTCGGGGAACGCTGATCAAATTACCTATCTCCAGTCTTAACAAGTGTTCCCCATAACCCAAGAACCCTGGGATCCTTTTTGCATTTTATGACCACAAACTAATGGCTTTTAATGCCTGTTTAGTTTTGCAGGTGCTGCTGAGGCTCAAATCCACTCATAGATATTCAAATTTCATCTGCCATATAGATTTAAAGGAGCCCTGTGGTTCATTTTAGATGCTCGCTCGGGAAAATTATAGATGGCCTGAAAATGTTCCAAGAGCCGTAAATAGTGAAATGGACCAGGTCAGGAGCCCTCGTCCTAAGAGGTCCCTGAGTCCGTACTTGTACAGCAGACAGGGATCGTTGCAAGGGGCAGCTGATCTCCTCTTTTGAAAGCTCCATTATGTGTATTTACAAAATAAACAATGCATGCAAGTTCATGATTGTCATCATTAATAATATGCATTATAGCAAGCCGTTAAATAAATATACGTGCCACAGATGTGTCTGCCCGACCATCACGCCTTTTTCCTACATCAGATCTGAGGCATTGTCTTTGTTGTGTTAAAAAAAAATCACTTTTCATGAGGCAGCAGCAACAACAAAAAGAAATCATTGTTTAAAATAACTCACCAATGTTCAGATGCTCCGATTTTAAATCAGATAAGTCAGCAAGTGCACAGTTGGGGCAAGAACTTGGTCTCATTAGACTCAGGTTTGTAAGGCACAACCGCTAACCGGGATACAAAATGTTCTCAACGCTTCAATAATTAACTATCTCTCATAGGAAAAGACAAACAAATAAACAAATAACATGATCTCTTATGAGTTCAAACCGAACAAGTTGTTTGGTGGGAGATGTTTCTATGCTGATAATCTTCTAAAACATTTATTGTGTGAGCACGGGAACAGTTGCTCACTGACAAATTCTTTCAAATCAAAATATGTTTAAAGAACTAGGACTTAACCTTGAAGAATTTCAAGTGGATAACCTCGAGATCTGTGTTACACAAGGTTCTTTGGTTGACACAAGTCTTCAAGATTTTTAAATTACATGTTTCTTTAAAGTGTGTATTACTACAGCCTCTCATTAACTAATACTCAAATCAAGAAACGGAAAGCAAAAAAAAAAAAACAAAAAACATTACCTTAAAGCAATAGCCTGGACTAGTGGGTGAAGAATTATATGTTAAAAAAATAATAATAATACTTGGAAGAAAGAGTTTAAATTTTACTTAAACATTTTAATGCCTGTAGAAACACCGAAGCAGGAAAAAAATATGCAACATATTACCCAAACACATACGGGAGGAATGTATATTTCACAGGAAAAGAATAGGAGGAATGTATATTTCACAGGAAAAGAATATTAGCATTATTTGCTAAAATAAAGGAGAACGTTGTGCCTCCTCTGAGTTTCTCCTTCAAAAGGGCAACCTAAAGGCTTTATAGGGAGAATGCATAGGTGACCATTATTTATGATTATTTTATCGGCCAAAACGGAAAGCTCTGACAGTGCTATGTCTAAACGCATGTCACTTTCTTTTTACATACAGACTTTGGTTGAGAGAATTTTAACACAACTTTTTAGACATTTATTGCGTAAGTCTTTGCCAAGTTTCTAACAGCAGGAGAGCAAACGTGGATAGCAAGGCTGAGTCAGAAAGACGAGGGGCCTGGCAAAGGTCACATGGCCTTTCCGTGATGGGGCGCTCATCTCCGGACTGCCATTTACCTCCCAGAGAAATACAGTTTTGCTCGTGTTTCCCATCAACGAACATCAAAACAAGAAAGAGACAGGAGAGAGAATGAATTAGAAAGAGCAGGAGCGAGTGGTTCGGGTGGGAATCCTGTGCGGAAATTAATTTCTTGCTTGGTTTTTGTCTAGAAGAGTAATCTGACAAAATGTCTGGCTAAGTCTCTATCAGGGGGCTCCCTCTACTTCGGAATGAACTCTCGTAGTCCTGGAGAGTCCCAAAATGTGAGCAAATTAAAACAATTTGTCTCTCTGGAAGCCCGGGTACATCTCACTGCTTTGAATTGAGGAGGGATAAGGGAGCCCACATGTGCTTTTGTGAGTAACTGCTCTCGACTTGCAACTTTTTTTTTTTACGTGGAACCAGCCTAGAATACGTAAAACTAACACATAGTGTAAATTCACGTCTCAGAGGTAGATGGTTATAAGGTGTTGTAAGGTGTTGCTATGTTAGATACATATGAACCTGACAGGTATGAATGTCATGCTATGCTTTTTGAAAAAGAAGGAAAAAAAAGAAAGAAAGAAAGAAAGAAAGAAAGAAAGAAAGAAAGAAAGAAAGAAAAGAAAAAGAAAGAAAGAAAGAAAGAAAGAAAGAAAGAAAGAAAGAAAGAAAAGAAAGAAAGAATACAAACTGAGGAGAAGGTTAAAATGACATATTTTTCCTGTTTCCAAATTAAAGAACAATATGCTTTATTTCCCACGTTTTGGACATGTATCTATTTCTAAAGAGCATTTCTCTAGCCTTGCATCTCGAAAAATACAGGCTCTTCTCTCTTTTACAAAGCTCTTGGAGATATCCAGAGGGGGAACAATCTCTTATAGATGAAAATCTCCCAAGCTGAGCATTCCCTGACAAAAATGTATTTTTTTAAGTGCTAAGAAAACAGCTTCAATTCAATGCATTTATAAAGAAGGCATACGTTTATTTTTAAATGCAGAGATATCTAACTGCAAAAAACAATATGCTTGTTTAAGGAAGAAATTAAGACTCTTCAATAAATTGCTTTGTAGAAACATTTTCAATTTAGTAAGCTAAGGTGTTTTTTAAGTTTCACACAAATTTAGGATATCATTAAATTTTGGAATTATTTAAAAACAAACCAGACATTTCATTCTTTTCTTTACATGCACACACACACACACACACACACACGTGCACTTCCTACCACGAATTATTAGAAAGGCCAATAAAGAGACATTGTAGTATTAGTAGCATAAAATAAAATTATTTGCTAATTATTCTTGTCTATTTAATTAGAAAGCATTATTTCCTGTTTCTCAAAACAGCGATTTCTCTCTGAACAATGGATTAGGGCACACCTTCAAATAATAATTAGAAAAAAAAAAAAATCATCTACTTCCAGAATATTTAAGGGTGAAATTCCAGATGCTACTGGCAAAATCCATGGTATCCTACCGCCATCTACTGACCATTGTTCAAATGTAATGATTTAAAGGTACAGGTTTACATTTATAGAATTAAAGAATTTTAGAACCAAGGTTACTCCAGATGCTTGAAAAATACATTCTTCCTCGGAGCTGAAATCTATGTACCAGTGACTAACCCTTCCTGGGCGTGGCTTTGTCTTCTGTGGCTCTACTGAGAATGCCAATTCCCTCTCCAACCCTTCAGAATTCTGAGGGCAGGATTCTCTACTCCTCTCTATTCCTCACCATTCACCACCCAACATACACATGCACCCCCCACCCCACTCCGTCTCTCCTGCAAACTAAGCAGGCTTCTTTCTTTCTGTTAGTGCCACATCTGACATGGTTGCAATGCCTTCGGCAAGTCAGAGCACTATCCCCTGAACACAGTTCTCTTTACTTCCTCTTCTCTTTAAATGTTGAATCCGAAAGAAAGCACTTTGCAGAATACGATGATCTGCATGTTCTTTTACCTTTGTCAACATAACCAAAGGTCATGGTAGGTATTTTGGCAGTTGCAAACACCACATATGATGTGCACTCAAGAAATCTCCCAGATCTTTTCTATCTGTTCTGTTTGCTGCTGAGTTTTGCCTTCCTAATTGACTTATGAAGACTACTGTTTTGGTTTTTGGTTTGTTTGTTTTTTTTGAAACTAAGAAAATATTCTTATATTCAGTTATATGAGATATATTCTCCTGAGAGATGGCCCATTGTTCCAGCTTGCCAAATCATGTTTGTATCTTAATCCTTTTTTTTTTAATTTATTTTTATTTATTTTGAGAGAGAGAGAGAGAGAGAGAGAGAAAACATAAGCAGGGAAGGGGCAGAGAGAGAGGAAAAGGGAGAACCCCAAGGAAACTGTGAACTGTCAGCATGGATCCCGACACGAGACTCGATCCCACAAACTGTGAGATCATAACCCAACCCAAATCAAGAGTCGGATGCTTAACCGACTGAGCTACCTAGGCACCCCTGTTTGTATTCTAATTCTATCTTTTCCAACTTTGTAATGGTTATGTATTTGTTATCTAGCAATATTATTATCTAGTTAGCATATTTCCTACTATTCCTCTCCAAATGATTTTTCTCTATCCCTGTAGAGATCTTCCACTTTGATGAGATACCTTATGGAAAAGTGTCAAGGAAATATATGTGCTTAGCTAGCAGCCTGCCTAGCACAGCATAAAATGTCGACAAATGATAACTATTCTTGTGATTATCATTAATAAAAACAATTAGTACAGATGCATGATATAACTGCGATCTAGGACATAAATTACCATTATGCAAATATCTGTTATAATAGTAAAGTTCACTCTACCAACTGCAATTTCTAACTCTGAGGCCTCTGTTTTTCCTTTTCTGCTCACCGCAGGTCCTCACAAATGGTCGAACAATGTGACCGTTGTCTCCAGCGGGAGGCTCAGCTCCTGGAGGCTAATTCCTCATAGCCAGGAGCCTCTGCACGTCAAGACAGTTGGGAATTCACTTGCAGCACCCCACTGCCCATTTGCACGGCACCCAGGCTTCCAATTCTCTCCTAATACCTGTTCTTCCTATCGAGGAGAAAACGATGTTCTGAATCAAAGAAAAGATGAGAGCAAACGAGGAGCGGAACGGTGTCTAGTTTTTCCTTGGGCTCCGCATTAATTGCTGGGGCCACCTGCTCTGAGCCAGGGTCATCACCTCCCCTTGGTTCCTATTCTTGCTCTAAGAGTAACCAGAGCATGACACTCGGGTCCCTGAGCCGTGCCATTTCGGGTCACTCCGGGACTGGCATAGACTGACACAGTTCCAGAATTCATCCCCTGTTTTCTGCTGTTTGGAACGACCCAGAATTAATATATTTAGGCCAGGGTTATTCCATTTTAATAGAGCTCTGTATGTATTGGGGTCTAATAACCCACTTTTTAGCTCCTGAAAATTGGACTAAAATAGATAGCATTTACTTAACCCGCAGCATCTGTGAAAGGAGATGAGGAGGAGGTGAATGCCTCTCCCACCAGGAAAAAGAAAAATCAGACCGTTCATCAGAATTTCCATCTAAAAAAATATATATAGTTTTTTAAATATTGAACATGATTCCATTTTTTAAAAAAACAGTGTTAGATAAAAACCTGAGACACGACCCGAGGAGTGAAACAACATTCTTCTGATAAGTGTCACGGGAACTATATAAAACTTTTAACTTCTTGCTAAAAATTTCAGGTTCTAGAACACCAAAGTTTTTATGGCAAAGATACAAAATATGGGAAGAACATAAATTAGCTAAACAGGTACCAACCAAGGCTGATGCAAAGACTTTCCTTGAGCGTTTGGGGCTTGGGGTTTGCAGGGAGCAGCCAGAGGGCAGAGCTCTCTTAACCATCGCCCCCTGTCCCGACTTCTGGGAGGTGTTTAAACCGACCGAGTCTCTGCCTAAACTCTCACTTTAATCCATGGGGAAAGCGTGACTCTGACAAACACATGGGAGCCCACCAACGGCAGAAGCATGACTGGAGATGCAGACCAAGGAGTCTCTGGGCCCTGCTGTTTGCCCCACCTGTGCCAGTCTCCCGCCGGGAGCACGAGCACATTCAAACATAATCATTATTGGGGCGCCTGGGTGGCTCAGTCGGTGAAGCGTCCGACTTCGGCTCAGGTCATGATCTCACGGTTCGTGGGTTCGAGCCCCGCGTGGGGCTCTGTGCTGACAGCCCAGAGCCTGGAGCTTCAGATTCTGTGTCTCCCTCTCTCTCTCTCTGCCCCTTCCCTGCTCACACTCTGTCTCTCTCTCTCTCTCTCTGTCTCTCTCAAAATAAATAAACATTAAAATATATATAAAATAAATAAATAAATAAATAAATAAATAAAACATAATCATTATTTGTTGTTTTCTATCCGTGGCTCTGCCCCTTCTCCTGTCCTCCTTACTGATGCTTCTCAAGGTACAGCTTCACTCTCCGTCACTTGTCTCTGTCTCTCTGATTTTTCTTTAACTCAAGTTTTGCGTTGTAAACAAATGTTTCTGGGTGCCTGGGTGGCTCAGCCTTGAGTTTCTGACTTTGGCTCAGCTCCATGATCTCACAGTTGGAGTCCCCCATCTGGTGAGCTGGAGCCCCACCTCGGGGAGCCCCGCATCTCTCTCTCTCTCTCTCTCCCTCTGCCCCTTCATTCACTTGGACCCTCTCTCTTTCTCTCAATAAATAAATAAATAAATAAATAAATAAATATTTCATGCTATCAAATTATCAATTAAAATACATATAAAGACAGCAAGCAGGATAAAGGGCTTGTACTCTAAAAAATACCTGTGCATCCTGCCTTATCCTAGTTAGAGTCCCAAGATGTCTTCAATGCCTCTCATTTTTTGTCTTTTATTTTGGCGGGGGGGGGGGGGCGGGTAACTTCCATAACCTTGAAAAATGTGATGTATCCTGCCATTTCTTGGTTTATCTACTTAAGACATTATCTATTGAACTGTTCATTGCTTCAGTCTCCCCTCTTGGTTAAAACACGAGCTTGGTGAGAGCAAGGCCTTTGTCTAGTATGTTCTCTGGCTTATCTGTGGATACATTTGGAACGACTGGAAATTTCATTGCATCTCTTTTCCACTTTTTTTCCCCAAGAAGTAGCAGGATGAAAGCGTCGATGCTGACACTTCCTCATTGGAGCATCTCATAAAGAACTAATTTTTTTGCCTGAAATGTTTACTAAACTAACCCTTTCCACTTAATCGGCCATCAGGGTCACCTCACTGATTCTGGGAGGGGGCGGGGGAGAAAAAGTGAGAAAATGCCATTTGTCTACCATCACATCAATTGTAGCTGAGATTGCTAACTTTTCCTGGCTTTGAAGTTCATCTTTTTGTGACTTAATTTGAAGGGAAAGAAAAATAGATGACCATGACACCGTATTTAAAGTTTTAAAAACATTAACTTGAGTCAATAGGAACTCAAGCAGCCCTGAAAATAATTTTTAACAGCAGAGTTTGAAATTACAAACAAAATTTTTTTAATGTTCATGTATGTATTTGGAGAGAGAGGGAGAGCATGTGCACGCAGGGGGAGGGGCAGAGAGAGAGAGAGAGAGAGGAAGAGAGAATCTCAAGCGGAGAGAACCCAACACGGGGCTCGAATTCATGAACGGTGAGATCATGACCTGAGCCAAAACCAAGAGTCAGGTGCTTAACTGACTGAGCTACCCAGGCGCCCCAGCAGTGCTTGAAATTAACAGAAATTCTGATGAATTCTGAAATGTGCAGGTGATTCTGTTATATTTAGGGGCCACCAGCTTGCTCTCGGGCCTTCTTCTTGGTGGCAGACTTACTCTTGCACCTGCCAAAGACAAAGGAGTCAGGGGCCAGTGCACTGTTCACCCACCAGGTCTCCCCAGTCTTCTCCCTGCCAAGACGTGTTACACACCACACACAAAACACAGCTGCACTCACCCGTGCCCCCCCCCACACCCAGCTATACCCACGACCCCAAATCGATACACATACACCACACACGATGTCTATTTAAAAATCAGATTTATTTTGTTTGGTTTTAGCAAAAGCAACGAGAACTAACAAGCCAAAAAACAAGAACACACACACCCAGACACAGGCGCATGCACATCTATATACAGATTATGACTCAGCCGAAATTGTGGCTTTAATGAGGAAACCACTATTGGCAGGATATATTTGAAAAAAAAAAAAAAAGGAAGAATTGAATTGTAATGGGGTTATTTTCCTTCTGAACATGTCTAGCCCAGAGGCGGGCACATGACTGGCCTTCCATGTATGGTTTCCTTCCCCAGTTATCCTTCTAAAGAGCCAGTTTCTTTAGTGGGTGCATATACACATCACACTTCATATGTAGAATAAGGGACTATCTCCTGAGTGCCCACTATATTAAAATAAATAACAGATTTCAGAAAAACGATCTCAAGTTGAGAACTTTCCAAAATAAGATCTCCCTGACATGGATCTCGCTGTATATATCAGGTACCTTCAGGACCATGCACAAGAGAAAGGAAGGACCCAGGGTGGGTGAAGGAACCCCCAGCACATGGCATCATGGCAGATGGTGGGTCTAGGAGCGCAGGTGAGACCCATTAAATCTCAGATTCAAGTTCTCCCTTTGCACAGTGTCTGTGTGTCCTTGGGTAACCATAGTGAGGTGTATGCTTCACTATGGCATAAACAAAAGTTTGCATGTGAAACATTCAACACAAAGCCTGGCACATTGTAAGTGCACAAACAATATCAACCATTACCATTTTCAAAGTCAACACCTTGGTTTGGGATCCCATCACTGACTTGAGGTCCTTATTTGTTATGTCAGCCGGAAACTTAATGTACTTGAGTCCGGGGAATTGGCAAGAGGGGCAATATCAAATACCATAAGCTGTGTAGAGGTGTTATTTAGTCGGGTAGACATAGGCAAAGGTTAGATCAAGCTATTTGGAATCAAAGGTAGATATTTTAAAGCTGACGTTGTGTGGTGGCCATTGTTTTCACAACTAGTCTGAGACCATGAGTAAGGCCTGATCTCACATGTTGCAGAGAAGAAAACCCGGACAAGGCTTGCTGCTGATACACCATGACTCAGCTGCTAAGTCAGAGGTCAGTAAGGCAAAGAAACATGGGGACCTTCTTGTTCAATCCCCCGATTTTCAGTAACAAATAAATGAAACCCAAAGATCTCAAACTCCATCCCTTTTGCCAGTCTGTTGAATGTTTGAAAACGTCCACATGCTAATGAAAGTGTGCTATTTTTCTTCTCAAAACCAATTAAACTCGGGAGCCTGGGTGGCGCAGTCGGTTGAGCGTCCGACTTCAGCCAGGTCACGATCTCATGGTCCATGAGTTCGAGCCCCACGTCAGGCTCTGGGCTGATGGCTCGGAGCCTGGAGCCTGTTTCCGATTCTGTGTCTCCCTCTCTCTCTGCCCCTCCCCCGTTCATGCTCTGTCTCTCTCTGTCCGAAAAATAAATAAAAAACGTTGAAAAAAAAATTAAAAAAAAAAAACCAATTAAACTCAATGTTAATGAAGGTTCAGGAATTCTCTAGAAAAATATTCATAGTGTCTCATAGGACACTAGTGGAAAGGTCATGCCATAGCTTTTCCTAAAAGCAGTCTGGCAATACATTTCAAAGGCCTCCAAAGTATACATGTAAGTAAACATGTATACATGTAAGTGTACAAAGTAAACATCTAATTTCATTACTATAAATTTATATTAAAATATAACCTGGGGCGCCTGGGTGGCTCAGTCAGTTAAGCATCCAACTTCGGCTCAGGTCGTGATCTCACGGTCCCTGAGTTCGAGCCCTGCATCATGTTCTACACTGACAGCTCGGAGCCTGAAGCCTGCTTCAGATTCTGTGTCTCCCTCTCTCTGCCCCTCCCCAGCTCTCACTCTGTCTCTGTCTCTGTCTCTCTCTCAAATATAAATAAACATTAAATAAATAAATAAATAAATAAATAAATAAATAAAATATAATCAAATGTACACAAGGATTTGTATTCAAAGACCTTTACTTCAGAATTAATTACAATAATTTAAAAAATGAGAAAGACAACGTACATAATCCAACACAGTGGTATTTGTAGGACATCCTTATAAAATGCCCCATAGGCCGAAATAACAGTACAGAATATTTTTTCAATACGACAACTCTATGGTATATTGTTAAGACAGAAAGGGAAATTACAAAATAGTATAATCTGCATGATTTCTGCTTCATTGGAAAATAACATGCATAATATTTTTTACAACCACCAAAATGTAATCCTTCATGGTAGGATCCAAGGAGCTATTTCCCCTTTTTTTGTATATGTTCCAAATCTGGTGAACTTATGTAATTTTTAATCTGAAAAATATTACACACACACACACACACACACACACGATAGAGGCTAAGAAGTCTACTGCAGCCATTGTAAGTGTTACATGGGGAAATGTCAGTGATCACAAAAGGCTGGGTGCAAACTTCTCTTTGGATTTTTGGAAGAAAGCCAACAGAATCCTCTAGTTAAAACTATGGCCAAATTTTAAGAGCACCCTATGCTTTCCAATCTCTCTTCCTTCCTAGACTGCAGCTGTCTTCAAGCAACCTATGAGTCATTAAAACGTGGCCCATGGACAAGTTTCCGCATTCTGATAAATACATGTTGATAAAAGGCAGACAGAGAAATGAATATGTTTCTTATGAAAACAATCTTCTCCAAATATGCTATCACATGTCTCTGTAACTCTGCATCATGGTGGGTTGCTAATATAGTTTTGATTAAGAACAGTATTTGTATCGTATATCATCCATTTATAAGAAAAAAACAAGATCTGGCCCCAGAAGGCAAACTTATGCAGAGACCCCGGCCTCGGCTCACTGTGAATTAGACGCACTCTTCACCAGTCCTAGGAAAGAGCCAGCAGTGCTCCAAAAGTTAAACCAAGTACAGGGCTTTCTAAACCGTTCGGAATCCCAACGCCTCCGTATGAGTCACTGTGTTAGCCTAAGCAATCCCTCTGAAATCGATCTCCAAATTCTGAAGGTAAGAAGTCTTTGATGCAACAGCTAAGTCGAACATAATCAAACGTGTTTTAAATGTACCGATTTCCTGAGGCCTGGGGAGGGTGTGGTACTGAGGAGAGCAAGCCAAGAGCTTTATCTTTTTTTAATGTAGCAGGATATTTACATGAAATTTCAGCTAAAGCACTGAGATAATAGGTACCACCTTCCAAAGGGATGTCTCTGACTTGAGAACGTTATCAAAAAAAAAAAAAAAAAAAAGCTCACAGGGGTGGGGGAAAAAATAGCTTACAAGACTATTTAACCCCTCACCAACAGTGAGTGTATCAAAGGACCTGGGGTGTTTCTAAATTTGACCAGCACAGGGTTGGTGGATACAACACAGGATGGCCAATTAACTTTGAATTTCAGATAAAGAAATTTTATCAGTATAAGTATGTCCCAGATACTGCATGGGACATACTTACACTAAATATTTCCCTGGTTTATCTGAAATTCAGTGTTAATAGATGCCATCTTTTTTTTTTCTTTTTCCCCCTAAATTTGGCAACGCTTTGTCAACACTTCCTGTAGCTTAAATGTGTGTGCCCTGTTGTCTGAGGGTCATAGGACACAGCCTGCTCTTCTGATGGCAGAATAGAGGAGCGGATAATGCTGCTCTGACACAGGCTTGCCCTCCCAGAGCTGGTGTGGGGAATGAATGCTTGAGGGTTTCCTGTGGTTCAGATGGGAACCACACAAGAGAAACAGCTGGATTCATCCCAGATGATGGCCTGTGGAAAGGGAACTTTGGCAGCAGGTGGCTGGAGGCTCTGAAGTGGTCACAAGTGACCAACTGGAGCAAGGAGGCATTTGCCCCTTCAACAGAAGCACAGGGTGACTGATGCTCGGGGATCCACGTGCAAGGACACACGCACCAAGGGCACAAAGGCGAGAGAAGGAGAAGGGGGTGTGGAGAGCAATCTCAGAACAGCAAAGATTGGCTTTAAATAAATGCCAAGATGGAGAGTGCTAAGCTTGATCTCCAGGACAACTCCAGCCAAGTTAAGAAGTTCAGAAACCATTCTACGCGTGGTGGGGGAGGACGTGTGGACGTAGCAGATAGAGCGGAAGTCAGCCAGGCCTCCTGTTCCTCTGACCAGCGGCCATTCTGAAGTTGAGACGGAGGAAGAAGAGGAGAGAAATCCTGAAGGACAAATAGTTTCTTCTTATTAATAAGAAGAATTAATTAATTAATTAATTAAACTGAGGGATGCCTGGGTGGCTCAGTTGGTGGAACGTCAGACTCTTGGTTTTGGCTCAGGTCATGATCTCACAGTTCGTGAGATCGAGCCCCGCATCAGGCTGTGCACTGACAGCATGGAGCCTGCTTGAGATTCTCTCTCTCTCTCTCTCTCTCTCTCTGTCTCTCTCTCTCTCTCTCTCTCTTTCTTTCTCTCTCTGTATGCCCCTCCCCCCACTCACATGCGCACTCTCTCTCTCTCTCTCTTAAAATAAGCAAACAAACAATTAATTAATTAAATGGAGGCAGTGTTTTGTGGCTCCAGTGACTGGAGAGTCTGACAGTGATGAGAGAAATCACCAATGAGCTATCACTGTTGAAAGTGGATTTAAAGGCAAAGGGAAGACAAAACTGCCTTACGACCGCAGAATGTACAAAGGGGGAAATGGTTGTGTAAGTCTCAGATTGGGAACCCCCAGCTCTTTGCTATTAGTAGAACCATTTGTTTGCAAAAAAAATTACATTTTACGTCAGCGAGGGTTCCCACTTTAGTATATACCCAGGAATTCAAGAGGAAAGGAACCAAATGTTCTTTGGCCCCACACTGAGGTGTATATATATATATGTATATATATATATGTATATATATACATATACATATATATATGTATATATATCTGAGTGTATATATATATATATATATATATATATATATATCTGAGGTATATGCTTTACCTCAGATGATTCCCACAACCACCCATTGAGTTAGCCGTGATTACTAATTTACAGATGTAGAAACTGAGGCTCAGAGAAGCTTACCCAGCTAGCAAGAGGTGAGGCCCGGGTTTGAGGGCAGGTCTGACCCTTTCAGGCCTCTTTCCATCAGTTCTGTCAATGTCATCTCCAGCTATGAGAACCACTGTGGCCTGAGTACTGTGGACCATGTTTTCTTGGACCAGCCGGAGGTCTACCTGTCCACCTTTCATTAGCCATTACCCAGGAAGTGCTACCCTCTGAAACCACCCAGATCTCTCCAGTCCACGGACTTGCTGCCCCCCTGCCCACCCTGTGCCACAAGGGAGGTCCATAAGGTGCCACAGAGCATGGCAGAGTCAGGTACAGAATCTGCCCTGAGCTCTGGTCCCCGAACCTTTAGAGAAGCAGCAAAGTCACGGAGCAGTGGCCAAGGACAAACTTTATCCCACTCACCTATTAACCTAAGGGTATGTGATGGTGGCCAAGGCCCAAAGGCTGTGGAGGCCTCAGTTTCCTTATCCAAGACTAAAGCAGTCAGACTCTGTGATGTCAACATCTCTTCCTGCCAGACAGACCGTGATTGTTCCTCTCCTCACAGCATTAGAAAGATCCACTTAGATATCAATGGAAATACTCAAACCCAAGACCCAACATGCAAGTCTTCTGATCTTCCTGATAGAGGAAAGACCAAGAACAGGAAGATTTTTTAGATCTTTTCCTCAGGGTATCTCAGAAATCAAGAGAGCCATCTTATTGTGTTTTTGGTTTCCAGACAATTTTTAGTTTTTTTTATGTTTATTTTATTTTTGAGAGAGAGACAGACAGAGCATGAATGTGGGAGGGGCAGAGAAAGAGAGAGAGAGAGAGAGAGACAGAATCCAAAGCAGGCTCCGGGCTCTGAGTTCTCAGCACAGAGCCTGACTCGGGGCTTGAACTCAGGGACTGCGAGATCATGACCTGAGCCAAAGTCAGATGCTTAACCGACTGAGCCACCCAGGCACCCCAAACAATTGTTTAACCTTGAGAAATGTCAAAATAGGGTCATAAAAACTGTGACAAATCACAATTGTGAACATTTAAAAATTGTTGTAATGTTTATTTATCGTTAGGAAGGAGAGAGAGAGAAAGGGCACTAGCAGGGGAGGCGCAGAGATAGAGGAAGACACAGAATCTGAGCTGTCAGCACAGAGCCCAATGTAGGGCTCGAACCCACGAACCACAAGATGATGACCTGAGCAGAAATCGGTTGCTTAACCGATTGAGCCACCCAGGTGCCCTGAAACTGTGAACATTTTTAAATTAAGTAAAACAATGCATGCTTTGGTCTCTTAACCTTATCAATATACCTGGTGACTACAGGTACCACCTTACTTGGAAATGGCCCCACGAGTGTGAAGTTGAAGCTATATCAGAATGGCGGGCCATCCGCACTTACCCCATGATGGGTCTTGCCCCCACAGTCCTCTATAACACATACTAAAATATCTAGCTATTTTACCACTGTTCAAGACGAAAATGCCATCTGCCATTCAATGATTTCTCAAGGTCCTAACTAATATATTTTCAAGTTAAAACATCTGGATTGTTGACGGACTCGTTCCCTTTCATCATTGGCTATGACTCCTCCGAGGGAGCCACAGAAGGCATGGCATCTGATTTTCAGTCCCTAATAAGAGCTGCCTTTCCCTGGATGGGGAGGGGGTCATCAGTCAATATATCAGGGAGACATCATCATAAAGGGTCAGAAGAAATCTATCAGTGTAACTCTGAGACAGGCAGGGAGGTCAAAGGCGTGATAGGAATTACTACAACGGCACCAATAATTGAATGCCTACTATGGGTCAGCGTGCGTGTGGTGGTTCAACACCCACACTTCAGAGTCAGACAGACCCAAGCTCAATTCTTACCTGCCATAAAGCCTTTTGTCAGCCAGAAAGAGCTACTGTCAAGGTTAAAGGTAACATGGCATGGTGCCTAATGTCCTGATAGTACTCAACGAGTATTTGTCACAACTGTTTTTGTCACCGAGAGCACTGGGGAAATAAAAGCAGAGTAATGGTAATGAGACAATATAAGAAAAATGATGACAGAGCATTTGTTTTCCATCCGTTTACATATAAGGAGGCAGATAAGACTCACACACAAAATAATCAGGGGTGAAGGGGGGTCTCCAGAAAGACTCACGGTGGCAGAGAACATTTTTAAGAGAGGTGACAGCATGAAGGGTGACCAGAAATTGGATAAGCACTGAAGAGACAGGAAGTATAGTAAACACAGGATACAGCTGCATAAGCAGAACCTGGACGGCTGGAAGAGGCCCAGGATGCTTGGTTGAGGCAGCACTGTGGGAAATAAATTCATGAACCAGGGTCACCCAGCTCCTCAGTGCCAGTTTCAGAACCAGGACCTTGGTGGCCAAGTCAGTGAGGGGCCCTGTTTAGCTGCCAGTGATGTCTGCTATTTATTCATTTATTTGTTCATGCAACAGACACGCATCTCTAGAATGTGTCAGACCCTGTACTGATAGGGTCTTTCCAGAGGTGATCAAGGGAAAATGAGGTCGTCAGGATGGGTCTTAATCCAACAAGACTGGCATCCTTATAAAAACGAGAAATTTGGACACAGATATGGGCATAGAGGGAAGACGATGTGAAAATATGGAGGCAGAAGATGGCCATCTACAAACCAAGGAGGGGCACCTGAACAGATCCCTCACTGCCCTCAAGAGGAACAAATCCTGAGTCAAACTTTGATCTTGGACTCCCAGCCTCCAGAACTGTGAGACCAAAAATATGTGTTGTTTAAGCCACCCAGCTTGTGTTATTTTATAGCAGCAGCCTTAGAAAACTCATACAAATAGGAAGTTCTATCTAAAAGACTTACTAAAGTATACCTATTTTTAATTTTATTTAAGAAAGCCATCATAGCTGTGCACAGGCACCATGACACTTGGATCTAACTTGTCTTTTGCAGCTCCCTGCCTGAAACGTCCTTCTACTTCTTATCTTCTCAGTGGTCTCCTTTTTTTCAAAATCCAATTCGGATACAGCATGCTCTAGGAGAGTCTCCCTGGTGCCCTTATATCTCATAAGGAAATCCATTTTTCTGCGGTTCTGTTATATCCAGCTTCTGTATTATGCTTTTTGTTTATAAGTTTTCCTTCTCAACCAGATTAAAAACTCCCTAAAGTGAGAGATCTCTTTGTCAACTCTGTACCCCTAACACAGGGCCTCGCACATACTAAGCACTTACTAAAGATGTGTTATAGATGTCTATCTATGAATGGATTATTAGAGACCACCATTACTACAAATCCAACCATTACTTCTAGATCTGCACCAATCATAAAATAATAATTAGGGCAGGATAGATAGCATAGACTCTCTCAACACATCCCTGGGCAACAGAACTATAAAGACACCATCTATACCTTGACAGAGGTAGATAGAGAATACATGAAAAGATAGGCATTCTCCAGGATAGACCATATGTTATATAATAAACAGTCCTCCATAAATATAAAGGAACTGAAATCATATAAAGTATGTTCTCCAACCACAGTGGAATGAAATTAAAAATCAATACCAGAAGGAAATTTCAAAAATTCTTAAATATGTGGGAATGAAGCAGCACATTGTTAAATAACCAACAATTCCCTTTAGGGGAATTAGAAAATAATTTGAGACAAATGAAAATGTAAATACAACATGTAAAAACATATAGGACACTGTGAAAGCAGTGTCTACAAGGACATCTATAGCTATAAACACTTATATTTAAAAAGAAGGAAGACTGAAAATGAATAACCTAACTTTCCACCTTAAGAAACTAGAAAAAGAAGAGCAAATTAAACCAAAGCCAATACAAGAAAGGAAATATTATGATAGAGTGGAAATAAAGGAAGTAGTGAGGAGCAAAGCAGTAGAGAAAAATCAATGATATCAAAAGTTGGTTCTTTGGAAAGATAAACAATATTGACAGACCTTTAGCTAGCTTGGCCAAGAGAAAGAGAGAAGACTCAAATTATTGAAATTAGGAATAAAAGAGGGGAGATAACTGCCAACCTTACAGAAACAAAAGGGATTATAAGGAAATACAATGAACAACTATATGCTCACACATCAGATAACTGAGAGGAAGTGGATAAGCTCCTAGAAAAACACAGTCTACCGAAACTGACTCAACAAAACCCAAAAATATCTAAACAGACCAAAGCAAGTTAAAGATTAAGTTAGTGATTTTGTAAGTTTCCAAAAAGCTAAGGACGAGATGGCTTCCCTGGTGAATTCAACTACACATTTTTTTGAAAGTTTATTTACTTATTCTAAGAGAGAGGGAGAGAATGTGAGAGAGAGCATGCAAACAGGGGAGGGGCAGAGAGAGAGGAAGAGAGTGATAGAGAGAGAATCCTAAGCAGGCTCCATGCTGTCAGCTCAGAGCCCAATGCAGGGCTCAAACAATCCATGAGATCATGACCTGAGCGGAAATCAAGAGTCGGATGCTTAACCAACTGAGCCACCCAGGCACCCACAACAATACATTTTTTAAAAGAATTAATACCAATCCCTCACAAACTCTTTCAGAAAATAGAATCGGAAGGGACACCTCGCAGTTCATTCTGTGAAGCTAGTCTTGCCTTGATTCCAAAACCAGGCAAAGACATCACAAGATCAATGTTTCTTGTGGATATAGACACAAACATCCTCACCGAAATCCCAGCAGGCCAAATCCCAGTAATGCCCATGACCAGAAGTGGGATTATCCAAGGAATGCAAAATAGAATTTAAAAAATAAGTCAGTGAAATATAACCTATTAATGAATAAAGACAAAACCACATGTCTATCTCAATAAAATATTTTACAAAATTCACACCTGTTCATGATAAAAACAAAGAGAAAATTAGAAATAGAAGACCAGATACTAAACCTTAGAGAAAGCATATACAAAAACCTACAGATGACTTCACAAGTGATGGGATGGACTAAATTATTTCCCCTAAGATCAAGACAGGAAATTAATAAGACAAGAATGTGTGCTGTCTTCTTGCAGTCAACATTTCTCTGGAGCTACTAGCCACAGCAGGTAGGAAAGAAAAAGGAAATAAAAGGCATGCAGATTAAAAAGGAAGACATAAAAACATTTCTACCCTTAGATGACATATTCTTATACGTATAAAATTCTAAGGAATTCAAATACACGTGTATACACACACACACACACACTATCAGAACTAAGAAGTAAGTTCAGTAAATCTGTGAGACACAAGATCAATACGCAAAAAAATCAATTGTATTCCTACATTCAATCAATGAACTATTAAAAAATAAAATAAACAAAACAATTTCTTACATTATTACCAAAATATCATCAAAAATTATAAAAATACAATCAAAATTACCATCGAAAATAATAAAATAGTTAATAAATTTAACAAATAAGTTTGACTTACAGGCTGGAAGCTACAAAACATTGCTAAATGTGCAAATAAATAAATATTTTGATTGATATCTTGTATCATGCACAACAATTAGAATAGATCATAGGATGAAATTCAACTATAAAATTTCTAGAAAAAACACAAAGGAAAAACTATTCATGACTTTAGATTACGCTAAGATTTATTTGATATGATGTCAAAAGAGTGACGCATGAAAGTATCTATAAAAAAAAAACTTACAACCCATAAATTTCCAGCCCATAAAAGAAAAATTTGGTAATTTTTACTTCATCAAAATTAATAACTCATGCTCTTTGAAAGATACAGTTAGGAGAATGAAAGAACAAGTCACAGATTCAGAGAAAATATCTGCAAATCACATAAGGACAAAGGACTTATACGCAGAATATATAAAGGCCTTTCAAAACTTGATAATAAGAAAAACAACCACATTTTAAAAATGGGCATAATATTTGAAAAGACACTTCACCAGAGAAGAGATACATGTGACAAAGAAGACAAGAAAAGTTGCTGGGCATCAGTAGTCATTAGGGAAATAGAAACTAAACCTACAGGAAAAAATCACTTACATACCTAGTAGACTGGCCAAAATTCAGATGACTGGCCATTTCAAGTTTTGACAATGATATAAAGAATTGGGGCGCCTGGGTGGCTCAGTCGGTTAAGCATCCGACTTCCGCTCAGGTCATGATCTCACAGTCTGTGAGTTCGAGCCCCGCGTTGGGCTCTGTACTGACAGCTCGGAGCCTGGAGCCTGCGTTGGATTCTGTGTCTCCCTCTCTCTCTGCCCCTCCCCCACTCATGCTCTGTCTCTCTCACTCTCTCAAAAATAAATAAACATTAAAAAAAATTTTAATAAAATAAAAAAAAAAAAAGAATTGGAGCTCTCGTACAACAGTAGAGAGAATGCAAAATGGTAGAATCATGTTGAAAACCCTTCTGGCAATTTCTTAAAAATGTGAAACGTTGACTTACTGTATGACTCAGTAATTCCCTCTTCTTTGATACTTTCCCGAGATAAATTAAGCATGTGTCCATACAAAGGCTAATAGCAATAGCCCAAAGCTGGAAACAACTCAATGTCCAACCAACAAATGGATAAACAAATATAGTATAGCCAGAAAATGAAACACTACTGAGTCATAAAAAGAAATGAACAGTTTACTGTACACAACGTTGATGAATCAAAGAATAATTATGCTGAGTAGTGGAGTGTGACAAAAATAAGGAGTGCCTACTGTTGGATTCCATTTATATAAGATTCTAGAAGACATGAATGAATCTGTAGTAACAGAAAATAAATTGTGGTTTATTTTTGCATGAGGGATGCAAGTGTGGGAGAGGCAGGAAGAGAGGGACTACAAAGAAGGGATGGGAGCATTCTTTTGGGAGTGCTGGATATGTTCATTATCCTGAGTACGCTGATGGTTTCACAAATACAGATGTAGGGCCAAAATGAACAAATTGCACATTTTAAACAGGTGCAATTTATTATATATCAATTATTCTTCAGTGAAGCTGCTTAAATATCTCAAGATTTAGAAATCAGTATATAAAAAACTTCTTTCCTTGGGGCACCTGGCTGGCTCAGTTGGTTGAGCGTCCGACTGTAGCTCAGGTCACCATCTTGTGGCCCATGAGTTCGAGCCCCACATCAAGCTCTGTGCTGACAGCACGGAGCCTGGAGCCTGCTTCGGATTCTGTGTCTCCCTCTCTCTCTGTCCCTCCCCCACTCATGCTCTGTCTCCCTCTCTCTCTCTGTCAAAAATAAATAAACATTAAAAAATGTTTAAAAGTAATAAAAGACTTCTTCCCTTTTATACATGATTGTAATTATAAGGCATTTCTTAATGTGACCTAATCATGTGACATAATTGTAATTATAAGGCATTTCTTAATGTTACCTAATATGGATAGGGTATAAACATCAAACAAAGATTCAAAGTAAAACTAAAATATTACTGTGGGATTGCAGGTGAACTATTTGCTTGATTTTATTTCTAGAAAATACAAATTGCAATAAAAATCTACCACTTTTCTAATATAAAAGATTATAAAAAGAAAGCATGATACTGTTCACACTAGAAATAATAATCTCAAGCAACTTTTGTTTTCTTCTTTTTAATATTTATTTGTTTGTTTTGAGAAAGAGAGCGAGAGAGGGAGAGCACAAGCAGGGGAAGGGGAGAGAGAGAGGCTGAGAGAGAATCTCAAGCAGGCTCTGTGCTGTAAGCACAGAGCCCAATGCCAGGCTCGAACTCACAAACTACAAGATCATGACCTGAGCAGAAGTCAAGAGTCAAATGCTGAACTTGACTGAGCCACCCAGGCGCCCCAAGCAACTTTTGCTTCTAATCATGGGGGCTTTTCACAACTAAAAGGCCATGAGCAGTGAAGATACAGTTTTAAGAGGACACATGGTGTATTTAGCCCATAATTGAGAGAGATTTTGGTATCATTTATCTGATTCTCTGAACTCTAAGCATTGAACTCAACCCTGACCCTATAAGACAAGGTATACTTGCATATTGTAGAGAGGCAGCATAAGTTGACCCAGTGGGTCAATTGGGACTATCTAATCAATCCTAATTTCTCCACATTGGATATAATGAAAATGCAACAAAAGCCAGATGATGACAAAGCAGTGCAGCTGGGCACAAAACCCGACTCTCTTTCCCCTTTCTCCTGTAGTTCAGAGAAACTTGGTATCTGAGAAAGAACCCAGGATGGGAGCTAGAGCTTTGGGTTCCATGGGAACCGCCATGGTCCAGTTGCGTGACTGTAGGCACAGCACTTTGCCTGGCAGAGCTCTGATTCCTCTGTGAGATGCGAACACCGGTACTCCACGGTCAGATGGGCCAGCATCCGTGAACGCAGTGTGTAAACTCTAAGACATAGTACCAGTCGGTTTACCACCTCCCCAGTGTTCGCTAGCAGCCTAGATGTGAGCCTTTCGCCCCGATGGAGGCAATAGATTGACAGAGCAGAGAAAGCAAGCACCGACAAGTGCTTTGTGACCCATGGGTCAACATTCCCAGCCCATGTTCCTCCCCATCCGACCATCAACACTTGTATCCTTCTCGCCCGTCGACCACAAGTACGGTGTGTTCTCCTTCGTGTGTTCCAGGGATTCCAGCAGTCCTAAAAAGGTACTTCAGGGGCACCTGTGTGGCTCGGTCAGTTAAGCATCCATCTCAGTTTTGGCTCAGGTCATGATCTCACAGTTCGTGGGTTCGAGCCCCGCATCAGGCTCTGTGCGGACAGCACAGAGCCTGCTTGGGATTCTCTCTCCCTCTCTCTCTCTGTTTGTCTCTCAAAATAAATAAATAAACTTTTAAAAAAATGAAAGAAAGTTCAACATTGCAGTTTTTCATTGCCAACAGAAACACTGGAGCTTAACCACAAAGCAGAGCTAGATAGAGAAATAAAATATAAAGAGACAACAGTGTGATGGGCTGTGTCCAGAAAAAAAAAATCTCCTCCCAATGTTTAATAATCCTCTTTCTCTCCACTTTGATCTTGGGGTGATATGGGACAGACATGGGGTTAACAAATGACCCAGGCACTATAAATCCTTCTACTGCTGATGATAAGCAAACTGTGGTTTTATGTAGCCATCAGATGCTGTCTGTGGGGCTTAATCCACCAGTGACAGAGAGAGCTCCATTAATTTGTATATCTTTTTTGTTAGTGATGAAAGCCTTGAAGCTGAAAATAAAATCAATTGCTTGTAGTTGAAGAATCCTCTCCCTGCTTTTCCAGAGTGTGGGTCACTCTGCTTCTCCATCACCAAAGCCCTCCCGCCTCCCTCCTCCAAGTCTGGAACTCGCCCATAAAAATTAATATGCAGCTAAAGCCTGACCTGCATATGGGATAGAATCTGAGAGGAATGAGCTTGTTTCTACAATCTCTGAAATACATTCCTTAGGCCAATCACCCATTCCAAGGAAAGCAAATCTGCCCCTGCTGTGAATACTTCCTTTTGCTTTTTTCTGAGACAATTGCTACCCACGAAAACGTTTCATTGAGCTATTTGGGGGTGGGGGGATTATTTATAAACATCCTAGCAACAACAAAAAGTCAGACTTTCACAAGTGTGCTGTTTTTTTTCTCCATGAATATAAAAACACTGCCACATTTATTTGCTTAAATGTTTATTTGCTTAAATGTTCACTCTAAAGAGTGAAAATATATTTTGTGGATATACTGTACATGGAGGAAGATGTTCTAAATTCCTTATATTTCTCCTCTACTTCAAGGAGTGTTTCTAGGGGCCGTCAGCATTATGGATCTATAAGAGGGTAATGGCATTGCTCGTGTGCATCTTGAGTCCTAACGAGAGGTAACGGGGATGTTTCTTCCAGGTCTATACTAAAGCCACCCTCAGAAGGAAGACCTCCACCTTAGTAGTAATTAACAAGGTCTTTTACAATCCTGTCTCCATTGGCTCAGGTGTTCAGTGTATCATCTCTCATTGCGTTCATCAGCGTTCAGTTTCATCATCTCTCATTGTTCATCTCTACGGATGAACCCTTATGTGTGGCAAAAGAAGGGATGGAAATTGTTTTTAACAGAGATGTAAGTGAACCAATGCAGTTTTTCTTTAAAAAAAAAAAAAAGAAAGAAAGTTTATTTATTTATTCTGAGAGAGAGGGGTAGAGGGAGAGAGAAAATCCCAAGCAGGCTCCGTGCTGTCAGCATGAAGGTCAAGGTGGGGCTCGAGCTCACGAACCGTGAGATCACGACATGAGCCGAAATCAAGTGTCCGATGTTTGATCAACTGAGCCATCCAGGCACCCGCCCCCCACCCAATGCAGTTTTTCATTGGCCTCCTCCTGGAAGACTTAGATTGAGGAAGCCTCTGGCAGGCTGGGAGGCAGGCGGCTGTGTTTGCAGCCAATTTTCCTGATGGGTAGACTGACACTCAAGTGTTCAAAAAAGCCCAAAACCCCATGGATAAGCTGAGTGGTTCCTAATCTAGAGACCTACAAGTGAAGGTCTAGCCTATAACTCAGTTTTAAAACTCCGCTATAAAAATTATTTCATTTCTAATTCACTGTTTATTGACAAAGATAATTAAAAACTAAACCAAATATAGCCAACTCCAGATAAAGCTCTATGAGGGGCAGCCATGCTGGGGAGAAACAGGGAGTTGCCTCTGGGAAGTCCCCAGAAGCAAAACACCAGGCTCAAGTTACCATTCCCATAGCTTTTGTCATTGGTTGATTTGTTCTGAGACAAATAGACCCTTCTATATTCTACCTTTGAATGCCTGAGAGAACACAAGACTGAGGAGTCATTGCTGAAAAACCCCAGAAGGTATAGGAGGAAAACCCCTTTCCAACTCAGCATCCCGTGGCCCTGTCACGATTTCACTCTTTGTTTCTGTTTGAGTCGGGATCCCAACACACTATGCAATGGCACAGAAAAACCAACTCTTCCTTTCTCTTGTTCAGCCAATTCACACTCCTTCAGCCTACATTTATCAGGCACCTCTGTGTCCAGTGCCCATGCAGGCGCTAGTGAGATGCAATGCCAGGCAGGTCTTGATTCCTGCCAACGTTTAAGCCAAATAAGAAGGAATTAATTGCTCGCTATATGGTGACCCTTAATAAAAGGCATGGATGTGTTATTATGGAATAGGCACAATTCTCATGATCCTGTGAGATATTTTTCATATGACAAGAGACAGGAAAAAAAACAACTAGTCTTACAGAACAGTTAGCTGTGGGGACAACCTGTGATTCAGTGGGTAAGAGTTACCATGACAGGTGATATTTCATAACAACCTCTGATGGTACTGGCTATTTTCTCCACTCACACAGTGAATGAAGAGACAATCTTCCCACCTTACAGAGAGTTGACTCCTACCTAAGAAAGATGAAAAAAGTGAAAAAAGTCTCTGGAGCTCTAACATGCAAAAAAATAAATAAATAAAAGCTTGAAGTTTCTTTTTTTTTTTAATTTTTTTTAACGTTTATTTATTTTTGAGACAGAGAGAGACAGAGCATGAATGGGGGAGGGGCAGAGAGAGAGGGAGACACAGAATCGGAAGTAGGCTCCAGGTTCTGAGCTGTCAGCCCAGAGCCCGACGTGAGGCTCGAACTCACGGACCGCGAGATCCTGACCTGAGCTGAAGTCGGATGCTTAACCGACTGAGCCACCCAGGCGCCCCAAAAGCTTGAAGTTTCTATTCAAAGAGGAAAGCATACACCTCTTTAACTTTGCCATTGTGTTTTGTTTTGTTTTGACTCTACTCTTTTCACTTGTTTTACATGTCAACAGCATCATAAGCAATTTGTACATCACATTTTAGAATACAGCCCTAGTTTTCTCCATTGGATATATAAAATGGTGCCATTTATGAATCAATGACAAACTCCAAAGATACACAATCTAAGATGAAACTTACAGTAGGGGTGATACTCCCGTAACAGTGATTGCAGAGTCACTGTGGAAAAAGGGAAACCCCACAACCAGAACTCTCAGGGCAATGACCAGAAGTAGAAATTCTATGGGAAAAAAAAATGCCTCTTTTTGGAGTTCTAAATGAAATAGCCTTTTCATAGGATTGGTCAGATACCCCCGATGAAAAGGGAGAGCCAGGAGACATGGAAACGCGGGAGAAAATTTACATTTTTCTAAAGTCTGCGGAGGTGGTAGTATGAAAGGAAGAAAGCATGAAAATCTGATTCTGGGTAATGTCATTATGAAGCATTTTGCTGGAATTTTCCAAGTTCCTGGAGTTAAAGGATCTTTTCTAATTTTACTAGAATTTTCCAAGTTCCTAGAGTTAAAGGATCTCTGTGGAAATTAAGGGGCTGAGGAGATTTTTTTTTTATCATTTTGGATCAATTGAAAGTAGGTTAAATGAAGTATTTTTTCCCAGGAGTGAGGTGAAATGTCATAGCTTTGCGGATGCGAGCACAGATGAGACATCCTAGGACCCGGAGCATCTGTTGGAATGCCCTCAAAGAAGAGAAAACCATTGGTGGGCTGAGGTTCTCATGCTGCCACTAATCACTGAATGAAGTTAGGAAAAGTAGGAAATACCTCTGTGTTCTATTTCTTCTGTCCACTAAGAACGTAATGAAACTACTTTCAGGAATGGTGATATGGAGTATAATTCATCATTAACATTATTATATCATAGGTTTACCTGAATTCCACAAATTTCAACGATTATAAGGAAGGCTCCTCAGTGAACATGCCTGTCCACAAAGTGAAAAAAGACACGTTGGGGTGGCTTCCTCAATTATCAGAAACAACATCTTCTCTACACTAGTCGGTCCATCCCATTCATGAGCGTATGCTAACTCGGCAGGTCTTCATCAAAACTTAAGATTTTGCCATAGTCAACACTCTTGGAACGAGACCCATTATTTGTGGAGAACAGATGTCCTTGATCACTCTAACAACTAGGTTAATATCATAAGCCCCAACTATTTCCAGCTAATGGCAATCCATCTTCAAGCTTTGGAGACCAGAATGGAAAAAAACAGACTTACAATTTGCCAGGATGATTTAAAGTCTGGCATTCAGAACTTTCTATTTCCACTGCTCTTTTGATGTGGCTCTTGGTTCTTCCTTTTCTTGAAGAAAGCTTTCCTGTATTCCCTCCCAAATAGTCTGAATGTATATGAGGATGCACAAAAGCAAAACAGAAAGCCGTCCTGTTCAGTATGGGTGATGGACCATCTCTTAAGGATCATCCACCTTGGTCCCTGAAAGGATGATGATGTGAGCAGGCAGGCAAAGGGTCTCAGTTCATCCAATTGGTTAGTGGCAGCACTGTTTTCATGATGGTAAATGTCTGAACAAAAATTGTAAAGTCAGTGAAATATCTAGATATTTGGACTTCACTAATGACTATATGGTCCAGGAAATTGATGCCTTGTTTCACAGTTATATCTTACAACATACAGGCCCAAACCGAATCTAAATTTGGTCTACAGAAGCTGATCAACTGAAAAAAGAATTTGGTAGCAGATATTTGGGGACAGAGAAGTTGAGTGACATGGCATGGCTTCCGTGCCTTACCTCAGAGCATGTCCAGAGTGAGGAAGCCTTAGAGATTATACATGTAACTCCTTCCACTACAGAAGAAAGTGCTGGGACCAGAGAAGTCCTTCTCCCTGTGACAGAGATGATGCCAGGACGGGACAGGAGCTGTACCAAGGCTAGAACCCAGGCCCAGTTTCCCCATATTCTATCTCCAAGGTGAGTGTGGCACTTACCAACTGTCCCAGCAACTATTTCCATGGTCCAAGGTTATTTTGATAACCCTCAGACGATGCACATTCAGAGGCCAGGTCTGCATCATTCAATACTGAATCTACAATGCTTAACACAGGACAGGGTAGCCAGTCCATCGGGTAGCTGCCGGATTCAGTTAAGTGGCATCGAAATGAACCAGACAACAATAGCAACAGCAAAACAACAATGGTAAACAGCACACACTTATAAAATGTCTACTATGAGCAAGGCATTATTCTAAGAACTTTATGTAATAGAATGTTATATTTTACATTCATGAGCTAAATCTAACAGTAACCCCTGATGCCGGTGCTAGATGGAGTCAAAACCATTACTGACACAGGAAGCTTATCTATTTCCATTACTAAGATTGTGGCAAATGCATCCCATACTCTCAAGTCTCAGCTGTGAAAAGAACACTTTTGACCCAAGCCTGACCATTGCCACCACACAGCAAGGCCGGGCAACCTCGGCCCAGTTGGCTTGACCCATGCTGGAAGATTAACCACGTACCGTGTTTGGAAAGTTACTTGGAATAGAATCCCGCCTTTGAGTAATATACATTTTAAACAATTATTTAGGTAAACGTAGAAGCTTCCTAACTTGGCAAAGCCCAATGGGAGGCCTTGGGGAGACCAGCTGGGGCTGTGGACGATTGGCATTTCAGTTTGGTGGTTGTTATGGACAGAATGTTTGTGCCCCCTGCCCCCCCAAAAAAAACATATGTTGAAACCCTAATCCCCCAGTGTAGCCGGCTGTATTTGGCTACCAGGCCTCTAAGAAAGTAATTAAGGTTAAATGAGGTAATAATAGTAGGGCCCTTTTCTGACAGGATTGGTGTCCTTGTAAGAAAAGACACCAGAGCGCTTGCCCTGACCGCCTTCCCCTGAACACACCCAGCGGGAAGGCCATGAGGCAATACAGTGAGTTGACAGCCGTCTACAAGCTCAGAAGAGATTCTCACTAGAATCAAATTGATCAGCACCTTGATCATGGACTTCTAGCCTCTAGAACTGAGAAAAGAAATGTCTACTGCTTCTGACACACCGATTCAGGGGTTTTGTTTTTTGTTTGTCATTCTGAGAAGGGGAGCAGAGAAAGGAAGAGTCTTCTAGAGTGCTTCCCAACGGGCACCATCATCTCCATATTTTGCCCAAAGTCACACAGGGGCCAGCAAGATTAAGACACCAAACATCAGAGTGGTCCCCGGCCAGAAAGGGCCAGATGGGACTTGCTTCTCTCTCTCAGCACTTCCCTACCATTGACCGCTGCCTCGATCCCTGCCTCATGGCGTGGCGGTGTGGATTAAATCACACAACACCTGCAGAGCCCTCAGCACAAAGCCTGGCATGGAGCTATAAATGGCACTTAGTGGAGACTGTGAAACGTTTGGGGAAAGAAATAAGATCTTTGACCCAAACTTGAGATTGAATGCAGGCCCCGCCTCCCCACCACTCTCTCCTTAAGCAAGTAACTTCTTTGCCCTGAGCCTCAGTTTCTTTCTCTGTAAAATAAGCATATCATCTCTCTTGTGAGGCACCACTTCCTGGCTTCTTTTTTCTATATATTTTTTAAATATTTTTTTTGAGAGTGAGAGACAGTGTGTGTGTGTGTGTGTGTGTGTGTGTGTGTGTGCAAGCAGGGAAAGGACAGAGAGAGAGGGACATAGAGAATCTGAAGCAGGCTCCGCGCTGTCAGCCTAAGGCCCAAGGTGGGGCTTGAATCCATGAACTGTGAGGTCATGACCTGAGCCAAAGTCAGACACTCAACTGACTGAGCCAGCCAGGCACCCTTCCTCCCCCAACGCCGTCTTCTTAAGATGAATGTGATCACCTAGAGGAGAGGAGTCTTTCACTGAACAGAAGATGCCCAACCTGGGGCCCCTGTGCTATGTTTACAGCTTTGGAAGGAGTTGTGAGAGAAGGTGCCAGATCTCCTGGGCCCCGAGAAAGGCTCAACTTTGAGGCCTGTGCTAGAAAATGCAGCAGGTGGTTCTGAAGCTCAGCATATGCCCTGGATTTGTGGAGCAGAGCACTGGGCTTGACTCTGGGGACTCAGCCCTCGGTGACATGTGTGACCTTGGGCAAGTCGCTACCTGCTCTGGGCCTCAGCAACTTCACCTTTATAGGAGGGAGAAAGCAGGATTATTTCCCAGGGCTCTGCTATCTTGTGATTATAAGCAGTTCCTTCTCTTTTATTGGGGTTTACGTTCTCAAACTGTGAACACAGGGCAATTTTATCCTGGACACTTGGTCACGATGATTTGTATTCCACAGCCTAAGTCCCTCACAGCAAGGTTGATGTGTGTTTGGACTCAAAAACTGCGTGTTTTATATTTTATAAAAGCCAAATTAATGATGAAAACTCACTAACCCACTAAGAGGTATTTTTCCTCTTCTCAGTTCAAAGAAAATTGGATCCATCGTGTGTGTGTGTCACAGTTGGGAGCTCACTGCTGTTAGGAAGGAGGGGTTATCTGAAATCCAGGGAAAGTATTAGAATCTGGGGAAATTTCTAGCACAAGGAACCAGAAGACCGCATTTCTAAAGCCTGCCCGTGATACAGCTAGGCTAGCTTCTTCAGGCTACAAACTTCCACAAAGGGGGTCTGCCAAAAACAGGAAAGGCCCCTAAGGTCCCACAGTGAGGCTCTGGGCCCCCGGACAAAACAGGCCCCATCAGGGAGCACTGTGGGGTCCATACAGACATCCCACACATGGACAAACGACCTCTACTGCTGAGTTGGTTTTGTTGACGCACAAGGCCCTTCTCAACAAAGCACCCAAAACCTCCACTGTGGTAAGAATAAACTCTCCGAGCTAAGATGGAAGTTTCCCAAGCTGTGAGGAGAGGAGTGGAGGGAGAGGTACGAAAGATCTACAGTGGACACCTCAAATCCACACCCAAATCTATGGAGAAATGATTCTTCACTGGAGAAAGTGAGATCACATCTTTCCCAACAGGAAAGCATTCCCAGATTATCAGGAAAAGGAAAAGGAAAAGGATGGGTCCTGAAATAAATTCAACCACTGAATTCTGTATTATGTATTTTTTCTTTCTCTCTCTTTAGAGTATCTATCTATTCTCTCTCTCTCTCTCTCTCTCTCTCTCTCTCTCTGTCTCTTATCTATCTATCTATCATCCTTCTATTATCTATCTGTTTATCTATCTATCTATCTATCTATCTATCATCTATCTACAATCTAATTCCTAAAGAGTAGGGACCAAAATGTTAATGTACCTATTTTTAGGAGGTGAAATTAGGGGACATTTTTCATTCATTCCATGTGACTCAGCTTTCCAATTGCTGGGAACCCAGCAGCAACAAAAGGGATGAATACCTGACCTCCAAGCAGTTCAAAGACTGGCGAGCAATTTCATTTAACTAAGTTATTTATTTGCTTTTTGTGTTTTTATTTTTTTTACAGTAAACATGACCAGTGACAAGCATTAATTAAAATAAGAGCAAAACCTCCTTGCTTGTAATTCTCATGTTTTTGCTGCATTGGTTGCCAAGCATTTTCCTTTCTTTCCTGCCTTCATTTACAAAATGAGAGCTTTAAAAGTTAAGCATATATATAAATTCAAATTCCTGTCCTGCCACTGGGAAGGTTTCTGAACCTTAACGTCTTCGTCTCAGTCAGCGTGCCCCCATCCCCCTATGGTCGTGGTGTGGGTGTGATAATTCCCACAAAAGACACACAGAAATGTGAGCATGAAGAAAACCCTCAGCAATTGTTGGGGTTGTGCCTCCAAGAATCCTGGGCTTCTAGGGAACAGATGTGGGTCTTCTCCAATCAGTGATGATGGTGTCATGGTCAGGGCAAGTTTAACATTTGAAACAAGGAAACCTTGGTTTAGATCCCAGCCCCACTAATCCCAAGCCTTGTGGTCCCATAACCACTCCCTGCCCCGAGGCAATTTTCTCACCTGTCAAGGGGAAAAAACAAAAATATCTTTCCACACTAATATTAGGGAGATCAAGCCAGATGATGAAGGTGCTTTGAGAACTGCATGGACAACTGCAGTGAGTTGGGTCAGTGTCACGGTCAACTGTGTCAACAGCATGTTCAACTGCATCGCCAACCACACTCTTGGCCAAAGGAAACTTCCCGCTTTCTTCTCAGATTCTCAGATGAGAAGACAGAGAAGGACTTGAGTTAACAACACACTCCTGTCTTGTCCAAACCCTGGAAGCAGTTGAACTTTTCCTGATGTTTTATCCTTCTAATAGTATCTGTTCTTCTCCAAGGGATAAGATTGGGTTGCAGGTGGTCATGGGAAATTTTCACAGCAGACCACCAGCCATCTTCCTCAGGAGAAGACACTTCCAGGTCACACGTATCTTCCAGGCTCATGTCAACCTGTTTAAGTACTACCAAATGAATTTTCACATCCCAAACAACACTCCTCTTTTCCATATCATCAGACTTACACCTGCCTCCTCTCTCACCAAATGACACCATCTGCCATCCAACACTGGCCTTGGACAGAAATGGGGTCTTCTTAAGACCCTGTTCTGTCACTCACTCAACAATCAGTCCCAAGCCCTTTGCTTCAGTCTCAGAAATACCTTCCACCTGCCCCCATCCCCTCTACCCCCACAATGATGTAAGCCCTCCTTTCTTCTCCCCTGGAGGAACGAAACAGCACCCTAACTGCTCTCTGCCTCCATGCTGCCTATAACATAAACCTGGTCATGCCCCCCCACCATCAAGAGAAGACCTCAGGGTCCCTATTGCGCCCACCACACCAGTAATACCCCTTCATACAACTCTGCATTGCCCACCGGCCTCACCTTTTCTCCCCTCTTTGCAATTCCTTTAATGCTGGCTTATATCCCTGGGCGTTTGCAAATGTCACCACTGCCTAAGCACACTTTGCCGATCCTTGGCTGAACTCCTGAGCTCAAATTTTTAACTGAGCTCAATTCTGTAGAGTGTCTCCCCTTCTGGGAAATGCTCATGGATCTGGACCTGTAATTTTATTTGGAAACGTGCCTGGCACCTGTGCCACAGTCACAAGGATGCCACTCTAATCTCAATACCTCCTCCAGCAGGGGAACCATATCTTCTTGTTCGTGCATTAAAATTGTGACGCTCAGCATCATGCTTGCCCCATTAAGAAGCCAGTGATTCATAAGTGTTTGTCTGGTTTTTTTAATGTTTGTTTTGAGAGAGAGAGAGAGAGAGAGAGAGAGAAAGCATGAGCAGAGGAGGGACAGAGAGAAGTGGGGAGACAGAGAATCCAAAGCAGGTTCCGCGCTGTCATGCAGAGCCCGATGCGGGGCTCGAACTCGCAAACTGTGAGATCAGGCCCTGAGCCGAAATCGAGACTCGGACGCTTAACCGACTGAGTCTCCCTGGAGCCCCAAAATGTCTGTTGAACGAATAAGTGGGTAATGGAGAACGCACGCCATGGGATTTGGCTTCTCTTTGTTTCCCCCACGATTTTATGGCTCAGAGAGCTTGTCTCTTCTCTAGCCGGAGGAGAGTCTTCCTTCCTTGGTCAGTGCCTTGCCTGGCTCTTCTGGGCTGTTCCAGGAGTGCCTCAGACGGAAGGTAAAACAAAAAAAAAAATTTTTTTTTTAAATGCAGTTTGGGTCCTGGAAAACATCAGTGACAACTTGTGGTGGAAGTTTATAACCGTGTTGAGGTGCAACTCGGTTGCCAAGACTTGGAAAAGACACAAGAAAACAAAGGCACCAAATGAGGTGCCGTGTGAGGAGAGGCATGTCGGGCCCGGCACACTGCTGGGAAGGAGAATGCGGAAGCGGCCGTGGCGGCTCCCAGCAGACGCCCCCTCCTGACCCGGGAGAGAAGGTTTGGCTTTAAATCAAACGGACATCCTGATGAGATGGGGGTAAGTCAAAGAGACGGAGGAGGGCTGGTCAGCACTAAAAAAAAAAAGAAAAGAAAAAAGAAAAAAGAAAAAATCTGTTCATCCAGGACAAGGGAGCTGGAGAAGGGCCATGAGCCAGAACCCAGATGGGCAGGAGTTCCAAGGCCCAGTCACTTGTCTGTGTCTGAAAGGCCTATGGGAGGCCGTGCTTTTAGGACAGGGGATCCATCCTACAGAAAGCAAGTTTGACTCAGTTTGAGTCAGTTTGACGTCCTCATACAAAACCAAGGGACATAGTAAGAGGCGTTCATCGTTTCTCCTGAGAAGGCAACATGGGAGACATGGTGGGCGAGGTCACTCGTCATTTCCTTCCTCATACGAGTAAGAAGAACACAGGCAGACTGAGATCAAGGCTGTTCATCGCGCATCCCCACCAACTGTGGATCTTGGGCAAGTTGCTCCATCTCGCTGGCCTCAGTTTCCTTACCCCTGAAATGGCATGGCCCATCCACCACTCAGATAACATTTGTGGCGGGAAGGTGTGTGGCCTGGTGTGAGTATATTTTCTAACCTGAACTAAAGGTGTGTATGAAAACGCTATAGACGTGTTGAAAAGACAAATGCATATTTGTGATTTTGGCAAGAATCTCCAAGCATTGTAAAACCAGCATTTCGCTAAATGTATGCGACAGAAAGATCGAGAAAAATATGGGGGAGAACAAAGGAAAGATGGGCTGGGCTGGAAAGGGGGAGGGACACTTTGGGCCTGGGAGGGGGCACAGAGGGAGTAGCAGGGCTAATTCTAAAGACCCATGACCCCAGCCCGTTAGACCTTCTGGGCCTTAAGGTTGATGCTGTTGGAAACTACTCCAGGTAGTAGTCAGTCAGGAGATAGCAGCCCATTCAACCCGGTATTATTCTCCTGCACCATTCAACTAGGCCCCCACCGCAACAGCAATACCAATGACTAACTTCAGAAGTGGTCGATACATAGATCAGATCAGAAAGGCAGTCAAGACAACCCCAGCTCTATTGCCCACATGTCTGAGTCAACACCAAAGCGATGCCTGGCGAAGAGGTTGGAGACTCAGAGGCAGCTTCTTTCTAATCCAATGACCCTCTTTTTTTTTTTTTTTCAATCTCTTCTTTCTTGTAAACCTGGGTCCTAACCCAGAGGGTCATTAGCAATGCCTTAGCACATCTTATATAAGCAGAGATAATAACCCAAAGATCCTGGCTCGATTTCAACCCAGGTAATTGCACTCTGCTTTCCAAGGCCATTTCTTGCAAAGACAGTCATTAGAGCAACTAGGACGCTCCCTCCCTCCTTGAAGGAAAAGTAACCCTTCTCTCCGGGGTCTTGGCCAGATGCCAGTTCAGGTCAGTTTGATTCCACCCACCAGGATAAGAGCTTTTCCAGGAGGTTGGGAAGTGGGGCTGCTTCGTGTTTCGTAGGTCATAGGTTCAAATCCTGTGGAGGGGCTGCTTTCAGTGACACCTCTGTTAATGATCAGGGAAGAAGAATGAACCTGGGAGCATTTTCCTTACTTTCTTTATTTTGCCCTTAACAACTGTCTCCCTGGGAGAATTATATAAGCCCCGTGCCCAGAGCCAAGTTGGCCCTCTCCCATCCCATAAGGCATCTGGCTCCATTACCAAGAGCTTCCCTGGAATGGCTCGGCTGCCTGGAAGGGAAAAAATGGACCTTCATTTCCTATTCTTATGATTTATGCAACAATATAAATTACTACGATTCAATAAAGCAAAGTCGTATAACAAGTACATTAAATTCAGGTGCTCAGTATACGAAATAATATAAAATGCCGATCAACACATTTTGACGTGGTAGCCGATGCTTAACTATGTGTAATCACATGTACGTATTTACGTCCCTATGTACAGAGGAAAAGAATCCTAACATACAAAATTCAATGGTGATGGTTGCATATGTCAACTTCTTATTAGGTGCTCGGCACTGGGATGGGTTCTCTACATGGATCATCCCGTTTGTCCCTCGAAACACCCCTCTAAAGTCATCACTGATAAGATCCCTGTGAATCAGATGATCAAACAGCCCAGGGTCACACAGCCAGCAAATAGCCGTGCCTGTATTCACACTCCAAGTGTCTGGGGTCAGAGTATACACTCTTAAACACTATATACTGTTTCTTTCAAAATACAGAGGTTGATAATAGCAACCCCTGAGAGGTGAGGCTTTGGATCAATTTTATGTTCCCATTTATGCTTTTCTAAGTTGCCCACATTCTCTATAATGAATGTATCTGACATTTCTAATCAGGAAAAGACAATATTTTTACGTCTTCTCTGTTTTACACGGTCTGCATTTCAGAAAATGCAGATAAAATAAAATAAAATAAAAAAATCTCTCAGTGCCAAGGAACCTTTTTTTAATGTTTATTTGTTTGTAAGCAAATAAAGAGGATGCGCAGGGGAGGGGCAGAGAGATGGGGGGTGCGGCAGAGGATCCGAAGCGGGTTCTGTGCTGACAGAAGAGAGCCCTATGCGGGGCTTGAACTCAAGAACCGGGAGATCATGATCTGAGCTGAAGTAGGACTCTTAACCGACTGAGCCACCCAGATGCCCCCCAAGGAATCTTTTAAATAAATCTCTTTTGGGAGTTTCCAGGACCAGAGAGAAGTATGAGAATAAGGCAATTTGGCAAGCTGCCACAGAGATGCCATCTAGTTATAAGCCTGCTCTTGCTTCCTCTTAAGCACTGTGTGTTCTTTGCCTCTCCCCAAATAACAGGGCCTCTTGACCCACGGACCAAAGAAGACACAAGTAATTAAGGGCGAAAAGCCAGGTCTGAATGCCCAATTTTTCCACGCTTTCGGAGGATGAAGTTGGCCTCTGGGTACAGCGATTGTAAGGGCCTCTGAAACTTGGCAGCATTTTAATGGCATAAGATAATTCCCCATCTACACAGTAAGAAATACGGCCTTGAGATCAATACAGGGTGAATTAGTAGTCAACAGCGATCAAGTACGACAGAGAAAATATGATTCATTTCTTACAAGGGCTAAGATCTCCAACAGTTTATTGAGAAGCGTTTGAAGATTGGGGAACTGAGCTGGGACGAATCCTTTAATTTAATCGACAAGTGGGTTTGTGGAGGAAGCACACAGACACTCGAAGGCTTTTGAGACTTTATTTTCTCCTCTCTATTTTTTCTTTTTGCTGCGGCTGCAGTCACCTTATGGCTGCTTTTCTTCTCGCAGCTGTTTCTGAAACCCCGAGATCAGTCCCAGGCAGGCAAAGCAGCGACCTCACACCTTACTGCATGAAAATGAAGTTTCCAGATCAGCGTACCGGACAGTAATTAATCTAATTAACAATTACTCAGTAGCGACGAAGTTAAGAATGTCACATCTCATGGCATACTTTTAATTTCAGAAGCGCTTCTGAAAGTGATTTTTCCTGACATTTCACTGCCTTGCCGTATGTCTTTCTTCTTGCACAGAGATGCAATTTATCCAGCAAGGATGCGGTTTCGTTTTCCTTAGGTGCTGGAGATATAAACAAGCGTGGATTACCTTAATATGAAAAGTGATGGCCCTCAGCGTCTGCCTGAATATGAATGTTGAGGGGGATGAAGGAATCATTTTCCTTGGTGTATTTGCTATTAAGTTTGGATGGCAGACGGCCTGGATCTAAGCCTCAGTGACACTACACAACACTTTTGTAAATAGAAATTGATTTTTAAATAGTTTTAAATAGTGCTTACCGAATAAATTTCCCCCTAGATAAGTGTTCCTGTGCATGCATAGGAGAGGATGGAAAGGAGGCTTTATTAATCCAACCTCCAACCCCCCCACCACCGCCCGCCTCAAGTACCATCTTGGCAATTTCGTGATGGAAGGTGTATGGCTTCAGTTATTGCAAAAGTTCTCCACGGCAGCTTTTGAGATGATAGATTTGGCAGGGGGATGTGAAAGTCCATGCACTTCCCCAGAGTGAACATCTTGAGTCTGGTGCCTTTCAAATCCATGCCCGGGGGAGTCACAAAGTACAAACTTAAACTCTAATTCATATTGATGCAATCATCCCCCAAATGCTACCAAGTCATAAAATGTTTCCTTAGGGCAGTGTGTCATTTTCTGGAGAAAGAAGTAGGGCTTGGAGGTTAGACAGGGGATTTGGAATAGACGTGGGACACACAGGTGAAGGACAGACTGATCCCAAACTAGCCAATGAAGTGGCCCCAAACTCTGCTGCCCAAAGAGACTTCGGAGCTGGCCCACAAGCTGATCTCCAGGAAGTTGTGCAAGTAAACTCCCAATAATGAATAGCAAATTCCAAGAACCCCTAAATGTTCTCCTATCCCACTTAAAGCTTAGCCCTTTTGTTGCGAGACTCTGTAGAAAGAATGGACTGTCACCAAAATGGCTCAACTATGGCAACTTACTGAGCATTAAAGTATCCCCGGCACCCGATCCCCTGCAGGTGAGCTATTCAGGGTCCTGACACGTTTTACCTGCGTGCCTTCCAGGGACAAGGAAACTCTACACCGGGCATGAAGCAAAGGGCGGAGGGCATTGGAACACACAAAAATTCTATGAAGGAAACGCCGTCCCCCTTTTAAAGAGATAGAAACTGAATTTCAGATGAGGTAAATATCACAGTGGAGTCACCGAACTGGTAAGTGGTCCGGACAAAAATCTAACCCAAGTGTGGCTGACAGGGGCACATCTTCTTTCTACTTTACCAAGCTGCATGCAGTCAGCGTAAACTCCGCCTCGAGCGTTAATTTGGACTATTTCTGATCTTTGTAGTTGTTTCAGTGATAGCTCAATTAGCCAAAATATTTAGGAAACGGGGCATTCTGGTCAATTAGAAGTCTACCTTAGCAAACGGAGTCTAATGAAATAACCAGATTGTCAGTATCTGTTCATTGCACAGCAGGTAGTTGCCCCTACTCCCCCATCTTTGTGTATCCTGTTTGCAACCTGCATTTCCCTTGATCATAACAGTTAACAGCTTTATTATCATTGTTGATAACATCTTGTCTTCCCTATTCTATTGTAAGTTCAGACCCATGGGACAGGGCCTTTCTTGCCACATTTAATCTCCAGTGCATGGCATAGAGTAAGTCCTCAGTACAAACTATATGTATATGTATGTGTGTATGTGCAGGTACGTTTACCCCTACTTGTGCGTTGGACAGGTATATTACAGGTATATGTATATGTATACATGCATGGATATTAGACACTACATAGTATATTGTAATATAGTATATATTGTAATATATTGTAATATATAGAATATAGAATATATAGAATATAAAATATAGAATAATATATGGAATATAATATAATATATATTCTATATATTATAATATATATAATATTGTAATATAGCATAGTATATGATAAAATTATATGATAAATACATAATATGTTATGTGTAATATATAGTGCATGATATAAAATGTTTACCTTATACTACATGTATAGTAATATACAATACATTAATATATGATACAGTATATGGTATATTACAAGGTAGGATACATTTTACATTACGCATAACATATTCTATATATAACACATTATATAATATTATTGCCATATAATTTTATCATAAAATATACCATATGACAATATACTACAATGTATATAACTACTAATATACTATAGGTATATAGCATACAGACATATATATATATAAAATGTGATGGAATGAATGAATGAGAGCACGAAAGAGTCTGAGAAGGAAGTGGTGAAGAGCATTATTCTGAATGTGTACTGATCTGAGGATATCCCCAGACACAGTTGCCACACAAGGTTTGGATCCAGATTCTATCTCTAACCAGCTATGCGTTTGCGGGCAAATCCCTTGGTCACCTGAGTCCAAGTAAAATAAGGACAACTATACTATGAGTTAGCCTCTGTTGACACTTCCTGCGTACCAGTCACAGTGCTAAGCACGTTGCATGTCCAAACTTAATGAATCTACCAAGTACCCTATTAGTCAGGTATTATTTTTGGCCCTATTTATAGGTGAGGAAATTAAGGCGCAGTGATCGCAAGTAATTCGCTCAAGGGCACACAGCTAGAACAGGATGGGGATTCTGGCTCCAGAGCTCACATGCTTAATTCCTACAGCAGGGACGAAATGAAACAGTGGGCATACACCATTTCACCCAGCACCCAACACGTACTAACAGCTCAGTCAATGCTAGCTAGCCAGCCTTTGCCTCTCCCTTTTAAGGACGACAACCTCTGGCTTACCACATGTGCTGTTAAAACTTGACAATATATTTATTTGCCTTATAAAGAATGGAAGAAGAAATCAGCTTGCATAGATTTTATTTCCAAACTATCTATAAATAATAAGTTAAGGAAAACTTGCCTTTCCTATTTAAAGGTCTAATTTAGATCCTTTATCAAAATGATTTAAAATGCCTTTCACTGGGAAACCATATTTCAAAGACTTTATTTATTAAACTTCTTGAAAGTGTGTTTTTAATGCACATTCTGACTTTTTGCCAAACCTCTTCTCTGAAACAGTAAAATTAGAGCCGCCCCCTCTTTAAAGAGTTATATTTATTAGATTTTTACATATTGATACAGTACAATCTATCAAAATAAATCTGAGAATGGGCACATAAATCTTCCACTCTTCCAACATTCTTTATATCCAGAGTCTCCACAGTAATTTCCATCTGACAAATGCTTAGAGGAGTCTGGGGGCGAGGAACTTCTTTTCTAAAGAATCAAACCTTCATCTTCAAGTGTAACTTCTCTGGCTACCTTCACCTCCCTCACCACCATGGCTGCACTTGGACCAGAGTGGCTGTGTGTGTGTGTTTTATCTGACACCGGTAATTAAATGTAATTGCCTTTTAAGCCTAAACAGCTGTGAGCTCTACAAAATGCACACGACTCATAAGCCAAGTCCTGAACCAGTGTTTCAACCTCTTGGGAGAATGCTCGAAGATACGTCACCATTTTGCATCTTTTCATCCTGCACCCTTCAACACCTTTCTTCCTTTCGATTTAAATTAAAGACAATTACTTCAAAAGAAGATACCTATTTCTAAAACTTCAGTGGGTGGATTCTGAGTGATTTCAAATAATGTACGTGTTGCCAACATCCCAGTGATTTTGAACGTGAGACTTTCTTTTCTGTAATTCAGAGATCTCTACGGTGACATGTCATAGACACAAGGACGCTCAGGGGCACGGATATGTATCATATTTGATACATGGGTTACCCGTTTGACAGTGTAGAGGTCAAGAAATTCTAGGGGCGCCTGGGTGGCTCAGTCGGTTAAGCATCCAACTGCAGCTCAGGTCATGATCTAATGGTTCATGGGTTTGAGCCCCGCGTCGGGCTCTGTGCTGACAGCTCCGAGCCTGGAGCCTGCTTCGGATTCTATGTCTCCCTCCCTCTCTGCAACTCCTCCACTCATGCTCTCTGTCTGTCAAAAATAAATAAACATTAAAAAAAATTTTTTTAAAGAAATTCTAGTGAGAGATAAGATCTTGGGCCTCCCTTTTTCGGGAGAGGAACATTTTAATCTCCAAAGCGTTGAGCATGATAAGTGCATGCATTATATCTTCCTTTTTAAAACCCGTGAACTAGTTTGTATTGCATGGGGCTCCAGGTGCACTTATCAAATGAGGACAAATTTAAAAATGACAATTTTCATCAGGTAATTTGACCCTCCGTAAGGGGGAGAGGTATATATAACCCTGTAGGAAGAGTCTGAGTCAGTTTTTGCACTACCCTGGTGATGGACTCAATATTTGCGTCCCTGCTCCCACCCACCCAACACCCGTATGTTGAAGCCCTAACATGCAATGTAATAATATTTGGAGATGAGTTTTTGGAGACGTATTTAGATCTAAATGAGACCATGAAGTTGGGATCCTCATGGAATTATTGAATGCCCTTAGAGGAAGAGGAAGAGGAAGGGGAAGAGAGAGAGAGAGAGAGAGAGAGAGAGAGGTCTCTCCATACGCATATGCCAAGGAAAGACCATGTGTGGACACAGCGAAAAGGTGACCAGCTGTGCATAAACCAGGAGGGGAGGTCTCCCCAGAACCCAACCATTCTGGTACCCTGAAGGTAGACTTCCCAGGCTCCAGAACTGCGAGAAATGAATGTCTGCTGTTTAAGTCACCCAGCCTGCGGTATTTTGTTACAGCTACCCAAGCTGAGAAAAACATCAAACTCAGTGTTCTTGAAAGATGAAAATAAAGCTGTGCTGGTATCCATGCTTTGACGAATACCCACAGCCTCTCTCCCTCTGCTGGTCCAGTGTCCCCTTCCGTCCTTCCACCTCCGCTATCTCGAACAGTCACGATCCCCCGATTGCCATGTGGCGGGGTCCAAACCGCTGAACATGGCATCCTAAATCCCTTCTAATCGGTCCCCGCTGATTTCTGCAACTGCCTCTCCAGGGGATCACATCTCTAAGTGACCTACCTCACCATGGCCAGCCCGCTATCCATTTCCGTTTATAGCCCAAAAGCACCTTGGTTTTCCACTGTTTCCAGCCCCACCTGAGCACCCTAACTTTGACCCCCCTCTTAATCCAAATATATAGCCGATGCAAATTCTCCCGCAGGTCCAGGGTGAAGTATGTCCCTCATGCTGGGTACATAGAAGCTAACATAACCAGTTGGGAGGAAGGTAGACAGCAGGAATGGGCAGGAAGGAGGAAAGAATGGAAGGAGGTGGGTTCAGTCAGAGCTGGCTTCTTCTGTACCTCATACACATATCATCTGCTGCCTCCACTCACATGCCCCTTGGGACTTAGAGCGACTTTCTGAACAAGAGACAGCACCAAGGCCACCCAGGGCTTCAGCACGACTGAGAGATTCTTGCCATTTTGAGTAAAAGGAAGGAGCAGAACTAAAATTTCTTATGAACCTACTATGTGCCAGGAAATTCTAAGTACTTTAACATATTCATTTTCCACTGAAATCCTCAAAAGCAGATTTAAAACAAAACAAAACCTTTCCTGGGGTGCCTGGGTCACTTCAGTAGCGGGTTGAGCGTCCGACTCTTGATTTTGGTTCAGGTTATGACGTCATGGTCCTTGGGATGGAGCCCTGCTTCGGGCTCTGCACTTACAGGGCAGAGCCTACTTGGGATTTTTTTTTTCTTTCTCTCTTTCTCTGTCTCAAAATAAATAAACATTTAAAAAAAAGCTCTTCTTTTATAAGTAAGAAAAAGGAGGCCCAGAAGTCTTGTCATGAAAGAATTTAGAGTAGGATTTGAATCCAGACCTTCTTCCATTTAATCAACTTGTTGTTGTTGTTGTTGTTGTTGTTGTTTTTAGTATGAGTAGCTATGTTGAAAACTATTCAGCCAGGCACTGAGGTCCCAGAAATGATATGACCTGATTAGTGTTTTCTAGTGGCTTCCAGTTTGAGAGAATGGAGCACACCTGTAAACACAATAAAGCAAGAAAGGGTAAACAAGATTCAACCAACAGTCCATACTGTTCATTTGCCTACACTCCTTGAGGCACAAACACTTATTGAGCATCTGCTAAATGCCAAGTACTATCTCGTGACTTTCCCGTGTTTATACTTTTAGACCTGTGGGATCTCTGCAGAACTCTGTGGGATCAGTATGACCCTATCAGTCTATGCATTGTGTAGACAGGAGTTTAATTAACACGTCCATGTTTCCTCAGCTGGTACAAAGAAGAAAGCTTAAACCACGTGTCAGAAGCCCATTGAGAAATGGCCCCTGGAGCACCTGGGTGGCTCCGTCGGTTAAGCGTTCAACTTCGGCTCAGGTCATGATCTCATGGTTCACGGGTTCAAGCCCCGCTGCAGGGTCTGTGATGACAGCTCAGAGCCTGGAACCTGCTTCAGATTCTGAGTCTCCCTCTCTCTCTTGCCCCTCCCTCGCCTGCCTCTCTCTCTCTCCCTCTCTCTCAAAAATAAATACACATTTAAAAAATCTTTGTTAATGAACCCAATGTTAGAATGTTTTGTGCATAGATTTGTGTATCCGTATCGTATTTACGCACTGAGGCATAAATTCACTTACAGAGTCTTACGGTCAGGCAACCGGGATGACATTTAGAGCCACAAGGTCTTAGATTCATCCAGTGTCTTTACGTTGTGTTACAGTTTTGCAGTCATTGGCCATAAGGAGCGGGACACAAGAGGAACAAATGGGCCCTGTCTCTGCTACAGCAGCGGGGATGAATATCACCACCTTCGGCTTGCACAGAACTGGGGCTTGACGACACCACACATCAGTCACAGGGTCTGAGAGCTACTATTAGACACGTTTAGTGGGTCCACATAAATATCTTTTAGCATAATTTGTTCCTTCCTAAAAGAGGAGGGAGAGAGAGAATGGGGTGGGGGTGGGGGAGAAAAAGGGAGATCATATTTGTACAAATCTGCGTTTGGAAGTCCTAAAAAGCAATCAGAGCCAAAGACCAAGAGGACCAGCGACACTTGGGAGGTAGGGATTTTGAAACTGGAAGCCCTGTGAGAAGCCAACATGGTAAGAGGGACAGAACCCAACAAGAAGTGTTCACCACTCACTTGGCCAGACACAGCCGAAAGCCATGTGCTGGGAATGTATGGCCAGAGCTACAAGGAGAAAACTAGCCCCTGGATCAGTACCTGGCTTCATATATTATTTTTGCTATTTCTTTTTTTTTCCTCTGATTTCTTCTTTGACTCATAGGTTCTCTCTTCTTTTTTTAATTTTTATTACTTACTTATTTATTATATATATAATTTCTCATCAAGTTAGCTAACTACAGTGTATATAGTGTGTTCTTGGTTTGGGGGGTAGATTCCCATGATTCGTCGTTTACATGCAACACCCGTGCTCATGCCAACAAGTGCCGTCCTCAATGCCCATCACCGTTTCCTCCTCCCCCGCTACCCACCCCCCACCAATCAACCCTCAGTTTGTTCTCCGCCTTCAAGAGTCTCTTATGGTTTGCCTCCCTCCCTCTCTGAAACTACTTTTTCCCCTTCCCTCCCCTCCATGGTCCTCTGCTAAGTTTCTGAAGTTCCACATATGAGTGAAAACACATGGTATCTGTCTTTCTCTGACTGACTTATTTCACTTAACATAATACCCTCCAGTTCTATCCACGTTATTGCAAATGTCAGGATTTCATTCTTTCTCATTGCCAAGTAGTATTCCATTGTATATACAAACCACATCTTCTTTATCCATTCATCTTTTTGCTATTTTTATGGGCTGATAACTGCATGATTCTGGTAACTCAGTTGGGTGTTTTCTCTCTCTCTCTCTCTCTCTCTCTCTCTCTTCCTCTCTCATAGGTTCTGTCTCATAGGCCATAGAGTGGATTTCTGTGCTGAAAGGTAACAATTAGCCTGGTAATAGAATATTCCTGATGTGTTTCTATTTTGCTTTATCTTTTTTTTTTCCTGTGATTTTCCTACAAATAATAATTTAAAAAAAAAAACCTATCAGTACTAGATTTTTATTTGGAAGTTCTAGACATGCCCTTAAAGTAACCATTTCTCTGAATGGATGGTTTGGATCATAGCAATCTGTGCCTTCCTTTGTTCTTGAGAACAATCCTATCACTGAGGAAATCATGCCTCAGGACTAATTTCTTTTGATTCTGGAGTCGGCACAGAGTGGCTTAACTCTGGGGCTACCTGGGATAAGAGTTTCTGACATGCAGACTATGTGTAAAGCCTGGTTTGATGGGGAGACTCACCCCAGACTATAGACAGTGTTCTTCACACACCACCCAGCAGATATTGTGATCTGACAAGGAATCGGGGCTTTGCTTTCCATGTTGATGCTCCCAGGGATCCCACGGAACATTATACCAGGGAATTCTCGTTAGCAAATTCTCACTACTAAAGCAAGACAGAGCTGCAGAAGGAAAATTTGGCCTCATTCTTAAAATATAGTTTTGAAGGTAAATTTGCTTTCATGGTGGCCTATAACATAGCCCCTAATGGCTCCTATTTCCTGGTGCACACATTCTTGTGTAAACCCTTTCCCTTGAGTGTGTGCTAGACCCAGTGACTAACCTCTAATGAATAGTATATGGCAAAGGCAGTGAGATGACACCTACAAGACTATTGGTACTCACGTGGTCACAGGTAGACACCATCAGTTCCTCACAAGTGGCTAGCCAGGGAGTTGGGGCTTCATGTTGGTCACAACATGGCAGCTTGCTTCCTACAGAGAGCAAGCCACGAGAGAATGATGACACACGAAAGATAGAAGCCACAGTCCATTTGCTTGTTTGTTTGTTTGTTTGTTTGTTTTGAGAGAGAGAGTAGGAGAAGAGCAGAGAGAGAGGGGGAGAGAGAGAATCCCAAGCAGGCTCCGCACTGTCGGGACAGAACCCAAAGAAGGGCTCGATCCCACAAACCGCGAGACCATGACCTGAGCCGAGATCAAGAGTTGGACACTTAACCAAATGAGCCACCCAGGCGCCCCTAGAGGTCACAGTCTTTTTATAACCTAACATTGGAAGTGACATCCATTGCTTCTGCCATAAGCTGTTCATTAGAGGCAAGGCACTAAGCTTAGCCCACACTCAAGAGAAAAGAACGGTCGCACTTTTTAAAGGGAGAAATGGCCAAAAATTTATGGACCTAAAAATTACCTCAGCCCCAATCTAACAGAGTTAGCAGGAAATCCTTCCATTTGGGGGGCCACGTTGCTCTTCCAGGCTAACTTCAGAATCCCTGGAACTTACTTGGTTTTATTGAAAGAGGAGAAAAGCCTCTAGAACTATTCTGGGCATCAAAGCAGAAGAGGTTATGTTCTAGATTTAGCATGTCTCTCCTAAGTGGGCAAGGTCTTCTCTGCCCAAGGTGTTCAACAAAGGTTTTACACCCCACACCTGTGTTCCCAGTTCATTTCAAGCCCTGCCCCATTCACAAAGCAAGTCGGTCCACAAAGCATCCCTTTGGACAGAGCTCTGCTTTGGAGTAAGAAACCCATGAATCACAGTCAGGTATAAACAGAAATGACTTGACTGCCTTGGTTATTCAGACGCTTACCCTATTTCCCCAATGAGTTAGATAACCAAAAACTCCTTCCTGCTAGATCTTAGAAGCCCCCTTCTTCTCCCCTCATGTTTCTTCAACCAAAATAGAAAGTTGGAAGCTATTGTTCTTTTTTATTCTTCTCTCCTTCTTTAAGACCTCTCCAAGACAGGTCAAGTGCACACAGTATCTATTTCAAAGCCTTTAAAATTATATTTTAGGGGGCAATTTAGCCAATTATTATTTTAAAGTACACTCTTTCTTAGAGAAATATCAGTCTGTATAGAATTTCCTCTACAGGGAGCCTGAATGGCTCAGTCGGTTAAGCATCTGACTTAGGCTCAGGTCGTGATCTCACGGTCTATGAATTCGAGCCCCCACATCGGGCTCTGTGCGGACAGCTCGGAGCCAGGAGCCTGCTTCAGATTTTGTGTCTCCCTCTCTGTCTGCCCCTCTCCCACTCACACTGTCTCTGTCTCTCAAAAATAAAGATTAAAAAAAAATTTTTTTTTAAAAAGCATTTCCTCTGAGAGGGATGCCTAGGTGCCTCAGTCATTTGAGTGTCTGACTCTTGATATTGGCTCAGGTCATGATCTCACAGGTGGTGGGTTTGAGCCCCATGTCTGGCTCTGTGCTGACAGCATGGAGCCCGCTTGGGATTCTCTCTCTCCATCTCTCTCTCTGCCTCTTCCCTCAAAAGAAATAAATAAACATTTTTAAAAATTTAAAGAAAAAAGAGTCTCCTCTAAGAAATGCACACGTGAGGGAAGACTTTTCTCTAACCTTGAAATTTTCTAAATCATTCTATCTATTTATTTTTAAAGATCTTATCGTTAATGTCTACACCCACCATGGGGCTTGAACTTCCAACCCGAGATCAATAATTGCATACTCTGCCAACTGAGCCAGCCACCCCAAAACATTTTGAATCAAACCAAAATGGTTTGTGAATCAAGGGTTACTAGTCTTGGCTTGCAGTGGCTCACCTGAGTCTGATGAACTCGAACCTTCCTATGGGCAGTTACTTCATTCACACATGGTCGTGTCTGAACCTCAAACCCAGGTTTCTGTGGTTGACTCCTTGCGAATTAGTTTAGGGCTCTTATTTGACCAGCTAAGGAAGCAAATTCAGAAATATAGTACCCAGGCTTTGAGCAGAAGGAGGCTATTCTTCTAAGGCTGGGTCATGGCATAAAAAGACCAGAAATGGACCCAAAAGTTAGCATCCGTGAAAATATGCTACAGTCTGTGACAAATAAGGCAAGTCGTATTTGGTCCATGCGTTAATATATCCCCTCGGTCCCTTCTCTCAAGAAACTGCTCGCACTGACAGAGAACATGTTGTCATCCTTGGTGTATTTTTTAAAAGTTTTTTTCTTAATGTTTTATTTATTTTTGGAAGAAAGAGAGAGAGAGCACACAAGTGGGGAAGGGGCAGAGAGGGGTGCGGGGGTCAGAGGATTCAAAGCCGGCTCTGTGCTGTCAGCAAGGAACCCAGTGCAGGGCTCGAACTCATGAACCGCGGGCACCGTGACCTGAGCCGAAGTCAGATGCTCAATCAAATGAGCCAGCCAGGTGTCCCTTTTGGTTTGCTTTTTAACCTGTGACTTCCTCTCTTTAAACTTTTTAAAAGGAGCCCCCAAAATGATATTATGAACAACTGAGAAAATGCGTTCAAGCTACCTAAAGTATCTAAGAATAGTACCTTCCTAGTGACTTGTAGGACGAGCTAAAGCAAATGCACTTAGAACTGGACTCACTACTTTTTCATAATGGGATGGACTAAATTACCCATTATATAGGAATCACACATAAAAGCCTTCCTCTCCATCAAGTGATAGATCAAAGGAAGGAAAGATGAGTGGTCTACAGGCATGAGCCACACCTCCCGAATTCTGAGACCAGGACTGAACAGCCTGCATTTTAACTACCTCTCCTTGACATGAAACAGTCTTCATGTGTCTCCCACTGAGGAAAGTCAGGTAGGCTCAGCTACAAAGATTTTCTTCCGTTGCCCACCGCCCGCCCCCTCCCTTTTCCTTTACCATTCCATCGGAAGGATGACAGGTCCCTGACTGGGCTCAGGTGAATCTAATTTAAAATCCGGACTTGGCGCGTCCCTCCCATCTGAGCCTTGCAGGGAGGGCATCTGTCAGCATCACAGCGTGGGTCCCTGGCATATTTACGGTCGCAGTGACGGCCTGGTCATCCCTCCGCAGCTGCAGTGGCTCCCAATTCCTGCCCCCATCTGCGTGGAAACTACCCAACCAGATATTCTGACTTGCAGCGACAGATGAAAACGCGCTGTGTCCCCCCAGCACCCCGCTGCCCTCATCCCCTCTTGGGCAGAGTACCGAGGGGCCATCAGTGTGCCATTCCAGCAGCCATCTTGTGGCGGTGTCGCAAATTCATCGGTATTCTAAAGAAGCCATGCGTTTGTCCCCTCACTCGCTCTGCAGACATTACCAAGGGTCTCCTATGGGCCAGCCACACGCCTAGTCGTTGAAATGCAATCACAGACTCGCCACCCCATCCATGACCTCGTGGAGTTCACTTTCCTCACGCCTCCCGTATGGGGAGCTTTCTGACCTGTGTTTCTTAATTTCCGAGAAGTGGATGCCAAATGACAGGCAGATCTCTGCTGAGGAATTCTTTGGCTGAGGATTTCTTTTGCAGATTCCTAAGGTCTAACCCTGGCAGGACTTGCCCAAGGTACACACACGACCCCTGAAACGGGAAGATGTGAGTTGAACCATCAAGACCCCTGGACTAGAAGCCAAGGGAGGCATCCGGCATGTTGCCCACTGGACGCTTTTTCAAGGTCCAGTTATATGCCAGCCCGGTGCCCGCGACTCTGCACACACAAACCAGTCACACAGGCTCCGATTCTCAGGGCAGTGACAGTCTAGGTGGTGCTGGGATGGGGAGGCGAACAGATTAACAATTTAGAAACATTCATAGTGGAGGTGTGTGCAGGTAACAATGGTAACAATAAATGTCGTTAAAATAATAAGGAAAGAAAGGAAGTCTGAGATCTAGGCCAAGCCCTTTATCCCTTTGCCCTCAGTCTCCTCATGTAGAAAATGGGCATGATTCTGGATCATTTTCAGGGTACCTTCCCCTGCACCTAGGACACATGGTCCAGGCTGAACCAGTGGCCCAAATCTACCCGTTCACTTCTTTTCTGCACCTCCTGAGAACACCCCAACCTGAGTCCATGTGTCTGACCATTCTGTTCCCAGCCAGGAACAAACAAAACACAGCTCGCATTCACAAGAAGTTACCAAGAGCTTTCACAGACACGGTTCATTGGATCATGTCTCTTCTCTACACACAAAGAACAGGTCTGAGGTTGTTCTTTCCCTTTTATGGGTGAAAACCTTCAAGCCTCAAAGAGGTGAAATAATTTGATCAATATCTGAGAAGAAGAAACTGAGAAGAAGAAACTTCACAAACTTTGAAGTCAGACCTGAGCCAAAGTCAGACGCTTAACTGAGCGGCCCAGGCGCTCCAGAAGCTGAGGCCTTCTGCCTCCAGATTCCACACATGCCTAGACTAGTGAGCAGGACGGATCGGAGGAGGAAGGAAGCAAGGGTCCCCGGGTCACAGCAGGCATCACCAGCAAAGCTGGATTTGTGACAAACGCAGCAGAGGTGAAGGGCCCTGGAGGATGCAACAAGCTGGCCTGGGCAATCTCACCTCCACAACTGACTCCTGGACCCTCTGTCAGTTCCGGTTCTGCGGCCTGTGGCACCTTCTCCAGCCTGTGCCTGTGAATCAACCAAGGGCTGCACGCAGTGGCGGGGGGGGGGGGGGGGGGTAGTTCGCAGAGCCAAAGGCACTGTTTGCCAGCAAATATAAGAAACCCCCCAGCAACGGCCTGCAAACCGGAAGTGAAACCGGATGCAAAACCAAACCCTCGGGTCATCGGAGTGTGACTTCCTCTCCAGCGACTTCCGTTATTGCCATGTGTCCTGCCCCAGTGACCTCTTCTGTGTAGGAGGCTCTGAGAAAGCATATTCATATGCAGGGACAAAGGCAGGGAAGACAGAGTTGAGCCCGGATTCTAAGAATTGGAGGGGTTTCCTTCCCACACATAACCAGTCCAAACCAAAGTCCTCAGGAGATTGTCAGGCCGGCTTTTCTTGTTTTACCCTATTTTACCACAACAGATGCGGCATGTTGAACATTTCTTATGAATGAAAAAGAAAGCATGTGTATTTATCCAAAGCAATTAAGAGTTAACTCTTAACAATGTGGCTGAGGGGTATGTGGGCGACTTAGTTGGTTAAGCTGCCAACACTTGATTTTGGCCCTGGTCATGATCTCACGGTTGGTGAGTTCGAACCCTCCATCAGGCTCTGCCCTCACAGCACAGAGCCTGCTTCAGATCCCCTGTTTCCCTCTCGCTACCCCTCCCCGACTTGTGTGAGCCTGCTCTCTCTCTATGTCTCAAAAATAAATGTTTCAATAAATAAATAAAAAGTAGCTATTCGATATCTAGAGAAAGGTAATTTTTTGCTTTGTACCCCTTGAATCAAGTTTACGTCAATGCTTTTTACATACCCACTGAGGGGGTCCCACTCATATGACAATACCTCATCTTCATCAATGTGATCCCCATACCCATGTTGGGAGTTTTGTCTTATTCTCTGCATTTTACAGAGGAGGCACTTCGTTATTCCACTTCAAAGCTGCACCCCTAATCCGCTTTGTCCCGAGGCCATGCAGAGCAAAGCAGAAAGTGGCCTTTCATAGGGACTGGGAAAAAACACCAATAACCACCTCTGGAAAATATTTCTCCTACCTGGCTGTGTACTTGAATTAAAGCATGAAACAACTTCAAATGGAGACGAATCAATACATTAAATCATTGTTATCTTCTATTCACCTTTTATTCTAAGGAGTTAGGTTTACTGCCAGTCCACCTTGAGATCCCTCACTAATGACGCAGGGGCACGTGGGGGCGCTTAGGAATGATGCCTCTGGAAAAAGATATTCCCTTGAGAAGTTAGGTCAGGACATGAGGCACTTGGTCACCCACTATTGTCCCAGGGAGCCATCTGTCTTAGGGCTGGTGCCTGCATGGGGTCTCCTTGCACTCTGAATTGGAGCTGGATCTATGATGTACAGTAACGGGGATATTGGGACAAAGGTCACCTCAGGCCAATTCTGGGCCTAAGGAAGCCTGAACGTTTTTACTTCCTCTCCTGGAATACTTGCTTTGGGAGTGGTGGTAGGTTCAATGAGTCTCCCTAAAAAGTTTCATCCATGTCCTAAGCCCCAGAACTTGGGAATATAACTTTATTTTGGAAAAAAAGCATCTTGGTAGATGTAGTTTGGTTGAAGATCTCGAGATGAAATCACCTGGGATTACCCAGGGGATCCTAATCCCAACCACAGTGCCCTTATAAGAAAAAAGAAGAGGGAGATCTGAGACACAGAAAAGGAAAAGACCACACGGAGACAGAGGCACAGAACGGAGAGATGCTACCATAAACCAGTGACTGTTTGAAGCCACCAGATGCTAGAGGAGCCTCCTCCAGGATTCTTCCCCGAGAACTTCTAGAGGGAGCGGGGCCCCGTCTATTCCTGGATTCCAACTCCTGGCCTCCAGAACTGTGACAGAATAAATTTCTGTCATGTTAAGTCATCCAGTTTGCGATAATTTGTCATGAAGGCCCCAGAAAACTAATGCTGGAGTCTTCAGAGTCCATTTAAAAAGTGTGCCTGTCAGGTCAGGAAGGCAATATGGAAGGATCATGTAGAGAGGAGACCCTGACACTTCACGGTGAGGAAGAAAGGCCCAGCATCCCGGTCAAGGCTTCATGACCCTATTCCTGGTCAACTGTGTGACAACAACTCCACGAGAGGCCACCAACAGGGTCAGTAGAAGATCCACTCAACTGAGCTCACTGAGCCATGGGAAACAACAAAATGGCTGTTGTTTTAAGCCTCTAAGTTTGGGGAGATCTTTTGTGTAGGAACAGATCATTTAAAAGAAGACCAAGGGGCAAGTCAGGTGAAGAGAGGTCTGAGGACCCTGAAGAGTGAAAATAAAGGATCACAATGGGAGGAAGAAGGTCATCAGGGAACAAGGGGAAGAAAATCACATTGACCACAATGTCACAATCCTGACTTGGGCTGTGGAATACAAGTCAGTCAGTCCCCAGTACTCAAAATTGAGTCCTCAGCCACAGATAACACAGAAACGTGTCTTCTGTGGGGAATTGAAGAAGCAATGATAAACTTAGTGCTTAGGTGATGAAAACAGGCCAAGTAAAAGTGAATGCCTGGTGATACACATGTGTTGGTGTCTTACTGCCACCATAACAAATTACCACCAACCCAGAGACTGAAAACAGCAAAGACCCATTATCTTCTCGTTTTGAAGGTCAAAACAGCAAAATTAGTCCTACAGAAAGATGTAACAAGTTGTTGGCAAGCCTCATTCCCCCTGCAGGTTCTAGAGGGTCTCTGTTTCTTCATCCTCTCCAGCTTCTAAATTCCACCTCCATTCCTTGGCCTGTGACCTCTTCCTCCATCTTCAAGGCACATCACTCCAGCCCCTGATTTTGTCTTCCCCTCTTCTCTAACTCTGGCCCTCCTCCCTCCCTTGGACATCAGACCTACCTGGATAATCCACAATAACTTTCCCACTTCAACAAGTTTAACTTAATCACATCTGCACAACCCTTTATGGCCTGTAAGGTAACACATTCACCAGGTCTGAGGATTTGGGTGTGGGCATATTTCTAAGCCTGTGAGTCAGCCTACCTTATATTTAATGAGAATTGGCTCCATGTCAAGTACTGAACTCTTTCTATCTTACTTAATCTTCATAACAGCCCTATGGGAGAAGTATTATCACTTCAAAAGGGAAACTGGGGCTCAGTAAAGTGCGACTACATCCATGTTTACACAAAAGACAGAGCCAGGACTCTGGTCAGGGGGTCTGATTCCAGAACCTGTGCCTTCACCCTCTGCATGTCCTTCTCCTACATACTATGCTCCTCAAGTGTTAGCAGAGGAATCGCCAGCAGCCACTTCTAATGCTCCCATTTTACAGAGACCCAGAGAGAGAAAATGATCTGGTGTGCCAGCAAGAGGCAAACAAGACCAATTTTATTCAGTCAACAACAAATATTTACTAAGGTCCTACTAAGTGCCAGATGCTGGGGATTCTACAGTGAACAAAACAGAGTCCTTACTTTCCAGTAGGGAAGATATACCAAGTGTAAGTAAATGATGACAGTCGATAATGTCAGCCATAGAAGAGTGTTACAAAGAAAAATAAACCCGGACAAAAGACCAACTGAGACGAAGGGACTTTAGAAGGAGTAGTCAGGACCTTTGTGATGAAGGGAGACCAGATCCCGACTTTAACGAGCAACGTTCAGTCTTCCTCTAAAGAAGCAAAATACAAAAAGAAAAAAGGAAAGTCTTTCTCTGGAGGAATATCAGTATCGAAGTATGTGCATTTGGGTTAAACAAAGATGTAGGGATAATTGCATGCAAATAGATCTCCGTCAAGATCTCATTGGATCTGGTTGGATATGGCCATTAAGAGCCAGGGAGTGGAGGCCACACTACCATACTGGAGAACAGAGCTCTCCTACCACACAGTGAACCATCACTTTTGTTTTTCCACTTGCATATAGATAGTAGAAGTCATACAAGATGTTATTTCTTTCACTGTAAAGCATTTTATTCCTTCCCACCAGCTCCCCAGCCCTCTAAGAGACTTGAAGAGGTAGGAGATAACCCCCAACCTAACTGAGGAGCTGTGGTTGCTTGTTGTATCTCAGAATCTGCCACCACAACACCTGAGCTGCCTGGGATTGGAAAGTCTTGAGACGGAAAGTGGGATTTGATTGGGGCTCTAAAGGAGCGAAAGTGGTTTTCATGTGGGGACACTGCACAAATGGTCCAGTGTGTTTTGGAAAGAGAAAGGAGATCAATCTGGCCATTCCAAGCACACCATGGTGGGGTAACAGGTGGGCTCCTCCTGGTATGGAGACTTGAGTGGCATCAGATTAGGAATGGTGTTATGATAACAGCAGAGTTCCTGAAGAACAATCTAGAAGTAGAATTGTTGGGAAGGGGAGACTAAGTAATAAATGAGGAACCACTTAGAGACCAATGCTCTAATGGAAACTGAGAAGGGAGGTCATGGAGAGAACATGTTGGAAGAAAGTATGGTGGTTTGAGTGGGTCTGTGTTTCCCAGAATGCCCTTTCTTGTACACTTATTCTTTAGGAAGACCACCGTGGAGATTTGGGGCAGACTTGGAGGGTGCAGAGAAGGGGGAAACATTTTACAGCTCATGAGTTTTTGTAGATCTGCTGACCCACCTCCTTCGTGTGAAGCAGTGGTTGGGCCTGTGACTGCTCTACCTTGCCCTAGATTTTTCTTTAGCTACTCCGGCTCTTGGGTTAGGGTTATGTCTTCATCTCCATGATGAAAGGTTGCAGGTTCCAAGAACTGACACGGGTCTCCTTTCATTTTCTAGCTTACCCTTGTTGTCTTACACTGTACATCTATCTTCCCCACCTGACTGGATGCCCTGTGGGCTTGAAACTCCAGCATCGGATAAAGAGGTAACAGTGCAACAGCCTTACAGAAACTTACAGCTGTTAACCAGCCCCCACAATTGCACAGCATCAAATCTTAGTAACAAAGATATGGTTCCCCGTGGTGCCAGTTTTCTAGCTGAAGCCTCACTGATACGGAAAAGCAGTAAGATAGGATTCTGGAGCCTACTAACCATCTTGATGATGAATAATAGTAAAACCAACAACTGACATTCACTAGAAAACTGCCTATTTTTTTTTAGTGCTATACAAGGGACTTGACAAAATCTCACTAATCCTTGTAATAACCATGGAGACGGCTACTGCTGCCTTCGGTTTTCAGCGGGAGGTCATCTAGCAGCTCCCAAGTCTAGAAAGTCACAGCACTTGATTCAAAGCCATGTCAGTCTAACTCGGTGTGTGGGGGGTGGGTTGGGGCAGGGGGTGGAGATGGCCACGAATGCACTCTGTCTCTATCGTAGCAGAGAGGGAGAAGCAGAGGTCTGCTCGTTTGGAAGCTGGCAGGGGAAGGACCTCAAGGCCATGGGCAGAAACAGGACACACCAATTAAAGGGGTTAGTTAAGCATTGGAGGAAGGGTAGGGAAGGGAAGAATGGAGGCGGAGGTTATTTGGGACACGTTGAAGTTGAGGTAATGAGGAAATGTTAAAGCTTTGATACTATTGTTCAGGTTAGACACTACACGCTTGCTTTGTTTCCCGGAGAGTGTCTGACTGGTTTTGTACTTGTAAGGAGGTACTCTCGTCTTACAAACCCTCAACCCGGGGATGAGAAATCACATGGAAAATTGCCAACGGAAGTATCTTTTAAGTTTTCCCACTTGAGATGGGGAAGAAATGTTTCACGTCCCTGCTGGGAATGAAAACAAAACGTCTCCCTGAAGCGATCAAGGCCTTCCAAGATGCTGGTAAGGGAATAGGCCCGGTGTAGAGAAAGACTTTTATGCCCCGGGGGTAGAGGGAAGACAGCAATTCCAGGGGCAGAAAAGAACCAGGAGGAGCACAGCCAGTCCGTAAACTCTGGGTAACCTGGGTGAAACTAGAAACCAGACAGGATCCAGGAGCTGGAAGTTTCTTGATGGCCAGGTGATATGGCTTATAAAGAAAGAGGCCAAGAGGCCAGACCATGGGAAATGAAATGGGCTGGTGGCGGGTCAAGGAGCAGGAGAGCAGTAAAAGTTGAGTGATTTCTTGTGTGATTAAGGGTTTATTTGGTGTTATCTGGAGTTAGAGGGAAATATGATAGGGGAGCCCAGTTTCGGGGCCTCTATACATGCCTCCCCCTGTTTGATAGAAAAAAGCAGCTCACAACAGGTTGGATGTGGAGATTATTATTTTAACGTCTTGATCTCCCCTCTTCCAAAAAACAAAGGCCTCCATTTACAATTACTATCTGAAATACATGGGGTACTGTGCTTTTTACAGCTTCTCAGAAAAGAATAGATAACAGATACACGTCGCTGCTCGATACAAGCAAAACCAGTCATCTGCCCCTGAAACCTTCTCAAAGTTCCATCTTTCTTTATAAAGTCATCTGAGGGGTGTAAGCCCCAAACTTCTGTCATGGCCCAATTTTCCTTTTGTCAATAATCACACACACACACTCACATACACACACACACACACACACACACACACTCCAGAATCAACACCCGTTCTCCCCCATCCGCCCCGTAGAACATGTTTTGATTGGTAATTTCATTAATATGAGAAAGATACTTCATTTTAAACATAGACAAAAGTGAAAGAATGATTTCCTATGGGAAGGTGGAATCATTTTGGCTGCTTGTTCATAACGCAATGAAAACCTGTAACCCTTCTCCCCCTGAAAATGGGTATAGTTATTCATTCTCAGTAGATTTGCACCTTTTCTGTGTTTTCAGATTTTTTAACAAACTTTCATTAAAATGCCTCAACACTTTTCATTTTAGCCATACATTGTTTTAGATCATCAACTAAATTTTTGAATAGTCTGTGCTGGAATGTTAATGCCTATGCCAGCAGGAATAAGTAGTCACAAATTCTTTTTTTTTTTTTTTTTACATCACAGGAAAGATTCGTAAACTTTTAAAAAGCTTCTTGGCACAGACTCCTTTACATCTATAGCTAACTTAAGGGATCGTTGGAATCTTTCCCCCATTATCTTCCAAAATCAAGACTTGAAACAATAATGTCATAGATTTCCAAAATCCTGTTGACTAAAATATCTCTGTCCCTGAAACAAGATCAACAAAAGTTTGAGGAGAGAAACCTAAGACAGTAATAAAATTCACAATGGAATAGAGACCAGTATCCCCTACTTCCGTGCATTCAAAGGATGGCCTCAAGGCTGAGCAAAGAAAACAAAACTGATACTTTAAAAAAAAAAAAAAACCTGAGCGCCTCTAATGCATTTGGGAGCAGATGTCGAGGGGGCCAAACGGAACTTTGGGGTCACTGGGAAGGAATGTCAAAGCTGAGTTATTAAGTTTAAGTAGAAAATATAGCCTAAAAGTTTAGCTTCGAACGAATTAAGGATGTGCCAAAGGAATGAGTGAAATATTTTCTCTCCGAGTCACGGGGTTCGCAGGTTGGGATCCAGCATCTGGGGTTTATTACATGTGCTTTAGGTGACAGGTGGCTTCAGGAAATGGAGCCCTCGTAGAGCTTTTAAAATATTTTCCTGAGAAGGGTAAATAATTTGATGCCTTGCTGGTTTCCCTTCTGCGGGCTGTTTGAAATACAAAAACACATCTTAAGCCACATCAAAGTTGTTTCATGTGCAGGCAGAGGCAGACGTCCTCAGCTCTGACACTTGGCCACATCGGTTTCACTTCTGGCATTTTGAAGTCTGTTCTGTACACAACTGGCAGAGCTCAGTTACCAAACCCTATTGTTGTATTTATAAAACTAATATTTATCGGCCATCTTTATAATACCTGATTTTCATGAGCCTGAGAACTTTTATGGCCCAATTAGTTCCTAGGGGTAGCCACAGATGTTGAGCCAGAGAAAATAACCTCAGCTTTGGCACCAAAAATAATACGATGAGAAATCATTTCAACTTTTACAAATAAAAGAAATGCTGTCTTGAGCGCTTGCCAAGTCAACGGTCATTTCGCTGAGATCAAAGATGACGGATGATTTATTCATAAGTGTTTTCCCTTGCCTGCGTTTTTATTTTTTCACAGTTTTTGTTGTTGCTGTAGGTTTTAGTTTTTACTTCTCCCTGCGTTTTGTTCAAAACTATGTTTGGTTTGATATTATGAACCACCTAGAAGTCCCACTTTGCCCCGTAGGATGCTTCTCAATCAAAGAGAGTTACTCGGAACCTCTCACGCTGTGTATTAAATTCTAAATAGTCATTCCGGATCTAGGAGCACAGTATTATGAGGATGTTATATTTAGTATTAAAATTCAACCCAAAGCCTTTTGATCATTTTCAGTTTAACACTATACTCTAAACTACACAGTTCTGAAATATACAACCCCATGGATGTTTACGTACACATGGCCCCTGTACCGCCACCGTTCCATTCAAGGTAGAAGACAGTTCCAGCACCCTAAAAATAAATAGCCAAGAGATGTTTTGAATTAATTTTAATGGACATGTTCCCTTTTAAAACAAGTGAAATTAAAAACAAAGAGTTTTTAAAAGAAGCTTTTCCACCAGATTGGTCAACTTTTTGTTTTCTTCATTTCATTAAGTCCTGCAGACCACTCTTTTTTTGACAACATTCTGTCTGTCGTTCTTCTCCATTTCAGAATACACACAAAGAGAAATAGGTGATAGCCAGCTAGACGGATACATGTATCTCAGCTAACAAGTACAATCTCCTCATTCTTCTGGCCGACACTCTGAGGGCATTCCTTCCAACACCTACCCAAGGGGAAGAGGCTCCCTCAGCACGACCCCCAACTGTTCCCCTGGGGTTCCCTGAACTGCAACCCAGCCCGAACTCCCCTCTTCTCAGACGCTTTTTACAGAACTTGTAATTCACATTGACCTCAAAGCACGTACCCTCCAATCACTGTTTCCCCATTTCAACCAGGCATCCTCCCAATTTTAAACAAAGGCTACAATAAGTGATGGGCCAAAAAGCAATTGTAATCTCACATGGCATTTGAATAAAAGAGAAATCATGTAAGAGAATGTGAGAAGAGAGCAAGATAAGCTGTTTTTCCCCTGTAGTTCTGAAATGAGATCATTACTCTGTGTCCTAGAGTCTCGCCAGATAAGCTCATTGCCCTGAACACTTATTTCCTGGGTTTGGGGGGGGTTGTTTTTCGGTGGGGGTGGGGAGTAGGTGGGCTTGGTTTGGATTTGGGTTTGTTTGCTGTTTGTTTTGTCTTCTTTTAATATCTCCAGTGCATTCTAAATTTACAGCTTTTTAATTGGGACTTTGACAAATCTTATTCGTTGTTTTGTTTTTTTTTTTTAATTCTAAATATTTCTTCTAGATCTACAAGTATAGCATTGTAAAGCTGTGCCAGTATTATAAAGGTATTTATTAAAATTCAACTAAAAGCAATTTGATTATGGGGCAGCCTGGGTGGCTCAGTCAGTTGAGCGTCCGACTTCGGCTCAGGTCATGATCTCGCAGTTCGTGAGTTCAAGCCCCGTGTTGGGCTCTGTGCTGACAGCTCAGAGCCTGGAGCCCGCTTCGGATTCTGTGTCTCCCTCCCTGCTTGTGCTCTCTCCCTCTCTGTCTCTCAAAAATAAATATAAGCATTCAAAGAATAAAGACAATTTGATTATTTTAACATTATACAAGTGAACTTATTTTCCTGTCTTGTTAGAACTACATGATTTTCAATCATATCTGTATAAGGAGCTTCATGATTCAGTGACTTCGTTGACAATTTTTTTTGTGTGTGGTGTATGCATGTACTTTTTTTTTTTAATTGAGATTCTTGAAGACAGGTTTTCCTCACTGTAGTACACTACCATTTCCATGCAGTTCTGGACATGGAGTAGGTATTTTAATAAATATTGGAGAGTGTCAGAGATGGCCAGAGTTGCAAGCGCTTTTAGGGGTCACCCAGACCAGAGATTTTCAAACTCAAGTACTTGGAACCTGTTGCAGCAATATCACCCAGGACAACGTTAGGTTATAGATTCCTAGGCCTTTCCACCAGAGGGGATAATTTAGTAGGCCTCGATTGGGACCCAGGAATCTGTTTTTTTTTTTTTTTTTAATTATCCAGATAATTTCCACCTGCCGCCGTGTTTCAGAGCTACCAATTCAGGTTCATCTCTCCCCTGATGTAAGAATGGATTTGAGTTGATTTCCAGAAGATAAAACCCTCAATGTAGCCACAAACTAGATTCTATAAATCTCAGAAGCAGATATACCCTCAGAAATTATTGTATTAATTCCCTTTGCTTTGTACCCAAAGAAGCATCTCTTTTTTTTTTTAACTTCTTAAGTTATGAAACTGATTAGCAGCAAAGTCAAGAATAGAACTTTGACCTCTGCACCATCACTTCTCCGCTGGACCCTACTCAAAACCAGCCTAGAGCCTCCTGCATTCTGACCATGCATGGGATCTTCTCAGGGACCATGGACAGAATTCCCCCCGCCTGTGACTTCTCCCAAATAAATTCCTTCTTTTCTAAATAGCATGCATTGTGATTCCAGTGAATATATAGTTATATAGTCAGGAACTTAAATCATCATTTGAACTAAGTAAACATGAAATACTAAATACTGGTATTGATAAAGGATTTTATTAAATTCAAAAGCATCGTGTTAAGAAAGTTCACTATGCCTGAAGACATACTTAAATAAACGTCAAATAATGCTCTTTACCAGTACTTGATCACCAAAGGCAGTCTGTGTATTCATATAAATTAAGAAAAAAAAATGAATAGCACACCTGAAGAAATGCTTACCAGAAATTAGAAAGTTCAGAGAATCCTATAGCAATGTAAAAGAACACCAGGGAAGGGATGATCCTTCATGAAAAACTTGCAGATTTATAATTTATGTCTTTCCCACTTGCTTTTTTTTTTCCTGTCTCCTGTCCCAGTTTTCAGTAGCATTCATTAAGCAAAACAGATTTGCATTGAGGTTACCTTTAATATTTCCATTCTCCATTAACAAACCACGTTTCTTCTCATATAAATCCAGATAGACTTTAATTTTAAGGCTATGTTAATCTTCCTGTTGAGCTGTTTGAAGGAGAAGCAAATGATGAGGCCAAAAGAGTAGGTGGGATTTTGTGCTCTCCCTTCCAAACAGGTCTTCAGAGGGGGAGCCCTGGTCCTCACTTTCTGCCCTCTGCCCTAGAATGGGTCCGGATTTGTCAACATTCAATTTGATCGAGGGTTTGTCTTATACCCTCTCTCTTCATTAATAGGGAATTGTTTTCTGCTTCTGGATCCAGATTCAAAAATACTATATCTAAGTGCAGGTGACTTTAAAATTAAAGAGATCATGGGAAAAGGAAAGAATAGTTTGGCCCAAATAATGGGGTGAATGATTAAAATAACAAGCACTAACATTTATCCTGAAATAATGACAAATAACCAAATTGCAATTTTAAGGTTTCAGTTCCAGGTAAGAGGGAAGGGGCAACCTACCACCCTGTTCCCCCACTGAATGCTGCTGGAGAGCCTGGAAAAACACGTATAGCCGCTCTTTGAGGACCCTGAGAAGTAAATACTAGCAGGGATATCTGGGAAGGCAACCAAAATCAATCCCTGGGTTTTTTTTTTCTTTCTTTCTTTCTTTCCTCTATGTTTACCCAATCCAGCCACCAGGCAACCCCATGACCATAATGGAGTTTGCAGCAAAAACGACAACACCAGACACCCCTAGCAGATGAAAGGTCTGAAGGAGAGCAAACTTTTCTAATCACCAGAACTGTGGTCAAAGGTGGTGGCCTGAACCTCCAGGACCCCCATGTTCACTGTGCCTCCGGTACTGCAGAACCTTCTCCGATGACACTCTACCTGCCACACCCCAGACATTCCAACCCACCTTGGGTACTACTGGCAGTTAGATTCTGTCCTAGTTTATGTCCCACTCAAACATCATTCACAGGGCCGTAAAGACTAGACCATTCAGGGCATGGGGAGGAGAGGTGTTGGTCAGTTCTCTGGCACCATTTGGAATTTTTAATTTTATTGAGTAAAAGTAAAACCCAGATAAAAAGCCACAGTGAATCTAGTAAAAAAAAAAAGTGGTTTTCAAATAAACCTAAAGAGCTCCTTTATGAAGAAGCAAAAGTAAGACAGAGATATCGAAAAGACCATGTCTACACAGCATCAGAAAGGATTAAGTTGCCAGGGGAAAAAAATGTCTCTTCTGGCTGATCCATAAGATCTCATCTCAGCCTTGCTTTCTCCCTTGGCCCATAGCTCAGAGAAGGAAGGATAATCATGAGTCAGTTATTCTTTCAGAGACTCAACTTATGTTTCTCAGAGAGGCAAAGGGATAAACTGACATAGACTATAATTCTGGGACTGTAGAATTAACACACAATCGATGTGTGACACACAATTGATTCACAATGAGCCACATTTTTTTTTTACAGAGACAATACAAACTCAAAGATATTTGAAAGGGTCAGTCAGACTAGCTGTCAATCCATCTGGCTTTTAGACTGAGACTACCCAAGTGAGGTCTTGAAACGTAATGACCACAGTCCCATCTGGTTATTACACTTTCATAAAGGACCATGCCATCTTGCCGTCTGTCATTCTCTTGTACACATCCAAATTTCACCTTGGGTAACCTCAGAGCCCATATCAATGACTAATCACTACCTTGTCTTTACCAGTCCTTGACCTTCTCTACTCCAATGACCATGACCCAGACTCCACTCAGTCACATGCCGGAATTTGCTATCACTCCAAAGAAATGATATTCTACCTTTTGATCATCATTTCTGGCCCTTCCAGTGCCTTCACTTACTCATTGACTTAACCACAGCCTCTTCCTTGGATCCCTTCATCATCATCCACTTTAACCTCCTTGACTGTCTTTCCTCCTTGTGGACCCTATTGGAAGACCAGGGTTGATGGTCAGAGCGTGTCTCTGAACAGCCCTCCCCATACTTCATAACCCACCTTGTACTGTACTCTCCCATCAGGGATTAAAGTATTTTCCTCCCTGGTTCTGTTCCGGGTGACCGAACACTGCATAATGAAAGTCACACGAACCATGCACAATGGGTTAACCCATTCATGATCTCTAACCTCAACTGGGCCATCAACCCCAGAAACTCATAACTCCTACTCAACCATATTGTGCTCATGCTTAGCAGCCATATTTCCTACTTCACAGAGGCTTCCAGATTCCTCCCCTTCAGTGAAATTATATGTTCCTGCCTCCTAGGATGTCCCTTGGTTCACACCAAACTCCTTCACCTGTTTTATTCTTTTGCATCCAATTTCTAGAGACTCCTAATTGACCTGTCTCAACACTGTCTCTCTATTCCTGGACACAGATCCTCTCAAGCTCCCAAAACCAAGTTGTGTCTTACTGTTTCAAACTTCCTCAAAGAAGGAGCGCCTGGGTGGCTCAGTCGGTTAAGCGTCCGACTTCGCCTCAGGTCACGATCTCACAGTCCGTGAGTTCGAGCCCCGCGTCAGGCTCTGGGCTGATGGCTCGGAGCCTGGAGCCTGCTTCCGATTCTGTGTCTCCCTCTCTCTCTGCCCCTCCCCCGTTCATGCTCTGTCTCTCTCTGTCTCAAAAATAAACGTTAAAAAAAAATTAAAAAAAAAAAAGAACTTCCTCAAGGAAGAATCTAAACATGACGTGTACATCTGTCACTACAGATTCACCTCTCAAACTGCACAAGTCATGGCACTGCTTCCTAATGTCAGACAGGTGATGCTTCTTCCAGTTTCCATCTACCCAGACTTTCACCGCATTTGACATTTTTATTCACTCTCTCATTTGTTTTGCTTAAATGCCCCACACTTTACTTTTAACTTTGACCATACTTTCAGTTAGGTGAATTTCAAATATATATGAAAATTGAGAGACTAGTATAATGAACTCCCATAAACCTATCAGCTGGCTTCAAGAACTCTCAATTCATTGTCAGTGTTGTTTCCCTACCCCCCCACCCATCCCGGTTTATTTTGAAGCAATAAATTTTGCTTCAAAAATAAATATTTCACCAATAAATATCTCAAAAGATATAGAAATCCTTTAAAATCATTTTTAAATATCACTACCAAATCTAACAGTAAGTCCTTAATATCCCCAAATATCCAAGTAGTGTTCAAAATCTCACCATGATTACAAAGGCATTTTGTAATAATTTGTGTGAGTCAGATCCAAACAAGGTCCGTACATTGTAACTGGTTAAATACATCTCTCTTTTTCTCTAACAATTTATTTAATGAAAAAAACTGGGTGAATCTGTCCTATAGTTACCCAAGGTATGAATGTTGCTGATTGCAAAACCTAATGTTATTTAACCTATTTCCCTCCTTCTTATGTTTCTATTAACTTTGTAGTTAGATCCTGATGTATGATCGTCCTCAAGTTTGATTTTATACATGAGAACACACACACACACACACACACACACACACACACACACACACACATTCCATAACCTGTAATGTGTTTTTCCATCAGACAGTACATAATACTAGATTGTCTCTCATTTTATGATATTAGCAGTTATTGGTGGTCATTTTCTAGATCCATTATTTCATCCGAGGCTTCAAAATGATAATATTCTAATCCAATCATTGCTTAATTTATTATCTAAAACACTTTTCCTTACTCTCTTGAAATAACTCCCTTAACCTCCAATCAGGGGCTGTTCCAGATACCAGGCATACACCAGTAAACTCCACAGACAAAAGTTTCTGTTTTCTTGATGCTTACATTTCAGTGGCAGGCAGTCCCTGGTCATGGTACGTGTTCAGCTAACATCAGACATTGGATGTATTCATGGTTCTCCTTGCACTGAGTGCTTCTTAAATGTTAATATCCCCATGGTTTTATCCAGAGCAAACAGCTCTTCTTATGGTACTTTTCCTGGATGGCCTGACCCTCCACTCTCATTATTTCAAAGTATTTGCAATGCATCAGGTAATGAATGCTCTAAGCACGAAGTGTGTGTGTGTGTGTGTGTGTGTGTGTGTGTGTGTAATCATTTAATTTTCAAATGAGGTAGATACTATTTGTTCTAGTTAGAATTTGTGATAGCCATGAGAATGTTCCTCTCTGATCTCTGCTATTGACTGGGCTCTGAAATCCATCACAACTTGTGTCCCAGGGCCACACATTTGAATGCTGGTGGGGTACCAAGGAAGATATGCTTCTAGGGGACCTGGACCTCTTACAACAGGTGTCTTTGGCTTGAGGACTCCCCAGCAGCCTCATTAAACTTCTCTTAGAACCGCTCAGATCTCCCCAACCTTCCCTCCTTCCTTCCCTTTCTCCTTCAGTAGGGAACAGATATGCACGATGGCCTAGTGTCTCTCCACGGGTCTTCTGGCTTCTTCTGCACTTTGTCTTTGCATTATTTCCTCTATAAATATCTTGACACTTAGTCCCTTCTTGATAACTGGTTCTCAGATGACCCAGACTGATACATTATGGCTATGTAACATTTCCTCAAAACTTAGTGGGATAAATAACTCTTTTATTTTTCTATGGATACAGAATTCAGACAGAATTCAGTAAGGATTGGTTGTTGCTGCACCGTGATATATAGGACCTCCATGGGGAAGACTGGGAAGCCAGGGGCAAGTCAGTATCTGGGGCGCCAGAATCACCTGGAAGCATCTTCACCGACATGCATGGCAGGTGATGCTGACTGTGGTCTGGGACCTCTGTAAGAGCTATCGGTCAGAGCATCTACATGCAAGAAGGGCACCCTCAGAGTAGCCAGATGTCATTCAGGGGGTCTCAGGGCTCCAAACATGAGGTCCCCTACAGAGAAGACAGATGCTTCATTGACTTCTATGATGTATCCTCTAAAGTCACATCCTGTTACTTTTGCCATACTTTTTTTGGTTAAAGCAGTCACAATCCTGCCCAGATTCAAGGACAGGGGAAGAGCGCCAAAGAATTAGTTAGCCAATATAAGAACCAACCGGTGCGTTTGACGTCCATTTTCAAGATGAGGAAACTGAGACGCAGACAGAGAGATTACCCACCCAGGACCAGATAACATACTTCCAGAGCTGACACTCCAAATTTGGCCACCTCTCAGATACTTGAATCCACTGGTCCCCCCCACATTTAATGCTCTCAGACTGAATTTTCCATCCCCCACATTTTCTCCCGTTATTCTCCTATGGCATTTAATTCCATGTAACCACTGACTCAAGCTAAAAACCTGAGAGTATTGTTTGATTCACCTTACTCATGAATCTCAGCAATCATGCACCGCAAGGCTAACAAGCGTTCACAACATTGGAAATGCTTGCACACTTTTTTCTCTTCCGTTTTCATAAATTACAATAAAATCGGTACACACTCCCATTTGCTATATAGGCGGGAAGTCCACTATGACTACCCTTGTACCGACCATCTTCTGGATCTTCTAGAGCACTGAGAAGGGAAATCTGCCCCAAGACATGGCCAGTCCCATTCAGGACAGGCCCTGGTGGAGGTCAACCTACTGATTTGGTTACTGCCTTTGCTTTTCATGGACAAATGATGAAATTAGAGACACCGGATGGCTCTCCCTGGCTGTGACCCTGCAATAAGACAGTATTGTCCTAGTGTCTGCATGCTGGGTTCTTTCAGTTATACATAGGAAGTCCTCCGGGGAACGCCTCTGCTAATGGGTCTTAGGAGTCCCGTGCTGGTGCCACCTGAAATCACAGTCCTTCTCTCTTGTTTTGGGACGTTGCTTTATTTTTAAACCTTCTCTAATCACAGAGCATTTCTCCCCCTCCATTTCACACCCCAGAGAGACTGAGCGCTTCTTCTTTTTTTTAAGCGTATTTATTTTATTTTGAGAAAGAGAGAGAGAGGGGCAGACAGAGAGTGAGAGAATCCCAAGCAATCTCCGTACTGTCAGCCCAGAGCCCGACACAGGGCTGGTACTCATGAAATGTGAGATCATTACCTGAGCCAAAATCAAGAGTCGGATGCTTAACTGACTGAGCCACCCAGGGGCCCTGAATCTGAGCTCTTCTAAGAAGGGCTCAGAACTCAGGAGCACTAAGAAGTTTCTCCACATTCTCTGGAATTTCCTCCTCACTATCACACACAATGAGTCTCGAACCCAGGGTCAAGCTGTAGGAGTCTTGCAAGGAAAAGTCTTCATAAGGCTCCCTGCTGTATCTACCAGTTTTTCCTCCTAAATATTTCTCAAATCATCCCTTCTCCCCTTGCCCTGCTCATAGCACCCTGCTCTGGATCCTTATCACCTCTCCATAACCAAGTAGCCCCTAGATCCGGGGGTGGGGGGCAACATCCTGGGACCTCAGTGGGTAGAGGGATGGACAAACCAACTTAGACGCTCACTGCCATTACCCTACTTCCAATAGAAGACCTCCACTTTTGTCTGCTCCGGGGGGTAGGTCTGTTCCCAAGGTTATTCTTGGAAAACAAAACAGAGGCAAAGCTCTACAACTGAAACAAAAAAAGTTATGGAAAACTGCAATCTGAAAACAAAAACTTGGCCCAACAGGTACTGCCTGGAACCCTGTCATGGCCGCACAGACTCAAAATGAAGTGTAGCGTCTTTATGTGGTGCCAGGAACCTGCATAAACCGCCCCCTCAAATGCAGATCATCTCCCAATGACACTGAAATGCTCGCAGTTCCCAGCAGACGTTGTGTTGCGTCGGGACCTTGGGCTTTTTTGCTCATCCTCCCCCCTCTGCCCCGGCACTCTTCACCCCCTCCAATACCATTCAGGTTTTAGAATCACTTCAAGCACTGTCTCCATCAAAAAGCCCAACTCAACCCGCCCCTTGGGCTTTACCAATTGAGGTGCCCATCCCTACATGTCCATACCAAAATCACGCTGTGACTCATGACCACCATTTCATGAGAATTAGCCTGCCCCTTCCCTATGCTGAGGGTCTCTTAGAGACAAGGCTTGAGTTTAGCCCATCTTTGTATCTCTGGTGCCTCACAGAGTATCTGGCTAGTAGACACATTCAGAAAATGAGGGCGGGACGCATACATAAAGGATGAAGAGATTGGAGTGAACAAAGAAAACTTCTTTCTCTATCAAGCTTCTTTTTCTGTCCCACGCTAGACACGGCTGTGCCTCTCAAACCACTGCCCTCTTTCAGGACCCCCAGAGACTCCCTCACTCCCGTCCCTACAAAGTAGAATGTAATCCTGAGTGATTCAAAAGGCACCTGAATTGCTTCAGGGTCATTATCATGAACATCAATTATCCCAAGAGCAGCAAAGAACAGATGCAGAACTTAATAGAGCTTTCTGGATGACAGAATGCTGGATAAACAGATCTATGCTGATTATATACGGCAAGATACCAGAATGTGGAACCATGAAGAAAGTTGGGTACTCGGCTGCAAGTGCCATGGTCCGGGGAGCTGTAAATCCAAGAAATCCTCCGTGATCCCTCTGCTGATCACGAAACTCAAGCAGAATTTGCCACCGGGCTACAACGAGTAAATCCAAATAAACACCCCACTAGATAGGGATCCAAATGCTCAATTAGCATTCCAGAACACACCCTGGGAGTTTCAAAGAGCCTAGCAATGTCATGTCATTACAAGGAGGGAAATCTTATCCCGGCCAGCCTCTCTCATTATCCAGCCCTGTGAAAAGCCCTCCACGAGGTGCTGGGAAATATTCGACCTCCCCATACACCAGACTCTATTTCCAGCCAAGAAGTATCATGTGCCTCCGTGGTTTCTTTTAAAATCTTCAGAGCTATTCACCTCGCTCTTCAGTGTGATTTCATGGCCCCTTCAATATATAATTTTTCATTACACAGGATTTGCTAATGTAGATTTTAATTTAAAAAAAAAAATACGTTTAACTGGCCAGCCTCCACACAACGGCAGCGGGTTCGTCTGATGGATTTTGACCCATCTGTTGTCTTCAGTAACTATGCAAACACTGTGAATGAAATGCGGAGAGCCCAGGAATACATCCTCACCACGAGCACATCCCTGCCCCGGCTTCAGCTCTGACAAAGAGAATCCACCTGCAAATTCCTCGCTTGTAATAGGTATTTGGGTACGGAAAATAAGTATTCGGGTAGTGGACTTGCAAACTTAGGCATATTGCAATAATAATTAAACAACAAATCTCGCTACTAAAATAAACAGATTGAGCTCCGGGTTATCGAAATTAAATCCCCAAGGGGAGAAAACTGTACACACTCTGTGTGTGTGTGTGTGTGTGTGTGTGTGTGTGTGTTTTCATGAGTTCTCAAGCAGCAATGAAGAACCCCGTTCCTACATAGCCCGGGTAGCCACCGTGAACACTATCCTTCGCTTGAGTTTAATTTGCTTTGTAAATACAAGTGTAATTGGTATTTAAGGGGCCATCCTAAATTGCCATCACCCCCTCTGTCTGAGCATGAGTAATCTAATTTTTCTGCAAAGCGTGCGGCAGTTTGATAGACAGGTCTCTGAGGACCGTCTTGCCTGTCAGCATCAGTGAAAATGAGTTCTGAAGCATAGTCACACCCCCACGCACGCGTGGAATCCCAATCACCCACGACTCATAGATCCATTTGCCCTGTGTCTCTCTGCTGACAGATAATATATTCATTTGCTTCTGGCAAAAAAAAAAAAAAAAATAGTGCGAAACCACTGGTGCATATTGATGGCATCCTCAAGGAGCCCTAATTGGGAAGAGTGGTCCGCCACTTCTGTTCTTGCCAGGGGACCTCAGGCTGCCGTCGTTCTTCTTCACTCCGCAGCCGACTGGAAAAAATGAACCCCCAAACTGTCAGGTGATTGAGCCACTCTCTCTCGTTAGAACTGGGAAATTAAAACCTCGCGCCTTGACGGAAAAGGAATTTGCTTGCAAGTGCCAGTAAGTGTTTTAACGGAGCCCTAAATATCACCAGATTAAAATGACTCCCAGAGAGGAAAATGTTAGCTGCCGTGCCTACTTCTATTGTGGTTGAATAGCGTGCACTATATGTATGTTCTTTTGTATTTAAATATTTCACGTGGGAATTTAAAAAGCAAAACGCACCATGAAATTTCAGTGTTAAAAGGGGAGGGAAAAGTTGCCCACAAGGAACCATGAACTCCAGCTCATTGAAGGACGCAAACAACGTACCCTTGGCTCCCAATCATTCCCTGCTTGTGGGTTAATTTTGGGGTCAGCCAATCCTTCAGAAACTCCAGCGGCTTCCGGCGTTCAGTAGTGAGAAGCCTTTCCCTGCCAAGCCATAGGTGGATATTTAGTATTGTGTCATCCATGCTAAAGAGCCAGCGGCTTTATTATGTCAATGTAAATTATGTCGGATAAGATGCTTGTGCTGGTATTCACTGATTTTGTTTTCTATTAGCAAAACCGTTCATATATTTGGGCTACTTGATTTTATATAACAGCTATTTTTTTTTTAATAATTCCAGCTTTTGGAAGTATCTGAGAACGGAGTGCTTCGTGTGATAAAGAATGTGCACCTGCTCCGTGTCTAATGCAACTTCTTACTCATTTTGTTAATGTCTCCAGCACATATAGGGGCGCCTGGGTAGCTCAGTCGGTTGACCATCCAACCCTTGATTTCGGCTCAGGTCATGATGTCACGGTTTGTGAGATTGAGCCCGTCATCTGGCTCTGCACTGACAGCATGGAGCCTGCTTGGGATTCTCTCTCTCTCTCTCTCTCTCTCTCTCTGCCCCTCCCCCACTCATGCTCGCGCTCTCACTCTCTCAAAACAAATACATATATTTTTTTAAATCTCTCCAGTGTATCTAGTATATAATTGGTGCCCAATAGTTAGGCAAACTATCAGTTGAATTGTCAAATGAGTCAAACTACGTAGAGAAAATAAGATGCCTCACTGCATGTACTATTTTAAGATGTCCCAGAAAATATTTGAAACAACTCACTAAATTATAATCTACTAGACATGGACATTAAAGTCATGAAAGAGGACGCCTGGGTGGCCCAGTCAGTTAAGGGTCCAGCTTCTGATTTTGGCTCAGGTCATGATCTCATGGTTCGTGAGTTTGAGCCCCATATCAGGCTCTGCCCTGACAGTGTGGCACCTGCTTGGGATTCTCGCTCTCTCTCCTTCTCTCTCTGCTTTCCCCTGCTCATGCTCTCTCTCTCAAAATAAACAAAATTTAAAACATTTTTTTAAAGAGAGCTCTCATTCTGTGCTTTGTCATCAAATGCCACAGGGTGTACTTGTCACCTGCCAAATACTTCCCCAAAGGGGAGACTCACCACGTGTCTTAAGTGGTTTTCCTGGCGGTCAAATTTGCTGCTTTTGCCAAGTCTTCCAGTCACCATCCACCAAGGGGCACATCAGCCCTCACCCCCCACTTAGTCACCTCTCCAGAGCTGGTCTCAAAGCCCGAAGTCTGGAAGCTGGAGCCACCAGCAACATCTACGAGCATAACTGGGTGAATGTGGTCCCTTCCAGGCAGAGGTCACTCACAAGAATTTCCACACATGCATCTTCCTTTCTAGTCTAATTCCTCCCCCGTCCCCATCATCCAGTCCATCACGTATACAACCACAAAGCATAAGTGTGCATGTATACATGGGAATATGAGTGCACATACATTTGCACATATCAATTGCTTTTTTTTTTTTACAATTCTAACTTGCATAAGATCAATCAAATTGTGTTCAAATGCCATCTCATTTTATTACAAGGGCTCCAAAGTGCAATTCCATAGCAGACATAATGGTTTAGCATGGAGATAATGTAAGTGTGGAAATCACTTTAGAATGAAAGAAAACTAAAGTCATGAATTTGGCTTTTTTATTAAGGTGAAATTCACATAACATGAAATTAACCATTTTGAAGTACATAATGCAGTGGCATTTAGTACATTCACAACATTGTACAATAAAAAACTATATTCTCAGGGACCCACAGCTTGACGGTGGTTAAGAGAAAAGATTTTGAAATCACGTAGCTTCTATTTGAATTTCAGTACTACTGACCACTGGGCCCCAAAGAACAACATCACAGGGATGGTCTAAGAGCTAAAGAGATGATACCTCCAAACCCTTATCAGAGTCCTTGAGACATTTTGCGTTGCTGTTATTATTTGAGACTGACTCAAACATAAAAATGGGATTTAAAAAAATAATCTTTTGGGGAAAATATCCATTATTATTTCAACATATACTTCCTTCATTTTCATTTTTAAAAATTGACTTAATGGTGCCTGGGTGGCTCAGTCGGTTAAGTGTCCAACTTTGGCTCAGGTCATGATCTCACGGTTTGTGGGTTCAAGCCCCGTGTCAGACCCTGTGCTGACAGCTCAGAGACTGGAGCCTGCTTGGGATTCTGTGTGTCTCTGCCCCTCCCCTGCTCGTGTTCTATCTCTCTCCCTCTCTCTCTATCAAAAATAAATAAATATTAAAAACATTTTTTAAATGACTTAGTATTTTCATTTTCTGAATTTGCATGGAAATACCAGATTGATTGACCAGCTCAAGATTTGTGACTATTTTCCAAGATTTTAGAAATCAAGTGGACTTAATTACCCTGATTCTAAATTATTTTTAACTGCACCACCTTTAGATCCTGGCAATAGGAGCCCCTGTGTTGGACCCGATGCTTTGGGCTCACAAATCACAAACACAAAGGAATGCGTTTATTAAAAAAGAACACACGGGTGCCTCTGTCATTGGGGTTGGATACAAAGGCCTGCAGGTTGTGAAGGGCCAAAATGGGGACGCACATGGCTTGGAAGTGAGGGGAGTGTTTGGAATGGTAAAATCACCTGGGAAAGTGAAAACCCAACTTAATTCACTTGTCAGTATTTTAGTCTCTGATAAAACGCAGTAAGAGTTTTGCATAGTGCCCAACATTAGTCCAGTTTTCAACCTCTCTTCCTGTTCCAACTTGTGTTTCCAGAGTGAATTTGTATAGAAATTAACAAGGTCCACACAACAGTTGCCCTTAATGCTAAGGACCATTTTTGCGGCATTAAACAAATTTGCATTAAGCTTAAATTTGAACAATTGTGAATACAGATGAAGTGTAAATAAAGTGGGATGCCTTCTCTGGCATTGGCAAAGAAAGAGAGGAGCCCTGAGCTCTAAATCAAAAAACAGTTTTAATTTTTATAAATACATGTAACAATATTTAATTAATGTTTCAAAAAGTAGGAAAATATTTCAGCTTTATTGATATAATTTTAGTTTTAAATTTCGATAGTACCTTTTGTGTTTCTCTTTTATTTCTAATAGATATTGTAAAAGGAAAGAGCTTTTTGGCGCTTTGACTTTTTTTTATTTTTTTTATTTAAATTTTTTTAATGTTCTTATTTATTTTTGAGACAGAGAGAAGCGAGACATGAGCAGCGGAGGGGCAGAGAGAGAGGGAGACACAGAATCCGAAGCGGGCTCCAGGCTCTGAGCTGACAGCACAGAGCCCGACGTGGGGCTCCAGCTCATGGAGTGTGAGATCATGACCTGAGCCAAAGTCGGACGCTTAACCGACTGAGCCACCCAGGTACCCCTTGACGTTTTGACTTTTGAATGAATTTTAACGACATTTTTGATGAAAATATAATAAAGTTTTGTTTGCTTTGAAGATGATTACATTTTGTTTTTCCTTCCCGTGTGCCTCTAATCTATCCAACGGTTCTTGCTTCTCCTCAGAACTAATCAGTATTCTGAATTTGGTATGTAGGGTTTATATACCTGTTCTTACATGTATTCATACTCTTACTATGTATCTACATATTCATATACAACATAGAGCATTATTTTGGATGCTTTAAAATTGTACATAAAGATATAATAGTCACAAGCTAGTTACAAATAGTTCTTTTTTCACTCGAGATCACATATGTGAGATTCATCAATGTTGACACCTATCATATTCCTTATCTTTAGCTTTGTATTGTCCTCCTTACTAGAGAACAATTTCTTAATCAATTGCCCTGTTGACGAGTATACCAGTTTTCACTGTTTTAAGCCACACTGCTGTGATCTTCATTGTATATTTCTCTTCGGGCACATACGAGAGAATTTCTCTAGGGAATGCATAGAAAGAACTAAAGAAGAACGAAACACGATTAGCAGAGGTAGAGTTGCAGGGTCCTGAGGAAACGCTTAGCTTAAACTTGACTGGCCATTGGTAAGTGCTTTTCAATGTAGTTGTATTAGTCTTTACACCTTCCAATAGGTAATGTTCACTCAGTTACTCCAAATCGTCACTAGCACTTGGTTTATTCAAACTTTGTGAAATTTCATGTCTCACCTTGCTTTTGGCCTGTGAACAGTCCTCTTACATTCCTTTCTACTAACCCATTTGAAAGGAAGCTTATGTTTCATCCAGCATTTCTAGGTGTTTACCATGGGAGAATTTTTAGAGACACTTTTCTGAAAGGCTGTTTTTTAGGAGTCAGCAACTAAGTGCATCTGTCAAGGAAAAGTCAGAAAACAGAGATGTATTGAATGCAGGGAATTTGCTTACTAGGAGACTGAAGAGGTACAGAAGCAAAGGAGTAAAGGGAAGTCTTGCAGCAGCCACAGAGGGGTGAGTGTGATGCAGATGAGGGAGGTGCCATCATCCCTGCAGGACCCCTGAGCCTGCACAATCTCTGCATCCCTGGAGAGTCCATGCAGCTTCTGCCGGGACCATCAAAAGCCACTGCTGGGGCTTTTACTAGAAGTAGTATGGCTATTTTCTTCCTTCCAGTCTTGTGCCAATGTCTTCTGTGGCAGAGCATTATCAGAACCCAGCTGTCAAAGAGCCAAAAAAAAAAAAAAAAAAAAAAAAAACAGTTTGCAGGCTTTCAGCCCCCCAGAGCACAGAAGAGCAGGAATGGATTTAAGGACGAACAAAATGTCCAGCACACCAAATGACCTAATTTTTCTCCCCAGAAGCTTTTAGAATCCCATATCTAGCATTCTAAAATATCACAACGATGTGCCTCAGTGTAGCAGTCATTACCGTAGTTATTTGATGGGCCATTTTGTTGTGGAAACTTGTTTTTTTTTAATTATAGGGGAAATATGCAGTGGAGGTACTATGCCAACACAGATAAATCTGACAGACATAATGAGAAAAAAATAAGTTCCGGAACATAATATATAATATGATATCATGTCTATGAAGTTTGACTACATGAAAATCAATGCCATATATTGTTTATGGATATGTTCTTAGAGGATAAAAGTAAAAAAGCATGGAATATTAAACTACCAATTATGATTACCTTTGCAAAAATATAGGGAAATGAGATTAAGAAGTGGTAGGCATGGAATTTGAAATTGTAATCTGTGTTGTGCTGTATTTTTATTTTATTTATTTTATTAGCATTTATTTATGTATTTTTGAGAGACAGAGAGAGACAGAGCAAAACAGGCGAGGGGCAGACAGAGAGGGAGACAGATAATCCAATGCAGCCTCCAGGCTCTGAGCTATCAGCACAGAGCCTGACGCAGGGCTTGAACCCACAAACTATGAGATCATGACCTGAGCCAAAGTTGGCCACTTAACCAACTGAGCCACCCAGGCGTCCCTGTGTTACACTGTGTTTTTAAGCTAGTAATGAGAACGTGGATATAATCATATGATCTGTAACATTTAGTATATTCGAAGCACTTTGGAGAAAAGAAGTAAATAAAAGATTGAAGCATAAAGTGAGTTTCAAAGAACTAAGAATGGTAGTATACTTCTTGGAATGAACAGTGGAGGCTAGAACACCATGGAACGTGCCTTCTGATACGGGGATGGAATTCCAACATAAACGTCTGTCATGAAACTTATTTCCCAGGCATAACCGTGTGAATACAATTAGTAATATTAGGAGGGGGGGGTAAATATAAGTGAGGGAAAGTGAGAAACTAAACACTAATAGATGATATATGAAATTTTAAAATTCAATACATAGGGGCACATAGGTAGCTCAGCTGGTTAAGCGACCGACTTCGGCTCAAGTCATGATCTCACCATTCATAGGTTCGAGCCCCGCATCAGGCTCTGTGCTGACGGCTCAGAGCCTGGACCCTGCTTTGAATTCTGTGTCTCCCTCTCTCCCTGTCCCTCCCCCACTCATCCTCACTCTCTCTCTCTCTCTCTCTCTCTCTCAAAAAATAAATAAACATTAAATTTTTCGTAAATTTTTTAATAAAGTAAAATCCAATATATAAAATATAATGTGATTTACAAATACAGAGGTAAATATCAGAATAAATAAACACCTTACACTGTTAGCTACATATATCTGGTTAATATAAACAATATAATTTACCGAAAACCTGGGTGGCTCAGTCATAGATTCAATTCTTGATCTCAGCTCAGGTCATGATCTCCTGGTTAATGAGTTTGAGCCCTTCATCAAGCTCTGTGCTGACAACGCAGAGCCTGCTTGGGATTCTGTCTCTCCCTCTCCCTTTCTCTCTTTCTCTCAAAATAAATACATGAACTTTAAAAATAAACATATAATTTACAATGAGATAACAGCATTGTAACTCTGTTAATGTGTTGGAGAGTGAATAACAATGCCTAGCTTTTCCACGTATTGTTCTCTGGGGTCTACCTGCCTCCGTTTTTGATGTACAAATAAAGACCAAATTAATAAAGGAGGGGGAAAAAAGAGGGAGTGTGGGAAAGAGGTGATAGAGAAATAGAAGGCAGAAAGAACTTTATTTAGAGAAATGATGAAAAACTATTTTCCCATAAATGTAATTCCACAAATTTTCTAACTCCTCTTTCACTCCCAGCTATTTTTTTTTCTTCCAAAAATGGCTAATATTTACTTATTCCATACCAGACACTGTTCTGTAAACTGAGAACACAGAACTTAGGGGCGCCCAGGTGGCTCAGTCAGTTAAGCAGCCAACTTCGTCTCAGGTCATGATCTCACAGTTTGTGGGTTTGAGCCCTGCATCAGGCTCTGTGCTGACAGCTCAGAGCTTGGAGACTGCTTTGGATTCCTTGTCTCTCTCTCTCTCTCAAAATAAATAAACAAACATTAAAAAAAAAAAAAAAGAACACAGAATTTAAAGAGATTATGGCAAGGCTCCTAAGAAGCTTACCTTCTACTGGGAGAAGTAGACAGCAAACCACAAACACACATATCAGATGGTGACAAATGCAGAGAATTAATAGAGTGATGCCATGCCTGACATCAGAGATCTCGGTGACAATGAGCCAGCCATGCAAATCTGAGGGACAAAAACTTTCCAGGAAGAGGAATCATCTGTGCAAATATTCTAAGGAGACAAGAATTTAAAGGATTAAAGGAATAGAAAAGAAAGGATGTTAGCCCAGTGAGTGAGGAGGACACGAGGGTGGGTAATCGACCAACAATATCCATGAAGTTGGCTAAGCATACAAATATCACCTGAAAGGCTCTAACGCCCAAGATGACACACCCTTGGCCAAGCAGGACACTAAAGAGAAGGGGCCTCCTGTTCATGAGGAATTCTTGTGTTTTCTGCAGTTGTCTGCATCACCAAGTCTTTCTCAGAGCCCCAAAATCAGGTCAACCAGGACCTAGAATAAAAGGGCCCCAAGAGCAGGCTGATTCAATTCTGCACATAGCTCAAGACAAAGGATTGTGAACAGGACTGGTCCCTGAAGACTAAGTCCTTGAAATTTTGAACCGATGATTTCTCCCTGGAGAGGCTCAACTTCCCTCTCATCTGAACTTGGGGGTTCACAAGAGGCTAATTTGAAAACTTTAAAACAAAGTGACCTGTTATACTCTAAAAAGTGGAAGTGGGTTACGGCATTACATACATGAAAGGAAAAACTGAGAACTATTTCCCACCTTCATACTCCAATTAAGTGGATGCTTTTTTTAGTGAGAATCCATTCATTCTGTTTAAGTGAGAGATATTATCCACAATATGGAGGACTCTTGGAGCATAAGTAAACTCAGGAAGGAAACAAGCTCAGTAATCATTTTCCAAGAAGTGATTTAACTAAAGGAGTTTGTGCAAAATTATGTTCATCAAGTCCCATTAATCTCTCTGTTTTCCTAGGAAGAAAATAAATCTCACAGTGGCAAGAAGATTAATCTAAGATCTTTGGTGAACCACCTACAGATCTCTCTAGTAAATAAATAGAACTGGAATCAAAGCATCATCATTTCCTTTATCCTACCCCTGCCCTATCTGGTACCAGAAAAATCTGGGTAAAGGAAGCCAAGTTCTGAACAGCTAAGACTTTTAAGCTACATTAAGGGATCAAGGATTTATGGCTCCTTTCTCTTCGGAGGAGCCAGGGAGATGATTGGCAGAGGAAAGTAGATTAACAAGATATGAAGAGGCTCTTTGAAGGAAAGACTGGTGAGATCTAAGAAATAGACAAGAAGGAGTAGATAGAGATAATAATACAGATTTAGCTTGAGATGTAGACCCAAACATAGGTCACCCAAAAGCCCATGCATGTGAAAAAGTCTCTTCCACTGGATGGGGCATAAGGGAATATGTTAGTTCCACAAAGTCAAAATGTGGTCCTGCTTTGAGATGTTTATTAGCCTCTGCTTTCAGTTTGGTTGGTGTCCAAAAAGGGCTCAACTTAGAGAAGATTTCAAGAGGATGACACTTTCTCTCCCAACATCTATTGCTTCTACACTCTTGTGGATCGCTGGATGGGGAGGACAAGGGGCCATCAGAGGATTCCCAAGTTATGACACCTGCAAGACCATTTCCCTCATTATTCGTCCCCTCTCCCTCTGCCATGGGTGTAAAGAGCACCCCCTCTGGCACAGAAAGGAACAGCCATGCCACTAGTCCAAGTAGCACATGCTAAACTCCATATTCACAAAACAAACCCATCGGAATGCCCTTATCAACCCTGAAATACTGCATTTGATCGCTTCTTATGACCCACTGCAGCCTGTTTCTAAATACGCAAAACTCTTCATGTATTTAAAACCACTCAGTTTATTAAAAATAATAAACAAGCTTTTGAGAACACACATTTAACTTAAGGTAAGGTGTAATGGTATTTTTTTTCCGATTCAGTATTCCTGGATCTAACACTGGGTGATTAATTACCTCCACTATTCTTCACATGGGTATTATTGGTGCAGATCAATAACTAGAAGTTTAGTCTGAGTTATTTTAAGAAGAGAAATGCCAAAGACCTAAAAGAATTCAGGCCAGAAGTATGAATAATCTCTACCATTTTTTCTATTCCATCTTGATTTGATTTTCATGAGAATCTTGTTTCAAGGGACTTCTGAGTGTACTAGTTGTAGATCAATGCTTTAAAAAAAAAAGTTAGAGGAATGGGAAGGCCATAAAAAGAGGGTGTGTGTGGTGGTAATTTGAGCAACAGTAGGTCTTTTGGTTTATGCCCACAGTGTCTTTGTTTTTACTTTCTATCTTTATGAAAAATGAAGATCTTATATTGACCCAGAGCAATGAAGAAAATAAAATAACAGCAGGAATTATGTGCCCCAACATACCTAATTGTTTCCATGTACACTTAACAATATGATTGCAATTTCAATTATAACTATTTTCCCCCTCTCTGAAATAAGAAGGCTTCCCATGGTGTGATGCTGGGTCACATGCTTACCTCCTTACTCCAATGCATGTTTAAAGTTTTTCAGTGAGGAAAGAAGTAAGAATCCATAAATTTAACACAGGAAAATAGAAATTTCATCAATGGAATGGAATTTTATTGACTTGATGCTTTTAATTGCCTAGATTTTCTCTGAAGAACTAAAACATTTGCACAGGTCATCTTTTGGGATTTCCACAAGGCTTCTCTAACATTTTAGTCTCACATGTATTTCTCTGCATAATGTTCCCACTGAAAAGAGAGATGGTCAAAGCAAACAGGGAAGCAGATTCACAAAAATGGTAAAGTAATGCATTAAGCTTACAATTTGGGTAAAAATCTAGGATGCTGTTTATGTTAGGATGCTGTGTATATTAGGATCCTAATTATAAATAGTCTACGTACATTCAAAGACATTTTATCAAAATTATTTGTAATTTTGCTGGAAGGTTTCTTTGAGAGCTTGTTTTGTTGTCAAATGATACAAGAAAACACTCCCTCCTCCCCCCCCAACCCCACACCACCTCCAAATATAGCAGGGAACAACCTCGGCATGGCTCTTGACCTCCCAGAGACACTCAGTGGCTCCACTTAACAATATAAACAACTTGATTTTTTTAAGTTTATTTATTTATTTGAAAGAGAGAGAGAGAGCATGCACATGTGGGTAGGGGAGGGGCAGAGTGAAGGAACCCCAAGCTGGCTCTGCACTGTCGGCACAGAACCCATCATGGGGTTCGATCCACAAACTGTGAGATCATGACCTAAGTCAAAACCGAGAGTCAGATATGTAACCAACTGAACCATCCAGACACCCTACAACTTGAGTTTTGACATAATTACACATTATTAGAAAAAAGCGCTATTTGTGAAAAAAGAGCTGTGGTTGCCATAGCGTGTGGCATCCTGTGTTCTAGTGTTTCCCACGTTGTCAGCTCACACTCAATGGCCTCCAAGATCTTCTCATCTGACAACTCAAAATTTGCAAAATACATACCTGATGAAAGACTTATATTCAGAATTTACGAAGAATACCTACAACTCAATAGTAAGAAGACAAACAACCCAACCAAAAAGTGGGGGGGAAATATGAACAGACATTTATCCAAAGATATACAAATGCTTCATAAGCACACAAAAAGATGCTCAATATTAGTAGTCATTAGAGAAATGCAAATTAAAACCACAATGAAATACCTCTTCACTCAGATGAGAATGACTGTAACGGATAATATATAAAATAATGGCTAAGTTTTGAAGAAGTGAGAACTTGGTACATTGCTGGCGGAACTGTAAATGGTGAAGCTAGATTGTAAAACAATTTGGCAGTGTCTTAAAAAGTTAAACAAAAAAATTTCCTATGACCCAGCAATTCTACTTCTAGGTTATACACCCAAGAAAAATGAAAGCATATATACAAAAATACTTGCACACAACTGTTCGAAGCAGCATTATGCATAATAGCCCAAACCGAAAACAATCTAAATGTTCACCAACTGGTGAATGGAGAAAGATAATGTAGTATAACTTACAATGGAATAATATTCGATAATATAAAGAAACCAACTACTGATACATGCCTGTCGTGGATCAACATCATAAATAGTATCCGAGGTGAAAGAAGTTACACACAAGGGACCACATATTGCACCCTTACATTTCAAATATCCAGAAAAATAAAATCTATGGAGATAGAAAATAGGTCGATTTCCTGGGACTGGGGGCAGAAACTGAGCAGGTGAGAGGCAGGGATTGACTATAAATGGGTATGAATAATCATATCAAAGGAATGAAAATACCCTAAAACTTATTTATAGGGATGATTGAACCACTTGGTAAAGCTACTAAAAATCACGGAATTGTAACCCTTGAAATGGATGGATTCTATAATAGGAACAATACACTTCAATAAAGCTATTAGAAGAAGATAGATAAGGGAAAGAGGAAGTGAGGGAAGAGGGGAAGAAGGAAGAAAAGGAGGAGGAAGAAAAAGAGGATGTAGAAGAAGAGGAGAAGGGGAGTTTACAATCCAGTATTATAAATTACATTCACAATGTTATCACCATTATGTATTTACAAAATTTTTCATCATCTTAGACAAAAACTCTGCACCCATTAAGCAATAACTCGCGATTCTCCCTTTCCTAAGCTCTTGGTAACCTCTAAACTACTTTATGCTTCTACAAATTTGGATATTCTATATGTTTCGTGTAGGTGGAATCATATAATATTAGTACTTTTGTGTCTGGCTTATTTCCCTTAGCATAATATTTTTAAGATCCATCCATGTTGTGACACGTATCATAACTTCATTAATTTCTCTGGCTGAGTAATATCCCATTGCATGTATTTGCCACATTTTGTTCCTCCATTCATCTATGTGTTCTCATGGGGTGCCTGGGTGGCTCAGTCGGTTAAGCATCTATGTGTTCTCATGCCGGTCCTACATTGTTTTAATTACCGTTATTTTGTGGTAAGTTTTGAATTCAGAATGTATGACTTTTCTAAACTTGTTCTCCTTTTTCAAGATTGTTTTAGCTATTAAAAGCTCCTTAAAATTCCATGTGAATTTGAGAATTCGCTTTTCTATTTCTGAAAAAAAAAGTCATAATTTTGTTTTTTTTTTTAATTTTTTTTTAACGTTTACTTATTTTGAGACAGAGAGAGACAGCACGAACAGGGGAGGTCAGAGAGAGAGGGAGACACAGAATCCGAAACAGGCTCCAGGCTCTGAGCTGTCAGCACAGAGCCCGACACGGGGCTTGAACTCACAGACCATGAGATCATGACCTGAGCCGAAGTCTGATGCTTAACCGACTGAGCCACCCAGGCGCCCCCCCCCCCCAAAAAAAGGTCATAATTTTGATTGGCATTGTGTTGAATTTGCAGACCACTCTGGGTAATATCAACAATTATGTCTTTCAATCCATGACAGGGGGATTTTTTTTTCCATTTACTTAGGTCTTCTTTAACTTCTTTAAGAAATATTTTATAGTTTTCAGTGTACAAGATTTTTACCTCCTTAATTAAATCTATTCCTAGGTATTTCCTTCTTTGGGTTGCTATTGTAAATGGAAATTTTTTTCCTAATTTTTGTTCACATTGTTCATCACTGGCATATAGAAAACTAAGTCTAGAGACATGCTTTTCACTAACATAGTCATCATATTTTTATGCAATATCGGGCAACTGATATAACCTCTTTTGTTCAGTTTGGTCTTTCATAAAAAGAAGATGTTGAACTATATCAATGATTATCAAACATCTAAAAAATAATGCTGGGCTTGTGGTCCCCCATGCAACACGTAAAGAGCTTGGAAGTCATTACTTCCATCCTCAGAGAAAGATACATGTAAACAAATTGAAAATTAGGAACCCTTCTTAGGTCCATCAGAGAATTAAAGTCAGTGGGTAACCTGCTACTCCAAAGGTAGAAAGACAGGTGGACACAGAAGACCACAGATATTGGGAGCCACCCCTGGAGCCAGCAAGTGTTAAGAATACTCAAAGGGCAATTGACTAATCACTGGAGACTGAGCATGAACTAGCTGAAGAGATAAAATCTCCTGGGGCCCAGGCTTGTTAAGAGAAGGATAGGGTGCACATTTTCATGACTCATACCTCTAGGACTCCTGCCGAGTTTTCACTTTGAAGATTAGAGCAAATTCGCTGTTGCTTTTGGCAAGGGAAGGGGAACAGTAACCATTTTGAAATATGTACTGAGTGTTCTGTTGCCCTTAAAAATGGAAACATACAATTCTAGCTCCTGTCAGCCTTGCTGCCTGCGAAAGAGGCTAAAATAAGCTGAGAAACTTTTGTGAAGTCCACAGCCCAGGGTCACAGGCTCCTATGAGGCTGAGACCTAATCATAGGATTATGGAATGTTTCCCCATATATTATCATCACATCAATCAGACTCCTGTATAATAACAGGAATATAACAGAAAGAACTTGCAAGTCTCATACCAATTTAAGAAGAAGCCTCTATGGAAACCCAAAGGCAACAGAGGAGACAAAAACAAGAACGCATGAGGACGTTTTAGCCGCTGACACTTGTAAGTACAGAAAACAGTAAATTCAGTGGAAATCCTAGCAAGCTGAACATTAAACCTCACCCTACACATTTATTTTTACCCATTCCTTTTACCCAATACATCAGGTTCAGCTTTCAACAAAAAATCACAAGTCATGCTAAAAGACAAAATAACATCGTCTGAAAAGAAAGGCAGGCATGAGAATAAGACACAGATATGGCAGAGATTTGGGAATTATCAGACCAGGAATTTAAAAATGTCTGATTAGGGGCGCCTGGGTGGCGCAGTCGGTTAAGCGTCCGACTTCAGCCAGTTCACGATCTCGCGGTCCGTGAGTTCGAGCCCCGCGTCGGGCTCTGGGCTGATGGCTCGGAGCCTGGAGCCTGTTTCCGATTCTGTGTCTCCCTCTCTCTCTGCCCCTCCCCCGTTCATGTTCTGTCTCTCTCTGTCCCAAAAATAAATAAAAAAATAAATAAATAAATAAAATAAAATAAAAAAATAAAAAATAAAAATGTCTGATTAATATGTCAAGGACTCTAATGAAAAAATGTGGACAACATGCGAGAACAAAAAGCAATGTAAAGAGCAAGATGGAAACAAAAACAAATGAAGAGGAAATACTAAAAATAAAAAAACATGGTAAGAGAAATAAAGCATGGCTTTGATGGGCTTATCAGTAGACTAAGCATAGTTGAGGTGAAATCAATGACCTTGAAGAAATATCAACTGCAATTTCCCAAACTGGAAAGTAAAGAGGAAAAAAAAGAATGGAGGGGAAAAAAAAACCAGGATAACAAATAACTGAGGGGCTATTACAAAACCTGTAACACACACAGTAGTCATACCAGAAGTGAGAAAGGAACTGAAGGAATATTTGAAAAAATGTCGGAGAATTTTCCAAAATCAATGCTACACACCAAACCACAGTTAAGAAAGTTAGAAGAACATAAAGGAAATCTAGAAAGAAGCCGGGGGTGGGGGTGAGGGGGACAGGGAGCACCTTACCTGTAGAGGAACAAAGATAAAAATTACATCAGAGAACTCTTAAGAAATTATGAACACAAAAAAAGAATAAAGTAAAAGCAAATGTTGATTTTTTTTAATCTAGAATCATGTATCCGAGAAAATTATCCTTCAAACATGAAGAACAAATAAAGATTTTCTCGGAAAAATAGAAATTGAGGGAATTGTCAGTATATCTTTCTTGCAAGAATGTTAAAAGAAGTTCTTCATAGAGAAGGAAAATGGCATAGGTCAAATTTATATAAAGAAAGTGTTAGAAAAGGAATATATATCAGGGAGCCTGTGTGGCTCAGTTGGTTGAGCATCTGACTCTTGATTTTGGCTCAGGTCGTGGTTCAAGGGTTATGGGATTGAGCCTCCCATTGGGTTCCGTGCTGCCCATAAAGCCTGCTTAAGATTTCACCTCTCTCTCTCTCTGTCTCTCTCACTCCCTCTGACCCTTTTCCTTTCTCTCTTTCTCTCTCTTTGTAGGACAAAAAAAAAATTAAATAAAAGGAATATATATAGGTAAAATATGTATAAATGTAAATCTTTCAGTTTTCTTATTCTTAACAGATATTAACAGATAAAAGTTTTTTCAAAATAATAATAGCAACAATATATTGGGCATTTATAGCTCATGACTAAATGAAATGAATGATAGCAATGTTAACAAAGTATGAGAGGGATGAATTGGGAATACTGTATTTATAAGGTACCAAAATGGTTTGTGAAGCAATGTGGAGTTATTTGAAAGTGGACTTAGATTAATTGTAAATCTAAGTGAATTTAGATTTTGCAATTTATTGGAAACCCAGTGAATCTTTAAAAAAACAACACTATATTTGATATATTAGACACTAAAGAAAATGGAATCATATGAAATCCTCAGTTGAAACGAGAAAAGGCAGAAAATAGTAGAAGAAAGAAAAAGAAACAAAGAATTGGGCCAACGAATCAAAAAGAGTCGCAAGTTAAAATGATAGATATTAGTGCAACTATGTCGGTAATCACTTTATTTTTTTTATGTTTATTTTATTTTTGAAACAGAGAGAGACAGAGCATGAATGGGGGAGGGGCAGAGAGAGAGAGGGAGACACAGAATCGGAAGCAGGCTCCAGGCTCTGAGCCATCAGCCCAGAGCCCCACGTGGGGCTCGAACTCACGGACCGCGAGATCGTGACCTGAGCTGAAGTCGACGCTCAACCGACTGAGCCACCCAGGCACCCCTGTTGGTAATCACTTTAAATATAAATGGCCTGGAGGAGGATTATGGGAAAAGGGCAGAGTAAGAAGCATGATACTATTTCGTCACCCAGACAACAATTGCACTGTCAGAATCTGTCTGGTGTAACTACTTGGGAACTCTGGACCCTATTAAAGAGCATGCAATTCCTGAGGAAGGCTAGGATGGTAAATTATAGTTAATTTCATCCCATTTTAAATCCTAGCTCTGCACTAGCTGCCCACGGCCCACTCGCTAGCCCTGTGGCAGGCAGCTATGCACAATTACCAGAGCAGCTTGCAAGCACCTTGGAGCCAGGGTGGGCAAAAAGTCCCTGTCCTCCAAATATTAGGGATCTGTGCTCCTATCACTAATTTCTGCTTCTGACTTCAGAGGCGCAGAGACAGAGGCAGGCAGACACTGTGGTCACATCTCCTCCCATCGCTGTAAATACTTGCTGCCTGTGGAAGTGACTTCCGGGGGATTTAAATAGCTAGCATCCTTTATGTCCTCCTTCCTTTTTTTCTCTTTTTCCCTGATATCAGCACACAGGCAGTCTACAACAAGAAAAAGAATTATTAGATTGTGGTTTCGGACACACAATGTATGAAGACATAATTCTGTGACACCAACTGCTGGAATTGCGGTAACGGAACTATGAAGAAGCAGAGTATTGTAGGCTATTGAAGTTAAGCTGGTATAAATTAGAGTGCTATAACATAAGGATGTGAAATATCATTCCCATGTTAATGACAAAGAAAATAGCTATAGGATATATACAGCAGGAAATGAGAAGAGAATTGGAACATTTCAATATAAAAGATCAAAATATAAAGAGATAGTAAGACACGAAGTGAGGGACAAAAAAGCATAAAATATATGGGAAAAATTGCAAAATCACAAAAGTAAGTCCCTTCTTATCAATAATTATTTTAAATGTAAATGGACCGGGGCACCTGGGCGGCTCAGTCAGTTAAGCATCCAACTTTGGCTAAGGTCATGATCTCATGGTCTGTGGGTTTGAACCCCATGTCAGGCTCTGTGCTGACAGAGCCAAATACTCTCACCATTCAGGGGGTACAGCCTGGAACCTGCTTCGGATTCTGTGTCCCCCTGTCTTTCTGCCCCTCCCCCACTCATACTCTCTCTAAAAAAATTAAAAAATTAAAAAAATTTTTTTAAAATAAATAAATGTAAATGGACTAAACCCTTCGACCAAAAGGCAATTATTGGCAGAAAATGCATGTTCTAAATACTGTCTGCAAGAAACTCACTTTATTTTTTAATGTTTATTTTTATTTTTGAGAGAAAGAGAGACAAAGTGAAAGCAGGGGAGGTGCAGAGAGAGGGAGACACAGAATCTGAAGCAGGCTCCAGGCTCTGAGCTATCAGCACAGAGCCCAACACGGGGCTTAAACCCACGAACCGTGAGATCATGACCTGAGCTAAAGTCGGACGCTTAACCAACTAAGCCACCCATGTGCTCCGAAACTCACTTTAGATCTAAAGATACAAATACATTGAAAGTGAAAAGATGGAAGAAAGCTAGTCCATGTAAATCATAATCAAGGGAGAGCAGGAGGGACTACATTAATGTCAGACAAAGTAGAATTTAAATCCAAAAAAATTTACAAAAGAAAAAGAAAGACACTGCATATTAATAAAGGTTTCAATAAAGCAAGAAGTTATAACAATTATAAATATTTGCACACTTAATAACAGATCATCAAAATATATAAAAGAAAAAATTCACAGAATTAAAGTGAGAGATATTATGTAATAATTTGAGACTTCAATACCCCATTCTCAGTAATGGATAAAACAACTAGACAGAACATAAGTAAGGAAATAGAGGACTTGAACAATACAATAAATCAACTGCATCTAATAGATATGTATATAACACTCAACAATAGAATGCTCTTTATTCTCAAGGGCATCGGGACAGTTTCCAATATAAACTCTATGTTAGGCTAAGACTTAAATCTCAATAGATTTACAAAGATGGACACCATACAAAACATCTTTTCTAACTACAACAGGATAAAGACAGAAATCAACAACAAAAGGAAAACTAGAAAATTTATAAATTTGTGAAAAGCAAATAACACATCTTTAAACAACCAGTAGAATAAAAGAACACATCATGAGGGAAACTAGAAAATACTTAGAGAGAACTACAAATGAAACAAAACACACCAAAACTTATGAGGCACAGCAAAAGAAGTGTTGAGGATAAAAATCATAGGTATAAATGTTTATTTTAAAAAGTAGAAAGATCTCTGGGGCGCCTGGGTGGCGCAGTCGGTTAAGCGTCCGACTTCAGCCAGGTCACGATCTCGCGGTCCGTGAGTTCGAGCCCCGCGTCAGGCTCTGGGCTGACGGCTCGGAGCCTGGAGCCTGTTTCCGATTCTGTGTCTCCCTCTCTCTCTGCCCCTGCCCCGTTCATGCTCTGTCTCTCTCTGTCCCAAAAATAAAAAAAAATAAAAAAAATAAACGTTGAAAAAAGTAGAAAGATCTCAAATTAATTACCTAACTTTATAACTTGAGGAACTAGAAAAAGAAGAAAAAAACTAAATTCAAAGCTAGCATAAGAAAAGCTAAAATACAAATAAGAACAGAGATAAGATAGAGAATAAAAAAACAATAGAGGAAATCAATAATACCAATAGTTGGTTCTTTGAAAGAGTCAACAAAATAGACAAACCTTTAACTATATGGACGAAGAAAAAATACAGAAGGCTCAAATTAATAAAAATCAGAAATTAATATGGGGATATTACCACCTAATTTGTAAGAATAAATCAAATTATAGAGAGTCCTATGAACAGCTTTGTGCCAGCAAATTTTATAAACTAGATAAAATGGACAAATTCCTAGAAGCACAGAATTTCACAAGACTAAATTATGAAGAAATAGAAAATCTGAATAAATCTATAACTAGTAAAGAGATTGAATCAGTAAAGAAGAATCTTCCAACAAAAAATAGTCCTGAACCTGATGGCTTTACTGATGAATCAGCCAAATAGTTTTAAAAGAACTAACTCCAATTCTTCTCAAACTTTTCCAAAGAACAAAAAGAGAGTGTTGCTTCTTAAATTATTCCTTGAGGTCAGTAGTACTCTACTACCAAAGGCAGACAAAGACAGTGCATGAAAACTACAGATAATATACCTTACAAATATTAATGCAAAAATAATCCACAACAAAATACCAACAATCCAAATGCAAAAGCATATTTAAAGGCACCATAACCAAGTGGGATTTATTCCTGGAATGCAAGGATATTTCAACATAAGAAAAATCAATGTAATCTACCACATTAAGAGAATCTTATGGAAATCAAAAGGAAAAATCCATATGATTATCTCAATTGATGCAGAAAAGTCATTTGAAAACATTCAACGTCTTTTCATGATAAAAAAAAAACACTCAAAAAGTAGGAATGGAAAGAAATTAAACATAATAAAAGCCATATATGAAAAACCCACAGGGAACCATCATACTCAATGGTAAAAGAATAAAAGATTTTCCTCTAAGATCAGGAACAAGGAAAGGCGGCCTGCTTTCACCACTTCTATTTAACACACTCTTAAAATTCTAGCCAGAGAAACTAGGCAAGAAAAAAATAGAAGGAATCGATATTGGAAAGCAAGAAGTAACATTAACTCTGTTTGAAGATGTTATGATTTTATATGCAGAAATCCCTAAAGACTCCACACAAAAGAAATTGTTAAAAGAAATAAATTAAGCAAAATAGCAGGTACAAAATCAACACTCAAAACCAGTTGTACTTATAAACACTAACAATGAACAATCGGAAAAGAAAACAATTCCATTTACATTAACATCAAGAAAATAAAATACTTAAGGAACTAACTTAACCAAAGTGGTGAAAGATTTACACACACACAAACAACTATAAAGCTCTAACTGAAAGAAATTAAAGAATACATAAGTAAATGGAAACATATCTCATGTTCATAGATTTGGAGATTTAACGTTGTTAAGATGTCAGTATTACCCAAAGTAATCTACAGATTCAGTGTAATCTCTACAAACAACCCAATGATGTTTTTTGTAGAAATAGCAAACCCATTCTAAAATCTAGAATTCTAAATTCTAAATAGCAAACCCATTCTAAAATTTACAGAATTTCAAAGGACTCTTAATAGACGAAACAATCTTGAAAAAGAAGAAAGAAACATAAAAGACTCACACTTCCCAATTTCAAATTTTAGTTCAAAACTATAATAATCAAAATAGTGTAGTATTGTTGTAAAGAGATTGATGGAATAAAATAGAGAACTCAGACATAAACCTTTACATGGAGCACCTGGATGGCTCAGTCGTTAAGTGTCCAACTTTGGCTCAGGTCATGATCTCGTGGTTCATGAGTTTGAGCCCCGTGTCGGGCTCTGTGCTGACAGCTCAGAGCCTGGAGCCTGTTTCGGGTCCTGTGTCTCCCTCTCTCTCTGCCTCTGCCTCTCTCCCTCTCTCTCTGCCTCTGCCTCTCTCTCTCTCTCTCTCTCTCTCTCTCTCTGTCTCAAAAATAAACATTAAAACAAATTAAAAAAAAAAAAGAAATAAACCTTTACATATATGGTCAAGTGATTTTGACAAGAATGCCAAGACCCTTCAAAGGGGAAACAACAGTGTTTTCAACAAATGGTGCTGGGAAAACTAGATATCTACATGCAAAAGAATAAAGTTGAACACCATATACAAAAATTATTCCCAGATCAATCAAAGACCCAAATATAAGACCTGAAACTATAAAACTCTTAAAAGAAAACAAAGTGAAAAAATTTCATAGTATTGGATTTGGCAGTGATTTCTTGGATATGACAGTGAAAGCACTGTTAGCAAAAGAAAAAGAGCCAAATGGGACTTCATAAAAGTTTGTGCATCCACACACTCATCAACAGGGGCACCTGGGTGGCTCAATTGGTTAAGCATCTGACTCTTGATTTTGGCTCAGGTCATGATCTCTTGGTTCGTGAGATTAAGCCCCGCATGGGGCTGTGCACTGACAGCACAGAGCTTGCTTGGGATTGTCTCCCTCTCTCTCTGTCTCTCCCTCGTTAGCTCTCTTTCTCTCTCTTTCTCTCTCTTTCTCAAAAATAAATAAATAAACTTTAAAAAAGGCACATCAACAGAGTAAAACAGCAACCCACACAATGGCAGAAAATATTTGCGATCATATATTTGACAAGTGATTCATATCCTAGAATACATACAAAACTCCTAAAACTCAACTGCAAAGAAACAAACAACCCAATTTAAGAATAAGCAAAGGATTTTAACAGGCATTCCTCCAAAGAAGATATAACAATGGCCAAACAGCACACGAAAAGATGCTCAACATCACTAACCAAATGCAAATCAAAACTACAACGAAGTAATCCCTCACACCCATTAGTATGGCTACTATCAAAAAAACAGAAAACAAGCGTTGGCAAGGATGTGGAGAAATTGGAACCCTTCTGCACTATCAATGGAAATATAAAATGGTATCGTTGCTGTGGACAACAGTATAGCAGTTCCTCAGAACCTTAAAAACAGAATCACCTTGTAATCCAACAATTCCATTTCTGGGTGTAACCCTCAAAGAATCGAAAGCAGGGATTCAAACAGATATTTGTGCGTTCATTCATTCCAGCGTTATTCACAACAGCTAACATGTGGAAGCACGATGGATGAATGATTAAGCAGGATGTGGCACATGCATACGATGGAATATTATTCAGTCTTAAAAATAAAGAAATTTTCACGTCTAATGAAATAGGCATGAATATTGAGGACATTATTAAGTTTTAGAAGATAAAAGAGTTCTGGAGATGAGTAGTGGTGATGATAGCACTTTACGAACATATTTAATATCTCTGAACTGTACACTTAAAAATGATGGAAGGGTGCCTGGGTGGGTCAGGGGGTTGAACATCTGACTGTTTGATTTTGCCTCAGGTCACGATCTCATGGTTCGTGGGATCAAGCCCCACGTTGGGCTCCACACTGAGCATGGAGCCTGCTTAAGATTCTCTCTCTCTCTTCCTCTGTCTCCACCCCTCCCTCCTCTCAAAATAAATAAACAAACTTTTAAAAAATGATTGAGATGGTAAATTTTATGTTAGGTGTATTTTACCACAATAAAAACAATTGGAAAAATAAAAAATAATATGTATGAATGATCTAAATACACCAATTAAAAGACAGAGACTATCAGACTGAATAAGAAAACTAGCCTAAAGTATTTATGTTGCCCACAAGAAACCCATTTTAAATATAAAATACAGATAGATTAAATATAAAGGAATGAAAAAAGATACCATCATAATACTAATCAAAAGAAAGCTGAAGTAGCTCTATTAATTTTGGATAAAGCAGACTTCAGAGCAAGCAAAATTATCAAGAAGAAAGAGAGGCAGTACATAATAATAAAGGGGCCAATGCTCCAATAAGACATAACAACCCTGAGTGTGTATGTATCTGAAAACAATGCATCAAGATACACGAGGTAAAAAACCTGACGGAACTGAAGGAGAAATAGACAAATTCACTATTATATTTGAAGGCTCTAACCCTCCTTTTTCAGTAATTGGCAGGCCCATCAGAAGAAAATAAATCATATAATTGAACAGAGAAGCACCATTAATGAACTGGATTTAATCTGCATTCGTAGAATACTTAACCTAATGACAACAGAATACATATTCTTCTCAAGCTCACATGGGAGATATGCCAAGATAGGCTGCATTCTGAGTTACAAAGGACACTTTTTAAAAATTAAAAAAAGAGGGGTACCTGAGTGGCTCAGTTGGGTACGTGTCTGACTTCAGCTCAGATCATGATCTCGAGCCCCGCGTCGGGCTCTGTGCTGATAGCTCGGAGTCTAGAGCCTTCTTCCGATTCTGTGTCTCCCTCTCTCTCTGCTCCTCCCCCGCTCATGCTCTGTTTCTCTCTCAAAAATAAATAACTTTTTTTTAATTTTTTAATTAAAAAAGTAGAAACTGTCCAAAGTAGGCTCTCAGACCAGAATAGATTTAAACTAGAAATCAATAACTGAAATATAGCTAGAAAATCCCAAAATGTTTGGGTATTAAACAAAATTGTTAGAAATAACACATGGGTCAAGGAAGAAGTCTCAAGAGAAATTAAAAAAAAAAAACTTTTCACTGAACAAAAATGAAAATAACAACTTATCAAAATGTGTTAAGGTAGCAAAAACTTAGATAAATGTAGATCACTGGATGTATATGTTAGAAAAGAAGGAAAGATGTACAATCAATAATGTAAGATTTTATGTTAAGAAACTAAAAAGAGCGCATTAAATTCAAAGTAGAAGATAAGAAATAATAACAAGTAGAGCAAAAATCAATGAAACTGAAAACAAGAAATGAATGGAAAGAATCAATAAAACGTATAAGCTGGTCCTTTGAAAGGATCAGTAAAATTGGTAAACCTATAGCCAGGCTACACACACAAAAAAAGAGTTCTCTCACACATTAATAATATCCAAATTGAAAGAGGGGAGCTTCACGACAGACCTCATTGACATTAAAGAGATAATGAGGAAATATTCTGAACTCCTGTATGCCCGCAAATGTAATGGTGTAGATGAACTGGAACAATTCTCTGAAAGAAGTACATACAGCATATCAAAGCTCACACAGAGAGAAAGAAATTATAAATCATCGAAGAGAGCAGAAAGAGATGATAAAATAGCCGATGTAATTCTGAAAATGAACCGTTTCATCCCAACTTCAGGATTTACTAAAAAGCGGCAGTGATCAACAGGGTGTATTAGTAAAACCATAGCCAAATAGACCAATGAAACAGAATTGCAAGCCTGTAAAAGACCCTTATACATACAGAGTCAAATGATCTCTGACCAAGGGCAAAGGCAGTTCGACAAAAATAGAAGAGTCTTTTCAACCAATTCAACCAAGAGCTAGACATCCACGTGCAAAAAATGAATTGAGACACAGACTTTTCACAAAAATTAAGTGAAAACTGATGAACAGATCTGCATGTAAATCACAAAACTACAACTCTTAGAAGATAACAAAGGGGGCCTTGGGTTTGGTGATGACTCTCTAGATGCAGCACCAATGTACAACTCGTGAAATTAAAAACTGATAGGTTGGATTTCATTAAAATCAAACCTTGTGCTCTACAAAGACACTGTTAAGAGAATGAGAGTATAAGCCACAGAATAGGAGAAAATATTTACAAAACGCATATCTGATAAAAGGCCTCGTCTTGAAAATACACAAAGAACTCCTAAAACTCGACGAGAAAACAAACAATGCAGTTTAAAAATGAGCAAATGATCTGAACAGATAACTCACCAAAGAAGATATACAGACGGCATTAAGAGATTGCACATTAAAACAACAATGCCACGGTACCACAAACCTATTAGAATGGCTGAGATCCCATTCTGGCAATACCAAATGCAGATAAAAATGTGACGCACCAAGAATTCATTCATTGCTGTTGGGGATACAAAATGGGAAAGCCACATAAGAAGACAATTTGGCAGTTTATTACAAAGATAAATATAGATTTACCATATGATCCAGCTATTGTACTCCTAAGTATTTGTCCAAATGAGCTTAAAACTTATATCCACACACACACACACACACACACACACACACACACACACCTCTACACATTAATGTTTACAGCAGCTTTATTCATAATTTCCAGAAATTGTAATCAACCAAGAAGACCTCCAATGAGTGAATCAATAAACAGATTGGCATATCCATTTAATTGAGTATCATCAGTAATAAAATGAAATTAATTATCAAGCCACAAAAACACATAGAAGGATTTTAGCTGCATGTTTCTAAGTAAAAGAAGCCAGTCTGAAAAGCTGTATTGTTTCAACTATATGACATTCTGGAGAAGACAAACTTATATATATTAAAAAGGTCGGTGGCTACCAGCGTTTTGCGGGGAGGAACGAACAGGTGGGTCACAAGGGATTTTTAGGGCAACAAAACTATTCTGTATGAAACTGTAACAATGGATGCATGCTATTTGTCAAAACCCATAGAACGTATAACACAAAGAGTGAACCCAACAGTAAACTATAGCCTTAGTTAATAACAATGCATCGATATTGGTTCATCCGTTGTAAATAATGTACCACACTGTGGTATGGTACCTCTGTACTTTCTATACAGTTTTTCTGAAAACCTAAAACTACTCTAAAAACAAAGTCTAGATAAACAATAATAGTCGCCTTACTCAAAATAAATCTTGGTGTAAACACTAATACGTACTACAGGAAAAGTGGACCTGTTTGCCCAAAGCCTTGGCTATTTCAGTGTCATGTCCAAAACGTCAATACTCTGTACCCTACCCTGTCTCACCCCTGGAGATAATGATGAGAAATCCGGGACTTTAGGCACGCAGTTCGAAAGCTCTTGAGTCAGGATGTCTTAGGGCCTTACCTACACCGATGCCATGGCCTTAGTGTTTTCTTTCCTTATAATGAATTGGAAACCAAAAGGGAAACATCAACTTTAATATATCTGAATTCAATGATAGCTGTATTTATAACCCAGACACCAGCCAGTCTAGCCTGTCTTCTTCACTGTGGGGATATTTCAGTGGTTCTATTGTTAATACAGCCCTAGAAAAATGCAAAGAAACTCATTTCAAAGCAGTTTGATGAAACTGCAAATCCCTAGCTTAAACAGCATCTTTCTTCATATTCCGTTTCCCTGAAATGCAGATGGTGGGTGTTGTCATCTGTACGTGCTGCATTAACAACATTCTTTGAAGGGAGGTCCTACCAAATGACGGTAGTCTTGAAATAGATGTGGAATTCACTGAGGCAGCACACAGGGGAATTATCACAGGAAGCCCTGATCAAAGGGGAATGCGAGCTCCAGAATTTCTGATTGTGTTCATTACAAATGCCCGAGTCTGTCAAGTTCTAAAGCAGGATGTAAATAGTGTGTCTGGAGATACTCATGTCGACTGAATGATGGTGGGCTCCAGAGGTAGAATCAAGTCACTCCAGGGATACATTACCTGGGGTAAAGCTGTCTGCATTGGGTTTACACAAATTTGAGAATGGATTTTTAGGCTACATCTGAGTTTCTCTAATATAGGGCTTACTTTATGACATGGTTACCTGGCCAAGTGAGAAAGAGTTGATCATAGCAGAACTAGGTAAGTTGGATGAAAACCTAAAACAATTATCTGCTTTATAGGTAACATGAAAGTAGAGGTTAGGAGATGCGGTTTAGAAGCTGGTAATAAGGGAGATGTCAGCCAGAGACAGCCCAATAACTAAAATAGCCAGGCGCAAGTCACATTCCAGGCAAAACAATCAACATGGGATCCATTTAAAGTCCAGAAATAGGTCATTTGGGAGAGACAAGTCTGGCAGGTAGCATAGAAGAAGCAAGAAGGAAACCCGTCAGCAGCCATCTGGGTCCTGCCCTCAAGGGACACCAGGAATGTGGGGTGTGTGTGTGTGTGTGTGTGTGTGTGTGCGCGTGTGTGTGTGTGTCTGTGTCTGTGCTGGGTAGTCGAAAGGAAAAGGCACTCCATTTGAAAGAACCAGAGCCAACTTTATTCCTGCAGGATTCATGGAAAATCCTGGTACCAAGACCAGAGTTCTGTCCTCATAACCCTACAGATTATAGTTCCTGACACCCAACCAGAGTGGAACCACACCCAAACTGACACTCAGTGAAATGACTCTCAGGTTCAAGACTGACCCTTAAACCTAGGTCAAAACTAGTCTCACTGGTCAAATGTATCCTTCTACCATTAAAGAAAAGGAAGCTATAGGAGAAGAAAAGACAAATGGATAATACACTCATTACTCATTCAACCATTATTGAGTCCTTACTTTAGGCATGTAAGTATGGAGGGACGAAAAGAGTACACAGAAGAAATTCACACCACCTCTGCCCTCACACAGCTTGCTTCAGCATAGCCTTTAAAATAAAATAGTGAGCCTCATTTCTTCTAGGACACTTGTTTTATCCATCCCAGCGTCTAACTCATCCCTCCAGAACCAAGCATCATGACTAAGCATCCTTAAGGTATCTCCCATAGTGAGGTATGTGTTCTAGTTCGCAAAGCAGTGGAATAGATTTTTAAAACATTCACCACAGCTGTTGTTAGGATGGTCAGCATGGAGAAGCTAACCCTTATGGTACCCTTTGGGGTCGATTTGATCATTACCTCTTGAGAAGCCTATATGTCAGGCACTGTTCTAGGTCCTTGGTCCACATCAGTGAACAAAACAGACTTCCCGCTGCTGACATTGCATCAAAAGAAACACAATAAACAACTACATTACACAGTGCAAGGTGGTAAGTTCTAGTTACAAGATGGTGAGTTCTATAGAAAAAAGAGCTCGTAGTGAGAGAAGTCAGGACAACAATGGGTCATAGCATAAGCACATTACGGTTTTAATTAGGGGGCTCAGGAGATTGAAGAAATCTCAACCCATTGAGGATGTGACCTGTGTAGAAAGATTTAGAAGCAGTGGAGGATTTGATGGTGTGGTTATCTGGAGAAAGAGCTTTCCAGGGGAGAATAACAACCAGTGCAAAGGTCCTGTGGTAAGGAAATGTCTGGAGTGTTAGAAATGTAGCAGGACCCCAGAGTGGCCAGAGTGAGATGAGGGAAGGAGAGTATAAGAGTAGTAGATGAGAAGAGTAGTAGATGAGTAGATGAGTAACCAGGGGTGGGAGAGGGAGAGATCTCGTCAGGCTTTATAGACCATAGTAAAGGCTTTGGTTTATTAGAAGGGAAATGGGGAGACTTTGCAGGTTGTGATCAAAGCGGTGACATGATATAATATTTGTAGCAGACATCATCAGCTTCATCTAATCCCTTGGGCTCTCCTGTGCAACCTTCCCCTGGCTTCTGTGTGTTTCTCCTTCTCACAAACTGCCCTCGGGCTCCAGGGGCCTTGACCCCAGCACAGAGGATGCACAGTGCCTTGCAATTTACATTTCCCAGGTGGCCTGGAGCCTGGAATTGATTAGTGCCCAGCACTGATCCTTTCTTTCAAGCTAGACACACTCTAGGGCATACATGATACTCCAGAACACCTTTGCCCTGGATTAGGCTGGGACTGGGACTTTGTTTCCATCACACCCTTCCTCGTTCATTCCTTTGTCCCTTTCTCCATTCCCTTATCAGTTTCACCCGGGTGCATTTCCTTAAATAACCCACGTATGTTTGAATTGTTGTCTTAGGTCTGCTTTAAGGGGATCTGACCTGGGAAAGTTTTCAAAGGACACTCGGGCCGTATGGGTAAACTTGAGGACCAAGGAGAGAATCAGGGAGTCCGGTTAAGGGGTACTGCAATAATCCAGGGTGCAGGCAGTGGAGGGGGAGAGACGTGAATAGAGTCTGGATATGTTTTGAAGGTAGAGGCACCAAGATGTGCTGATGAATTTGAGGTGTATTGTGAGAAAGGGAGAAAGAAAGAAAGGTTCTTGGCTGAGTTTCTAGATGGGTGAACCTGCCATTCCCCAAGATGAAGAACGTTGCTGTAGACTAGGGAAAAACGGGAGTTTGATTTTTGACATGTCCTGTTGTGGTGGCTCTTGCAGGCAATTGGTCACTGTCAGGTGAGGCTCTCCAGGATGCAGACACTGGGACAGAGTTGGGAGTTCATGGAGTTTAATGGGAAAAAAAACCAAAAAACAAAAAACCACCACTTACTTGTTATAATTAAGGAGGCGGAAGCAGGATTTGACCAGAAGAAGTACAGATTGTGATATACATCTGATTAAGTCTTGGCCAAGCCAATTAAGTGCTCTGGGGTTAAGTCTGCCAGTTAGAGAATTCTCACATTGGACAGAAATAGCCAGATTCGAATATCCTTGCTGTCTTGATTCATTGGCTGGCGACTGGCTAGGGAGAGCATGGCCTCAGCTCAAACAATATAGCAGCTCTTGAAGGTGCTGAAGCTGGAGGTTGATAGCCAACTGTGTTCCTTGAGGCTGAAGGGTAAGGCAAGTTCTTTCTTGAAGGGAGATGAAGTGAGTTGGTGGTCCACGATGCAATAAAAGTCCAGAATTCAAGAATGTGGTCTAGGCTGAAGATGTGAATTTGCTCATCATCTGTAGGTAGAGAGCATTCAAGGCCATCAAAAGGAATTGAGACCATGAGCAGGGTTTAAGTAGAGAAGAGAAAAAAGGACTGAGCTTGGTAGTGAAAAATCAAGAGTCTAGAGAAAAGAAGAATGAGTGAAGGAGCCTGAAGAAGGACAATTCACGAGATCGGGGAAAAACGAACAAAGCATTGGGTGTCTTGAAAGACAATGAGGAGAGCAGAGCAAATGCTGCTCATGGTCAATTGAAATGAGACCTGAGAACTGACCACAGGATGCAGCAGCAGGAGGTCACATGTGACCTTGATAAGAGTCATACCAACGGTTACGTGGGGCCAGGGTATGACTGGGGTGGCTCTACGGAAGAACAAGAAAGTGGAGAAAGATGTACAGTCACCTCTTTTAAGAAAGTTTGCTCTCAGTGAGAACAGAGAAGATGAGTGGCAGTTAGCTGAGTAAATGGGTCAAGAACAGTTGATTTGGGTTTTTGTTTTCAAGATGGCAGAGGTATGGGCATATTTTGAGGCTTGCAGGGTGAGGACTCATCTTTCCCGCAGCAAATAAAGATTTTACTTAACAGAAATGCTTACGAAGGCATGAAAAGGGTGTCTTGGCACCTAGCATTGTATTTAAGCTCCTGGTTAAAAGCTCAGTAGTTGTGTTGCTGTATTTAATAAGAGCTCACCTTTCAAAGCCAAGCCCAGGATAAGCACCAAGGTTGATATTTTCAAGCCTGTGTCTACACTATACTGTTCGATGTACTGTATACTGTTGGGTATACTGTAGTTGGTCTCTTGGTTTAAGCATTTTGAGGAGGCCATTTGGGGCCAAGGAATCCTGTAGGCTCCCATGCCGTGCATTTCAAATCAGCCCCGAGTGACATCACGTGCAAGTTTAAGCATCACCTGGTGCTGCAAATATCTGATAAAAGAAAAAGAATAAGGAGGATCACATCTGGTAGTGTGGAAAATAAAAGAAAAATCCCTTGATTAAAATTCAGCACCTCTCACCTTCCACTGAGCCACTAAATTACCCTTAGGTTTGAGCTCATTATGGAAATACAGCCCCTTCCAATGAAGTCATTTAAATTGGATGTCGGACAGAATCCTGTCCACCCAAGAAGCTGAGTCTGGAATGTCAAGAAGAACAAAACAAAGAGTTCAGAGGGCTCTGCAGGATCCATGTCTCCATGAGTGTGGATGCTAGTCAGTGTCCCTGTGCTGCTATCAGCAGAAGGTACTATCCTAACTCCAGAAGGCATAGCCCGTTGATAATGTACGATAGACCCAGGAGTTCAAGACCAAAGGCTTGAACTTCCCAATTGTCATCCACAGTTATCTGCTGTTCCAGAAGCGTCTGGATTTCCTTGCAGCCCAGTTATCACCTACTGAACAGGCTGAGGCTTGCTCAGAGCCAGAGGGAAGAGAAGGAGGCAGAGGAAGGGGAGGGTGAGGAAATCTGCCCTGAAATCTACTGCTCTCCTCCCAGTCAGTTCCCCTCTGTTCCTCCCTGTTTGGCAAATTGGAGAAACAGGGATTATGCCCAATTTCCTCCTTCCCCTCACTGGTGTTCTCCCAATCCAAGCATGCCCACACTTTGCTCTTCCTGAATCAGGAATAGTAAAAGTCTGACGCTTTTGCTATCACCTACCATTGGCCTTCTCACTGCCACCACATACACATGCAGCCTTCATACCTCAACAAGCAACTGTTGTCTTCTCCACTAAGCCCTGGAAATCTCCTTGGCACATCACTCTTAGCGGGTATCTGCAGTCTCTCCAACTCCCCCCTCCTCTCTATGGTCACTATGGCTAGCCCTGTCCAGACCCACCTCGGCCTCTCTGCCTTCAAGTCCCACCTAATGGCCACAGAAGCATTCCATCTAAAAAGTCAGTATCACCATATCACCTCCCTATTGAATAACTTTCCATCTTATCGTTGAATAAGATCAAGTTCCAGATCCTGGGCATGGCATACAAGGTCTTCCAACCTGGTCAAGCCACAGCTCCTCCCCCTCTAGCACCTGCAGCAAGTTGCTCATCAGCCCTGGCCTCACACACCTCTTCTCCAGTCCAAGCCTCTGCAGGCACCTGAGCCCTCAGCCCCCATCCCTTTCCCCTTCTCTACTCAGGCCACCTGCTTAGTGTCTGTCTCTTCCTTAGTCTATGGTGTCTCTGAGGTCAGGAACTCACTCTTTACCTTCATGGTTCTAGTTCCTAAATATACATCTGGCACATTGTAAGAAATTAATAATAATGGTAACAGCAGGAACTTCAGGCTGGCAGTAGGCCTACAAGGTAGATAATCTTATTATTTTCATCTCAAAGAAGAGGCACCTGAGTTCTTGAGAAATTAATCATTGGCTCCAGGTCAACCCAGTGAGTTGGCCTGCAATTGTCAGACTCCTGAAAAAAAAGGCTTTTAAACTCTATAAATGATCATATTAGGATTTGCCTAAACAGAGTCAGGGGTTGGAGGACTCAGGAATGGTAATGGGTTGTAGAGGGGTCCAGTGGAAGCTCCTGCCAGGATTTTCTATGCCTTCCCTGAACCCTCAATGGTGGGGAACACCTTAATACAGGGCAAGAAAATGCAGAGCCTCTGAGGTCTTTCTCTTTCACCTGCCTAAGACTCTCTATAGCCTGCTGTGGGAATTAGATCATAGTTACTTAGACACAAGACCCTTTACTTTTCCCCTTCCACTGTATTATATTTAGGTACCTAACTTGATATGAGATATCAGAAAGAACACAGCTGAATGGTGATAGTATCATTGTACCAGATGCCCTACCAGCCCCTGGATCCATCCGGCGACTTTGACCATGCTTCAGGGAAGGTATTTCACATCTCAAGATCCCAAAAGCTTATGCAATAAAGAGGCAGACACAAAATGGTAACCGCTAAAGCCCTCCTCACTCACCCCTTTGATAAAATGTGCTGCATGATGAGGGTTGTTATGAGGAGGGGAGGATGAATGAACTGGGGGGAAATCAAAGGTAGTAAAAACAAAGGTAGAGAAAAGTTACTCATCACAACTGGGCTTGAATAAGAGGCTGTATAATATGTTTGTTATTTCAATGTGTCCCCCTCCAAATTCATATCTTGAAATCTTAATCCCCAGTATGATAGTATTAGGAGGTGAGGCCTTTGGGAGATAATCAGATGAGGGTGGAGATTAACACCCTTATTAATAATATCCCAGAGAGCTTTCTTGCTCTCTTTCTGCCATGTGAAGATCAACCAGAAGGCATCTGTCCACAACCCCAAAGAGGGTCCTAACCTGAACCTGACCAAGTTGACACCCTGACCTCAGACTTCCAGTCTCCCAGAACTGTAAGAAAATAAATTTCTGTTCTTTCTAAGCCTCCCAGTCTATGGTCCTTTATTATAACAGCCTGAATGAGACAAAATAGTGTCAAGACACACAAAGACTATTTCACAAGGTTCCTCCTCAAAAGAAGGAATGGAAGAAAATGTCCTGTGGCCTGGAATCTAGCAGTGATGGGCACAGAGAAGATGAGCCAAAAATGTTTTCTGAATGAGTGAATGATCAAATGACCAAGTGAGTGGGTATGTTATTTATTGTTAACATTTATTAATATTGATGATTCACTGGGGTGCCTAGGTGACTCAGTCGGTTAGGCAGCCAGCTCTTGGTTTCAGCTCAGGTCATGATCTCACAGTTCGTGAGATCGAGCCCCAAGTCCAGCTCTGCATTGACAGTGTGGAGCCTGCTTCGGATTCTCTCTCCCTCTCTCTTTGCCCTTGACCTGCTCTCCCTTCCAAAATAAGTAAATAAACTTAAAAATATATATATATATTGATGATTCACACTGAGCTACAAATATATTCCAGAAAAAAAGAACATAGAAGAACTGGCTAGTGATGGGGGATTACTGGACTTCCGGCAATTAGGATGAATTATTGAATGTTAGTACATCAAAGTGGCCAAGCAGGACTAAGGGGCCAAGGGAACCATCTGCCGGGCTGCTGGTCTACTCTGCACGTAGTTTAATTCAGTTGAAGTCCTGTATTCAGCTTTCTTTAAACTCATTTTAGTTAAATATGTCACCAAGAGTTTTAAAATTTCCCAAGTTCTCACAAAGTTCGGAAATCATTTCTGATCTTTATTATCTCAATCACTGTGGCCAAACTAAGAGTTTCTGCCCTTTTATTTTATGCTTAACTCATTTACATTTTAAAGGCAAGTTCTTCTCCAAAATTCTCACACTGCGAATAAAATAAGAAAATATCCCTATTATGATACAGATGCATTCAGAAAAAGATTAAGAGTTTAGGAAAAGCTTAAAATAGAACCAATGCTTTGAAGTGTCAGAAAACAAAGTGTTTGGAGGATGTTTACTTTTTGTTTTAATTCCAGTATAGTTAACATAGAGCATTATATGCTCAGGTGTACGATTTAGCGATTCTATACATTACTCAGTGCACATCAAGATAAGTGTTTCTTCATCCCCTTGACCTGTTTCACCCGTCCCCCCACCCACCTCTTCTCTGGTGAGTCTGTTCTCCCAAGAGTCTGTTCCTTGATTTGTCTCTACTTTTTCTTTGTTTTGTTTCTTAAATTCGGAAAACAAATTTTAACGAGTTGACAGCCCAATGCATAATGGTAAATAATATTCTCTTGGCAGGTTTGGATCTTTAAACTCCGTGTAAGTGCAAAAACCACCAAACCTTCCATTTCTAACTTGGCTTCTGATTGGTCCATCGGTGCAACAACTTAGAGTAGCTTTGTCCTTAGTCTCAGCGCATAAACCTCGATTCATATTTAAGCGAGTGCCAGCATAGTCTCCATGCACAAGATATATCTTTATCACGTCGAGCTTTTGATTGTAAGTGTTTTAGCAACAAATTGAACATTTTAACACAGGATGTGCACAGTGGTACATCAGAGTACATCTGTGATTCACTAGGCACCATCCAAAAAAAAAAAAAAACTTAATATGCTCTGCTTCTCAATTAAGTAGAAATCAGAGTTTTTAGGGAAGGGTAATTGTGAGTCAATTTCTGTTGACCTGACAGTCTTAGCCTCAAGAGCTGGAATTATAACACACAAAAGTCTCATAAAAGAAAGATGGATCCATCAACTAATAAAGTGGGATTTGGCCCACATTGAGGACAATAGATTATACAAAGGAAGGAGAACACTTCAGAGAAGAGTTAACTCTCCCTTTCACTCTAAAATCTTTGCACCATGGGGCGCCTGGGTGGCTCAGTCGGTTAAGCGTCCGACTTTGGCTCAGGTCATGATCTCGTGGTTCATGAGTTTGAGCCCCGTGTCGGGCTCTGTGCTGACAGCTCAGAGCCTGGAGCCTGTTTCGGGTCCTGTGTCTCCCTCTCTCTGACCTTCCCCCGTTCATGCTCTGTCTCTCTCTGTCTCAAAAATAAATAAAAACAAAAAAAATAAATTAAAAAAAATAAAAATAAAATAAAATCTCTGCACCATGAAATTTCCAGGAGCTACACACAAGTAAAGGAAAAACCTAATTTCCCCCATGTATTAACAAGGACTAAAACTTAACTTTGAAAAATTTTAACACACAAAACATAAAAATATTTTAAACCATACTGAAATATAATGAAAGTACAAAACACTTTATATGTTTAAAGTGTAACATTTGGTAGGTTGTGTTATATGTATACACATGAAAAACATCACCACGATCAACATGATGAATGGATCTGTTACCTCCAAATGTTTCCTGTTCCCCTTGGTAACCCCTTCTTTTTCCCTTCCTGTGTCCCCACGCTCTCCCCCTCTCCTTCCCTCTCACCCCTCTCATCCTGCCTCCCAAAAGAAACTGCCACTCTGTTTTCGTAAGTGGCCAGTCCATCTTCGATACCAACCAGCGGTGTATGAGAGATCTACCCGCTACACATTCCCGCCAACACTTGCTATGATCAGTTTCAATTTTAGCCATTCTATTAGCGGGGTAGTAGTATCTCCCTGTGCTTGGAATTTGCGTCTATAGTCTCCATGTGCAAGATGGACCTTTATCACATCACGCCTTTGGTTGTAAGTGTGTTAGCAACAAATTGGCACATTTTAACACACGACTAACGATGTTGAGCATCTTTTCACGTGTTTATGGGCCATCCATATATCTTCTTTGTGAGGTATCTTATCGGACCTTGGTCCATTTATTTTTATTGAGCTACTAGTTTTTATATTGAATGTCAAAAGTTCTCTGTGTATTCTGGATACAAGTCCCTTATCAGATATGCTTTGCAAGTAATTTCTTCAGTCTGTGAATTGTTTTTTTTTTTTTCCATTCCCTTAACAGTATCATTTGAAGGGCAGATATTTTTAATTTTGGTAAAGCTCAGCTTATCAATTTTTTTCTTTTAGGACTCAGCCATTGTGTTGTCCTTTGGGAATCTTTGCCTAACTTTAGACCACAAACATTTTCACTTGTTTTCTTTTAGAAGTTTTGTAGCTTTAGGTTTTACATTCAAAATTATAATTAGTTTTTGTATTTTATTTTAATAATTAATAATTATATTTTTCATGCTATGGTAAATGTATTTCCTTTATAATCACTATCTCCGTTTGTTTGTTGCTTGTATATAGGAACAAAATTATATTCTATATATTGATCTTACACCCTACTACCTTGGTGAATTAACATTACTTCTCATAGTTTTTAGAGATTCCATTGGATTTTCTACATATACAATCATACCTGTGAATAAAGTTACATTTCTTCTCTCCTAATGGGAGTACGGCACTCCTTTTGTGCTTGGCTGTTGTGGCAAGAACGTGCAGTACAATGTCGATTAAAATTTGTGAGAACTAGGGGCGCCTGGGTGTCTCAAGCGGTTGAGCATCCGACTTTGGCTCAGGTCGTGATCTCCCGGTTAGGGAGTTCAAGCCCACGCTGGGGTCTCAGCTGTCAGCGTAGCCGCTTTGGATCCTCGGTCTCCCTCTCTCTCTGCCCCTCCCCCACACACACTCGCTAGCTCTCTCTGAAAAATAAACACTTAAAAAAAAAGACTGGATGTTGACTTTTTTCCAAAAGGCTTTATTTGTATGCAATGGAATGGTCATAGGGTTTTCCTTATTCACTAGGAAAACATAAGAATAACATCAATTAATGTTTTCCAATGTGAAAACCACCCGTTGGTAAAATGCAATGGCATAGTTCCCTGGGCCTGAAATGGTCTTCTGAGAACGCTTTAAACTAAACAGTATATTTCTTGGGTAGGTATAAAGCTATTTTTGAGTGATCACTGTTAGTTTATGACTTTCAAGACAGTTGGCCATTTTAGCTGTCAGATTTATTGTCTTGAAGTTGTTCATAATATTATCTTCACATATTTTTAATATCTGTAGAATCTGCTCTATGTCACCAACATAATTCTTAATGTGGGTAATTCGTGTCTTGCTTTTTCCTGACCAGTTTGGTCAGAGATTTATCAATTTTATTAATCTTCCCAAAGAATTAATTTTATTCCATTGACTAATTTAGAAGTTTTTCTGTTTCCTATTTCATTAATTTCATTAACTTCATTAACTTTGATATCAATTATTTACTTTATTCTAATTACCTTGGGTTTAATTGATGCATATTTTCTATTTTCATAAGATTGAACCTGAAGACTTTGATTGAGACTTTACTTATTTTATAATAAAAGCATATAGGGCTTTAAATTTTCCTTAAGTACTGCCTTAGCAAAATCCTACAAATTCTGATATGGCATGTTTTATTTTAATTCAATTCAAAATACTAATGTCCCTTTTGCATTTTTTATTGACCTATGCGTTTTTCAGAAGTATGTTACTTGTTTCCCAACTATTTGGGAAGATTCCACATATATCTCTATTATTTATTTATTTTAATTTAGTTCTGTTATGGTTAGAGAACATACATGACTTTAATCATGTGCAATTAATTAATGACTTGCTTTATGGCCAAGATTACAGCCACCATCTCTGATGAGTGCCATCAAGTGGCACTCAAGTGGGACTCCCCCACCTCAGAAACTACATCGGGTCATTTGGAGTTGGAATGACTGAATATATGAAAGGAGGGAAAAACTTGCTGGCAGGAGCCATGGAAACTTCTAGAATTCTTAGAAAAGAAATTTTAAAAGAAACATTTTCTATAAATCAGAACCCTTAAAACCATGATCACATGTCCATTAAGGAACACAAATCATAGATTTCAAAACACTATTTTGGTTCAATCCCAAACTCTTCAATTTTTTTTTTTTAAAGATTTTATTCTTAAGTAATCACTACAGCCAACATGGGGCTCGATCTCACAACCCTGAGATCAAGAGCCACATGCTCTGCTGACTGAGCCAGCCAGGCGCCCCTCAACTTCTTCAATTAAAGGTAGAATTGATTCAAATGTCTGGGCTACAGAGCCCCTCGACTGAACCTTGGAAGAAGATTGGGACAAATGGTAATCACCCAAATTTCTGCCATATTTTTGGTAGTTTTGCCTCTCGCCTTAAACCTTCCCACCACTGCTGGAGCTGGCCTCACTGGCCTTGACACCTGAGTGCCTAGCATCCATGGGCTGAGTCCATGAGCACATCCAACCTAATAAGGAATTCATTTTTGTTTGTTTGTTATATTTGACTGGCAATGGATATTCTATACATAACATAGAATAAGCTCTATAGCATAAGATAGTATAGTATGAGTTCTTCTAAAGAGTAAGATCTCTTTCAAAGAATAAAATGGAGTGCTTTGCGATGGAAAAGGTAATGCAAAGAATAATAATACCAAGGATAATAGCTTTATCCTGATTCAAGATACAATTGAAAAAAGGCATAAAAGCCAGTCTCCGAAAGCTGTCCTCATTCCAAGAATACATACCTCCTGGTCATTTAAAAAACGCACTGGGTCCTGTTAGAGGCACCTCAAGCACAGGCCACACCCCCTCCCTGCTTCAGCCTATGCATTAGGAATTCTGCAAATGAGTGTTCATGGTTCACGGGGGGTTCGATCACAGAAAACGAGTTGTTGATCTTTGGATGCCTGCAGGCCAGCAATCTGTGCTACAAGTTTATCCCTCCTAGGGAAAAAAAAAAAAATTTAAAGGAAGGAAGGACTAGACAAGAGGATGGAACCAGTACAAGCATCTGTAACAAGCTAATTGGACCCTTGTGGGCCACCAGCAGGCACAAAATTAAAACAAACAAAGCCTCTCATTGTGCCCTTTCAGGGCTGCACCCACCCCCGGCCTATCAGCTTTACCCCTGCCTCCTCCCCTGGTCCCCATTTTTAAAGGACCTAATTATGGGTCTTTCTGGAGGATCACAAGCCAGTTTTCATCTAAAAAGAATAAGGTATTTTGCCTCCAAACTGGAGACACTGTTAGAAGTTGGTAATTAGTATGACTTGTTAATGGAGTCTGGCTGTGATTAAGCCGTGATTGAGTGTGAGTTTGGTGCCTGTCAGTGGCTAAGCCTGGGAGGACGAGAGATGTTTAATGAGACACCTGTTGTTGGGGGCCCACTGGGGTTCATTGCCGCTGATTGGCACTTGCATGCAGTGTTCTCCGGGTGGGGGCTGGGATGAGCCTGGCAGGTGGTTGGCATCACAGCAGAGCCCGCCGCTCCCTGTGAGTCAAGGCTGGCTGCGTTTCCTGAGCTGTCTGTCCAAGGCCACGGTCACATGTTGCCAACTCCCAGAGAGCACTGCACTTAGCCTGCAGGAGGAAGAGTCCCAGCTTCCCCGTGACCCCTGCTCTCCACCAAACACCAGGCTGGGTGTCGGACATCCCTCCCCTCAGCTAGCCTCCGCTGATCCCCGTGTGTAGATGAGGAAGCTGAGGCAAGGGAGATTAAATAGTGCGCCCAAGTTCACATAGCCAGAGACATACGCACTGTCCCCAGAGACAGTGCCTTCTCAAGAATCCCCGAGGAATATGTTAAAATGCAGATTCTGATTAAGTCAGTCTGCAGTGGGCCTGGAAAGATCACCTCCCTAAGAGCCTCCAGGCAGGGGGCGCCTGAGTGGCTCAGTCGATTACACATCAGACTTCAGCTCAGGTTATCATCTCCCAGCTTGGGTTTGTGAGTTTGAGCCCCACATCAGGCTCTCCGCAATCAGCACAGAGCCCACTTCAGATCTTCTGCCCCCCACCCTCCGTCTGCCCTCCCTCACTCATTCTCTCTCTCTCTCTCTCTCTCTCTCTCTCTCAAAAATAAGCAAACATTAGGGGCGCCTGGGTGGCTCAGTTGGTTGAGCGTCCGACTTCAGCTCAGGTCACGATCTCACGGTCTGTGAGTTCGAGCCCCGCGTCGGGCTCTGGGCTGACAGCTCAGAGCCTGGAGCCTGCTTCCGATTCTGTGTCTCCCTCTCTCTCTGCCCCTCCCCCGTTCATGCTCTGTCTCTCTCTGTCTCAAAAATAAATAAATGTTAAAAAAAAATTAAAAAAAAAAAAATAAGCAAACATTAAAACAAAAAAGAGCTTCCTTGGGGCACCTGGGTGGCTCAGTCGGCTAAGGGTCCGACTTCAGCTCAGGTCATGATCTCATGGCTGGTGAGTTCGAGCCCCTTGTCAGGCTCTGTGCTGACAGCTCAGAGCCTCGAGCCTGCTTCGGATTCTGTGTCTCCCTTTCTCTCTGCCCCTCCCTCGCTCACACTCTATGTGTGTCTCTCTCTCCAGCAAAAATAAATAAACATTTAAAAATTTTTTTAAAAAAAAGAGCTTTCAGATGATACCTATACTTTGTAAGTCTACATATAGGATACTTCCTTGTGTTTGAGTTGAATAGAACCCACGCAAGATATATGCCTATGGTGCATTTCAGATTTATGATTAAGATCACATTGTATTTTTAAAGTTGATTTATTTATTTTGAGAGAGACTGAGACAGTGCAAGTGGGGAAGGAGCAGAGAGAGAGCGAGAAAGAGAGAATCCCAAGCAGGGTCCACACTGTCAGTGCAGAACCTGATGGGGGGCTCGAACCCGCGAAACTGTGAGATTATGACCTGAGCTGAAACCAAGAGGCAAACGCTTAACTGACTAAGTCACCCAGGTGCCCTGACCAGATTGTACTTTGTGAGGAAGAGAGAAGGGACGTACATCGTACTGCTATACCTCATCTTTGCCCTCAAATAGAGCCTGATGCTAAAGATGTTTAGGAATTGTCTACCTAAGCATGAGGTGGAGGAAGCAGGTAGACACAGCAAAGTAGCGGGGGGCCAACCTGAAAAATCACAGGAGTCCCACACTCTACACGAACACATTGGCAGAACATTCCCAGGAGGGAATAAAAAGTCTCATCTCGGGGACACTGCCCTTTCAATCTGTTAGGGATCCAGCCGCAACCATCCACCCTTACACCTGACTCTGCCCCTGTCCAAATCCGCTTGACAAATACCAACCTTTCAAGATCAGCAACCAGGACCTCAGTAAACAAAACAAAACAAAAGAAAACAGCCCTTTGTTCTTTCCTGACGGTTGTTTCAGGCTGAATGTTCAGTCAAAACACACACAGGAAGTCATAAAGACACCTGCAGCCACCTGCACGAGGTTAGACTCTCAGGTCCAGGTGGAGGGGCTCCAGGATTCCATCTGACCTTCCCAGAGACTCAGCCTACAATTCAGACCACGTTGTTTCAGACATTCCGCTGAAGATTTTCCGAGCTGGAAAAAAAAGACCCACAGCCTCTAGCAAAAATCTGGGCTCACTTGGATAGTTTGTTGAGCATAAAAATACCTGAAGAACAAAACAATCTTGGATGCCTTCAGGTTCCAACACCAATATCAAAAACAGACAAAACTGCATGGGTGGGTAATTCACAATACAAAACACTTTGTCTTAAATTCCATAGATCATTGAGGGTAAAATGATTTTGTTCTGATTATCCAGACAACCATCTCATTTCTTGGTTCCCCTTGGCTGGGGGAGACCTGGCCTGAAGGACATACAATATTGTATCAAGCATATTTTCCTTGTATTAAAATGATCAGGGTATTGATTTACGGTTCTCGAGAAGTAAAATATTTAGCTGATGTGGGCCAATTTTATTTCAAAATTGATAGAAAGAGAAATGTCATATTAGCCACAATTTGATCTAATGAAAGGTAAAACCCAATGAATAAGTTATTGAAACATTTTATATGTATTCTCTTTCTTTACATTTATATTTATGACATCAGAGTATGAGGCGTTATCAGGACATTCACATGTGTCGTTTCCAACAGAAAAGTATGCTTCAGACTTCTAGAAGGATATAAAAATTTCAGATCCACCTTTCGGTAGGGATTCAGTATGCTTTTTCGGTAAACATGGAGATAGGGGGCAGTCATCTGCCAGAAACTTACAGAGAGGCAGATATGGTGTCTGGCTTATGGAAATCTTTCTTTTTGAACTGTTAAAATTTTCAAGTACCAAAAGGTGCTACATCTCACAGATCCCATATGAAAAAGGAATATGCAAGATGCTTTAGGATGGAGTGAATAAACAGCAGATCTGGAGACAGATGGGTTTGGGACAGAGGCCCAGTTCTGAAAAGTACTAGATGTATAGCCTTGGACCAGTGGCTTAACTTCTTTGAGCCTCAGTTTCTCCATTAGTAATTTGGAAGCAATCAGATTATCTTGGAGTATTTTTATAATAATTAGACATAAGATATGGAAAGTTCCCAGTATGTGGCAGATGCTGAATGAACCCCGAAGAGGATTTATCATGATCACTATCCTACCAGCATTACGCTGGTAAACATCCCCCAGCGGGAGCTGGGAGGGCATCCATTTAACCGTTTCACACCACAGAGGTGGACTATAAAAACACCCATCCAAGTACCATCAGCTCTCACCCGGGACTATTGCCATAGTCTTCTAACTAACAGGTCTCCTTGACCCACTCTGGAACGCCCTCTCCCCTGGCATCTGTTGTGTACATGAAAGTCAAAGTGAGCCTTTGGAAACGTAAGTCATATCAGGTCACTCTGACTCAAATCAGATGGAGCGATAGCCAAAGTCCTTCTGCTTGCCCAAAGCCCTACTTGATCGAGCCTCACGTCCCAGCACTCACCTGCCCGCTCACCCTGCCCAGTCTCCCTGAGCTCTCCATGGGCCCCAGCTCAGCTCCTGTTGTTCCCTACTGAGAATGTTCTCCTCCAGCTCTCCACCAGATTCACCCTACCATCCCATCAGTTTTCTATTCAAATCAGAGAGCCCTTCACAGATTAGCCTGTATAAATTTGCCTTCACCCATGCCTCGTGGTGCTTCTCACCTCCTTACCTTGCTGTATATTCTCCATAGCACTGATCTGCTCTAACACGTCATAATTTGTTGTTCCCAAACATTAATATCTTACTCTCCTCCCTAAAGGTAAAGGCTGTATTTTTTTTGTCTTTGTTTGGGTTTTTTTGATAAATCCCAAGAGCCTAGAAACATTACCTGGTACGCCATAAGAAAGATGGTAAAAAATGGATACATAAATAAATAGGTGAATAAATGAATGAGTTCCTGACAAACAGTAGGCCATGCATGACTGTTGAGAGACTGAATGGCATTGGTTCTTTTAATAAGACTTCTCTCTAAATAGGAATCAGCCTCTTGTGGGGTACAGCGCTGTCTTTTGACCTCAGCATGTTTCCACCGGAAAGTATCAGAAAACATTCAGCCATCTGAACAACCAGTCTGCAAAATAAGAAAATCAACAAGGGGAGGGGAAAAGAAGAAGAGGAAGGAGAGGAAGGAGAGGAAGGGGAAGAGGAAGAGGAAGGAGAAGAGGAAGAGGAAGGAGAAGGGGAAGAGGAGGAGGAAGGAGAAGGAGAAGATTCAGCTAGTGAGAAGAACTGAAGCCCAGAGAGGAAAACCAATCAGGGCAAGAGGAACTTGAACCTGGGGCCAGGTGTTGTTCAGGCCTAAGCTCACTATTGCCTTGTCCTTGTTGCCTCCTTCCCTGGGCCTATCACCCTCTAAAGACTCCTGGGCAGAGAGTAGGGCTGGAGGAGTCTTGGTCATGTGACTGACTGAAGCAGGCCTCCTGTTTCTGTGTATGTCACAGATGCCCTTATGCATCCCACGGGGAGGAGCGAGGTCTTCTTTATTCCTTGAACAGAAGAGCACAAGGTAACAGCCCTGGAATAATTTCCAGGAAGAAAAGCCACCATGGGCTGGGCACCTGCTGCTTTCTGAGCGCTGCTCAGTGAGCCTTGTGTGCAATGGTTCAACAGACCTTCTTGAGACTGTCTGACCAGGAGGATGACGTTCTGAATGTGCCAGGGACCCTCTGCTGGCGTTTACCCCATATGTAAGTTCCATGCGGAAAAAACCATGAGTCCTAAGGGGGCAGAGTCCAGAGCATCCACATGAGAAGGAAAAGCTTCATAGAATCCCGGCCCAAATAGAGAGAAAGCCCCCCGCCCCACCTTTCCCTGTACCCCCTGACCTCTGGTAACCGGCCTCAGCCACTGGCAGAGTATATGATAACAGCAGGCCTTCTTGGAATCATCACAGAATGAGCTTGGAACCATGGCCAACGGGACCTGAACACATGCACAGAGGCAGGAGAGTCAGCGTACAAGCAGGGAAGGCCTGGCCACAGGCAGGTAACCTCAAGAACCACCGGAGACCCCCACAAGGGGGTCAACCCAATGAGGGCAATGCAAGGGGCATTGCAAGTCGTGCAGATGAGCCCTAACCACAGGTGATGCTGTAACCCTGCAGCTGACTCCTGGACAGCCTGCCCACCAGTGCACAGCATTGAATGTTCGGTGATGCAGGACCGTATTTAACTTAATCGCGTTAGAATAAATTTCATCTCTAGTTCACATTCCAGAATGAGGGTTTAGTCATTCTCAACTGGTCCTTTTGTTTTCTTACTAAAGTTCCAAATTAAAGCAAAACAAAGCAAAACAAAAACAAAAAAAAACAAAAAAAAAGCCTCAGGGGGCACCTGGGGGGCTCAGTTGGTTGGGCATCTGACTCTTGATTTTGGCTCAGGTCATGACCTCGTGGTTGTGAGTTCAAGCCCCAAGTTGGGCTCTGCGCTGACAGAGTGGAGCCTGCTTAGGATTCTGTCTCTCTCCCTCTGCCCCTTTCCTGCTCTGCTCTCTTTCTCTCTCTCTCTCTCTCTCTCTCTCAAGAATAAATAAATAAACATTAAAAAAATCCCATCAGGCTATCATTTTCAAGGGCTACATGGGACTAGCAGATATTTACTGTTTTTATAATTAATACTCCAGTGCATTGTCCAGAATTGGTAAAACCAAGGACTTTCAGGATGTGGCCACAAGGAGGCTTACGTATGTCAAGGTGTATACACGTTACATTATAGCACAATGCAATGTACTATATGTTGTCTAATTCAACCCTGAGTGTTAGGCATATTACCTCCATTTTTATAGATCAGGAAAATTAGAGAAAATAAGCGCTTTTGTTAGCTGGCTAGGGCTGCTGTAATAACCACAGATGGAGTGGCTTAAACAACAGAAATGTATTTTCTTATGGTTCTTATGGTTCTAGAGGCCAAAAGTCCAAGATTGGGGTGTTGGCCAATTTGGTTTCTTCTGAGGCCTCTCTCACTGGCTTGCACATGGCCGCCTTCTCTCTGTGTCTTCACACGGTCTTCCCCCTGTGTGCACCCCCTGGTGTCTCTTCCTCTGACACCAGTCAGATTGGGTTATGGCCCAACCTAAAGGCCTCGTTTTAAGTTAATCACATCTTTAAAAGCCTAGCTGCAAATACAGTCACATTCCAAAGTACTGAGGGTTAGGTCTTCAGCATATGAATTTGTGAGGGGACACAATTCAGACCACACCAGGGGCCATATACTCCAGTTTGCCTGGAATAGCCAGTGTGAGCTCATTGCCCCAAGGTAATTATTACATAGCACCTTTTCACTCTCAAAAATCATCCCCGTTTGAATGATCAATCCCACACTCATGCAACTGTGACAGCAGAACTCATAAAACATCTCAAGAACGACAGATGGAGTTTCAGCTTTACTCTACTCACCAAATCTGCCTGTCCCCTCTTGCTTCTCAAATACTTCCTTTGTGCAAATGCGGGGTGCCCCTGAGGGGAATTATGCTTACCTGGCACTTTTCAGGATCTAGGTAAAGAAATCAGGAGATGCACAGTGACCTGGTAGGCAACAGTTGGCCACACAGTACAACCTGGCTTCTCCCCAATTTCATAAGGGAGTATTACTTCTTTGGATGAACATGGGCATATGGGTCTTCTCCTGTCCCTCTCTCCTCACTTTAGTGTTGGCTGAGCATGTTTTGCTACTGTTCCTTTGTTCCAAAATTAAGAACATTCTTTTATTCCATAATGAAGAAGAAAGCCATGTGCATGTGTCCAGGAGAACGCCATTGGAGGACCTGAGAGATCTTGGTGGGTGTTCCAGCCAGAGCCTTGTGCCAGGCTTCTGCTGTTATTTATCTCTCCCCCTACCCCACATACACACACACACACACACACACACACACACACACATACACACACACAAAGGCCCAGCAGCATATGGAGCTTCCCTCACCTCTTCAGCATCTTCCATATCACATGCAGCAAGACTTTCTCTCCTGGGGTGTGCGTGCTGGGCCCCTCACTGGGACTGCGACTGTATCGTCTGACAAACAACAGGCTGCATATTGCTGGGCTCTGCCACTGCTGGGAGCCGCTTACTTAGTCTTTTAACAGTTCACTCATCGGGGAAGGTAAGATGGCACCCCGAGACTGTTAGCGTGAGGGATTTTGTCTGGGGAAGGAAGGCAAGACAACTCTGGGAAAGTCTAAACTGATTGTTTGACCTTTCTGCTCCAATTTATCACTCCAAAAATGAAAATTATAACAATAGCTTCCATATAGTGTTTGCCATGTGGTAGGCTTCGTGCCAAGATCTTTCAAACCAAAATTTAATTGAACCATACAAACCCATGAGGCTTCTGACAGTGAGTGAGCAGCAAATCTGACCTGAGATCTACCTGTCCCTCTATAGTTCTTGCTGCCATAGTACCTCTTCAGATCTTTTTTGCAATCGTTGGTAGGGCAAGCTTCCTGAAATGCGTTCATAGCATCGCTTTAGCTTTAAAAAAAGTGACTCATTCATATCTGTACTCAAGCGCCTCAAAGTCTTTCCAAAGAATCTTTCATCCACAAAATATTATTAAATCCCTGCCTTCTAGTCTTGACCCCATCCCCAAAGAGGGTTAGTGGCCTCTTGTGTTAGAAAGGGTAATTTGCTCTGTTTCATTATTGCAGAACATCTCCCAGCCTGAAGTATGTTACTATTCATCATGAATCTCCACTAAGGAGAGACAGCATGTGGTGTTTCCCAGCCTGGATACCTCATGGAACCCATTGCCTTCCTGAGACCCTCAGGAGCCTAGTCACCTGGACAACATCCTCCTGGAAATGCTGGCCTCTTAAAATGCCTCAAGTTTCCACGCAGACCCGTCAGCCCTGCTTAATCATGTCCCTGCATTATTATTTGGCAGGAACATTTTCTCTTCTAATAGGTAGTAGGTAATCTTCTACCCACACTATAATTTGCCTCAAACCCAAGCCTAAACTCAAGTTATTTCTTCCTATCTACCATGCCGCCATCTGCCTGTCCCTACTTTGAGGTCTCAGCTAAACCCTATGGACCTCCTCCTTACCTTGTCTGTAATTCATTCTAGCTACCCAATTAGTACCTGGCCCGTGCCCTTAATTGTGTGCAAAGCACAAATTCACACTAAGTCTGCTCCGTGCCCAATATTCTTTTGTAATGCTAAAACTGTTCTGTCCTTGGTAGTCTTAGTTCATTGGCTAGATTGTAAGCTCCATGTGGTGCTTTACCTAAGCCAGCAGCATCTCCCACTGAACTGGGACCATGACTCTCCAGTCCAGCCACAATCCTCCTTTTCATTCTGGCTTTCCTGTAGGATAACCAATTTGTCCCAGCTTTCCTGGGACTTTGCTGGTTTTAGCACTGAAACCTCAAGCCCCAGGAACCTGCTCACTTACCAGGCCAACCAAGACAGCTGGTCACCCTACCTACCTTCCCTGGCATGTGTTAAGGTTTTGCATCCTAAATCTTCATGCTCTGCCTGGAATGTTCTCATCCCATAGTTGGTCTTTCAAAGCCAGGTTCAAACCGTTTTCCCTCATCAGACATTTCCTTACAGCATTCCTCATCATATGCCTCTCTCCTGAGGGGTCTTAGCTAGATCTTAGCTAATCACCCACTGACTCATGAGTCAGCTCTCCATACAGCTGTGTCCCCTCTGGGTGATCTCAAGAACAGGGCGCTGTCCTGCATCCCCAAGCCTCCCTACTAGTTCAGCATAATTGTTTACCCCAAAGGTTCATCAAATGAGTGGACAATCAGGTTTTGCTGATAGATTGATCTGATCTAGGGCAGGCCCAATCTAGGGCAGGCTGAAGTCCCGGCAGGTGTACCAGAGAGAATCCGGAACTGACGGCACTCATTCCACTGCAGCTAAAAATCACAGGAAATAATGCTCAAATCTTCAAACCAGCGGAGAACCGGAGCTCCTCTGTGCGATGCATGGGACTGTCTGTAACTCATTAGCTGTACATTCACTTCTTTCTAAAGACAGACCCCCAGGCTCTGCTGATATATGCAGGTAGGAGTTGACTTCCGTGCTGTATGCCTCCCAGGAACGGGAGCACTCTCCCGCAACGCTGCTAGGTCATGCAGAATAGTTATCATTACAGATCTTGCTGGGGAAATTGTAGAGGCCATCTTTTTTTTTTTAAATGAATATAAAGTTGAAAAGGAATTTTGACAAGTCGGATTCACCAAAGCCAAAGTAGGCCACCCTGACTTGAGCTGTCAATAAGGTGTTAGGGAAGCCACTGGGAGATTAACACCCTTTCACGGTGACCCAGCTGTTCTCTTGAAGGTGATAACGTGCAATCAGACACAGGATGATGAACAAAAGCAAGTGGGGGCTAGGATGGGGAGTTTTCCTATCTAAGGGTCCAGGAGAACTCCTGCTTATTTTTCCAAAAAATGACCATGTTTATTTTTCTTAATCTAAGTAGTGTTATTTTCCAACCTGCATCAACTACAAGAAAGGAAAGATTTCACTGAGTATTTTTCCTCCTATTGTATTGCAGTACATTGATTTTCAGGAAGCTACTATATAAAGAGGAGCTCTCCATATAGAGAGAAAACCTCTTTCTCTTTCTCTCTCTCTATATATATAGATATTTTTAATCGATTTTTATTATGCCATTTATATTTCATTATATTATTTATTATGTAAAGTGTGTGTGTGTGTGTGTGTGTGTGTATAAGCAGAGAGGCAAAGACCAATACCCGTCCAAATACAACCTGTCGCATTACCAGGTAGGCTGTGTACCATGTTGGGAAAAGTCACAGCAATCCTCAGACCCACCCTCCTCATCTAAAGTCAGGATTCCTCGGAGGTCATAGGTGAATTGAACTGAAGTCAAATGCTCAGTGGCCTGGCCTCTCACAGCTCAGCTAACGACGCATTAAGAGGAAGCCCTTGTATTTCCAGGATCCTGCTGTACTTCTTGGTGAAATGAAGTACAATAAACTCACTTGGTGAAATGAGTACAATAAACTCACATGTTGCTTTTAGAGTTTGTGTGAAAATAGAGCGCGGTGTAGGGGCGTTGACTTCCCAAATGGTTAGCAACCCATGCGCTACAGAATTTAGTATCTGTGTGTCTTCCATTTTTAACATCTCTTATCAAAATTCTTTAAATAGAGTGAAGGCTCCACATGTCATGTCGTATTGCCAGTTAGCAGAATTCCTCTGCTCACACATCTGGCCTCCTGGGATGCAGCAATTTACCCCACTCCCATCCGCATTAAATGGTAGAGAGCTTATTTGGACATTCTGAAGATGTAAAGATAGTTTTCTGTGGTCTGAAATGACTGTCCTGTGCGGGCAATTCGAAGCTTTTTTTTTTCAACTTACAGACAAGTGACAAAGAACAGGAAAGATACTGGAAAATTAAAAAGCAATTTTTAAAAAGGCAAAGAAAAAAAGCAGCACCAGTCTGTCTTCTGAGCCTTCATTCATGTTCTTCTTATAGCTCTTATTATCTATTGTTTTTTGTGTTTTTTGTTTTTTTTAAGTGGGCTTTGAGCCCGATGTGGGGCTTGAACTCATGACCCTGAGATCAAGACTTGAGCTGAGATCAAGAGTCAGATACTTCACCCACTGAGCCTTCCTTTAGGCAAAGCTAAGAACTCTGTTCTGGAGCTCCAAAAATATTGGAGCCATGCTTTGGTAAACTGATCATTAGCTAGTATGAATAATTTTAAAATAAAGGGGAAATAAATAAAAGCAAATTAGATTTTCCTTTTTTAAAAGCAGGAGGAAGAGTGTAGAACAATGCTTTAATAAACAGGCAGTCAAGAATGTTCTTGGACTCCAGTGTCTGGATTTGCCCTAGAGTAGCTCTGTGAATAGAAGCAATTCAGGCCATCTCCTGGAGACTCAATTCCACACCAGTAAGTACACAATATAGTTAGGCCAGCTGAATTTCAGGTTCCCTTCCAGTCCTGACAGTCGATCAGTCTACAAGGAAAAAAAATTCTTATTTAAGAATCAATTAATTAAGATTCATTATGATATTATTTTCTCTTAAAGACATCCAGTCTTAGAGAGAACGATAGCATTTAAGTTTTTAAATACAAAACCAGCAAATGTTCATTACAGAAAAAAAGAAAATAATGTCAACCTCCCTCACTCCCCACCCCCAAATATTCCTAAAACCCTAGTATCCATAAATAACCATTCTCAACATTATAGTGTTTATCTTTCAGAATATTTCCTGAGCTAAAACATAAGTGCACATCTACTGACATGTATAAATGAGATAACTGTGCTCATATCACATAGCTGAAGGATATAATCATTGGCTTACGTTTTCTAGAGACCAGGTTGGCCTTACATACCGAAAGTTTTAGAAATAGATGTGTTCTTTGATTTAACAATTACACTGCTAACAAATGTATATTAAAAGGATATTCATGATAGCATTGTTTAGCATCAGTTCTTAAAAATGGAAACAAACCAAATGTCCTAAAGTCGGGATTCTGTTAGATAAATTATATGGTGCATCTACACCGTGGAGTACAATGCAGCCTTTAATAATGATACCCAGATGAACAGATCGAAGGATATGAAAAACAACATAGGACCATTTCCTCTGAAAACCACAGGTAAGGGAGCTCACGGAAACGCTTTCTTAAAGCCCCAGGGAAGCTGCCAGGATGGGACAGCCCTGATCTGGGCTGCTGACAACAATTCCAGGCTCCCCATATGCTCTGCAGCTCCCAGAAATGGCAGACTAACATTTCCCTCCTGCTGGCACTTGTGGGCTTTGCCACAACTGTCACTGTTCCTGTCCTCATTCTCCGCTCTATCTCCCAAAGCCCTTGCCCGCTCTTAACCAAGGCCAGAGAAACTGGCCTCTTGAAGAGTGTCAAGAGACACTCTTGAAGCTAAAAAGAAAGAAAGAAAGAAAGAAAGAAAGAAAGAAAGAAAGAAAGAAAGAAAGAAAGAAAGAAAGAAGAAAGAAAGAAAGAAAGAAAGAAAAAGAAAAAGAAAGAAAGAAAAGAAAAACCTGCTGGGTGGTCCTCTTAGACTTCACAGTGACAGGAGCCTTTCTTCCTCTGGAGCTGGGCAGGGGATGAAGGCGGCCACAGGGGCAGGAAGCAGAGGGGGCTGGAAGAGGCAGGGGAGTGTGTGGAGACACTCAGCAGAGAGAAAGAGGGTCCCAGAGGAAAACGAAATCAAGAGACCAGGCTCTGGGGCTACAGCAGGAAATGGGAAGCAGTGTTCTTTAAATAAGCATTCAGACCATGAAAGGAAGGAAGACGCTGTTGTGCTTTCTTTCTTTAGTAATGTGGCCAATCAAGGAAGGAAGGAAATTCAAGGTATAGTCAGCCAGGTTCTGAGCTGTTTTCTGGTCCCTGGGAAGGAAAAGCTTTCCTTCTGTTATCTACTCCCCTTCCCTTTCTTCTCTACCATCCCACTCAGATTCTCCTGACCCACGGGTACACTTTCCCATCTCTGTTGTCAGAGTCCAGCTAAACGTCCCGATGGTTGGGCTGGTGCTAACAAGACAGGGCCCTAGATGGGAGAAAGGTGGCTGGTCCACCTGTGCAGGGTGGGGTGCGTGTGATGATTCACCTCCTCCTCCTCTACTCTGCCATGTGTTGGTCCCCCAATGGGGTGACTGCAGACTAAGAGAGTCTGGAAGTCCCTTACAGTGACTTCCGCATCCTCTCCTGGCCACCCCAGTCATTGGGGTTTGGCTATACCCAACTCCTACTGGGCACTGTCTAGCTTTCCTTTTTACCTTAATTTCTCTTAATTTCTTTTAGTTCCTAATGCCCCTAATGCCAAGTATACTTATCAAACTTGGACTGTCAACAACCCCCCTTTCGCTCTATGATTTGGAATAGTACCCAAGGATCAGTTAAACTAATCCAACTCCCTCTCTAAAATGAAGCATCCTTTTCCTCAACATCTCTACCTTTTCCACCTCCCTCCTTTCCTGTTAGTGTGCCATGATGAACTATTAGTTAATTTACATTTTTAATTAACAGATCCGGTAAATCTGAGATGCAACGATAAACAAGTAAAAGTCTGCCCCAGCATCCACCTCTGCTGCCTGGCAGTGCCTGCTGCCTCAAAACTCTTGCATTTTTGTGTCCCCAACCACCATGAGGCCATTGGTAGATATAGCTTTTGTCAGCCTGATGCTATTGTGCTGTCCCCTGACTTCCAAGAATCCTGAATTTCTTAACGAGAAGGAATAAAACATACAAGGAAAGTCCTAGGGTGACACAAAACTAATGGAGACTGTAGAGCACCACATTCCCCAATGGAAGAGGAATCCAATGAGTCAGCAACACAGCTTCACAGTAAAGGGAATTCAATTGCCTAAGAACCTGCTATGTGCCAAATACTATGCTAGATGCTTCATGCCCACCAGGAGCCATTATCTCTTCAGGTGCTGAAGACACAATCCCTGTCCTCAAAATAAACATGTGTAGACAAAGCAGGTACATGATAGCAGGCTTATAGACACTTGTAAGCAACATCTTAACACAGGGAACTCCAAAGGCAGTCAGACTAGATAAGCATGCGTTTGTGATGCTAAAAATAATTTGTATTTATTTGGTGCTTAACAAAAGCCAGGCTCTTCATCATCTTCATCATCAGAGAGATGTTGAATGATGTAAGTGTTAAATTAAATTACTTTTAAAGTCGGCGATCTATTGGTATATATAATGGCGATGAATTGACCTGAGTAAGAATTAAATCTTATTTGTGAACATGTGAAGTGAAGTTTATTAAAACCCAACAATAATTAGTCATATTGGCTTAAAAGCTGCTAATTCTGGAACACAATTAATACTCAGTAATATTTTAATGGTAATTGATATTTAAACCACAACACAAATTATGACTAGTGTTCGTTGTGACAATTAGCCGTTTTTGAGCACTGTCCTAAGTACATCCTAGAAAGCAGCTCATTTATTATTCCTATTAACCTATGTGAGAGATTCTATTATGGATCTCATTTTACAGATGAGGAAACTGAGGCACAGAACAGTGAAGTGATCTGTGCCTGGTTTTAAATATGGTGGGGATAGAAGTGAGACTGAAACCAGGTTCTCCTTGGTTCTGAACCCACAGTGTCCGAACCCACGACCACACCAACTAGATTCAGCTACTAGTTTGTTGGCTTGTTCTTTGAAGTGGGCTCCATGCCCAACGTGGGGTTTGAACTCATGACCCTGAGATCAAGAGTCACGTGCTCTACTGACTGAGGCAGCCAGGCACCCTAGATTCGGTTACTAGTTTTAATAATAAAGAAATTACAACTTAGGGGCACCCAGGTGGCTCAGATGGTTAAGCATCTGACTCTCGATTTTGGCTCAGGTCATGACCTCATCATGGTTCGTGGATTCGAGCCTTGCGTTGGGCTCCATGCTGACAGTGCAGGCCTGCTTGGGATTCTCTCTCTCTCCCTCTCTCTCTCTCCTTATCCCATTGGTTCCCTCGCTCTCGCTCTCACTTTCAGTCTCTCATAATAAATAAATAAACTTAAAAAAAAATAAAAAGAAATCACAGTTTAAAGAAACCTCTAGGGTATGTTCCACTATAATATAATAGATAAAATCTAGTTGAAAACCAACCACATCAGGGCGCCTGGGTGACTCAGTTGGTTGAACGTCTGACTTCAGCTCAGGTCATGATCTCACACTTTGTGGGTTTGAGCCCCACATTGGACTCTCTGCTGTTAGCATGGAGCTCACTTTGGACCCTCTGTGCCCCCCTCACTGTCCCTCCCCCAACTTACACTCTCTTTCTTAAAGTAAATAAATAAACTTAAAAAGAAAAAAAGAAAACCAACCACATCTTTTTTTCTTTCCTTTTTTTTTTTTTTTTTTTTTTTTGTATATTTCTGACAAGTTAACTGCTCCGTTTCCAGAGGGTTTCTCTATAGGAGTGGTCATCACTACTAAAATCCTTTTTATTTTTTTTAATTTTTTTTTCAACGTTTTTTACTTATTTTTGGGACAGAGAGAGACAGAGCATGAACAGGGGAGGGGCAGAGAGAGAGGGAGACACAGAATCGGAAACAGGCTCCAGGCTCCGAGCCATCAGCCCAGAGCCTGACGCGGGGCTCGAACTCACGGACCGCGAGATCGTGACCTGGCTGAAGTCGGACGCTTAACCGACTGCGCCACCCAGGCGCCCCTACTAAAATCCTTTTTAGCTGAAAACTCCTAGCCTGGCTTTCAATCACCCAAGCTGACTTTTTAAAAGGGGGTGTTGCCTCTTGTACCAACCGTTCTTTCTTTGCAGTCCCGACACCTGCAAAAGCCAAAATTGTTTTTCCCCTGCTGCTTCTTGCTTGTGGGATGAGGGCTCTGGGGCCTGACATGACTCACAATAGGCCATGGGGACCCTTGCAAGATCAGCTCACGGTGTTTCCTGAAGAAGCTCTTTGGACACCCAGGCCTGAGGGGCTCCTGGGGAGGCCTCCCGACTGCCTGATGAAGACATCACAGACCAGAGGGAGCATTTAAACACCGCTGGCTGCTTTGCATCCCTCAGAATGGAAAACGCTCTGTTCTGCCGGGTACCTTGCAATGGAAGGACCAGAATCTGACTCCTTCTCTAACTGCCAGCAACTTAATGCGTTGCTCTCTCTTATCAGGAGTTGAAAAACGCTTTGCATGATCAAAATATTTTAAGGTCTCCCCAATTTTTCTTCTGAAAATTGTCACTGATTCTGCCTAGGGTTAAGTTTCTCCAGTATTTGATTACCTTCCCCTCTCTCCTGTGGGTTTTCACTGCGTGTTGATGGGTACTTTGAACTTGCTGAGTGTTACAAGTGGGGGCTGAGCTTGTATTATGCATTAGGTGAGGTAACTTCAAGGCCATGAAGCTAAAAGGATTCTAAGATGTGGCTGGAAGAATTTCTGTCAAATATCATACTGAATTTTTTCTCATCAAATTCCTCACTGGAAAGATGAGCGCATTAGAGCACAAGGCTTATAATCTACATCTCCACTTAAATAATTTGATGCTTGGGGGCACGTGGGTGGCTCTGTCGGTAAAGCATCCATCTCGTGATTTCTGCTCCGGTCATGATCTCACAGGTCATGAGATCGAGCCCTGCGTCAGGCTCTGCGCTGACAGCACAGAGCCTGCTTGGGATTCTCTCTCTCTCCCTTTCTCTCTCTGTCCCTCTCCTGCTCTCTCTCTCTCTCTCTCTCATTTTCTCTCAAAATAAATGAATAAATATTTAAATGATAATAAGAATAATGTCATGCTTGAATCGATTTTTAAAACCCATAAATCTGCATCTTATTGTAAGATTCTGATGAGGGCTGATGTCTTAACTACGGCTGCTGAAGGTTCAAGAGAAGCTTCCCTAGGAAAACCAGATTGGGATTGTAAATGAAAAAAGAAAAAAAAATACAAACGCTCGTTCTTAACCTCTAACTGTACTGAAGACGAATGTGTGATTTACCAAAATGGTCTGGATTCAAGAAGAGGCTCCCTGTAGCTGACCCCACTCATACGTAAAGCCAAAACCCACAGCAAGTTAGCCTTGAGTCAAAATAAAACTTTGCTCCATCAAACAATGAGAAAAGATCTTGGAAACAAAAGTCCTTTCAGTCTTGTATCATCTAATGGATAGCAACAATTCTCGTCCTCACCAATATCGATACTTCCTCGAAGTTCAACATCACCAATTACATTTCCTGGACATTTGTGCAGCTCTCGCAAGACACAAGTCACCTTCCACATTCCCACATTTCAACTCATCCTAGTAATTTTGTTCAGAAATTTTCAATGCATTTCCACTGAGACTCCCATCTCCAGGTAACTGTTACTACGCACAGACTGGGTTAGAAAGTCAAGGTGTTTTTATCCTCCCATGGCAGAGTCACCAAGTTTTCTAAACAGCACTCATGATTTTCTACTTGAAATCCATTGTTTGTGTATACTTCTTGCTACCTGAACCACAAGCTTCATGAGAAGAGGAACCATCTCTTCTTCAAAGATTGCATCCTATCACCTACGGCACTTTGCACACGATAGGTACGCAATAAATATACATTGAAGGACCCAGAAATTCCCCTTCTAGGAATGCGTCCTACAGATGTGTTGGCAGAAATGCAAAAACAGATATTCCTTGTAGCATTGCCTTCCATGATAAAAATTGGGATCTACATAAAATGCCCATCAACAGAGGAATGGTAAGATAACCTTCCATAGCATACAAACTATGGATTGCTACATAGATAAAAATATACATAACATGTACACATGCACTGATAACAGGAGCAAATTAACTATGATATGATAAAGTGTGCATGGCATTATTATGTGAGAAAAGTTAAAAAAGAAGAGTTGCAGAAAACATGTATAGTATGCTCCCATTTTTAATACGTGTATATATATATATATATATATATATATATATATTATGTACTATAACATTTTTATGCATCAAAAAAATGTCTGAAAGGATATACAGTGTGTTCTCATGAGGAACATTTCTGGGAAGTGGATGTGGTGGAGGAAAGGAGAATTTTGCTCCTTTATGTGAATTTTGAGGCTGCTGGTGCTCTGTGCACTGAGTATGTATATCTTTACAATAAAAGCTTGAGGAAAATTAAGTATTATCTAAATGAATGAGTGAATGAATGAAAATTGAATGAATAACATCCACATAATCAAGTAGCTAATTCTGAATACCTATGCTGGTTATGAGGACAAGCTGACGAAATCAGTCCTCTGCTAGTGATGGAAACATTATAGGATCAGACAGGTATTTACTGAAAGGCAACATAACGCCATGCAAATTATCCCACCCTAGGAGTCTGTAGACTAAATTCCTGGATCATCTACTTACCTACCGAGCTGTGGGACTATATAGCTTCCCTAGATCTTAGTTTTCTGATTTACGAAATAAGGTTGAGCTGATTTACAAAATAAGGTTTATAAAAAAGAGCTCCAAAATTCCTTTGAATTCTAAATTTCTTACCCCTTTCTTGTAGGGAGAGAGAGGAATGATGGGGGTCATCAAATGGCCAAAGGATTAAAGACAGCAGGTGCACTGCTAGAAGAAGACAGGCAGTTAACAGAAACTGACATTGAAAAAAAGAAGTACTTAGGAGGTTAACATTCATTTTATACTTTACTTCATGATATAAACTTATGCTTTCATCTGCATTCAACCCTACATAACATCCTATAAGACAAGGGAACACTGTTTACAGCATGACATTTCAAATATCCAGATGATGGTCCATTTGGAATAGATTACAACTCTGCTTTCTGTCATCAAGCATTCTTGGACCCATATTGCATCCATATGTAGCCAAGAACCATTTGTGGGTCCAGTTTTCTTTCATTTGGGGGAAAAGGGGGGAAATGGAGAAAAAGTTTAACCCAGAAGTCTTTCTTAATATGCTCTTTCTTCTAACTTTTCTAGATTAGAAACTTTTCTACATAATGGTTGATGAGCAAATAACGTCCATTAATAACGTGATAGCAGAAGGGAACCTGAATCTCACCAACATGAAAGGTAACCTCCTGCCTCAGAAACCATATTGATCCATGAATTTTACGCCAAATATGTTGCAAATATCAGACCAAGAGGGTTACTCAGATATAATCTAATGAGAAGAGCTTCTTTAATATTTTCCAATTCCTTGGTTTTAAAAAAAAAAGCTAACTTCTTTTTATCATGACATCTTATTAAATGCAAAAGGAGCCAATGGTTTGCATTGTCCCCAGTGATATAATATACAGTCCTTTTTATGTTTTCTGACAGAGGATCTTAATTAGACCTTAGAAAGGACAAGTCCATTTTTTTAGCCAACTTTGAAAGACAATCTTACCCACCTAATTCTAGTTGAAAATCAATACATACCATTCTGCCTTTAGCAGTTCCCAGAATGATATCCACACTGTCTTACCTCCCAGAGACCTGCATCTAGTTTTCGTTACCCAGATATTTCTTTGTTCCTTTAAGAGCTACAAAGAAACATCCAGTCTGACTGAATTGAGAACAATGGAAAATAAAAAGTTTCAGAGTCGGAAGAAAGATGGAAAGTGTTGCCCTCCTTGAAGTGGGAAGCCTGAGAATTTCAGCCTCGGTTGCCAGAGAGGGTGATGAAATCAGGGCTGGAAAAATAAAATGGCCATGCGAGTTCTCTGATCGGCACTTGCCTCCCACAGACTCTGTCTCCTTCTGCCTGTCTGCTATTCCTTCCAAGTGCTTTCCTACCTCCTGACAGTTGACCAGGCACCCCGTCTTCCCGACTGCAGGACCTCAAACCGGACCAGTCTTCCTCATTTGGAAAGTGTCCGGCAATGGGATCTGTTCTCCCAATCCTGTCCACACATGCCTAGCCTGTGTAGACCATACTAATCTGTAGCTACTAAAACAGTTAAATGGTTAAAGTAAGAGCTACAGTGTAAATATTGTTACAGTGGCTTCTGAAAATAAAGTCTTAGATCCAAGACAACCCTTCCCAGGTCCTGTCTGACCTACATTTGTTCCCTCTAAACCCAGGTGCAACCTTACAAATCTAAATACAGGATTCCAAGTAACCACTTCTTTCAGATGGAAACTATTGGCCATCATTGTTGACCCTCTAAAAGCAAACACTACAATTGCTTAGATAAGCATGGATAGCTGCCAAAGAAGGTGGGTAAGATTAGTACCTTGTCATAGGTAAGGCGGACCTTTCAATAAATCCATAGGATGACATCACCCCAGCTACCTATGAAACTGGCCCTACTTAATACACCCCGGGGCACCTGGGTGGCTCAGTCGGTTAAGCGTCGGACTTCGGCTCAGGTCATGATCTCACGGTCCGTGGGTTCGAGCCCCGTGTCAGGCTCTGTGCTGACAGCTCAGAGCCTGGAGCCTGTTTCAGGTTCTGTGTGTGTGTGTCTCTCTCTGTCCCTCCCCTGCTCTCTCACTCTCTGTCTCTTAAAAAAATGAATAAATATAAAAAAAACATTTTTTTAATATAGCCCTTCTGATTCAGTACTGTAAGGACAGGAGTACCTCTAGTCCATCTGTAGTATTCTCTGTGACGATAAAGCCAACTTCTTCCATCCTTGACTGCTTAATGATTTAAGTCTTAAGCCTTCAAAGCAACAAATTCTTTGCCAAACACTTAAATTTGGTGGAAAAAAAAAAAACATAAGTCACCGCTGTTCTTGTCTAATGCGTTTCTATTTCACCCAGTTCTGAACTTGTAAGCACTTACCCAAGGGTATGGCAAAAGCATGCAATGTTCACTCATAATGCAAAACAGCCCACACCTAAAAAAGTCAGCAAATTTTATTAGTCAGCTTGAATTTGGGGAAGCCTTTCTGACATTGTATAATCCCATTTGATCTCCAGATTATTGTACTGAATTAATGCATTTGTTACACATGTATTAGGGACCCACCATATACAAAGTAGCCATCTGAATCAATGACATATGTGATACCTTCATTGTCCTATTTTGAAAACACAAGACAATTGCTTGGCATTAATACGGAAGCATCATTTCTCTTCAGTGGCTTAGATTTGTGACTTTTCTCCCTGTCACCCCACCCCCACCTACACATGCCCGTTAACACAGGAATCAGATTACCCTTGTTTTATTCATATCAGGGTATTTCACCACAGATGTCTTCTGAAAACCTGTTAGATAACCAGAATCCCTCATTCATATTCACACAGTGTCTCAGTCCTTTCTGCAGGATCTCAACACATTTTTCCAAATTGTTTGGCGTTCTTCTCATGTAAAGGTTCTGAAGTTAGCTCTAGCTTTCTCTCGGATGAAAACTGTCTACAAGACTTAGTAACTCGTATTAATAATGAAGTTTGACCCATCCAAGTTTGATCACTTACACAATTTGCACAGTAGAAAATACCAGTTTGCCACTAAATCAAACTTAATTTTTCTGTAAGCTGATTTCATCCTAGAAGGACAAGGTAATGAGACTTGGCAAATAGGTAGGGAACGTTAGAATCCCGCAGAAGAGCAAAAAGCAGCGATCTCTCTACTCCTGACGTTACTTACTTTTCCCTACCTGGAAATCTTAATAATAATAATCTCAGACTCAGTGTTTATTTCATTCCCCATGAGCTGGACCCTCATCTCTCCAAATAATCCTGGACCATTCGGATTTAGTGACTGGCTTGAGATTCAAAAATTTCTGTACAAGGAGGAATTGGGTTTTGTTTTGTTTTGTTTTTGTAGTAACGATAGCATAATGCTACACATAGAGTGAATAATTTTTTTTAACGCACACGTTTTTCCAAAAGGCTAAATTTTTGTAGAAATAAACAGAGACCACCCACATGAGAACAAGCAGGGGCTCTCTCTTTTGAGTTCAAGGGAGCCAGCGACAATCACGGGCGCTTGGCAGAGATTCAAAGGCAGACAGAACAGAACACGTGTGCCGCGGTGGGGAAAGGGGAAGGTTTCAGGTGTGCCCTCATTGGAGGCACTGGTGATGGGGACGCTGGACACGGGCTAGCTAGAAGGGGGACATCCTATGTCATTGGTTAGGGAAGCATATCTGGCTTTCTCCGCTTGGCCCTCAACTGGAAGTAGGGACAAAAATTAGGGAAGGTGCCAGTTACTGATCAAGTCCTGACTATTCACAGCCTGTTGGTACAGCGGTTGACTTAGTTGCCCGGATTTGTTGCTGCAGGTTGCGGGTCAGAGGTCTATTTTATTCATGGTCTGGCCATTGCCGATTTATACACTCAGTCTTTCGACTGACACACACTGAAGAGTCTTGCTTAAATCCAGCAGCATTAAAATGGCCATGCTGTTTTAACAACTGGTACTTCCCATCCAATTAGCTAGTTGAGCATTTCTTTTCTGTGATGACAAAGTAGAAGTCATTCAATGTACATTATTTTGAAGAAAGTAAACACACACACACACACACACACACACACAAATAAACACCAAATATTCCACCATGTTTAAAAGATAACTGTGTTAACATTTTGGGGTGTACATTTCCACTGTTCATTCTTTTTTTTTAGTGTTTATTTATTCTTGAGAGAGAGAGAGAGAGAGAGAGAGAGAGAGACAGAGCACAAATGGGGGAGGGGCAGAGAGAGAGGGAGACACAGAATCAGAAACAGGCTCCAGGCTCCGAGCTGTCAGCACAGAGCACAATGCGGGGCTCAAACTCACAAACAGCGAGATCATGACCTGAGCCGAAGTTGTAGGCTCAACCAACTGAGCCACCCAGGCACCCCTTCACTGTTCATTCTTTATACAAAATGTACAAAAAACAAAACAAAACAAAACAAAACAAAAAAACCAGAATTGAACTGGGCATAGTAATTTGCAAACTCTTACAAACTAACAAAAAATCCAACAATCATGAGCATTCCTCTGCTTTGTCATTTAGCAATCTTCTCTACCATCATTTTAATAACTGTTATTTTAATGGCTACATATATTAAGCGTCCTCTGATTTGAGATCTTCATGGTATCTAGTTTTCACTATGAGAGAAAGGTATTGCACAGAACATTCCTGAAGGTAACTCTTACTACACAGCTCTGAACAGTAGATTCTCAAGAAAAAAAAAATGTAAAAAGTGTTGGTGAGGGGTGCCTAGGTGGCTCAGTTAGTCGGTTAAGCATCCAACCTCAGCTCAGGTCATGACTTCATGATTCATGAGTTCGAGCCCTGCGTCGGGCTCTGTGCTGACAGCTCCAGCCTGGAGCCTGCTTGGGATTCTGTGTCGCCCCCTCTCTCTGCTCCTCTCCCACTCGCACTCTGTCTCTCTCAAAAATAAACATTTTTAAAAACAATTTTAATAAAAATAAAAAGTGTTTGTATTAAGAACTGACCAAGAGGCCATAGAGTAGTGAATACCCAGGGAAGCTGGTAGGTGGATTGTACTTGTTTCACAGCCCCTCCCCCCAAACCCCCTCGCTTCTCCTCCTCCGCCCCAGGTCCTCATCCACAGGAAAAGAGCTCTCCAAGGACACGGCAACAACACCACTTTGCAATCCTTCCAGCCCACCTCCTGCTGCTCTGGAGAGCAATCCTCCGGCCTGGGGCAGCATCCCGTGGGAGCTCATCCTGGACGGAGCCCCGCAGAGCATTCAACCTGGAGGCCTGGCCATCTTGCTGGAGGAGGTTGCTACCCTCATGCTACCTGCTTTTCCCCGACAGGCTGAGGAAGACCTCTCAGAAGTCTCAGAAGCCCTCTCTCTGGGCCTCTTTGAACTTCAGAGGGTGTCGGGCTACAGCCTGCCTGCGAGCCCAGGGCAATCCGAGCTGCTACAACAGGTGAACTGAACGTTGAGGTTACCTTCCTGCTGCATAGACAAATCCTTCTCTCTGGGTGAGCCGTATGATCGTGTGGTTTCCTGTCAGGTTCAAACATTTTAGAAATATCATAAAGTTTGCGTAAAACACCAAGTTGCCCAGACAGAAACGAGCTCAGTGTTAGGGGAAGAAATAGGCACATTTTAAAGTCGTGACGAAGTGTGGATCCAGGTGGAGGTCTTTTTTTCTTTTTTAATTAAAAAAAATTTTGTTTAATGTTTCTTTATTTTTGAGAGAGAGCACGTACACAAGCAGGGGAGGGACAGAGACAGAGTGAGAGGGAGACACAGAATCTGAAGCAGGCTCCAAACTCTGAGCTGTCGGCACAGCTCAGCACAGAACTGACTGAGCCCCCCCAGGAGCCCCCCAAGTGGAGGTCTTGAGGCTACCATTTGGGTGTGCCCTTTAAGACAGAGAATTTGAAGTTACCAGTATAAAATTAGCTACAGGGGTTTAGAATTCACCTTGCAGGGAAGGGTGCTGCTGCTCAGAGTTGAAGCTAAATCTCCTGGGACGGGAGGCTGAGAATGTGCAGTTCTAAAGAATTCCCCAGCGATACGGGGCGAATTGCTGGCCCTCACTTCGAGAGGGTTCACACTTTGGGAATCGCTGGTTTATACAATCGGCTGTTGGGGGCTCTTTAAGAAAAAGTACAAAATTCTTCCTCACATTTTACACAAATCTTATTTACTTTTCTCTGTTTGACAAACACACACACACACACACACACACACACACGACCCCACTGTAGGGTCCCTCCCAGGGTCTTGGAAAGGTTCCAGCAAGTAAGGGGGTGGGGGCTGTGAGGCTTCTCTTGGCGTCCTGGTCAGGCCACCACTGGGGATACCTGTTCTATGGCTCAGCAGAGACCTAAGAGGCTGCATTTCTTTCTTTCTTTCTTTCTTTTCTTTTTGTAATTTACATTCAAGTTAGTTAGCATCTAGTGCAACAATGACTTCAGGAGTAGATTCCTTAATGCCCCTGACCCATTTAGCACATCCCCTCTCCCACAACCCCTCCAGTAACCCTCTGTTTATTCTCCATATTTAAGTCTCTTATGTTTTGTCCCCCTCCCTGTTTTTATATTATTTTTGCTTCCCTTCCCTTATATTCATCTGTTTTGTCTCTTAAAGTCTTCATATGAGTGAAGTCATATGATTTTTGTCCCTCTATGACTAATTTCACTTAGCATAATACCCTCCAGTTCCATCCACATAGTTGCAAATGGCAAGAGTTCATTCTTTTTGATTGCCGAGTAATACTCCATTGTATATATATACACAACATTTTCTTTATCCATTCATCCATCAATGGACACGTGGGCTCTTTCCATACTTTGGCTATTGTGGATAGTGCTGCTATAAATATGGGGGTGCATATGTCCCTTTGAAACAGCACACCTGTATCCTGTGGATAAATGCCTAGTAGTGCAATTGCTGGGTTCTAGGGTAGTTCTATTTTTAAGTTTTTGAGGAACCTCCATACTGTTTTCCAGAGTGGCTGCACCGGTTTGCATCCCCACCAGCAGTGCAAAAGAGATCTAAGAGGCTGGATTTCTGCAAAAGAAGAGATCATGCCAACTCTCTTCAAAACACAAAGACAAGGGGCGCCTGGGTGGCTCAGTGGGCTAAGCGTCCGACTTCGGCTCAGATCATGATCTCGTGGTTGGTGGATTTTGAGCCCCGCATCGGGCTCTGCTCTGTCAGCTCAGAGCCTGCTTGGGATTCTGTGTCTCTTTCTCTCTATGCCCCTCCCCAACTCGCATTCTCTTTGTCTCTCAAAAATAATAAGTAAATATTTAAAAAAAAACCCACAAAGACAATGGTTGTTACAGTTACTGCGGCGGGCGGGGGGGGGGGGGGATAGCACAGTGTGCCCAGGCTGAACACTGATGAGGTCAACTAAGGGAACTCAAACCTTGACCTTGCCCTGGACTGTGTGGCCTCGGTCGGTCACGGCCCTCTCTGGGCATGTGTTACCTCGTCTCTAAAACGGAGATGGCAACAGCATCTCTTTCACAGCAGAGTTGTGAGGAGTCAGCACCCAGTCAGGACCGGCTGCCCTCAGTAGATGCAGGAGCAGCACGACGTAGTTTACGGCATCAACCCTGGAGGCAGACCACCCGGGTTGGGATCCTGGTCTCCCCACTTCACAGCTGTGCAAACACAGGCGTGTGAAGTAATCTCCCTGGGCCTCGTCTCCTCATCCACGAATCAGGAATAATAATAATTGCAGTCTCCATCAGTTCAAGGATGATATGAGATAAGGTATACAAATATGCACAGTGCCTGGCACACAGGCAAGTGACGTAAACGCTGGCACTGCTCTTGCTGTCGCCGTGATTTTCTCAGGTGATGACCCTCTGAATCCTCACTGGCTCGGGAAACCTGAAGCATGGAGGAACCCCCCTGCGTCTCCCTCATCGCCCACCATTAAGCACATGGGGAAAAGTCAGTACAATTCTTCTGAATTGAAAACAAAACTGAACTGAATGGCTCTAGCTCATCAACATCAGTCACCCGAACTCATCATTCATGCTGTTAACAAAGAGTTCCGTGAAAATCACAGTCGAATCTAACCAGCCTGCCTCTGCCTTAACCTTCCATTGCTTTCCCACCAAATTACATTCACACCTTAGAGTTGGTGGTGGGAAAAGGTGGGGGGGACCTCGCTTCTTAGGGGTCAAATTTGTCCTCTAGGGAGAGCACCTGATTGGCTTACCTATTGAGAGCTTCATGATTTTATTAACGTTTCGTGTGGTTGATCTTCAATACATAGAATACTGAAACCATCAGGGGTATTAGGAAGGGAACAGCTATAGAGGTCATTGTCATTTTGGAAGCCATCAGCAAAATGGCTAAGGTTTTGAGACGGCCGCCAGTGAGCCTGCTGGGCGCCATCTGTGAAGGGGGTCCAACTACGAAATGCAGAGGTTGAGAGACAGCACAGAATCCTGGTCAAAAAGCCTCGAACAAGTGATGGGGGCCACCCCTTTGATAAAGGGACCTACTGCCACCCTGTGCCCTACCCAACCTCCCCTAAGGGGAACCGTGAAGACAGCAACACTGAGTCCTCAGTGAAACCCTCAGGGGCTTCCGTTAAAGGAAGTCTGGGTTGCGTTTCACTATTCAATGCTAGGAAATATCATTTGTGATCGAGTAAAAACATGATATCTCTCTCTACAAGATTCTAAAATACTCATCGATGCATTCAAAAGCATGGGTAGCACCTCTTATGGGCCGTCAATGATTCCAACACGGGGATGGGAAGTAAAGTATTTCATGCAACTTCTTTGGGATCATGTCAGTTGCAAACTTCTGAAGACCTGTGTCCCCCACAGTGCAGGGCACAGAGGATGTACTCACTTAAATCTGGATGAATTTAAATACACCGGTAATATGCTTCCGGTACCATGAACTAGAACGACACGGTCTGCTAATATCACGTTCACCAAAGGAGAGAGGGTACCTGTCGTGTGTCTTCTATATGAACACGTCCTGTCTTCACAAGGAGACCAGGAGTACCTCTCAGAGATGGACTGCATGGTAACCAACACTGTCCTGATGGCATCGGGCAGGGGGCCTGGTCTTTGCTGTGAAGGCTCTTGTCAACAACCTTCACGTGGTGGACACAATTCACCTTGCCCCACTCATTCTCCCTGGAATCCATACCCACCCCATGGGAACAAAGTGTTAAGGGTACACAGAGTAGGGAGCCTGCTTTCTGCTGAGAATTTGCAGGAAGGTAGTCCAAAGAACAGACATTAAAACCGGTCCTTGAAAGCACGTGGCGATGGTGGTGGTGAATGGGAGGAAGACTATCCCAAGCAGAGTGAACGGCATGAGGGAAAAGTACCGTGGCGCAAAAAGGGGAAGCAGGGTATATATCCCACAAGAATGGAAAACAGGGACTCAAGCAAATATACATATGCCCATGTTCATAACAGCATTATTCACAATAGCCAAAAGATGTCGGCAACCCAGGTGACCCATGACAGATGAATGGCTAAACAAAATGTGGTCTATGCAAGCAATGGAATCTTACTCAGCCTTAAAAAGGGAGGAAATTCTGACCCCTGCTACAACACGGATGAATCTTGTGGATATTATGCTAAGTGGAATAAGCCAGTCACGAAAGGACAAATATTGTATGATTCCACCCATAACAAGTACCTAGATCAGTCAAATTTGGAGGCAGAAAGTCAAGTGGTAGTTGTCTGGGGCTAAATGAGTTGGGAATAGAGTTATTATTTAATGGATAATGGATTGTTTCGGTTTTGCAAGATGAAAAGAATTCTGGAGATGGATGGTGGTTGTCGTTACACAACATCGTGAAGGTACTTAATGCCTCTGACCTCTGCACTTAAAAAGTCAAAATGGTAACATTTGTATGTGTATTTCTTAATGTTTATTTATTTTTGGCAGAGAGAGAGAGAGAGAGAGAGAGCACAAGAGAGGAGGGGCAAAGAGAGAGGGAGACAGAGAATCCCAATCAGGCTCCATGCTGTCAGCACAGAGCTGGATGTGGGGCTTGAATCATGACCTGAGCCAAAATCAAGAGTCAGACACTAGGGGCACCTGGGTGGCTCCGTCGGTTGAGTGTCCGACTTCAGCTCAGGTCATGATCTCACGGTCTGTGAGTTCGAGCCCCGTGTCAGGCTCTGTGCTGACAGCTCAGAGCCTGGAGCCTGCTTCGGATTCTGTGTCTCTCTGTCTCTCTGACCCTCCCCTGTTCATGCTCTGTCTCTCTCTCTCTCAAAAATAAATAAACATTTAAAAAAAAGATGTAAAAAGAGTCAGACACTTAACCGACAGAGCCACCCAGACGCCCTTTTAAGCATATTTTTTTACCACAATTTAAAAAAAAGTGTTTTCTTTAAGGGCAAACCAAAAGACACAACTAAGCCCTGAGTTAAAACTTTAGCTTCTATTTAGACCTTTATACTTTCAAAAATACTGGGCAGTTATTTATTTCAAGGGGGGGTGACTTATATTTTATATAAATTCATATTGTGCAGATTTGAAATAGACACAATTGAAATAGTAATAAATATGACATTATAAAAAAAACAACAATGTGAACCTCCCTCTAAAATTTTGTACTTAACCAAGAGCCATTTAGTTTTAAGCCATGGGAATTGTAAATTGTGTTTAAGATCAGATACATGACAGCTTTAATCGATAAAAATCCCATCATCTTTGTGAGTGACTTGTCAACTATATGGCACACAATTTTGGTGAATATTGAGTCATTATTTTTAAGTACAGTCACAAATTTTAAATGTTTCCTATGCTATATTCTTGAAATACAAGCTCTTATTTTGTGATACCATTGCTAATGTTGGGGGAAAAAAACAGAAAACAAAGAACTTTGGAACAGAAGATATGCCACAGTCTTAAGAAGTAAATCAGTTATTTCTCAGTGGTTTATCTGTCTCTAGAGACTAAAAAACCATATTTGAAAAATTTTTAAATGCCCTCTTTCTCTCTCTTTTTCTCTCTCTCTCCCTCTGCCCCTCTCCCCTGCTCATGCTCTCTCTCTAAAAGAAGGAGAAGAAGAAAGGAGAAGAAGAAGAAGAAGAAGAAGAAGAAGAAGAAGAAGAAGGGGGAGGAGGAAGAGGAGGAGGAGGAGGAGGAGGAGGAGAAATGCTACAACTGGACTCAGCAAATATCTGGCCTGCCACTCTGGAGTCTTCCTTTGCAATGCCCGTGACTGCAATGATTCCACTGCCAGACACAGTGTCTGTAGACCCTGGTCCCAGGCACGGAGCTGCGTTTGCTCAAAGACATCCATGCACATGTGAGTGGACCCAAAGACACTAGGGTGTGCACCTGCCTGGTTCCCAAGCACCGAGTCTGGGAAAACTTCCACTGAACTGGAATGCATGGATGGTTGGAGGCTGTCCCCCAAGATGGCAAGAAACCTCCTCAACTCCTACACAGATCTTACCTCCTGAAGCCGGTCCTGAAAAACTGTCATAGTACTGGACCTTGGATCCTTGGAGGCTCCAAAAAGTATCAAAATAATTCACGAATTGGCCCACTAGAGAATGTAGTAACCTGACCCTATAAACATATAAAGCCCTAACCAAATCTGTGGGTATGAGTACATATACAAATAGAGATAGACTATCACGTGTCTGTCAAATAATGAGAAGACAATTGAAGGCCGAAAAAACATTACTGAACATACTGGAGCCACATAGAACATTCAGCCTCTTAATCACATACACACTTTTCTCTTCAAACTTTTCCAGAAGGGACACACAGTCTGTCTTTACGCCGATGCCAAGGTGGGTCCATGAAAAGGCAGCCACGAGTAACAGAGGGCAGTTTCCTGCCACTCTTTCAAAACATGAAAAGAAACCAACTGCAATGTGAGGAAGGAAGCATCCAAGGAGACCGTCATGCATATCACCACTCAGAGTCGAGCTCCACGGTCCATCACAGCAGCATTATTTGACTCCCTTTGCCCAAAAGTACGAGAAGTTTGGAGTCTGGAGAGGTGACTTCCCATTTCAGCCAGAGTTTTCTAGGGTAGCAGGAACGTAGTCACCTGCAGAAGAAACTCTGAAGGGGTGGGACCTCCCCCCAACCCTGAATCCCTGTGAAGAGCTCCCCAGGCCAGTCCTTGTCACCCTCGTCAACACACACACACACACGCACACGCACACGCACACACACACACACACACTCACACACACACACACACAAGTAAGCTTCCCGGCAAGGACAGGACGGCAATAATTAAATGGGATAAAATTAGAATGTTAGAAGAAGCCTTTCCATCACCCAGATGCATCTGGAAATCAATCTTAAGGGTCTACTCGGATTTCTGCTTCCTGCAGAGGCTTGGTGGGGGCTGAGTAGAGGAAGTGTCTGGGTCTCCACTCATCCCCAGACTAGAATCGACATAAGGAGAAAAAAAGAAGTTCATTGTGTTCCTAAGTCAGTTCTTCTCAGATTTAATGTTTAATGCCAGGACGCCCTTTCTATTTTTCAATCACACAAAATGGTGCTTATTAATGAGCTCTCAAATTACATAAAGAGAGAGCTAAAACCCAGCAACACTGGTATGGTCCGTGGCATTGTGGCTTTGAGTGCAGAATGACATCTTTGTGCAAGTTAGGAGGACCTGTCCACCGCAGCTATGGAAACCAGAGCCAGAGGAAGAGGGAAAAGAGATGCCTCAGAATAAGCACTATGGAGCTGCAAAGAGGGGACATCCCAGAAAAGGAAGATACTCAGCATCCCTAAACACAAACACACACGCACACATTTCGCTGGTACCTTAAATGATGCGTATCTCATATACCAATCATTTAAAAAAAATTTTTTAATGTTTATTCATTTTTGAGAGAGAGAGAGAGAGAGAGAGACAGAGTGCGAGCTGGGGAGGGGCAAAGAGAGAGAGGGAGACACAGAATCCGAAGCAGGCTCCAGGGTCCGAGCTGTCAGCACAGAGCCCAGCTTGGAGCTCGAACCCACGAACCGCGAGATCATGACCTGCGTCAAAGTTGGATGCTTCACTGACTGAGCCACCCAGGCGCCCCGATCATTTTTGTTATATTGCTGGATTGTAAAATTATAGTCTTTCACATGAGTAATTGTGCATATATATATATATATATGTGTGTGTATGTGTGTGTGTGTACATATATATGCATGTGTGTGTATATATGTATGTGTATATATGTGCATGTATGTATGTATATATGTATATAATACTAGCTTAAAAATAAAAAGTATTTTTGCAAGATATAGAAGGGCTGGGCCTTCAATCCATTATGAAGATCCTCTGTGTGTTCCTCCCCCTTTCCAGATGGTACCAATTAAGAGTAAGACCCTCGTCCTAACAGATGTTAGCCAAATAAGCCCAATCTGAGGCTTTAATGAACAAAACCAGACACATTTACTATACCCAAGAGAAGCAAAAATAAATATAATGTATACAGTGGGCCACTTGGGTTAACTTGCAGTGACTGGGGCTTTGACCCTCTGCTGTGATTAGTTTCAACTTTCCCGAGTACTTGTAATTAGCATACAGAAGGCCGAGATAGCTTTTAACACAATCCCAACCTTGGATTCCATCCACTCCCTTTCTCTTTCCTTAATATTGTTTGAAGAGGCAATTTCCACCTCTAAAATACTTTTCATTGCTTTTATTGAAATGGGAAGCATGGCTTTTTAAGATTCTAAATCAATAATGATTAGCAACTAAGAACACAGCTTCTTCCGTGTGGAGAAAATACGGCATTTTCCAGTTCTCTCAGCTAGCTCTGGATGATCCGAGCTTACATCACCTCCCTAACCTGTGCCTCAAAGGGTCCCAGCAAGGATGACCATGCAGGACAGAGACGCACCTCAGGAGTTCAAACGGGCTCCCGGGACCCCCACGGAGCTCTGATATTCTCCTGAACAACAGGTGGCAGTAGAGAGGTACTTCTGCAGGAACTAATTAAAGAGGTTTCTGTTTCAGGAGGGGGTGTAAAATGCTGCTTAAAAGCAAGGATTGGATAGTAAAAAACACAACCTGATTCAAATTTCTGTGCACACGCTGCTGTTCTGTTTCTACATATGTCGCACCTAGCCGAGATATTCTCTCCCCACCACCTCCTTTTCTTATTTAAAGAACTCACCTTGTGATATAAATAGTTTTCTTGCAGGGGAGATCTCCCTTTTTTTTTTTTTTTTTTTTGCAATTAACAGATCTCCCACCACCGACTCCGCCCTCCCCCCCCCCCCCAACCACACATCTAAGAGAGCTTGAGCTTGTCAAAAGCACAGATTCCAAAGCAGCAAAGCCAAGGGAGAAAACTGCCATATTATGGGAACATTTGGTTTCTGAACTGCCTTAAAATGGTGACCTTTTTTCTATTGCCAAATAAACATTCTGCAAGCTGCACTGGTGTAGAACAAAAGTATCATCTGATAGTTGATCAAAGAGTTGTCTTTTAGATCCTGTCGTCATTTTGACCAGAAAAGGCATTTGTTTGAATTCTGAGCAGAAACCCGTCCGCGTTGCTTTGAATGCACATCTCACTTTTAAAAAATCTTTTAGGCGTGTACAGAACAGAGCTTTCCTCTGAAAAGGGACGGAGAGAGAGAGAGAAAGAGAGACTTAATAAAACACCAAGTCCCAGGGAATCCACATGACTAATTTTGTATTAAAAAAAATACTGAAGACGTCTGTTCCAGTGGGAACTGTCCCCAGCTATTAGTAATTGCAAACATTAGTCATGAAGACATGGAAAATACAATCTGTAAGCTCATCCAGGACATTCTGCCCGAAAATACAATCTATGGAACTCAGTACCACCCATTTTGTTGCAATGTGCCTCCCGGTGACGCAGTCCAATTTTCAAAGCCAATCTGCCAAATTTCACTGACGCATCAAGTTCTCTGGGCAGCTCTCTGGAAGCAGCAGCCCCCCTACACCCAGTAGGAACACATAGCCAACTTCCTTTTCCCTACGCCCATTCTGTTTCACCTGCGATCTCGTAGATATGCTCTACTTCTGACACTATGGATTTAAAAGTAGCAGGCAAAAAAGAAAGAAAGAAAGAAAGAAACCTTTGAAATGTAGGGTGATGTCAGACACGTGGGTATTTAATAACTCCGTCTGCATTCCTGGGTCTTGGATGCCAGGAAGTAGAGGTGACTCTTTGTCACTGGTTAGTATGGGATCTACCAAGCTCTCGGACAATGAACATTTTGAAGGTTTCCCAACATTCATTGTGGTCCAGTGACTCACTTCTAGAAGTGACTACTTTGAAGGTCTAAACCTAAGGAGGCAGGTGCCAAGCCAGAAATCTAGGACTCACTTTTGATTCCTCCCTCTGCCTTCTTCCCACATGCCCGCACCCCATACTTTCTACCCAAATAATGACCAATGATTCTTGCCTCCACCTTCTAATACATCACCTAGCTACGTAACTCTTACTTGTACTTCGAGACTTACTAAGGCATCATTTCCTCCTGAAAGTGGTTCTTCTTTCCTCTCCTGCACTTAAATTAAATCCTGCACCTGAATATCTCCACAATCCACTGTGCCTACCTCTGTCAGAACAAAGTCACAATGTATTATAATTGCCTACTTATGTGCTTGTCTTCCCTAAAAGACTGTCAGCTCCTTGAAGAATACAACTGTAGCATTTTTCTGTCTCTTCTCAATCTGTGTCTAACCCAGGTGTTTGGCAGATGGATGGAAGGATGGATGTGTGGGTGGATGGACAGGAGCACTCCCAGCAAGAGGACCCTGGCTTCCCCTTGTCCTGTAGAGTTGCCAAGGACACCAGTCCAAATCACATCTGTCATGAGGATGCTCTTCTCAGCCAGAATTGCTTGGGCAATTCTTAAGAACAAATTATTTTTAAAGAAAATTTAATTTGCATTCAAAGGCAGTCCGTGAACACCAGCCCTTGAAGAAAGCCTCAAGGAACCAGCTCTAAGTCACGAAAGACTTGCCTTCGAGGCTGGACCACCTTTAAATTCCCTAACAAATAGGCGGCTATATTATCCCCATTTCTTTAAGCAGCCAACAAATGGGGCCCTGCTCTGGTCTAAATAGCCTGGCTGGAATTCTTCGAGGTGAAACATTCCTGCCTAAACAACTAGAAGCACTTGATCTACTGAGATTAATGGCCTTTTTTTGGACCTGGAATATAAACCCCTAGAGAACGGGGCCAAAACTTTCACCAGCCACACCATACCTTATCATACTATTGTGTGCACTTAAAAATATCAGCAGTCCAAATGACATATCGGATAAAGGGTTAGTATCCAAAATCTATAAAGAACTTACCCAACTCAACACCTGAAAAAACAAATAATCCAGTGAAGAAATGGGCAGAAGACATGAATTGACACTTTTCCAAAGAAGACATCCAGATGGCCAACAGGCACATGAAAAGATGCTCAATGTCCCTCATTATCAGGGAAACACAAATCAAAGCCACACTGAGATGCCACCTCCCACCTGTCAGAGTGGCTAAAATCAACAACTCAGGAAATAACAGATGCTGGCGAGGGTGTAGAGAAACGGGAACCCTCTTGCACTGTTGGTGGGAATGCAAACTGGTGCAGTTGCTCTGGAGAACAACGTGGAGGTTCTTCAAAACATTAGAAATAGAACTACCCTATGACCCAGCAATAGCGCTACTAGGTATTTATCCAAAGGATACAGGAGTGCTGATACATAGGGGCACTTGTACCCCAATGTTTACAGCGGCACTTTTAACAACAGCCAAATTATGGAAAGAGCCTAAATGTCTATCAACCGATGAATGGATAAAGAAGATGTGGTTTATATATACAATGGAATACTATTCAGCAATGAGAAAGAATGAAATCGGGCTATTTGCAACGACACGGATGGAAATGGTGGGTATTATGCTAAGTGAAATAAGCCGGTCAGAGAAAGACAGATAACCTATGTTTTCACCCATATGTGGAAGTTGAGAAACTTAACAGAAGACCATGGGGGAGGGGAAGGGGAAAAATAGTTTCAAACACAGAAGGAGGCAAACCCATAAGAGACTCTTAAATACAGAGAGCAAACTGAGAGTTGATGGTGGGGGAGGAGGAGAGGGGAAGATGGGTGGTGGGCATCGAGGAAAGCACTTGTTGGGATGAGCACTGAGTGTTGTATGTAAGCGATGAATCATGGGAATCTATCCCCAAAACCAAGAGCACACCGTATACGCTGTATGTTATCTAACTTGATAATGCATTATATTAAAAAATAAATTAATTAGAAAACAATAAGAATAAAAATTAAATAAAACACCTGAACCAGAAAAAAAATATATATCAGCAATCTTTCTGGGGAATTGCCTGGATCCAAGTAAAGTTGCCAGATAAAATACAGGACACCCAGTTAAACTTGTTTCAGATAAAGAATAATAATTTTATGTAATTGTCCAGAAGAACCTTTTCTTTTCTTTTAAGTTTATTTATTTTGAGGGAGAGAGAGAGAAAGCAGGGGAGGGGCAGAGAGAGAGGGAGACAGAGAGAATCCCAAGCAGGCTCTGCACTGATAGCCCCATGTAGGGCTCAAACTCACAAACTGCAAGATCATGACCTGAACCAAAATCATGAGTCAGATGCTTACACGACTGAGCCACCCAGGCGCCCCAGAAGAAGCTTTTCTATAATCATCTCAGGTTTTGTGACAGAGGTTCCTGCAGTCATATATCAGTTTCTAGATATCTACAGGTTTATTTCCTTCTCTGTGGCTCCAGGTACAAATGTACAGGGTCTAGACCAGGATAAGACAAAAGAGGTATGTAGGGTGCAGAGTTTAAGGGGGTGTGGAATCTCCGAGCAGTGTCAGTGGGCAGCCAGCACCTGAGAGTGGGAGCCTCCTTAAATTTGTCCAGGTGACAAATGGCCCTTCAATTGTAGGTTATTTTCCCCTCCAGCTGAAATGATTTGGGAGACAAGAATTTAACATTTCCAATGGTCATTTAGTAGTCATTTCTAGGTGGGAAGAACGCAGATTTTTGGGGACAGAGATTGCAATCTTTAGCAAATGCAGAACACAGTCCCTCGCCTACAGAGAAGTATGTAACAACAGGACAATATTCTCATATATGAGCTTGTCCCCACCTTCATTAACTCGGGGAGCACCCTACAGCGCGTGTTCACTTCCCAGGACTGCTGTACCGAGTACCACAGGCTAGGGAAGGGGGCTTAAGACAACAGAAATTTAGTGTCTCGGGGTGCCTGCGTGGCTCAGTCAGTTGAGCGTCTGACTTCAGCTCAGGTCGTGATCTCGTGGTTCACGAGTTCGAGCCCCGTGTTTGGGTTCTGTGCTGACAGCTCAGAGCCTGGAGCCTGCTTCAGATTCTGTGTCTCCCTCTCTCTCTACCCCTCCCCCCTCTCTCAAAAACAAACACACATTAAAAAAATTTTTTTAAATGCAGTGTCTCACGGGGCACCTGGGTGGCTCAGTTGGGTAAGCTTCCAAGTCTTGGTTTCAGCTCAGATCATGATCTCACAGTTTGTGGGTTCGAGCCCTGTGTCGGGCTCTGCAAGGCTCTGCGGAGCCTGCTTGGGATTCTCTCTCTCACTTTCTCTCTGACTCACTCTCTCTCAAAATAAATAAATAAACTTAAAAAAAAAAAAAGAAATTCAGTGTCTCCTGATTCTGGAGGCTGAAAGTCTGCGATCAAGATATGGTGATCTCAAGATATCATCAGGGCGGGTTCTTTCCAGGGTCTGTGAGGGAAGGATCTGCCCCAGACCTCTCTCCTATCTTCTGGTGGTTTCCTGGCAATCTTCAGTGCCCCTGGCTTGCTGAAGCCTCGCCCTGACCTCTGCCTTCATCCCCACATGGTGTTCTCCCTGTGGGCCTGTCTCCAACTTTCCTCTTTTTATAATGCTGGTCATATTGGATCAGGGCCACCCCAGCGAGCTCATCTTAACCTGACCACTTGTATAAAACTCTGTTTCCAAATAGGTCACGTCCTAAGGTGCTGGGAGTTAGGACTTCAACATATGAATTGGGGGTGGGGGGCTCACAATTCAATCTGCAATAGAGCGCCTCTACCCTGATGGTCAAGGGCCCACCTGTGGACCCACAAGTCCCTTCGGACAGGTAACTGTTCCCCTCACGTTTCATTGTGCCTATCTTCCTACCCACTCCCCGTGGGTAGGCATGTTTCACTGTGCCTATCTTCCTACCCACTCCCTGTGGACACCCCGTATGTCTCTCTCCACACGGGGACAGCTCTTGTACACCGGATAACACGGTAACCCGCCTGGCTCTGCTCTCCACACCACCGAATCATGCTGGATCTGTCTCTAGGACACTCTCCTCCTCCCTCAGTATGCGGCAGCACCAGAACTAAATGAACTTCGAGCACCCTTCCTCCTCTCGATTTTTACTTTTCTATTTGCCTCACTATAAGCATCACTTCCTGGGAAGGGGGAGGTCAAGCACCACACGTCTCAAATCACAGAGGGATTCTTTTTCTGTACAAGCAAAGAGCCGCACGTTGCAAGGGAAGGTTGTGGCGATCTGGGCACGTCCATAACTAGACCGTGCCTCTCAAGGATACTTGGGACAGCTGGCCAGGAACCAGGCAGGGGTCTGTAAGGGCCAACTGGAGTTCCTTCCAAACATGTGACATGTGGCTTCTAAAGCAGGCGGAGCTAGAGGCACCTGGGTGGCTCGGCCAGTTAAGCGTCTGACTTCAGCTCAAGTCATGATCTCACAGTTCATGGGTTTGAGCCCCAAGTCGGGCTCTGTGCTGACAGCTCAGAGCCTGGAGCCTGCTTCGGATTCTGTGTCCCTTTCCCTCTCTGCCTCTCCCCCATTCTCTCTCTCTCTCTCTCTCTCTCCGAAAAATAAACAAACATTAAAACAAATTTAAAACAGGAAGAGCAACATTTTAAGAGCATCCAGGAGAGAAGGACAAGATGTGAATGGTGAAGGGAGGAAGTAAAACGGGGTGGGGGCAGGGGGGAGGCACAGAATCAGAAAAAGTGCCCTTGTCCTGGAAGAAAACAGCCAGTGGTGAGTTGGAGATCTGGTTCTTTCTGGAATGGCTGTGTGACCTTGGAAAAAAATACTTAACCTTTCTGAATCTCCCTTTCCCCCATTTATAAAATGTGTTAATGATAGCTGCCTCAGAGGCTTGTTGGGACATCAAATATAAAATACCCCACATACACTCAGTTTCTCTTCAGATCTTATAAACCTTTCTTTCGCCTTTTAAATAAATATCCCACAACCTGGCCCACCCAGCCCAAGAGAAGTAAGTTCTCGGGGTCAGTTGCCCTTTCTGGCTTCCCCAAAGGCTTTTTAAAACCAGTCTCCAACCTACCAGAGAGGTCCAGGAGGGCCAGAGGGGTGCGCAGTGGGAAGGATCGAGGGGAGGAGGGAACGCGCCTGCAGTTTAGCTCAGCCCTGGCTGCTGTCCATGGTCGCGATGCTCTTGGAGCCGCAGGGTACAGGCAGGACTGGGGCCCGAGATGCGAGACGCCCTCAGGGGCCCTTACAACAAGGGTTGGGGACCACGCAAGGTGAAAGCCGAGGATGCTGAGAAGAGTTCTCCGGCTTTTGGCAAAAGGTGTCACCAGGATGCTGGGTGATTTCCTACACCCTGAGGAAACGAGGCGCTGAGCAAGCCCGGCACCGAGCGCGGCCGACGCTAGGTGGCGCTGCGCGGCCAGGCAGCCCGAGGCGGCGGGCAGTGCGGTTCCCGCAGGATCGCTCCTGGGAGCCAACAGGTTCTGCTCAGTCCAAGGGCTGTTTGTGTTTGCTGAGTAAAGCACCTTATTGACTGATTGATTGATTGATTGATTGACTGATTCATCCATTCATTCATTCATTCATTCATTCATGAGTTCGTTCATTTATCTATCTATCTATCTATTTATGTATTTATTTTGTAACACTCACCTCCTAACAGACACGTACAGGCAAAACTTGATAAACACGGGACTCTGATGCCCTTAACCAGTTTTTCTTTAGTTAAAATGCGATTCGAACAACTGGTCACCAGGGAACCAAAAGATATGAAATTGCTCTAAATTTTGTGACTCTTGCCTGTGGGTAAAGTCTAAGTTGGACAATTAACATTTATAAAGTGCTAATGTTTTAAAAAAAAAAAAAAAAGTAACTAGGGGTGGCTCAGTCGGTTGAGCCTCCTGCTTCGGGCTCAGGTCATGATCTCACGGTTCGTGGGCTCCAGCCCTACGTCAGGCTCTGTGTTCAGAGCCTGGAGCCTGCTTCCCATTCTGTGTCTCCCTTTCTCTCTGCCCCTCCTCCGCTCCTTCTCTATCTCTCTCTGTGTCAAAAGTAAATAAACGTTAAAAAAAATTTTTTTAAAGGAACTAGCTAAAAAGTCATATGGCACTCTCTAATGAATTTCAACATAGCCTACCCTGTGACCCAGGAATTTCCCTCGTAGGGAGGAGTATGGATGTCCACAAAACGTGGGTGCAATGAAAATACTCAGAGCAGCTTCATTCATAATAGCCCAGAGCTGGAAACAATCCAAATGCCTATCACGAGCAGAATGGAAGAACCAACTGTGGTATATTCATACCCCAGAATTGCTCACAGCAATAAAAAGGGACGATCTGCTGATCCGTGCAACAGCATGGCTTTATGTGGAGTGAAGAGAGCCAGATACCAAACACTAAATACTCTATGATTCCATTTATATGAAGAACAGGCCGGCTTTCCTATGGTGATAGAAAGAGGGTCAACAATTGCCTTTGCGGTGTGATTACTTGGAAAGGGCGCAGTGGAAGTTTCTGGGATAATGGACATGTTCTAGCTCTTGATTTGAGCAGTGGCTACACAGGTGTGCACGTATGTGATACTCACGAAGTGTATACTTGGATGAAATTTGTGCATTTTTCTATAGAAATTTATACTTAAAAGAGAGGAAGGAAGAAAGGAGACAGATTACCTCCACTCTTGCATTTCCTGTGTTGATTTCTGTTATTTCTCTTTTTTTTTAAGTTTATTTTACTTATTTTGGGGGGGGGGCAGGCAAGAGGCCAAGAGAGGGGGAGAGAGAGAATCCTAAGCAGGCTCTGTGCTGTCAGTGCAGAGCCCAACACAGGGTTCAAATTCACAAACTGTGAGATCATGACCTGAGCTGAAATCAAAAGTCAGATGCTCAACCGACTGAGCCACCCAGGTGCCCTGATTTCTACTATTTCTAAAATGTCCCCTCAGGAGAAATTTACCTTGGCCTTTGGAAATGGCAGGGTGTGAGGCATGTGGGTGGCTCAGTAGGTTAAGCGTCTGACTCTTGGTTTTGGCTCAGGTCATGATCTCGCGGTTCATGAGTTCAAGCCCACGTCACGTCGGGCTCCGTGCTGACAAGGCAGAGCCTGCTTGGGATCTCTCTCTCCCTCTCTCTCTGCCCCTCCCCCACTCATTCTCTCTGTCTGTCTCAAAATAAGTAAATAAACTTAAAAAAAGGGGGGGGCAGGGGGCACAGGTCGAAAGATAGGCATTTCGGTCAGTTGGTTGGGTAGCTCCGGGTAAGTGGTCCAACCTCACTGATCTTTCTCAGCTGAGAAATACCCACTTAACCATCAGGGACGTAGGCGAAGTGCCAAAGCTGTTCAGCACAGTGAAAAAAGTGCACCTCCTTACACAGATACGTGGTGACGCTTGTACCTTTCAGTGATAGTAAGATTTCACACCATTCTGACTCTTGATTCTTAGATCCTTTTTAGGATTTGTCTCGTTTTTCCCTCCAATGTGAAGAATATGGCCTATTTCTGGCATCTGTCCCTCCCGTCCAGTTTTTCGCTGTGTTTTGAATAATTTAGCTCAAGACATCATTCGTTTTTAAAAGCGCTTATGCTTCCAACTAATGAATTGTCCAAATCTGCATCACACGACTTCCATTTGACTCATTAGAATCCTAATTGTCGAGCAGCTGAAATGGTTCTTATTGTTTATTCTAATTGCTATTAGGAAGAAGTGCCAGAATTATATGTGATTTATTAGTCACATAAAAATAATGAGGGACAAATAAAATTATTTTCCCTGAAGTTATTCTCAAGGTGCAAGAAGGGGCATGTTTAAGCAAGGCCACTGTGGGAAATCTCTGGGAAGGAGAGAAGCCTGTCTGTGGGTATTTCAACTTGGCAGTTTTATCCACTGAGTTGCTTTTCTTCCACTCCCTTCAGGCACTTGGGGCCTTCAGAGATTGATTCCTGTTGCCCCCACCAAAACCCACTCTTTTTGTTGTTGTTGTTTATTTATTTTTGCAAGAGAGTGAGATAAAGCATGAGCAGGGGAGGGCAGAGAGAGAGAGGCAGACACAGAATCCAGGTTCTGTGTTCTGGTTCCAGGCTCTGAGCTGTCAGCACAGAGCCTGACGCGGGACCCGAACTCATGGACCGCGAGATCATGACCTGAATCAAAGTCGGATGCCAGATGACTGAGCCACTCAGGTGTCCCAAAACCCACTTTTGAAAGTATCCAGTGTTGGTCATTATGCCTTCATGCCAGTGGGACCCACACTTGCTACTCACCCCAGTGTCTGGGATGGGGGAGATGGGGTCATTGTATTCAAGGCCCAAGCCCCAGTAGCCTGGAGCTCATGACCAGGGACTTCTGATGGGTAGTGGTGAGCAGTGGGTGCATGGAACACGATACCCAACAAGAGGCAAGTGGGGGCCAAGCCCAAAGGCACAGGCTTTAGAGGAGGGTCTAGGGAGGGTGCCTTTCCGTTGTGCCTGACGTCTACACCCAGAGGGACCATCCATTTGTAATCTGCGCAAGTAACTGTTGGGGTTAACAATGGCTCTAGATTTGGCTTCTGGAAGATTGTATTGCTATTACGGTCAACACACCTATTTTGCGTGCCTACTGCAAAGAATGCAAAGAGCCTGTGGATGTCCCTAGAGTCTCCCAAAAAGAATTTACATTCTAACCAACGAGTGCACCATAATGCCTGAAGCTGATCCCTTCCCACCCCCACTCTCTTCACATAGCCCATTCCTAAGAGGCCATATTTGATTTTCCTACTTTGAGTCAGGAGTCCCTCCAAACCACCCCAGAACTCTAGTGCTTAGACGAAGTCTCACCACAATGATAACAAATGGTGCCAGAATTTACATATGCTTATATGTATATTGCATGTTAAAAAAAAAAAAATCATCACCATAACCCAGTAAAGTCGTGGCCTCAGTTTCCTCATCTGTAAAATGGGAATAACATGGGTCCCTGCCTTCAAAGGTTGCTACAAAGATTAAACAGAAAACACATTCATTTGTTTAATGCCTCTGTGGTATTCTACTTTGCTAAGAAGTCGAGGTCATTACTTCCATTTACACATTAGTAACAGAGGGAAAGAGACAGAAAAGTACTGCAGTACCCAGCTATCGGGCTGGTTACCAGCTCCCTGGCAAACTGGCCTCAGCTCCCACCAGGGAATGTCTACACAGGCCTGAATTCTTACCTGCCTTTCTCCTGGCCCATCTTCCAGTCAACTGCCTCTCACAGAAGTTCACAGTTCTGTAAAAAGAGAAAGTCTAAATGTACAGAATTTGAAATACAAAAATGAATTTTCAAGACATCAACATGTTTGAAACGATTGCCTTTGAAAAACAAAATCGTGAGAGATTTCTTTCCTTCACCCCACCCCCCTCATTTTCAAATAAGTACCTACTGTTTTCATAATCAGAAAAATGTAACATAATGTTGAAAAACAAACCCAACAAAAATCCCTGCTTCTGCCCTTCCTGCCTTGGCCTAGAAAAGGTCTCAGAGCATGGGGTACAAGGTGAAGGCTGGGAGTCTATTGCATATAAGCTCCTTGCAAAGATGAACGGGCAGTGAGAGAAAGCTGAGCTATCCACGCCAAGTCCTGCAAGGTTTTTATTGGTTATTAGCGATTCCAATTTTATGTACTTTATTTTTCCATGAGTGTTTGTTTTTTGTTTTGGTTTTTTTTTTTTTTTAAGGTTTCCATGTATTTGAAGTGGAGATTCTCGCCATACAAGGGTTAAAAAACGACCCAGCCATCAGTGATGGTCCGAATGCCACTTGACCCAGCAAAGCAAAGGCACGAAGAAGGTCAAAGCCACACTCCCAAAGCATGAGAGAGAGCTTCCCCAGAGGGATGTGGGCAGGTGTACTGGAGAGCACATGCTCCACTGGGGTAGGGAATGTGCTTCCCCTGGCTCACCGCACAGCTGCCCCCCCCACCCCGCCCCTGCAGAGTTCGGTCAGACGGAGCTGGTCCTGGAGTTCCAAAGAGCAGATCACCCAACTCAGGCCTCACACCAGATCGACTGAGTCAGACGTGCATTTCACAAGGGCTCCAGGTGAGGCATAGGCACGTAGCTGCTTGAATGGCACCGCTGTAGGCAGCTGGCCCCAGGTGGGTGCCGAGCTACTGACGATCAGGCCTGCGGGTCCACATATGTGTCACATAGGACATTATCTTATTACCTTGTTAGGCTCCCCCGGCCCCCGCCACTCTGCAGCAAGTGAGTAGGAGAGAAGGCACAGGCCCTAACAAACAATTGAAGAAAATGATTTCGGGGGTAAGTGAGGAGAACGAAGCCCTCTAGCTTCTTAATTACGGGGCAAAGCCTAGAACCCCGCTTCCATGTGCTGGACCCGGAGCAAACAGCAGCTCAGAGAAACAGGGGTCACCATGTCACTTGCAGATGGGCCACGCTCATCGTCGCAAGGGAGACAGTTTCTGTCGAGCGCAGTATAACATTTCCTATCCTAACCTTTTGGTTTCCTTTACCCTCTGAGTCCCAGGGCTGTCTGCTCCCTTGGTTGGAGTGACACACATTCATGGTCTCATGACGTCTACTGGGAACCCAAATAGGTAGACCTTGAGATACTACACCGACAAGAGCAGAAGTTGCTGGTTGTTTCAAAATACTCATTCCCATCTTCTTTCCCAGTGATAGACTCCAGCTTCGATTGGGGTGACATTATACCTAGGTGAAGGCTATTTCCCAACCATCCTTATAGTTAGGTATCACCAGGTAACCAAGTTCTGACAAACAAGATAGAAGCAGATATTCTCAGGAAGGATTGTGGGAAAGCTCTTTAAAGGGGAGACAAATGGCCATGCAGGCTTTCTCTGTCCTTCTCTCCTTCTTCTTTTTTCCTTCCTGGATCATGGCTGTAATAGCTAGAGCTCCAGCAGCCATACTGGACCATGAGGCGCCCTTAAGGATGAAAGCCAATGCCTAAGGATGCAGAGTGGCAATAGAAGGAGTTTGGTCCTCCAGGGGGAATGTGGAACCCCCACACCAGCTCTGAGGTGCTTTTCTTCTCAGGACTGTGGTATGTGAGAAAAGCATCCTTTTATCTTATTCTGTTCAGTGTCAGTGACTAACAGTCAAGTAAAATTTCTAGTGGATACAGTACACAAGACCAAGATACCCGACTTTACAGAACTTAGGGACTCATCAGCTGGAACTAATACAACATGACAATGTGGGCCAGGGAACCATAGGAGCTACAAATCCAGGGAACCTGGAAGATGCAGGAAGATTTCTCTGGAGAAGTAACATCTAAGGTTAGGACTAAGAATGGGTTGGAGAAGGGAGAGAAGAATGTTCCAGAAGAGGAAAGAGTATGCACAAAAACCCACGGGCAGGACAGAGAGCATAACCTGTTCTTTCAATACGTTTGAACTTAACCACAAGAGCTGTGATGACTGCTGAAGGCTTTTAAGTAAATATTTTCTTGCTAGAAAAATCCCCCGACTGCTTTACCAAGCAAGGGTCTCAAAGGGCATGTTTGAAAGGAAGAGATAGGTGGGAGGCCAGTGCCGGAGTCCCGGGTGAGATCCTGAGGCAGCCTGGACCCGACAGGACACTAGCAGTGGGAGGGAGAGAAAGGATGGATTTTGAGTGATATTTCGCAGAAAGAGCTGGCAGGGTGTAGAAGGTAAGGTGGTAGGAAGAGCCAAGACTGGGGCTCCATGTACTGGCTTGAACTGATTTGGGGACCACAGAGTCAGCTCCGTCCGGGTCACCTTGCGTCCAGCACCATTATAGGAAAAAGTTATTTCATAGCGACAGATTGTTCTCTAACCTCACTTGTGGGCATGTCAATGAGTCAACCTCAGCCCAACAGCCCATTACTACTGAAAATAGCTAAGAGAGTCTTTGTGTGTTTGTTTGTCTGCTTTTGGTAAGAAAGCCTTTTTTTCTTTTTTTTTTTTTGGCACAAAGGTAACGTGTTCTATATGAGTTTAACACCTGCTGGGTAATAACTTAATGAAAATATTTTCAGGGTTTTGTGTGAAAGTAAATCATCATAGGCAGATTTTTATACATGAAAACTATCTTCTGGAAAAATGATTCCAAAACGGATTCTTAAAGTCCAAACTCTACGGTTCTCTTAAAGCAACATTGTCAATCTTAACTCGCAGGGTCAATTTGGAGAAAGGTTCTGAGATTCAGCCCAGGAAATATGCTGAACATCGAGAAAAAGGGTTCTGGAAATAAGGAGAAAGCCCCCTCACCACAAGGAGAGCTGTGTCTCCCTGAATGCACTCACTGGTGTGGTTCTGGCTCCCAATAGAAGCAATGGGAGAACTGAAATGTGAGTGTAGTTACAGTGGCTGCCATGGGAGGGCAGTCTAGCATGATTCTTGCAAGAGTCGGGGACGCTCAAAGCAGAGGTATAAATTACCTGGGCTTCAAAACAACCACTCCCACTCCCACCTAGTGAGCCCTCCTCTAATTGTGGAAATAACGCAGAATATGGGGTTGGAGATAAATCCTTAAAAGCAGTGAATGCAGTGTAACACACAAGAAGGGAAAACTGGAAACAATCTAAAATCCAATGTTGAAACAACGGCCAGGTACCTCATGATACATGTAAAATAAGACCAAGCCTGCTTTCATGAAAATGATAACAAACTTACATGTTTGTTGTTAAATTCTGGATACAAAATGCTGCGTATGAGCTCTAAATGTACCTGAATATACAATGAAAACCGAATTACTTTGGAAAATGTTACGAGTAGACAAGGTTAAGGTTATCAACCTTGATAATATAAAATATGAAGATGTGACAGTCATCAACCAGGATATGCAAGGCAGGAACAAGAAGTGTAATACAAGGCAGAAAGTGTAGGCGTGAATTAGGAGAAAAAAAGTGAACCAACTAGAAAGTTTTAAACAACATCTTACATTATTCCTGGATTTTTTTTTTAAACAGAATATCAGAGGAGAAAAACGTGCTTTTCTAGATTCATGGCATGAAAGACCTACATAATGAACTAAGTAAAAATGAATTACTTAAGCATCCAGTTCAAGAAGTTAGAAAATCAACAATAAAATATGCCCTTTCAGTAGATGGGAGAATATAACAAAGGTAATAGCAGAAATGAAAGAAATATCAAACAGAGAAAAAGGAAATGAAGCATTTTCTAGAAAAAATACAAGGTACAAAATTGACCCCAGAAGAAGGAGAAAACATAAATAAAGCAATACAAGTGAAAAACAACGCCAAAAAAAGAAACAGAAAATGACTATAGTATTTATGAATAGAGTTGTATCCCTATTATAGGAAACTCTGCAATCTGTTTGGTTTTTTTTTTAATGTTTATTTTTGAGATAGAAAGAGACAGAGTATGAGCAGAGGAGGGGCAGAAAGAGAGACACAGAATCCGAAGCAGGCTCCGGGCTCTGAGCTGTCAGCACGGAACCCGACATGGGGCTCAAACCCATGAACCCTGAGATCATGACCTGAGCTGAAGTCGGACGCTCAACCGACTTCACGCAAGCGCCCCAAAATCTCTGCAATATATTAAAAGAATACGGTTCTTTTGAATTAGCCCTGGGGGGAAAAAAGTTTTTAAAGGGAAAAAAATCAAGGTGCCCAATAGCAGGTATGGTGTGACCTCCTTTGTGTAAAATTTAAAGACTCAGGTAGACACATGGCATCATGTGTTTCTGCCATTAAGAATCTACTAACATTGAGGCAGTGTGGTGGAAGCCACCATGGAGACTCTAGAGCTATAGACCCTGGATTTGTACCCGGGGTCCACCACTTTCTAGCTGTGTAACTGTCAACAATTTCCTTAGCTTCTCTGTCCCTAATCTCCTCCTCGGTAGAATGGTCATCTTAGAGCCTAACTCACAGATCTATGGGGAGTCCATGGGTCAGTTAATACAAAGTGCTTTAGAACAGTGGCTAACAGTTATAGGATAAAAGCTCACAAATTGCTTGTTATGGTAATTATTTTACACCTATTGGTATATACTTCTTTTCCTCTCCCTGAGGAAGTCGGGAAATTTTAGAAGTCTTTCGGAAACTAGGAGGTAAAGACAAGGACAGGTGGAGGGTGCTTACAGACAAAGGGAAGGAGGCTTTCGCTAAAAGGATGTTTCGCATTTCCTAAACACATAATTACATAGGACAATGTCAACAGCGGATTTACCAGGACACTGGTTTTCTTTTTCATCCCTCTCTGATTTTAGACACTGTTACAGGTTTAAATGTTATGTTCCCTCAGAGCACCACTATTTAAGATATATACAAACGAATAAAAGATTAGAAGGAAAAATCACAAAACATTGTGATGGCATTTCTTTGTTAGAGTAAGGAGATTCAGGATCTTTTCTTCCCTCCTTCATTTTAAGCAATTCCTTTGTACTTGTCAAATGTAGACAAAATTGAATATATTTTTGTTGTAAACTTTCCCCATTTCCCGGCCCCTCCAGGGTAGTGAGCATCTTTCTCGACATTTTTTTTCTGCACATTCACGTAAATACATAATTATACAGGAATATATAAATGTTTAGTATTTTTAGTAATATAAATGTTATCACACTTTTTGTGTCGTTCTGCGATGTTTCTTTTTTCAATTAAATTGGTCTTGAGGGGTGCCTGGGTGGCTCAGTTGGTTAAGCGTCCAACTCGATTTCGGCTCAGGTCATGATCTCACGGTTTGTGAGGTCAAGCCCCACGTCTGGCTGGGGTTCCCTGCTGTCAAAGAGGAGATTCCTGCTTGGAATTCTCTCTCTCCCCCATCTTTGTCCTGCTCTCCCTTGCTTGACTGTGCTCTCTCTCTCTCAAAATAAATAAATAAACTTTACCAAAAAAGAAAAAAATTGGTCTTGAAAAAAGAACTTTCTGTATCAATACACAAAATATCTACCTTGTTTTTTAATAGCTGCATGGATTTCCTAACGTGTCCATGACAACATTTATGTAACTGTTTCCCTATTGATGGACATTTAGTTAGTTCTCAGATTTTCACTCTTGCCATCAATATTACAACACACAGCCTTCTGCACCTGCCCAAGCCCATGAATAGTTTCTTATCATTTTTCCCTATTCTGTGTACTTCTGGGGATGTGAATGCACTGCTTTTACGATATGAAATAATTTTGAAACCAACAAGAGTAAGGATAAGAGGAATGTTAGCTGGCTTTCCAAAACAAGAATTCTACAGTGTAATTCATCCCTTAAAGCAATAGCACTCAAGTGAACACCAGGATGCCTGAAAGGGAATAATAAAGAACAAAAAAAGCCCACACAAACAAAACAATAATTATTTTTCCTCAGGAGCTTGCAGGTAGTGCAAACATAAATCTGTGCTTTGGCCACATGCATAGATGTCGCAGCATTAATTGTCCACTGGGATGATTAGGGACAAGCTGCATGTAATAGAAACATCACGAACACTTGTGTTTCTTGGCCCAGCTGCCAACGACAGGCAATTGGACTAAATGAATCGAGAGCCGGCCAGGTGTGATCAATCTTACATCCTCACGACCGTTATTACCAACCAATGACAAACCTTTGCAAAGATCCTCCCCCCAATAATTTATCATCGTGTCTCTTTTCCTAATAGGGTTTACCGTTTCATGAGGAAAGACCCACAAAATCAATTAAATATAAATTTACTATTTTATTTTATTTTATTTTATTTTATTTTATTTTAAGTTTATTGTTTTAGATGAGAAAAGGGAAATACTGTTTTTCTACCCCCCCATTTTTCTTTCTCTGAGTTTGTATACATGCTAATAGGAGCCTTGTGTCATTTATCATACCCAAGACCAGAGGAAGCAAAAGAAATCTCCAGGGAAAGGGGAGGCAGGTGGAATGTGGATCTCCAGATCTCTTGATGGGGGAAAATGTTCCTCTAGTGAGCATTCCCGCGAATGAATCCCAGAGACAGTGAAGTTGAGGCCTGCCCTACTAAATATCAGAACAGAATGTGTTATTTTGTTTAATGGAACCCCATAGTGATCCTCTACTGAATAGACAGAGTTTGATTTAGGAAAAAGAAAAAGAAAAAAGAAAACAATTTGGCCATTCTTGGTTAAATTGTCACACTGACTGAAGAAGAAAATAAAATGAATGTTTTCTACGGAACTTTGTGGTTACAGGTTAAATATCTCCATATGCATATATTTAGGAGAGAAAAAAAAAAACACACACACACACAAGCACACAGCCTAAAGCACAAATTTCTGGGCTTTCCATTGGCTAACTGGACTTTCCATTGGCTAACTGGGCTTTCGACTGGCTAAGCCATAAGACCAGAGTAGAAAAGGTACACTAAATCTCAAATAGCTATTAGATGTCTTTATGTGAGTTTTCAAGTGGGTCTTAAAAAGAAATAATAGTGCTGCATTGCTCTGGCAGACAAATCTTAAAATCACGTTTTAACATGCGACCCCTTTTATCTAAGTCCCACTGTGACACCATAGGTCATGTTGGCCATCCAGATTTTTTTCTGCCTTCAAAGTCGTCCTGGCCCTGGTAGCTCACGGCACCACACGATTAGATCGGTCACCAGTGCCTTCCTTCTGCCCCACATCCCTCCCAGTCGGACTTCTGTGCCTTGTCCTGCATATTCCTTTTATTAAATCCAACCCCCGCGCCATGAAGAATGAAAGCAAAAGATAAGGAGGCATGCATATTTTTTGAGCTCTTTTTTTTTTTAAAGCAATGGCCAAATTAAGGCCGAATTTATAGTTTTGTGGAATACTTGAGATGGTGTTTGTTCTTCCTGTGCCAAGGACCTTCGGAGGAAGAATTCTCGCTGGGGCATCGTCTACCCCCACGGACCCTGCACGAGCAGTAGCACGTGGTCAGCCATTGGAGGGCAACTAATTTGAACCGATTCCAACCTGCTTTCCTTTGCCAGTTTCTACAACAGACGCTAAAACTCAATCTCCTCACCTCTGCTACCCTTAGGAATTGCCATGTGAGTCAGTGCTGACCGAAGAGTTAGAAGGGAAGTGTGCTGGTTTCTGAACCCTCCCCTTGCCTGCTGAGAACGCGTTGATCGCAGAGATGGTGGCTGGCCGAGCCGCTGCCATCTTGCCACCAAGAAGGAAATGCCGGAAGAAGTTTGGAGGTTGAGACTCGTTGAGTTGCTGAACCGGTGACTTCAGCTGCCTACCTCTAGGCTTCTAATAATATAAGGGAAACAAGCTCTCTACTTAAGTTTCTTCTTTTTTTTTTTTAAGGTTTTTTTTTTTAAGTTTATTTATTTAGCTTGAGAGAAATAGTGCATGTGGGGGAGGGGCAGAGAGAGGAGAGAGGATCCTAAATCGGCTGGAGCTACCAGCACAGAGCCTGATGTGGGGCTCGAACCCATAAAACCGTGAGATCATGACCTGAGACAGGACCAAGAGTCAGCCGTTCATCCCACTGAACCACCCCGGCGCCCCTCCACTTAACTTCCTTGAAGCAGATTTCTGTTAATCACAGCCAAATGCAATTGCTTGACTAGATGTCACATGATGGTAGCCTAGCTTCCAAGACTTTATAACGTCTTGAGAGAGGCAGGCATCTAACCACTTAACCAAAATATTGAACAGAATGTGAAAAGCACTAAGTTGAAATTAACACAAGTCCACAACGCAGAAGCAGAAAGAGAAAATCCGCGTTACCAGTGGGACCTAAGACACCCTCATGGAAAAAAAATGGAGAAGACACTGGAGCCGAGCTCTGCAAAATGAAGAGTATTTTTCCAGACCAAAGAGGGCTTGGACCGCACCACCACCCCCCCACCCCCCGCCCCCAACACACACTAAGGACCCAGAGTGAAGAAAGGAAGTGTGGTCTGTGGCAACCTGGTTAGTTTCAGAACAGTCCCGGGTGGCTGGAGAACTGGGTTGTGTTCAATGCCACTGGAGTTGTCCACCCCTCTGTTTGCTCTTCACACGTTGCAAAACAGTTCTTGCAGCCCTCGCTTCTCCTAAACCACTTCCCACTTTTTCTTCCTTTCTGCGTTCGGCAGTAACCTCCATCACATTTTCATTTACTGCAAGAAGCTAGGTACGAATCATGAGCTGTTACCCTGCAGAGAGAAGGAGGGAAGGAAAAAAAGAAAAGAAAATAATAGTTTCTAACAATTGCTAATGTGAAAATTTAATGATTCCTTTTATAGGAGTGGTTTGCACCCGAAGGTGATTTTTTTTTTTTTCTCCCTGGAGGACACGTGGCAATCTCTGGACGCATTTGTGGCTGTCATAATGGGGAGGGGGGTGCTCCTGGCATCGCATGGGTAGAGGCAGAGATGCCGCGCAATACCCTATAGGGCACAAGACAGCCCCCAACACAGAATTATCCAGTTGAAAGTGCCAGTAATGCCAAGATTGAGAAACCCCATTTTTATGTTATTTGACGGTGACGGATGGGAGTGCCCACGTGTGGTTTCGTATCACCTAATGAGTTCATCAGGGGGTAGCACATAGGTGACAGCATCACCCTGAGGAAACATTGGTGGTCACTACAGGACGGGCCATTGTGTTGTCTAATTAACCACATCAGGCTCTGTGCTGACAGCTCAGAGCCTGGAGCCTGCTTCAGATTCTGTGTCTCCCTCTCTCTCTGCCCCTGCCCCCCCCCCTCTCAAAAATAAACATTAAAAAAGTTTTTTAGGGGCATCTGGGTGGCTCAGTCCGTTGAGCGTCTGACTTCAGCTCAGGTCCTGATCTCGCAGTTCATGAGTTCAAGCCCCACATCAGGTTCTGTGCTGACAGCTCAGAACCTGGAGCCTGCTTCGGATTCTGTGTCTCCCTCTCTTTGCCCCTCCCCCACTCGTGCTCTGTCTCTCTCTGTCTCTCAAAACTAAATAAACATTAAACAAAAATACTGAACAAAACTACAATGCCTAAGGCAGCATAGTAACACCATTTGATACTTTTGGACTCACACGGGTAAACCCCTCTGACAAGATTGTTGGTAATAAATATTTGTTGAATCTTAACGCATGAAGAAATCCAAACCTATCACACAGGGCTCAAAACTACATTTCTCTCAGGAAGTTTTCCGGGGACAAGGTGGTGGAAGGCAGCTCTGGCCGACTACCTTTTCAAAATTGCAAGCCTTTGTGTGTCACAAAAACCAGTTCTTAACACAGTTGCAAAGAGCCACATCGACTATTTCATTCAGAAGGAACTCCACGCCAAAAATACCAGCGTCTTACAAAAGTCGTCTTCTTGGAAAAACTTTTCAAAACATCATATTGAACGACAATGGATTTAGCTTTTGTTAAGAACCGCGTTCAGATCGCAGATGGAATATTGAGGACTGTGCTAAATCACAGATGGTATATTTTTTCCTATATTTCACGAAACAGGCAATTTCTACCACTTTTTTTTTTCTTTTGCATTTTGCTCTTGGTAATCCTGTAGATTGAACAACAACAACAAAAACTAAACTAAAAAGAAACATGGAAACATTTACTTTTAGTGCTGTTTATAATCTTACTCTTTAGTGGGTGGAAACATCACTGAATATTCTGTGTAATTTACTTAAAAAAAAAACTTAGAGTGTAATTCATTTTAGGTGAACAATTTGTTTTATGAGCCGTGTATGTTTATTTGGGGTTGCGCTGTTTTTTTATTGAGTGCAATAAAGACACTTCTTATCAATTGATTTGTTGTATCAGCAATGGGCTTCTTTCCAGACTGAAATATGGCAGCGTTTCCAAGGACATTATCCAGCATATAATTTCACCACAGATATGAATCCGGGTTCATTAGGGCCCACTTGCACTGCCTGTTATGACCTAATTTCTAGGATTCCTGCTTGATGGTGGAATTATCTTTCCCTGCACACAGTGTATAACATGGCTGTCAGATGAGTTCTCTCTCTTTGATGGTTCATCACATACACAATTTTGAATTGTGCCAACTTTTATACCAGCTGATAAAATCAGAAGTTCAAAAGTTCACTCCCGATCCCACATGACATGGAAACTTCAAAGATTCTAAAGCCGACACCTTTTAGAAATAATTAATGGCAGGGCTGACACGGGAGGTCTTGGGTTACTGTGCTGATGGCGTTAAAAACACTTGTCAGGAGGTAATGCTCAACCCAAATGCGGGCTAGTAAGTTCCACCTGTACCTTACGTCTAGCCTGGGGGTGATTTCTGGCCTTTTGGGTTCAGCTGACTTACCGTGACTGTCAGACCGTGGGGCATCTTGCACGTCCTGATATTAATGCTTTTGTGTGGCATCAGGCTCATACGCATTCGTGCATTTCCGCAGTGAGAAAATCACACCTCGAGAACTAAATCATGGCCGATGCAGAGCTCACGAAAGTGCCTATCACAATGTCCTGGGGAACATTTCGTTTGCACTTCGGTAATGCCATGCGTGAGGCAGAACAGAAGTGATATACACTCACAGAAAGTAGAACAGTGAGATTTAACAGCTGTGCACACGGCCTCGAGAACGTAAAATCAGGAGGCTGTGTCTTTAGAAAACTATTTCTTTTAAATCCCCAAATATCACATCTGGTTGCATCGAGTTGTCGTTATGACATAGTATTTAAGATGATTTAATGGGTTATTGCAGGATAAGAATCTTGGAGTTTACTTAACTACTGTGCATTAAGAGAATGTAGCTGTTTAAATGATGTTCTGACAAAGCAGAGAAAAAGCTGTTCTTGATGTCGAATGACTTTATTATATACTTTTTTTTTACTGTAGTCAGTATAAATATAGATACTCAAACGTAAACAGAGTATATAAAAGACAAGGGCGAAAGTGGAGCTCTGTGACAGAAATTTAAAGCAAGCAGCACGTAACAAATGCAGAAAACTATTCACCGTTGAAAATTTACGGGGCATATTGACTACGTGCATGAATGTGGCAAAGTCACAATACAAAGGCATCATGTGTCTGCTGTCCCTTGTTAACAAGTCCCCTGACTGGGCCTCTGCCAGCTCACGGGTCAGTCCCCGCTTTGGTGGCAAGGTCTCGCTCCCATTTGGAGAGGCTCCTGGTCTTGCCCCTGCTTCATACCCCCACACCCTCCACCTCCCACACCAGCACAAACCTCTCCCCGCTTTCCCTCAGGTGCACACATCATTTTTTTCTAACGTTTTTAAGTGTGTATTTATTTTTGAGACAGAGACAGAGCACGAGCGGGGGAGGGACACAGAGAGAGAGAGAGGGAGACGACACAGAATAAAAAGCAGGCTCCGGGCGCTGAGCTGTCAACACAGAGCCCAACGCGGGGCTTGAACTCACAGACCGTGAGATGGGGAAGGGGCAGAACCGACTAAGTCACCCAGGCGCCCCTGTACACATCATATTGAATAGAAAACTGAGGCTCTATGTACCTAGAACAATTTCAGACAACTTACACAGGGCCCAAGTCAAAATCCGACATCCCAGTTGCCCAATGCGTCGCTCCATTACCTCATCACATTTCTGCTGCTACTTATGGCAACTGTCCCAGTGGACATCAACATGCCATGTTTTCCCAACCTGGAAAAGTATACAAAAGTCTTTCTGTTGGCCTTTCTATGCCTACAGTAAATGGGTTTTGCCTTAATATCTGAAGGTGCTTGGAACTCCCCATGAGGGGGGTTAAATAAACAAAGCGGCAGGGGGAATGGCAGACTCTCACCGGATTGCCCCGACGTTGAACGGTGTCTTAAACAAGAGAGAAGCAGAGTGTTCCCCCAGTTCACTGTTTTGTCATCACTCCTCGGGGCGAGTCTGCATGCCAGCCGCAGAATGCGGGAAGAGACGAAGAGAAGAGGCAAAGAGCTGGTGTGACTGCCTCCTGAGAAGGGTTCCCAGAAACGGCCACTGAACATAGTGGCTTCTGTCCCACTGGCCGAAACCCCTCCTCCCATCGCCACATCCTGCTGCAGAGAAGAGAACAGAATATTCCATTTTGACTCTGAGGAACCGTGTGCCCAGACAAAATCCCACCATTACGAAGGAAGACAGTGAATGGAACAACATAGGTGCTGTTGACAGCGAAATGGGCATTTGTCTGTGGACTTCTGACCACTAACGAGATTCTTCCTTACTCATGGCTTCCTTCACAGGTCACGGGCTCTAGTGTTAAAAACAACACCTGGGTTTTATCTCTTGAGCCAGCTCTGATTAATAGCTTAACCTGATGAGTGATGGCTTGATTAATCATCAACCATGGTTCACGACTGCTTGAGAAGGAGTCTGAAACGAAGTGTGGCCTCCAGGATGAAGAGTTCTGCTATCCATTGGTGATGCCTGCAATGTGTACAGGAAAAGAGGGTAGGGATGAAGGTGCTTCTTTTCTATTCCTAGTCTGACTTTCTCACTTGGCATTCACTTTCAAATTAATGTAACAGTTCTATAATCCAGCAGCATATTAATAACAAATGCTACTCACACTTCTATGTCATGTTACCCGAAACAATACATGCATGCAGGTATTATTTCCATCCTAACAGCTTTCTTCTAAGATTAAAAAAAAAAAAAAGTGTATTTATGATCTCTAATTTGGAGGCAAAGGGTATAATTGTTAAGTAGAACAATGGGCTTCCACTAAGGTCACCTAATAATAAATAGAAAATTCAGGGGCACCTGGGTGGCTCAGTCGGTGAAGCATCCAACTTCAATTCAGGTCATGATCTCAGAGCCCAGAGCCTGCTTCAGATTCTGTGTCTCCCTCTCTCTCTGCCCCTCCCCCACTCATGCTGTCTCTTTCTCTCTCTCTCTCTCTCTCTCTCTCTCTCTCTCTCAAAAATGAATACACATTGGGGCGCCTGGGTGGCTCAGTCGGTTAAGTGTCCGACTTCGGCTCAGGTCATGATCTCGCAGTCCGTGAGTTCGAGCCCCGCGTCGGACTCTGTGCTGACAGCTCAGAGCCTGGAGCCTGTTTCAGATTCTGTGTCTCCCTCTCTCTGACCCTCCCCCGTTCATGCTCTGTCTCTCTCTGTCTCAAAAATAAATAAACGTTAAAAAAAATTTAAAAAAAATGAATACACATTTAAAAAATTTTAATAAATGAAAAATTCAGAATTTGAATTTAATTCTTTTTTTTAATTTCTTTTAATGTTTATTTATTTTTGAGAGACAGAGCACAAGCAGGAGAGGGGCAGAGAGAAGAGGGAGAAACAGAATTGGGAGCAGTTTCCAGGCTCTGAGCTGTCAGCATAGAGACTGACATGGGGCTCAAACTCACGGAGAGTGAGATCATGACCTGAGCCAAAGTCGGATACTTCACCGACTGAGCCACCTAGGCTCCCCTGAATTTAATTCTTTTAGAAACAAGATATTCTTTTCACTCCCCTATACAATACTATTCAAAAAAAAAATGATAGAGAAAGAAAGAGAATTAATCTCTTGACAGACTATCTTGGATCAGAGTGATTATATATTATCTACTAATGATTCTCCCTTCAGATTTTTTGAATCTTTCCTGCTAATAAATTCTCCATGGTACCCCACAAGCCCAAATGAACCATTCATTCAACAAAGCTAAAATTTAAACAAGAAACTGACTAGGAACTCAGCTACAGATATGAATAAAAAATTAGTTTCTGACTATAGTAACCTTACAAACATGTAAACAAAGAAATGAGCTGCAGTGTGCTCAGAAGTACAATGAGAAAGGCCCACGGTGGTACACAAAAGCCAACAGCCGCCATACCAGGTGTGAGTGGGCAGGGAGGGTGCCACAGTGGCCTCATCTGAGAAGAGTCGAAAGGGTCCTGAAGGGTGGGTGGGTGATCACCAAGCATACTCAAGGGGTAGCCAGCCAAGCCAGGAGAAGCAAATGGCAGGACTGGGTACTAGAATAGCATGGCTGTTCCAGAAAACAACAACAACAACAACTGGGCAGGATGTGTGCATGTAACAGAGGCAAGCAAGAGGCAGGGTGTTCACTGGGGTATACAGAGAGAGGTAGGCAACAGCAGGAGACGTAGACAAGAACATGGTCACGAAAAGCATTCAAGTGCCCGGATGAGACTGGGCTTTATGGACTTTAGCCTGTAAGCACTGGGAAACCACGAGAAGGTTTTCAGCAGGGGTGCAAAATAATTGTGTTGGCCTTTGAAAAAGACCACCCTGGAAACTCAGCTGGAGTTACCAAAGTCACGGGCAGTACAACCAGGCAAGAAATGAGCAGAAGCTAAAACGGGAGTTCTTCCTCTGGGACCTACATGTTTTGTAGGATTTATGGAAGCTCTCAAATTATGTGCCCTAAATGTAGGAATGAGCATGTCTCTGAGGAAAAGCTCTGTGCCTTTTCCCCAAGGTTCTTAGTGAAACCCAGAACAAGAAGGACAATAACATTCTAAAGTTGAAAAATGTCTGGCCTTGGGGCGCCTGGGTGGCTCAGTCGGTTGAGCGTCCGACTTCAGCTCAGGTCATGATCTCGCGGTTTGTGGATTCGAGCCCCGCACCGGGCTCTGGGCTGGCAGCTCAGAGCCTGGAGTCTGGTTCAGATTCTGGGTCTCCCTCTCTCTCTGCCCCTCTCCAACTAGTGCTCTGTCTCTGTCTGGAAAAAAAAAAAAAAAAAAGTTAAAAAAAAATAAAAACAAACAAGCAAAGGCCTTAACAATAGGTCAACTATATTTGGATCATATTTTATACACACAAAGTTGAAGGACTCATGTGTGTATAGGAGCCTTGCCACAGATTTTCCAAGATGGATCAGACTGTATCATTATCCCTTCTTCCAGCATCTCCCTAAACTTCCAAGTGCTATCTAACCTATGGACCATGTATCCCAAAGGTTGGTTTGAAAAGTAAATTTCCTAGGGGCGCCTGGGTGGCTCAGTCAGTTAAGCACCCAACTTCGGCTCAGGTCATGATCTCACAGTCTGTGAATTCAAGCCCTGTGTGGAGCTGTGTGCTGACAGCTCAGAGCCTGGAGCCTGCTTCGGATTCTGTGTCTCCCTCTCTCTCTGCCCCTCTCCCACTCCTTCTCTGTCTCTCAAAAATAAATAAATGTTTAAAAAAATTTTGAAAAGTAAGTTTCCTATAAGAAATTTGGCCACTCTGAGAAGGTGGCCAAAAAGATATGTAATAGCCTTTTACAGGACAGGAAAAAGCTGAGAAGCACCAAATCTCAAATCTCTAGCTACAGAAACTTCTAGAAGCAGAAAATGGAACCATTACCAGGCAGCAAGGTAAACACAGAAAGAAAAATCTAGATCACTTGTTCTGAAACTTTATGGGGGTTAAAGACCCATAACCCCCATAACCTTGAGAAGTTGCTGAACCCTCTAGAACTTCTCCCAAAACAATTCGCACAGGTATCTTCTTACAAAATTGTGCATACTATTTAGAGAGGTTTGCAAAACCTCTGGAGCCCAAGAACATCGGCGTGACCCTGGACACCAGCTTGAGAGCCCCAGTCTCGATAACTCTCCTTCCCTCAACAAACATTCTGTTATCATAGTTTTTCATCTAAATTAGGCCCAACCAATATTTACATTATCTGACTTTCATTGAGCCATGCAGGCCGCAATCAATTTCACCTCTGCCACATGCATGCAACCTCCATCAGCTGTGCAATCACAAAGTCTAAAAGGAGACTAATTCTAATTTCCGCTAAATTACACTATCGCCCAAATGGCATACGAAATCCTAAATGGATTGATAAACCTAGAATAGGAAACATTGTTCTATGCTTAAGCTTCATAAAATGCCTTCTCCCCTCAGCAAGGGTATCTGTTCTTACCACCAGGTATTTGAATTCTGGTCTACTATATGGATATTACATATATATACATACACACACATATAATATCCTATATGTATTCTCTATCTCTATCTATCTATCCTTGAACACTCTCTCTACTATGAAGCAAATTACATAAATTTTCAAAGTAAGTCCAAGCCCAGCAGTGGTCTTGATTTCCTAATGGATTAGGGAAAAGAGTAATTTGAAGGGGAAAATTACAGCAAATTCTATGTTGTTTCTTCTTGTTCCCCTACTGCAGTTACTGAAAACCTTTGACTAGACCTCTAAAAGAGACCACACATTCAATAATTTGAAGCAAAAGGTTAATGGTGTTGTTACAACTATTATCCCTTTTAAAATCATTATCGTCTTGTTTTTTATGACTATATTACCTTCACCTTTCGATGAACCCACTTTACCAGCTGTTTCCCTCCGTCATAAAGTTTGCCGAACATTATCGTAGGAATAGGAGAAATGCCATGTTTTATCAATCAAGCCTAAGGGAATTTGAGGCTTCTTACAACCACAACTGTAAAGGGAGTTTATTGCAAGTTTCTGTTTTGATTTGTAAATTGTCCTTAAGTAAAATACATACCTGATGCCAAGGTATGGAATGTAAAAATGCAATGCGGTATACGACAGAAACCTGTATCATAAAGTTTGATAGGTTGACAAATGAGAAGGCAATAGACTCCTGACAAACGCAACCAGACTTTCTTCCTTGATGCGCTGAGACCCGCGGCATCATTCAGCCTGCCGGTGTCCCTGATCCTTCAGCCCACACCACCTCAGCACCCCAAGGAATACATGAAACGTAGGACAGATGCTTCTAACTTACACAGGACTACACAGAAAGTCTCAATACCGTTCCAAACTTGATACGATAAAGGTGTTATTTCATTATGATGCAATCAAATTAAAAATTTACCAGGAAAGTCCTAAAATACCAGCATACAACGGGAACCAAAAAACACATTCCTAAATACTAGACATTATTAAATATGTATAACTAAGTGATAGCAAACATCAAACCTGTAGGATGCAGCTAATTGAGTACTTTGAGGAAATGCAGCCTTAATGTGCATTTTAAAAGACTGAAAATAAGTGAATAAAGTATTCAACCAAGCAGACATTAAAAGAGCAAGAAAACAAATCCAAATAAGGTAGTGGAAAGGGACTAAGCATGAGAGCAAAACTGCATTTTTTTTTTTTAATGAGGAGAAGTAAAACAACAAAATCAAGATGTAGTTCCTTGGTGAGTACTATTTATAAATCTCTAGCAGGACATATCAAGAGGAAACAGAGAAGCCAAAAATTAACATAATTAGAAATGGAAAAGAGGGGCACCTGGGTGGCTCGGTCAGTTAAGCATCTGACTTCGGCTCAGGTTATGATCTCGTGGTTTGTGGGTTCAAGCCCCACATTGGCCTCGGTGCTGACAGCTCGGAGCCTGGAGCCTGCTTCTGATTCTGTGTCTCCCTCTCTTTCTTTGCCCTTCTCCTGCTCATGCTCTGTCCCTCTCTCTCTCTCTGTCAAAAATAAATACACATTAAAAAAAAATTTTTTTAAGCAAAAGAAATGTAAAAGAAACATAACTATAGATAAGTTATTTTGTCTTATTTTTTTCAAAGAGTTTTATTTTTTTTAGGTACTCTCTACCCCTGGATGTGGGGTTCAAATTCACAGCCCAGAGATCAGGAGTCACAATCTCTACCAACTGAGCCAGCCAGGCAACCCCATAGCTATAGATAAGTTCTAAGTTAATACTATAAACAATTTTGTACCAACACATTTGAAAACACTAACGAAATGCCAAATTTCCCCAAAATATTTTAATCACCAAAATGACTCAAAAACAAATAAATTCTGAACAAGCCAGCAGCCATTAAGTAATTTTAATCAGCAGTCTAAAAACTATCTCTCCTTGGGGGGCCTGGGTGGCTCAGTCAGTTAAGCATCTGACTTTGGCTCAGATCATGGTCTCATGGTTCATGAGTTCAAATCCTGCGTCGGGCTCTGTGCTGACAGCTCGGAGCCTGGAGCCTGCTCTGGATTCTGTGTCTACCCCTCCCATGCTCATGCTCTGTCTCTCTGTGTCTCTCAATAATAAATAACTATTAAAAAAAGAGACAAAAACTATCTCTCCTCAACCAATTTCACAAGATAACTTTAACTCCACAAAGCCCAAAACTCTCTATTTGTTTTTACAAACCTTTTTTTTTTTTTCAGAATAAAGAAATAGAGAAAGCTCTCCAACTGATGTTTTGATGTTACTATAACCTTATTCTGAAACCTGGCTAGGGGAGTGCAAAAAGATCCAAATCATTTATAAGTATAAATGCAACAATAACAAAATAGTGTCAACTCAAATCAAGAGTGTATAAAACTAACACATCATAGGGGCGCCTAGATGGCTCCGTTGGTTAAGCATCCGACTCTTGATATCAGTTCAGGTCATGGTCTCTAGGGTTTGGGAGACTGAGCCCCGCGTCGACTCCAGCTCTGTGCCAACATCGCAGAGGCTGCTTGGGATTCTCTCTCTCCCTCTCTCTCTGCCCTTCCCCTGAGCACTCTCTCTCTCTCTCTCTCTTTCTCTAAATAAATAAATAAATAAATAAATAAATAAATAAATAAACACTAAAAAAACCTAACACATCATAAGTGCATTGGACTTATATTACTAGGACAAAGATATTTAAAAATTATGAAATCAATCAAAAAAAACCAAAAATGACATGATTATCTCAACAGATGCAGAAAAGTGGTAAATAGAAACATTTACTTAATATCAATGCATTTGGCAAAGTAGGAATAGAAAGTTTCTTAATTCAAAGATGATGTCATTCTTTTTGTTTGTTTATTTACTTTCGAGAGACAGAGACAGAGTGTGAGCAGGGGAGGGACAGAGAGAGACACACACACACAGAATCTGAAGCAGGCTCCAGGCTCAGAGCTGTCAGCACAGAGCCCCACGCAGGGCTTGAACCCTTGAACTGGGAGATCATGACCTGAGCTGAAGTCGGATGCTTAACTGAATGAGCCCCCAGGCGCCCCACAGATGATGTCATTCTTAATATCAAGCTTTCTAATGGATTCCGGTAAATTCGGGAAAAAAGTCGAGAATTCCCACTGTTGGCCTCACTACATAATACTATGCTAGAAATCCTAGCCCATAAAATATAAGAAAAAGAAGCAAAAGGCTTAAGGTAAGGCTAAAAGAACAAAACATCCTAATTTATAAATAAAATGATTATCTGTGTCAGCGAAATAGAGCCCATGGGCTAAACGAAGCCTATTGTAGCCCAAATCCAGCCACACCCATCTGTTTACATATTGCCTATGGCTGCTTTAGACCTAGAGCAGCAGAGTTAAAAGCAGTGACTGCTGGACCCTCAAAGACAAAACTATTGGCCATCTTGCCTTCTCCAGAAAAAGTCTGCATGCCCCGGTCTACATAATAATAAATATGTGATAGATCTAGGCAATCCACAAGCAAGCTAGTAGAATGAAAATACTGAATAGTTTCTGGGCCCGAGATCAATGTACAGAAAACGAGTAGCATCTTTCCGCGCTGTACCGTCTACTCGAGAGCTGTATTACAAAAAGGGCAACTTCTCACAGTAACAATAAAATCAGTAAGTAAGCAAAATATACGGCCTTTAGCAACGTATGTCACACTTTTGCAAGAAGAGTAAACTAGTTTTGAAGGACACAAAATTAAAAAAACGGGATAAAAATGGAATAAATGCTTATTTCTTTGGCAAACTGTCCAATCACGATACAGTCAGTAAGCGTCCAGTCTTAGATTCTCAAGTTCCCGTTGTCTGCCTGTTTGGCAGCCTGTCTGTTTTGGTTATTTCTGGATTTCCCAACAACATGTGATGTAGACAAATAGTAGATAGAGAGATGTGATTGTGCCCAGTGTGCACAGAACAAGTAGAAAATGAAATGAAAGAAGAAAGTGAGAAAGATAGGAAAAACCAATAGCTAGAATTTTTAGTATATTACAATGGTCCTAAAATATTTAAAATTATGAAATAGTTATCATGTGCTAAACTCTGAAATAAAACATTACGTGTCTATATGTTGGCTCTCAACTCTGTGAGGAAGCTACCATTACTTGCTTCAATTTATCCATAAGGAAACTGAGCCAGGGAGAGATTAGCGCCATTAACAAGTTACGCAGCAAGGCATTCAGTGGGGATCCAAACTCATGCGACATAATTCCAGATCCTACTCTCTGAATCCTTACCCTGTGAGGTAGGTGTTACTCCCTGCATTATTAGATGTCATATTATCTTCGCTAACAGTTCCAGAAGCTTGGAACTACTCAGTGACTTGACCAACTTCATCAGCCTAGATAAGTGATGATGCTGAGATTCGAATAAGAAAGTTGCCAAAATTGATCTTATTCCCACTGCACCAACTGTGGTCCAAAACTCGAGTGACACCAGCAGGGGAGCAGGGGAAGAATAAAAAGCTTTAAATATTAATTATTCAGCAGGTACTGTGATTTGGGGTGGAACAGACCTTCGGAAATGTCAATAGACTATACATTATTAATTTGTCAAAGTCAAGAATTTAAATATTTAAACATTTCTACCACTGAAACATACGTAGCAAACCCCACAGTCACTAACACTATTTATAGCACATTAAATTTCTACCCTCTACTAATGATGTTCGGCTTCAATTTCTCCAGTTCTGATAATTCTCCTTAGAGAGACCGGCCTGGGAGTCTCTGGAGAGAAGTGACAGGCAGGGAGGCATCCCAAGTTACTGATTCTCAATCTGCAAAGCTGTTTCTTTAGACTGTTATTTCATCTTTTAGTGTCCTTGCTGTCCGGTCTAGGTAGAGTTTTAATTCTTGACAATAATAATTCAAAATAACCTTAGCCCTTCATATTCTTTAAAAGGTAGTCACCCTTATTGTAGATTTAAAAAAAGAGAGATAATCTTTGACAACACTAACACCCATAGATAACCATTCTTGACCATGAAGGACATTGTTAAAACCACCCCCTGAATACAACCATAAAATTGCCTTAATCAAGAAACTTGCTTCTATTTCAACAATGGGCCATCAAAGGACACGGGATTTTGTGGAGCAAAGGTTGAGTCTGTGATGTAGAAGTAGAATTTGACCTCCAAATAAAGTAGTTGCCAAGCACACTGTTGTGTGTAAAACTTCCAGTCAATGTCCAATGAACCAGCCCAAACAGCCAGGTCAGAATCTCTGGAGCTTCTGGATAGCAAATCAATGCCAAATAGACGGAGCTTCCTGCTTGAGCACATCTCTGGATTAGGACACGATTCCAGGCAGCAGCTGGAATTACTGGGATAGCTTCGAAGCCTTTCAAAAAAGTCACCTACGGGTCAGTCATGGGTTTGGGCCCCCTTCAGGCAGGATGAATTTTAGCAGAGCTGAATGAGGAACCTGATTTTCAGAGACTCCCCCCAAACTTGAGGCAGAATAACTGTCAGATATGCCAAATGATGGTCTGCTTCAAATTGCTGATCTAGCCAGCTTTGGTTTTCTAGGCTCAGTAATTGGGTAACACCAAGACTGTAGGTCAAATATCTTTCGTGCCCAGAGCTGAGTGATACAAAAGCATCTGGTAAAGATCCTGTTTCCCCATGACAGGTGTTAGCAATAGGTCAGTCTTGCTGAATTTCCAAATTTTCAAACATGTGTACCAGGTAGGCATTGTGTCTTCATCAGACAAATGATACTAGGTTGAGTTTGTCCCAGCTGGTTGGATTTGGTTAAAACCTATCAAATTCATTCAGTGAGCGTTAAAAACAACACACCTAACAAATTACCCATTCATCCTCCAAACGTCTCACTGAGGTGACAAAGGCAAAATGAAAGTAATATTTGATAGAAGTAGTGAAAGGCCAAGGACTTTTCTCCCAGAAGACTAGAAACATTGGAAATTATCTACAGGACCCAACGCAGGTGGGACTGAACTGAGGTTGAGACCAAACCGAGTTGTGACCTATTCCAGGAAAACAAGGATGTGGCTGAAAAGTGACTAATACTTTTTATAAGAAAGCCCCCCAAATCTTCAAGTACAGAGTCAGCCAGTTCAGGGAGCAGTATCAGGCTGTGAGCTCTTGGTGGGCTCCTGATGGGTATTAAAACCAAAGGAAAAAGGGGCTGTTCCCCAGGCAACTTCAGGCCACCACAATGGATGTGGGCTTATGCATCTCTAAAGAAGCTGGCCCGCATCCCCTCATTCCGTTAGGACTCCGCAGATAACACTCTCGTTCACGGCTAGAAAAGATGAACCCAATGTTGCTGTGTAGCTCTGCATCAGCTGCTAATGTCAACTACTCTAGACAATTATATGTGTACATATAGACACATATACGTATGTGTATGTATATGTATATGTATATGTATATGTCAGTATACGTATACTGACAACCAAGAGTCACTAGAAATTAAAAAAAAATAAAGGCGTAAAATTAAGGAGTCACCCCATAAAAGCAAAACAAATGGTTCCCAAAGGAAACAGCATTAACAAAGGGAAGAAAAGAATATGTGGCCCCAAATCTGAATATCCCTTATGATATTGAAGGCAATGTGCAGTCATATAATAAAAGCAGACTGGTAAAAAGGCACAATCAGAAAGTAAAAAAAAAAATTTTTTCAAAACAAAAATTCTTAGACAAATAAAAATACGATTAACACAATATAAAAACACAATGGGGGACAGAATAACATGATGTACATACACCCAACCTCCAACTAGTAATTTAAAAGCCCATTTTGATAATATAAAGCAAAAGACAAGTGAAATATGAATTATTTGAGAAAGATTTGAGTTTTTATAACTAAAGTGCCACCTAAACACTAAAAAGGAATACTGAAAGTAGTACATTATTAGATATATCCTGCTATTATTTCTTTCTTTTTTTTTAATTTTTTTTTAACGTTTATTTATTTTTGAGACAGAGAGAGACAGAGCATGAACGGGGGAGGGGCAGAGAGAGAGGGAGACACAGAATCTGAAACAGGCTCCAGGCTCTGAGCTGTCAGCACAGAGCCCGATGCGGGGCTCGAACCCACGGACCACGAGATCATGACCTGAGCCGAAGTCGGACGCCCAACCGACCAAGCCACCCAGGCGCCCCAATCCTGCTATTATTTCTGAACTCAGAGGTTAATTCTAAAAAATACCACTAAGAACTTTTAGAAAGATAAAACTATTTTATTAAAAAGGAAATAGAAATAAACACATGATGAATTTATCATAAAATGCTAAATACTAAAATGCAATGAAGAAATATCTACATTGTTCTGAAGAAAATACTGTGAATCTTGAATCCTTTAACAAGCCATATTATCATTTGCACATGAAGACCAACTAAACATTTCTTCAGTTGTGTAAGGATTCAGAAAACACACCAAAGGTTTGCTTTTCTGAAAAAGAATATTGCTCAATTATACTTCCTAGTCAATTAATATGTGTGTGTGTATACATATATGTACACACATATATATAATTTTTGGATATATGACATACATGTATATATGTATACATATATGTGTACATATATGTGTATGTATATAGAGGATTCAGAAAACACACCAAAGGTTTGCTTTTCTGAAAAAGAATATTGCTCAATTATACTTCCTAGTCACTTAATATATATATGTGTGTGTGTGTGTGTCTGTGTGTGTGTGTGTGTGTGTCTGTGTGTGTATACATATATGTACACACATATATATAATTTTTTGGATATATGACATACATGTATATATGTACACATGTATACATGTATAATTTTTTGGATATATGTATACATGTATATATCCAAAAAAAAAATCTAAAACTTTGGATATAAAAACATACTAAAGATAAAAGCAACTAGTAAATCTTAGAACTACATCAAACCAAGAGTGACAATGCATTTCTAGAGTTTAATGCAGTTGCTCAGAACGGATAACTTTTATAAACAAGACAAATAAATAAAATTTTAAATTTCAAAAATAAAATTTAAAAACCATTTTTAAAAAAATCTGGAGCCTAAAATAATGATTGTTAAAATTATAAATATCAAATCAAGGTCTTGGGAAGCAGAGGAGGACAAATAGAAATTTTTAGAAAAGCAAAGGTTTTATTTTCATAAGAGATTGTAGATACAAATGTGACAGAAAAACATAGGCTCAAAAATACCAACATTTAGGGGTACCTTTGGGAAGGAAAAGTGACTGAAAAAGAACAAGGAATATTCTAAGATGCTGATACATAGTGTGCTCACTTTTTGAAAACCCATTATACTATACACTTTTGATTTAATTTTCTATATACATGTTTATACTTTAATTTTTAAATTCATCTAAACTCCAAAGGCTAATAAGCGATTATAGCAAGGTTGCAGGATATAAGGTTAATATACAAAAGTCCATCACTGTCCTATATACCAGCAATGAGCAAGTGGAATTTAAAATTAAAAACACAATACCATTTTATTTTTTCTTTTTTTTTTTTTCAACTTTTTTTTTTTTTTTTTTTTATTTATTTTTGGGACAGAGAGAGACATAGCATGAACGGGGGAGGGGCAGAGAGAGAGGGAGACACAGAATCGGAAACAGGCTCCAGGCTCCGAGCCATCAGCCCAGAGCCTGACGCGGGGCTCGAACTCACGGACCGCAAGATCGTGACCTGGCTGAAGTCGGACGCTTAACCGACTGCGCCACCCAGGCGCCCCCACAATACCATTTTAATAGAACCTCCCCAAAGTGAAAAACTTAGTCAAAAATCTAACAAAATATGTACAAGAACTATATTAGGAAAATTACAAAACTCGGGTGAACAAAATCAAAGAATACCTAAATAAATGGAAAGATATTCTAGGTTTGTGGATAAAAAGACTCAATATTGTCAAGATGTTCACTCTTCCCAATTCAAATTATAGATTCAACACAATCCCAATCTAAATTTCAGCAAATTATTTTGTGGATATTGACAAACTGATTCTAAAGTTTATATGGAGAAGCAAAAGACCCAGAATAGCCATCTTAATATAGAAGAACAAAGTTGGAGATCTAAGATTACCTGACTTCAGGATTTACTAGAAATCTAGTGTAATCAAGATAGTGGGGTATTGGCAAAAGAACAGACAAATACATCAATGGAACAGAATGGAGAGCCCAGAAATATACTGAACTGATCTTTATCAAGGAAGCAGAGGCAACGCAATGGAGGAAAAGATAGTCTTTTCAACAAATGGGGATGGAACAGCTGGACATTCACATTAAAAAAAGAAGAATCTAGACACTAACTTTACACCCTTCACCAAAATTAACTTCAAATAGATCATAGATTTAACTTTTTCTCTTTTATTTTTTTAATGTTTATTTTTGAAAGAGAGACAAAGAGAGGGAGCATGTGAGTGGGGGGAGGGGCAGAGAGAGAGAATCCGAAGCAGGCTCCAGGCTCTGAGCTGTCAGCACAGAGCCTGATGCAAGGCTTGAACTCATGAACTGCGAGACTGTGACCTGAGCCGAAGTCAGATGCCTAACTGTCTGAGCCACCCAGGTGCCCCAGATCATAGACTTAAATATAAAACATAAAACTATAAAACTCCTAGGAAAAACACATATGAGAAAATCTAGATGACCTTGGGTATGGTGATTACTTTTTAGATGTACCAAAGGCACAACTGCTCTATGAAAGAGTGTTTCAGAGAATGAGAGGACAAGTCACATGCTGGGAGAAAATATTTATAAAAGACACATCTGATAAAGGATTTTTCAAAATGTACAAAATATCTTAATACTCAACAATAAGAACACAAACAGCCCAATTAAAACATGGGCCAGATACCTTTAAAACTGAACTAAAGAACACATAGAGATGGTAAAGGAGCATATGGAAAAATGTTCTACACCATATGTCATTAGGGAAATGAAAATTAAAACAATAAGCTACTTCTACACACCTATCAGAAAGACTGTATAGATTGCATGGTGTGTGTGTATGTGTGTGTGTGTGTGTGTGTGTGTGTGTGTGTGTGCATGTGTATTCGCATGTATGCACAATCCTAAAAGCAAAGTAAAATACGCTGAAGAATTCAGAACAACCTGCTGATGGTTGGTATCTTGTACAGGGAGTAGGAATGGATGAGAGATCAGTGAGGGACCAGTCAGAAGACAGAATCATGACAGTTACTTTAAAGAATGTAATATACGAAACAAATCTTAACCAAGTAAGAGGTTGTTAACTAAGCAACTGAGTGGGGCAAAGAGAGAACTCGAAGGTATCCCAGAGGAGGAATTGCAAGAAAGAGCTCAGAAGAGGGGTCTTGTACGCCTGGACCTGAACATCTCAGAAGAAGGTGTTAGTCAGCTGTGAATCCAAAATTGCCGTGAAGCTGATTCTGCACATACGAGAAAAAAAAAACGCAAACTTCAATCAACCGAACTACTGTGGCAGGAAAAGGAACCAGATACAAAAGCCACAGGAACAAAAATAAAGGAGCCCGGTCACATCTCCATCAGCTTTGCAGGCTGTCTCCAGGACCCAGTTGACAAAAACCTAACAGGAAGGCAGCTGGCAGGAAAGCAATGTGAGTTGCAGAAGCCTAGTCCTACATTACAGAGCAAGGCCATAGACAAGTAGGTACATGCACTTCAAGTTGAAAAGAGTTTTCCTAATCAAATACAATCATCCTAACTAGAGTACTAATTATTTACAGAGTAAAGATACTTTATTTATTTCCAATGCCATCAACAGACCTCTTCCTTTTAAAGATGTAAGCTATCTTACGTATAATTTAACTCTTATTTGAATTGGCCAAATTATCACGTTTTTTTTTTTCAGTGGAAGGCAACTTTTACATGGCTTCGGAAAATTGTTCATACCACCTCTAAACCTTCAAAGATGTATATTTGCTTATTTCTTTATCTAACAACAAAATACATCCAACATTTACCAATGTAACACCGTGATATATAAAACTTAACACTGGAGACTTTTGTGACAATATATCTCCTTAATGCTTGACAATGAAATTAGCTTATTTTGCATTATTTCTAGTAATTTTGATTCCAATGAGCTTATGGAAAATACCTAAGTTGACTTTCGTCCAGCTACTTGAGTTTACTTTAACCAAAACTATTGGTCTTCTAATGATGGATAGTTCTTACTTTGATAACGGCATTCACTCATCTTTTGTTCATTTGACAAATATTTATTAAGGTATTGGTGATACATACATATATATATATGTATATATATATATTTATATTTATATATATAAATATAAATAAATAAGACTAAAATCCTTGTCCTTGAGAAAGTTAAATTCTATTTTGGAGACAAGCAGTGGGGAAAAAAATTAAGTAAAATAAACAGTATGTTAGACTAATAAGTGCTATGGAAAAAGAAATAAAGGCAGATAAGGGGATATGAACCATTAGGGGTGGGAAAGGTAATTTTTTTTTAATTTTTTAATGTTTACTTATTTTTGAGACAGAGAGAGAGAGACAGAGGGCAAGCAGGGGAGGGGCAGAGAGAGAGGGAGACACAGAATCTGAAGCAGGCTCCAGGCTCCGAGCTGTCAGCACAGAACTCGATGTGGGGCTTGAACCCACAAACCATGAGATCATGACCTGAGCCAAAGTCGGACACTTAACTGACTGAGCCACCCAGGTGCCCCTAGGAAAGGTAATATTTTAGATGCATGACAAGAGGGGGAATCTCACTGACAAGGTGGAACAGAGATCTGAATAACATGAGGACAGTATGAGGAATCCTGGGGAAAGAGAACATTCTAGACAAAGGCAATGACAAAGACAAAGGCCCTGGGATGGAACATGCATAACATGAGAGAAAGTTCAATTCTTCCTCTCAACTCAAAGCCATGACTTCTTGGATTCACAATGATACTGTTTTCCCCCTTACGATGTTAGCTTTGGGAGAATGTTACATGGAAAATACACACAAAATACACACACACACAAACACACACCAAATCTGTTTAAGTATATGAATATACTTTATGGCATTTTGTCAGTTCTAGAAACATGGAAGCTATTATATATTTTTTCTATTTTAATGTAAAGCTACAGTTAAAAACAAAATTAATGATTAAAACACAGTTTGAATTATAACTGCATTTTAATATTACTGCTAGGAATTTATCTTTAAACTAATAGAGATTGTAATTTTCATTTTCAAAAGACATGTTAATTATTCCAAACAGATATTTTAAAAGAAGTTGATTGTGTTTATATTGTTTATACTTTCTGCCAATGTAAGTTTAATATTTTCAATTAAATATTTTAATTGGTTGTTCACAAGGTACCTTTTCAGCAGACACAATCATTTTCAAGAACTGGAGACCTCCAAACACCATCTTCAAATTCAATTAGTTTATAATGCATTTGAATAAATTATAGTTTTGAGGACAGCTCTTTTAGAAGGCTGAATAAGATTAGCTTAAACAATTAAAATTCTGTTACCTATATAGCTAGAGTGAATGCAAAATTTATTTAACATATTATTGTTATGAAATACTTCAGACAGGCTAAAAAAATAAATAACATAAAGGTATAATGTTTAAAAATAATTGTAAAATACTTGTAAACCTTCCACAAAAGTTAACAGAACATCAGCAATACTTGATGCCCCCAACCTAATATCTCATACCCTCTTCCTCTCTCTGCCAGCTCCTTTCCCTCTCTCCCACTGTTTCTCAGGGGCAACTCGTCTTCCAAAATTGTTATGCATCATTTCTTGTTTGCCATCAAAGTGTATGAATCCCTAGACAATACATTTTATATTTTATACGCCTCTGAGCATCATACAAACGGTATTATGCGGTGTTTTTACAGCAACTTGCTTTTTTCACTTAACACTATGGTGAGACTTATCCATACTGAGATACATGAAGCTGTCCTAAACTCATTTGCATTGCTACACAGGATTCTATGGTATGGATATACCACAATTCATTCATTTTCCTATCAATAGAACCTTGCTCATTTTTTAAAACTTTGCTATTATAAACATTGCTGCTATGAATACTCTTGAACACATTTCAGTGCTGTGAGTATATCCCTAGGTTGTACATGATATACATCTTCAGTTTTAAAAAACAATGATAAATTGTTTTACAAAATGCTTGCACAAATTTGCACGCTTACTAGCAATGAAAGCACTGTGATTTTTGCAGCTTTCTGCCTGAAGACAGTTTCTTTTTCTTTTTAAAGTTTATTTATTTAGTTTGGCGGGGGGGGGGGGGGCGGGGAGGGAGAGAGAACATGTGGTGGAGGGGAAGAGAGAGGGGGAGAGAGAAAATCCCAGGCAGGCTCCACACTGTCAGCACAGAGCCCAGTGTGGGACTCAAACCCACCAACCATGAGATCATGGCCTGAACCCAAATCAAAAGTCAGACACTTAACTGACTGAGCCACCCAGGTGCCCCCTGAAGAGAGTTCTAATTCATACAGCCCAGAAAAGCAGCCAAGGAGGAAACAGGTAGACTTCCTGATTTGAAGAGACAGAATTAAGAGTCTGGGGAGACCAGGATGGCTTGTGTCTATAGGATAGTATAATAGATTGAAGAAAGCAGGACAGAGATAAAACTATGGGGATCTGCAGAGGCTCTCCCTCAAGGATTCAGCTGAGTAGTAATCAGTGCATGTGTGCAAAGTATTAGAGGTAATAGGGGACTGATTCACCTAAGACTGGAAAAAAATGCCTGTTGACACTGGCCAAACCAGAAAACCTCCTGATTCACACAGCATTGGGAAGAGGATTCAGACGGCTTTGCCTCTGAATTGAGGAATAATTAGCCATAGACTGAGCACTGCCTCAGTCCCTCCTAACAAATCATAAAGATGTGAAGCAGTCCAACGCTTTCTAAATAACTGCATCCCAGAACAAAGTTCAAGAAGATCTATTGGACTACAAAAATATCCAGCACTCAAAAAATGTAAAATTGGGGGCACCTGGGTGGCGCAGTCGGTTGAGCGTCCGACTTCAGCCAGGTCACGATCTCGCGGTCCGTGAGTTCGAGCCCCGCATCAGGCTCTGGGCTGATGGCTCGGAGCCTGGAGCCTGTTTCCGATTCTGTGTCTCCCTCTCTCTCTGCCCCTCCCCCGTTCATGCTCTGTCTCTCTCTGTCCCAAAAATAAATTTAAAAAACGTTGAAAAAAAAATTTTTTAAAAAATGTAAAATTGATAATAATGTCTGAGATCCAATTAAAATTGCCATGCATGCAAAATGGGGTGAAAAAAAAAAGTACAACTTATAATATGGAAAAAACTTAACTGAAACCAACACAGAACTCACATGGATATTACAATTAGCAGACAAAGACATTAAACTATTTACTAAACCTGTATTCCATATGCTCAAAAAACAACACAGATGCAGAAGATATAAAGATTCCAATCACAGCTCAAGAGATGAGAAATGTAGTAGATGGCATTAATCACAGGTTAAGCATTGCAGTGGAAAAGATTAGTGAACATGAAGACGATTAAAAAAAGAATGAAACTCTGCAAAATGAAACAAAGTAAAAAAGAAGGATTCAAACGTGAACAGAGCCTCAGCAAGCCCTGGGCCAATTTCAATCTGGTAATTATAGTCCCAGAAGGACAGTGAGGATGGGATAGAAAAACAATATTTGAAAAGAATAATGGTTGAAGAGTTTGCAAATTTGACATAAACTCTACACTCATTGATCCAAGAAGCTCAGTGAACCCTACACATAGTCAACTCTTCAAAACCGCTGACGAAGAGAAAAATCTTAATCGGAGGGACACTGTGACATACAGAGGCACAAAGGTACTGGTGATAACATATTTCTCTTTGGAAACAATGCAAGCAATAACCACTTTATAGTGGTGCAACATCTATAAAGTAATGAACGAAAACACTAGCAACCTAGAGTTTGAATCCGGCAAAAATACCTTTCTTTTTTTTTTCTTTTTTTTCATGTCTTTATTTTGAGAGAGAGAGAGAGAGCATGAGCAGGGGTGGGGCAGAGAGAGGAAAAAGAGAGAATCCCAAGCAGACTCTGCATTGTCAGTGCAGAGCCCAAGGCGGGGCTCAAACTCACAAACTGTGAGATCATGACCTGAGCTGAAATCAAGAGTTGGACACTTACCTGATTGAGCCACCCAAGCACCCCAAGTGAAAATATCTTTCAAACACCAAAGTCAAAATAAGAAATTTCTTGGGCTTAGGACAGCTAAAGAACTTATGACCAGCAGAACTTTACTATAAAATATGCCAAAGGAGATCCTTCTGGCAGGAGGGAAATGATTCCAGATCTACACAAAGGAATGAAAACACTATAAACTATGACTACATGGTTAAACAAATGTTTTTCTTTCTTTAAACCATTATTATTTATTTATTTATTTATTTATTTATTTATTGTTTGTTTGTTTGTTTATTTATTATTTTTTTAGTTAAGTAGGCCCCATACCCAACATCAGGCTTGAACTCATGACCCTGAGATCAAGAGTCACATGCTCTATTGACTGAACCAGCCAGGCACCAGAATAATTGATTATTTAAAGTAAAAATGATAACAATGTAGGGTAGTGTTTATAACATGTATAAAAGTAAAATATATAAGAACAATAACACAAAGGCAACAGATAAAAGGAAGTATATTAGCTTAAGTTTCTTCAGCTATAAATTAATTGGTATATATCAGTTGAAAATGGATTGTGGTAAGTAAAGATGTATTTTATAAACCAATAAGCTAGTAAAAGGGATAAAAATGTAATCATATTGGATTATATTTGATCTGCCCTTATATCTTTATTTTCTGCTTTACTATTACTCTGAAACTTAGGGATAATGTCAAAATCGACATTTAAGATACACTTTAAATTACTATAACGTGTAGGGGCGCCTGGGTAGCTTTGTCAGTTAAGCAAGCCATACATCGGCTCAGGTCGTGATCTCACGGTTCATGAGTTCGAGCCCCACGTCGGGCTCGGTGCTGACAGCTCAGAGCCCAGATCCTGCTTCGGATTCTGTGTCTCCTTCTCTCTCTTCTGCTCCCCTGCTTGTGCTCTGTCTCTCTCTCAAAAGTAAATAAACGTTAAAAAAAGTTTTTGAAAAAGAATTCCTCAGACACATTCAAAAGCATTGTTATATAATCACTTAGTTGTGTATGCAGCACAGACACTTTGAATTGAATCATAAATGCCAGAAGTGTCATCAAATTCTATTTAGCAACTGTGGTCTGAAAGGAAGTACATAAGCAATACCATTGTTGACAAATACTGTAAATTCTCTTGTAGCTCGTTGCAAAACTGCTGTTTTCAGAGTTAAAAACCTTTACTTAAAGTTCCTGGAAAGAGAGGCTTAAAAGTTCTTTGCAGTCAATGTAGAAATTATTTTGGTCTTTAGTACATATGCCTACACACGTGTTTCATGCAACATTAAAGATAAGACATAAAAAGAAAATTCATGGAGCACACAGGTGGCTCAGTTGGTTAAGTGTCTGACTCTTGATTTTGGCTCAGGTCTTGATCTCACGGTTTGCGAGATCGAGCCCCACAGGGGGCTCAGCACTGGGTAAGGAGTCTGCTTAAGATTCTCTCTCTCTCTCTTTGTCTCTCTCTCTCTCTCTCTCTCTCTCTCTCTCTCTCTCTCTCTTTCTCTCTCCCTCTGCTCCTCCCCTGCTTGTCTGTGCAGGCCCACTCTCTCCCTGTCTCTCTCTCTCTTCTCTCAAAAAACAAAAACATATTCATGGTAACTATTTTAAAAGAGTTTTGATTTTGGAACAATGTAGAATTAGTGATTAATGAAGTAAATTAATAACATAATATATATAATAAACTACTTTCAGTTACACTTAAAAAATCATCATCTTTCTTAAGTCAGAGAGACAGCCAATAGGGATATTTAGTAGACATAAGATCCTGATCTATTTTTCACTATTGCAACAAACTCATAAAATACCTCAGAAGAAATAAAATGAAAAAGTGGAAAACATACTTGAAGAAAACAACAAAACGTTAATGAAGGACGTCAAAGAAGACCAGGATTCCAAGACTTGATATTTTAAAGACACCAATTCTCCACAAATTAATCAGTGTAGTCCCCAACAAAAATCCCAACAGAATTTGTTTTGCATTAATACACTTCATATTTTAGAGAAATTTTAAATTCACAGAAAAATTGAATACAAAGTAGAGTTCCCATATACCCCCTTTCCTGTGCCCTCAGTTTCCCTTATTATTACCATCTTGCATGGCATTACCATCACTACAAGTGATTAACCAATATCGATACATCATTGTTATTTTTTTTTCAGCTACTTTGATTTTTCTTTTTTTTTTTTTTGAAGCCCAGGCAAGTTACAATTTTTTTTCAATATATGAAATTTATTGTCAAATTGGTTTCCATACAACACCCAGTGCTCATCCCAAAAGGTGCCCTCCTCAATACCCATCGATATATCATTATTAAATGAAGTCCATAGTTTACATTGAGGTTTACTTTTTGTATCGTACAGTTTATTTTTGTCTTGGTTTTCATGAATTCATAATATCATGATGTATAATGTCCACCAGAACATTATCATACAGAATAGTTTCATTGTCCTAAAAATCCCCTGTGGTGGACATGAATTTTTTTAATCTTTTTTTTAATGTTTATTTATTTTTGAGAGAGAGAGAGAGAGAGAGAGAGAGAGAGACAGAGTGCGTGCAGGGGAGGGGCAGAGAGAGAGGGAGACACAGCACCCAAAGCAGGCTCCAGACTCTGAGCTGTCAGCACAGAGCCCAACTCGGGGCTCAAACTCACAAACCTTGAGATCATGACCTGAGCCAAAGTCGGATGCTTCACTGACTGAGCCACCCAGAAGCTCCCAGACAGAAATTTTTAAAACAGGAACTTGAAGACCTAATTCTAAAATCATTGGAAAGAAAAAAAAAAGTGCATCACCAGTAAGGATTTTTTGACAAACAAGGACAATGAGAAAGGCTTTGTGATATCAAATATTAAAACATAATATGCAGCCATAGAAATTGAAATGGTGGTTTATAAATGTAAAACTATGTACATAGATTAATGGGACACAAGATAAATCCCCAAACTAAGCATATATGTATGGTAATATTAATAGGCATTTTAAATTAGTGATTAAAAGTGTCCAATAAAAAACCCAATAAATTATTATATTATAGATAATTTTTATTTATCTTTTTTTTTTTTTTTGGAGAGAGTGCAAGTGGGGGAGGGGCAGAGAGAAAGGGACAGGATCCAAAGCAGGCTCTGAGCTGACAGCAGTGAGCCCAATGTGGGGCTTGAACTCATGAACCATGAGATCATGACTTGAACCAAAGTCAGATAGATGCTCAACTGACTGAGCCACCCAGGTGCCCCAAATTAGAGTCTGATCTCACATCATATCCAAAATTTTACCTATGTTTAAGTGCCCAAACATAACAATATTATAAATAAAATTATAGAATATTTCAATAAAATATGATAATGTTTTGATAATTTTGTAGGTAAGAAAGTCCATGAGCTAACTCAGAAGGAATGATTGACTGTCAGGAGGAATTGAATAATAATTCTTATTATAAATCTCTGTATCTCATGGGTCATTATCGAGAGCATTATTTTTGTAATTAAATCTTATGTAGAAAAAGAAAAACAATGAAGTTTCTTCCATGACTGTTTTCTCTGATCAGAAAAAAATATATATTTATTTTATACCACTATTTCAAACAATGGTATGTCATAAAAGTCCTTACCTGGTACACATAGTAAAAGCAAATTGTCAGTTCATATCGAATATTAAGTTTGCATTTCTTACAGGAAGCTATATAAAACATTAAAATATAATCCTGCGGAAAACAAGGTTAAAAAAGACTTTTTTGAAAGTCTTGCCTTGGCAATCACTCACCAGAAATAATTCCCTTCATTCTTATTTTTCTCTTTATTCTCATCTCAAAAAAGTTATGTTTTTTTCATGGTTTCATTGCAGAGTGAAAGCCTAGTCATTGATTAAACTGTGGACACTGGTTCTTCTCATCACAGCACAGGATTACGCTGACCACGTAATTTATTTGTCCAAACCAGGGCTTTTTTGACAGTGAAAGGGAGCCCTGTTAATAATTACACCCAGACAGCATGCATCAACTATTATTGTCCTAGAACACAAAGATGAGTGACCAACCACGTGTAAAGCTTTTGATGTTCTGTCCCTTTCCTACTTCCTTATACTGGTTTTCCACCAGTGTTTCCTTGGACCTTAGGTTCTAGGACCCCCACACTACTACTTTCTAAATCATGTCACACTACTCCACACCTTTGAGGCACTGCATATTCAAAGCCCTCTGAATAATTCAGTAATGACTGCTGAGTAATTCAGAAATTCCCATTGAGCTTTGAAAACCGTGCTTAGATGGTAACTCGGAGCAAAGGCCCCCAGGATCAACCATTCTCTTCCTTCATCAAGAGGCAGTCACTGACTGTGCTCTCCTTTGCAAGGTAAACATGACATTTATGTTCCAGGAGCTTCTAATCTGTGAGAACTCTGGACCTTGAAATGCCTCTACCACTGTGGTTATTTCACTGCCTGACATTGATCTGTGCCATTAAAGACAGGTATGTTAACAGACCCCTGTGTCTGATAGCATCCTGACCCTCCTTGGGAGAATCAGCCTTTGCTCACTGCACCCGGTCCCAGTAGGTATATTAATTAACTCTTGCTCTATCCCAAACCATGCCAAAACCTAGTGATTTAAAACATGCATTTATTTAGCTCATGGGACTGCAAGTTAGCTAGGAAGTTCTGCTGATGTGGGCTGGCCCGGCTGATCCTGGGGGCTCACCTAGGCGGATATCTGTAGTCAGCTGGAGGGGTTACTGGAGGCTGACCCTTTGTGGTAGCTTTAGGATGTGTCTGAAAATTCTTTTGCATTCTTCCTTTCAAAAGGCGAAACGTAATTCCCCTTCCTTCGAACATGGGCCAAACTTAGTGACTCATGTCTAATAAGTAGAATGTAAGGTATGAGGCTTCTGAGACTGGGTTCGAAAAGGCACTGCTACTTCCAGCTTGCCCTCTTGGATTGCTTACTCTGGGGTGGGGAGGGCGAGGGGGCAGCCATCTCTCTGTGGAGAGAGGCCTTCCTGGGAAGTAAGGCCTCCAGCCAACAAACAGCACCAACTGGCCAGCCATGTGGGGAAGTCACCTTGGAAGTGAATCCTCCAGTCTCAGAGGAGTACGGGCTCAGCCTACACCTTATCTGAAACCTCATGAAAGGTCTTACTCCAGAACCTCCCATCTAAGGTGCAGCTGGATTCCTGACTTCAGAAGCTGTGTGAGGTGGTCAACTTCCATTATTGTTTTAAGCCACTCGTTTGGGGAATAATCTGATGCATAGTAGTAGATAAGGGATATGCTGGCTAAGGTGACCTCAGCTGGGACAACTCCCTTCAACTCCACGCCTCTCCTCTCTCATCATGCTAGCCAGGACTTGCTCTCAGGGACTGACAAGATTCCAAGAAAGAGAGCAGAAGCTTCTGAGCCCCATGAGCCTAGCTTCAGAAATGGCAGCCACCCACTGTGGGCTAAAGCAAGTCGCTGGGCCAGCCCAGGTTCAAGGGTGGGTACACAAACACCTCCCCTCGATGGAACATTGAAAGTCACATTAAAGGGGCTGGGTATGCCTAACTGGCTCAGTCAGTAGAAAAGGCGATTCTTGATCTCGGGGCCATGAGTTCAAGCCCCACATTGGGCATAGAGCCTACTTAAAAAAAGGTGGGGGGAGCGGTTCATGAATACTAGGAGGGGGACCACTGAGGTCAGTTTGGCAATCAGCTGCCATAACAGAATTGTCAGTCAAGGTGTTTCCCCTACTTAGTCCCAAAAGTGGACTCTTTTTTTTTTCTTTTTGAGGTTTTTTTTTTGTTTTGTTTTTGTTTTTTTTTTTACTATTACTATTTATTTATTTTGGGAGAGAGAGCATGAGCAGCAGAGGGGCAGAGAGAATTCCAAGCAGGCTCCACACCGTCAGAGCAGAGCCTTTCGCGGGACTCAAACTCCCGAACCGTGAGATCATGACCTGAGCTGAGATCAAGAGTTGGATGCTTAACCGACTGAGCCACCTAGGTGCCCCCCCAAAAGTGGGCTCTTGACTGAAGTAAGGCTGGCCAAACGCTCCCTGCCCCAGGAATCTTGACTGGCTGACTCCAGAGGAAGAATGAATAGTTTCATCCTAACAGTGAACGACTTGGAAAGGCAGAACATGAATCCCTGGTGTCTGGATTTCTCGAGCTTGTCCACATCCTGTCCTGTCCTTTGTCTGGTTCCTCCGGTTTTCGTTCTGTAAGCCACCATATGCTTTCCAGTAGACACCCGTCCTTTCCTACTGATATTATCCGGAGTTGATTTCTGTCGCCTACCACCAAAGAACCCCGCCGGCGAACGGCTGTCGGTGGCCGTGGCAGCACTGGACACAGGACTGCATGGCTTCCTTAGGAAGTGCCCCTCACGAGCCCAGGAGTCCCTTGCAAAAGTACGAGCCAGGAGATGCCATAAACAGAGCACTGAGGGCCCCCTCAGACGCTTACCAGCATTCAGAAAACTCTTTTAAGAACTCCTGAAACATCCTTCAGGACAAATGTAATACAAATGCAAAGCAGCAGCGACTAATGCCAGAGAAGCTATTCTGGAATGTTATTTTCTGCAAAGGCTGAATCCATGTGGCAGTGCCGCTGTATGCCAGGGCCATCGTGTGCCAGGAGAGGCCAAAGTTTTTGGCAACTGGACCAAATATTCATATTCAGGCTATGAAGGCCAACTGTCTCATAGCTCCTGCCTTCCATTGACATATGGTGGCTTCAGGCCGCTGTTCCATTATCTCATCGACTGCAAGCACAGTTTTATAACCACTCTGGGCATGAAACACTTAATGATTTCCATTGACGGCTGGTCATGTTTCCTTACTAATTCCCTACAACCCATCGGGGACGACAGAAGGTATCGAATCCCTTCTCGGGTATTTAAACCGTGAGCAGTCATCTATATGCAGAAAGCATGCCCACGAACTTTTGAGAACTTTGCTTATGCAAAGCCCAGAGCACAAACGTTGCAGAATCAGACGCCTCAGACGCAGAATCAAATGCTGCAGGATCAGATGAAGTTCGGCAGCTTCGAAAAGAAACTCATTAGTGTTTTTTTTGTTTGGTCGGGGGGGGGAGGTGTGGAGGGTTTTTTTTTTTTTTTTTTTCAGGTTGACAGTCTAGCAGTTGTCAATCAGGGACAGGCTTGGCACTTGGCAGTGGAGGCAACGTGTCATCGTGGTTAGAGGCACAGGCCTCAGTCTGAAAACGGTGAGCTCCAATCTCACTCCGCCTCTCACTCTCTGAATGACCTTGGACACATGTTAATTAACCGTCCAAGGCCTCGGTTTCCCTATTGGGGTAACTGTGCCAAAAACCAGAAACTATCTCATAGGGTTTTGTTGAGAATTAAATGCAACAACAAATGTGATACGCTTAGTCCAGAGCTTACAACATAGGAAGCACTCAATCGATGCTAATCGCTACTGGTTGGCTTTTTTGTTTTTTTGTTTTAATTATTACTCCTACTACTAGCAATAGCAATCCTTTAACACGCCAGCAGCTTCCAGGGTTGGAACAGCAAGACCCAGGGACGTTTGACTCACCGAGTCAAAGCAGCAGAACGAAGGCTGGTGCAGACAGGATTGGCATCGGCCCCAGGGGCAACCGTCTGGGAAAATGGGGCAAGATGTCGTGTCCCAGTGTCTATGTTCATGTGCAGTCTGCATTGCCCCCTCACACTCCATCTGGGCTGGACCAGCGGCATCAGAAGCAGGCCTCAAGAGAAGGGAGGCAAGAAGGCATCTAGGGTTCAGGCCTAGGCTCCACACCCAGCGGAGAACAAGAACAGGTGCCTGGATGGGGGCAAGAGACGGGACACTGGATGGGGGCAAGAAATGGGACAGCTGGAAGGGCTGCAGACTGACGCTCGTGGAACACCGGGGCTCTGGTCATACCTCGAGGGCTGCAGGGCAGCAGAAACTCCCCAAACCCGTCCAATCAGCAGAAGGGAGTGAGCTTGCAAAGAGCTGCTGAGATGGGCTCTCTGGCTGCGATGTAAGGTGAGCTGTTCCTTGCTTGTAGGGATAATGCCATCTTCCTGAGCTAAAGGAAGGAATGAGCTCAGCAATGAGAGGGGAAGCACAGAGCCCCGCTGGGATGGCATTATCTGCGGCAACTACAGAATGTTCTAGGTGGGCGCAGGGCTGATAACCTGAACCGGGAGGTGCCATCCGCTCTGTCAGATCCCCAGCCCTCTGGCAGACATGGCCAAAGGGTCCCCACCTCAGAGTCCTTCTCAACAGAAGCCTCGAGGCTCTGTCTACTCACACGGGTTTCTCAGAGGGAATCAGAATCTGCACTTCGGCCAGAAAGCCATGGGATTCATGTGCATCTTTCAGTTTAGGAAGTTGCGCTAAGAATCCCTTATCAACCGGTAGGAATCGGCGGGTGAGCTCAAACCATTTTTGCTTGGAAAACAGACTGAAGTGGAAAGGTGCCGAAGGCATGAAGCATGTCTCACATTTCAGAAACTATCACCGTGTCTCACCGATCTGCCAGAGACTTTTGGCTCATGAGAACGTTCCCATGTAGCCAGGAGTAAGAGGGTCCCGGCCAAGTGGAAATGGAGGACTGGGGGGAAGCCAGTTAAGATGTATGGGAAGTGGAACAGAAATCTGGAGCATGAGCATAGTAAGAATTAAAAGACTCTCCATCTGAAATGTCTCTTAAAAAGAGAGAAAGAGACTCTCCATCTGACCTATTATTTCCTTCCTTGTTTGCTCATCTTGATTATTTACTCTACTTCTTCGTTTGTAGTTTTGAGAAAATTGAACTCGCTCAGGGAAGTGAGTTCTCGGGGCCAAGAATCATTAGGTGGGAACAGCTGTAGGCACCAGGAACTGATCACCAGGGCAGTTAGAGAGCGGGGAACAATGGGAAAAAAGTGAAAGTTTGCGGAAGCACTCAGGACCCTCCCACCTGCAGGTTTTCTTTCTTCAAACTTGTGTGGTGTGTGTGTGTCTGTGTGGGCATGAATTTCATGAAGGTGCTTTTTCCCTCCGCAGCTCCTAAAATATTACCCGTCTGTGGCTTCCTTTTGGGAAGCCTCTGAAAGGCATGAACCCTTTCTCCAAGTCTCTCCATGCCTCGAATACAGAGACCGACATATGCTCAAAGCTTGGCACACAATATCAGGGGGTTAAGAAACCCCTAGGATCTCATGGACCTCAGGTGAAGAACCCACACCTTCCATACCTTTTTTTTTTTTAATCTATAACTTTAAACCTTCACAGCACCAATGTCTAAATACATAAGGATTACCAGGTTGCTTTGTTTTCCATTGGTTGGGATCGATGAGAACTAACTCGTCTTTGAGACAATGAATGGTCCTCACTCCAGACATGCTATTTAAGTTGGAAAGTAGCTAGAGAGCTCGTAATAAACACTAGTGCCCAGATCAGAGGCTGGGATTCAGTCGATCAGAGTGGAGCCCAAGCATCTGTATTGTTTAAAGCTCTCCAGGTTATTTAAAAGCTCTCAGAACCCAGGCTCAGAGCCACTGCTCTGGGGTGCTTCTGCCCTGAACTGGGTCTGGGCTAGGCAGTGATCACTACTCTACTTTCCACTGTCCCTCTCAGCTTCTCCTCTGTACAGAAAGCAGGTGTGCCCAAGTCTGGGCATTATGAGATGAATATCGTCTATTCATATCTCTCCCGTGAATACAATTCTGTGTCCTAAGCATGAAACCTTGGGGGTTGGGGGGAGGGACACTAATAAAACCCAAGTTTAATAAACTCCTGCCAATAAACTGGGAATCTTCACCTCTGCCACCTTTCCATCAAGGACAAAGGTCTTTCTCAGGGTGGGGACATGCCTCTGACCTCACTCACAGTGCCTTTCACCACTTGTGGGTGTGAAAAACCAGGTGAGCCACTTGGTGTTTAGTAAACAAGAGTCAGTATCTCCAAGCTGCCTGCCTGTAAATCAACCTCTGATCCACATGGGCATATCATTTCCATATGCATTTGAAGAGGTGGATTTTTTCCAGTCAATGCTTAAAGTAAGTTACTTCTTTGAAAATCATTGAATAGTAAATTGAAATCTTGTGGATATTGACAACAAATCTGATGCATTATGTAATTGGCAGTCTTAAACTGCCACCTGGAAACATTCATTACTTCTAAAAGAAAAATTTTTTTAATGTTTATTTATACTTGAGAGAGAGACAGAGTGCAGGGGAGGAGCAGAGAGAGAGGGAGACACAGAATCTGAAGCAGGCTCCAATCTCTGAGCCATCAGCACAGAGCCCGACGTGGGGCTCAAACCCATGAACCGTGAGATCATGACCCAAGCCGAAGTCAGACACCCAAAAGACTGAGCCCCTCAGGCACCCTAGAAACATTCACAAAACACTCTTCAGTTTTTTTCGGGGACAGATAGATACATGGTGGCCACATCTTGGTGGCTGGTTAGCATCTGGCCTGTCCTCTAGAATGTGTAAATCAGCCACTGTTTGGATGCAGAATCTATAAAAACAGAGCCTGGGCAATAGGTCTCCTTCCATGAAATGTTAGTTCTCACACCACAACCCACTGTGTCCAATTTTAAAGAACTTCTGACCCCAACTCAAAATTTGTGGTAATCAATTGATTTCTCTATTTACAATAATCGAACTACCTCTCTCTATGCTAGCCTAAGTTCAATGAATAAATGCAATGGAGTATTTTGACTCCACTAATGACACTGAAAGTATATTGGGCCCAATGGAACTGAGACACCACTGTTTCCCCAAAAAATCCATGATGGTGTGGCTCGAGGTACAAGGTTATAAACTGGTCTCATTATGCCTTCGAAAAGCAGTGTCCTCCGATGCTCAGCTTTGTGAGAGAAGTTAGACGTTAGGTTTTGAGCGAATGGTTCGGATCATTACCTGGGATCCTCATTCCATGTATTTATGGAAAACGGCCCGGTTGAGAACATGTTTAAAACTTATACAAATCCAGTCATTCAAAACCCTAAAATTCTTCACAGGACACAAGTGATATTTGAAGCTCCCTTTAACGATTATACTTCCAAATGTTTTTGTTTTTTTTTTTAAGTGAGCTAATAAAATACAATTCTTCTTAACATCTCCGCGAGAACTTTTTTTCTTGCCCAAAGGTGGAAAAATGACAGAAATGACATTACCGGCTATGGTTACGTGAAATGTGGCAGCTCACAGAGAACTACCACATATGTCTTCTCACCGAATCCTTACACTGTGACGAGACCAACCGACTCTGAGGAAACTGGAGCTTAAGAAATCCAAAGACCTTGTCCCTGCTCATGCCATCAGGAAGTGGCAGAGCCAGGGCTCAAAACCAGACCTGTCAGACTCAAAGCCCATCTCCACCACCATCACCTCACGAACAACAACGAGGGCAACCATTTACTGGGCACAGAATGGTCCGTTTAACACGAGAGATGTACAGCAAGGAAGGCATTAACATCTGAAGCCCAGAGAACGGAGTCCCTTCCTCAATTTTATAGAGCCAGTGCTGGTAGTATGGTTTGAACCTAAGAACAAAAGCCCCTAGTCTTTTTTCTGCCCCTGTGGCCTTCACATGAGGCAGAGATCAGCTCTCCACATGCCTCCGAATGTCCAGCACACAAGAAGCCCCACTTCTTGTGGGGCCGTGGAGCCAATGCCAAAGGTCAAGGGGCCCACTATCTTGACATGTGACGTGGGAAGCTGGAAGGTTTCCCTGCCTCACCCAATACTGTGTTCCCCTTGGAAACCCACGCGGTCCGAACGACACAGGGAAATTGACACCTGGAATATGTGAAAGAATTTATCATTTTTATACCATTATGCCTTATTTACCCCCATTTTCCTGTGACCAACCTGACCTTTTAAAAAACCTTGGAAGGCTTCATAAGCTCTGTAATCTAACAGATGGAGACAGCCCGCTGAGCGCTGAGGTCCAGGAGAAGATAGACACAGCCTTCCTATACACTAGCAGGAACCAATCTGAAAATGTCCAGGAGGGAAAAAAAAATCCCATTTATGTCAAAATAGCAGGGAAAATACATAAAAATCAACCTCACCAGAAATAGGAGAGACCAGAGGAAGAAAGAGATACAATTTTATTGAAGAACACATAAGCACTTGCATGTGAAAACTCAATATTTATAAATGCTAATCCTTTACAACTGATAAATTCAATCTTTTCCCAATGCTATTCCAATCAAATGTCCAAGTTTTTTGATGAAAACCTGACAAGTTAGTCCTAAAATTTCTCCAGGAAGATAAAATGTGTACAAAATAGCCAAAATAGGGTGACTGGGTGGCTCAGTCAGTTAAGCATTTGACACTTGATTTCAGCTCAGGTCATGATCTCAGTTTGTGGATTCGAGCCCCACATGGGGCTTTGCATGACAGCATGCAGAGCCTGCTTGTAATTCTCTCTCTCCTCTCTCTCTGCCCCCCACCCCCACTCACACGTGCATGCTCTTTCTCTCTCTCTCTCAAAATAAACGAACTTAAAAAAAGTGTTTTAAGCTAAAATATAATGTGTAAAGGACAGAACGAAGTGATATTTGCCCCACTTGCTAGTTATCAAAACTTACTATAGAAAAACTTGAAATAAACAAAAATGTTTAGGAGTATGAACAGACAACAGGGCAATACAAAGGAGAATAATTTTTTAAAAAAAGGCTGATAAAGTTATGTCAATTCATTATGTGACAAAAATGAATATTCCATATAGTAGGAAAAGGAAATAAATAACAATACATTATGCTGGAGGAATTAGCTATCTCTTTGAGGGAAAAAACGATTACTTTTCTCCACAAGATACTCAAAGGTAAAGAGCTTAAGGTAAAAAAAAAAAAATGTAACAAAAGGAGAAAATACAGGTGAAGTCTTCATAATCCTGGTAAAGGGAGGACCTTCAAAAGAGCAAGAAAGATGAACTGCCATTTTATAGAATAGCATGCCCTATGAAAATATGTTCAATCTCACTCATATTCATATAAAGGTACATTTAAACCCCAATGAAATACTACTTTCCACCCAACTGATAGGCAAACATCTTGGGCTGGTTTTATCCAATGTTGGCAAGACGAAAGTGATCCCACACACGGATGATGAGGGTATAATCTTTTTGGAGGGCAATTTGGCAGTATCTAGTGAGTGACATATCCTTTGACCCAGCAATCACACTGTAGGGTTTCTTTCTAGGGGAAATAATTGTGCAGAGGCTTACAGAAGGGTGTGTGTAAAACTATTACTAACAGCTCCGAATCTGAAGGAACACAAATGCCTATTAGTGAGCTGTGATGATACAAACAATGGCGTAGTCGCACCATGAAATCCTCTGTTATTCATAAAACCTACGAGGCAGACATTTACGTCCTGATAAAACAGGCTTCAGCATATGCTGAAGTGAAGAAAACCCAGGAGCAGAGCCCATGACTACAGTGTGATTTTACGCATTCGTGCATACGTGTGGAGAACAAACATATAGAGCTATATAAATGCTACATAGGCTTGCAAATGTAAATACTAAGCTGGGAACTGGTGGGTAGGGCTTCAGACCAGAGAAGAAGGGTCTGAATGGGACCAAAACAGGAGCACAGGGCACTCCTACCCTCACATGCTCTCTGCGTGAATCCACTGGGAAACAGACTTGACTCATAAAGTGATTTTTTAAACTTTTTATAATTTACACTATAGGAAAGCTTTACGATTTCCATTGATTTTATTATTTAATCCAATTAGAATTCCTCATGAGCCCCCAAATAGTTGCAAGAAGGTGTTTTGTGGAATCCATCCTAGTCAGTTACCAAGTGGCAATATCCATCAGGGCAGACGCCTGTGGGGCAACAGAATGGTAAAGGGCAATTATGTAGAACAGATGATGTTTGGTCACAGACCAGCTCTTCCCATTGACTCGGCGTTCAATACGGATCTCATCATATTTATTTAAGATCCTTAATTGTTACTTATCTTGTGTGTCTTGTTCTCATGTTTGCCTGTTCGGTTTCAGTAATGGAACCGTAATCTATCAGTTCAGTCTCAGGAAACACTTCCTTGACGTGCTTCTTCTGTTGCTGTCACAATTCACCTGCATTATGCATGTGTGAGCCATGCAGGAAGAAGGCAGACCTTTCTGCTATTCAGAATAAGGTATCTTTAGCAAAAGAGTCCTGCCTCTCCATCAAATGGGAGCGTCAAGCAAATCTGTCCCCAGTATTTCTTTTTTTGGTTGTATTTTGTTTACTCTTGTTTCCCATCCTCAGTTCTCTTTTCTCACATACGTTTTCTCCCTTCAAACTTTCCTTCAAGTTAAAAAAAGAAAAAGAAAAAAAAACAGCTCATTTCAGTTATTTCCTCGGCAGCTGCCACAAATCAGTTTTGGAAGAAGTTGGAACATCACTTTAGGCCTGGGGATAGACAAGGTGCTCCAGATACAGTGCTACCCATTTCCAGGAAGGTACTGCTAACCCAGAGAGGGGCACCTCTGTGTCAACAGAGAGCATACTGTGATGGTAGGGACCCCAAACGGGGCATGGTGAACATCTGTTCTTTCCTCTTATTAAAATAATCACTTTTCGGGGCGCCTGGATGGCTCAGTTGGTTAAGCATCTGACTTCGGCTCAGGTCATGATCTCACAGTTCGTGAGTTCAAGCCCTGCGTTGGGCTCTGTGCTGACAGCTCAGGAGCTGGAGTCTGCTTTGGATTCTGTGTCTCCCTCTCTCTCTGCCCCTCCCCTGCTCACACTCTATCTGTCTCTCTCTCTCTCACACAAATAAACATTAAAAATTTTTTTAAAAAATAAAATAATCACTTTTCTTCTCCCCTTCTCTTCCATCTTCTTCCCTTCCTTCTTTTCCCTTTGCCCTTTAACCATGATAATGAAGGGCACTGTCATGAACAGAGAATACCTTGGGTCTGAACTTGGTCCTTGTTAACATCTTACATTACTATGGTCCATTTGTTAAAACTAAGAAACTATTAATGGGTACAGTTACCATTTATCATTACCTGTCTATTACTATTACTGAACTCCACACTTTATTTGGATTCACTGTTTTTTCCACTAATGTCCTTCTGTCCCAAGATACAATCCAGGGAACCATACTGCATTTAGTCTCATGTCTGAAAGTCTCTTAGTCTTTTCTTCTTTTTATGGCCTTGAGAGTTCTGAGCAGTACGCGTCAGGTGTTTTGGAAAATGTCCCTCAAACTGAGGGTGCTGGTCTTTTGCTCATGCTTAGACTGGAGTCTAAGAATATCAAAAGAAGTGATGTGCTGCTTTCGGGATATCCTATCAGAGGTACACGCTATCAACATAATTTATAACTGATGATGTCCATAGTGTTTTCTGGATTGGAGATAAATCGCTAACTCTGGTGCAAAATCAAGGAGAGAACGAAGAGAATCTACATCACTTACTGGGAATTCTTCCATAAGGAAGGTTTGTCTTTTCTCCTCCATTTATTTATTTATGTAATCATTTACTTATGTCAGTATGGATTCACATACATTTGTTTCTTTTTTCTTTTCTTTTCTTTTTTTTTTTTTTCTCTTTTTTCTTCTGCTCTTCCCTAAGAGCAGGCTCTGGTACTGGGGCTACAATAAGTTAGTCATATTGGCACCACCTAAAACCTAAGGAGAAAACTTGGCTTTCTGGCTACAGAAAATGGGAAAAGAGCACCCTGAGGTCTGGAGTTTAGGGAAATCCCCATGTTTTTTCTCGTTTTTTTCCTCACTGCTTTGCCTTGAGAGTAATTCCAATTGCAGAAAACTACTTAGCAGCATGTGTGGCTAACACTTCTAGAGAAACAGTAAATTTCTCTCCAGAGGAAAGGGGCCCCCAGAAGCCGTAGAAAATGGGACAAACGATGGAGAGGAAAGAAGTGGAGAAGAGTAGCCCTTAATTCTGTGCATGACTTGACACAAGTTCCGGGCTCATTCTGAGTTGCTCACATGGAGAAAAGACCCATGGCTGGAGAGCAAAGGGTTTGAGAAATTAACTGACATTGGAAAATCTGCCCACAGAAGGTGAGTCCAGAAGAGGCTGAACATACCCGGGTTCACTGCCCATTAAATGAAAACAGCGGACAGTCTCCAGAGGATTTTAACACAACGTAATATGTGGGGCACCTGAGTGGCTCAGTCAGTTGAGCATTCAACTTTGGCTCAGGTCATAATCTCATGGTTCATGGGTTCAAGACCTGTGTTGGGTTCTGTGCTGACAGCTCAGAGCCTGGAGCCTGCTTTAGATTCTGTGTCTCCCTCTCTCTCTGCCCCTCCCCTGTTTGTGCTCTGTCTCTCTCTGCCTCTCGAAAATAAATAAATAAACAAATGTTAAATTTTTTTTTAAATAACATAATGTAATATTCAAAATGTCTAAGATATAATCTAAAGTTCCTAAACATACAGAAAACTGGAAAGTGTGACTGATTCTTAAGGAAGTAGACAATCAGATGTCAAGCTCAAGATTACCCAGGTACCAATTTTTTTTTCAAAGACCTTTAAACAACTATTATAGTCATACTCAAAGAGATAAAGGTAGACACTCATTATGAATGGAAAGATAATCTTTACATAGAAACAGAAACTGAAAAATATGATATCTGAAATAAAAAATTCATTGGATGATATCAAAAACACAATGAAGGTGACAAAGAAAAGAGTCAGTGCGGGGCGCCTGGGTGGCTCAGTCGGTTAAGCGTCTGACTTCAGCTCAGGTCACGATCTCGCGGTCCGTGAGTTCGAGCCCCGCGTCGGGCTCTGGGCTGATGGCTCAGAGCCTGGAGCCTGCTTCCGATTCTGTGTCTCCCTCTCTCTCTCTGTCCCGCCCCCGTTCATGCTCTGTCTCTCTCTGTCTCAAAAATAAATAAACGTTTAAAAAAAAAAAAAAGAAAAGAAAAGAAAAGAGTCAGTGAACTTCCAAACAGATCAATAGAATTTACCCAATTTCTCCAACAGAGAGGGAAAAGAAAGTGAAAAACTCAGAGTCTCAAGGTCTCATGGGACAGTATCAGAAATATCTAATATTCATGATATTTAAGTCCCAAAAGAAAGCGACAAAGAGATTGGTACAGAAAAAAAATCTGAAGACATAATGCCAGAAAACATAAATTTGGTTCAAGACATGAATATACAGCTGTAAGAACTCCACACAAAATCAACTCAAAGGAAACCAACTCATCAAATTTATGAAAAGAAAAGATAAAGAAAAAATATAGAAAGCAGACGGAAAAAATAACCCATTATATATATATAGGAAAAACAACTCAATGACTGCTTGGTTTCTCATTAGAAACCAAAGTTCTCAGAAGACAATGGAATAACATCTGTAAAATGTGAAAAGAAAAGAACTTCCAACTCAGGATTCAATACGCAGCACGCACGTCTTTCAGTAATAATGTCATAATGAAACTCATTCCTAACAGGCCTTCTCTAAAACAAATGTTAAAGAAAATTCTTCAACGTAGGATGTTCCTAGAGAGTTTAGAACTTCAGAATAAAGAAAGTGCTACAGGGGAGCCTGGGTGGCTCAGCTGGTTGAGCTTCTGGCTTCAGTTCAGGTCACGATCTCACAGTTTGTGGATTCAAACCCCATGTCGGGCTCTGCCTTGACAGCTCAGAGCCTGGAGCCTGCTTTGGATTCTGTGTCTTCTTCTTTCTCTCTACCCCTCCCCAGCCCATGCTCTGACTCCCTCTCTCTCAAAAATAAGTAAACATTAAAAAAAAAAGAAAGAGCAACAGAAATGATAACTATTTGGGTAATTGTAATAGACTATTTTTGTCTTGCATTGTTTAAAATATGTATAACTATCTGAAGCAAAAATGTAAACATTGTCTAGTAGAGTTATCAGTATATGTGGATGTAATATAAATGCCAACTATGACATAAAGGGGCATGGTAATCCCTAGAGAAACCGCTTAAAAAATACTACAAAGAGTTAGAGTCTGAAAATTGATAGATAAATTTAAATGGATTACTAAAAGACATTCAAATAATTAAAAAGAAAGCAGGAAAGCAGGAACAGAGAAACACACATGCACACAAGAGAGGCACAAATCAAGCAAATAATAAGATGATACATCTAAAACCAACAATATCAAAGATTACATTGCATGTAAATGGTCTAAACACATAAATTAAATGACAGAGACTATCAGATTGGATTTTTTACTTTTTAATATGCTATATGCTGCTATATTAATGTTAGCCGAACTTGTATAGTCATAATAACATATGCGCAACAAAAATGGAATTTTATCTGTGAATGAGGTGGGTCACCAAATACATTACCATCTGCCTAGTTGTAGAATATTTCTTGTTTTAATACCTTCCTTTTTTAAGGTTTGGCTGAGGTGGCTATACTCTTCCACAAACGTGGCCAGGCCCACTGAAGCCAGTCAAATGGCTCTGATCGCCCACTCAACAGCCATTTGCTAACAGAGCTCTGATTCTGTTTAACCGCAGAGAAAAATCACTGGTCTGAGTGAACTGTAAAAATCTCATTTCCTTTTGTGAGTTGATGAGTCAGTTTTCGCCAACGTGTAAGAGGGTCTATTGGGGCATCTAGGAAATAGATTTTTTTTTTCCAAGAGAAGAGAGAGAGGATGAGAAGGGGGAAAAAAAAAAAAAAAAACCTACTTTTTTTTTTTTTTTTTTTTTTCCTCCAGCGTGGACTCCCTCACTTTACTTTTGAAATTCTGCCTTGGGATACTTAGAGCTGTGGTAACCACTGCCACCAGGAAGGGAGCTGAATATGGAAGTGGAGAAAGATAAGAGGGGTCTGATGAACCAACCTTGAGAGCTCCTGCTACTGGACTTCTGGTCTCGTACACAAGAAATATACTTATTGTTTAAGCCAATGTTTGGCCATGCATTCTGCTACCTGTACTCAAAGTATTATTAACTGACAAATGAGCAAAGGGAGCCTGATCTTTTTCAGCACAGAATGTCATACGTGCACTTCTGCCTTTTGAGAACTGTTAGGGCCCTATTCTTTCCCCCCCTTTCTCAGCCACTTATTTTGGAAGGGAGAGAGATGGCCTCTCTGCCTGGAGAGGATGAAGACGACTAGAGTAAGAGGCAGAGTACTATACATTTATTGCAGAGCCAAAAAATACTGTATGAGTTAGGATTCATTCATTCAATCAAGTCAACAAACATTTATTGAGTGCTGATTGTGTCCTAAACTCTGTTAGGTGCTAGAGGTACAACAATGAGGAGAACAAGTTCTGTGCTTCAAACAGGGGTGATAAACAATATGCAAATAAGTATATAAGGTCAGGTTGTGTTATAAAGAAAAGCGGCCAAATAATTGCATGTTGAGGACGCTTCTACATAAAATGATCAGAAAATAACAGCTATTTCAGAACTTTATACAGAGATTTGTGTCCTTTCCTGCTTTCTTTGAGAAGTGATAAAGACACTTTGAAATTGCAAAGCCTTAGTAAAGTTCCACATTACAATTTAAGCTCAAAGAAAGCAGTAAAGCAACCTTTCTTTTGGAAGAAAGGAAAGAAGGAAGTTAAAAAGGGAGGGAAGGAGGGAAGAAAGAAAAGAGAAGAAAAAGGAGGGAGAGAGGAAAAAGAAAGAAAGAAAGAAAAAGAAAGAGAAAGAGAAGGAGAAAGAGAAAGAGAAACAGAGGAAGGGAGGGAGTGAGGGAGGAAGGAAGTGCTACTTCAGGAAAGGTTTTTTTGTTTGTTTGTTTTTTTTAAATTTTTTTTTCAACATTTTTTATTTATTTTTGGGACAGAGAGAGACAGAGCATGAACGGGGGAGGGGCAGAGAGAGAGGGAGACACAGAATCGGAAACAGGCTCCAGGCTCCGAGCCATCAGCCCAGAGCCTGATGCGGGGCTCGAACTCACGGACCGCGAGATCGTGACCTGGCTGAAGTCGGACGCTTAACCGACTGCGCCACCCAGGCGCCCCCAGGAAAGGTTTTAAATCTCAGTACAAATCAATCTGTGATAACAGCTCACAAACTTGGAAATTTAGTAAGAGAAGAACTTAAAAGGGTTAGAAAATGGCCAGATAGTGTCAGCTAAGCTAGATGGTAAAACAAAATTGAGACTAGAGAAGGAATGGAGCATTAAAGGACAAACTGAAACGAGGACAGGCGAAAGGAGCCGTAGGTGTGGAGAACAAGTCATCAAAGCAACTAGAAATTTTCTGGACTGTGACACGGAGGTCAGGAGGAAATCCTTTCGGGTGGAGCAGAAACTTGGGTAGCATATATTATTTAGAAACAACCTGATTCATGATCTTACTTATAGCAGGAAGAATCAGTGTTCTGGCTATCCCCTGCTTAGAAAGGCCGTGAGCCCAGAACTCCTTAGGGGTTGTACCAGGTTGAGAACTACACCCTTCTTTCTACAGCCCGCATTCTTCCAGTTTACAGGCTCTTTCTCAGGCTGGGAATTCCAAAACCCGGGACAGGCGGGGCTCCAAAACCTGGAGGTTAGTAGTTGCCAAGTTAGCCACTAAATTTCCAGGCAGCCCCTCCCCCCAAAGCTCACAAGAGAATTATTGCTGAGTTCCATTTTCCAGGGCACGTCTTTCCCCCACGAGTATTAAATCCAGATTAAATCATAAATACACGCCAGTTGGAGCCGCAACTTCATATTCCAGAGCGAACCCTACGACTTCTGCAAACACTCCCCCTTGCTGCCAGAAACCCCGCCCCCGTTCGTAACCATGGGAACGACTGACTCTCTGAGAGCCGGAGATTCCCGGTTCCGCCCCCTCCCTAACAAATATTGTTTCCCACTATCTGTCCACATGGGCGCACCGCCTTACTATTGGTCACTGCCCCAGGACTGTGCCTTGCTCCAGCCAATAAGCGGCCTGTGCACGTGTACGCCTGCGTATCCCGATTGGTCACCACTGCTTGATCACGCACTGCCTACCTGCGCCATCCGGTGCGTGGGAGAGCCTATGATATGACTCGGTGGCCATTTACAACCAATCCGCACCAGGCGGGGCTCACAGCCGGCCTATGGGCGCGCGCCGGGGGTGGGCTGTCCCGGCCCCTTACCAGTCCCACCTGGGTTTGTTAAAGCGATAGGCCCCACGGCGCACTAGGGCTCCACCGGGCACCGCACAGCGGCTGCGGGGCCCTGGGCGTGCCGCGGGCGCCCGTGACAGCGGCGCCGCTCTGCTCGCCACGCCGGCTCCGGACAGCTGCCGACCTCCCCGGCGCGGCCGCATCGCCCGGCGGGATGGGCGGCGAGGCAGGGTCCGCGGCGGCCGTGGGCTCCGAGGGCCGCGTGAAGAGCCTGGGTCTGGTGTTCGAGGATGAGCGCAAGGGCTGCTACTCGAGCGGCGAGACGGTGGCGGGACACGTGCTGCTGGAGGCGGCCGAGCCGGTGGCCCTGCGGGCGCTGCGCCTGGAGGCCCACGGCCGAGCCACCGCCGCCTGGGGCCCGAGCCCCGGCGCCGCCGCCCCCGCCGCCGCGTCGGAGGTGGAGTACCTGAACGTGCGCCTGAGCCTGCGCGAGCCCCCGGCCGGTGAGCGAGGGCGACGACCCCGGAGTCCCGGCCGGGCCACGGGAGGCTCCTCAGAGGGGCTGCCAGGAACCGGGAGGGCGCGCGCCGGCGGAAGCCCACCAGCCGGGGGGCGGGGGCGGGATCCGCGGCTGGGGTCCGCCCACCCGGTGGCCGGAGCCTCAGTTTGCTCGCCGGTGACGGGCGGGTAACAATGCCCCTGCCCCCCAAGTTCAAAGCACCGGGGCGTTGCCGCGTGGTGGGTGCGCACCTCTAGCTGGCTCCTCGCCCCCGGGCCTCACTGCGCCCGGCGTCCCGGGACGGTCCAGGACGGTCCCCGGAGTGAACCGTTGCTATGGGAATCCTGTGATGAGCAGACAGAAATCTAGGTTCTGGGGATCTAGGTCCTGTCCCTTCTGGCCTGAGGAATGGAGGGCGGAATCCGTCTTTGAGGGGCCATGCTGTGGTGCCCACTGGTTTATGGGCCTCCCGTTCCCCTTTCTGGACGTAGACGCTCGTGTCTGGTTCATGATGAATTAGCAAAACCTCAGTCCTGGGAAGAGGGGAAGTAGTTCGTGAGCGGTAGGTAGGAATTCAAAGGAAGTGTTTCGTGAGCATCTTACTTGGCTTCCCTCTTCTGGAAGCAGGGTAACTTAAGAGTTCTGCCTCTGCCTCATATTCTTTGTTTTTTATTCTTTGCTTCTTTTTGTTTCCATTGCAACATCCCTTTCCACACACACCCCCCTCCCAACCCCCTTAGGCTTTTGGAGACAGTGGGATCTGGGCATGGTAAGAGCTTCTGGAGGAAGAATTACCTTTCTTGTCCAGTCTTGTGGAGTCCAGTTAATAGTGTAGGTTTTTCCAGAAGTGGTAACCCATTATATATGTTTCCTCAATCTTTATATTATATGTAAATGTTAAGATTTTTTGTAATTATAATAAATATGCAAAAGTTGCTTTTCTTAATCATGAAAATACTCGGAACAGGGAATCTTGGTCTTCATGCAGTTGGTGGAGGTTACTTTACACCATTTCACTCTTCTGCCTTCTCAGCTTCAGCTTTTATATATAAAATGAGATAATGGTATAAACTCCCCTCCCTTGAAGAGTCCAATGCAGTATATCACTGCTTTGCCCCTTGCTGTGTCTTCTACAAAACGAATAGTAGGTGCAGTTTTGCCTTGTCTTGCTATGGAGAAGTAGACTGTTCCCAGTTAAATCCTCCAAGTATGAGAGAATCCAGTGATCCCAAATATTGTAGCAAGGAAAAAACATATCTGGAACCAAAGCCTTCTTTTGGATTCACAAGTGCATTGTGTTGGGTGACCCTTTCATGGGTATGGTTTCCGGGATCTGCCCACGCACGCCTCCCCCAATGGTCAGAAACAGGGCAGATTTTCAAGATGGCTGACTGGCGTCAAGGGTCATGAAGAGAGAAGTGGTTTTTGTCCAGGACTTTGGACTCTATATCTTTGTGCCCATAACTACTGAGTAAATAGATACAACATTAATAGCAGTTGGACCTGGAATTAGCAATAAGAATTGCTTTGGTAAAACCTGGGCTAATAGTGTTTTGATTCACAAGTTAGATCTTGCTTTTTCATTCTGGTGGAATAGAACGGCTAAGTCTAGACAACCTGAACATTTTTTTGCTTCTTTTATCATAACAAATATTTGCAAAGATTATGTTTCATTTAAAAATCATAATCTGTTGGGTGCCTGGGTGGCTCAGTCAATTAAGCAACCGACTTCTTCTCAGGTCATGATATCACAGTTCCTGAGTTCGAGCCTCACATCAGATTCGCTGCTGTCAGCACAGGGCCCACTTCAGATCCTCTGTTCCCCTGTCTCTGTCTCTCCCCCATCCATTCTCTCTCTCTCTCTTAAAAAGAAATAAATACTTAAAAATAAAAATCATAATCTGTTTTGTTGAATTTTTTTTAGTAGGCTCCATGCCCAACATGGGCTTGAACTCACAACTCTGAGATCAAGTGTCCGTTGCCCCACCAACTGAGCCAGGCAGGAGCCCCTAAAAATCATAGTCTTTTTAAGGTGACCTCATTGAGAAAAAATGACAATAACATCTGTAGCTTGGAAGAGGTTAGCAACTATACAGGGTCATAGATTCTCAGGGTCATTTAATTCCAAGACCTAGGTGAATTCCAATCACCTGAAGAGATTTTTTACAAATCTAGATTTGGGGAAAATGTGCCTATGAGATCTATTTTCAGGAAATCTCCCCAGATAACTGTTTGGCATTGTTAAATCTAATCTAACAGCTTGCTGCCATTGTGATTGATACTCGTCATTTTTTTTTTTTTAATTGAGGAATTGTGGTAGAAAGACAAGACAGACCAGAGAGTTGGTTTCAGTTGGTCACCAACCAGCAGTCTGTCCTTGTGGGAGTCCCTCATCCTTCCTGAACCCAAGTCCCTGTAATGATATTATAGCTCCCATGGCTCCTGGGTGCCCTGAATTAGGAGGTTGGTTGGGCTATAAGAACATTGGTGAATGGAACACCTCTCTGTGAAATTGTAGCCTTCACTGTATGAGGCACACATAATGAGCCAAGACAACAGAAGCATAAATGGGCACATGATTCAGCTTGTGAACCTTTTTAATAAAAAATAATAATAATAATAAATAAGAGGAAGAAAACTAAGATTTGATTCCAAAAACTATAACCTATATTCCTCAACCTTCTCAATTTTTGTTCTATTTATGCATGGAGGTGATTGAAAGTCTTCATTTTAAATGTTACATGCTTCCTGTGTGGATTTGTTTTGTCTATGATGAGAGAACTTTATCTCTTAACCTCTCAATATCCTGGGTAACTCTGTTCTCTACACATGCCCATTGTGCTCGGCCTCATGCTGTTCCCTTCATCTAAAACCCTCCCCTGCTCATCTCCGTGCCAACAACCCTCAGGTCCGGGACAGGCATCATCCCCTTTCCAGGTTCGGGCACTCTGTGGTCATTACTTGGGTGTGTGTGTGTCTGTGGCCTCCTTCCCTCCCCTGGTCTGTTTGACAATTGCCATCACTCATCTTTGCATCCACAGTGCCTGACATCTAAGCATTATAAATTTTGAACTCAAATGAAATCTCCATTTCTGAACATTGTAAAGTACTTGAATTGTCATATCCAGTAATCTAATGATGATACATTTGAACTGTAGTCTACCCCCGTCAGGAGCACAGGGATTGCCTTGAGCCTTTTACTTTGATGGCAGTAAATTGGGAGAGGCTTCCCTAGCGTCCAGTGCTGGAGCACTGCTGGGACACTGCTGAGGCTTCTAGGGTGTCTCTGAGCACACGTGAGCCTTGGGGACTGTCTCAGTCACTGTTGTTTTAACATAGCCTCATGTTCCTGTCACTTGCTCACTTTGCCTCCAAGTCACCCACTCTGTCTCATATTTCTATTTGAATGACTTTCCGTGGAAGATACTATACTTATTCTGCCCCTCATATATTACACACTGAACACTGGGGACATTTGGAAGACTAAATGGGCCAATAATGCATTCCTGTTTTCTAAAAAGACAAGGTTGAAATGTTAACTGAATTGTTTCTAGTAATTAAGTGGAAAAAAAATCACTAGCCCTTTAATTTTTTTTTTTTAATGGATACAGTAGAAATTTTTGTTTTTAGTATCAACTGACAGGCAAATCTCAGAGTTCTCATCTGCCCTGCCCTTTCTTCGTCTTAATCAGGCCACCCTTGATGAGGGAATTTAGTCCTAAATTTGAACAGATGAACAGAAAAGGCGGGGAAGGTTTATAAGGATCTCTGCAGAGCTATCTAACCAAATGGCAGCCCTGGAGTTGGCTTTGGATCTGAGTGATGCAGATTGTGTGTTCATCGGAGCTCCAGCAGCGCCTCTGGCCTTGCAGGGTCCATCCACCCTGTGTCTTGGCCTTCTGACAAGCAGGGATAAGCCTCTGTGTGGGATGCAGTGGAGCTGGCCGACCCGGACCCAGAGCAGGAGAAAGGAGGCATGCTTGTGCTTGGCCCACCCCGCTGAACTTGAACTAGCCACCTATTAATCAGTAGAGCTTACGTGCAAATGCAGGACTCTTACCTGATAAGTTGTCCTGTTGGTTTGGCTCTTTCGTATACTCGATATTCGTAATTCTCCAAGGAAATTCTTCACCCCCTTTTTCCATTTTTGTCCAAGGAATACAGAATCTGATTTTTATGCCATACCCAAAATAAATAGATGTATTTTTTGTTAAATCAGTTTTAAATGCAATTGAATACTGATATCTCATGTTAGCATAATAGTGTATCATATGCTACCATACTAGTATTGATGTGTGTTAGTAATAATATTATGTTAGTATACTTGTGCTAGTCTATGAGTAGGGTGAGCAAATGTTTATGTATATGTATACATGTACATACATGCACTCATGTTCACCTATGTATGTATATGGGAACTCTAGGCTCCGACACTTTATGGTAATTACTTGTGTGATTGGTCTCTTTGAAGATAGAAGATGTGTGTGTGTGTGTGTGGTTTGAAATTGATTAAAATTAGTAGGCTGATTCAGATTTTAATTCTCTAAATCTCAGCGTACTGTACCTTATGGAGTACACTGGATGTTATAGCCAGGAAAACCTCCTTTAAAAAGAATAGATTTAGGTTGTGAAAATTCTTGATCTAATACTAACCTTAGTTAAAATGTATTTTCTTTTTTAGGTGAAGGCATCCTCTTATTACAGCCTGGAAAACATGAATTTCCATTTAGCTTTCAGCTTCCATCTGAGTAAGTGAAACTATTATTTTCATGATTTTCTTTCTCCGCAGCATGCCCTGCCGGATGTGTGGGTACCACATACCGTTACACCCGCTTATCTTGCATTGCCCCAGGGTAGGCTTACCTTGTTCACACTCTTGTTTTTTTTTTTTTTTCTTTCTTTTTTTAAGCCAAAACCATCATTTTAAGGGTTTTTTCCAATTGTGTGTAACTGAAAGATGAACTTATAAGTTAATGTCTTTGGCTTGTTTCAGACCTTTAGTAACCTCATTCAGCGGGAAATATGGAAGTATTCAGTACTGCGTGAGAGCAGTTTTGGAACGACCCAAGGTACCTGATCAGAGTGTGAAGCGGGAACTTCAGGTTATTAGTCACATCGATGTCAACACACCAGCATTATTAGTAAGTCCTTCCTTCTTCTCTTCCCCTTCCCTCCCTCCCTCCTTGCTTTCAATTGTGCTATGTACATTGAGCCAGTTTAGTGGTCGTCTGTCCTGTCACTTTCTGATAGAATCTCGTAACCCATGGGCATTCACTCTAAATGTGTGATTCTAGGCCGGGCAAATTACAAATTGTGTGTGTTAATTCTATTGATTATGTCTCCGTTGTTCGGGGCTTCTTTTGCCAAAAAGTTATACAGGCTTGAAATGCATTAATAAGGCTTAATAATAATAATGCACACACAGAGAGTGGTTACTTTTACCAGAGCCGCCACATTCACAGGGCTGTGGTATTCTAAACTCTTCAATAATAGCAGGTTGAGGAACAGTAATTATGGAAGAGTATTAATCATGCTCAGCCTGTTATTGAAGCTCAGGCCATTATGCTATGTATCCTTCCATTTTGCATGCCATTTTCTAACATTAAGTAAGTGCACGCAGCTGCTGTGGGGAGCCTTTCACTTATCATTTCCTTATGACAGATTTGGCCACATTAAAGCATTGAACTTCTAATAATCACCAGAAATACTGTAGGCTGATAAGAAAGATTAGGCTATAAGTAACAACAGAATAGGCAAGATGGGAGCTAATGAGCTAGATTCTTTTATCTAAACCCATATTATCAAAATAATATAAAATTATACCTTGTACTTTCATGATAGCTATGAGGACCTAATGGTTCTTCATTTAAATATGAATGAATGATTTTTTTTTTTTTTTACTTCCTAGAAAATACTAGGATAATTTAAACTTTCCATCATGATACTGATGTTCCAAACATGTATGTTTAGTATCGGGGGTTTCTTTTTCTGGCCAGTGTTTTTAAAGAGAAAAAAAACAGGAGTTAAAAGGTGTTTTGCTCTGTTTTCATATGAAAACTGAATAGACTTTACGGTTTGTTCACTTTTAGAGTGTGAAAATATAACAGTTATGCCCTGGTCACATGGCCCCTTGTGGCCAGAATTCTAGAACAGCCAGCACGCAGCTGACCCGGCTCACAGCTAGTTACAGCTGAAACTTACCATCCACTAACCACTTTTCTTTCTTTTTTTTTTTTTTTTTTTGCAAATTGACAATACTGTCTTGTATTTTTAAAAACTACTTGAAATTGGGAAGTTAGCTACTTCTAAGCTATTCATGGGACCATGGTGGCAAATGACTTAAAGAGATTTTATTTTTTTTTGCCAGAAAGAGAAACTAGTAATCCTTTAATATTCTTTTATAAGTAAAAAATGTTGCAGCTTTGGGTTTTACAATGAGCTTTTGGTTTGTGCATCTTTCCAACTGACCATCTTAAATCTTGAGTCATTTCCATCGATGCTGTGGAGTAGAGAGCAGGGCGGTATGTTCAGTAACCCTGTGGATCCATGACATTGGGTTTATCTTGCTGCCGTTACACTAAAACCCAAAACATTCTAAGTTAAGGGCACTTGAAATTTCTGCCTACTAATGTACTTTTGAATTCAGGAAATGAGACTGTTTGCTTGTTCTACAGTTTAGATGCCAAAACAAGTACAATGTTCTGATTATTGATTTTTATACCATTTCTCCTTTTCCCTAATACACACGTAAGGTTTTTAAAAGAAAAAGTATCAGGGCGCCCGGGGAAGTTCAGTCGGTTGAGCATCTGATTTCGGCCCTGGTCATGATCTCACTGCTGGTGGGTTCAAGCCCCACATCAGGCTCTGTGCCAACAGCTCAGAGCCTGGAGCCTGCTTCAGATTCTGTGTCTCCCTCTCTCTCTGCCCCTCCCCCACTCTCACACTGTCTCTCCCTCTCTCAAAAATAAAAAAAACATTAAAAAATTTAAAAAGGAAAGAAAAAGTATCTCTGTCATGTTAATAGTTATGACTACAATTTTTGATTACTACTTTAAGGGATGTTAAATCATTTTCCAGAAACATAATGATTTACAGGGTAAAACAGGATGGTGTCACCTAATGTGAGTCTGAGAATTCACCTTAGTTTTCCTAAAAAGAGAATTTTTTTTTATGCTTTGTGTTTTACTTAAGTATTTTGCCTAGTCTGTCACATGAGGATAAAAGTGTTGATTTGTTTTTCGGAAGACCTTTCTTCACAGTTATTTAATTAAGAATGACACGATTTTAAGTTCTGTGAATTTTCTGCTAGTTTTATTAAAGTCATGTTATTATTTGAAATTTTCAAGACCCCTGTATTGAAAACTCAAGAGAAAATGGTTGGCTGTTGGTTTTTCACTTCTGGTCCAGTCTCGCTGAGTGCCAAAATTGAAAGGAAGGGATACTGTAATGGTAAGCACAACGTTTGAAAGTCCACGTGGAAGAGTCATTCATTTTATTAGCTAATTGCAAGTGATTTTTAATAGTGTGTTTTGTAATTTTAAAATGTGAATAGTATGGTTTTCTGTTTTTCACATAAGTACTTGATATTTAAGTTTTTTTGAGTGGATGAGTAGATTCCCGTCCAACTCCTGGCATTTTTGACTTCAGTGCTTTCGCTTTAGTGACAAAGTCTAAAATTAGAAGCCTGGGAAAATGCCAGCATTTGACTCGATGTTCGGCAGAGTGTCCAGGGCGGTGTTGCCCAGAAGAGCACTGTTGTGTGAAAGCCCCCAAGTATAGGGGGCTGCGATGTAGACCGTGAACAGTCTGAACAGTCAGACTGCCACCGGCGTGACCGTTTGTGAAGGGTCCGCTTCCACACAGTGGCGTTGGCCCCCGCTCCAGGGCTCGGCCAACTGGAACCCAACGTGGTACGGGATGGTGTCATGGTGGACGTGTAATGCAGATGTAAAACTTGCTGCTCCATCCACTGTCTTACCTGTGCCTGAACACTAGTTCCTTAAAAACAAAGTCTTTGTTCTCCTGTTGGCCGGGTTTTTATTTGATAGGCACTAGTGAGTCCGTCAGTGATCTTTCGTACTTTATACACCACTGGGCCATTTCTTGGTGTGTCTTAATTTTTATAGATATTGGCCAGTCACATGTCTTTAGAATTGGTAACCTGATATTGCTACATTAGACAAGCAAAGAATGCCGTAATTAGAAAGCGGCACCTGCCGTGAGCTGCGGCGATTCCTCATGACGCGGATTTACAGTTCAAGCCTCCCGTCAGAGGTCTCCTCTTGTGAAAGTGACTTTGTGACATTGCAGCTTTAATTGGTTAATGGCTCTAGTTCACCGCGGGGAGGGCTTTCTGAAACGTCGCTGAAGGTGTTTTTGTTTCCTTTTCAGGAGAGGCTATTCCAATCTATGCGGAGATAGAGAATTGTTCCTCCCGCCTCATCGTTCCCAAAGCTGCCATTTTCCAAACGCAGACGTATTTGGCCAGCGGGAAGACAAAGACCGTCCGGCACATGGTCGCCAACGTGCGAGGAAACCACATCGCCTCTGGGGGCACTGACACATGGCACGGGAAGACTCTAAAAATTCCGCCTGTTACTCCGTCCATCCTGGATTGCTGCATTATCAGAGTAGACTATTCCTTAGCTGTAAGCAGGAAGCTTATTTATATATATATATATTTTTTAAAGTGTATTTACTTTTTACTTTTTAATTTAAAGCCAAGTTAATTAACACGTAGTGTAGTATTGGTTTCAGGAGTAGAAGTTAGTGATTCATCACCTATATATGACACCCAGGGCTCATCCCAGCAAGTGCCCTCCTTCATGCCCATCACCCCTTTAGCCCACCCACCCCCCCGCACCCCACCAGCAGCCCTCAGTTTGTTCTCTGTATTTAAGGGCCTCTTATGGTTTGTCTCCCTCTATGTTTTTATCTTATTTTTGCTTCCCTTCCCCCATGTTCCAGAGTGCTTTTTTAAAATGAAAACTATGTAGAATGGAGCAGTAACTGATGCCGTGTCCCCACGAGCATGTACATTTAGCGGCTGACAAAATGTCACTTTACACCAGCATTCCGACAGGCTGGAGTGACGAAGACTGGCCTTTGTCTGTAATCCAAACCTATCCCCCTGAGGCATTTAATTAAGTCACATGAAAGAGTTAAGGTGCATGCAGGGGGCTGGTTATGTTGAAAGCACCTACTTCATTTTCTACAATTCCTATGTGTAGGGCATGCTCCCTTATGCTGAAGGATGTTAAGGCTACGGTTCCCCATCACAGAGCATTCTCTATTTCGTGCGCCGTTCATTTGGTTTGTCGTCTATTGCATTTGGTCAGGATGATTTACAGTTGTATGCGGGAGCAGTGGCAGGCAACAGAGAGATTTGTTTGTGTGAAAAAATAAACTGGTCCATCTACTATGAGGTTTAACCTATATTTTGCCTTTCTCTCTGTCTCTCCTTTTTGCTGTCGTTGTTTTTGTTTGTTTGTGTGTTTGGCATATTAGGTGTATATTCACATTCCTGGTGCTAAAAAACTGATGCTCGAGCTGCCCTTAGTGATTGGCACAATCCCATATAACGGTTTTGGGAGCAGAAACTCCAGCACCGCCAGCCGGTTCAGCATGGACATGAGCTGGCTGACGCTGACGCTGCCGGAGCAGCCGGAAGGTACGACGGTTTGAGGAGCTTTGAGCGCGAAGTTCACACGTAGAGTAAGAGCAGGCGGGGTCAGGACAGAAGTGCTCAGATGACCATTACTGCTGCTGTTCACAGAGGCCCCGACTCTTCCGGGTACTAAACACTAGAAAACGGTGTTCCTGGAAGGGACGTGGGGAGCTTGGCTTGTGCAGGACGCAGAGCTGCTGATGGCAGAGCCAGGAATCCAGTCTTCCACTCCTGACTCCCATTCATTAGGAGTAAGACAAGGAGAAAATGGTCCAAGTACGCGTAGAGTGCGTGTGTTTTCTGCAACCACGTCTGCATGATCTGTTTTGCCTGCACTGTAACATCCATCGCTCGAAATAGAACATAATCAGTGTTCGTAGTGATTTCACAAAAGCAGAATCGATTAAATATGTCTTGTTGCCATAAGCACAAAAACTCGCTTACTGGAGCGGGGATAAAAAAAATCATTGTTTTCACATTTAGCTATATTTCTGGTTTCGGTAAGAGTTCGGGAGATTAACGCAATTGACTTTGCACGGACTTCTGAGATCCAACTCCATTTTTGTTTCAGCGCCACCCAATTATGCAGACGTGGTGTCCGAGGAAGAATTCTCTCGACACGTCCCTCCCTACCCTCAGCCGCCTGACTGTGAGGGAGAAGCATGCTGCCCTATGTTTGCCTGCGTACAGCAATTCCGCTTCCAGCCTCCCCCTCTCTATTCAGAGGTAAGCAAAGCAAAAGAAGATGAGACTTCTGCCTTGCTGTTTGTAAATAATCCTCCGTAAGTATCTGCTGCTGATTCCTAATGAGCAGGGGATACAGAGTTAAAAAATTTCTCGGGTAACGTTAGATTAGCCCTGATCCAATCACCTCATTCTGTAACGGTTGCCTTGTAAACTACAACAGGCACGTCACGCACCGTGGATTGCCTTTAAAATGTTTTATGTGGCCATAGAACACGGAGAATTTAAGTGGCCCACTGGGACTTATTACTGATAGGCTTTGAGCAGCTCAGCTTACAACCACCAATAATTAGAAACAGATACCAAGACCCTTTGGAGAGGGCTGGGATAGTAGTCTTAGTGTCTTGGTCTGTTTTTTCAGGTTGATCCTCACCCTGCTGATGTAGAAGAGACCCAGCCTGTGTCCTTCATTCTCTGAAAAAAATCCCAGAAATCACTGTGTTCATCATCCGATTAGAATGTTGGTTCTTCCCCCCGCTGCCTTTCTGGAAAGAGGGAGAGAAGATTAGGGGAAGGACATACACGAACATCAAGATTGAAGGTGATAGAAATTGAAGGATGCATGAACTTTCCAGTGGGCTGACAAGAATGCATTGCACAAATGTATGATAGGGTCATGTGTCCCCTTTAAATGATCCAATGAAGATGTGACAAGTCACAGAACGTAATGGAAGTCCTGGTGGTGAGAGAGTAAGTGAAGGGTGTCTGCGCTTGACCCAAGAGAACAGAATCCATGTGTGTGCGTGGTGGAAACACTAGACGAACATACCTTTAAACAGGTTTCTCCAGGTGGAACAGAAGTTACCCTAAGCTTTAAGGAAATATGGACTCGTTGGGAGCCTTGATCTTGAAGAAGGTAGCAGCACAGAGGTGTGTATGAATAGGAAAAAGGTCCACTCTAAATATGAAGTGACCCTCAACACGTCGGGGTCTTCATGATTTCTCCCCAGGTCCCATAGAACTGAAGTTCTTGAGAGAATCTTTTTATGAGGTCCTAATGAAGGAATATAGTTTCATATTGTAAATCGGCTGTACAGTATTATGAAACCAAGAAAGAGTTCCTTGCAAGGCATGTCCGTTCAGAGGGGAAAGATGAATTTCAGTTCGAGAACACATTTTGTGGAAGGCTGTACTTTTTACCCCCTTCAAGTACTCTGTTAGGGTATGTGTTTGATTTTTCCCATGTCTTATTTACCTAAGATCATAGTAGAAAAAGAAAGGGGGAAAAAAAAGGTTGCATCCTCAGGATACCTCGATAACTACACAGAAAAAAACCAAAACAACACAAGCCTCTCTTAACCTACCTCTAGCGGGGTTATCAGAATCCTTTTAAAACACCAGGCACGATAAGCCTTCCGTGGAGTTCCTGCTAATTGGCAGTCCCAATCTTATCTCGCCGATCGCTAAATCCGCAGGTGGACCGAGGGAAAAATCTATAAGGTTAGCATTAGATGAAAGTTAATAGATGTATACCAAAGGGTATTTCAAAATAAATGCAGAATCAAAAGAGGGTACAAATTTTGAGGGTACCATTTAAAAAACAAAAACAAAAACTTAATTCCTGCCTAGAGACTTCAGTCTACTGACGGCAGTCGCCACGCTGTACGTTATTATTCCAACTCTTTAGTAATTCTATTTAAGCTGTGATTTTTTTTTCTTTATTGTCTTGGTGCAATATTTTATTATCATTTAACCTCAGGATATTCCGACCGACAAGATTGTGTTGCTGCTGAAAGTCTGAGCAGTGTTCTTCCTGTCCCCTGTTCCCCTCTTCTTCCTGGTCACGTGCTCACTTGCTCGTCCTTTGATCTGTTAGTTTCGTGAGCCGAGAGCACCCCCGCACACCGCATGGAAGGGAGGTAGGGATTCCCGCGGGAGAGATTTTGGACCAGCCAAGTACTTTGGTTTTCTCCACGTCCTACGGGTTCGACCCAGAAACCCTGGTGCTTCCATGCAGAACACCACACTTCATTCGCCGGAACGAGTCCTCTTTTCTTTCCGTCAGCCTACATTCAGTCACGAGTGTAAAAGCTCTTTTTCTAAGGTTAAGTTTTGTATTTAGAGTTAGTCGGCCCTCCGATCAGGGATTTTTCTACAAGCATGAGGTAGATGCAGAGTTTTCGCCCTTCTGGACATACCTCTCTTTGGAATCACGTGAGCACCTGCAGCAGGTTTTTCTCACCGTAAGCCACTGTGTAAAATCACAACACACAACTGTTATACTGATAATGGTGGTACCGAAATCGTCACACCCTGTTCATTCCCTGCTTTGGTTTTTAGTGTGTTGTGGGGTGTTTTGTTTTGTTTTGTTCTTGTTTTGCTTTGTTCTTGGTGTGTTTTTAAGCAGGTAACGTGTACTTAAGTGCTGTCTGAACAGTTTTGATTTTACTTTAAAAAACAAAAAAAGGCCACCTTCAGCCGTTTCTTGACTTCTGAGTTGTAGTTTACACGCCTTGTCACGATACCAAAACACAGTGATACCAAAACACAGTGAAAGACACAAAGCGAAAGGTATGAAGGAAGAGAAAGTCGAGCTGTTTGGCCCCACGTGGAAAAGCCAAGTAGTTGACTCCCAACTGCTTCGCAGGCTCCTTCACTGGGATTGTTTTGTCACCTGTATTAGAGAAATCATGAAACGTGCTCCCAAAATGAAAGCACAGCTGATGTCGTAGCACTTAACAGAGTAGCCGAAAGGGATGATTCGTCTTATCGAGTTGGTATCCGCCCATCTGACCTTAAGCAGTAGGTTGAAACTGCATACCTTTCTATAATCAAGACATTATTTTCCGAATGTGGAGAAGTCTACATTGAAACGGAGTTCTTGGGAATGAAGATAAAAATGCAGCTGCTATTGCTTGTTTATTCTGTTGTTTAGTTTGCAGAGAAACCGTGGCCTTAGAATTTTCTTTTTGAAGCAAACATTGTGACATTGCAAATGTGCATCTTCGGGCACACAAAATCCTTCCGTGGGCAGAACTTTAATTTTGATGTTTTTGTTTTGCACAATAAGAAACTCAATAGGCAGGGGTTTTGTTTTTGATAAGTTAACTATGAAAGCTTTTTTATTTTTATTATTAAAAATGTAACAGTTTAACCCACAGGAAAAAAAAAATAAAGATTGTATTTTGTACTCTGGTTTGAACCCCATGGGTTCCTTTTGTTAATAAAATGATGACACTAATGCTGTGAGGTGCTGGGTTGTTTTTTGTTTTGTTTTGCTTTATTTTTATAAGATTCTGACCTGAATTGTTACAGACATAGGGGGGAGAGTCAATACCACAAGACAAAGTGTAATTGCTGTAAATTAAGATCCTTTTGTAAACGCGTATGGTCACCGGGCCGGACAGCCTGGGGGGATCCTGAGCCTGGTTTTACAGCGGGCTCCGTTTCCCCCAGGTAATCCGTTTTTAGCATTCTGTGAAGAAATGTGGTTGACATTTAGAGTAAATAAGCCTAAACTATTTTGGTTGTTGAGGGAGTACTACCTTCATTTGTTCCCAAATGATAATGGCTATTTTTTAAAGGTTCTGGAGTTTTCATGTTTTATGGGCCACGTGTTTCCCCAGTGGGATCTGGTGGGCTGCTGGTGGACGGATTGGAAGGCACTGACCCAAGCAAACCTCCCCTTTCAAATGGGTAAAAACCGTGCATTTTGTACAGGGAATATACAGTGGCATATCATCTCAAGAAAGCTCCCAGACCCTCTCTCCTGGAAAATTCTCAAACTTAGCTAGGTGGTAAAGCCCAGGTAATCTACTCTCCCAAGTGTTTATAATCTTGTTAAATAATAAATAGGTCGTTTGTGGATCCTCATTTGCAATCAACATAAATCGAGACATTTGTCTCCTGCACTAAATACTGAGACAAAATTTGTAAGTTCACCGTTGAAGTTTCTGCAGTGCCTTCTGTAAAATGGTGGGTTCCAAAATTTAGAACTAGGCAGACAATCACAAAGAATCTGGGACAAAACCCTCATATTACAAATGAGGATACCAAAACCCAGAGGTGTGACCTGAAAGTCTGACCTACATTTTTCTGTAAGATCTCTCTCATTCTAAAATTTCCTGATTCTACTACTCTAATAGAAGTCACAAAAACAGTAATTGCTTTAAGTTACACGGGTTAAGACTCACTCACAGGGGCGCCTGGGTGGCGCAGTCGGTTAAGCGTCCGACTTCAGCCAGGTCACGATCTCGCGGTCCGTGGGTTCGAGCCCCGCGTCAGGCTCTGGGCTGATGGCTCGGAGCCTGGAGCCTGTTTCCGATTCTGTGTCTCCCTCTCTCTCTGCCCCTCTCCCGTTCATGCTCTGTCTCTCTCTCTGTCCCAAAAATAAATAAAAAAAAAAAAACGTTGAAAAAAAAAATTTAAAAAAAAAAAAAAAAAAAAAAGACTCACTCACAGAACTGGATACTAACCATATGCTAATCAAGAATCAGGGGAACCTGAGTGACTGAGTCCCTTAAGCATCTGACTTCAGCTCAGGTCAGGATCTCATGGTTCGGGGGTTCAAGCCCTGCATCAAGCTCTGTGCTGACAGCTCAGAGCCTGGAGCCTGCTTCGGATTCTGTGTCTCCCTCTCTCTCTGCCCCTCTCCTGCTCATGCTCTGTCTCTGTCTCTCAAATTTTTTTTTAAAAAAGGTAAGAAAATTAAAAAAAAAAAAGAATCTTCTGTGTACCTATGTAAAAGCCCTGCCTCCTGAAAGGACACGAGTCCTTGACTAAATTGCTTCCTAAGTATGTTTAATTAGTAGCTTAAACCTTTCCTTCAGCAGTGGCATTTGTTTGTAACTTGATATTTTGAAATAATTACAGAGCCACAAGTTGCAATCATAGTACAGAGAGATCCTGTGTCCCCATCACCCAGTCTCCCCCAAAGGTAACCTCTTACATAACAACAATATATTACCCAGACTGGAGAATTGACATTGACACATTCCACACAATTAACTAGAATTCAGGGCTTGCTTGGATCTGGCCAGGTTTTGAATGTAGTCATTGTTCTTGCAGGTGTTTGTGTGTGTATTCCGTGACATTGTATCGTGTCTAGGTCCATAGCATCACCACCATCACTGCAGAGGAAAACTCCATGGCTGCAAAGAGACCCTCAGGCTGCCCCTGTGCAGCCCTTGTCCGTGATGGATCTGCTGTCCCCTTCCTTCATCCCTGATGGATCTTTTTCTCCATCTCTATCATTTTGAGAATGCTAGAGACATGGAATCATTCTGTATGTACCTTTTCCATTGGCTTGTTCACGCAGGATATCACCCTTAAGATCCACACAAGCTGGGGGAGGCGGGAGGGGGCGCCTGGGTGGCTCAGTCTGTTAAGCGTCTGATTCTTGGCTTTGGCTTAGGTCATGACCTCAGGGTTCATGAGTTCAAGACCCGTGTAGGGCTCTGCACTGGCAGCATGGAGCCTGTTTGGGATTCTCTCTCTCTCTCTCTCTCTCTCTCTCTCTCTCTGTCACTGCCCCTTCCCCCACTCATGCATGCACCTCTCTCTCAAATAAACTTAAAAAAAATTCATGCAAGAAGCATTGATAGTTTGTGCCTGTATGTTTCAGCTGAGACATTTTGATTTTTTTTTAATGTTTATTTATTTTTGACAGAAAGCACACAAGAGCGAGCGGGGGATGGGGCAGAGAGAGAGGGAGACACAGAATCTGAACAGGCTCCAGGCTCTGAGCTGTCAGCACAGAGCCTGACGCAGGGCTCAAACTCACAGACCGTGAGATCATGACCTGAGCCAAAGGCAGACACTTGGCCCACTAAGCCACCCAGGTGCCCCTCAGCTGAGACATTTTGAAACAAGTTGGCTATTATTTAAAGTTTCATTCTGGGGGACGCCTGAGTGGCTCATTTGTTTGAGTGTGAGACTTCTGCTCAGGTCCTGATCTCAGGGTTTGTGAATTCGAGCCCTGCATCGCTCTCTCTGCCTTCAGCTTGGAACCCGCTGAGGATCCTCTTGTCTCTCTCTTTTTCTCTGCACCTACTCCGCTCACACGCTGTCTCTCAAAAGTGAATAAACATCAAACAAATTAATGAGAAAAATAAAATTTCATTTTGCAATTTACAAAGAAAATGTGTAACGTGTACATGATATATTTGTAAATGCTTTGGTTTTGATTTTGAGAAACTGCCTTTTATGTACAGAAATACAGGTTTACCCACACTTTTAGGGCTTCACTTTTAGCTTGCCAAAGTACTTGAAGTAATTAACTTTTAGATGGAAATGAACTAAGCTATTATACTAAACCTGAACAAGAGGTGCCTGTGATGAAAATATAAGCCAAGGAGAAAATATCTTGGACTGATAGCCTATCAGCAGCTGATAAGTTTTAATACGGATTACGCAGGAAAGAAACGGTATTTGCCTTGCATAGTTTATTATTATTATTATTATTATTACTATTAAATCTTGTGGGTTTATTTTTAAATTTTTTTCCTGTCTCTGCTTTATTTTCTTTCTAGTCCTACTTTTTAATACCTGAGATGAAAACCCCACTTGGAAGCTGAGAAAAACTTACCTGTAAAATGCACACTTACTCTTTTTTTTTTTTTTTTAAGCTTATTTATTTGTTTTGAGAGAGAGAATCCCAAGCAAACTCCGCACTGTCAGCATGGAGCCCCACGCGGGTTCTGGAAATCACCAACCGTGAGACCATGACCTGAGCCGAAATCAAGAGTCAGACGCTTAACCAACTGAGCCACCCAGGCGCCCCCATACTTATTCCTAATGATCCAATACTATAAAACATAGACTTCCTTGTTAAGACGATCAGATTTTTCTAGGCAGAAGAACGCTTCCAGAAGCCATTGCATACTAAGCGAGCGAGCTTTTCCCTAAAACAAGACACGAATCTGTCAGTGAGGGAAGGAAACAGCAAAACAAATCCAAAGCGAAAGGGGTGAAGGCAGATAGAAAAGTGGTGACCGGTGCCAGTTTCCAGGATGTCAACATAGTGGAATCCACCTCGAGCTGTTTCTGTGGCTGAGGGGAGATTTCACCCCTGCTCACATTTTCAAAAACCCAAGATGTCTCGCATGGACAGGAGGGGACACGTTTTAGGCAGCACCTGCCGGTGAAAACAAGTCAAAATATAGGCACTTCCCTCCTACTTGCCAGTGGTCTCCCCCACCCACCGCATGCATAGAAATACACTCACGCGCGTGTACATAGGCACGCACACAGACATGCTTACCGCTCACCCTTTTGTCTACACTACTTGCCTTCAGACCTGAGTCTCTTTTAGTCAAGGAAGGATGTGAGTTCTGTTACAAACGGTGGAAACAGACAACAGGTTCCTACACCCCCGGGAAGTTGCTGGAAGAGAAGCCATTTTCTGCCAACCTCTTCCACCAACAGTCTTCCCCCAGACAGTACAACACCAGTGGAGGTATCAGGGAAACCTTATTAAAGGAGTAAACTGGGAGCCGCAGCTGCCAGGAATTTATCATTTTTCATATATAAAAATAGTTGCTGCATGCTGCAAATCAATCACTTTCTGCCATAAAAATGCCATGTTTATTTTGTCTTGCTTTTTTTTGTTGGTTTTTTTTTTTGGGGGGGGGGGGAGAGAGAGAGAGAGAGAGAGAGTGCCCGAGCAGGAGAGGGGCAGAGAGAGGGACAGAGAGAGGGGGACAGAGGATCTGAAGGGGGCTCTGCGCTGACAGCCATGAACCCCACGCGGGGCTCGAACTCACAAACCGTGAAATCGTGACCTGAGCCAAAGTCGGGCGCTCAACCGCCTGAGCCACCCAGGCGCCCCTTATCTTGTCTTTTAATCTAAGATGCCAACATCCATCTGAGAGTCTGCGTGATAAGCGTTCACTGTATGATAGCTGATTTGTATTTGCTCTCACTGCAGATGTTCAGACTTGCCTGGACTGGTTTACTGAGTTCATTCAAGTAAAGGATGAAGGTTTATGGCCTATAGTTAATGAGCTTACTTCAAAATACGGCCTGCAAACAGGCGCACACACGCACATACACACAGATGCTCTGTGTCTTGACTAGAGACTTTGCCCTACGGGCAAGACGGCTCGTTGAAACTTGCGTTGTTTCTGCTCTCGGGGACTCAAGAGAGGGCACGCCGTCGTCACCAATGCATCCCACTACTAGAAGCCCACAGAGGATGACCTTACTTTGAGGGCAGTAAACAGGAGTGAAAGAGGCTTTCCACAAACCAATTCCATATTTCATACACCCCCGGAATCGTGGCAGCACAGGAAGTCGAAAGCAAAACCCGAAGGTCGAGCCCTTAGAATTCATGGCATAATTAAGGAAGCTCGAGAAGCCCATAGAAGTACATACAAGAAAGCACACCGAGTATTCACTCTCTGACGGTGTGGCTGCAGATCGGTTTTAATAGTTCCGAGAGAACTGAGATTATGGAAAAACAGCTTCATTCCCTAAGCACTTCTATAATTTTTTTTTGTCTTGCCTAAACCAAAACAAATTTAAGAAGCATGTGTATGTGTATTCACAGGATTAATATAGGAAGCCAAAGTCTCTAGTTTCCTTTACCTTCCTTGGGAAACGCTAAAGGCAAAAATTCCTTGTAAGCCTCTTAAGAGAACCTGCTTCCACAGAGGTGGATTTTAAGACAAATCCCAGTGTTTGTTATCCCATCCTTGACTCAACACCAGGCTCTAAAGGTAAACGCAGAATGCTGGATACTGGGAAAATCGTAGCAGCAAATACCTCCTACTATCTTATCTGACAAAACAAAAAAACTTCGGTAATGAAGTCAGAAGATAACTTATCTTAAACATGCGCGGCCGGGAGCTGCAAACACCCAACAGCTGTTCCTCTAAGAGAGGGATGTGGGATCACACCACCCAAAGGTGATGTTTTTAAGAAAATGAATTGCATGGTGCTTGAAGCTGTTTTTAAAATTTGTGTATTTTTTATTTGTATTCTGAGAGAGATGCAGAGAGGAAGCAGGGGAGAGGCAGAGAGGGAGAGAGGGAGAGACAGAATACGAAGCAGCTTCCGTGCTGTCAGCACAGAGCCTGATGTGGGGCTTGAACTCCTGAACCGTGAGATCACAACCTGAGCTGAAATCAAGAGTCGGATGCTTAACCAACTGAACCACCAGGCACCCCTGTACTTGAAGCCATTTTAATACAACCAGTGCCAGAGTCATCCTCTGATAAACGAAACAAGAATAATGCTCACTGCCGGTGGGAGATGTTTTAAACAGTGTCCGCACTGAACAGGGGGCTTTCTAGGGGTCTTGGATCACAGTGCAGAAGTCTCCCAGGGAAAAACTGAGTCAGTGGGAGCCTGGCAGCCTATAAGTGAACCAGCTTCTTTCTCCAGCCTCTCCCAGCCATAGATACCATGTCTTTGACCCTTCAGAATTAGCCTGACTGGTTCCAAGATGAAAAGTCCCTCAGCAGGTATGAACCCGAATACAGCTCGTAGTTCCAAGTCTGGTCTGAGCCGGGCACCCGAGAACCGGCCTTGCTCAGCCACTGCCTCTCACTGGCTGTGTGACCCGCACCTAGGACAGGCCAGATGCTGGAAGGGACCCCTTCCCCAGACAGCTGCCTTCCTACCTAAGACCTAGAACCTCCACTCCAATGCCAGGATCCCCCGAGAAGACAAAGGTGCAAGAAACTCTTTAAACTGAATAATAAATCAGAAGTGGCTGCTATCAGGAGAAATGAGGGTTCCCGTCTATCAGATAAATTCGCTAAGGGGAAATCGTCTGTGTTGCTGTTTGTTTTGTACTTTGTGGGATTTTTTTTTTTTTTTTTGCATCTGATTTTTATGAAGGGAATTTATAACATTGAGACGCTGGTAAACCCAAAGCTGGAGACTCACTTCCTACATAGCCAGGGCCTTGATGCCCTGCTCAGCGATTACCTGCCCTCATCCAGGGGAACCAGACTGTCCTGTTTGCCCGGTATTTTCCCCATGCCCTAGGACCCCTGGCACAGTTGGTCACCCTACCCTTGCCCTTCCTAGTGGGAGCAATCCTGCTCCGCTCCCCACACCCCAAACACAGCTGCTGGAGGCCTTCACTGAGTCACTGTCACTTGTCCCTGAGGCTCCAGAACCAAAATCCTCCCGCTGTCACCCAAGAGCCCCCATGAGAAGTATTTCCCTGAAAATGAACCAGGACACATGCGTGAGGCCTGGAATGCTCAGGCCCCTTTGGCCGTTGGCCACTGGGATTTGGACTGGGACCCCCATGGAGGCCAGCCCTACAGGTGGTCCAGTCTCCACCTGCCCCATCCCAGTGACCTCTTCTTCCTCATTCTGTTATGAAGGCCCCAGCCTGCCTGCAACCAGCTCAGCTCACAGGGCCCCCGGGGACCAGGGACTGGTTCTGGACCACAGGTCACATCTCTACCCCCAATTTCTTCCCAGACTTTGAGCTCTGTGCACAAATGTACATGGTGAGAGGCCACAGAAGTGCCTTCTCAGTCTGCTGTCTTCTCTTGCCATCTCTCTTTCTCTTTCTCTCTCTGTTTCTGTGTGTGTGTCTATCTCTTTCTCACCTTCAAAGAAACAAGCACCTGATTTCCCCAGAGCTACAGGGTCCCTTTCTTCCTCTTACAGCTCCCTCAACAATGACCTGGGTCCAGCTGGAGTTTGGCCCTTCTTACCATGTAATCACCACGCTGGGTAATTACCGGGGCCAGATGTTCTGCGCGTGCACACCAGGAACAACCACCAAGTACTACGACAACACAACTTTGCTCAAAGGACGCCTGGAGTTCATCTCTTGAACTTGCCCTCAGAGCCTGTGGCACAGTCCTTCTTAATATCTTCACTGGTGAAAAGTCTTTATCCTTTGAGACGAGCGTTGGTGCTTGGAGACCATCCAACGGCCATGCAGAAACAAGCTGGAGAGTAAAGCCGAATGCCAGGCTGTGGTGGCACTGATTAAATCGACCAAAGCTGGGGTGAGGAACAGCGTTGAGCAGGATGTCCTCATGGGGTTCAACCAGCTGGCTCTGAAACATATTTTCAAATGGTTGACATGTAATACCTATTCATACTTCACCTCACCTGGGTGTTCCCAGGTCCCACCAGTCTGTGGAGGTGAATTGGGTCCCATTAAAAATAATAACCCCGTATCACTCATTCTTCCCCAACTTGCTCTTCAAAAATCTCAACTTCTTGCCAAGTCCCTCTTCTACTCCCGAGAACTTTCTGGAAGGCCCCAGGAGTAAGCCCATCCCCGCTAGCCCCTGAGATCATTTCTCAAACCCTGAAGACTTCAAAAATTCAGATGAGGTTGATTTTTACCAAGTGGAGAATGATTTCTGTTATTTCGTATTCTATTTTTTTCAGGAGCCCCCAAACACAACTTCTTGGGCCTCAACCTACTGCCAAGTTTTTAGTGAAACTCTAGATTTCCCCTTCCCTAAGACCTGGTGGGCAACTTGGGACAGTGCTGTTGGCAAAGTCAGGAGACCTACCCTCCTTAGAATCTCCATACCCTTCTGAGGACTAAAGCTCTGAGATTGGACTAGGTTTGCCTTCCCCAGCAGCCTCTTACCTCAGGATGAGTCTTTACCATCCCAGAAGTTCCCCCAGTCTCCCATGTATCTACATCCATCAGAGAGCTCTGGCTCAGAGTCAAGCTGGGGCCCCTCCATTTGCACTGAGATGGACAGAGTCACAGAAAAGCAGGGCATGCCGGAGTGGGATGGCAGAAGGGACCTAACACCCAGCTCTCAGAGAGGCCACCTGCCCCAGACAATCAATGACCCCTTTGAATGACAGACTGGGCAGAGGAGTGCATGCCAAGTTTCCATGAATATGTCTATTTGAGACACCAAGGCTCCATAAGGAGACAGGGAACAAAGGACTGATACCTCTTGCATGGAAGAAAACACTTCTGAGCTCATGGGTCACTGCCTGGTGAGGGCAGGTCCAGGGGTTCCTGGGCCATTGAAGGAAAGCACAGGATCACTTGCCTGGGTGTCAACATGAAGGAACAGGGCACTGATGTGCCCACTGGCTTGCTTTGTACTTGATCTCGGTTCTCACTGTCCATTCTGCCGTGGTGGGGGCTGAGTCGGGAAGCAACCAGTTCCCAGCTTGGACAGAACCATGTTAAGAATGTGGCACTTTTAATAAACCTGGCTGGTGTAACTTTTCCTGTCTCCTTTTCACCTACTTGGTTGGGGTTGAGGGGCTCAATCTCACCAATGAGCTTCTCCCATAACAGACTTCCATTTGTGCTCAGCACAGACTCAGAAGCCCAGGGAACTTTTATATTTATTACAGAGAGAGGCAAGCATCCATTCTGCCTGTTTCCATTAACACAGACTGGCAATTAATGTGTTTGGTTCAAAAGCCTTCAAACATTTGTACATCCATTTTCACGTTTAAATGGCTCTGTATAACAGTCAAGCAGGTGGTTAACTATATGTATATTAAATTCATAGAGAAACTGGTAATTTTCAATTATAATTGTCAGTTCACAGTTTACATGATAAGAATTTTTTGAATAGACCCATTAGCTGATTTAGTTAGCCAGGGTTTTTATAAATCATGGTTTATTTGCTTATTCTACTTATAAAGGAGGAATTTTCAGTGTTCTCACATGAATCAATAAATATTTACTTTGGTCTTTATTCTGCCCAAATGCCAAGTTTGACAATGGATGAAATATCATTGGGCTTTCTTAAACAGCTGTTTGAATGCGGCTGTTTTATTAGTTGTTTTGTTTAGTATTATTACTCAGATAATGGTTTAAAAGTTTTATTCATTTGCTATTAATTTGTTTTTTATAAATAAAGTCAAAATAGGGCTGAATCGCAGTTCCTTGTAATTTTACAACATATTGTACTTTCCTGGTAATATGTTTTGACAATAGAAACTTCCAAGCCAATGAAAAGCTGTCCAATTTTTCTAAATGATATCCTTTAAAGCAAAACTCTGAAATAAATAGCACTGACTTGTGCATAATAAAATTTGATGATTTTGTCACCATGGATAATATTTCTCTTTCCTAGGCAACAGAAATAATTTAAAAGCCTCTCATTTGGCTTTTATGGCACAAAAGGCAACGTAAGATACTAGTTCAGTGACAAGAAACTCAATGTCAGTCTGAGAAATACCTTCAACTTTCCCAACCCTTGTTCTTCCCTTGAGTCTGCCCCTGGATTTTTCCGTTAAAAGCATGGTGAGGTAGGAACATGTAGGCCCCTAAGACATGATGAGGGGACTGTGAATGATTCTCAGGTGAGCCCCACTGACTCCTAATTCACCGTATCTGTAATTGGGTACAGCTACCTTCCTTGGTGTCCTTCCTGCTGAGCTCAATTCTCTCCTGTCTAGCCAGCCACCTGGGCATGAACCCCTCAAACAATGTAAGAAACAGGAGTCCCTCAATTTGTTTCCCATGGGTCCAACCACGTATTTTTTGCCCTAAACATAAGGGCTGTATGACTGGACATTGCCAGTCACAACTATGATGACTGATACCTTCAAGATGGGCACTCAGAGGCAAGACTCAGAGAAGCATCTCTCTGAGTTACTCAGCTTAGGGATGAACAGATAACGAAGGAAAACATTAAAAAGAAACATTTTATCTCAAATACCTGAAAAATATTACAAACAAATTTAATAACCCTTTTAATAATATTAAGCCCATAATAATAAGCTTGAACAAACAGAAACTTGCCATTCTCTTTCAAAAGTAACCTTCTAATGGTTCTCTCCTGCCAGTCCCTGAATAAAACACTCCTTGTGGGTGACATAAAACTTGACTACGAGTTAGGGTCAGTTACCTACTCCACTTGCAACGGTTTGGGAAGTGATCAAAAGGGATTTCTCTTCTCTTGAGTCCACTGAGGTTATCAGGTGGGATATTGTAGAGGAAAGTGTGATTCTCAAAATATATGTTTATGGGTAACTGAAGAACATTCCCTGGGAAGAGAAATAACAGCTTGTTCTCTAACAGAAGAAGACAGATCAAGTCAGAGAATTAGCCGAGAGGCAACATCCAACAGAATCAGAGACTGGGTTTTCACTCTGGATCTCTAAATATACAACCTTAGGCAAGTCATGCGACTTCTCTGGGCCTTGGTCTCCTTATCTGAAAAGTGGAAATAATAGTACAATCTCAGTGGTTGTTTTGATAAATAGTGGGTAACATCCACAAAGTACAGATCCCATTAAAATATGGGGCCATAATGTCTGTTCAGTAAACCTTAGATGAATCTGGGAACATTCATTTCATTCATTCATTCACTTCAGGGATGAGATGAGTTAAATTGGATGCCAGGGAGATTGAACATCCAGATCCTTCTTCTTCTCTTCCCTGAACTGCCCCTACTACCCACTAATCCCAAGACTAACCCTCTATTATTCTCCCAAGACAGTTCTGGAGGGTCTAATGTGGCCACCACATGGGACCCTGGTGGCCAAATTCTACCAAGCACCCATAGCACTGCCAGTGAGAAGATAAGTGGGGTCTGGGGGAGGACCCTGGGGAGAACTGTTTTTCATGTTTCTATAAATGACTTCAGCACAGCATTGAAGGTCAAGGCATTATCAGGAGGTGATACGCTATCAGTGTTGGGTAGAAAATGAGGAAAAAAATAACACAACAGTCACCTTACATGAAGAAGTTTATCTGCAGCAAAAATTAAAGCTTTTCAAATATGTTCTTAATAATGTATCTAGATTTTTAGGATTACTGCAGGTATGATTCTGTATGGGTTAAAAAGCCCTCACCTCATTCTTTTTCAGCTTATTGCTGGAAACTTCAGGAAATAAACACCTGGGCATAGGTCAATTCTTGGGATAGATTGGTGCTTGGCAAACCTGAATTTCCATTTAGTAACTCACTGTGTCAGTCATGAAAATTTTACGTTATTTTTCATTTTTAAAACCACAAAGTATTTCTAGTTTAGAAAATAAGAATAAAGTAAAAACACTCCTACTCACCATCCAGTTTTTCACCACCCACAATTTCACTTTGTCTACTTTAGATATTTCTACTTACAGAAATCTAACATATTGGATAAAGTCAAAGCTCCTGTTATAGGTCTTTGATGCCTTCCCCTAAAGAAGACCGTGGTACCAATGCGTGTGACTCTATCTTGTTCACGTTTTCATAATCCAACTCTGTCTCCCCTCCAGAAACAATATAGGGTGTGGCTGTGTGTGTGTGTGTTTGTGTGTGTGTGTGTGTGTGTGAGTGTGTCTGTGCACGCTGATGCTATACAATAGTGCTATCACACTTTTCTATACTTTTGTCCATTCTTTAGCATTCTTTATTCTGTTTTCAGGATTTATCCATATTGACACATGTAGATCAGGCTCACTGCGTTCACTGTATGTCCATATTTCATTGTAGGAATATACCATGATCCATTTGAAACTCCTTGTTTCCTATATCCTCACCCATACTTAATACTTGTCCAGTTTTCATTTTATGAAGTGATTCCCCATTATTTTTGTGCTCATTTCCACACTACTAGTGAGGTCCAGCAACACTTCTTATGCGTATCTCCATTTGGGCTTTATCTTCTGTGAAATCTCCTATTCCTACTCTTTGCCCATTTTTATTAACTATGTCTTTTTTCTTATTGATTCGATGAAAACCCAACTTTAAAATTTGGGTAGAAATTAGATGCACAAGAACAGGAATCAAGACATCTAGCTAGAGGGGATTTCATGGGTAAGTATCAACCCATTTTTTGGGCAAACCATTTTTGCATTTATCTCATTTTAGCCTAACGATAATTCTGCAAAGTGATTATTATCATCATCTTTTCATACAGAAGGAAACCAAGGTTTGGAGAACTTAGGAAATTGTGTAAGGTTCTCAAAGCCAGATCCATGTAAAACCCAGGTTTCATGATCTGCATAACCTTTTTCTCCTTCCATCCCATTAAACCACCTCCCAGGAGCTCACAAGTTCAAGCAAGAGGGACATGCATGCAACAGTAACAGGCCAGTTGGTAGAGCCCAAGTCTCACCTGCTGGGCCTGGACACAGGGGAGCTATAGCTGAAAAGAGGTACTCTAGTCAGAGGGCAAGGGGCTGGAGCCATCCCGAGCAGAATGGGCTGGTGGCACACAGGGAGCTCAGCCCTCTGGAGAATGAAGGCAAGCTATTTGTTGGAGCAGTAATGCCTGAGAGGGTTTTAACAGTCTGTCCTTGTGAGGAGCTAAGCAGAAAAACAAGATCAACTGCTCTTTTACTTGAGAAAATGAAAGTTTAGCAATGGGAAAGCACAGAGCTTAGGAACACCATTGCTCAGATGAGAAGGCCAGCAGAACCTGACCTTCTCAATAAATATTTGTTGAACGAGTGTATAAATGAAGCAGAAAAGAAGAAAATATATGCACAACATGGATAAGTGGCCCAGGGAAGGTCACTTTAACAGAGAGGACAAACAGATAAGGTTAGTATTGTTTTCTTTCAAGACTCCTTTCTTTGTCTTGGCTGTTTACATTACCATACAGGCACAGTAGAAAGGGGTCAAAGGGCCCTAACCTTCATTTTCCTTCTATTACACATTTGGACCTCTTCCCAGATATCTTCAGCACATTAAACAGACCTACCCACTATCTCCTGGCAGGGGGCTTCCAAGAGGACATAGGAGGTACTGGACAGATGATTGAAACAAATTGACCCATTCGATAGGGAAGGATATCCAGGCCTAGAGAGGTCCAGGAATTTGCCCAAGGTCACAAAGCACAACTTCCTCTCTGGCCATTTTCTACTGCTAATACCAGAGTTTACCTTTAGTTTTTCTGGAGTTGAAACAGATTGAATGGCCATATGTTGAGGAAAAAAAAAGAAGCAAATATACCCCAGTGTCTCTCAAATCTTGAGCACTGATCCTTTCTAAAAGATGCCCCTCTGGAATATATAACTGAGAAGTGTCACACAGGGAAGAGAACTGGCCTGATTCAAGTATGGGAAACATGTAATAATCCTTCACATCTGTTCAAGAATTAGGAGGTGACAAAGCCTTTTGAATCCTTTGTCTCAACTGGCCCCCACACAGTGTCTCAAGGACAACTTTCCCCTTTATACATGAAACCCATGATGCCCACAGATACTGAATGACCATCCCATAGACAGTGGACCAAAGTCTACACTCAGCTGTTATGGTTCCAGCTAAGTTCTTCACAACATCCCATCAGGTGGGAAGACAGATATGCAAATAGACTGCCCTAGGCACAGTCACTGAATGTGATGGACACTCATTTGTTTATTCATTCATTCAATGTGCTCCATTGAGCAACTCCTGTTTGCCAGACACTGTGCTAAGCGTGCGAAGGTCCCTGCTGTTATTCAGTTTAAACACTTTGATGTCTTTCAGTCTTTTTGTCTTTTTATATAAACAAGGTACACTTGAACATAAAACTCTCCAAGGTAGCTAAATTGCCACCATTGAAAACACACCCTGTGGCTCCAAGAACACCAAAATATGTTTCCTAAGACCTGAGGTCTTAGGAACAAGCCTGGGATTTTCAGCGTCCAAAGCTCTTTCTCAACATGCATGGCATTTCTTATCACTCCATTAAAGCCACTACTTGTTGGTCAAATCATTCATACAACCAATCATGCAGCACTTTGGAGTTTGTTAACATAAAATGCAAATGTACTTGAAGAAGTAAAACATAACACTATGATCAACTCTTACCATGCCAACAGGGATCCGAGCTATTGCTTAAACTTGCTCATCACAATCCCTGGGGGTATGTGTTAGAAGGAGAGACTCCCAGACACCCAGGGGTCTTCTGACTCAGGCCTGCCACAAGGGGGCCTCTGGCAAGTCCAAGAACTTTAAGAAACTCTGCCTTAGACCACTTCAGCCAGTGTAAAATAAACTCTAGACACTGAACTTGGACTTTACAGTTTTGAGGACTACTTGGAAGGAAAATACCAACTGGTGGTCAAAGTGCTGAAGTCAGTAGGGTGAGGGGACTGGATGGGTCATGTACTCAAGGTAAGACAAGGTAAGAGGTGAGGAGTGGGGGAGGACTGGCGAAGGGGGTGAGAAAGAGAAAAGGAGCACTCAGATAAGGAATCAGGGTCAGAGAGGTCAGGAGATCAGCTCTGGGACAAGCAGCTCAGCTTGGCCCATGGGCAGGCTTTCCCAAATATGTGTGTTCATTGGCACAATGCAAGCCAGTTAGATCAAGCCCTCCTGACCTTGAGCTGCTTATAAACATAGGACCTGCTCAATGCCAACAGTAGGCATTAAGGAACTGGGTCAGCCCTTGATAATAATACATGGGCAGCCATTCAGTGCTTGCTAGGAAACCCAAGCCCATCTGTGGCTTTCTCACACAAGCCTGTTCCTGTTTTGGCAATAGTGAGAAGAAGTGGCCATAAGGTGTTCATGAAGGCCATAAGGTGTCCATAATCTTCAAGATCCCTTGCCCGCTTCTTGACAGATGAAGTTATCAAAAATCTCCCTTGTCTCAGCCCTGAAACACCCTTTTAAATTTGAGTAACACTCAATGCTTATCATCCAAGAGCTGTAGCTGATGTATGAATTCCCAGGCTTGGCAACCCTAAGAAATTAATAAAAATGGAGTTTGTCTCATTTTAGGAACAAAAGCAGGGGATGATTTCAGTTAATCAACTTTTTTTAAAAATGAACCTGTTGCTTGTAAGGGTGCTAAGTAAGAACTTGGAATATGGAAGGTGGGGGGGCAGGGAATCTGTTCATGGAACCCCCAAAATACACCCAATTTATCCACCATCTTTTACATTAAATCATCTGCAAATTACAGTTGATCCTTCAACAATGTGGGTTGGAGCTGTGTAGGGCCACTTGTCCGTGGACTTGTCTTAATAAAAATGCAGTATAGTACCATAAATACATGTTCTCTTCCTTAGGATTTTCTTAATAACATTTTTGTTTCTCTAGCTTACTTTATTGTAAGAATACAGTACATAATACCTATAACATAAAAAGATGTATCGACTATTTATGTTTTCGGTAAGGTCAACAGCAGGCTATTAGTAGTTTAATTCTACACAGGCTTTCTACTGTCCCCAACTCCCATGTTGTTCAAGGGTCAACTGTATGTCCATACAAAGGATCTCACTTAATCCTCAGAGTGATACGATGAAGTAGAAAGAAATGGTTGTGCCCAATTCACAGAAGAGAAAACTGAGGTTCAGAGCGACTCCATGACTAGAATGAGAGAGGAGGCCTTGGCTTACCCTCGAGTTTGATATTCTGATCCCAAAGAAAGAGATACACCGTGCAACATAACTTGTAAGGTTTCCCAGAAAAACTAATGAGGGTGTACCAATAAGAGATACCTCCCAATTAGATCATGAAAGTAGGCAACTTCCCTTTTTCATCCTTGCCTCCTTAGAGCCTAGCACAGAGCTAAGAGAATGTTTGCTGAATGAATGAATGATTTAGCACAAGTTCAACCTTTTAATGACGGCAGCCCTGGGTGATCTCTGAAAGCCATTCCTGTGTTTTAAGGCTTTTGATTCTTTTAAAGAATCTCTTCTCAGGGCTTTAATCCCACCTGATCATTTGCCATCAGGGCTCAGATCCAGAGAACCCTCCTCTGGGCTTTTCCCAAATGCATTCCAGTTCAACAATATCTAATTTTTCAAAACATCTTAACTGCATCTCAAAGGTATGTCCCTCGAGGCATAAACAGACAACTAAGTCAGGCCACCAGAATGTCCGAGTACAATGGCGTTGACAGGCAGACAACGAGATGAGTCCCTGGGCTATGGGGTGATGTCTGGGTGCCTTTGTCAAATCACCAGGTCCCGGGTAGGTGGTGGTTATGTGTACCTGAGAGTCAGCTTCAGGGTAACGCCTCAGCTTGCCTCCACCAAATCCCTCCTTGTGGGCTGGGTCCATAAAGCTGCTTCCGCATGTGAAACCTAGAGAGAGAGAGACATGGTTTCAGTTCCTCCTTCCCTCCCTCGGTGGCTTACGGAGACCATCCATGGAGGAAGACGAGCTGCTCATAAGTCAGGACCAGACAGCTGCAGCGTGACACGTGGGCTTGAGCCTTGATTCTGCTAATTTCCAGTTTTATCACTTCTGGCCATTGCTATCGCTTTTTCTGAGCCTCAGTGTCCCTGGGTGTGGAAATAGAAAGATCGGAATGCTGCTTTTGCCACCGGGTAGTCATGAAATTTAAGGGAAAGACTCCATACTAACACCGCCCTGCACATTATAAACTTTTGGCAAATGTCAATTATTGTTATTGTGGTATTTTTCACTCTTAAAGCCATTTTATTTTATTTTATTTTATTTTATTTTATTTTATTTTTTATTTGAGAGAGAAAGGGAGAGAGTGAGCTAGCAGGGAGAGAGGCAGAGAAAGAGAGAGAGAGAGAATCCCAAGCAAGCTCCTTGCTCAACACGGAGACCGATGCGGGGTTCCATCCCGAGACCCTGGGATCATGACCTGAGCCAAAATCAAGAGTCAGCTGCTCAACCAACTGAGCCACCCAGGTGCCCCAAAGCCATTGTGTTTTTCAAATTAAATGGATCGTCTGGCAAAGATCTGCTGCTTATCACTTAGACAACACCAACTCATGTGTGTGTGACATTTTTGCCCTTCACAGGCTCGTAGAAACTGGTGATCTCTGAACATTCCCTCAGACAGCACCTCTCACTGTAGACCAGGCAAAGACACAGAGAGATAGCACCATCCAGAATCACACCAGGGAGATGACCGGATTAGACATCAGGTTTTCTCATTCCTCACCTATGCTTGCTCTATCATATATACCATTTTCTCCTCTCCTGGGTCACACTCTGTCTATAGTGTCCAAGTAAATACCTCTCTGGAACCTAAAAATGCTGTTGCTGGCAATAGAAACTGTTAAAGAAAAATTTATACAGCTCTTCAACCTTGCATTGAAAAAATTCTCTTACACTTGGGACGCATGGGTGGCTCAATCCTTTAAGCGTCTGACTCATGATCTTGGCTCAGATCATGACCTTGCAGTTCATGAGTTAGGGTGCTGTGTCAGGATTTGCACTGACAGCTCAGACCCTGCTTAGGATTCTCTTTCTCCCACTCTCTCTATCCCTTCTTTACTCATGCACACAATATCTCTGTTTCTCTTTCTCAAGATGAATAAACTTAAAAAAAAATTTTTTTTAATTCTCAAACTCGTAAAATCTAAGAAGGAAACTTCTAAAAAGTTTTAGCATCGATTTCAGGTTAGCAAAGCTCAAGAAAAAAAAAAGAGGTATTTTCAATAAGGTCTGAAGCTAGAGAATGTTCACGTCTTATTCCCCTGAGAGATCTTGTTTAGTAAGATTCTAATCCAATGTTTCAACCAAAGAGCCTTGTGACTTGATGATATCATTGGGAGATAAAATTCCTCTGTAGAGATCCTTCACTGAGATGAGCGTATGCATTCCAATGTAAGCATTAGAACTTTTAGACACTATGCCCCCTTTCTCAAACTGCAGTGTTTTGGAAGCTCCGTGGTCCTACAGAGAGGACCCTTAGTTACAGACCCCAGGACCTGGAGGTCCTCTGCCCCTGTATGAAGGTAATGTCTCCGTGAAGACAAGAGCTATGTCTGGCTTTTCACTACAGCATCTCCACAGCCTAAAGAAGCATCTATCAGATGGTGACTGGAAAAAAATACTTGCTGCTGTTACTGGTGCTTAGCGACAAGTTTTTGAATAGAGGACATCTATTAGACTTCTGATTTCTTGATAGAGTTTAACAGGTCAACAAGAACAGCAACAACGACAACGAAACAAGCAGGAAGAACTTAGTCTGCCAAGACTGGGCTTTGTCCTCTATTTGCTACGCGGGCTGAGTTTGTTTTCCTGATGCCTTTACAGATCTCTGGAGCGTCACTGTTTGGGTGTGCCGCTCCTGCCTGTTTCTGGGTATCACGCTATTTCTAGGAATTCGCACAATAAGCAGGTTTTGGAAGAACACCAGCCTGTTCCCAGACTTCCCTTTTTCTGCTTGTTTTTCAGAATCCAGGTCAGTTTCTATCTGCAGGTCTTCCTGTCACCTGTTCCCGGCTTTCAGCTTTGGTTTTCTCCACGGGACACAGCACAGACATTGTAACCGGACCACTCTCTGGCTTAAGTCACTTCTTGTCGCATTGTGGAAGGCGACCAGCTTGACTTTCCCAGCAGAAGGGATTGGTGTCGAGTCAGGAAACCTGCACAAAGTTCCCAAGGATCTAATCTTTGGGAAGAGGTTAAGTCTTTAACAGAGAAAACAGACACAACACAATGGCAGGCGATAAAACAGGGTTTATGTTAGAAACGGATTCCAGGGGCGCCTGGGTGGCTCAGTCGGTTAAGCATCCGACTTCAGCTCAGGTCACGATCTCGCAGTCCGTGAGTTTGAGCCCCGCGTTGGGCTCTGGGCTGATGGCTCAGAGCCTTGAGCCTGTTTGAGATTCTGTGTCTCCCTCTCTCTCTGCCCCTCCCCCGTTCATGCTCTGTCTCTCTCTGTCTCAAAAATAAATAAACGTAAAAAAAAAAAAAAAGAAAAAGAAACGGATTCCAATATAAAACAAATCTGTTGGTGCCGCGGTACTCACAGGAAAAAAAAAAAAAAAAAGATCCCGTGGTCTAGGTGACAAAGAGAAACCTGTCAGATTCAGATCTCAGATGGGATGGAAGATGAGGTGTGGAAGAAATGAGGGGGCGGGGACGAAACACTTAAAAAGTGACCTTGTTTCCAAGCTTTTCGATAATGGTGCTCTGGTTTCACAAGCTCCCATCTAACTGCCCCAACCCCGCCATTTCTGCCCTTTGGCTGCATGTGTTGGCACAAAGTGATCCCCACTGGCTTCTGGCGCCCAGTTACTCAATAGAAAATATTTACTGAGTACCTTGTACCTGCCAGGTACTGTTCTAGTTGTTGTAGAGACGAAAACAACCGTGGAGCTTATGGCTCCTTCAGGTGATAAAATGAGCAAATAAATGAGCAAATAAATACATGAAGAAATGCAAATGATAGCTGGTAATTAAAAGGAAATACACCAGAGGGTGGTAGAGAGGGTGGCCCTTTAGGGGTGGCCTCATTTAGATGAGGACCAGGGAAGGCCTCTGTAAAAGGATCGCATGTCAGCCAAGACGGGAATGATGACAAGCCAGCCGTGGGAGGGCTTGCTGGGAGAGCATTCCTGGCAGGAGCAGGTGCAAAGTTCTTGAGATGGGAAAGAACTTGGTGGAGAGCAGGGGGCAAAAGGAAATGGAGAGCAGAGGGGAGGAGCCCAGAGAGAAGCAGGAAGGCCGTCAGTAGAGCAGGTCCCCCCACCCCTCGGACACAAGTAGGCCCCTACATTCCTGTAACTCAGGTCAGCTAACAGGATTTCTGCTGGGAGGATGACTCCTGACACCTCAGAGGACATGACTAGCCAGTGAGGTCTCAGTGAAAGATGAAGATCAAAAGAAAATGAAGTACAAGGATTTCTGAGTGGTGTTTGTTTGTTTGTGGCCCATGGAAAATAAAAATTATTTGAACCCTTTAAAGGGTGCCTGGGGGACACCTGGGTGGCTCGGTCGGTTGAGCGTCCGACTTCGGCTCAGGTCATGATCTCACGGTCTGTGAGTTCGAGCCCCATGTCGGGCTCTGTGCTGACAGCTCAGAGCCTGGAGCCTGCTTCAGATTCTGTGTCTCCCTCTCTCTCTGACCCTCCCCCGTTCATGCTCTGTCTCTCTCTGTCTCAAAAATAAATAAACGTTAAAAAAAAAAAAATTTAAAGGGTGCCTGGGTGGCTCAGTCGGTTAAGTGTCCGACTTCAGCTCAGGTCATGGTCTCACAGCCCACAAGTTCAAGCCCCACATCAGGTTCTGTGCCAACAGCTCAGAGCCTGGAGCCTGCTTCAGATTCTGTGTCTCCCTCTCTCTCTCTGCCCCTCTCCCACTCATGCTTAGTCTTTCTCTCTCTTTCTTTCTCTGTCTCTCTGTCTCTCTCTCAAAAATAAATAAACATTTAAAAAATTTTTGTTTTAATTGTTTGATCCCCAAATAGCAACACTCCCCCTTAAATCTGATGAATCTTCAAACTCCGGAAAGTTCCTACACCTGGATCTCTTACTAAAGCTAATGGAATATAAAACTGGGTCTGGAATAAAAGAACTTGTTTTTTGGTGTCCTGTAAAGTGGCAGGAGAACGTCATAGGAAAAGCATGAACTTGGCTATGCTGGGTTCTTTAATTGCTGTGTGACTTTGTACAAGTTACTTAACCTCTCTGAGCTTGATTCCTCTCCCTTTCTATAGAATCCTCACACGGTTTGGGGAGCATTAAATGGGATAATCCTGGAGGCTCGGCTGACATCAGTTTCGGCTCCTCCCCTCTCTCTCCCCCACCAGGTAGACAACAGGAGAATGAAGTTCAAGAGAAGACAGAAACTATTTAGTAAACAGAAGAAAGGGTGAAAAGAAGGGCGAGGAAGACCCAGAAGATGACTGATTCAAACACAGAGGGCGCTGTGGCCTTCAGTGATTAACCAATTTCTGCAGGCCCATGGACCTCGTTCACAGTTTTGCAACCCTCTCTTGGAATTCTCTAGAGAGCCAGATTCCAGTCTGCACAGGAGAAGGCACGTGTGTTGACTTTGAGCAGAAGCTGCTTTCTGACCCTCCTCCTGGCCCCGCCCGCAGCGTTACTCAGTTTGAGGACCCGATTGGGTTCCGCACCACCTCGGGCAGTCTATGAAAGCTCAAGTTTAAGAATCTGCGGCCCTGTGAGTTCTGCTGCTGCGGGGCTTTCTGGGAACCCCCCACAGGCTCAGTTCCGGCCTCAGGGCTGGAGTGCTGGGGACTTTCCCATCCCATCTTCTGGGAAAGAGGCCAGTTCCCAGCGCCTGGAGCCAGTGGGGAGGATTGGTGATCACCTTTGTGCCATGACACACACCGTTGGCCGCGACTTAAAAGCCAATTTCTGCCAGCCCCCAAATCCCCCACCACTGATTTCCACTTTAGCCTATTCACTCTAGGAAGTAGAAGAGAAAATTAATGGGCAACCGCTCTGTCTTCGTTGGACTAGGCAAGACAGCACAATTACACCCAGCCCAGGGCCACACTGGGCAAAGCAGACACACAGACTCGTTGCTCTTAATGAAACCCCAAGGGAAGCGTCTGGGAAACTCCCTAGAAAGGAGTGTTCTAACAGGAAGTGGCTTCTTAGTATTTTGTTATGGCAGAAAATGCCTCTCTAATCTAAAGCTTCCTGACTCTTGATAAAAGCGGTCTTTAAACGAAATCATAAGAGAGGGAGACAAAATGGCATGTTTGTGTTAAGAAGTAAGTTCTCTCCTTCTCAATGAAGTCTCCAATGGATGAAAGCCACAAATGGCATCTGCCAGGCTGAGTCCCACTCATGTCCTTGTTTAAAAAAAAAAAAAGAAAAATCTCATAGTGGTCACAGACCACAGACACAGCACACCCACACTGAGCACCGTGTGTGTGTGTGTGTGTGTGTGTGTGTGTATGTGTGTGTGTGTGTGTGTGTGAGCATGATGGCATGGCTGGGCCCAGTTCCAAAGGGTCATTCGTGTCTGAGACCGTGGATTTGAAAAATCCACACTGAGTCCAGTTCCCCCCCTGAATGGAGGAGAAACAGAACAGCACTTTCCTTTGGCTTTTTCCTGGAATACCCAGGATGAGCCCAAAGAAAGTCTTGGAACAAAGGATCCAAACCAATAATATATTGGTTTATTCCAACCAACTCCCCTATTAACTAGTGTAAGAATATCCATTAGTTCTAGAACTTGCAAAGTTCCACCAAGAGGCTTCATTTCTCCTGAAACTATCCACCCCTCCTGCTCTCCTCTCCCAGCTAACGATCTTTCAAAGACTAAAGAAGCTTCCAGATGACAGAGCCACACACACAACTCCGTATGCAAGAGCCACTTAGGAGATTAACCGCATGCCCAATTATTTCTGACCTATGACAGTCTTCACCTCTTTCCTAAAACGAAGGAGCCGATGAAAATGCAAACAGTTCTCTTCTTTTTCTAAAGGGCTAGTCATGAGAAAGTACCAACCCCAATCGTTTGTGCTCAAGGAGTTGGGTTGGGTTGGGTTGCCAAAAATAAAAATGTGTGTGTGTGTGTGTGTGCATGTACATGTATGTGTGAGAGTCATGAGGGCACAGGCATGGCTTCCTTACGACTTTCCAGGGCATCCTCTGGGCTGATAATAGTGGGGGCTTCCTGTTCACATGCAGAAACTATCCAATGTCCTCTTCCTAGTGAGGTCTGCACACCCAGCAGTCACTGGGTGTGCCACCATCCCCTTTCATCAGCCAGAAAGCACAAGACGGAAGAAGAAACGGGCAGTGAGGAGTAATCACAGGGACAAGGGATCCCTATTGCAACTTCCCTCACTCAGGCACAGTCTCTGAATGACTTCTCCTGTTGTCCACACTCAAAGTCTGTTCACCAAGGCCCAGTGGAAGCTCTGAATGGCATTGTCTCCTGCACTGGGGGTGTGCTGCAGTCAGTCACATCAAGTGCCCCCTTACGGCCAGAAGGCACCAGGTCACCACAGAGTATATGAATAGAGCAGCAGAGAACGATCTGTCATTGACCAGACACCTAGAGGAAACGAAGATCAAATATCTTGCTCACGCTCCCCAAAGAACAGAAAGTTACTCTCCTTTAACTATGCTCAGCACAGGTGTGGTGTTCCAGAGGGAAATTAAACCTAGACCCCAGGTCCTGTCCCACTTGACTTCATCATGAGGTCATGGGCTGTGCAAGCTGTGGGGAGAGATTTGTTGACAAGGATGTAATCAGAATGTATGACCAGGGCCATGGGAGTCAGAAACCAGTTCAGTTCAACAAGCCTTCACTGAATGTCTGCTAAGTATCAGGTCCTGTGTTGGGTGCTAGGTATGCAGAATTCATTAAGACAAGGGGTCTGCCCAAGAGGATGTTACAGTTTCATCCAGAAAATGGGCATGAGCACATAATCTGGAGATTGGTGCTAAGATAGAACAATACTGGACTAATGCCGGTGTTTAACAAAAGCTTCCTGGAGAGTGTCATACCTGAGTTAATACCTGAATGATGAGTAAGGCCTGGCCTGGTGATCACCAATGAAGGGAACATTCTGGGAAAAGGCAGGGTTGTAAATAAAGGTCTGAAAACTTGGGAGAACTACAGAGAGCTTGGTATTACAGAATCATAGCACATGAGGTGAAGAAATATGGAGCTGGCGAGGTGGACAGACAGGTCAGAGCAGAGGCAGGCGTGGTAAGATTTGCAATTTAGGGTGTTGTTGAGACTTAATTGTAGCAGGTAGGTTTAAAAGAGGCAAAGAGGAAATCAGGGCACTATGGGAATATTGGAGGTGATAAATGTAACAAATCTACCCAGGTCTACCTGGATACAAGCCATTGACAATGGGCTTTGAATTTCAGGAATTCACACATAAATCTGGATGTGTTCTAGATTAAGGAATCCAATTAGTGAGGGTACCCACTGCCTTGGGGAAGAAACTACCCAAGCATCATGATGAATGGCACTCAGTAACCTATAATTGTACAGAATCGGGCCATGTCAATTACTCACCCACAAAGGTTGATTCAACTAGTATGTAGGAGAGAATAATCTGTTCCCAAGGCCTATTACTAATGAGCCAACAAAGGTATCATCCATGGCCAGGGTAAGTGGGAGGAAAGTCTATTTTAAACCCAGGGTAAAGGCTGACATAGGGAGAGGATTAACTGGGTTTCACAAACATAACAATATTTCCATAAAATGAGAAGGAGTCAAAGAACTCTCTGATTGGGTGATTATCAGTTACCTGAAGCGTTTTTCTTTTGTGTGTGTGTGTGGAAAAATTATTCTAAAAAGTTTTCTCCTTTCTTTCTCCATCTGCCAACCCACCTCTCATTTTTAGAGGACCAGTATCGACCCTAATGCTCAAAGAGTGATAAGTAACAAGGCCTCTCATGAGTGAACATATGGCACTGTTACCCTGAGCCATTCTTTTCATCTGGCTTTGCTTTATTTTAGGCTCCCAAAAGTACTCTAAAATACTGTTTTGGGAAAAAACTCGCTGTGTGTTTCTCTTTACTCTCACAGTGCTACTGTACTCGGAACACTTCGCTTCTGACCCATCGGGTCACCAAATGAGGGAGGGCTTTCCTACATGTCGAGCAATTCTCTGTGACACCAGCTGGGCATCCTATAACTCAGTTCAGTTCTGACACTGGAGTTAGCGTCAGATCCCACAAGTTAAGGGCTCAATCCTATAAAGATGTCCCTCCTTTCAGGGGCACCTAGGTGGCTCAGTCGGTTAAGGGTCTGGCTCTTGATTTCGGCTCAGGTCATGATCTCTCTGTTCGTGAGATCGGGCCCCGCATCAGTCTCTGCGCTGACAGTGTGGAGCCTGTTTGGGATTCTCTCTCTCTCCCTCTTTCCCTGCCCCTCCCCTGCTCGTGCTTTCTCTCTCAAAATAAATTTAAAAAAATAAAATAAACATTAAAAAAATGTCCCTCCCTTCAGACACAGTCACAGTCCTAGGTTGTCAGCTTCTGACGAACTGGCTGTAAATCAGAAGTCCTAGGCCCCCCTCCTTGGGTTCACTAATTTTCTGGAATGGCTCACAGAACTCAGGGAAACATTATGTTTACCAGTTTATTAGAAAGCATATAATAAAGGATACAGATGAACAGCCAGATAAAGAAATTCACAGGACAAAGTCCGGAAGGGTCCTGAGTGCAGAAACTTCTGTTCCCGTGGGGTTGGGGTAAATGGCACTCCCAGCACACGGATGTGTTCATCAAACCAGAAGCTATCCGAATCCTCTACTTTGCGTATTTTTATGGAGGCTTCATCATGTAGGCATTATTGATCATTAACTCAATCTCCAGTGCTACTCCTCTTCCCAGAGGATAGTTGGTGGGGCTGACTATTCCAAGCTTCTAGTCACTGCTGGTGTTTCTGGTGACTCCATCTTGAAGCTATCTGGGAGCCCACCAAGAGTCACCTCATTAGAACAAAAGACACTCTGATCATCCAGAAAAGGCCAAGGGATTTAGGAACTCTGTGCCAAGAAGCAGGGGGTTCATGTAAATAGATATATATACATATTTTTTTTCCTAATTGCTCACAAACCTCCTATAGCATCTTTTAATCTTTGTTCTTACCAAAGAGAGCCAATTTTTCCCCCAAAACCTGATTTTTTTTACATTTTATTTATCTATTTATTTTGGTGAAAAGCACACATGTAACTGGGAATAAGTGTTAATAGCCGTATCAGCCAGATCGATAGGACCCAAGAACAACTCCATCCCTTGATCAACTTGGTAAAGAAATGGGCACACCGTATAACAAGGAGTATAAGGCACTTTATCTAAAGAAATCCTCTTTTGTTCAGGGAAAACAAGAACAACCACCATGGTGGTTGTCTACCTGAACAAAAAGTTACCTGACTCATCAGTTTTGCTCAATCAAGAGGTGCCTTATACACATGGCCCACACCCCCCTTGCTTAGCAGGAATGTTCCCTTTGTCATGATTCTTTAGTAACCTCCAACAGAACACCAACATGCCTTGACTATGCCGCACAACCAGCACTGTAGAGAGGAGAGCAGTCCCAGGGATTACAGTCATGACGGAGTCGGGAGGGACCAGGTTAGTCACCAAGCATGCTGCCATTTTGAATCCTGAAGAAATCTTCCTGTCCTTGTGGCAAAGTCGCCATTTCCTGCTTGTCAGCCACATGCCTGCTCTGAGCTTTGCCATTCATCATTTGGGTGTTGGTGTCAGAGTAAGGAAGTGACGGGAATGATGTCAGACTTGTAAGGAATTTTCAATGGTGGACTCTCGAACTTAGGGCTCTGCCTAACTTAAAAAATCAGTATAGAATTTGCAAACTCAATCACTGTCCTGTGCACCTGAAACGAATACTATGCGGTATGTTAACTAACTGGAATTTAAGTAAAATCTTGGAAAGAAAAAAAAAAATTTGGCAACTCCATCAAATTTTCTCTTTTTTGAGCATCTGATATCTTCTCACTGCTGTGTGGAGTGTCAAGTGAAGCAGAGCATAGAGACACCATGAAATACCATGTCTCAGTAATAATAACTAACATTCTGTGGGATCATACGTGTGCTGCCCATCACGTAGGAGTTTATAGCTATTAACTCATTTAACCCTCATGACGGCTCTACAACGTTACTATCATTTTGCCCATTTTATGGACAAGGAAACTGCGTGATAGAAAAGTTAACGCACTTGGTTTGTCTGCCGTCCCTGCCATGCCCCAGGTATCACCTGGAGAAAGTGCCCCATCATCTGAAGCCTCTATTTTCTCAAGGGGGATAACTGGATAATTCCACTTACCTCATTGGTCTGCTGTCAGGATTAGAAGTTCATGCATGTAAAGGGAACGGCATGGTGGTTGGGACCCCAGTGTTGAGCCCTCAGTGTATTAGCTAATGCTACTACCATTTCCAGTTACCCTCTCCAGTATGCCCAGTTCAATCATTAAGTAGCTAAATTCCAGGTGTCCCACAGCTGGGCCTCCAACCTGTGCCTTCTCCCCCATGGGGTCTATCCCCTGTGACTTCCTATACAAGCTTGTGTGTGAAACCACTGCCTGTTTTCTCTGCCCATGTTCCACATGGCTCAGCTCAGCGATCACATGGGCATCTGGCAGTGTCTTAACATCAGCTCACATGGGAAGGTGGGCCCCTTAAAAAAAAACCTAAAAGAAATTCCAAAGGCTGTATTTTCAGTTGCACTGTCTCCAAACTCAAGCTGTAAATTTGATAACCCTCTTCAGCAGCTGAAGCTGCTCCAAAATGACTCCCATGTCCCCCAAATATAATTTCCTGCCCCCAGAGAGACTATATTTTAAGTACATGGATGCCCCAAATACTCCCCAAATATCTTGAGACTCCATCCAGCCATTTTCATATGATGATAATATATTTCACTTGTTTCAGTTTATTATTTGTATAATACATATGATAAGATTAGTAAACATACATTATAGATCTTCTGACAGAAGTTACTGATGTTTTTAAATCAAGAGGCATATGCAGGACATATTAAGTAATACTTTCAAACTCACCAACATGATGAGACCCTGTAGACTTGACCTGAGGTCTGGCACTTGACCAACCTGATTCTCAGGTTCCTCCTCTGTCCAGTGGGAATAAAAACTGTAATTGTGCAGACTTACTGAAGGCCTACTATGTGTACTGTTCTATAGTACTATTCCATAGGTTTTGTGCGTATTAAATTATTTAATCCTTTCAATAATTGTATTTTATAGTCACAACTATTTTTTCCCATTTTATAGACAGGGATACTGAGAGCTAGATTTTAGAGTTCTGTTAGTGGGGCAGCTCATTTTTTGCACTCAGTAGGTCTATACACTTGGTCACCACATTCTTTTGTATCACATTTAATACCTACCCAGTTGAGGGGCTCAAATGGACCTTCGTATATATCCAAACTATATCATGTTTAAAATTAAGGTATTGCATTAACAGTCTGAAGGCATGGGATTGTGTAATTAAGAGCCCCAAACTAGAAAATTTTATACTTTAAAAATCAAGAATTTATGTTTGAGATATAATTTCCAGTCACTTTGAGTCCCTTGTAAAATTTTTCAGTAGGGCTAATAGAGAACAGAGAGCTGGTGACAGAATCCTGCTTAAAAATTCCACAGTGAAGTTTATAAAGACCCTACATTAATTCTTCCAAATATAATTACTTAAAAATACCTTTTTTCCCCTGTAGGCATATTTTTCATCTAATTTTATTTCACTGTAATTATCTGTACACCACTCTCTTTAAAAATAACACTCCCCTTATTGTTTGATTCCAACGCACTTTGAGAAAAATCAGAAATGACTATTTTTCCAAGCAGTGAATTTTGCAAAAAAATAAGGGATCAAGTACCTTCAATATAAAAGTTAAAATGTAAACTGAACCCATAGAAAACTAGCTATTTGGCTTGTCTGCCTGAGAGGGAGCCAGTCTCATTTTGAAATACATTACTCGATTTTCTTCAATACTTTAAAATAAAAATTGTAAATATAGGCAAATTCAAAGATATATATATATATATATATATATACAGATATACATACATATATATGTAAATGAAATATACATATATTAGAAATATTTTGGTACTATATGTATATATGTATATATAGTACCAAAATATTTCTAATATCTTCATTCTGTGCCTTGAATCATAGCTATCACTCATTTCACTTAAATATAAGCATATATAAGCATGTTTTTTTCAATTTTACCTTCATTTATTTCTTCACTGATGCTTTTCTTTAAGATCTGTGTTTCTGTCCTATATTACTTTCTTGTGTGATATCGACTGATTTTTTTTCTTCAAAAGTCTATTCTTAAATGTACCAGAGGATCTAAGACAACACTTCATTCTAGCTCTAGATAGCAACAGATGCTATGACAGGGAATCTACATGTTTAAGCAGGAATAGAACTATATAGATCACCATTACCTCAGGCGTAAGGAATAGTTGACTTTTTGCCAGATTTTTAAATTCCACTGTGGCCAGGGGGCCCTTCCCTGTGGCCTCTGCTTTTAGCTCCTTGAGTTTCTTCTGGTCCTCTTGCTGTTTCTATTTATTTATTTATTCATTTATTTATTCGTTCATTCATTCATTCATTCATTTTCAGAAAGAGTGTGCCAGTGCGAGTAGAAGAGAGGGGTAGAGAGGGAGAGAGAGAGAGAGAGACAGACAGAGAGAGAGAGAGAGAGAGAATCATAAGCAGACTCCATGTTCAACACAGAGCCCAATGCAGGGGCTCAATCCCATGACCCTGGGATCATGACCTAAGCTGAAATCAAAACTTGGGTGCTTAACCGCCTGAGCCACCCAGGCACCACTTAAAGTTTATTTATTTATTTATTTATTTATTTATTTATTTATTTATTTAGAGAGAAAGAGAGCACGAACAGGAGAAGGGCAGACAGAGAGAGCAGGAGAGAGAGAATCCCAAGCAGCTTCTGTGCTGTCAGCATGAAGCCCAATGAGGGGTTCGATCTCATGGATCCCAAGATCATGACCTGAGCCGAAATCAAGAGTCAGACGCTTCACCAACTCAGCAACCCAGGCACTGCCCACCTTCTGTTTCTGTTTGAATTTCCTTGTCCATCTCTTTGGCCTGCTTTTTGGGCTGCTGTAGGGGCTTCGTGTTACCCTCGCGACTGGACATGGGGACTGCTGCCCCTTTCCTAGAGACTACTGCCAGAAACCTGACCTATATTACGTTTCTTTTCTCTAAACAACTTCCCTAACTTTCCTTGAAAAATAGGTTTACTGACAGTAAATTCCCTCAATTTTTGTCTGAGGGAGTCTTTATTTCCCCTTGGACTTTGAAAGAGAATTTTGCAGGGCACAAAGTTGTGAGTCGGTGGGTGTTTTCCTCTTGACAGGTTAAATATTGCATTCCTTATTCACTTGCACGGTTTCTGAGAGGGCAGATGTAATTGTTACTTTTGTTCCCCCGTAGGTAAGGTCTCTTTTCCCTTTGGCTCCTTTTTCTTTGATTTATCTGAATTTATTTCCTTATCTTTGACTTCCTGTAGTTTGAATAGGATATGCTTTCATATAGCTTCGTTTTTTCTTGTTTGTTCATTTGGGTTTCCTGGCATTTATTCTTCTTGGTGTTCTCTGAGCTTCCTGGATCTGTAGTTTGGTGTGGCATATTAATTTGAGGGAATTTCTCAGTCTTTGTGGAATTAAATATTTATCCTTCTTCTTTCTTTCTTTTTCTTTCTTTCTTTCTCTTTCTTTCTTTCTTTCTTTCTTTCTTTCTTTCTTTCTTTCTTATCCTTCTGATTTTCTCATTACATTTATGTTACACCTTTTGCAGCTGTCCCATATATCTTGCATGTTCTGTTATACAGTTTTTTTCTGTCTTTGTTTTTTTGTTTGTTTGCTTGCTTTTCAATTTTGGAGAATTCTATTGATATATCCCCAAGCTCAGAGGTTCTTTCTTCAGCTACATCCAGTCTGTTAATAAACTCAACCAAAAGCATTCTTCATATCTGTTACAGTGCTTTTTTTCCTCTTAAAAAAAATGTTTATTTATTTTGAGAGAGAGGGGGAGAGAGAGAGAGAGAGAGAAAGAGAGAACATGTGCTGGGTAGGCGCAGAGAGAGAGAAAGAGAGAGGGAGAGAGAGAATCCCAAGCAGGCTCCACACTGTCAGCACAGAGCTCAACATGGGGCTCGACCCCACAAACTGTGAGATCACAACCTGAGCCAAAATCAAGAGTTGGCCACTCAACCAACTGAGCCACCCAGGTGCCCCTGTCACAGTGTTTTTTATCTCTAGCATTTCTCTTTGGCTCTCTTTGGATTTTCATCTCTCTGTATACAATGCCCATGTGTTCTTGTGTGCTGTCTACTTTATCCATTAAAGCCTTTAGCATAGAAATTATATGTGTTTTAAATTCTCAGTCTAATAATTCCAACATCCCTGCCATGTGTGGTTCTGATGCTTGCTCTGTCTTTTCAAACTGTGTTTGTACATTTTGTCTTTTAGTATGCCTTGTAATTTTTTCCTTTTTTTTAAGTTTATTTTATGTATTTTGAGAGAGAGAGAGAGTGTGTGTGTGTGTGTGTGCATGTGTGTGTGCATGTGTGTGTGTGTGTGTGTGTGTGTAAGCAGAGGAGAGGCAGAGAGAAAAAGGGAGAGAGAGAGAATCCCAAGCACTGTCACTACAGAGCCCAATGCGGGGCTTGAATGCACAAACCATGACCTGAGCCAAAACCAAGAGTTGGATGCTTAACCATCCAAGCCACCTAGGCACCCCTGTAATTGTTTATTGATAGCCATACATGATATACCAAGTAAAAGGAACTGCTGTCAATAGGCCTTTAGTAATGTGATCATGAGTTATAGGGGGAAGGGAAGTGTTCTATAGTCCTCTGATTAGGTCTCCAGTATTTTAGTGAGCCTGTACCTCTGGCCTGGACTGTGGACTTCACAAATATTTCTCAGTCCCCCCCACCCACCACCTTTGGTGGCACAAGATGGCTATAGTGGTCTGGAGTTGGGTATTTCACCTTCTTCAGGTCAGGTAAGCTCTGGTAACATCCCAGCATGTTGGCTCTGCTCCTCTTGAGAGCAGTCCTTGTTAAGAAGAACAGAGTGCTCTGGCATATGTTGAATGGTTCCTTTCCCACTCCCTGCTTGAAGCATGTGGGGATTCCCCCCGCCCCCAGTATTCTCTGTGAGAACCTGCTCAAGCTCCTGGAGGTAAAACTCACAGAAACATGAAGACCCCCCTGTGACTAGGTGCCCCTATCAGACTTGTCCACGGTGAGCTCCCCCAATTCACCAATGAGAGTTCAGGTTTCCTGCCAAGCACTGGTTCCTTCCAAGGTTTCTGCTCATGCATTTATGCTCTAGTAAGCTGGGATTCTCTGTATTTGCCTGTTGGTCTCTTCACTTTGGGGAGCAGTGGTTTGCCCTGTGACCTCACATCTCTTACACATCTGAGAATTGTCCATTTTTTCAGTTGGGTTAGTGTTTTACTTGTTATTAAGATAAAGTGGCAATTCTAAGCTCCTCACATGCAGAATCAGAAACTGAAAATCTCTCCCAATATTTTGCTCTCTTTGCCTTAATGATCTGCATTCGCCGTACTTACATGAGTTCTTTCTGCCACATCGCTAATTTGATTTTCATACTCTTCACTGTTCTTTGGTGTTCCCAATGTATTTACTTTTTAAATTTCTTTCCATGTTCTTATTAAGGTATAAATTTACCCTTTTTAACGTAGAATTCTGCATGCCAACAAACAGTAACGTAACTAACACCACCATCAAGTTATACAGCATTCCATAATCCCCCAAATGTGTCCATGTTTCTTGGCAGTTAGCTTAACCCTCATCTACAGGCTCTGGCAACCACTAATTGGCTCTTCATCTCCATAGTTTTGCTTTTTCCAGAATGATATCTAAATGGAATCATACAGTATGTAGACTCTGTCCTCTTTCACTTAGCATTATACAGTTGAGATTCACCAGTGTTTTGCATGTATCAATCACTTGTTCTTTTATTAATGAATACTATTGCATTTTATGGCTGTGCTAGTTTGTTTATCTACTTTCTGGTTGAGGGACACATGGGTGTTTCCAGTTTGGGGCAATTACAAAGGTGCTATAAAAATTCACATGTAGATTTTGTGTGAATAGGTTTTCATTTCATTTAGGTAAATCTATAGCCCATTTAAAATTGAGCTGGTTGTTTTCTTACTATTGAGTTTTGAGCATTCTTTAAATATTCTGGGTAGAAGTCCTTTATCAGACATGTGATGTGCACGTATTTTATCCTAGGCTGGAGCTTGTCTTTTCATTTTTAAAATCTAATTTATATTTGAGTTCAGTAATAACTGTTTGTGGCTTATGTCCTTAGATCTGGAATTTTTTAAGATCTTTTTTATTTAACTGCTTTATCATTTCATATGGAGCCAATTTGCATTTTTATTCTTACTAAATTGCTCTGGATAGCACAAAGCAATTGCTAAAAATTGTCTTCCATTCCATATTTTCTTCTAGCTTGGCATCCTTTTATTTTTTCATATCATGGTTTTGGTTTTTTGGGTTTTTTTGGGGGGGGGCTTGCACACCCCTGCCCCCATCCCCACACAAAATACCTCTTCACCTGAAAGACCTCAAGCAGATTGATTTGGTTGCCATAATGTATCTTCCATCTGGCTCATGTTTGTCCAGTTCTGATCAGGCATTTATTTGCTCTGATAACGTGTGGGTTGCTGTTATCCCACTGAGCTATGATTTCTAGATGAATGGGTATCTCCTGTTCCACCCACCAGTTTCTTCCACCCTGAGAAAATGTTAGAGAGCAGGGAATGCTGCATGGATGCTTTCTGCTTTTTCCTTTTCTTCTTCTCTTTTAAAAGAATGCCTGCACTCTGCTCTGCCTCCAAATATCTGTGGAATATTCTTGCCCAGAACTCCTATCATCCAGGCAGGGTGGGAATAAGCATGGTCCCATTCCCATTGGAAATATCTCCAATTCTTTATGTAGCTGCCGTGCCCACTTTTTGGCCAAACAGAGCCTCTCTGTTGCTTATGCCTTTTGTTTCCCCCCTTTTTCTCCAGCAGCCATTTCTACTTCTCTCTCAGATGAAGGAAATTTAGAGAAATCTCTCCTTTGAAAATCTGGGTACACAGTGAGAATTTTGGGTACATAGCCAGATCAGCACCATGGGTTCCCAGGGCTGGAGAGGCTATTAGGAACAGCCCTCAGAGGTCTCTGCTGCTTTCCTTTTACCTCCTTGGCCATCAGGCTTTGGACTTTGACGTTGTAGCTCAAGTCTTTTGTCCAGTTGATTACTGTTGGTTAAAACATCATGATTTTTTTTAAGATTGTTTTGTACCTTTTGTTAGACTTGGGGGAGGAAAATTTGGTGATGCAATTTCAACTTATTTAGTAATTCTACCAGTTTTATTTTATGGTGAATTTCCTCCTCCAGGAAGTGTTCTCTGATTCCACCCAGTGTCAATAACCCTCCTCCGTGTTCCCCACAGAGCTGGAATTAGCTAGCAATATTTTACTCTAATGGTTAAATAATTAGAATACTTCTGTATCTGCTAGAAATAGCCACTGTGCTAAACCCCCTCACCAGAACACCAGAATCCTTCCCATTAGCCATGACTGCCCTGATCTCTCCCTCTGAAAGCCCCCCATCTTGCCCGCCCAGCTACTAAAAGGTTGATGCTTGAACCATCATGGGCCTTCCAGAGCCCTGTCGCTGGTCGCTGAAGGACCTCCACGGGTCGATTGTTGCCCAAGCCAACCACCCACTAAACATGTTTTACATCACTCCCACCTGCGCTTACCTCTTTCATGGTATTTTTTTACACATTTCTGATGTTGCTTCTTTAACTGTCTTCTTACTTATTTGAAAGACAAACTCCTTGACGGTAGCACTTCAAGTAGCAAACATTTGTTTAATTTCTGTTATATGCCATATTCATTGCTCACTTAATCCTTCTGCAAATACTGTGAAGTTGGTATTATCACTCCATTTCACAGATGAAGAACTCAAGACTCAGTGAGTTTTAGCAGCCTGAGCAAGTTTACACAGCTTAATTAGGGCCAAAAGTAGAATTTAAATTCAGCCACCCTGCAGAAGTTGTCTAAGAAAGATATTTCCAGCGGAAATTTTGTATAACTAGCATTTTGGAATAGGAACAACTTCCACATGATAAGCAATGTGATATTAAGTTCTTATAACATGCATGCACCTGAAGTTCTTTTGAGAGCAAGGAGATATATATATAGTCCTTTAGAGCATAGTAGAATGCATGGTTCCTCGTTGGCCCAAATGAGTGATCATAAAAATAAGGCAAGCAATGATGAAGGAATGGATGAATTAATTGATGAGACAGTTAAGTACTATTTCAGAAGATACATTATTGGGGATATAACAGTGTAGAATGAGAGGCAGTATATGTAGTGTTTAATAACATGAACTTTGGAACGTCTGGGTGGCTCAGTCAGTTGAGCGTCTAACTCCAGGTCAGGTCATGATCTTGCAGTTCATGAGTTCAAGCCCCATATTGGGCTCTCTGCTGTCAGCACCAAGCCCACTTCGGATCCTCTGACCCCTTTCTCTCTGCCCCTCTCCTACTGTGTGCTCTCTGTCTCTCTCTCTCTCTCAAAAATAAATAAACATTTCTTTAAGAAATTTAAAAAAGAGAGCATAAACTTTGGATTTGCCCATAGTACGCATGAAATATAATTTATCATTATCTTAATGGGCATTTAAGTTGTTTCCACTTTTCTTATTCAAATAATAAATATCTTCTGTATATTTCTCAACACATGCATGAGTGTTTACTTAGCTTTCTAGAAGTAGAATCACTTGGCCAAACAGTATATGTACTTGAACATACTTAAACATTTCAAATTTCTTTCCAAAGGAACTCCCCTTACTGCTACCAATAATTTATAAAAGAGCCAATTACTTATACCCTTACCGATGATGGATGTATTTATTCTGCAACATTTGTTAAGAATATTAGTGACTTATTGCTTTCATTTCCATTTTCTGGATTGCCAGTGAGGTTGAGCAAAATATCAGGGTTTAATACTTGTCTTTTTTCTGAGTCACCGCTTATATACTTTGTCCACTGTTGACTGGATTGTGTTTACCATTTTATTGATCTGTAATCACTATTTATCTAATATGGATATTAATCAGTTGCAACCAACCAGTAATCCTAACCTGTCCCCAGAGCACTGCTATCTACTTTACTCATTAGATTTTTGAGAATACAGAACTTTTCAGTACGTTTTTATTGTCAACCCTCCACTTTTTTTCTTGGTCAAAAATGAAATAATTGACTCTTGCAAAGTATTCTTCAAAATTCTATTCCAATAATTTTATAGTCTTGACTTTGATAATCAGATCTTTAACCCATCAGTATGTTTGTGCTTATATTTGTGTATGTGAAAAAGAGGAGAAAGGGATGTGCGTTGAATAACTGATGTCTAACTGTATTTTCTAATTTGTTCCAACACGACGTGTAAATACTTTTCTTGGAAACAGCACAGGACTCTCCATTGAAAACCTGTTAGGACTGTCTAACAAGAGAGTTCCTTAATGTAGCTGTACAAAAAAAGTGTTCTTTAAGAAGTCATAACCCATCTGTAATTGACGACAGTTTTATCGATCTTAAGTATCTAAGAGTTATCTCTTTAGAACCTGACTTATTATATTGGCCAGGGCTTAGTACAATGTTCCACAGCAGAGCAGATAATAGGATTTGTGACATTTCTCACATCAGTGGGTAGGCTTCTGTTATCTTATCAGTGCATAGGATATTTGCAGTAGTTTGCTGATTAATAACCTTCATCCAGTTAAGAAAGTTCTATTCAATTCCTATAAGCACTCCAAGATAAGAAAGTCCTAACCATGGCTTATTGTTAAGCAGGCACCTACACTGGCCTTTCTAAAAATGAGAGGCTGGAACAGCCCTCCCATAATTGTTCAATTAATTACCTATTGCTTATGTAGGACTTAGTCCTTCTCATGGCCTCCTGAGTTCTGAGGTTAGAATTAGTCTGAGGGTCTGCTGGAGGGCTTCTCCCTGAATTTCCAGGGTTTGTGTGTCCTCAACTTTTCTGTGCATTGTGTCCATTCCTCCCCTTTTTGCTTTATCCTCTTCTGGGTATTCCTCGCTGCTGGCACATACCTCACATTTTCCAGCATGGCTGGGTGTTTATTTTTACTCCTATGTTGTTCCCACGACAAATGATGGCACATGATATGTCTCATATCTTGTTTTTTTTAATTTTTTTTTTTGAGGGAGAAGAAGGGACAGAGAAAGAGAGAGGGAGAATCCCAAGCAGGCTTCATGCTGGCAACACAGAGACTGATATGGGACTCAATCTCATGAACTATGAGATCATGACCTGAGCCAAAATCAAGAGTCATTTGGGACGCTTAACCGACTGAGCCACCCAGGCACCCCTCATATCTTGGTTTTTTGATCTAACAATATATATTAGAGATTTAAGTACATAACAGCCTCCTTGTTCTTTTTAATAACTACATAGTATTCCCTTGCATAGCTGTTGCACAAATTCATAACACGTGCCTCCCACTGATAGACCATCTTTAGGGTTCCTCCAAAATTTGCTATTACAAAGAATCCTGCCACATTTGGCACACATTTGTCCCTAATAGACATCATTTTACATGTGTAGAGCTTAACTATTAAAAAAAAAAAAACCTGTAGTGGAATATCCAGGACAAAGTGTCTATGCATTAAAAAATTTTTTTAATGTTTATTTTTGAAAGAGAGAGAGAGAGAGAGATAGAGCACAAGTAAAGGAGGGGCAGAGAGAAAGGGAGACACAGAATCCAAAATAGGCTCCAGGCTCTGAGCTGTTAGCATAGAGCTGTTCAAGCTGGGCTTGAATCCACAAACCGCGAGATCATGACCTGAGCCAAAGTTGAACGCTCAACTGACTGAGCCACCCAGACACCCCTATGCGTTTTTTAAATTTTGAAAGGTATTGCCAGAACATCTGCCATTCGAGTCATACCAATTTATAATACCTGTCCATGACCTCTCATTTTCCTTTTTGGCTTGTTCATCTTTATCTCGTTGTTTTTTAAATCTCCATATATTTTGGAAACTAGATATTTTTCAGTCTTTGAATTATATAAATTTCTCTCTGTATTTTTAGAGGTTTTGACTATTTTGAACTATGAGGAGTTCTATTTGTGTGAGGTTGAAACTATCAATATTTTTCATTTTGGGGTTCTTGTTTTTGTGTCGTACTCCAAAAAGCATTCTCCACCCCACGTTTACGTTGAAAATTTCTTTCCTCACTTCTCTTAATCCTGTTGTAATTTTACTCTTTAGCACTTCATTTCAATACATCTGGTATTTATTCTAATGTAAAGTGCAAAGTGAATCCGACAGGTTTTGGTTTTTTTTTTTTTTTAATTCTCAGAAGGATACCTACTTGCCTCAATCCATTTATTTTATAGGCTTCTAAGCTGTCCTTGCCCCTACATCATCCTGGAGACTAGGTTCTCCCCATTTAAACAATCACACATGCTCCTTCTTATTAAATGTACATCCTGCTAGTTAGCTCAATGTGTACATGGTCTAGGATGTCACTCCTGCATCATCAATGGGCACTTCTCTCCAGGATGGAGCCTACTGGCATTAAACATGTGGTAATGTTGTCCATTAAAAAGAACCAACTTAAAGGAACCCTCCCCTCCCCCACCCCACGTCAATAGTTCACCTGTACAAACATGACTCCTTGAAAGACTTGGCCATACTCCCTGTCTTCAATTTCTCCCCTTACACTACTGTCTCCCCAACCACTCCATCCACATCACCTGTCACCACCATGGGCTGATAGTCTCCAATGACCAGGTCTCAGTCTCTAGGTTATGTCATCTATCAGTCAGTGGCACACATCTATCTTTTGTAAAAGTTTGTCTTTACCTGCTTCCAGGGCATGGTTGCCTCTTAGCGCCCCCCCCCCCACTTCTCTCACCTCCTGACCCTTCTCCATCTCCTCTCCCAGTTTCTCCTTATTTCCCACGTGAATTACCTACATTCTCAGGCTGAGTCCTCAGCTCTCTTCCCCCTTCTGTTCCCATTCAATCCCTTGGTGATCTTGGCTAGTCTCATGATCTTAAACATTATTTAAATGCGAATGACTCCCAAGGTTCTATCCCCATCCCAGACCTCAACTCTCAGGACCACACTCACATCTCCACTTTACTGTCCAATGAACATCTCAAATTAACATGTCCAAGAACAAACGTCTCCCTCTGGCTACCAAACCTCCTTCCTTTCATCCTTCCTCACCTAAAGAAATGCCAGCTTCACGGTTACAGTTGTTCAGGAGAAAGCCTTGGAGCCATCCTTGGTTTTTGTCTTTGTCCATAGCTCATGGCCAACTGACCGGCAAACCTGCTGTCTCTCCCCTCAAAATATTTCCAGAGCCTGACCACTTCTCACCACTCCGTGGATGCCAACCCTAGTCTTAGGCATTAACCTCTTTCACCTTTATTATTGCAATAGCTTCCAAACTGGTCCCTCTGACTCTGCCCTTTCCCTGTAACCACAGTGTGGTCCTTTGAAAATGCAAGTCACATCATGTCATTTATCTGGGAATAGTTCCTTCTGATGGCTCCTCTCCCTACTCACAGCAGGAGCCAAAGTCCTTCCTTTTGTTGTCTCTAAGGCTCTGTGAGATGTGATCACCCACTTCTCTGATTTCATCTCCTTCCTTCCTCTTCCTGCTCTCTCCACTTCAGCCACACTGGCCTTAGAGCTCTATGCTCCTTGAATACGTCAAACACGTCCCCAGAGCAATGCATTTGGACTTGCAATCTTGTGTCCTGGAATAATCTCCCCAAAATCCCCATGAGCAGACCCCCACTTCGATCTCTGCTCAACATCTCTTGATCCCTGACCAACCTCTAGGAAGGAGCAGCCTCCTATCCCCAACACTTTCCAACCCCCCCCCCCGCTATACTTCTCTCTATAGCATCTATTTCCCTGTGCATAATTGCTTTGATGTAAGCTCCACAAGAGCAAAATGTTCACAGCTGAATTCCTAATATCTAGAAGGGTGTGCGGCACAGAGACAGTGCTCATAATATGTGTCAAATAAATGAAGGAAGGAATTTGGAAGACAGTTTCTCTTCTGCCCAGAGTGCATCTGGTGTGTGTCCTGCCTTCTACAGAACAGGGAGTAGATTCTGAGTCAGAAGGCTATAACTTTCGCAGTTCAGTTAAAGGAGCCCTAGGCCAGAGAAAATAAAACTTAGTTCTGGCCCCATAGTTGGTACTAAGTAGGTAGAGACCCTGGATGAGCCCAATTATCTTGAGTGTCTAAGATTCGTTGCCAAAAGATAGACTTCATCATACCATCATATCTAACTCACCAGAATTTTGTTAGAAAGTGTGAGAGAGTATCTATTTTAGAAGTATGCCTACAAATTCTCCCTGACCCTAGTCCCTCTTGTTTCACTGCCTTATGAATGGTGCCCCCACCTACCCAGGCACCAAAGCCAAACACTTAGACAACCTTCTATGCAACTCCCCAACAGCTAACAAGTCCCCTAACCATATAGAAGCTGCTTCCTCGCTTATCTCAATTCCATTCACCTGTTCCTTTTCCTGGGCCCTTTGTCTTAGAGCAGCCTCATTCTTGCAGACTGCCCAGATAGATTCTTAACTGGCCTCTCAGTCTCCAGTGTTGTTTCCTTCCCATGGATTTTTTTCCCTGCAACACAAATATATTCAAGTCCTCCCCCACCCCACCCCCCACACTCTTGCTAAGAATTCATCAAATGTATTCCTTGCCTTCAGGTCAGGTTCAGCCTCCCTGATGAGCACACAAGACCCTCCATGTGGCCACGCCCTTCACTATGCTCGTGTCCTGCTCTTAATAACATGTTCCTCAAAACCCATGGTGCAATTCCATGCCTTGGCACCTCCTCACGTGCCATTGCCTCTTCCTAAAGCAGCCCAGCACTCACCTACCTGTCTCTGATGTTCTTCTGTGTTCTCCCACACCTCCTGTGTTTCTTTCTCTTGAGGCACTTTCCATGCTGTTATGTTGGTTTAAGTCTCTGCCTCCCTAAACTAGACTCTGAGCTTTCTATGGGAGAAGAAATGGCTCCTTCTGCTCCCAACCTTAGGACCAACCACCATGGACACCAGATAGATTTAAAATGGGCCAATGACAACGTGGAAGCACTTTGAAATATTTGTAAAACACAAAACAGGTATTGTTAAGGTATTGTTAATGCAGTGTGAGGAAACTGTCCAGAGGAAAGACAGCTGGAAAAGGCTGGGGCTTTTTAACTTCCAGACTTTGCCTGGTGGACTTCTAGTCAAAGTCACGTTCCACATCAAGATGAATTACCTTGTTCATGTCATGACTGCCACTTTACCAAAATATCCCCAGGATGCTGTCTGAATACCAGAAGAGTGGTTATTCAGCTTATCTGGGAGAAGCCAAATACAGACCTGTTTCAATTTCACTGTTGGAATAAATACCCTACCTACTGGTCCTTGATTCCAGCTGGAAATGGACCAGGTAGCTATGTAGTCTCTCGTGTTCGCAAGCGAGGACATTGTTGGCTTTGCCATTTATCCCTTTCGGTTGGCCAGGGGCCAGGAAGTCAAAGTACCAGGGCAAAAGCACACTGCGTACATATCTGGAAAGGGCAAAAACCAAGAGACAGATGCTGAGACCATAAGAGCAATCTGCAGCACGGAGGGCTGAAAAGTGCGTCCCAATTTGGTTTTCTTCCAACAGAGCAACACATTAAGTCGGGCTCTTAACCCAAATGAAAGGTTTTAGATTTATTTCATTGGCAGATGGAAATTAAGTTACAGAAACTCAAAAAGCACAGGCTAGAGTGTATTTAATTTCATTTATTTTTAATGACACAAGAAATACATGAATATAGTGTCCCTATAAAAATGGAAACAGCACAGATAAAGTTGAAGTCCCTCTTGACCGCTCACCATTATATTCATTCCCCTTCTCCAGGAGTTACTGCTGCTATCAATTTGAAGTGTATCATCAGACAGGCACACACACACACACACACACACACACACACACACACACGATATTAATGTGAAGCTATTTAATCTTAGCTTTGGCTGAGGCCCCAAGATAATAGATACTGTGTTCCAAACTGAGATACAAGATCATTATGGAGAATATCAACGGTGGTTGTCCATGAACCACATCTATGGCATAAAAGGATTTTGAGAAGATTAGGTGGAGAGAGTAGGTTTTGGATGAAAACTGTTGGCTCCCACATCCATGAGAGTAGGGAGAGGTGATGTCTTTACTCACCTCAAAAAAAAAGAAAAGGTTTTAATGGGACCATTGAGCGTTTGATATGTGTCCCTGACAAGATTATGGGTGGCCATCATTTTCTGTTTTGCTTTTCCATTTTGTTTCTTATATAATCTCTTTCCTGCTTCTCAAGGTTAGAAATGTATTTCTTTTCTTCTAATGCTTCTATGATATTTTCATTGTTTAAGCACTTGATTTGTCTAGAATCTTGTTTTCATGGTGTGAAACAGTGACCTAACTACTTTTCTCCAAATGAGTTTGATTAATTTGGTTTGAATAACAAATTATTTCAACACTACTCATCATGCAATCTTCCATTACCCTCTGATTGAAAGGCCACATTTACTGTATACAAAGTTGAAAATACTCACTGGTTCCTTTCTGGACTGTGTTCTATATCATGGATCTATTTCTCTCTTCTTAATGAGCATACTTATTAGGAGCCCAATGTGCTTCCTTTTCATGGAGTGGACAACATGGCACACAGAATGTTATATCTATTATTATGTGGGGGGTTTTCATTCTGTTCCAGACAAGGGTAAAGTCAGGGCCATGATGGTGGTAGCATCATCTGATTCAACCCCCACCCACTAAGGTAGGCCCTGAGCTTGCCCTTTCCCTGACCTTGCTGCTCAGAATCCTCAGGATCTCTGGAAAGCATCTTCCCTGTGCTCCAGAGAGACTCCCTTGGCTAATGAAGACATTTGCCACTTTCCACTCCTGCTTTAGCATCCCTATGGGATGCCTGATGGTGCTTCATGAAGCCAACACAATGCACCCACTTCTCCATCCTCCAGCCCTAGCCCTGGATGCCACGTGGTTACCTCTTTAGAGAATATCTCTTTACTTGCTGAATGTCTTCTGGATGGCTCGGTGACTTAGCACTTCCTGGGCTTTTTTCTCATTCCTGTTAACAGAAAAGTCTTGCTTAGAATCAGACATAAGGTGATAGGATGCTAACACAAGACTCTTGAAGGGATGTACTCAGTGAGACACTCTTGCAACTCTTGCCAGCTGTCCAACAAAGAGCCCACACACACCCCACACTGTCCACATGCATTTAGGGCTCTAGTATTATCCACTGCTCCAGCCCTGATAGATGAGACATCTGCCTTATGGCACAGAGCATACAGGGACAAAAGCATCACCGTACTCGTCTCTACAATGGGGGTAGCGCTATGTCCTTTACAGGGCTTTGGTGAGAAGTAACGAGAGCTCGTTGTAAGAGATACATAGATGCCTCTTAGCCTTCCTTCCTCACTAAATTAGGCCCACACCTTGGTGAGGCACTGCCCCTTCTCTGAAGCCTTGGCCACTGTAGTCACTGTGATCATCCACAGTGGTCTTTCCATATTGACTTTCATTGGCCTTGCCCATTTATTTATTTATTTATTTATTTATTTATTTATTTATATATAAAGACAGTTAAATTCAAATTATGGATATACAAGTCACAGTATCCTGGACTCTGGCTTAGTTAGCCAAGTTCATCATCCCTTGAGTGTCTATGGAAACTGAAGCAGGAACGCTCCAGAGGGCTCGCCCTGGATGTTCTTCACAGCTTCATTTAATTATCACCATCAAAGCCAATGAGGGTCATAAACTGTTTCATGACATAGCAATGGGCAGTGTTATTGGAGGTGAACCTGGGCACCTCATTATGCCCACATCATAAACTGGCACATCAGAAGAGGCACAACTAAATAACGCCTTTCTTCTTACGAATAAAAAAGACAAGGAAACACAGATTCTGGTAAAATCTTCATGCTTGGTAAAATTAACTTTCAGTCAAAAAAACAATGGAGTTCCTACCTTTATTTTTCTGATAAAATTTTTATTTCAGGTTGGATAAGCAATTTTGTCTGCCACTAAGTACGAGACTATGCCAAGTAAGTCATGTAGACAAAAGGGCATTATATAAAAAGGAAAACAGGTAAACAGAAAGAAATCTCAGAAATAAAATATGAAAAGAATTAATTGTATCAGAAACCCGGTAAACTGGTATATTGGGTTCTTCCCAGAGAAAGAGAACCAATAGGATAGATAGGTAAAGTAGATATAGATAAATGATAGATGACACATAGGTGATATATAGATAGATAGATAATAGGTAGATAGATGATAAATTATAGATAGATGATAGATGGATAGATGATAGATTAGATAGATAGATAATGGATAGATACATAGATAATAGATAGATGATAGACAGATAGATAACATATGGATGGATAGATAGATAATAGATTGATAAATAGGTGATAGATACATAGATAGATAGATAAAGAAGAGATTTATTATAAGGAATTGGCTCATGCAATTATGGAAGCTGGAAGTCCCAATTTCTGTAGTGAGTCAGCAAGATGGAGATCCAAGAGACTGATGGAGTTGTTCTAGTCTGAAGGCAAGCTGAGGTTGCTCTCCCAGCTTGCATGCAGTCAGGCAGAAGGAATTTTCTCTTATTCAGCCCTTTTGTTATATATAGAGACTTTCAACTATTTGGATAAGGCCCACCCACATTAGGATGCTTTACTTAATCTACTGATTTTAATTTTAGTCTCATCCACAACACTCTCACAGAAATACCCAGTGTAACATTTGACCAAATATCTGGATGCCGTATGGTCCATGTCAAGCTGATACATAAAATTAACCACCAAAATAAATAAATAAATAAATAAATAAATAAATAATTAACCACCACAGCTGGCCAATATATGCTAAACGTCCCTATAGTGGAACCTCTATATCTATACCTATATGTGTATGTAACATGTATATTTATAGTACTTAAGAAATGCATTCTTCTGACCTGTTCTCAAAGCTGTGTTCTTAGACTCTTGAAATACCACTATAGATATTTTTTTTATTGAGGTCAAATTCACATAATATAAAATTAATGATTTTAAAATTAAAAATTCGGGGGTGAGTGGCTCCCTTGGTTAAGTGTCCGACTTCGGCTCAGGTCATGATCTCACTGTTTGTGAGTTCAAGCCCAGCATCGGGCTCTGTGCTGACAGCTCAGAGCCTGGAGCCTGCTTCAGATTCTGTGTCTCCCTCTCTCTCTGCTCTTCTCGCACTCATGCTCTGTCTGTGTCTCTTAAAAGTAAATAAACACTAAAAAATAAATAAAATAAAAAATTTGGTGGCAGCACTGAGTGTTGGGTATAAGTGATGAATCACCTAATTCTATCTTGAAACCAATATTTCACTGTATGTTAACTAAAATTTCAATGTAAACAAACTGAAAAAAATAAAATAAAATAAAATTCAGTGGCATTTAGGATACTCACAATGTTGTGCAACAATCACTTCTATTTAGTTCCAAAACATTTTCATCACCTCAAAAGGAAACCCTAGACCCATTAAGCAGTCATTCCTTGTTTCTCCCTCCACCTAGCCCCTGGCAACCATTAATACACTTTCTGTCTTTACAGATTTGCCTATTCTGGATAATTCATATAAATGGAATCATACAATATATGGCTTTTTTAAATTTTTATTTATTTATTTGAGAGAGAGAGTACACATGAGTGAGGGAGGAGCAGAGACAGAGAGGGAGAGAAAGAGAATCCCAAGCAGGCTCAGCACTGTCAGTGTGGAGCCCGATGTGGGGCTCGAACCCACAAACTGTGAGATCATGACCTCAGCCAAAGTCAGAAACGTAACCAACTGAGCCACCCAGGGGCTCCAATATATGACCCTTTATGTCTGATAGCCTTCACTTAGCATGTTTTCAGGTCCATCCACACACAGTAGCATGTATTTTATGGCTAAGTAATATTCCATTATATGTATATGCCACATTTTGTTTGTTCATCCACTGACGGATGAATGGGTTGTTGATGGGCATTCGGGTTGTTTCTGCAATTGGCTATTATGAATGATGCTCCTGTGAACATGGGAATACAAATACCTGTTTGAGACCCTGCTTTCAATTTTGTTGGGTTTTACCAAAGAGAAGAGGTATGAGTCACATGGCAATTCTATATTTAATTTTTGGAGGAACTGTTCTCCCCACCATAAATGTTTAGCAGGAAATTACTCATGAATGGGAAATCAGATCAGCATTTAGAACACACACACACACGCACACACACACATACACACACGCACACATACACACACATACACACACACATACACACACGCACACATACACACACATACACACACATACACACACACATACACACACTGCCGTCTGCCATTCTAAATGCAATAGAATGCAATAGCGAAAGGTCCACCTGATATTGTAAGTTCTGCAGAGGCGTCCTCAAAAGGTAAAATAATAGGATGCTACATTCTTCTCCCGAAGCACAGCTGATACCAACCTCAAGCTTTTGATGCACTGACTCCTCCTGTGACCTCAAGTTCAGCCAGGAGCTGACTCCAACGCTTTTCATTGCTTCATAACATGTAATGAATAGGAGACTGATAATGTCACCAGAGTCATACTGAGTGGTTAGCTTTCTAGTTCTACAGAAACTCAGTAACCTACAGACAGGGAAAAAAAAAAAAAAAAAGAGCAGAGGCTACTGAGGTCAAAGGTTCCAGAGTGGCATGTGACCTACCCCCAGAGCTGATCTGTCTGTACATACTCCACCCCAGGTCTGGGGTCAGACAGAGGTAGCTGTGAAGGAGCAGAGAGGGGGTTGGGGAGTCCCTGGGAGCCGGCTGAAGCCTCTAATCAGGCCCTAAACTTGGCTGACCCGGGGAACATTTCCATTACAGTAAGAAACTGTTTAAGATTTTTAAGGGGTTTTCTTTCAGCAAATCTATTAGAGACAAAAAGAAAATCACAAAGTCTTGGGAGAAGGGAATTGGTCATATACAAACTTTTCATCCTCATTCTTCAGTGGCTGGGCCACAGTTCTACAAAAAGCTTCAAGTTTTGGATTCAGAGCCGGCCATGGGCCAACAGGGGACAGCAGCTGGGTCTGCCCAGTACCCAGAAATCACTAAGACATCCCTTCTCCTTCCTGTTTCATCATTTCCTGCACAGCTAGGTCTCTACTCCATGGATATCTTAAGAAAAGTAGACCCTCCCTAGAAAAGATTGGTGATGTCCCATTAGGAAAGAGTAAAGAGGGGGCACCTGGGTGGCTTAGTCGGTTAAGCATCCGACTTCGGCTCAGGTCATGATCTCACGGTTCATGGGTTCAAGCCCCACATCAGGCTCTCTGCTGCCAGCTCCAAGCCTGGAGCGGAGCCTGCTTCGGATTCTGTGTCTCCCTCTCTGTTTCTCCCCCACTCGTGCGCTGTGTCTCTCTGTCTTTCCAAAAAATAAATAAATGTTAAAAAATGTTATATAAAAGAAGAAAGACTAAAGAAAGTTCACTCATCTTAGAGAATCTTGCTAAATAGAATGAATAATCTTGCCCTTAGTTCTCCAAAGTTTTGTGTATCAGAAGATAAATTCTGAAATATAAATATAAATGGAGAAGAAAGATACCATTCACTCTTTTTTACATAAATGGAAGAGCTTACTTTTCTCAAAGAAGAAAGTACATAGACCGTGGGTTTCTGGAGCTCAAAAATTTACCATCAGAGAAAAATAATTTGAATACAAGTTTGATGGATTCGTTTTTAAACCAAGTTCCCTTCCTCTGACTACCAGGCACTACGCAGACTTATGGTGGAGAAGCTGGTCCTATAGCAATTATGACGTCATCCATTGCACAGAGCCCAGCCTCGTTTTATGGGGAACGGTGCAGGTAAATATCAGCGTTGAGAAGCCAAAAACTCATTGTTCTCTTCTGTGGGGAAAACCCAGAAGCACAGTCTAATGATGTGGCAAAGTGAAATTTCTCTCTGACTGAGTCATCTTTCGCTGGGTCCAGGAAATAAAAGACAGCAGGAGCCAGAAATATGTAGCATACAGTGATTGCATCATCCGTCTGGAGGCTGTCAATCTGTTCATGATGTGAGGTCAACCAATAACCTCATCAACAGGACACAGTATGAAAAAACACAGTGCGGAGGCCTGAGGCTCTTTGGGACATCCAGGTAAGTTGCTGAGGACATAGCAATGGGCCTTAGAGACCTCACAGATTCCCCCCTCCCCCAGGAGAGCCAAGGACAGAGAATCCCACCAGTCTGCCCGACTATTGCATGAAAGAGCCATCTTCATCCGGGGCTTCTGTCATGCAGTCACGATCCAGACGTTACTACTTCACCATATGCACTTTTTCATGAGAAGGTGACTGGTTTTATTCTCCTCAAATCTTGGGAAATTGGCCGGAACAAGTACATTCTTGCTTGCATTGTTCCCCTCCCTCCCGCAACCCAGAGGAATTGACTCACCAGTCGCCAATGCAAAACTCCAACATCTCTGGTGTAGCAATCCACTCACAAGAAGTGGTGTTGATGGCAGAAAAGAGAACTGGTAACCGTCGCCTCCACTTATTAAGCACTGACGATGTGGCAGGCTAAATGCTCCCCATGCATTCTGCACCAGAAGGCAACTCTGAAGATGCACCCATTGGAAACCAAATGCTGTCATTAAATTTAGCGTATAAAACTGCACCCCTGAAAACCACCAGCACTCCCCACATAGAGAAACAATGTTGTAGTTGAAGCCTCTCCTTCACAGATTGTCCTTTATTTGCCAGAAATGTTTAAGCAAACCTAGAAGTTCACTTACATTAATGCGTTGAGGACTGAATTAAAAAGGATCATTTTCTCGTTCTCAGAAAAGATTCAGAAACTCAGTTTCAGCGGGCCTGGTAGGGGTCTTCATCTGGCTGGTGATCCCAGTGAGCATCTCTCCTGTGCACTGGGTAGGTCAAATAGTATTTAAGTTTCAAAACACATTTCTCAGATGTGGAATCAGAAGCTCTGGTAGATTACGTGACTCAACCCAAATCTCACCAATAATAAATGGCAGTCAATCCTTAAGTCCACACATCTGGGGCTCTCTTTCCCGCAAGGCTGGCTGAGCAGCTTTTCTCAGAAAGGATAAATCAAGCACTCACTGCCCACCACGCCAGACTAATCCCAAAGCCACCCTTTCACTACCAACTGCAATAGAATCCAGAGATTGGCAGATATCGTGATTTGGGGATTTATTGGGATCTGGCCTCCCAAGGGCGGCCTTTGGTTTCTCCCTGGCTAAAAAGTCTCTTATTTCCCAAGACCATTAATTTGAGTTGCATTGCAAAGACCAGGTAGGATTGAAACAAGCAAACTCATGCTCCACAATCAAATACCATTATATGATCCTGAAGACTTAAGAAAAAAGGGAGGAGCCACACTTACTGGATAGCAATGGGCAACGGACTTGGAGCAAGCTTTGGCCTGCATTTCCCAATGTCTCTGGACAGAACTTAGTGACTTGTGACACATGGAGAAAATCATCCTCTGAAGGGTATTTCTGATTTTCCCACAAGGATTTAATTAACTTGTAATTTTTTAAAAACATGCTCTAAAGCACGTAGCTCAAATATTTTTTAATGTTTATTTATTTTTGAGAGAGAGAAAGAGACAGAGTGCAAGCAGGGGAGGGGCAGAGAGAGAGGGAGACACGGAACCGGAAGCAGGCTCCAGGCTCCGAGCTGTCAGCACTGAGCCCGACGTGGGGCTTAAATCCACAAACCAGGAGATCATGACCTGAACCGAAGTCAGAAGGTTAACTGACTGAGCCACCCAGGCGTCCCCTCGTAGCTCAAATCTTTTAATGTTGAGATCAGCCTTCCTTTGGATCTGTGGGGGATACTCCATATAGCACAGAACATTAGAATAGGACTTTCTTGGGGCGCCTTGGGGGCTCAGTTGGTTGAGCACCAACTTTTGATTTCGGCTCAGGTCGTGACTTCACTGTTGTGAATTTGACCCCTGCAGTGGGCTCGGTGCCAGACATGGAGGCTGCTTAAGACTCTCAAGAATAGTACTTTCTTCTCGGGTCATGGAACACACGTTTTGTTAGCTTCTAGATGGTACACATGACAGAAAGTGTGGCCATCACCTCGCCAGTGCTCCATAATGGTCATGAGAGAGCTGCCTCTTGGTTTCGATTTTTGAAAAACCTATCGTGAAACATTTGTGACATACTATGGACAGAACCACGGAACAAATAATCTAATAAATGCAAGGGTATCTGTCTCCCAGCTCCCCAAATAGAACTGTACAAACAGAATTGAAGCAACCCCTTTTCTCCATTTCACCCTGCTTCGGGATGTCCATCACATCCACGCATGTCCTTATACTTTCATCTCAGTAGTCTTGTGGACCTACGCGGTACTGAGTGTCATATGTGCACCACTAAACATTACATCAAAAGTAGACCAATGACCTTGTTCACAGTGTATTCTCCTGAAACTCTTTTCATGCGATATGCTTATGAGAATTACCCATGTTGATGCAGGGAATTCCTGTTCATTTACTGTCACGATTGTCTGGGGTCCCACGACACAAATACGCTTTGGTTTCATTCACAATCCTCTTGTTAACACTTAGGTTGTTTTTAGTTTTTTGCTATTGGAAATGAAGCTGATGTGCACATTCTCGCGGAACATTCTCCTATCGTTCTACAACTGAACGCATTCTCGCACATTCTGTCTCCTTAGGCACATGTGTGAGATTTTCTCTAGCATAGACCGCTAGAAATGGAATTGCTGGGTCACAACGTATGCTCACTTTCATCTTTGTTAAAGATGGCAAGGGATTCCCCGGGCGGTTCAGCCAACTGAGCATTCAACTCTTGATTTCAGCTCAAGTCATGATCCCAGCGTTGTGGGATCAAGTCCTCCATTGGCCTCTGTGCTGAGCATGGAGGCTGTTTAAGATTCTTTCTCTCTATCTGCCTCTTTCCCCAACTCGAGTGTGTGTGCTCTCTCTCTCTCTTTAAAATAAAAATAAAATAAAATAAAGTTAACTAAACTAAACTAAACTAAACTAAAATAAAATAAAGTAAAATAAAATAAATACAATAAAGATGGCTAAATCAATATGCAAAGTGGTGGTATAAATTTTCTTTCTACCTGAAAAGTATGACTTCCTGTTTCTTCACTGTCTCACCGACACTTAATATTTTCAAAGGTTTCTATATTTGCCAGTCTCAAGAGTGTGAAGTGGTCTTTAATTGTCTTTTAATTTTGAATTTCCTGATTAGAATGTGGTTCAGTGGTTTTATATTTTTGTGGGCCATTTGGGTTATATTCTTCCCTGTTGATAGGTGTATTTCAGGTGTATTCCCTGTTCATATCATTTTCCTATTTCCTTAATGGGATTCTTTGTCGTCTTATCAACAATTTTAAATGTTCTTTGTGTATTGTGTGGATACATATTGCAAATGTCTTTATGATTTACCCCTGTTGTTTTCTCCCCACCCCTTTTTTTCTCTATTGTGTTTGAAACACAGACTTTTAAAATTTTCAATTAAAAGGTGAATTTATCAATCATCGATCTGTTCTCTTTATATCTCTGAAAGAAAAATTCCTGCCTACCACAAAGATATTTTCTTACATATTTTTAGAAAAGAATAAAAGTTTTTATTTTCATATCTTATGTCTTTATTCTCCTTAGGATTCATTTTTGTATATGGTGTGAGATAAAGATAAATTTTTAGGGTTTTTTTCCTTAATAAGTTTCCAAAGCCACTTGTTAAGAAGCCCATTCCTTTGTCAGTGATCTGCAATTCAACCTGCCTGTATATCAAGTTTCTGAATGAGCATTAATTGTTTCTAGGGTAATTTCATCGTTTCATCGGGTCTGTGTATCTGGCCTGTGCCAATATCACACTGGCCAAATTACTGTAGTTTCAACCTAAATCTCGGTTTCTGGTCAAACATGACCTCTCTGCCCTAGTTCTCTTCAAAATTGACTTCAAAAAGAGCTATTATTTGTTGACGTTTTTCTCTCCTATGTTTTAGAACCAGCTTGTCAATTTTCATATAATCTGATACTTTGATAATAATGATATTATTATAGCATAAGTAATAAGATCTTTGGGTTTTTTCTTTCAAGCTCATACATGTATTTCTTATACTCGGCGATGATCTTTAGAACAATTTTGCATAGAAACAGTGATTCTATATCTATATCTGTAGGTTTCATTATTAAAAGTTTCGCTCCGGTGTTTGCATGTTCCTTTTATCAAAATTTACTAAATCCTTTTAAAAAACCAACAGTTCACAACCTATCTCTGTCGGCTGTCTGCACAGCAACTGTTGGTTGTCTACCAAATGGCCAGCCCCATCCCACCTCTAGAACCCTCGTACTGTCCACTGGAGGGCTGTGAACTTCAGGAGAACTTATTCATGTCTAAGGCAAGCACTGCATTTCCATTCCCTTACCACAGAAGGAGAAGTCTGCTTACGCGGAAGAGGAAAAGATTTCTGGAGAAATTTCCTTTGAAATACAAGAAAGAGAGTCTCTCTTCTAATGTTTGGACATTGATATGCATGGATGTGATACCTGGAGCTGCTGCAAACTTCTTGCTGCCAGACACAGCTCTCTTGCTACCTTTTCACAAAAATCGACATGCGGTGGATGGCAGAGAAGGAAGATAGGACAAACCTGGCTCTTTAAAAACATTGCTGAGATACTGAATGAACGCACCCCTAGAACTGTTCCACTTCTGCCTTTTTTTTTTTTTTTTTTTTTTTTTGGCCAATAATAGGTACCGTGATTGTTTAAGCCATTCGGAATGATATCTCCAGCAACCTGAGGCCAAAATTATTCTTCCAAACATCCTGGTCTCTGATGCCTCTAGAATGTGTTTCACCGATCCACTCAAGCCTTTGACAAATATGTATGGAGGGCTGACCACGTTCCAGACACTGGCTAAGGGCTAAAGAGATTGAGCTCTGCATTCTAGGACCTCACACCCTGGGAATGGAAACAGGCTTATGAGCAAATAACCAAAATCCCATGTACTCATTCAAGGGGCAAGGTAGCTAGCTCTACAATGCTATGAGAGTACAGGGGATGTGGGGTTTTAATTTTATCCTGGAAGAGATAGAAGAGATATCCAAAAGACAGCTGGGCCTTTGGAGGATAATCGGTTATGTAATTAATCATGGAGACAGAATAAAGGAATCTAGGGGCACCAGGGTGGCTCAGTCAATTAAGTGCTGGACTCTTCACCTTGGCTCAGGTCATGATGTCACTCTTCGTGGGATCGAGCTCCATGTCAGGCTCTGTGCTGACAGCATGGAGCCTGCTTGGGATTCTCTCTCCCTCTCTATCTGCTGTCTTCACCTCTTGCTCTCTCTCTCCCTCAAAATAAATAAATAAAACATTAAAATAAAAAAGAAAGGAATCTAAAGAGCAGAAGCTAGGGATGCATGACCTTAAAATAAAAGAAGTGGAAGGAGTTAGTTCCAGATGGTCTTGCATACAGGAGATGCAGGTTTTAAGGGCAATGAAGTTTCAATTTCCCTTTTAGACAGTGGGTTGGGATAAGGAGCAGCTGGAGGGTTTTACAATACTGTGTTCTGTGCTGGCCAGCTTCCCAGGGGCTAGGAAAGTCCCTGGCATGCCTGGAGCAATGGGGAACTGAAGTTAGGCCTCCCCAGTAAAGTTGAGCTTGAGAAAGAAGAGAGAATAGTGGACATCCCTAGCAAAGGGTGTGCAACAAGAATGGTCAGGTATGGCTGGTGGGGTGCTGAAGTGGCCGTGGGGAGAATTCCTCAGGCACTGGTGGCAAAGGCAAGGAATCTTGCCTTTCTCCTCTTTCTCCTCACCCACGCCGTATCGATGTGAACCAGAAAGAACTCATACCAGCTATGGGGAGCCAACCGTGTGCAACCCTTCCCAGTTCCTCACTGGCGACATCATGTCGACATCATTCTTGAAATTGGCCATGGCGAGAGTGTTTGCACCGTGGAAATGAGCACATGCTTCAAGTCAATAGTTTTGTTTTGGAGACAATGTTAAACATTTACCAGCATGATACTGCATGGTCTAGGGTAGGGCACAAATTTTCCCCAAAAAAATCTGACCCCTCACTCGCTGATCTGCTATAGTCCCCCCTCCCAGAATGCTGGGTGTGTTCTTGCAGCATGCATGGAAATGGAATGGGACACCAACCATCTCTTCCCAGGCACAGTAGCATAATGTGTGAATATCTGCTGCAAAGATTTGATGACGCCACTGAAAATTCAGGAGTAGCAAATTACAGAGCTCCCTTCTGCCCTGCCTCTGAGAATGGTTCAGACGTAACACCTGGAGGGCTGTCTATGGTGATTAGAAATCAGAGTAGCCCTCCTGTGACCAATGTCACAAGTAGCAAAGCTGCCCCCTCCTTTTCTACCCCACCTGCCCCCCAACACTCACCACTGATCCTGGGATGCATCAGCTCGAGAGCATGAAGTCATTCTTTGGTGTTTATATGGGGAACCTCTCGGGCAGCCTTCTGCCCCATGCAAGGAAAGGGTAATAGACCCCCCGGAAGCCTAGCATTCAGTGTCTTTCTCTCTTATTTACAATTTCATATTTTTTTTTCTTATTTCAGCATTTACTTCTCAGATTGTCAAAACACCCTGTTAAAGGTCTTGACCTCCCAGATGACATGACCTTTTGAATTTATACAGAGCTGTTATCAGTTCATTTCCTTAGAGAGAACTGGGGTTCTCTCCAGTCTCATTTCTTAAATCCTCTCAAGTTCTCTTTACCTCTAACCCTACCAGAAGAGAAGGAATGCGACTGGTCGTCCTTTGGGGATCACCAGAATAAGAAACCCCAACCCACACATGATTGAAGACAGCTTCCCCATTGCAAACGTGTGGAAAAACATGAGCGGGAGCAAAAATAACACTCCCTCTTACCCATTAGAACAAATGTTTTACCACTGAGTTGTTCATCATGGCCATAAAATTAAAGCAATTAAAAAGAAAACAACCAAGTGTTCAATTAGAGGGGACTAGTTAAACAAGTCCTGGTACATCATTACATTGGAAGCCATATAGCCACTCAAAACTACGATACGAAAGAATGCTTAATGGCACAAAAGGATGTCCAAAATGCATTGCTACATAGATAAAAGAAAGTTATAATATGCATTCTACCCTCACCCCTGCATGCACATACAAAGTATAGATGCCATACAGATAAAGAAGAAGAAAAAAAGGCCAGTAAAGGCCACACATCAAAATATCAAGTATTGATCATTACATATGAATTTTAGTAACTTTATTTGTATTTTGCCTTTTCGTATCACATATCACTTTCCTTTTAGTTGTAAAGACTTGCTTGCCTCTCTGGAAAATCCCTTCTGCCTTACAAACTTGCACTAAATGACCTGTCTGTCCCCCGGGCGATTGCTCAAGAAGGACAGTGAACTCATTAACTCTCAACAGAAATCAAGCCACAATCTTCCTGCGGACGTGTTCTGAGTTTGGAAACTTGCATTGTGGGCCATCCCAGGCAGACAGAGTCTATACAGCCTAGATGTTCAGCCAAGAGTAAGCCCACTTTCTTTATTTAGCCATTGTAGATAATAGCAAGGTGCTTTCAAAGCATGCTTTCCAGTCACCTTGCAAAACAGCGTGGAAGCAATTCAATTCGACTCATCCCAGAGACGAAAGCTCTGGCAGGTGGGGCAGGTGACCCAGCGAGGGAGAACCATTAGCCCAAACCACATTGCTTACCTTGGAATTACAGGGGAAAAGAGCCTTGTGATCTTGGGATCCTGTGAGAATGAGGAGTTCCTTTTCTAGAATTCTCTGGTTGGAACTTCTCTTCTAACTTTAACCTCAATTTTAATGTCAAATTGTAAAACATTGTGAGGGAAGTGTTTCTAGAATCATTTCGTACTTTTCCGCCCTGGGAAAAGCGGAGTCAACAAAATCCTGTGAATATATTTTGATGCATGCTAATTCTAATTATTTTGCTCTGCTCCAAGTGATACTAATGTGGCAGAGAGCCTTACATCCTGCAGCCCCAAAGGCTTTGTCTTTCATTTTCCGCTCTTCATCTCCCCACTGTTAAGAAGACACTTCACACTCCCTACAGACAAAAGGTGTTAAATTCTTGTCTCCTTCACAATTCTCCACCTCTGATATTGTCTTGATTCTGACAAAAAGGATCAACTCATTAATATTATTTGAAAAGTATGAGTAAATAAGCTGTGAGTAAAGCCTTGATTTTTATTGTTGGTTTACTCCTATGGGTTTTCGTCCATATAATATTTTCAGCCTGATATGGTCAGAGTATTTGTTTTCTTTTTAATTTCCTAGGATTTTTTTTTTGTTTTGTTTTGGTTTTGGTTTTGGTTATGCTCTGACTACTTGAAGTATTGGAGAAATGACCTCCAAACATGAGATATAGACCTTTTATAAATTTTTTTTTAATATTTATTCCTTTTTGAGAGACAGAGATGAGCAGGGGAGGGGCAGAGAGAGAGAGAGAGAGAGAGACATAGAATCCGAAACAGGCTCCGGGCTCCCAGCTGTCAGCACAGAGCCCGACGCGGGGCTCAAACTCACAAACTGTGAGATCATGACCTGAGCCGAAGTCAGATGCCTAACTGACTGAGCCACCCAGGTGCCCCACTGACCCATCTTTTACATATAGTTTTTACTGACACTTTGCTCTTACCACCTTTACTTGGAAATAAAATGTATGTTCTTCAGTGGGAAAAATTCTGTGCTATACTTTTGTACATGTTACTGTTTTAAACATAGAGCAGGTGCTTGGTAAATAATGGTAACTGGCGATTTACGGAATTCTATGCCTCTTAATAACTGTGGAGGCCAGAGGTAAAGTCGTAAAATAATAAATCAAAGACACAAAGTGCATAACACCAGGATGAAAAATCCAATCACTGGAAGAAACAATAATCACTAAAACAATGGTCTTAAAATCTTTTTGTTTGGAAACACTCTACAAAGAACTCTGAAAAACTACATATTCAATGTCACATTTATAATTTGACTTCTATAATGTGTCACTGTGAATCCAAAGAGTTACAAAGAATATATGTTTCACTTTATTGTAAATATCAACTATAAAAAATAAAATTGTATCATTTTAAGTATATCCAATGGAATCTAGGTACCATGGTGATTGGATACTTCTAATACTCATTTTCAAAATACAAACGAGTTCCTCTTTAACAGATCGAAATTTTATACCCCTTTTTCTCCCTGACTCATATCTGTATTCCCCTAACCTGACAGGATTTTATTTCCTCTGGGTTGGCTTATCATTATAGTTATTGAGAGTACATAATTGATAGATAAATATTCCTCATAAAATTTTACTGGAGATGTAGATTTAATGAGATACATGAGGTTTTTTTCAATCTGTTCATGTATTCACGGGTGATCAATACATATTCCTAGAATAAGATAGGATTTGACATCAGTCATATTTTTATTTTTTATGTTGATAATGTATATACTGAATACATGTCATTTACACAAATGGACGGAAACAAAAGGAATACTATAATAGCAAGGTAGCTTACTTTTAAGAATGCCATCTAAGACAGGGGCACCTGGGTGGCTCAGTCAGTTAAGCTTCAGGCTCTTGATTTTGGTTAAGGTCATGATCTCACGGTGGTGAGTTCCAGCCGCTCATCAGGCTCTGTGCTGAGCGTGGAGTCTGCTTGAGATTCTCTCTCTGCCCTCCCCCACTCTCACTCTCTCTCAAACAAAAAAATAATTGAACATTTAAAAAAAGGAACGCCATCTGAGATAGATGCCAAAAACCTCATCGTAATCCATCTTCAGAAAATTTTAATCATCTACCATCTCTCTCCCCACTGAGATCTTCCCTATGGCTGAAGGCAAATATGTGTAACCCAGGTAACACATGCTCAGTGCTTGGAGCAGCTCTTTGCACATCCTGGATCCATGCAGCACCGGAGGATTCTAGATGGCTTGTAGGGTGGCCGTCTCTTGTAAAGTGGAAGACGGTGACTGTGGAGGGGGGAAAGGAGAAGCAGCAAGAAAGAGACGCACTCACAGGCAGATCACTTTGAAGAAAGTGTACTTTCTTCAAGGTTGGGAAGCTTGATGCTTTAGAAAACAATCTCCCCCACCCCCCCACCCCCGCCTTGGAAAGTCCACGTTGAAAGAACCCATGAACTAGAAGAAGTGGAGACAGCTTCAGGGAAGAGTTTTGAGGTGAGCCTGGAGGGTGCATGGAGTTGAGATTAAGCACAGAAGACTTGGAGGTTATGCAACCTACCGGAGGGGCACAGGTGAAGCAAAAGGCCTGAAGGAGATGTCCCGATGGAAGACAGTGGAAGAACAGTGGGCAGGAAACAGCCAAGGCTAAACCCTTTGGCTGTCACAGTCTCATTCTGGATTCCACAGCGATAAACAGTAGGAGCATTTAGGGTGTAAGACTCTAGATCAGGGACTTAATACTTAATTGCCTATAGAAACTAAGCAGGTAACATAAACTAGAGTCACTTCTATGACAGAAGCTTATGACATAAGCTGTATGTCACTGTGCATGGGGGGCGGGGGGACTAGAGGGCATGCAAAAGGGTCGGCAACAATGGAGGGGTGGACCTGTGTTGCAGATCTTCCAATTTCTCAAGAGAAGCTAGAAGTCCAGACTTGAAAGCAAACTCCTCAATGGGCAAGACAAAACATGTTTGTGGACGATCTCTGTTCTGCCGGCCACAAATTTGCTGCTGCAAAGACTAAATTTTATCTAGGGATTAAGCCAGAATGCCAGAAAGCATCAAAAGCTGAATTATTCTTCCCTATAAGGGCAGACACCTGGAACAAAGTTAGACGGTCAGTCAAAAGTTGTCGGCTGAGCCTGGAAATAAGTGGTTCCTCTGACGGAAGTGCACCTTCACAAGGCCCCCTCTTACTTCCTTCCGGAAGAAAGGGACTGGAGATTCTCTGAAGAGTAGAGTCTAAAGGGGAGGGGGGAGAGCTCGGGGAGGCCTCAGCACCAGCCGTCTGTTTCCAGCATTGGATTCTGTTTTCCTGTGTGTTTTGGCCAGTAGAGAAACGAGCAGCAATTATGTCCACTTCCGCAGGAGATTGCTGTATGCGTTTCCTGCACAAACATTTCTAGAGATCCAGTTCTTTCTATCATGTGCCCTGCTTTGGATTGCCTCGTGTGTTTATTTTATCCTGATGTACTCTGTGTGCTTTGTAAGCCGCCTTGAAGGCTTTGTGGAATGAGGTAGGGTGTGAATAAACAAAAGTACTATCTCTGGAGCCCGCCCACCCCCTTCCCCTGCCTGAGTTTACACTCTGTCGATGCTTCAGGCCCCAGGCCTATGGCGAAGCCACTTAGTAAATTACGGCTCCCATGTATCCTGAAGGTAATGGGGCTTCCAAAGGTGCAGAACAAACCACCAGAGAGTTGTTTAAGCGCTCGGAAAATCTGGCCCAATACATTATTCCAAATCTATATTTATGTTCATGGCTTATGAAGCACCTCGGGGCCCTTTGGGATAAGAAAAGCTGCATGAATCTAGGAAAATATTATTAAATAGATTTATTTTGGGTTGCTAAAGAGTGTGAGGCCCTCTGGAGAGCCACTGGAGGAGAATGAATTATTTTCTGCAATCCCCACCACTTGTCTTTTTAAGAGTCTCTCATTGAACCCCTGGTGCTGCCCTAACTGTCCATAATATGGATTGAAAGGGTCCCAGAAGTTGTTCAGTCCACTCCCTGGTGGAGTCTTTGACTTGAACTTGATAGGACAGGGGACTGTCGCCCGGCAATAGACCTTGGTACAAGAGCCAAAACATTTGGGAGACTTGAACCCAACAGCTAAGCAAATCATAAAACTAATACCCGATGGGGGTTAAGGCTGCGAGAAAGAGATGAGGGTTTTTTTCCCCCTTCTTAATTTTAATAATGTATTTACATTGGAATGAGGATACCCAGGATTCTTAACTTAGTGGCTGTGCCCAACCTCTGATATGCCGTCCAGACACTCCTGCTGAGCCGCGTGGTGGGAAGCTCCCCTCCCGAGGCCATCCCTGCAGACCCGCAGGGACTGAAAAGGCCGTAGGATCATCTGATGCTCCAGAGCGCACTGAGATTGTCAGTCCCCGGGTACCTGATGGAAATGTTTTGGTCGGAAATTCTGGCTAATTCCCTCTTCTGCTGATGACCAGTGTCAGAGAAACAGCAGAATACCTCCATTATTACCAGGAGGGAAACAGTTGCAGACAGGTCTGGTTTAAGTTCGTATCACTTTCCAGGACAGAGCTGTAGGTAAAATCCCATTCCTGTGAAAACTCTAAAGGCTACGGCGTTTTTTCTTTTCTTTTCTTTTCTTTTCTTTTCTTTTCTTTTCTTTTCTTTTCTTAATCACAAAAGGCATTCTGTCAGTGTAACTGACGCTATGCTTTCCTGATCTGTCTCCATATTTTTTCCTCTTCCCTCTTTGGCCCCCTAATAATGACAGCTACCACTGTTGTATTTCTATGTACCCTGCACTACATTAAGTGATCTTCTTGCATTCCATGATTTTGCAGATGTGGAAACTGAGGCTCCCGGTGCTTAAGGTCTTACCCCAAGACACTGAGCTATAACGGCAGAGCCACAGTCACACCCAGACCTGCCTGGCTCCCAGGTGCATTCTTAGCTTTTATGCTCTGAGCTCCTCCAAAAATGCCTTTTCTGCTCTGACCCTTTTTCTTTCAATGACCCCCCCCTTCTACTTACTCCCCACTCCAGCCCCCACCTCCCTGAGTAGGTCTCCAATCCAAACCCAGTCTTGACCCTCCTTCACCTGCCTGCTACACATCCCTTTCATGTCTTCCCATGGCCACGGCAAACTTGGGGTGTTCACAGCGGAGCTGGCATCCCCTCTCTGACCTGCAGTTGTCCATCCTCCTGACCTCTATACCTCTGTGAAGGTATCCACTGTTCCTCTGGTCGTGTGGTCCTGAAACTCAGAACTGTCTCTTGATTTTTGACTCCCCATCTCCCCCGACTCCTTACAAAAACCAGTCCCTTGGCTGGCTTGCTCACCCTCGTTGGTCATTTCCTCCGCATGATCCAACCAGCCCACTCCTGGAGCCAACACTGAGTCCAAGGGAGGAGCCAGCGCTTGGCCATGAGCCACGGTGTAGATTTCATAACGCGTTACCGTGCGCATGGAGTTTCTCTCCAGCTTTCCACACTCAGTGGTTTTATGGTACCTTTATCCCCCACCATCACCCCTGGGTGTTCAGGGTTTCTGCACCATCCTCAGCAGAGCAGGTGTTTGAATGGGCCCCTCCTCTATACTTACCAGATACTGCCTTCCTTCTATGGACCATTACTGCGCCCCATCCCCACAATCAAACATAGCCCTTTTGTGCCCCACACCTAGACAATATGTCTACCAACACCCTTTGTAGCTATACCCCATTCTTAGTACAAAGTCGGCCCACGTTAAGCCTTTAATCAAATTGAATTTCTAAATTTGAGTTTGCGTCTTTACAATGAGACTTTTCTGGGGACATTACCCCATCTCAAAAGAATGATTCCAAAGTGTGTGTGTGTGTGTGTGTGTGTGTGTGTGTGTAGATAGATGGGAAGGGGGAAATACATACACACACACACACACACACACACACACAAACTCACAGAAAGGGTACTGTGTTTTAAGCTGTATCTGTTTCTTTCTAGCACAATTTAATTTAAGAAATACGTATTGAGTGGGGCGCCTGGATGACTCGGTCGGTTCAGTGTCCAACTTTGGCTCTGGCCATGATCTCTCTGTTAGTAAGTTCGAGCCCCACAGCAAGCTCACTGCTGTCAGCACGGAGCCTGCTTTGGATCCTCCGTCTCCCTCTCTCTGTCCCTTCCCCACTCACACACTTTCTCTCAAAAGCAAACATTAAAAAATAAATACATATTGAGTGTCTTGTATCTGCAAGGCACAGTGCTAGCTGCAAGCATTATCCATCCCCTAAATAAATATTCATTAAGTGATTACATGAAAGAGTGGAGGAAAGGACATATTTCATCATTTATTTCTCCAACTTGGGGACTCAGGTGGGCTTTGAGAACGAAGCAATATTTTTGTTTTTCATCTACCCCACGGCACTTAATCAATGTCTCCTACATGCCAGCACCACACTGGACCCCAGAACACAAAGGTGAGCAAGAGTGGACTCAAAATCCCTACTGGCCAAGCTCGCCATCCAGTGATGGAGGCAGGTGGTTGATACAGGTACAGATCACTAGGCCTTACAGCAGTTGATGGGCCGTGACCTTCTAAGACTGCTGGTGTTGCTCGAAGCAGACAAAGCCTGAGCACTGGAAGCGGGGGATGCTTCCCTCCGGGTTCTCCTTGAGCCTACTGACTCCCACCGTGGCCGCCCATTCAACTCCTCTATGAAACTAGGACTTTCTGATTTATTTTATTTTATTTTATTTTATTTTATTTTATTTTATTTCATTGCATTTTAATGTTTATTTATTTCAAGAAAGAGAGAGTATGAGTGCAAGTGCGAGCAGGAGAGGGTCAGAGAGAGAGGGAGAGAGAATCCCAAGCAGGCTCCACAGAGCCGATGAGGGGCTTGAGCTCATGAATCATGAGACCATGACCTGAGCTGAAATCAAGAGTCGGTTGCCCAACCAACGGAGCCACCCAGGGGCCCTTTTCTGATTTTATTTTTAAACAGTCCTCTCCCCTCCAGTTCAGCAGCAAAGAGACACCTCTCCAGGAGCCAATAGTGTCTCTGCATCTATCCAGCATAATCCCTTAAGGGGACAAGAATAGTCAATCCATCACCACCCTGGCCTCCCTGGAGGCCTGGCGAGCAGCCCCCAGGAAAGGAGAAGAAAGCATTTGCTTACATTAACTCGATTATGCCAATCACTTTCATGGTGTTGTTCTCCACCACTGCACCCATCACAGAGGAGATCCAGAATCCCACATTTACTTTTCACTAATTGATGCCCTTATGTGAGCAGGCGTAATCTCACCAACTCCACCAACAGAAAATAAAGAGAGGAAAATGTTCCAGAAAGAGCTCTTCTTTATATAATTGCCATGGCAGTTATCACAGAGGCTATCTATCTAGGACAAAGTAGTACAGAAAAGATAATGGCTGTGGCATGCTTGGGCCCCCACAGCAGCCTGGGGACACAGCGGGGTCACAGGCAGATGGGAGAGCTTTCCAGCCTCTGCCCCAGCTCCTAATGCAGCACTCGCAGGGCCTGCTCATTCGTCCCCAGGTAGGTCTCGGGGTGACCAGGAGCTAGGCCCCTGAATGTCCTCAGGCTCCTTGCCAGGGCAGGTCCTGTGCTGGCACCTCCTGAGGGCACCAGGCCAGATAGGAAGGTGTCTCCATGGCAGCAGGCCCAGCTGGTTTGTCCTGTGGCTAACACTGAGTGCCAGCTAGAAACTGGCCCCTCCGTAGCTGTCCTCCTCTCTCTGCGACATGTACCACAGGCCAAGCCTGCCTTTGTCCCTGGAGTTTTAGAAACTGAGTAAACCCCCTCCCTTGGGTATCTCTCTGTCTTTGTACAGGCCCACCCCCAAATGCTGAGGGGTGCTCCCCAACCGGAATCCCCTTCTCCCCTCCCACCCACCCTGAACTGTGTTCTTGAGTCAGACTTAGGCATCTGCACTTTTGTCATCCATATTATGGGTTCTTGCCCAGGAAGTTCCCCAGATCTCCACATGACTAATCCCTCGAGGGGTCATCTCTTCATCCCTCTGGAACTGTCAAATCCCTAGGTGAGCGTATTCATGTTATTTACAACTTAGAAACAACTAATGTAGGGGGGCCTGACTGGCTCAGTTGGTTAAGTGTCTGACTCTTGCTATCTGGGCCAGGTCATGATCTCATGGTTCGTGAGTTCAAGACCTACATAGGGCTCTACGTTGACAATGTAGACCCTGCTTGGGATTCTCTGTCTCTCCCTCTCTCTCTGCCCTTCCCACACTCTCTCTCTCTCTCTCCTGGCTTGTGGAGATCCGTTAAATGTTAAATAAATAAACTTTAAAAAAAAGAAACAACTAATGTAAGCAAAACCATGAGATTGGATGATTTGAGGGAACTTCCATTTGCTTACTGGAAAGTAAGCTTTTTTTTAAATTTTTTAATGTTTATTTCTGAGACAGAGAGATACAGAGCATGAGAAGGGGAGGGGCAGAGAGAGAGAGGGAGACACAGAATCTGAAGCAGGCTTCAGGCTCCGAGCTGTCAGCACAGAGCCCAACACGGGGCTCCAACTCACAAACCGTGAGATCGTGACCTGAGCCGAAGTCGGTCGCTCAACTGACCGAGCCACCCAAGGTGCCCCGAAAGTAAGATTTTTATAGGGAGAGCTACTGGGCATGAACTTGGTAGAGGGCTTGACCCTTTCACAAAAATGTGGGTAAGAGGCACAAGCTGGATTGGAGAAAAGGTACTGTTATGGACTGAATTGTGTCCCTCCAAAATTCATAGGTTGAAGCCTAACCCTTGGTGTGACTTGACTGTCATTGGACTAAAGAAGTAATTAAGGTTAGGGGCACCTGGATGGCTCAGTCGGTTAAGTGTCCCCCTTCAGCTCAGGTCACGATTTCATGGTTTGTGAGTTCAAGCCCCACATCGGGCTCTCTGCTGTCAGTGCAGACCCTGCTCTGGATACTCTGTCTCCCTCTCTCTCTGCTTCTCCCCTGCTCACTCTCTCTCTTTCTCTCTCAAAAATAAATACATAAACATTAAGAAACATATTTTTTCAAAAAAGTAATTAAGGTTAAATGAGGTCATATGGGTGGAGTCCTAATCCAGTAGGATTAATGCCCTTATAAGGGGAGTCCAAGAGTGTCCTCTCTCTCTCTCTCTCTCTCTCTCTCTCTCTCTCTCTCTCTCTCTGCCAAATGAGGACATGTTGAGTAGGCAGTCATCCACAAGCCAGGAAAAGAGCTCTTACTAGGAACCAAATGGATTTCTCAATCTCCAGAACTGTGAGAAGTATTTGGTGTTTAAGCCAGTGTGTGGGCTTCCCCCTACTACATTGATGCAAAGATATTTTGCTGAGTACCACAAAGAGAAGTAATAGGATGGCTTGGGTAGAACAGTGGAGAAATATATTTAGACTGAAACATCACATTCATCAGATCTACAAATTAAATGGGAGATAACTGACATCTTTACAATACTGAGTGTTCTAATCTACAAATATGGATGTATTTGGTTTCCTAAGGCTACCGTAACAAAGTACCACAGAGTGGGAGGCTTAAAGAACAGAAATTAATTTTCTCACAGTCTGGAGGCTAAAAGTTCAAGATCAAGGATTCAGCAGGGTTGGTTTATTCTCGGGCATCATTTCTGAGTTGTAGATGGTGGTGTTCTCCCTGTGTCTTCACATCATCTTTCGTCTGTACCCACTTGTGTTCAAATTTACTCTTCTTAAAAAGACATCAGTCATATTGGAGTAGGGCACACCCAAATGATCTCATTTTAACTTAAACTCCTCTTTAAAATCTGTATCTCTAGGGGCGCCTGGGTGGCTCAGTCGGTTAAGCGTCCGACTTCGGCTCAGGTCACGATCTCGCGGTCCGTGAGGTCGAGCCCCGCGTCGGGCTCTGTGCTGACAGCTCAGAGCCTGGAGCCTGTTTCAGATTCTGTGTCTCCCTCTCTCTCTGACCTTCCCCCATTCATGCTCTGTCTCTGTCTCAAAAATGAATAAACGTTTTAAAAAAAGTTTAAAATCTGTACCTCTAGGAGCACCTGGATGGCTCAGTCACTTAAGCATAAGACTCAATTTCTGCTCAGGCCATGATTTCATGTTTTCCTGAGTTCAGGCCCCACATGGGGCTCTGCACACTGACTGCACGGAGCCTGCTTGAGATTCTCTCTCTCCCTTTCTCTCTGCCCACCACCACTGATGCTCTCTCTGTCTCTCTCAAAATAAATAAATAAACTTAAAAAAAATCTCTATCTCCAAACAGAGTCACATTCTGAGGTAGTGGGGGTTAGGACTTCAACATAAGAATTTTGGAGGCGAACACAATTCAGACTGTTGACAATGAAATATCCCTCTATTTATTCACGTCTTCTTTCTCTCAATAATGTTTATAGTGTTTAATGTTGAGGTCATGTCCATCTTTTGTTAGATTTATTCTGAGATATTTGATGTTTTGACTCTTATAATTGGTATTTCTTAAATACCATTATTTATTTGTTTTTGATATATTGAAATGCCGCTGATTTTTATACATCAATCTTTAATCCAGTGATGATGTTAAATTTTATTAATTGCAATAGTTCATTTGTAAATCCTTTTAGATTTTTCTACTTCACAATCAACGTAATCTTGAAATTGTTATTTTATTTGTTCCTTTGTTAGTCTTTGTACTTTTATTTATTTTTCTTCCCTTATTGCAGTGGCTAGGACAACCAGTACAACAATGAAAAGAAATGATAATAACAAACCTTGTCTTCTTTCTAATCTCAGTGGAGTTGTTTTCTATATTATACCATCAAGTGTAGTTTTTTCTATGGATTCTTTGCTCATTATAAGCTTAGGGAAGTTTTGGGTTTTTGTTTTTGTTTTTGTTTTTGTTTTTTGCTATTTCTTGTTTGCTAAGCCCAATCAGCGATGGAATGGATTTTATCACTACTGATTCTGCACCTATTGAAAGTACCATATCATTTTTTCCCCTTTATTCTGTCGATGTGGTAAAATACATAGATTAATTTTTTAAGGCTAAATATTATATTTCTGGAATGGACCCAAATTCAAAATGACATATTATCTTTTTAAATATTGCTGGATTCATTTTGCTAAGATTTAATTACAATTTTTGTATTTACATATTTTAAAAATATTTTTTAATGTATATTTTTGAGAGAGAGAAAGAGACAGAGTGCATGTGCATGCACAGATGGAGGAGGGGCAGAGACAGAGAGGGACAGAGGGTCCAAAGGGGGCTCTGCCATGACTGCAGAGAGCTCAAACTCACAAACTCACATGAGATCATGACCTGAGCCGAAGTCAGATGCTTAACCAACTGAGCCACCCAGGTGCCCTGGCTTTATGTCCTTGAAAATGGCCTATAATTTTCCTTTCTTATAAATGTTCATGTCATGATCTAGTTTCAAAGCACTAGCCACATAAAACAAGATGACATACGTTCTCTGTTTTGTTTTATATTATTTTTTAGAGAAGTTTGTACACATTCAGTGTTATTTATTCTTTAAATGCCTGGAAGAATTACCAGCATATCAAGAGATGTCTTTGTGGGAATTTTTGTAATTACAAAATCAACTTATTTAATCTATAGAGAATTATATAGATTTTAGAAATTTTCTCCCTGATCACTTCTTGGCCTTTTGGCTAAGATCAAGTGTAGAAATGTTTTCCCTGTTTCCATTTTGGTAAGTTGTATTTTTCTAGAAAATTTCTGTTTACCTACATTTTGAAATTTACTGAAACAAAGTTGTTCACAATATCCTTTCACTATTTTTTGTAATTGTCTGTAAGATATGTGGTAATTCCTTTTTTGCATTCCTGATATTGGCAGTATGTGTCTTCTCTCTTTCTTAATCACACTTGGTAAGAGTTTAGTTTTTCAAAGAACCAACTTATAGCTTTGTAGCTTTTCCTGTTGTATATTTGTTCCACCTTTGACCAATTTCTACTATTGTAATTATGATTATCTCCTTTCTTCTTTCTTTTAACTTAATATTTTTAAACTTTCTATTCTAGGTTCTATCAATAAAATCAATAGCTGATTCATTTTCAGTTTATCTTTTTTTCCGACATATGGACTTATCTTTTTAAGCATGGTTTTAACTACCTCCTGCCTCCGTTAGTGTGCCTCATTTTCATTTTCATTTCATAAAATAATTTTAAATTTCCATCGTGATTTAATTTTGCCCTTGAGTTATTTGGACATATATTGTTTAGTTCCCAAACATTTGGGGGCTTTATAATAAACTTTATCATTGATCTCTCACTTTATTTCACTCTATAATTTTACTACATGGAATTCTGTTAGGATTTGATTTATGGTTGAGTATATGGTCAACTTTGATATTGCTATACCATGTACTCTTAAAAATAATGTGAATTCTGAAGTTGTTTGTACAGATGGTAAATCATGTTCAAATTTTATATACCTTTAATGATTTGTTTTTGTTTGCTTGTTGTTGAGAACATGTAAAATCAGCCAATATGGTTGTGAATTTCCTCCTTTAAATATGCAATTTTTGCATCAGCTATTTGATGTTGTATTATTGGGTGCATACAAATTGAAAAGTATTCAGTCTTAGGGTGCCGGGGTGGCTCAGTCAGTTGAGTGTCTGACTTCGGCCCAGGTCACGATCTTGTGGTTTGTGAGTTCGAGCCCTGCAATCAGGCTCTGTATTTGGAGCCTGGAGTCTGATTCTGATTCTGTGTCTCCTTGTCTCTCTGCTCCTCCCCTATGCACTCTCTCTCTCTCTCTCTCTCTCTCTCAAAAATAAACATTAAAAAAAAGTATTCAGTCTTTCTGGCTGATTGATCTTTTATCATTATGAAATATCCCTCTTTATCTCCAAGAATGCCTTTTACCTTAAAGTCTATTTTGTTTTATATAATTATATCATGTTATTTTTTATTAGTTTAGACTTTCAGTTCTTTTGTGTTCTTATATGTAAGGTGTTTACTTGTTCACCTTGAGAGATTTTGTTTTATAATTGAAGTATTCAGACCATTTATACTTAATGTAATTCCTGGTATATCTTGGGTTTTTATTACTATTACTTATTATATGTGTTCTACATCCTTTATATGCCTTTCTTGCAACTTTTTGAATTAATAAAGCATTTTAAGATTATTTTCCAGTTCCTTCTGGAAATTACAATCTTGGTGGTTACATATTTTATTTTTCTTTAATAATTACACAGTGATTACAACAAACATCTTTGATTTATTAGGGCATCAGAGAGATGAGTACTTGGATCACTTCCCAGGTAATCCTAGAACTTTAACAATTTCAATTCCATTACCTTGCTCCCATCTTTTGTGTGTTGTTTTATGTATATGTTCTCATGAGTTTTAAATCATTATCATTCTATGTAGTCAATATTCATTTAGACTTACCTACATATCTTCCATTTCTCTTTGTATCTTCTCACATTTCCATGTTGCCATTTGAGGTAACTCTCCTCTCTTAGGAAATGCTTTAGTACTTTTTTAGTGTGTGCTTGAAGACAACAAATTGTTTAGTTTTGGTTTTTCTAAAATTGTTCTCATTTTTTCTTCATTTAACAGATTTGTTTTCTGGATATAATTCTAGTCGAGTAGTTACATTCAGAAAAATCTATTCAGTAACATTTATGTATGAACTAATATTTATCCAAAACTTACTTTGGCCAAGTAATTCCCCGTTTAGGAAATCAATGGAAATAAGTTAAAGTGAAAATAAAGCAAAATGTGTAAAGATATAAACTGCATCATTATTTATAAAAGTGAAAAATGGAAACAAATATAAAATCCAACATTAAGGCAATAGTTCAGTAAATTATGGCAAATCCATACAATGTTGTGAAATGTTAAAAGGATGTCTATGAAGTACTTCTGTGAGAAAAAAATTCATGTAATTATGGGGGCGCCTGGGTGACTCAGTCAGTTAAACATCTGACTTCAACTCAGGTCACGATCTCACGGTCCATGAGTTCGAGCCCCGCGTCAGGCTCTGGGCTGATGGCTCAGAGCCTGGAGACTGCTTCCGATTCTGTGTCTCCTTCTCTCTCTGCCCCTCCCCTGTTCATGCTCTGTCTCTCTCTGTCTCAAAAATAAATAAATGTTTAAAAAAAATTTTTTTTAATTCATGTAATTATGAATGTGAGGAAACCAAGATGTAAATTTCAATGTATTTTGTGATTTTATTTAAATAACAAAGCTATGTGCATAGTAACAACCTGAAAGGAAATACATAACTCAGTTAACCCTCCTTATCTATGAGGTAAAAGGTTATGGGTGGCTATTTTTCTGTAATTGAAATAAATCATTTCCATATTTAACTACAGTAGCCTTAATTCTTCTTTTCTTTTTTCATTTAAATTTATAAACAAAACAAATGATCAAACTTATAGCTCTGTTAGAGGACATTTAATTTAAGGGGGTAAAGTGATTATAACCGTCTTCCTCACACAGAATTTCCCATGAAAGGAAAACATGGAAATATACCAAAGAGACCCATTTACATTGTCATGCATTGTTCCAAGTCTCAAATCACTGAGAAAAACCTACCGCACACAAGTTGCCATGAGCACCTGATCCCCAAGCATAAATCTTTGTGTTGAAAATGGCATATCCCACATATTTCATCTGGAGTTAAAAGCATAGTATACACCTTCCTTCATATATAGTATGAGTCACTTCCTAAACCTCATTAGGGATGGTAATAATGCTTCCCCAACAGGAATTAATTCCATGCTAATCATATATGTCAGTGACTTTCACAGCTGCTTCACAGAAGCAAGAGTTTTGCAAATTAGTTGCTTTCTTATTTGGGGAAGGTGTGGGATGGGCCAGAAGCAAAAGCATCGTTGGAACTCACATAATGTTTTCAGACTTGTTAATTAGCCTAGCAGTCTCATTTTATCATTTCATCAGAAGATGGTTTGGGGCATAAGCAGTCCTAAGGTCATCATTCTGACTCGGCTGATTAGCACTGGGCTTGTCAAATAATTGGAAAGGTCACAAAACAGTGTCTAGTCTTTCTCCTCGAGCTAAAATTATTGTCAGAAAAATTTCTCAAAGATATTCTAGGATTAGCTTCCTGGTATAAAGCAGATCTGAATTTGAATACCTGGTCCCTGCTCCTTTGCTGTATGGCCTAAGGGAAAGTGCTTTTCCTCGTGAACCTAAGTTTCCTTCTCTGTAAAAATGGAAAACATGGGGATGGACAAGACAACACACATGGAATATAATGTGCAACACACAGAAAGGATACAGTAAATTTTCATTTACTTAAATCTTCCTTCGACACTTACTGAAAAACTTTGCCTATTAAGAGGACCAAGATTCAATTTATAAACTAAGTGGACAGTTTCCAACCCACCCCCACAGCTAATACTAGTTAAGCTACTTTCAGTCTAAATGCAGAACATGAAATAGACAGGGGGCATCAGGTATGGGTGGGAATAGAAGAGGGAGCGAGGCCAACTCAATGGAGATCCAGGCAAAACACAGAAACCTGAAAAGAAAGTCCAATGAAGAGACAGTACGGGTTAGGTTTACTCATTCCCATTCTTAACACTTATTGAGCACCTCGTATATCACAGACTTGGAAGCAGAAGATACAACGGGGAATAAGGTAAGCTTCCTCTTTTCTTTTCTTTTCTTTTTTTTTGATTTATGTATTTTGGGGAGAGCACAAGTGAGGGAAGACCAGAGAGAGAGGGACAATAGATACAAAGCAGGCTCTGAGCTGACAGCAGCAATCCTGGTGTGGGGCTTGAACTCATGAACCATGAGATCATGACCTGAGCTGAAGGATGCTCATGACCTGAGCTTGAAGTTGGACGCTCAACCAACTGAGACACTCAGGTGCCCCAAGCTTGCCCCTTTCTTCAGAAAGCTTACACTCTACTGGGCCGGCAGTGGGGGTGGGGGGAGGACAGATTGAAGACAGTATGCAAAGGGCTATGGTGTGGGATGATCTGGTATCTATGGTGACAAGGGGAGGTGCCTCATGTTCACCACTCTAAGATAGCCCTGAATCAGCCCTGCTTTCCAACATCAGTGAGTCTGCTTGCATGGTGTAGAGCTACCTTGAAACAGGGGAAAAGCTAGCTGGGCTAGGAGGCAGCAGAATGGCATTGAACAGGGCAAACATACTCTGTATTTTATTCAGTCTTAACTCCAATCTTTGGGGAGGGTGCACCCTCCCCCCAAGACATAGGCAATCATCACAGAAGTGCACAGCTGTAATGAATCAATCCATACTAATTCCTATAGTCATCGAAATGAGCAGCTTCTTTTGGGGAAGACCCTCCACCCAGGGAAGGCTAGTTTGCCCATATGCCAGATAGGTCTTCCCTGAGCACATCTCCCTGAGTACCTGCCTCTTTCTGGAGTTCTACTATGACCATGTCAGGATGGTCACTTCCCTGTGTTTCTCCTGGCTGGTCAGGATTAACTGAAGGTGTGAAGAGCTCAAAGGAAGCAACATTGACTTTTTTCTGGCATAGCAGGTCACCCAGAGAAGTGAGGTGATTGAGCCTGGATTTTGAACAGTGTTGAAGACCTTGCTAGTTTGGAAGTTGAAAGTTGATTAATCCTCCTCATTGTACCCTTTCATTAACTCCACAAATATGTGGTGACTGCTTACTATGTGCCAGGCATAGCACTAGATGCTGGAGATACAGTGGAGAGTCAAAGTAGACCCAGTCCCCACACCCACTGACTTTACAGACCAGTGAGGGAGGAAGACCTTAAGCAAATAAAACCAGAAATTAAATGTGACAAACAAGCCTGGTCCCAAGACATAGGATGCCATGGGAGGATGATTTTACTTAGTCAGAGAGGTCATCCCTAAGGAAGTGATCTAAAGGATGAGTGAGCGTTGAACAATGAAGAGCGGAGGGAAGGCAGCCAGAACAAAGACTCTTAGCAGAAGAAAGTAAGGCATGTATCAAAGATAGAAAGAACCCAGGGCAGCTGCAGTGGAGATAAAGGCAGGGGATAGGGAGAATGGGTGCCAAGTGAAGCTGCACAGGTGACGTCATCTATGGTGGGACCTTCAGGGATCTTTATGTCAAGCCACACACAACTTCAGAACTCACTGGTTCTCTAAACACCGATTATTGTGTGTCACATTCTTTTAAAATTTTTAATTTAGATTTTTTTTAATCTTGAGTTAATTACAGACTCACATATGCTTGCAAAAAATAATACAAAGAAACTCGTTGTATCATTTACCCAATTTCCCTCAATGGTGACCTCTTGTAAAATGATAGCTCCAAACCAGTATATTGACATTCAAGACACAGAACAGCTCCATTACCCCAAGGATCCCACATGCTGCCCTTTTATAACTACACCCACTTCTCTCCAGCTCCCTAACCACACTCATTTCTCTCCAGCTCCCAACTCCTCCTTTAACTCACTCTCCTCCATTTCTATAATGTTATTATGTAAAAATATTACATAAATTGAATCACAGAGTATACAACTTTTGGGGATCCACTTTTATCACTCAGCATTAACTCTTTGGAGATTCAGTCATGTTATCTTATGTACCAATAGTTTGTTCCTTTTTATTGCTTCTTTTTCTAAATTCTTAAGGTGGGAATTTATTGATTAGAAACATTTCCTTTTTTCTAATGTACGCATGAAATGCTATAAACTTTCCTTTCAGCAATGCTTTTATCTATATCCTACAAAATTTTGTTGTGTTTTCATTTCCTTCTATTCAATGTACTTTTTTATTTCCACTGAGACTTCCTCTTCACCCCATGAGATTTTTAGAAGTGCATTTTTGGGGTGCCCGGGTGGCTCAGTCAGATAAGCATCCAACTTCAGCTCAGGTCATGATCTCACAGTTCATGAGTTCAAGCCCCACACTGGGCTCTCTGCTGTTAGCACAGAACCTGCTTCAGTTCTTCTGTCTTCCCCCTCTTTCCACCCCTTCCCTGCTCATTCTCTCTATCTCTCTCTCAAAATAAATAAACTTTAAAAAAAAATGAAGTGCATTCTTCAGTATTCAATTGTTTGATATTTTCCTGTTTCATTTCTATCATTGAGTTCTACTTTGATTCCACTGTGGTTAGAGAACACACTGTATGATTTCAATTCTTTTACATTTGTTGAAGCTTGTTTTGTGGCCCAAGATATGGTCAAACTTGGAACATGTTCTGAGGGCTCCTGAATATAATGTGCTGGTTTCTTGGTCAGCTTTTGTTTACATACTCTGCAGCTTTGTTGTCTGGTGCACATACAAACACATTTAAGACTGCTATGTCTTCTTTGTGGACTGACCCATCTTTCATTCGACAGAGTCCACCATTTCTGATAATTTTCTTTTCTTTGAGGTCAACTTTATCTGATAGCCAGTTCTTCATTTTGGGTATCAATGTTTGCATGATACATCTTTTTTCATCCTTTTGCTTTCATCCTACCTATGTCATCATATTTGAAGTGAGTTTCTTATAAACACCATACAGTTAGGCCATCTTTTCTAATTCATTCTGCCAATCTATGTCTTTTAGTTGACATATTTATACCACTTATAGTTAATGTAATTACTGCTTAAATCTACCACTTAATTTTTTTTTTGTTTTCTGCTTGTTCTCTCAGTTTTTTTTTTACGTTTTCTGTTCTCTGAATTGCTGTGAGTTATTTGAACCAACTTGTTTTAGAGTTCAACTTTAATGTATCTGTACTGATTTTTTTTACTGTGTTTCTTTGTATAGTTGTTTAAATCATTGCTGTAGGTATTATATACATATGGCTTATCACAGTCATTTTTTTAGTTTCAGGGAAGCACAGAGACTTACATCCCTTTATGTATTTTTAATCTCTGCTATATATAACATAATCACCTTAAGTAATTTTTTCTAGAAGAATTTAGAATAATTTCAAACAGTGTTTAATTTTTGTTTCAACTATCAAACTTAGAATACTTAAGAGAAGAAGAAAAGTTTATGGTATTTACTATAGTTTTGTTTATTGTGTTCTTTATTCATCCTTGATGTTCCAAGTTTCCTTCTTTTATCATTTCCATTCTATGTAAAAAACTTCTTTTAGTCTTTCCTTTAGAGTAGATCTGCTGGTGAAAGATTATTTTAGGGACACCTGGGTGGCTCAGTCAGTTAAGCATCTGACCTCAGCTCAGGTCATGATCTCACCATTTGCGAGTTCAAGTACCATATCAGGCTCTGTGCTGATAGCTCAGAGCCTGGAGCCTCCTTCAGATTCTGTGTCCCCCTCTCTCTCTCTGCCCCTCCCCTGCTCTCTCTCTCTCTCAAAATGAAATAAACATTAAAAAAGAAATATTATTTTAGTTTACTTCTGATCTTTCTCTTCATTCCTGAAGGATATTTCAGCCAGCTATATGATTATGGGATGATAATTCTTCTCATTCAGCCCTATATTGTGCCACTTCTTTCTGGCCTCCATGGTTTTTGTGAGAAATCCACTGTTATTCTACTGGTTTTTCCCTTATAAACAGTGTGTCATTTTTCTTTGGCTGCTTTCAAGATTGTTCTTTGCCTTTAGTTTTCACATGTTTAATTTTGCGTCTTAGTGTAGATTTATTTAGGTTTGTCCTATTCTGGATTTTTTTTAATGTTTTTCTCCCCCAGCTTCTTGGATCTGTAGGTTCTAGGCAACATTTCTTACAGTACTTTTTCAGTCCTACCTTTTTTTTCTTCTCTTTCCTGGATTTCCCTAACATGTAACACAAATGTTTGATCTTTTGTTATAATCCCACAGATCCCAGAAGCTCTGTTCTTTTTCAATTCTTTGAGGTTTATTTTTTATCACAGTTGCTCAGATTGCATAATTTTTAGTTTTCTATCTTCCAGTTCACTTATGCCTCTGTCCCCTCTGTTCTGCTGTTGAATCCCTCCACTGAGATTTGTATTTCAATTAATTGTATTGTTCATCCTTACAATTTCCATTTGGTTCCTCTTTATATCTTCTATTTCTCAATTGAGAGTTTCTATTTCTTTCCTGAGGCTTTCTGTGTTTTTTTTTTAATTTCGAGTATGTTCATAATTATTAAAATTGTGACCCCTTAAAAATTTTTGGCAAATTCCAATATCTCTGTCAACTTGTTGTTGTCATCTATTGATTGCTTCTTTTCCCATTCAACTTGAGAAATTCTTGGTTCTTGGTATAAGTGATTTTTCTATTGAGCTCTGGGCATTCTGTATTAGTCCTGAGACTCTGGGTTTTATTTCAACCTTCCACCTTAGCTGGTTTTCTTTGATTTCAGTTTGGCAAGAGACATATTGGTTTATCTTCTTACCACCAGGTAAGATATAAGTCTAAGTTCTTCACTTGGCCTGCACTGACACACAAGGTGGGGAGGGCCCATCACAACTGCTAAGTGGGAAGTGGGAGTTCTAGCTCCCCATACAGTGTCCACTGACACTGTGATGGGGTGGGAGATCATTACCACAGGGGATGAAAGTCCTGGCTCTCTATTTGGGCCTTTTCTGACACCACCATGCGGGGCTGTCGGGGTACCTCACTAGAGCTTTGCAAGTATAAAAGTCCACTCCCCTAGTCTTTGCTGGTGTAGCTAAGAGTGGAATTGTAGTTTTTCCCATGATGTTTGGGTGGAGAAGAGTGGTTATTGTCAGAAAATCTTTTGTCTTACTAGGCTGCTTATTTCCTGGTCCTTAGACTTTTCTTGAAGTTTTTTTCTTTTCTATTCCCTCTGCATTTCCAGGTGACTGGCATCTTCAGCTCCAACTATGGAATGTTTGGGGCAAAAAGAAAACCCAGGAAGCTCACCAACAAGTCATTCCTTAGGTCTCAAAGTCCTTAGCTGAAATGCCCTTTTCTCCACCTTTTGGGGTCATCTTATGCTTGTTTCGTATATAGCATCCAAAGTATTTACCAGACTTAGTGGAAGAATAGAAACAGTACATTTACTCCATCTTCCCTTGTATCATGTTCTTTTGACTGAAAGACCACTGAAAGTGAAATCCAAAGGGCTTGTGGCATCTTATAAACTCACTTTTCACCTATGAAAAACTGGGCTGGAGACGCTAAAGGCTTCTCCCAGTTATACAGCTGGTCAGTGCTGGGGTCACGGCTAGAAGTCAGTTGACCCGATGTCCACCTAGGCTTCTGTCACCCGAAGCTTCCTTTTATCACTAGAAAGGTCTGTGAGATTACCAAAATCTCTGAGCTCAGAAACTCCTACAAAGCCAAACCAAGATGGGCTGACCTCCCTGGGACAAGGTCCAAGCAGCTGAGCCAAGCAGCTTCCTGATGGCCACTGAGCCTTGAGTGTTACTAGGAGGGTCTTGTATTGGAATAACTTTGGGGTGGGGGGGGGGAGAAAAGGAAACAACAGTTTCTTTCTCTACAAGAGAAAACTAGCTTCGACTTGTCACGTGTCTCCTCACCAATGCTAAGGGTTTGGCAGTTGGCAACGGCTTTAGTGGTCATGGGTGACAAAGCACAAAAGGAGAGAGCCCCTTCTGCCCCTGCCCAGAGATTAGACATCTTCTGATTCAATTTCTGTTCTTTCTGCTGTGGTCAAAGTTTTCAATATTCTAGTGAAATCCTCTTGGCTATTTTTAGGCTACCAAAAGAAGAAGATGTGGGAAATGTTGCAGGGGTATATTTCTCAATAGCCCTTCCCTAAGATTACCATGACATTTTGTTGGAATGTACATTTAAAACCCCGTGTGCATGAGTCCATTCAAAATGGCACCGCCGAAACTTTTGAAGATGCTAAGTAGAGGTGTCAGAGGGCCGGAGTAGGGATCGGTTGTTCCTTCTTTACAAACTCAGAGAATCACAGAGTTAAAAGGGTCAGGGTTGGAAAAAAAGGTGATGTTGTATGATTCTTTACATTTTGGAGTTGACAAAATATTCCTACCATGTTCAATCTGTTATTATTTTAATGTGTGACTTAACACAGTTGACTGTTATTTGAAAAAAGAAAGAAAGAAAAGGTCAGGGGGAGTCTTTTAACTACCTGTTCAAGGATGGCAAACAAGCAAGAGCAGTTACCCTCATTATGTGGGCAATGACTCTCCACACATACGAAGGTGCATCAGGTTATGGTGGAATGTTAATTAATTTCTTCTTGCCTTTCCCATCCCTCTGGTGGTCCAGCAGATAACTAGCCTATGCTCACAGTGCCCAGGGAGGAACTGGACAGGGCAAAGGCAGAGTCTTCCTGTGAGGCCTCCAGGCATCTGTCCCCCAAAGGATCCCGGGGAGAGATTCGGAAATAGCAGGGTCTTGATCAGACACATCAAAGTGTAAAAGGAGGATTTCCTGGCCGAAGCTGGTGGTGGTGGGGAGAACAGTATACGTGTGGAAGGGGAGGAGGACGGAAGAGCTCCTTTTGTTCTGCAAACCAGCGCAAGCAAAAGAAAGAGTGACTGAGGTTCATCTAGGCACACAGGGCTCTGGCAGCTTGGGAAAGTTCCAGTGTTCCAAGGATGGCTTGGAATGGCAGAGGTTCTGGGCCAGAAGGCATTCTCGGACTCTGGTGGCAGACAGCTCCCTGTTATCCGTGGACTCCAGAGTCTTGGTGTGACTTGGGAAGGGAGAGCCCTACGAGAGATGCTTGAATGAGGGATTAGCATAGAAAGTGATGTTTTAGAAAATGCAGTGGCACCTGCTGCTTCTCCCTTGGGCTTGTCTGGTGGTCCACCGCGGTCCCCTCGGGACCTCACAGTGGACTCCCATTGATCCCGACAGCACCCTGTGATGAGGCCACGCGGCCAGGAGGCAGACGAGTAGGTTCTGACGTCATTTGGGACTCCACACTCACATATTTCACTTCACAGTGGATGGCCCGTATTTTCTGCCAAGAAAATAATAAAACGCTTTACACAAACACTTCAATAAAGCACTTCTTGGAAAGCTCCATGGAAACCAGAGACGCGTTCAAGGGAGGTGAGCATAGAAACTCACTAGGTACGTACCTCTCCTCCTTCAAGAAGTCACTGCTTCTCTCCAGCCCTTTGCTCCTTTGTACCGGAAGACAAGGAAGCCTGTGTTTCTTTAACAGTCTGTTCATTGCCTCTGCTCATTTCAACTTACACGCATTTGCATGTGAAAATTACCTTCCTCAGCTCCCAAATTGATATTTGCATGCGCAAGGAGAGATGCCTCTCTCTTTGAAGCTCGAGAAGACACTGCTGTAAAAAAATAATTATTATTTCCATCCTGATGCTCACCCTGTGGCCCGCCGTACCTGACACATCAGAGTGCAGCCGACAAGAAACCACACACCCCAACAAGCATCCGTTTTATTTGGAGCGTGGGCCCTAAGAGAGAAGCGGGTATTGCTTACCTCTAATTTAGTCGGACGAAATCTATACCTTGCAACTTCATTTCTCCTAGTTCCCGTTTCGTGTCACTTTCTGCTATCAACTGTGATTTGACTTCATAGATTACAGAACCATTTTTTTCTTCAGGCACTGGGATCCCTCGTTTTCTCTGTAGATTGAAGTAAGTACATAGGCACAAGGTACAAGAATAACTTTGCTGACGTTAACAACACAGCGCTTGGTTGATTTACCCGGGTGCAGAAGTCCCCGAGCATTCATTCTGGAGAAGCCTCTGGACCTCACAGGCTCCTCAGAGGTCTCACCCCTCTGCACCCCCACACAGCAGGACCCTGGACCCCATCCTTTGCAACAACATTGCAAATTTTTGTTTTCCTCCCTGGTAATTAGTCAGCTGCCAACAGCTTCCTTTCCAAGGACTGCTTCTCAGAACTTGGTTCTCTTGACCCATAAGCAGGTCTGGATTTCGCCCAGGCAGACAGAAAGATGAGGATAATTCCTTTGTGCCTCCTCCTTAGGACCTTGACGAAGATGACGACGAAGCATGTTAACCAGGCTGGTACTTTGAAGTTTACAAAAACGGCTTTCACCTTCATCCACATACGGTTTCAGATTTAATTCCAACAACAAGCACGCTGGGTAGACATGGCTGCCCAAATCAGAAACAGGGGAAACCAGGGATCAAAGAGTAATTTTCTCAAGATTCACAGCTAGGAAGGTGTAAAGACACATTCTTGGCAAACTCCTCCCAGGATGATGTGGCCCACGGGGAAGCAAGGTGTGTATGTGCATTTGCTCCACACGCCACACCTTCCCAAGGCAGGCCCTGTGGCCCCTGACTGCCCCACCCCATCTCCTTTCCTGTCCCTCTCCAAAAGTCACACGCACCCAAGAACGGAGAAGGAGCCCCTGTAGACACACAGACGGCACCAAGGCTAAACAAAGGCTAGTCTCTTAAGGCATTGCATGGGGATTCATCATTTTTCCTTTGCCTCAAATGATTCATCATTTCTTCTTTGACTCAAAAAGGAGAGGCTGGGAGCCACGACCCAGCTCGGCTGTTTCTCATCTTGGACAAGGTTCTCTGCATCCAGACTGTGCAGCCAACAATCTTCCAGCCACCAAGAGGAATTGGGAAAGGAGCAGCCTCCACAAAGCAGAAGCATTCTCTTTAACTAACATGCACACCTGTCAGGCCAAAGCCCCCTGAACTGTGTGGGATTCTGGAAATTGAGCACCCAAGACACAGAACATGAGTGATGCTGTACCGTCTCCTGCAAAGCACTTCCCTGGGCAGAGTTTTGTTTCATTCTGACATCACCTCTGAAAAGTTGGTCGAGCAGAAATGATGATCCCCGGTGCACATATGAGAAAACTGAGGCCCATACAGGGTGTGTAAATAGGGATACAGGTACCATCCATTCAGGGACAGGTCTGATGCCATGCCCACTTTCATGGATCATCTTCTAATCCTCACAATGACCCTAAAGAGGAAAAATATGGAGGCCTGGAAAGGTCACGTGACACGCCCAAGATCATTAAGCCAGGGGGTGGCAAGATTAGGTACCAGACTTCCGATTCCCAGCATCAAGTTCAGAATTGTGTCTACCACTCACAAAAGCCCAAACTCTCTCCCCCTGGTCTCCTGGGGGAACCTCTGATGGACACTGACACAGACAGACCCTTTAACACTGGTCAGACCCCCAAATAGACCAGGTGACACAATTTAGTGGTTCAAAGGAGGAATCTGGGTATTACGCCCAGTGAATGTGTTTCAGGCCTGGACAGCAAGGAGTGTTGAGATTGGACCGTTGTAGAAAAATGTAGATATGACGAAGTTTGCAGAGGTGGGATATTAGCCTTCCCATCACGCTGAATGTTTTCTTGGACTTTTCTGTCAGATTTATGCTAATCTCTGTTTTACAGATGAGGCCTTCTGAAGTTGATTTTTTTTTAATGTTTATTCATTTCTTTTGAGATAGAGTGTGAGTGGGAAGGGGCAGAGAGAGAGGGAGAGAGAGGATCCCAAGCAGGTTCCTCACTATCAGCGCAGAGCCCAACGCAGGGCTTGATCCCACAAACTGCAAGATCACGACCCGAGCCAAAATCGAGAGGTGGACAATTAACCACTGAGTCAGCCAGGTGGCCCCTGAAGCTGATTTTCATTTTTCAAAATAACCTGTACGTAGAACATGCAGCAGTCAGCTTATAAACTGCAGAGCACAACTGCAAAACGATAGCTACAATACCACCATTTCATTCAGCATGATCGGAAGTAAAGTGAAATGGGTAACTGGGGCCAACATAGCACCGAGTAAGTACCAAACATTACTCACAGGCTTCAAATGATCAAAATTATACAGGCCTCCCATGTCTAGGGGTCAAATAATCCATGAAGGAAAAGCTGTGGAATGTGAAGCTGGGTGGGGAGTGGCTCACAGGAGGGAAACAGGAGAGCATTAATTACACTCTACATCTTTTTTTTTTTTAATTTTTAAATGTTTTTTTTTATTTATATTTGAGAGAGAGAGAGAGAGAGTGAGAGTGTGAGCTGGGGAGGGACAGAGAGAGCCAGAGACAGAATCTGAAGCAGGCTCCAGGCTCCAGGCTCCAGGCTCCAGGCTCTGAAATGTCAGCAAAGAGCCTGATGCTGGGCTCAAACTCATGAGCTGTGAAATCATGACCTGCGCTGAAGTCAGACGCTTAACTGACTGAGCCACTCAAGTACCCCCACTCTCTACATCTTAAAGACACAAACCCATTTGGCCAAGGGACATCTCTGCATTAGCTCCAGCATCCCTGCACAAGAGGACCCTCAGAATCCCTCCAGGATGATGCAGCACACTCTCACCTCAACTGGTAGAATAAGACACAGGTCAGACCTCTGTTCTGGGCAGCAGAGCCTGTACCCGTGGTGGAAAGAAGCTCATTCCACACAGGCCAGTGGGAGCATCCGTGGGGCATCAGGCTTCTCTGCTCAGCCTGAGACTGAGGATCACTAAGTAACAAAAATGAGATGTCTTTTTGGAAGATGCACCCACTGCCTGCTTTGGGCATGGCAGGTGTGAAAGTGTGGATTTCCCCAACACAAAGAATGCCTCCCATTTCTTAGACAGAAGTCACAGCCCCAGCCTGTGAGTGCCGCCCCATGCATTCACTCCAAAGGGGAACACCCCTCTGGTCAAGGAAGGGCTTTGTGTGGACACAGTGTTAGCTGGCACTGTCCGTGTTACAAGGAGAGTCTCTTAATTCCCAGTGGTTCTTAAGGGCAGGCTGTTAGGTCCCCGAGGTCCCTGTGGCTCAAGGCCAATATCACATGGGGTAGCAGATCTTCCCTGTTCCACAGCCCCAAGCCCTAGGCCTGTCCCCAGAGTCTCACTTCCCTGTAAGCTTGACCTGGAGCCCCCACAACATGTTCCAGTTTTCCTAAAGGGAGACCAACAGAGCAAGCCTCAGAGGACACCATTTCTCACAACGAAACCTATGAAGGATGTGGACTAAATGGTTTCATCTTCTGCTGGGGAAGTTGGCCCCAGGAGAGGAAATTGATCACCAGCCAACTTCAGGGCCTTTGGAAGCCGTTTATCACCTTGAGTTTCCCACTGTACTCAACCAAGCACCAACCCCAGGAGGTGTTCCACAACCTAAGGGCTCCCTAATTTAAAATATTTCCCAGCTCCATCCTCCTCCTGGTGACCCACAAGGCATCCAGCATATTCAAGACTCCGAGAGGTTACAAAATGCATAAATCCACTGCTTTGACAAATTTTTGACTTAAGCATCCCCTTACCAATGTGCAGGGGATGGTTCTGCATGATCAAGGCCGAGTTCAAATATTTTCATAGTAATTGTTCCAACAAGTGGAAGGGGCTCTGGGTTTTGGAGGCGAGAGGGCTGAAGCAGATGGTCTTGGGGGAAAAAAGATTTTCTAAACAGGAGGGGGCCTGTGGTTTGGAGTTCCTGTCCTAAGGCAGAGCGGGTCCCCAGCAAGGGGACAATGGTGGGCATCCAGGGATGGATGCTGTGCTTCAGCAGCTAAACCTGGGCAAGAGCCAAATGGCAACAGGAGGCTGCGGTCCCCACCACCACCACAGGGTGCCACGCTGGCTTGGAAACCGAGCACAGCAGTGGGATTCCGTGTGCACTATCCAGAGAGTCCTCCCCAAGCGTTCCAATTTGTATGAGTTCCCTGCAGCCTTCGCAGGTAGGCTGGGAAAAAGGAAAAATCCCCTAAAATAAGTGTGCTTCAATTTCTCACCTCACAGGCGCATCGGATGAAGTTTGCAGAAGCAGAGTCAGAAGACATTCCTTACCCTGGAGCCTCACGGTGATTGCAAATTCGAAGTGCACCCCTCGAATAACACCTACCAACGCTTTGTGGAACTTGTTTTCTGCAGAACGCTCATTAGGAAATGCTCGTGTGGGTAGACTTTGTACTTTCCTCAAGGTCTTTACTTTCCTTCCTTCCTGTAATAAATAAGTTAATGAAAGGTGTTGTGTTAGCAACCAAATAAATATGACCTCAAAGAGAGCTGATATCAGCATCCTGTCAAACATCTGGATGAAGGTGAAAACTTCCTTTCACGTTTTGAGATACCTAGATACCTGACCTCATGCACCCGGCAACTGCAGTTTTCTCCCACTAATTTCCTCACTGCTTTGGCCTAAAGTAAAATGTCTGCAGCGTCTCATCCCAGTTTTATGATGGTAAATTACCCAGGAGCTGAGTTTTAGAAAATAACCTTAAAATCATGAAAATGCTTATGATATATTGATAAGCAAAATGCAGGTCACCAAACAGAACGTTCCACATATATAGTCAAGACTCATTATCCATGGCAATTATGTTCTATAAAGTAGCCAGGGACACTGAATTAGCAGATGCTGAACCACTGCTCCAAGGGAACAGAAAGGTTTCATTCCTATAAGACTCTGGTCACATTTTTGTCAACCAATTAATACATAACCGTGTTTTATGTGTGCTTCTATGTAAAGACACATTATTTAATATATATTGCTGATGCACAAACATTAAACTCACTTCCACCAACTCTAAGGCGTGACTGAATGAGGCTTATCTAGCACACATATTTTCTCTGGAAGGCACATCACAGCCTTCTTGCCCCTAGGAACACTAGACGGCAGTTCAGCATTCCCTTTGCGCGCCATTTTATTTTATTTTACTTTATTTTTTGAGAGACAGAGAGAGGGTGCAAGTGAGTGAGGGGCAGAGAGAGAGAAAGAGAGGGTCCCAGGTAAAGTGGGGCTCACCCAAAGCAGGGCTCCTGTTTTACCCAGAGTGGGGCTCAAGCTCATCCAGGGTGGGGCTTAAGCTCGTGCAAAGCAGGGCTCGAGCTCACCCAAGGTGGGACTTGAACTCACCAACGATGAGATCACGACCTGAGCTGAAGTCAGAGGCTTAACGACTGAGCCACTCAGGCGTCGGGCGCCACTTTAAACAGCAAAATCAAAAAGGCACAAGAGGGGCACCTGGGTGGCTCAGTCGGTTAAGCTTCCAACTCTCGATCTTGGCTCAGGTCATGATCTCACAGTTCGTGAGTCCCAGTGCCCCTACCCCACGTCGGGCTCTGCGTTGACAGAATGGAGCCTGCTTAAGATTCTGTCTCTCCCTCTCTCTGTCCCTTCCCCACTTGTATTCTCTCTCTCTCTCTCTCAAAAGAAATAAATAAACTTTTTTTTTAAAGCACAAAAATGTGGAAAACATGACCAAATAGACTTCAAAAGGAACTTGCTTATGGTATGGGCACTGAAACAAGAAGACAGAGCTATGTTCAGCATACCTGGGAACATGTGCACTGGGCAGGTCAGATGTCCTGCCGCTCTGTGCGTGTCCCCTAGTGCCCGTGGCCATGCTGAAGGTGCTGGTCTGGGGTTACAAATAAATTTCAGCAAGTAAGTGCATTCATAAATAATGAGAATCAACAGAACTGCTTTTATAATCATAAAAAGAATTACTGAACCTAAAAAACACTAGCAAAGCCAACATGAGGTAACGAGGATGATGATTTTCTATAGCTAGCATGTACAGAGCATACCATGTTCTGGGCACTGACATCAAAACTTCTCTCTCTGAATTAGGCACTATTGCTCTATTTCATGGATTGGAGATCATGAACATAATTGGGTTTTTTCTCCTGATTCTACTCCCGCCTATGGACTCTGTAAATGTTACACGAAAAAAAAAAAAAGTGCTCCATCTTTTTCATGTAAATTTCTGAATATAAGGGGACCACACCCCATGTTCGTAATGTGAAGATTTTAGTATGTCATTAATTCGTGCAATAAACTTGTAATGTTTCCAGTTACAATTTAGTTGTGCATAGATAATTTAAATCTCACAGATCACAGAATAAGATACTATTCTTAAAAGATTGCTTTCTTCCCTCTCTAAAAATATGTCATAACATAATTTTATTCAAACTGCCCACATGCTTCATCATCTCTCTAGCATCCCTGGAATATGTTTTTGAGCCATCACATGCCATTTTCCAGAGATGTCAACCTCCCTTTAATTTAAGTTGTTGAAGATATGAACTCCTCTACACCTTGAATGATACACTCACTCTGATTTTTATCTCAAGCTACAAGTATCCAGTGGCCCAACATCAGGGCACTGATTTCGCCCAGGTTTCCTGGAGTGACCTGACAGAATATTTTTTCAAATTTTTTTTTAACATTTATTCATTTTTGAGAGACAGAGACAGAGCGCGAGCGGGGTAGGGACAGAGAGAGAGGGAGACACAGAATCCGAAGCAGGCTCCGGGCTCTGATCTGTCAGCCCAGAGCCCACTGTGGGGCTTGAACCCGTGAACCGTGAGATCATGACCTGAGCCGAAGTCGGACGTTTAACCAACTGAGCCACCCAGGCGTCCCCCGAATATTTCTTGTTTAAGGATCCTTCAAAAGGTAGTTTACAATTAATGGCACTTGAAAAAGTGAAAAATTTCCCTAAGGATAATTACTATTCCTGTATTAATATTCTCTCCCCCTCCCTCTCCCTCTCACTAATTCCTTCTGGTGACCTCTACAGGCATCCCAACCTGAATCGACTGAGATTAATTAAAGCTAATGTGTCTTTCCCACACAGTACTTATTATTCAAACTAAGAAACTGCCCAGCAGTAATAGAAGAGGATTTGTAAAGATTTGAATAGGGGGTAATTCCCTTCTTTCCATAGGATAATTTGAGTGGGAGGAGGAGGGATCTTCTCTTACATTTGGGGATATATTATAATTTAATTCCAAGAAACTTGGGCAAAGCCTCTCTATGGGCCATAGACTCATTCTGGGAAATTTAACCTTCTGTTTCACAAAGCTTGATGCCTTTACTGTAACTAGGTGCTGAGTAAAAGCTAGCAGGGAATTAGCAACCGGGACAATGTGACTGGCTCTTTGCCATGTGTCAGGGGCATGTGGCTCACCTCATCAACTGGCAAGGCACATGCTGATTACAGACCGTGCTGACGGGGCTCAGAATTTTTGGAAACTTTCTTCAGAGTCTGAGTCCCATTTAGAACAAAATTTAGAACACCAGGGGAGGCCAAAAAGATTGGGGTGACAAGATTTGATGAAACAACTTGTAGCAAACTCTAAGGGGGTGAGGCTTATTTTCCATAGACTGGCTCTAAGAAGGATGGCCACATCTAGTTACCAAAGTTCTCCACTCTTTGAAAGATGACACCCCCCCCACCAGCTCCCCTGCCTCCCCCAGTCCTCCCCACAGTACCAGAGCCCATTATGCCCCCAACATGAAGCCTCTCCCTACACCTACTGGTCAAGAAGGCCTCTCCATGATGATGCCCAGAACTCCGGGGTCTGCCTGCCTTGGGCTGCAGTCCACACTCATCACCTCTGACTGCTCTGAGAGGGCACGCGTTGCTGGCTTGTGCCTCTCCTTCAGTGACTTACTCAGTGCCTGTTGCTTCACTGAGATCGAGGCAAAAGTTATCAAAACTTTTTCAGTAAAAACACACCCAGTGGATGCTGCTTCTCCAAGCACCAAAGGCTCCAAACGTGTGGAACTGTAAGCCTTGTGGGCTGGCCGGATGCCATTGTGTCCTCAACCCAGTTTTCTCCCATTCAGAGAAGTGCAGGCCTCAGAGTAGACTATTCTGTATATGATCTTGAATCTCCTTGAGTGCTGAAACCCTAAATCATCTGCGATTAATAGGGTTTATTATATAGATAATTAATTATAATTAATAGAACAGGGTTCTATTGATAACAATTACTTGTGACACACGCTCAATATGTGGAGACTCGACGTGCCAAGATCACTCTACTTCTCTTTAGCGATCTTTAGTGATCATCTTAATTCATCATCTTCCCACGCTTAAGCTGAAATTTTAAAAATGGACATGTCTTCAAGGTACGTCACTATAAATGAAGTCACCAGAGAAACAACTAGTAATGCATTTTTTTTTCAACTCATAAAGCAAAGTGCTAATTTCTTTGAATCTGCAAACAACTCTAAACCGATAAGAAAAAGAGTAAAAAGCCCATCTGAAATGGACAAGAGCTGGAAATAGCTCACAAATCAAGAACTACAATGGATAACGATGATCTCAATAATAAGAGAAATGAAATTAAAAACTAACATATTTCCACTATAAAGTTGGCAAAAATTAAAACCAATTAAACCTAAGTTGGAAACGATGTGGAGAAAACAGGCATTCTCATATATTGCTGGTAGGAGTTTACATTGGTTCAACCATCACAATGGAAATGAAACAGTAACTTTCCAATTAAAAATGCATACACCCTAATACTTTGGTACCCCTAATGACAGCTATTACTGTATTAACATACTCACTGCCGCGTTGCTTATAATAGCAAAAGATTAGAAACCAGTAGGGGGCAAATTACAGGAATGACGGCGCACGCGCACGCGCACTGGAAAACTCTTCAGCCATTACAAAGAATGAGCGCTCTCCGCATGCAATGATACGGCACGAGTGCTAAGATGAACTGATCAGTGAAAAGTACAAGATGCGGAACAGCGTGGAGCACATACCTCCATGTCCTGACGCAAAAGAAGACTCCAGATACACATTTTTGTAATTGCCAAAGATAACTTTCTAGAGAATACTCTCTTCCCTTCCCTGTCTCCAAAACCATCTGGTAATAGCGATGGTTTCTGGGAAGAGGGACTGGATCGCTAGTATTCATGGGAAAGACTTATTCTTCACTATATATTCTCTCAAACCTCTTGAACTATGCACATATATTGCTGGTTGTAAACAAGAAAATTAAAATAACCTAAAGACAGATAAGACAAGGCGTGGACAGAGGGGAAATATTTGCAAGACACGTATCTGCAAAGGACTAACATCCAAAATACATAAAGACCTCTCAAAACTCTATACTAGGAAAAATAAAGAAAAAACAAGGTTGTTGTTTTTTTTTTTTTTTAAAGCTTACTTATTTTGAGAGACACAATGCACGTGAGTGGGGGAGGGACAGAGAGAAAGGGAGACCGAGAATCCCAAGCAGGTTCTGTGGAGTCAGTGCAAAGTCAGACAGGAGGCTCTACCCATGAACCCCCAGGTCATGACCCGAGCTGAAATCAAGAGTCAGAGGCTTGAGCCACCCAAGTGCCCCCAAAACAAGTTTTAAATGACAATAAAAATATGCAAACTGACACCCAAAGAAGAGATCTATTTGGCAAATAAGCATATAAAAAGATGCTCAGTATCATTAAGGAAATGCAAATCAAAACCACGGTGACATAATACTACACACATATTAGAATGACCATTATTTTTTTTATGACGATACCTAGAGTTGGTGAGTATATGGAGAAACTGGAACTCTCCTGACATTGACAGGAATGCAAAATGGTTCAGCTACTTTGGAAAACACATTTCCATGTTTTCTTATAAAAGTAAATATACACCCACCCATGTGTCCTAGCAATCTCACTCCTAGGAATTTACTGTAGAGAAATGAAAACATATATCCACACAAAGACCTGTATATGGTATAGTCATTTAATAAAATACTACCAAAGAAAGAAAGAAAGAAAGGGAAGAACTAATGCTCTGAAACAACATGGATGCATCTCAATGTCATTATGCCAAGTAAAGGCAGCCGGATACAAAAGGCGACAGGCTGTATGATGCCATTTGTATGGCTTTCTGAAAAAGTCAAAACCATAGGGACAAAAACAGGTCAGTGGTTACCAGGGCCTGGGGAGAAAAGAAAGGGGCAAGAGAGACCTTTCGAGGGTAAAGGGGTGATTTGTTACACAACGGTATACATTTGTCAAAATGCACAGAACTGAACACCAAAACAGACCGAATTTTACTATATGTAAATTCCTCCTTGATAAACGTGATATCTCAAGGTCACTGTGGGTAGCCAAGCCTGTTTTCTGAACAGAGGAGAAAGGGTCATGAAAAACGCAGACAGCTCTGCCACTGACTCCCTGGGAACATGCCTGGCTGTCTCCCTTCCGAAGATGCTAAAGTCTCTACAAATTCGGATGAGGCCCTGATTCAACTACATCGCCTATGGGGAAAAGCATTTAATATTATCCGCCCCAAACACTGAGTGACAATATTATCTTTCCCCACTGGGCAGAGAGATTTCAAGTATGAATGTGATCTTAATTAGATGCTCGTCTCTTCACCTGGGTTATGAAGATGGTTGCAGTGAGGTCAGAAGGAGACGGGAGAATTTGATTAAAGTCAGTCACTGGGAAAATAGCATTAGTGTAGCTGTAGAACTTAGAAGAAGGATATGACAGCTACACTTTTTATAACCTTGTCCACTGCATCGACAGTTCTGCTCTCCAGGGGCATTTCTGTTTCAACTTTCCAGTATACTCATAACGTATTACAAAAACAATCACTTTAAACAGTTCATTTCAATGATGTTGAATTTTAAAATAGGAGCTCAAAAAAAAACACCTAAACTTATTCAGAGGCCCCACTAAGTTGCTTTGTCGTCAATAATCGTGAGTTACTAGCACCTCTTGGCTGCTGGTTTCTTTACTCTGACAGCCGAGATCACGTGCTCATGGCTTGCATCCTTCTTGCCTGTTTGGGGTTAGGAAAATAATGGGCAGGTTATGCATGATATTTTCTAAATTAACTCGAGCTCTGCATTTGCCTGTTGCCCTAAAATGTTCAACCACATGCATGGTACATGAGGAGGTGGCAGACACAGGAGGTTCCGCTTGACTGGGTGCCATTGTCATGAGGAGCCAGGTGTCGCCCCTTGTAATGTAAAGGAATAAAATAATTTAATCTTTTAAGACAGACTCAATGAATCCGCTCTAGCCTGAAAGAGATAAATTGGTATATAAAGTACAAAAAGTAATCCCTTTGATAAGCATGTTATATCTGCCTCATCACTGGGAAACCAGAAAGCAAATTGAACACTGATTATCAACATCCTAGAGTTTAAATTTTTTTTTTCAACGTTTTTTATTTATTTTTGGGACAGAGAGAGACAGAGCATGAACGGGGGAGGGGCAGAGAGAGAGAGGGAGACACAGAATCGGAAACAGGCTCCAGGCTCTGAGCCATCAGCCCAGAGCCTGATGCGGGGCTCGAACTCACGGACCGCGAGATCGTGGCCTGGCTGAAGTCGGACGCTTAACCGACTGCGCCACCCAGGCGCCCCTCGACATCCTAGAGTTTAAAGCTATAGAAGAAGGAGGAGGAGAAGGAGAAGAGGAAGAAGAAGTTGTTGCTGATGTTCAAAAGCCATGACGTCACGGCTACTTCAGCAATGTTTCTGCGGAACCCAGACTTCTTCCTGGGAATGGCCAAGGGACGGACGGAGCCTACCCCACCAGACACAGTCAGGCACCAAAGGCCTTCGGTTTACTCCCTCCTACACCTCCACAACAGAACAGAACCCAAGCTCCCGGATGATTCAGGGGGCTGAAATACCTGTTCTCTGTTCCGTCTCTAAAATAAAAGTCAAATTCCAATAAAACAAAGTTAGTTGGTGGGATTGGTGAGTTGAACTCAGAGGACTGACTTCCTCAAATGCCACTGACATGGCAGAAAAGGCATTGTTAAGGAGGTAAAATGACGAGGACAAAGAGGAGAGGGCACAACAGTGGAGGTTATCGCCCTCCCTCGGAAGCCGGAAGGTTGGACGGAGCAGGGCAAAGGCCTCGGACCTTGGACACAAGTGCAGACACCCAAGCTGGGGGAGTGGGGAGGCGGAAGTGCCATAGTTCTCTTCTCTGACCCTGAAATGGTGGGGCTGTGGACCCCAGAACCCCATCCAACCCCATCCAGTGACTACCCCCTCCACTTCCTACAAGGCCTTAGAGATCATTCTGGAAAAAACGAAGAAGCCCTGGGCTCAGGGGAATGGCCACAGTCATAAATAAGATGAGAACTGGAAATAAGGATCAGGAGAAAGTCCACATCTGAGTGTGGGGAAAGGGAGACCTCCTTCCTGCTCTTACAAGTTGATGTTCCTCACCTATAACACACTATTTCGTGTGTGCAGGCAGTTGAGAGAAAAGACTGACACATAGGATCCCCCCCTCCAGAAGCTGTTCTCAGTATTTTATTTTTTTCTTCTCCTTCGATTAATATTTACGAAAAGTGTCATTATGTATCAAGAGCAAGGTGTAGGAGGACATGGCTATTTAGAGTATGTAATAATTGATAGTATATTCACAGATACAATGTTTCCCAGAGTTACGAAGCAGATTTGTGAAATGAGTACCTCTGATTCCAGCTTCAGAAAATACCATGACCAATAACAGGTGGAATCCTCACGTGTCCCCCACCCCCACTGCCCTACCTCTGCCCCCGGGGGGAGCCACTGCCCCTAAGTTTGTGCTTCTCTTCTCTTGTTTCATTTTTTTAATAATTTGACCCATGTGTGTACGTATTCCTAAACAGTTTACTGTTTAGTTTTGCTTGGCTTTGAGCTTGGTAAAAGCGGTGTCATCTTACGTTACTGACCCTGAAGTTTTCAGAATTTCATTTTCACCCATCATCACATGTCAGTTGACAGCATTAGGTAGTTTGTTTTCACAGCTGTATAATTTTCCACTAAGTGACTATACTCTGCTTTTTATCTGTATATTTTTCTATGACGGACATTTAGTTTTCTCTTGTTTTGGCCATCACAAAAGCTATTAAAACATTCTTGTGGGGCACCTGGATGGCTCAGTTGGTTTATCCACCGACTTTGGCTCAGGTCATGATCTCACAGTTCATGGGGTCGGGCTCTGTGCAGGCAGCTAAGAGCCTGGAGTTTACTTCGGACTCTGTGTCTCCCTCTGTCTCTGTCCCTCCCCAACTCATGTGTTGTCTCTCTCTCAAAAATAAATAAACATTAAAGAAATTTTTTTAATTAAAAAAAAATCCTTGTATATGCATTTTTAGTGCCCCAAGACAGGAGTTTCTCTGAGGTATATAGACAACTTGATGGGTCATAGTATTAACTTACTTTCAAGTTTATAAGTTAATATTTTTCAGGTATTTGTATCAATTTACACTCATGCCAGTGTATATGTCTCTGTCCTTTATATTTCAAAACTTTGATCTTATCAAATTTCTTAATTTTTATAAATCAATGGGCATAAAAAATCATCCCATGGTGGCCTTAATTTTCATTTTCTTGACTACCCATAAGATTAAACTTATCCTCATAGATTTGCTGACTGTGTGTCCACCTACGTGAAATGCCTATTTATATCCATTTTTCCTCCATTGGATTGTTTGTGTGGATTTAGAGTAGTCCTTTATGTATGCTAAATACTAATCCTTTTTCAGGAATTTTTTTTTACATTGACATCTATGACTCTGAGTTCATCTTTTCTTCCTTTTTAAAAAGTGTTTTCTGGGGCGCCTGGGGGCTCAGTCGGTTAAGCAACTGACTCTGGCTTGGGTCATGGCTTCATGGTTCGTGAGTTGGAGCCCTGCATCATGCTCCGCTCTCAGTGCAGAGCCTGCTTTGGATCCTCTTTCTCCTTCTTTCTCTACCCCTCCCCCACTCATGTTCTCTCTCTCTCTCTCTCTCTCTCTCTCTCTTTCTCAAAATTAAATAAACATTTAAATAAATAAATAAATAAATAAATAAATAAATAAATAAATAAAATGGTGTCGTCTAACGACTATCTAAATTACTGAATAAATAATCCATATTCCAGAGTGGGAAGTTTCAAGATCATGAAAATGCCAGCTCTATCCAAAGAAATCTGTAGATTCATCTCACTCCCAGTCAAAATCCCAATTGGTTTTTTGAGGAACCTGACAAGGTAAGTTACCTTATAACTTACTTTCCTGTTAGAGTCAATGATTATTTTGTGAAAAAATGAGTATGTAAGGGAATCAGCAGTCTTTTTTGTACCTGCTCTATAGAAGCTATAGTCTGGGGAGTCACATGGACACAAGTCTGAGTCCTGGATCTTTGCTCACCAGCTGTACACTTGAGCAAATTACTCCTTTTAACATCCAATTTCTTCTTTGTATTGGGGATTGAATACCTAGTAGGCATTCAACTGGAGATGAGAATACCTAATGACAATAGTCCCCCTTTATCTATGGATGATACACTCTAAGACTCCAGTGGACATTACCACACCCTACATGTACTCCCTACAAATACTATGTTTTTTCCTGTACGTATATACCTATGATAAAGTTTAGTTCATCAATTAGGCACGGTAGGAGATAAACAACAATAATAAAATAGAACAATTATAACAATATATTGTAATAAAAGCTTTGTGAATGTGGTCTCTCTCTTTCTTAAAATAATCTTACTGTGTTGTACTCACCCTTCTTGTGATAACATGAGATGATAAAATCCCTACATGATGACATGAAGAGAAGTGAATGACATAGGCACCGTGACGTAGCATTAGGCTACTAATATTCTGACGTATTCTGAGGATACATCAGAAGGAGGATCATCTGTTCCTGACCAAGGCTGACCACAGGTAACAGGAACCATGGAAAGTGAAACCACAGATTTGGGGTGACTGCTGTATAACAGGATAACATATTAACCCCCTACAGAGTCCATATCTGGCACACAGCAAACACTCAGTAAATGTAGGCTGCCCTTCTCTTTACCCTCACTGCCATCTCTAGAAGAACAGGGCTATAGGAACCTCCTGAGCCCACTGGCCCAGCCCCTGTTAGAAGAGAGACGCCTCAAAAGACATGAATAGACACTTTTCCAAAGAAGACATCCAGGTGGCTAACAGATGCATGAAAAGATGCTCAACATCACTCATTATCAGGGAAATACAAATCAAAACCACAGTGGGATACCACCTCACACCTGTCAGAATGGCTAAAATTAACAACTCAGGGAACAACAGATGTTGGCGAGGATGCAGAGAAAGGGAAACACTTTTGCACTGCTGGTGGGAATGCAAACTGGTGCAGCCACCCTGGAAAACAGTATGGAGGTTCCTCAAAAAATGAAAAATAGAACTACCCTACGACCCAGCAATTGCACTACTAGGCATTTATCCACGGGATACAGGTGTGCTGTTTCGAAGGGACACATGCATCCCAATGTTTATAGCAGCACTATCAACAATAGCCAAAGTATGGAAGAGACCAAATGTCCATCGACTGACAAGTGGATAATGATGTGGTATACATATATATATATATATATATATATATATATATATTACTCACTAATCAAAAAGAATGAAATCTTGCCATTTGCCACAATGTGGATGGAACTAGAGGGTATTATGCTAAGTGAAATAAGTCAGTCAGAGAAAGACAAATATATGATTTCACTCACATGTGGAATTTAAGAAATAAAACATATGAACATAGGGGAAGGGAAGCAAAAACAAGATAAAAACAGAGGGGGAGACAAACCATATGAGACTCTTAAATTCAGAGAACAAACTGAGCATTGTTGGTGGGGTGTTTGGGTGAGGGGATGGGCTAAATGGGCAAGGGGCATTAAGGAGGGCACTTGTTGGGATGAACACTGGGTATTAAATGTAAGTGATGAATCACTAAGTTCTATTCCCAAATTCATGATTACACTTTGTGTTGACTAATGCTCTGTTTAGAATTACCTTCTCGTGTCATTTTTACATGCCATCTGCTTTATGGAGAATATTTCATTTAATCCTCAGGACCATCATCTGAGCTCAGTCCCCCCAATTTTTTCCATTTGAGATCCAAAGAAGCAGAGGCTGGGAGAGGCCAAGGTCGGCCTCTGAGCCTGGATCCTCCCCCCTGGCTCCACCTCCGCTGTGGTCCCTTTGCTGGACCACTCCTGTCATGATGCCAGTCTCATTGCAAGTAGCTGTCTTTTCTCCCATGTCATGGACAGTACTGTCCACTGGCCTCCACTCTGAACAATCCCCCCACCACGGGGTGGGGGCACCTCTGTCCTACAGGATTTAAAGGGCATGAGCCTGAACTTCCTATTCGGACATGAACTTTTCCCTTCAGAGTGAACACACTTCAGATTCTGGACTTAGACGCCCTTCAGAATCCAGAGAAAAACAGACCCCCTTCCCACTCCTGGCTGGGGAGCCCTATGACTAGACTGTCTGTCAGGCCAGTCTTCTGATCCACAGCCTTTATCCAGGGCTCACCCCGCTCTCCTCAGCCTAGCTTGAGCAGAACAGACCACTGGCTTCTCATCCACCAGTACAAACAAGGTCCTAGTGGCTCTTCCTGAGCAGTACAGTATTGTGGTTAAGCATGAGGCTCTGTGTCCCGCACACTAGAGAAAAGAGCAATGATAATTGAGATTGGGATTTACAAAGTATTCTCCACAACACTTTACAATAAACCTTCAACACATGTTAGCCAAGTGCCCCTGGTGTTTCTAGACACCTGAACCTCTACTCGTTCCGTGCCTTGATCCACGACGACTTGTGATGTGGCTTTAATTGCCACAGTTCATATAAAGACTCTACTGGACAGAAGAGTCTTGGCTGTTGGCCTCATCTCTGTCACTCGCTGTCACCTTCAGCCAATCATCCCTTGTCCCCTGGACATTGGTTTTTACATCTGTGAAATGAGTGATCAGGGATTGCCAAGGGCCCCTCCAGATCAAATATATCTGTTTCCTTTAGCTTTCAAATTATTCATCCAGTGCAATTAACAAATATTGATTAAATGATCTTCCAGGGCCTGCCAAAAGGAGGGGTGCTTTTCATGTCTTGCTAGAACATGATTTAAGTAAGATATTTTAGCTGCAAGCCAGTTAAGGCTGGGGGTGTTTCTACTGATGTCCCCTGTATCGTGCTTCCCATCATGTTAAGTGGCAGGGGAGTGGCCATGAGTACTTTCAGGGTCCAGCTCAAGGGAAGTAGAGTTGGAGATACACTTAGGAAGACTTTCGTAGCACATGTGCAAGTGATTTGCAGTCACTTCCTTGCAGAGTTGAGTTAATGATGACCGTCCTGGTGTAAGACTGGCTTTCAGGGATATTTCTACCCTGCAACACATGGGTTCACCCAATGTCGTGACACCGAGATGCAGGGCCAGGGGACCTAATATGTCCTGTTTGCTACTGTGTCCAACACCAGAATCATGTGATTTGTGGTGGAGGAAAAAAAGTACAGAGCCAGAAGCTAATCTGTGGAATATTCTTCCAAATCTCACAGCTCACGTAGGATACGGGAAAGAAACTTGGTAAAGAAACTCCAAAATTTGACAAGAATCTTAAACATCTATATGATATTACCAGTGATTTTTTAAATTAATTAATTTATTTATTTTTGAGAGAAACAGAGGCAGCCCAGGTGGGGGAGGGGCAGAGAAAGAGGAGACAGAAAATCCCAAGCAGGCTCCACGTTGCCAGCACAGAGCCCAATGCAGGACTCGAACCCACAAAGCCACAAGATCATGACCTGAGTCGAAGCCAAGAGTCCGATAACCAACTGAGACGCCCAGGCACCCCTACCAGTGTTTTTTGTCTGTGTTTCCTAGGGTAGTACTTTAGGAAGCTAAAAGAAGCTTCTCAAACTATCAGTAATACCAAAAAGAATGTTTGGCCACACCAGAGTAAAATAAAGGCTGAATTATCTTGCTATGCTATTAAAAATATCACAAAATTTCCATTGAACAAGGATGCTGCCTAAAGATTTAGGGAAAAAATTACTAAGTATTTGAGGCAGATAATTAAAAACAAATTATGTTACTTTTGTGACATTTGTGCCAACTTTTCAAATTTTGTAGCTTGGGATTTGTTTTCTGCTCTACATACTCTCTCTCATACCTAATTCTTTCATATTTTCAATTCTTATTCCCCAAGAGGATCCTCCAACTGCATTAGATTCAGTCCCCGTAAAACAGAGATCTGCCCACTGCCTCACCCGAAGGCGAGAAGCTTCAGTTTGCTGAATGGCCTTGGGCCCCAGAGTGGACATCACTCACAGGGCAGTGGAGGGGACCAACCGCGGAAGGGTGGCCAATGGTAGACACATGAGCAAGCCAGCATTGGGTGGGGTGGGCCAGGTCTGGCTACTTTGACTGCTTTCATGAGGGTAGATACAGCGGACCCACGAGACACTTGGTCCCAACTCCCTTGCCTCTTTTGTGGGGCAAGGAATGGACAAAACATTACACCCGCACACCAAGCCTACAGTGTCCATCAAAAAGGCAGGAGAGCTACAGATGGCCCTCTCCTCCTCTGCAGCTTTTGTAGCCCTTCCCTGAGAGGGGTCCAGAGGTTATGGTCCTTAAGAACAGGCAAGGAGGGTCTGGATATCCACTGCTTCCAGTGAGAAAAGAGTCAAAGAAAACAGGAAGAACACTCCCCTCCCCCACCAACCCCTGGAATTAGGAGAAAGGAGTGAGACAGGAAATAGGAGAGCAGGGTGTCTATCATGCTGTCAGTAAGTGCTTGTGGCTTCTGAACAAAGCATGTGATCAGAGCCGTGGCCCTGCTGATGAGTTTGCTTGACAAGATGGCTTTCACCCTTCGGTCTGAAAAAAAGCCCTCGTTCTGGGGAGTAGTCACCACTCTCTATCCCTGACCCAGGGCCACTCGGAGCATTTATTGGATTTGAAATCGCAAATGGACCACTCGAGTCATCGAGGAAGCAAAGTTACCCTATGCTTACAGCTGAGCCTTCCCCGCCCTCCCTCAGGCTCTCAGACCATTTGCTTCCGCCATGCTCCTGGAAGTGGTCTGTGAGGCTCCAGGGACAGGCTGGGCAAGGGGCTCACCCTGGCGTGCCTCCAAACAGTGCCCATCGGTCTTATTCAGGTTCACGCCTAGGTGAGAGCGCACAGGACTCAGTACAGTGCTTCACGGGGCTGGGGGCTTTGGCTCAGGAAGCAGCTCCCAGCAGGACCCCTGCCTAAGCCCAGGGAGAAGCACCTTGGTTAGAAAAGTCTGTCCACCCATTCCAGCTTTCCAGGAAAACAACCTTCAAGGGCTCACTTCTGACAAAATATCAACTTCTGAGCAGCAAGTGGCATCTCCCCTCTCCCGACCCCATCCATCGAAGTCCCTTATGGAAGCGATGATACACAAACAGGCAGTGGAAATTAGAACTGCCCTGAGCATCTCTGACTCACTGGCACCGTTTCCATCTGAACCTCACAGGGCCTGTGTCTGCAAGCTCCTCCCATTCTTCCCAGGTCCTAACAGAACCGGGTCTGCCTCCATTTTCGGCTAAATCCTTCCACGTTCGGGCCTTTAATCTCACTGTAAAAAAAAAAAACACAGTTCAGTGTCATAAACATCAGCCTGTCTGTGCCTGATAGGCAAGGCCCATGAACAAAGATTAATAATAAATCTCAGTTCCTGGCTCATGTTATCTTTCCTGATTTTCAGAAATATTAGTGAGAAAAAAAAAAAAAGCAGAGATAGACAAGAAGCTGTTTTGTGGCTTCTGCTGAAAACACGTAAGTTATATACATATAAATTTTTTAAAAACCTTTTTCTTACATACATTGAGTACCTCGTGTGTGACAAGCGCTTTGCACACATCAGTGTCGTTCAACCTTGTGATAACCCTTGAAACTAGGGAGCTGGAAAGAGGCTGAATAGGCCAGAGACCCAGCTTCCCCAGACTCCAATTCTGTGATACGTCTTGGTGTTTAAGTTTAAGGATTGTGGGTGCCTCTCCCATAAAGGGCTTCCCAGGGGGTTCAGACCTGAGACACAAGCCCTGAAAGGGATCAAGTGGAAACAGAGCCAGTCATCAGCTACAGGGAGAGGTAAGGTGGGTCACTTAGCAGTATCCCTCACCTCTTGGCAGGGAGGATAAGAAAAGAAAATTGGAAATATAGGCCCAGAGCCCTAGGTTAAGAAAAGAGAAGAAAACACAAAGTATATTAATATTAATCAGAAGATATACAAATATGTCCCTAAATCTGAGATGCTTAGCTTAATTTCCAAAACCTCACCAAGGTGAAGTCGTATCTCTGGAGAAAAGGGTCTTTTATTGTTTAAAACTACAACACACACACACACACACACACACACACACACACACACACAAAATAGTACAATAAGCACACATGTACTCTCCATCCATCAATGAGTATTGTTCCCTCCTCTAAAAATAACAGGTTTGCTAAACTCTCCTAAGTAATGGGAGAAAGAAATGTTTTCAATGGTGCCACCTGGTGGATTCATCCTAAAAATGCTATCTGTTCTTGCTCACAATTAAATGGACTTGAAAGGACAAATTCTAATACATAATGAGACATCCGGTCCCCTAATTCTTCCCCGTGGCTTCCCTTTATTTTCTCTCTAGGCTCCCTCAGCCTCCTTTCCGTTCCACTACAATCGACTGATTCTTGAAGTTTCCCATTTCATTTCATAGCCTTTCTGCTGCATTAGAGCTGTTTTACGGCGAGATTTACAGCAATGTCAGAAATAAAGAAAACTGTTGTAAAATAACCACGGACAACATTATAAACCGGCAGTAAAACTGGCCATAACGTACAGCTGGTATTTATGTAGACCACCTGTTCCATTTTTAGCCACTTCTGATCTACGGCTTTCAGCCCATTTGTTGTGCTTTCAAAGACCTTTCACTCCCCTCCTTTCCCACCGAAAGTCTTCAGAACTAACAATAATTTCCAAGATATGCTGAGGCCTTACTTACATCAGGCCAAGCTCGCTTGTCTGTGTAGCCAGAAACAAGCCCAGAGGCCCACTGTGGCTCCTGTGGTTCAAGCTCTGCCAAAACTCAGATATCAGACAGGAGAAAAGTTTCCCCCAAACTCCCATGCTGGCCACAAGATGCACTTGAATCCAAACACACATAGTCATGTATAAAAGAATGAAATGAGGGGCGCCTGTGTGGCTCAGTCGGTTAAGTGTCTGATTCTTGATTTCAGCTCAGGTCATGATCTCACAGTCTGTAAGTTCAAGCCCACCATCTGGCTCTGTGCTGACACCGTGGAACCTGCTTGGGATTCTCTCTCTCTCTCTCTCTCTCTCTCTCTCTCTCCCCCTCCCCGCCTCTCTCTCTCTTTCTCAAAATAAATAAATAAACATTTAAAAAAATAAATTAAATATTCAAGGAGCTATTTGCTTTTCACCAACTATGGAGAAGGTACTACAGCCATAATCTGTAGGAGTGGCCCCCTTTGAATATAAGCACCTACTCAGTATAAGGTGAAAAGTTTACACGTATGATCTCTAATCCTTGCAACAATTCTGCAAAGTTGGTTCAATCAATCACTCATTACCTCTGTGACTTCAGTAAATATTCCTATCGACCTCACTTAAGAAGTTGGCCTATCAGCAGTGCAGGAATACAGTGAGAAGTCAAAGCAACACTAGTAACAGCTAAGATAAAATCGTTATTCTGGGCTGGGCATTCTTATGAGAACTCTCCATATATATTAACTCATTTTATATAGTCATAGCCCACCTATGGAGTACTATTAATATGCCCAGTTCATAGAAGAACACTGAGACCCAAAGAACTGAAATAGGTTGTTAACGGCCACAATAAATGGCAAAGCCAGGGTGTGAACCCTAAAATTCATACTCCAGGGCACCATGTTCTTTGACAACAAATTACGACAACTGTTTAAATCATTAATTTTTTTTAAAATTCAGTGAGTGCCGTCAGCATAAATGTTGGGATAGACTTCCAGAGATTCTCTTCCCTACGGAAGCAATAAGAAAATTGACAAAAATTGCCAGGATCAACCTTTCGCAGGATTTCAGAAATTAACCAAAGGCTTGCAGCAACTGAAAACCATGTATTTAAAAAACAGCTGAATCTTGCTAAAAACAGCGAGTTTTCTGGATTTTAAACTCGTCTCGGTCCCATCCCTCACTCTCCAGCTCTGCATTAGCTTTAAAAGGTGCAGCCTTGGAACCACCAGAGGGAGCAGAATGGAACTAGCGCTCTTTCAAAGCCTCATTCCCAAAGGTCTGTCATTCTCCGACCTGTACGGTCCCACCTGTCTGGTGGTTCCCTAGAACACCACTTGCAAGGATGTCTGTATTCAACCTGACTTAGAGATTTACTGGCTCCGTGCATTTGCAGAAATCTCTGTCCCATCACTAGCTGACCACTAAGCAAAGCACGTAGAGACTCCAACAGCCACAAAAGATCAAGAATACAGACTTTATGAAACCAGCTCAGAAAAGTTACTAAATAAACAAGAACAACTAAAAGCAGCAACAGAATTATACTCTGGGGCGAGGAGAGAATCCGATTTCCAGAGGTGCTACATTATATTACTTGAAGTGGCCAATTTTCAACAAAAGTACAATGTATGTAAAGAAACAAGAGGGGTGCCTGGGTGGCTCAGTTGCTTGAGCATCCAGTCATGATCTCATGGTCCGTGGCTTTGAGCTGTGCTGACAGCTCAGAGCCTGGATCCTGACTCAGATTCTTTGTCTCCCTCTCTCTCTGCCCCTCCCCCGCTCATATTCTGTCTGCTCTCTCTCTCTCTCTCTCTCTCAAAAATACACATTAAAAAAAATTTTTTTAAGAAACAAGAAAGTGTGGCTCTTTAAAGTAAATAAAGTGATCAACAGAAATTGTCCCTGAAGAACCACAGATATGAACTTACTAGAAAAAAACTTTAAATCCACCATTTTAAATATGCTTCAAAAGCTAGAGGAAAGCATGCCTAAAAAACTAAAGGAAAGTATTAAAACAATGCCTCACTAAATACAGAATATCTATAAAGGGACAGGAATTATATATTTAAAAAATAGAAATTCCGAGAGTTTAAACACACAATGGCTGTAATTAAAATTCATCATAGGAAATAGTATCAAATTTGAACAAGGATGAGAAAATATTACAAATTTGAAGATAGGCCAATTAATATTACCTAGTCTATAGAACAAAACGTAGAATAAAGAAAATCAACACATCCTCAGAGGCTGTGGGACACCATGAAGCAAGCCAACATATGCAACATATCCCAGGAGAGGGGAGAGAGAAAGGGACAGAAAGAATACTCGAAGAAAGGTGGCTAAAAGCTTCCCGAATTTGATAGGACGAAATTCAACAAAGTCCAAGTAGGATGAATAAACTCAGAGAGATATGCAGCCAGACACATCATAATCAACCTGTTGAAAGACAAAGGTGAAGAGAGAATCTTAAGAGCACAAGAGAGAGAAGAATCATCATGTGCAGGGGACTTCAGTAAGAATAAAAGGTGATTTCTTGGGGAGCCTGGGTGGCGCAGTCGGTTAAGCGTCCGACTTCAGCCAGGTCACGATCTCGCGGTCTGTGAGTTCGAGCCCCGCGTCGGGCTCTGGGCTGATGGCTTGGAGCCTGGAGCCTGTTTCCAATTCTGTGTGTCTCCCTCTCTCTCTCTGCCCCTTCCCCGTTCATGCTCTGTCTCTCTCTGTCCCAAAAATAAATAAAAAACGTTGAAAAAAAAATTTAAAAAAAAAAAAAAGAATAAAAGGTGATTTCTCATTAGAAACCATGGAGGCCAGAAGACACTAGACGACATATTTGAAATGCTAACAGAAAACAAACAAACAAAACAACCTGTTGATAAAGAATTCTAGGGGTGCCTGGGCGGCTTAGTCGGTTGAGCATCCGACTCCTGACTTTGGCTCAGGTCATAATCTCATGGTTTGTGGGTTCAGGCCCCGTGTCAGGCTCTGTGCTGTCCTCACGGAGCCTGGTTGCGATTCTCTCTCTCCCTCCCTCTCTGCCCCTCTCCCGCTCATGCTTGCTCACTCTCTCACTCTCTCTCAAAATAAATAAATGAACTTAAAAAAAGAATTCTATATCCAGCAAAATCATCCTTCAAAAGTGAAGAAGAAATTATGACATTCTTAGAAAAAAAAACTAAAAGAATGTATCGCTCAATCTGCCATACATGGAGTCCTTCAGAGTGAAATAAAAGGACATCAGAAAATAACTTAAATCCAGATAAAGAAATAAAGAGCATCAGAAAACGTAACTACATAGGTAAACATGAAACACAGTATAAATGTATTTTTGTTTATAACTCTTTTTTCCTCCAATCTGGTTTAAAAGAAAACTGCATAGCCATAATTATAAATCTGTGTTGATAATGTATACATAACATGTACACATATATGCATAAAATGTGGAAAGATGTGATTTCTATGGTAATAACAGCCAAAGTAAGAGTAAGGGAGCACAGCTATTTGGAGTAATATATATACACACACACACACACACACACACACACACACACACATATATATATGTATATATATACACACACACACACATATATATAGGCAAAGTGTTTATATACTATAATATATATATATATATATATATATGAGCAAAGTGTTTAAACACTATAGTAATTAAGGTGGTATTAATATAGAGTCTAATAAGTTAAGATATTAATTGTAATCCCCAGGGCAATCACAAACAAAGTAAATTTAAAATATATAGTAGGGGCGCCTGGGTGGCTCAGTCGGTTAAGCATCCAACTTCAAATCAGGTCATGATCTCACAGTTTGTGGGTTCGAGCCTTGCGTTGGGCTCTGTGCTGACAGCTCAGAGCCTGGAACCTGCTTCAGATTCTGTGTCTCCCTCTCTCTCTGCCCCTCCCCCACTTGCACTCTGTCTCTCTCTGTCTCTCAAAAATGAATATATGTTAAAAAAATTTTTTAAATAAAATATAAGTAAAAGAAACATCAGTGAAATTAAAACACTAGGCAATATCCATAGAACACAAAAAGAATCAGTGATGGGAACAAAAAAGACACAGGATAGACAGAACACAAGTAGCAAAATGGCAGATATAAATAAATACTACATATCAGACAGACAAAAATAAAAAACTCTCCAATTAAAAGGCAGAGCTTGGCAGAATGGGTTTTTAAAAATACACAATTTCACTCAATAACCCAAACTTCCATTTTAGGAAACAAGAAAACGAACAAACTAAACCCAAGTAAGTAGAGGAAAGAAGAAAAATTAGGGCAGAAAAAAAAATAGAGAATAAAAAAAATTAAGAAAAATCAACAAAACCAAAATTCATTTATTTGAAAAGATACACAAAATTGACAAAACTTTAGTTAGACTGACCAAGGGAAGACAAAGAGTAGATTTAAATTACTAAAATGAAGAGAGGATGTTGCTACCAACATCTAGAAATAAAACCAATAATATGGAAGAGTATAAACAATTGCATGTCAACAAATCAGACAACTTAAATGAAATAGATAACTTCATAGAAAGACAAAAAAAAATCACCTGAACTTACTCAAGAAGAAATTAAAAATATGAATAGACTATGGCAAGTAAAGATATTAAATTACTAATCAAAAAACGTCCCACAAAGACTTTAAAACACAGCATCAGATGACTTCACTGGTGAATTCTGCCAAATATTTAAAGAAGAATTAACACCAATCTTTAAAAACACTTCCAAAAAAAGAGAAGAGAAGGGAACATTTCCCAATTCATTCTATGAGGCCAGTATTACCCTGATACCAAAACCGAACAAAGACATCACAAGAAAATAAAACTACAGACCAGTATCCCTTATGAGTATGGATGCAAAAATCCTCAACAAAACACTAAGAAACTAAATCCAGCAACATATAAAAAGGATTATATACTATAAACAGGAGGGATTTATCCCAAAAATGCAAGTGTAGTTCAACACATGAAAATCAACCAATATAATAACCACATTAATAGAGCAAAGGATATATACGTGATAATGTTAATAGCTGTAGGGAAAATTTCTGACAAATTATGTAAAATATAGGGACACCTGGGTGGCTCAGTCGGTTAAGTGTCTGACTTCAGCTCAGGTCATGATCTCATGGTTTGTATGTTCGAGCCCCGCATCGGGCTCTGTGCTGATGGCTCAGAGCCTGGAGCCTGCTTCAGATTCTGTGTCTCCCCCTGTCTCTGCCCCTCCCTGCTCACGCCCTGTCTCTCTGTCTCTCAATAATAAATAAATGTTAAAATTTGTTTAAAGAAAATATAATATATATTACATAAATATAAATAAAAAAGGACAATAGCCAGTGTTGGTGAAGCTACAGAGAAATTTGAACCCTCACACATTTCTATGAGACTCTAAAATGGTGCAGCCACTTTGGCAAACACTATGACCTTCCTCAAAATGTTAAACATGAAACTACCATATGACCCAGAATTCCACTCCCAGGTATATACTGAAGAGCATGAAAACATAAGTTGTGCCAAGAAACATAACACAAAAATATAACTTCTGTTGTAAAACCATAACACAAAACTTTGTGCATGAATGTTCCCAGCAGTAATAATCATAATACCCAAGAGGGAATATAACCATCAACTGACAAATGGATAAACAAAATACAGTATATCCACATAATGGAATATTATTCAACCACAAAAAGAATGCAGTACTCTATATATAGATACAGCATGGATAAATCTTGAAAACATTATGCTAAGTGGAAGAAGTCAGACACAAAAGACCATATAATGTAAAATTCCATTTACATTAAATTTCCAGAACAGGCCAATCCATACAGATGGAAAATAGATTAGTGGCTGTCAGGGGGGTAGAGGGAGGAGCAAATGGAAGAGTGACTGCTAATGGTTATGAGGTTTCTTTTTGGGATAATGAAAATGTTCTGGAATAATAATATATACTGGTGATTGCACAGCTGAGTGAATATACTACAAAACAATTTTTAAAATCTGTTCCTAAACTCAAATAATTTTTTTAAGTCTATTTACTTATTTTGACAGGTAGAGAGAGCAGAGGAGGGGCAGAGAGAGAATCCCAAGCAGGCTCCACCCTGTCAGCACAGGGCCCGACACGGGGCTCGAACTCACAAACTGTGAGATCATGACCTGAGCCGAAACCAAGAGTCGGGCGCTTAACCGACTGAGCCACCTAGAGACTTTCCAAATAAATTTTTTACATGCATATAGTGATCTGTAGCTTCCAAAGTTCTGTTTCGTACTGTTTCTAATCTGACCCACAAGGTGGGCCTTATGACCTCCATGGTCGCTTGGGGGTCCCGATTCTTTCTTTTTTATCTCTGCCAAGCATTAGGGCATTGCCTTTGTTTGCATGGTCAAAACTCCAGTCATGATCGAGTTGCATGGAGCGCATCTGCTTCGATTCCACTGGAGAGAACTTCATTGACGGCACATCTACTTTGGAAGGAAGCTCAGAAATATAGTCTAACCCCTGCCTACTATCAGAGCAAATAGATGTCGGAGGATGGAATTCTCTGCCACGTATTCCCCTATGGAATTTTCTAGAGAACCAGATTCTGAGACACCGACCATTCTGTAGGAACACATCTGGAGATGACCGGCCATCATCAGAAACCCAAGTCTTCTGTCAACCTTCAAAACTCTCCATAATCCATCCCCAACGCACTCCGACTATTCTGTGTTCCCTAATCCTCACCACATTACACTGCTCTGGTTCAGCTGGTTCCATGAGCCTACGTGGATCATTCCAGCCCCTCCGTGTTGTTCAGAGTGTTCGTCTCTCTCCCTTCATTCTGTCTAAAACCTACCCTTTCTCCAAGTCAATTTCAAGTACACTTGTCCCGTAAATCCATCCTTGACGAGTAGCGTATACATGGCCGTGCATTCTCCCCGAGCTCTTAGCACACATACAGCTTTCTCTTGCATCCTGCTGGCACTATTTACCCGAAGGAATGGATCGAAGTACCCTGTGTGGAGAATACCCGGGTAGATTGAATTTATAGTGTATCTACTAAAGCATAATAAGATGAGAAGTCTGGGGGAAAAAAAGATGAAAGGTCTGCCCTCAGTGATTTCATTCCTTAGTATGGGAGATAACATAGTAGCTCTCCAGAGAAGACATTCGGGTAAATTACCCTAGTTCACATGTGGGAGGGGCTTGTCCCGAAGAGAGGGGTGGGGGTGCTGAGTCCAGAAGGAAATTTGGACTCAGCCCTTGGAGGTATGTGGCACATATGTGACGGTGTCCTTTTCACCTGAGTCTCCTCTCATGCATCCTTCACATTTGATGGCAGAGAGATCTTTCTAGAATGTGCCCAGGCTACTCTGTTGCTACAAGCACTTTGTGGCCCTCCACAGCCCGAGCAGCCTTTCCCACGATGTGTTGTAACATCAAGGATTCCACCAACAGTGAGCTCTTGGCCAGCACTGCATTTAACAATCCCCAGAAACTCACACTACACATCAACACAGTAAAGGCTCTGCGTGTGCTCCGGTAAAAAAAAAAAAAAAAAAAAGAAAAAGAAAAGAAAAAAGAAGAAAAAAAAAATATATATATATATGCCTGACTTCTTGACCCAGTTTTCTCAAGTACACTTGACCCCGCAATGTTCTGTTCTCTCAAATGTCTTTTGTCCACTCTTTCCCCCCAGAAAGACCCGATGCCCACTCCTGGAAGGTCGTCTGCTAAATCCCTGGCCTGTTTGTCAAGACAAAGCAGAGCTCCCTTCTCTGAACTGCCCTTGAGCACCCTTGGAATTTTATGAGGGTCTCCAGTTATACATATTGGTTTTAGTCACAGGTTTAAGAGTTAACATCTCCCAGCATAATGGGAGTTTTTGAGGTTTTGGAGATGAAAGGCTATCCTTTCTCTCTTGTTATGTCCCTAGTACTGACACACAGTTGGAGCTCGGTGAATGTCCGCATGAATGAATAAATGAGCCAATGATAAAACGGTGGCCTTCCAGAAATAAGCAAATGCCTTCCCCCGCTTGTCTTTGATTGTGAGGTATCTGAGAGAAAAAGCATAGATTCTGTGGCTGAGGCCAAGGTATTCCTTGGAGATCCAGGAAGCACACAAGTAGGTGAAGCCTGAAAACAGCTGCAGTAAAGAACCCCGACTAACCCAGGCTTTCCCGAGCGTGGCCCCTGGCTCCAGGAGATGCGAGTCACAGAGCAGGTGCCGCGTGGGCCCCACCTCTGCACTCCTCACAGAACTGGCGCAGACTTCTCTTCCGAGAAGACGGGTATGAGGAGATTCTTCTCCCCGCCCGCCATCTTGTCCTCTCACGTTCCTTCCCCTCTGCAGAGCAGCACAGACAACATGCGCACTCCCATATCCCATATCTGCTGCATTCTTCTCCCCGCCCGCCATCTTGTCCTCTCACGTTCCTTCCCCTCTGCAGAGCAGCACAGACAACATGCGCACTCCCATATCCACCTCATCCTCCTCCCATGGACATCTTTCCTTATGCACCTCGTGCCCGTGTCCTCAGCCGCACCTTATCGCCTTATTGCCACCTCTCGCCTAATCCATCCTCCAGCCTCCCTTTGGCCCCATCAGTCCTACCCCGCATGAACACAGTATTCTAACAGCTCCAACACCCACACCTACCCACTTCATGCTCCCAATGTGTAATACCTCCCCACCCCTAATCCCCCCTACCTTTATCTCCCACCCACCCCCAAGAGGCACAAATGGAACCCCAGTAGGATGTTTCCCCCAAGGCCTTGCCGATCAGCATTGGGCCAGCTAAGTCAGTTACACCATTCCCAAATCCAAAGTACGTGTGGATCTGCAAAGTACGTGGGTTACCCAAGTCCTCTGGTTCCTACTGAATTTGAGGGGGACCCAACAGCTCTCTTTAACCACTATAAAAGATCAAGCCATTTCCTGCCCCCTGACAGAATGTATGAAAATTAAGAAAGCTATGTCCAAGTAGACTCTCCATAGGATATGTCCCCAGCTCCCAGGACTCCCTGAAAGATGCTATGAGAAAAGCAAGGCCACATTTCTTGTCATCTCCAAGTTCACTCAGACTTTTTTTCCAAGTTAGGACACATCTGTAAGGATCTACGCAGGGGAGTCATGGAGGGCAGAAGCAGCAGTGTGAGGTCTATAGGGTGCCTTACTGTAGCAATGACAGCCGAATGGGTGGGGTCTTCAGCCTTCTGGAGAAGTCCCCTAACCTTTGACCTGGGCCCTCTTCCTAGTTTTGATCAGCAGCAAATCTGGTGGAAATGGGTCATCCTGCTGGCATGGACCTCCCACACCCAGCCTCCTGGTCTCCCTGGTCTGAGCTCAGTTCTCCAAATGTCTTGTGACGACAACCTCAAGGCATCACCTGGGCCTCTGCACCTTACAACAACCCCAATGTCCCAGGTTTCCTTGAAAAATGCCTGAGGCCAAATAAAGTATTTGAGCTTAGTTCACACAAGGGTGCGTTCCTGGAGAAAAACCAACATGTTTTTTAAAACTCTTAGCACAAGAAAAAGGAACTTACAAATCATAGAAAAGAGTGTCTCCCAAAGGGCAGAGTCTGTATGGAAAACAAGATGTCTTCAGGTGACAACGATGTGACATTAAAAGAAATTAAGGGTGCCCCTGGGTGGGCTCAGTCGGTTAAGTGTCCAACTTCAGCTCAGGTCATGATCTCGCAGTTCGAGACCCACGTTGGGCTCTGTGCTGACAGCTTAGAGCCTGGAGCCTGCTTCTGCTTGTGTTTCTCCCTCACTCGCTGCTTCTCCCCCCCCTCAACACTCGTGTCTCTGTCTCAAAAAATGAATAAACATTAAAATTTTTTTTCAAAAATAAAAAATTAAAAAAGAAGTTAAATTACACAGTGAGAAAGTTTTTGACCCTTCTCCTTAGAGCAAGAAGAAAGTGGCAGTTGGGTGATGTTATTTCTCTAACACCCCTGCACATACACTAAGCGTCCTCTTCAACAAATAGGGCTAGGACCTCAGACTCTGAGCCTTGGGAAGGTAATGATATCTGGCCAGAATCTAATAATAATTTCTTGTTTTTATTTTACTTTTTTTTCTATACTTATCTTCTCTCCATGGCAAGTAATGCTAGTTTTCCAATTATGGGAATGGCATAAAGTTCCCTTTCAAAATAAACAGAAGCTCAGAGAGCATCAACCAGAAGAGGACGAGGTGAGGAAATCGCCTGGGTGGTCTTCAGACATTAGCACTGGCAAGAGGTGTATGTGGACCGTGAACACAGCCACACCATGGAGGTGTTATTTGAATGGAGTGTGGAAACACTGGTGAAGTCAAAACTCCTAGTTTCAGAGATAAGAAAAACAAATCAGAGGCCGAGTCTTTGCTCCATGGGGGCGAAATGGCCCTGTAAGGCCCAAAGGGTACAATTTAAGTTTTAACTTTTATTCACAAGACATAATCTAGAGGAGACGCTGCTAGTTACCCCACAAGGCCCATTCCCCCCTTGCCCCCTGGCTACTGGAACCTTAATGTCTAGCTGGACATAATGCTGCCCAGAGAAAACACCCCACTCCCCAGTCACCCTTGCCACTGGGTACAGTGTGTGATTACGTTCTAGTCAATAAGATTCAAATGGAGGTTTTCTGTGCAACTTCCAGGAAGTCTTCCATTATCTTGCTTTCCGGTATGGGGTGTGATGGCTGGAGCCCTGGGAGCCATTTTGGCCCATAAAGATGAGGCCACGTGTGGCAAAGCTGGAAGCAGCCTAGGAAGCCAGTGACTTCAGGGAACTACACACCTGCCCAGGAATGCGTATCTCTGCCCTCTTGCAGAGGGAGAAGCATTTGTATTGTGTTCAAGCCCATTTGATTTGGGGGTTTTATTCTCCCATGTGCCACCAAACCCAGTTTCAACTGATATGTCAGCTGTGCCTCCTACTTTAGGACCATTTAGCCCGTACAAAAGCCCTACAACATCCACTGTCTTGTTTGATCTCACAGCAACTTTGAGAGATACACATGCCAAATCCTTTCCTTTCCTTTTTTAAAACACAGATGAAAAGACAGTAAGACCTACACCTGGCAAGAGGTCAGAGGTATTAGTGAGGATGGGGACTTCTGGCCCCAAGTCCAAGTTCAATCTCTGCATCCAACAGCCCCCAGTTGTCAAGGCTCATCCTTGACCTTACTGTTCCCTTGCCCCTGAGACAACCCACTCCGGAAAGCCACACCTCAACCAGTGTCTGCATTCTCCAAGCAGCGTCTTTGGTTTACTTAGCAGAGAACTCCGTACAGTATTAGAGGAAGCAACTCCCTCCCTCCGCCCCACAGGCTTCCCTTAGCCACAGTTGAAAGCTATGCTTTCTGCTTTCGTTTAATGTTCGGATAAGAAAATGCCAAGTGCGGCCTTTCATCATTTGTGTTTTACAAATCCACGGCAGCCCATCCCATACCAGCCACCAAGGTCATGGAGACTGCTGGGCTCTGCTGCCCGGACTGGCAAAACACCCTTCCTACAGCAGCGCTTGAGGCTGCCTGCTGCTGTCACTCCAGGTCGACCCAATGGCTGTGCAGCCCGGACGGAGCGAGACACTCCTAGCATCCTCTGTGCTAAGTTTTCAGGCCACTCCATCAGGCATGGACCACCTTTGAGTATGTTTGCTGCTGAGCTGGACGAAGCCGTGGGGAGTCTTCAGGTTGTTAGGGGAGACTAAGTCCCAGGCAAATCTTTAAAATGAAAGAGCTTCACCCAAAGCAAATGAATACGGTGCAAGGGAGCGTGATCTGGAGCAAAAAAAAAAAAAAGCCAAACTGAAGAAGTCTGAGCTGCAGAAAGGTGTGCCTGTCGGCAGCACAGCAGTGAGAGAGTGGCGGGTCAACGGAGGAGCCCCGTCTGAATGCGAGGCTGCCTCCTGGATGGGACTTTACAAGCTGGGATGAATTAGCCGCATAAGCAGGGGCCAGGAATTAATTCTCCTAATAGACTCCATATTGTTCCCTTCCTCATTAGCGGTCTTTAGCCACTTTTTGTGGCCTCTGCATTTTAAGAGACATGACAAGACCTGGAGATGGTCCAGGGAAAAGCAATAAAAATGATTAAAGGGCAGGGAAATGGGTCTCAGGAAAGGTGAGCGGAGGATTATAGACTGGAGAAGACAAGGCCACAGGTGACTCGAAGCACGGCCTTTGTCTGAACAAAAGGTCAGAAGCATCCAAAGCCCAGAAAACTCACTCTACACCCAGGCTGAATCCAATGGCACCACATGTCTCAGTATTTTGAAATAGCCTCTTTTAAAGCTTTTTCTTTTTTCTTTTTCATCCAGCTGGGGTTGTGTTAGTCCAGCCTGAGTCTAAATCAAGCACAGACCTTGCTTCCTAAAAGTTTTCTCCACCACGTGTCGGCTCCTGGTTTGGGGTTTCATCAACTGAAATGAACACAGGGATGTGTTGAGTCTAACGTTTTCAATACAAGTAGGGTGAAAGAGACATTAGAATTCCCAGACTGGTTAGAGAACAGGTTTCGGAGAGGACACAAGAGACAAAAGGGGGAAGAAAAGTTTTATGGGTGAACGATGGTCAACGACCTTAGGAGGACATGGTCACCATAAAGGGCTAAGCCATGGTACCTGCCTTCAAAATGTTCCAGGGAGGGGGCCCTTGGGTGGCTCAGTCAGTTGAGCATCCAACTTTAGCTCAAGTCATGAACTCATGACTCGTGGGTTCGAGCCCCGCATGAGGCTCTCTGCTGTCAGTGCAGAGCCTGCTTCAGATCCTCTGTCCCCCTCTCTTTCCTTACCTCCCCTGCTCACGCTCTCTCTCTCTCTCTCTCTTTCTCCCAAAAAAAAAAAAAATTCCCCAGTGAGCTCAACACTGTGATGTGAGAAGTGTCCAGATGGGGCCTCATGCTCTAATGCACTAATGAGGAGGACTAAACTCCTCCGGGCAAGGGTTCCTTCATTTAATCTGAGGGGTAGTTGCCTCCTGACCCTGAGGTTTTTGAAGTTAGTTTCTTGCCCAAGCTTGTATCATCAGTGAGTAAGGAGTGAAATGCCAGCCTCAGGACCAAGTGCCATAGCGACACAGCCAGGATGAAGCTGAGAAAGCGGTTCTAAAAATACCCCATTTTATCCATTTGAAGGATCATTTCCTATTAGTTATCTAAAGAGAAGCCAACAGTAATCAGCCAACAAGGATTTCCTAAAGCCCAAGGGCATGTGTGATTTGGCAGATGCTCGTGGGGAAGCCAAGATATCTGACCCTAGGTGATTAGGATCCTCTTGAGGAGAATCAGATACGGACAGTCAAGTGCTAAAGGTCCCAAGACGTCACAGAAACTCCACATCACCCACCTCCTAACCTCCACCCCGTCAGAGGTGATACGACCCGGCCCACAGCAGATGATCGATGGTAGAGCCTGGGCCCCACTGTAGTCTTTTGATTCCAAGCCCACATCTCTCAGAGCAGCCAGCAAGGGGGACACAAATGGTAGAAACCCACTATGGGCATCCTGCACCTGGTGTGCTCTTATAAGGTCCTTTGTGCTGGGGAGATAGCGTTTCCTGTAGTCACCTAATGTTCCCATCAGATAACTGTCTCAAGTCCGGAAAATGGGCAAGACATCCTGAGGAGCTGCCCTCAGTTCCTGATAATCCGTTTATCATTTCTTTTCATTGTACAGATTGGGCAAAGTCTTTGTCGTCTGTCCCTCTGTCCTGACTTATGCAACTCCGTACCCTATTAACGACCGCCTCAGCTCTGTGGATGTTTAGCCATCCCTGACTGCTACTCCGATCTTGGCTGGTCATTAAAACAGTTGAGGACACCTTGTTCTGATGGTTAAGCACCACCACCTGGCCCGTGGCTGTCAGGAAGTCCATTTCTGGAACAGCATCTACCGTATCAGTCATGGCCTATGAATGACAGCTACCGTGAACCTTCTCAACAATGTTGCCGCCCTCTTCCCAGGATACTCCTTAGCCCTTTAGTAGGTGGAGGGTCCTCCAGACTCTTCTTTGGCACTTGAGTCAGATGGCGGGCTTCCTGGTTTATATTCTACATACGTGGCATGCCCATGTGTATGCCTGTGTCTCTGAACCTTTTGATTCTTTCTGTCTTCGCTGAAATGGCTGTTCTAGGATCTCTACTTCCCTTCGTGTACACCTTTGCTTTCTTGAAGCCTCCAAGAACCATGCTAGCCATGTGTTAGCATCATCTCCCAAATTTCTGGCAAAGATGCTAATCCTGTATCATCCTGTCAATAAACTTTTCCATAGCCAATGTTATGTTCTCCCCTCGGTCCAGCACCTGAGAACCATGTCCTGTGCAAACTCTCCCGAGTCCTGCCGATCGATGATAAATTCCTACAGCTCCTTCATGGTAAATCCCCGTCCTCCTTCTGCAAGGCCAGGCTGTAGCTGGCCAGCTCAGGTTGTAGCTGAACCTTGGTGACTGATCTGGAGGCCACTGGAGGCGGATCCTGAGTGGGGGAGGGGCATTTTATCTTCAAGGCAGAGGCCTCTGCATCATCTTTAGTCAAGGAAAGAGTGCCAGATTTTAACAGGGAAGAATGGGCCCATTGTGAAGGCCCAGAGAGTTCACGAGAATCTGGAAATTTAGGACTTTTCAGTACATCAACTCAGATGTCCCATCCTGAGTGTCAGGGTCTCACCTTTAATCTGATCAGGCCCTGTCAGGGTTGAGAACTCCATCTTCTAGAAGGTTCTTCTACTGATAGTGAGTTCCAGGTCAAATCTTGGGCTTTTCCTGCCCTCTGGCAGGAGGAAAGAAGTGTCTTTAAAAGCTGCCAAGAAGGCCTTCTTGTTCTCACACTTAGTCTTACGTTGGTGATTAATCATCCTTGGCTTTCACTGTTTTTCTCCACTGTGTCAATAGCCCCATAAAGAGCCTTATAATTTCTAACTTTTAAAATTTTACTAAACTTCTAAATGCCCTAGATATTATGCCCACCGTGCCCACCTTCCTCTGGCATCCCAGCCAAGCTCTCCACCTGCAAAAGTTCTGCCAGTATAATACTGCCCACGCCAGGGACAGTCAGTACTCCACCTACCATGGAGGTGGGGGATTTTACTGCCAGCTGGCTAGTCGTGACCCAGCTCCAAAATCCTATTTTTGAATCTGCTACCTCGGTTCACTGCTGACACCAACTATTGTTGATCAGGTTCCCCAGGAAACAGACTTTAATGGCTCTAAAGCTGAGTTGTTCTCAACGGAGACAAGGATGCCCCATCTTGAAGCCCCTCCTTCAACCAGTCCTTGGGTGTAAACTGTCCCCAGGGCATGAGTACAGCCTTGGTTGAGGCAGTTCTCTGAGATACGACAGGGCAATTCTTAGAGAGGAACGTGGTTGTGAGTAGTCAGCAGATAGCACTGGAGGTCAGAGAAACAAAGGCCTTGGTCTTCCAGGGAGATTTGGACACCATGCCCCAGCATCCACTGCAGTGTCTTAGTCTAAGAGAATTCCATGGGACACCTGGGTGGCTCAGCCAGTTAAGCATCTGCCTCTTGATTTCAGCTCAGGTCATGATCTCAAGGCTCGTGGGTTCAAGCCCCGCATCGGGCTCTGTGCTGACAGCATGGAGCCTGCTTGGGATCCTTTCTCCCTCTCTCTCTGCCGTTCCCCTGCTTGCTGGCTCTCTCTCTCTTTCTCTCTCTCTCTCTCAAACTAAATAAAATAAACGTTTAAAAACGAATAATAATAAATAAAAGAAAATAATAAAAAAATAAAAACCCATACCACAAGATGAACAAAGCAAAGAGACAGAACAGAGCTACTAGCAATGAGAAAAGAATAAAATAAAGCTGCATTTAGCACACAAAAGTTGTCCCAAACTTACTCCACTGCTATTAAACATGAGCCACAAATGGGATTGTAAGCTTTCCAGTGGTTGGTACTGGGGAGGAACATTTTTTTTCTCTACCGCTTTTGATTCTTTGGCTGGTTTAATAATCAAATCAACGTAGGATAGATTAACAGGAGAAAAACAAATTTAATTATGTACGTGTGGGGTGGGCATAAGAATTTGAGACCCAAAGACAACTCTGGCAATTGAGGCTTATAGGCTCTCTGAAGCTAAGGACTGTGAGAGGAGCCTGGAGCTTCCAAGGAGAGGAAGGTAACTCAAAGGATGCTAAAAAGAGCAGATGTTTGGAAATTCTGTGTCTGCCCTGCCATACAGACAGTCCATTCACTTAAAATGCCCTCTGGTTGTAGCTCTCTGTGAGCCAGCCTCCCCCCCGCCCCCACCATCTAAATTCTTTTAGGTGATGACTACCTTCAGCTAAAAACAGTTCACATGCCAAAAGGGCACATTTTGGGGAGCCTTGTTCTCAACGTCTTCACCAGTAACAAGAGGAAATGTGACCATCTCTAAGATGCACAGAATCCACAAGAGAAAAACATCTATACCCTCAAGAGCATGACTGCTGTGGTTTTTTTGTTTGTTTGGTTTTTGGGTGTTGTTGTTGTTTGCTTTTGTTTTGTGTGTGTGTGTGTGTGTGTGTGTGGCAATGTCTAAAAGGCTTTTTCTTCTCTGGGTCCAGCCTTGTGAAGTATGGTTTTTTGTTTGTTTTTTGGGTTTTGTTGTTGTCGTTGTTGTTTGCTTTTTTTTTTTTTGGTGGCAACGTCTAAAAGGCTTTTTCTCCTCTGGGTCCAGCCCCGTGAAGTGGACAAGAACACTAGCATTATCCCTGCAGTCGGGAGAAGAGTGAGTATTTCACAGCGGCTTCTCGAAGCCCACCTAGAAGTGTTTTCAGGCACAGGACACAAGAGCAGCTGGACAACCAAGTTCAAAGTCTGTACCTTTCAAGTTCCACCTTCACAGAGGAACACGTACAAAAACATTCTCAGAACACCTGTCTGTTGGTAATTTAAAAAAAAAAAAAAGACTGGTACAATAATTGCGATAATCTATTGCATTTTTAAAACGTTTGTTCGGCAAACAGTCTTTTTAAAAGCAGATCATTTTCGTTTGGTTGAAAGGCTGGTAATAAATTAAGCCTTTCATGCCCACAGAAAAAAAATGTTTTCTTTTTGTTTTATTTCCAAATTTCCCATGTGGACATTGAGAGAGACATATTTATGAGAAAGCAAAACAGATGATCCGGCAGCAGCACTGAAGGAAGGCCACATCTGTCTCCAAATACCGCGAGCCACTTATCCTGGATAAATCTTTCTGTCCCAGAAACATTATAGAGCACCGAGTTTCTGGGCCTCCTCCCCTTCCTGGCCTATTTCCAGGCTTCTCTTTCCCCCACACAGAGACACTTGGCATGGTCCCAGCCACCTCACTAGCTCCCGGCATCTTGGGACCCCCGCTTCCCTTTCCCGTGGAGAATCGGTCCCATTTACTCTAACTTGGTGCTCACCAACACGCCTATAATCCTTTCCAGTTTGGGGAAGTCAAGCAGTATTCTCTCAATATCTTGCTGCATTCCAAGTTTATCTTATTTTTCCCTTTTGAAGGACTCTGACCTCTCCCACGAGTCGAAGCATACAGAAATGGTGAAATCGAAACCTTTTACCTCTCGTCTGCCTTCCGACCTCAAAGTGGTGCCACTTAACAGGACTCCAGAGACACATGGGGGCCTCACCATTCCCAGTGTGTTGTCTCGGGGAGGCAAGGCCAAGGCCTCTCTGTTCCACTGAAGTTGACACAAGGGCAATCCCCCAAGCTAAAGGCGTGTTGTGGCCAGCCACAAGTTACCAATCCAAGTGGGGCCGAAAGCGTGGCCGAATGAGGCGGCCACGGACCATCTGCACGGCTTTGTGTGGGTGGAAGCAAGAGGCTGGGAACTAGACAAAGCTGAAAGTCAAGTCTTCCTCAGCTTTGTCCTTCTGGGCTTCACGTTGCTAACCGGCTAACGAAGAAAGGAAAGCCGACCCTTCAGATTTGCTGAGAGGGAGGAAGGACAGCCCAGCTCTGTGGTTGGGTTCTCATGGGTCAGCAGACCAGAAGACAGATTCAAGGGCCCCCAGTTTACCCAGAGATAAAGCTATCTTCATTTTCTAGGGCTGCCCCAACAAATTCCCACACACTGGTTGATACACAGAAATGTACTGTCACACAGCCCTGGAGACCAAAAGTCCAACATCAAGGTGTTAGAGCTGGTTCCCTCTGAGATCCATGGGGGAAGATCTCTCTCTCTCTCTATTTTTTTTTTAAGTTGTATTTATTTATTTTGAGGGAGAAAGAGAGAGAGCATGAGCAGGGTTGAGGGCAGAAAGAGAGAACGAGAGAGAAAATCCCAAGCAGGCTCCACACTGTCAGCACAGAGCCGAACATAGGGCTTGAGCTCACAAACCAGGAGATCATGACCTGAGCAGAAATCAAGGGTGGGACACTTAACCGACTGAGCCACCCTGCCACACCCCTCCCAAATCTCCTCTTCTCGTAAGGACATCAGTTACACTATATAAGGGGCCACACTTATGACCTCATTTTAACTTATGGAGAGGAGCAGAATATGCCACCCAAAATATGCCTCTTTGGCATAAGGATTAGTTTAAGCTGATTATTTTTTTTCTGTTGTTTTCTTAAATTTTGTGATCATTTTTTTTCACTGACGTATGCTTGACACACAAGGTTACATTAGCTTCAGATGCACAACATAGTGATTCCACAAGTCTATACGGGGACCTTAACCACCATTTCTCACCACACAAGGCTATTACAATACCTTTGACTGTATTTTGAGCCAATTATTCTGAGAAACTGCAGACCGAGGAGAAGCCCTGAAAAGAGGCAAATTACCCTCTGCATTTAGAAAATAAATTTACATTAGAAAGGGGGGCTCTACCTGGAAGAGAGCTGTCGCCGGAGAGAACTTTTTCACCTGAGACCCAGAGCCCCCCCCCCCCCCCCCCCCCCCCCCCCGCCGCAAGGCAAGGCGGTAAACTTTACCAAAGGCTTCCTCCTGGAAATTGCCTTCCCCATCCCTGATGCCCCAGACCCTTGTCCTGTCCCTTAGCTCAAGGTTACGTATAGAAGCTTCAGACATCTGGCCTCCTTTTGCATGTCACATCTTTGTGGGCTCCTGTACGTGTAATTAATTTTTCCCCCTCTGGTTACTCTGCCTTTTATTATAGGGTGGTCTTAGCCAAGCCAGAAAGGGAGAGGAAAATTATGTTTCCTTTCCTACAGTTTATTACCTCTTTTTAAAGAGCCGATCTCTAAACCAGGGGTTAGGACTTCAACATGTGATTTCTGGCGAGGACGCCATTCAGCCACTCACAGCCCCTCAGTATGCGTCTCCCTGAAAAAACAAAAAGAACAATCGCAGGGAGTGTTGAAATTGGGCAGGGAAGCCAGCAAAGGCAGTTCTGTCAAGGTTGTCACAGCTCTTGGCAACTGGAACTTCAGCCCACTGGGAGTTCTAAAGGGACAGCAAGTCCCTGACACAGCCGAGAATGACCCCAAGTAAGGGTAGGGGACACTTGCTTACTTATGCCCCTAATCGCTATTCCTCATTGGTTGAAGGTAGTGTTTCCATGTGGGGATACTTTATTAGATTTTATGGATCTTAAACCCATAAAATGCAAAAAAAAAAAAAAAAAAAAAAGAGTCGTGTGAGGATTCAGGAAAATGAGAGAAAAAGAGCATTACAAAATTTGTTTAATGTTTATTTATTTTTGAGAGAGAGAGATAAAGCATGAGTAGGGGAGGGGCAGACAGAGGGGAAGACAGAATCCGAAGGAAGCTCCAGGCTCCGAGCTGTCAGCACAGAGCCCTTTGCAAAGTCACCGAGGGAACCGCGAGATCAACCTGATCTGAAGTCGGACGCTTAGCCGACTGAGCCACCCAGGCGCCCCAAAAACATCACACATTTTAACAAATTACAACACAGAGGCATCACCGGCTCGAACAAACCCATGGACTCAGATCGGAAGCAGACACAGGGAAGGCTGACAGGTGGAGGAAGGTTAAGGTCAGCACTGCCAGGAACCAGGCAGGGGCACATGGCAGGGGAGCCCCAGGATGTAAGGGCTTGCGGCCCCTGTGACAAGACCGTGTTCCCGGTCCTGTCTGCTGCTGATGTCACTCTTGCAAATACAATGAATATTAATAAGTTTCTATGCATAGTGTACCTCATACAAATCCTATGAGTGATGCTGATGTTCCAAGAAATAACAAGTTTACGAGGCAATTCAATATGTCTTTAAATCGGCCATCGTGATTCTGTATGGCGTTGTTAAGCCTGCTAAGTTACTGAATGTTACATTATTCAAACACTACCCCTTAATGCTCACCGGTGTTTTCCGCAGTATTTGCTTTAGGCTATCACCCTTTGCAAATACCACTAAAATACTTCCTTAAACACTGCAAAAATTCTAACTAGGACTTTCCTTTTGCAAATACAATGGTAATACAGAATAATTTATGATTTTAGGAATTCCCAAGAATTCTCAGGAATTCTGATTGCTTATCCCCAAATCCCAAAGATAAATATCTGTCAGGAAGTTTTAATTTTTAATTTTGGTTGAGGGGTGCCCCAGGGCCACTCGCCCGCTGGCACACAGCTCCCCCGGTGGGCAGGCCCACAGATGTTTCAGGGAGCAGAGCAAAGTGGGCTGATGGGGCTCAAGGTCACGGGGAGCAGCTAGGGTGGGAAGTGGGGACCTCAGAGACGATGTGACAGGGCACCAGCTGCATGACAACTAATGCCTGAAGGGTACCTGGCACACTGGACAGGCTCCGTCACAGCTGGGTGTCACCGCTAGGGTCACTGTCACATCCTTCCCCTGTTGTTCCGAGGCTTGGCCCTATTGTGGGTGAGCTCTTACTTCCCGCGTCAGAACAGCCCCGCCAACCTGCTTGCGCCCAATAATTGTGCTGCGTTAAATTTTATGTAAACGTGCTTTAGCCAAAGGCTTTGGCCTGCTCATGCCCAGTCCTGCAGGCCCAGCCAGAAATGACCATTTTCTCCTCTTTTTAATTCCTTCCCAAATAAATCCTCCTTCATTCAGTTCCTAAATAGCATTCACAGAGGCTCTGTAACCCCTGGCATTGGCCCCCGCTCTGTGAAAGCACATTCCCTGGGCCCAAGTCTGCCCAGGGACCCCCCTCTGACATCCGGGTACCCGCTCAGATGGCACCTCCTCCTTTGGAAGGGTCTGTAAGTGGTGGAAGCATTCCCTGTAGCAGGAGGCCACATGCTTTTCCTGTGCCCAAAGATCCCCTGAAGAGGGTTTGTAAATGCAGATTCCTGGAGCACACTCTCACTTTCGGAGCCACTTTCGGAGAAATGCCCTTCCCATGGCCACCTTTGGGAGTGACTTTGTTTGCTCTTGGAGAAACCCGCCCCCCCCACTGCCCCGTCCCCTCAGAGGGCCCCTCAGCCCTCCCCACCCCCACCCACCTGCCAGATGAGCCAAAGCAGCCACAGGTCCTCTCTAAAGGATTTCCACTTACCTGGGACGGGCCTTTCCCCAGCACTTGGATAAGTGTGCTACCAACTTCTATCATCAGAGATTTATCCTAAGTATCTCTTAAGTGTGCAACTCAATGCATCAACCTGGGCCCAATTAGGAGACAGAAAGCTGATGGGTGGCAAGATGGCACCAATGGCCTGCCCCAGTAGAGGATGAGATGGGGGGGGGGGGTTGTTTGGTTTTTGTTTTTTAAGTTTATTTATTTATTTTGAGAGAGAGAGAGAGAGCACAAGCCAGGGGAGGGGGGAGGTGGCAGAGAGAGAGAGGGAGAGAGAGAGAGAATACCAAGCAGGCCCTGTACTGTCAGCACAGAGCCCGATGGGAGACTCGAACTCATGAACAGCGAGATGGTGATCTGAGCCAAAGGGATGCTTAACTGACTGAGTCACCCAGGCGCCCCGAGGATGAGTTGTTAAACTAGGACACGAGGGTAGCTATAAATATGTAATGAGAACTCTAAGGGGATCCCAAAGGAAGCCAAGGGAGGACCCACCTCCCCAAGGCTAGGAATTCCAACCTCACCAGAGAAGGGAGGGATGCAGACACCCAGCTGACGGAGAAGTTCACCACAACGAGCAAGCAAATGGCAAGCAGCCTTCAGGGGCACAAACTGATGGCAGGTACAGAGGGGTCACGGTGCTGAGGGAGTGGAAGGCAAGCTGAGGGCAAAGCAAAGCTAACAATCCCCTCCCTCAAGGTGGGACAAGTGTAACGTTCCTCAGGGTGCCCAAGAACAAAAGGAAAAAAATAAAGGTTAACTGGTGGAGCCCGCAGTCATGCAGGACACAGGCTCCATCAGCTTTGCAACTGTCTTACTGACTTACAAGAAAACAAGGCAATCTCCAGAAACCTATAGGCTCAATTTCCTGGAGCCCTCACATTACCCTCCCCTCCATAGGGTAGAAAATCTTGTATAATAAGTCACTCTTGACACTCCTCACACGTGGGCAGCTCTTCCTGCCCACGGGTCCTATCCCGTGCTTAATAAAATCACTTCTTTGCACCGAAGACGTCTCAAGAATTCTTTCTTGGCCGTAGGCTCCGGACCCCCGCCACCCCTCCGAAACCACAGCACCCGTGCCTGGGGTCGGCTCACAGGCAAAGTCGTGCCAGACCAGGGTGTGTGACTACAGGGCGAGGGCTCCAGGAAGGTGGCCAATGGCTCATGCCTGGCAGTGCCTGGCTGTGTGTGTGCTGTGAGCACAGGCCTGGGGCAGAGAACCACCAGGTGCCCCCGCCACAGCCCCACTCCTGATCCCCATGCAGGGGGAATTAGAAAAACAGCAAAAACGCAGTGACAGGAACCGGAGAGAGAAGCCCCTTCCTCCCACAATGACCCTCTAGCAGAACCTGTACTGACAGAGCTTCACGTAGTGTTCAAGGTAAAGGAGAAACACCCACTGTGGCCAATCGGGGAACGAAGAGTGACTTCGGAGCCTGGTAAGTGGCTCAAGAAAACAACGGGGGCGTCCGCGCCCTGGTTCCGAGAAAGCGAACCAGCCCTAAAACGATGAAGTTTCTGATGTGGGGAACCAAGGCAGAAGGAAAATGCGGATAAAATTAAATGTCCTTGTAACATGCAGCCCACTGACTAATACTTGAGGCAGGCAGGATCTAACCCGCCTCCGGGAACCCCCAACTGTTTTAATGTTAACGATTTGCTAGAGGGAAAAACAACCCTAGCTTGACAATAGCTGGGCCTCCAGAATCCTGTGAGTTTTCTTTAGCACAGAAAGTCCTTTTGAAAACTTCCCCTTGTCTTTACCTCCCCCCTCCCAACTTGAAGGCTCATAATCAGTCACCCTTCACAACCCCAGTGCAGCTCTTTCTGCCCACGGGTCCTGTCCCCGTGCTTTAATAAAACCACCTTTGTGCATCAAAGACATCTCAAGAATTCTTTCTTGGCTGTCAGCTCTGAACCCCAACATTCTCTCCATTCCTCTCCATCATAAGAAGCCCACGGCCCAAATCTATTATATTAGGAAAATAAACGAGACAAGTGGTTACCCCTTCAAAGTAAGCACTGGTTTAAAATGGGTTCTCCAGGGGCTATGACAAATTTAGGAGATTATGCTCTGTGCTTAGGGTTGTAGAGAAAAAAGTAGGAGAACACATTCTCTCTCTCAGGTGGAGAATATCATATCTCCCACTCCTCTCTCTGTCTCTCTCTGTCTCTGTCTCTGTCTCTCTCTCTCTCTCTCTCTCTCTCTCACACACACACACACACACACACACACAGAGAGGCCAGAAAAGAAAGCCTGAGCTTAGAATTAGGAAATCTGCTACCCTCTCGGGGGAATGAGCAGCACATCCAGGAGGCTCTGAGTCATGTTCTTCCATTTGAAAGGCAGGCCAGGCTTCAAACGCTAAGCGGCTGAACTCCGTGGGCAAACATCCATGTTAGGCAGCCTTTGGTTTCCAGTGGCTGAATACTGGACTAAGAATGCCTTGAAAACCAGAAGTCTGAAGGCAGGCCACCACAGAACTGATTCTGTGACTCGGAAATGTCAGGGGGCTGGGTCAGCATCCCTTGATATGTTCGTGCCTGTCTCCTCCTGGTCACAAAATGGCTGCAGCAACTCAAACCCTCAGATCCTCGAATGATAGCCTTCCAAACTGACAGTCTAGGAACAAAGGGTGCTTTCTCTTTAGTGCTGCCCTCTTTCTCCGTCTGGGACGATTTTCCCTAGAAAGCCCCAGCTGGTATCCCGCGACCTCTCATTAGCCAGGACTGGGAAGTCACATGCTCACTGACCTCTCCGCCAATCACTGGCCAAGGGACTGGCATTGTCTTGACTGGCTGACATTAATCATAATTCATGCCTGGGACATGGGCACATTTACTCCAAATGGAAACAGAGATGGATAGGAATAAGGAAAGGAGCGGCTGACAGGAGGCGGGACAACAATGCTCTGTGAGTATCTTACCATACTCTCTCCTCACTAGGTTGCAAAGGTGTCAAAACAGCAATTATGCATGGAAAGTAAACACTGTATTTTAAAAGCAGAGTTTTTAAATGGAGGAAAATACTACTGCCTAAAATTAGAAAAGGAGCTTCGTCTTGGAATCCGCATAGGAACCCCTAACGAGCTGTAAAGAGTTGCTCATGGAACAGCTTTGAACTGGATGCTTTGGTCAGTGCCAAAAAGAAAGAAAAGAAAAAAAAAATCCTTGGGGCCTTGGGTGGCTCAATCAGTTAAGCGTCCGACTCTTGATTTCGGCTCAGATCACGATCTCATGGTTGTGAGATCAAGCCCCGCATTGGGTTCTGTGCTGGGCATGGAACCTGCTTAAGATTCTCTCTCTCTCTCATAAACAAACAAAACAAAAAAAAAATTCAAAAACAATTTTTTTAATAAAATAAAAAATCATCCTAAACTCTCCAATCTGTTGTCCCCCAGGATTGTCCCCAGAGCAAAGATGAAAGGCAGGAGAGACAGAAATAAGTGAGCTCGTGAGGTGTTTTCTTGCCTCCTTCTACACTGTCCTTCTACGGGGTCCCCGAATTCCACTGAGATCAGAGTCCCTGCCATCCGCCTGTCTGGCTGGTGAAGAAAAGGCTCAAGACAACGAAGTCTTTGTTGTCCTTGTCTGAGCACAGGCCCACAGAATGTTCTCATCCTTCCCGGAGGAGACCGCAGTGAAGACCGAGGGTCTTCTCCTCCTGGGTTTTCTATCCCCCTACTTCCTTCCCTTAAAGAACTCACTCTGTCCCCCCTTGTTTTCTCTTTCTCATTAGCATCATCATTAGCATTTTCCAGTCAGTCCAGAAACACTGCGCCCCTCCGGAGCCCCCGGCCCCCTGCAGCTTGAGCAATGACACCGGTGTCCCTTCTACTCAGCAGGATGCTGGCACTGGCCCTTCTCCTTGTCCCGCCCTGACACATGGTGGGGTGTCATCTCATGACCCTCTTGCAGCTCTCTATCCATTTACATGGTGACCCAGGGCCCCGCTCATAATGAGGAACCCTGCGGCCACCACACACAGGCTGCTGGCAGAGACAAAGCAATTTTAGGGAAAAAGCAAGGATTTTGAAGTCACGCGAATCTGGGCTCTGAGTCTCAGCTCTGCCTCTTACTAAACAGGGGTGTGGTAGATGGAAGCTTCTAGAAATTCTTTGCTACTCCTCCCACTGACAGATGGAATCTGGTTTCCCTCCCCTTAAACTTATGCTGGCTTCGGGGATTTGCCGATCCACGGAATATGTCCCACGCGTGACAATCGGGGGCTTCTGAGGCCAGACCTGAAGAAGTCTTGCAGACCTTTGTAACCTCTGCCCTGGGGGAGGCCAGGTGCCAAGCGAGAAGTCTGACTACACTGAGGCCACCATGCCATGAGGGGCCCCAAGCTTGCAACATGGAGAAAGAAGCTGTAAGCAAAGCATGAGGTCGGACCAGCCTGGGTGCATAGGTGTGAAGGAAGTTACCTTGGCCTTTCTAGCCTCAGCAAATGCGATATGAAGAAGAACGAGGCACTCGACAGCTAGCCAAAACCAAGTCACCAGATGAGTCATCTCAGCCACCAACAGTCCTTTGAGCCAAACTAGCTGGGGACTCGCCACTGTGGAGCAGAGAGTATCCACAACAGTGTGCTCTGTCTGAACTCCTCACCCACAAACTCCCAAACATAACAGAAAGGCTGTCGTCTTATGGAGCTAAGTCTTGAGCATAGATTTTGCTGCAATGGGTCATGCCAGAATAAGAGACTCCGGGCAAGTCTTCAACCTTTCTTAAAATTATTTTTCATGTTTATTTATTTATTTATTTATTTTTAATTTATTTTTGGGACAGAGAGAGACAGAGCATGAACGGGGGAGGGGCAGAGAGAGAGGGAGACACAGAATCGGAAACAGGCTCCAGGCTCCGAGCCATCAGCCCAGAGCCTGACGCGGGGCTCGAACTCACAGACCGCGAGATCGTGACCTGGCTGAAGTCGGACGCTTAACCGACTGCGCCATCCAGGCGCCCCTCATGTTTATTTATTTTTGAGAGGGACAGAGAGAGAGAAAGTACAAGCGGGGGTGGGGCAGAGAGACAGGGGTACAGACGATCCAAAGCGGACGGCAGAAAGCCCGACGTGGGGCTTGAACTCACGAACCGTGAGATCATGACCTGAGCTGATGTCAGACGCTTAACCGACTGAGCCACGCAGGCGTCCCAGATCCTCAACCTTTCCTCATTTGTCAAATGGGGTCTAGGATAGCATCTGTTTTACCCGTATCACCTCCCTCTCGTGTATGAACTGATGGTCCTCAAAACGCAGCCTCATGCTTGGCATAGGGTTGTCAATGATTTCACATCAGTTCCCTTGTTATAAGATAAAAATGTATTTTAGGCAGCCACATGTTCAGCTCCTAATCAAGAGGCCATTAATCCTGGTTGCTAATGCCTCTTTTATCACTGGGAGCTGAGTTGAAATCAAGAGAATCGTTCATGAGTGTCTCTCAGATGTCAGGCAAAGCTCACAGAACCAGCCCAGCATATGCTTCCTGGGAAGATGGCTCAGCTTATAAAAAGCCTTCTAAGCCAAATTAGAAAATGAGGGCAAGTCCTTATGGTTTATGGCCATGGAAACTCTTCTGGAGACACAAGAGGTCTGGAGAATGAAAACACGTAGGAAGTGGAATCATCTGTGACTTCAAACCCCAAAATACTGGTTATTGTGACGGTTAATTTTATGTATCAACACGTGCCTGAGGCATGGTGCTCAGATATTTGGTCAAACATGATTCTGGATGTTTCTGTGAAAGTGTTTGTTGGATGAGACCACTATTGACATAAGTAGACTTTTAGTAAATTAGATGGTACTCCCTAATGTAAGTGGGCCTCATCCAATCAGTTGAAGGCCTGAACAGAAGAAAGACTGATTTCCCCTGAGCAAGAAGGAATTCTGCCAGATTGCCTTTGGACTTGAAACTGTAATGTTGGCCTTTCCCTGGGGCCCCAGCCTGCTGGCCCACCCTGCAGATTTTGGACTTATCAGCCTCCATAACCACGTGATCCTTAAAATATTTCTTTCTTTCTTTTTTTATTTCTTTCTCTTTCTTTTTCTTTCTTTCTTTCTTTCTTTCTTTCTTTCTTTCTTTCTCTTTCTTTCTTTCTTTCTTTCTTTCTTTCTTTCTTGTCTCTCTCTCTCTCTCTCTCTCTCTCTCTGGGCACCTGGATGGCTCAGTAGGTTAAGCATCCAACTTTGGCTCAGGTCATGATCTCGCCAATCATGAGTTTGAGCCCTGTGTCGGGCTCTGTGCTGACATCTCAGAGCCTGGAGCCTGCTTCAGATGCTCTGTCTCTCCCCGTCTCTCTCTTCCCCTCCCCTGCCCTACCACAATTTTTATTAAAAAAAAATTTTTAGACCAATCGACAAGTTCAACACTAACCTTCTGGCATTGGCCAGAAAGCTGTTCCAGTTTCTCTCCTATGGTTCTCATTTCCGTGCCATTACCAGGCCCAGCCCAGACAACTGGTATTTGTCCTTTTCATCTCCTTTCTCCTTGCCCCCCACAGCCAATCAGGTATTCACTGGGTGATCATTCTTCCCCCGCAGCCCAGTCCCTCCTGGCCGTCCACATGGCAGCTGTCCTGGTTCAGCCTCTCAGCATCTGCCACCACGATCGTGGCAACACAATCCAAACTGGTCTACAGCCCTCTAATCCAGCCTCCCCTTTTCCAGAAGGAAAGACCATCCAGAAGGTTAGACCCAAGTCTGACCATCTCTGTCTCTTGTCAAAATCCTTCATGCACAGTTCATGATAAATTCCATATGAGGCATAGCTGACAAGGGGCTCTGTGATTTAGTCCCTTCTGCCTTTTCCAATTGTATTTCCTCCCCAATCCATTCATATCCTTCCTTCTGGTCCAGCTGACCTATTACAGTGTACCTGACTCTGACAGCCTTTGGGGCAAAGTCTGTGCCTTGGATATTTATATATTCACAATACTTCTGTCCGCACCTGATACCTTATAGGTGTGCAATACATTGTAGAACAGACGAATGAATGAATGAATGAATGCATGAATGAGTGAATGAATGAATGAATAATATACTGAGGATGCAAAGGCAAAGTGGTCAATTCAATCTGGGGAGGTCCAAAAACCTTTGCCAAGTACATGCTATTTAAATGAGTCTGGAAAAGGGGCGCCTGGGTGGCGCAGTCGGTTAAGCGTCCGACTTCAGCCAGGTCACGATCTCGCGGTCCGTGAGTTCGAGCCCCGCGTCGGGCTCTGGGCTGGTGGCTCGGAGCCTGGAGCCTGTTTCCGATTCTGTGTCTCCCTCTCTCTCTGCCCCTCCCCCGTTCATGCTCTGTCTCTCTCTGTCCCAAAAATAAATAAAAAATGTTGAAAAAAAAAATTTAAAAAAAAAATAAATAAATAAATAAATAAATAAATAAATGAGTCTGGAAGCATAGGTAGAAACATCCCTTCAGGCAGCAAGAATAGCACATGGAAAGGTTTGGAGACTTGAGAAGCATATTGATTCTCAGAATCAATAAGCAGAGCATATTCTGGAAGTTTCTGTGGCTTAATATGCAGGTGGGAATGACAAAGGCAATGCAGGAAAAGTGTTCAGAAGGCAGATACCATGACCCCTTTTATGGCAGGCGGGGATCGTCGTCTCAAGTGCTAGTAGGGCTTGCACAAGCAACAGAAACGCGTGCAGAAGACAGGGTTGTAGCCAACTTAGACTTCCTGCCCCAAATGAAGAGATTTCCAAAATTAATATTACATGAATACTGACATGTTGGAATAAAAGACCCCCACATGTCAGATTCTCTGCAAGCCAGCAGTTCAGGTGATGAGAAGTGCTGGAAGAATTTTAAACAGTGGAATTCTATGATCAATTGGTGTTTAGGAAAGACCACCCTAGCAGAAGTTTGGTATTTTTTTTTAAGTTTATTTATTTATTTTTGAGAGAGGCATAGACAGTGTGAGCGGGGAAGGGGCAGAGAGAGAGGGAGAGAGAGAATCCCAAACAGGCTCTGCACCATCAGCACAGAGCCCAACGCGGGGCTCGAACTCATGAAACCATGAGATCATGACTTGAGAACGAAACCAAGAGGTGGACGCTTAATCAGATGAGCCACCCAGGTGCCCCTACTTTGGCAAAAGTTCCTAGGAAGGAGGCAGAATAGGGCGGGGTTAAAAGTAAGAAGAAACAAGTGAAGAAGGGGACTATTGAGACATCCAAGTAAGAGGTGATGAGGTTTGAACTGGGGCAGTGGTGATGGGCATGGAGAGAAGAAGGGACAGATTCCACAGCTACAGAGAACTTAGAATCAATGACAGTGGAAGAGGAAATGAGGCCACCGAACAAAGGCATCAATCATGACCTAATTTGTGGTGTATCCTTTCAAGGAGTCATGGTCTGTACATATATGCCCAACGCATGAGAAATTTCGCCATTTCTGCAGATCAACCTAAATAAAACATGTTGCCTTTAAAGGCCCACTCTTAAATTAAAAAAAAAAAAAAATCCTGTCTTTTGATGAATTAAATCAGATGATAATGTAGCCAGCTCTCTTCTTCAGCTTTCCTCAACTAATCACCAGTTGGCCTGGTAAGAGATCTCTGTTAAGCTACTCATTTCTGAACCTGGAGACTCAAGAGTCACCCCACAGGCATGGCTGCATAAATGATGAATGTACTGACGGATGGTAGAAAGGGGTTCCGTCAGCTGGGTCAACTCGGCAGCATCCATCACAGCCAACAAGACCATGTTCCTCACCTCCTGTTGATTAATGGGTTAGTTGGAGGCCATCAGCCTGTATACATCAGTGGATACAAGCAGTGGTTTGGTAGCTTTCTATGAAACATGCTTAGCTGATTTTTATCATTCCACAAAAGTTCTGCCAAGTAGCAATAAAACCCTTTTGCTGACACAGCCCTCATGTTTCTCTACATCAGTGAGCACTGGCAGACCCATGAGACTGGGTTTCTAGGCCCAGTGCTGATCTGGGCAGGACAGGTGCCAGGCTCATCTTCAGGACACCCAACCTGTCACAGAAAGTCCCGAATGGGGGCTATACTCATCTGTCATCCGGGTGACCTTATTGTCTGAGATGCAGGCTTACTACCAAACTTTCTGCATTATCTGCACTTGGAATTGGGAATCAAGGGAGCGGTAGCATAAAATTTTGGTGTCCTTCCATATGCCTTTGAAACTCACCATCTCCAATCCTCTGCTTTGGGCTTTCTCAGTCCACAGGAGCTTGCCATCTGATTGCTTTCAATATTCTTCTTACTAACAGAGCCTGCTTTGGTGGGGAGAAACGTGTCCAGATCTAGGGAAGAATGAAAATGCCAAGAAGTTAACGTCTGTCCCTGTGAGCAGCATTCAACAATGATGGATGGGGAATTGGAGGATAAATATCCCAGTTCTCACCCCTCGGGTGGGGCAGCTCTGGGGCATGTTACACAGTCTGCCAGGGAACCACAGTTCCCTACAGTCATGGGTGAAACCCCAGTGCCTAAAGGGTAATTTTCTTATTAAGCTATCCTCTACTGTCTTCTTTCCCTTCTCTGCCTTACTCAACGGTAGTGAAGGACGTAGAGATCTTGCCCAGGGAAATACCTTGTGTTTCCTTAGATTGCTTCCTAACTCAACCACCTACATTCAAATCCTTATCTCAAGGTCTCCATCTAGCGGAGCCCAAACTAGGGCTGTGAAGAATTTCTCATTGACTTTAGATCATTCCCTGCCCTAAAAGGTTGGCTTCCTAAATAGCTGACAAGTATGTCCCCTTCTCTACCAACACACAGTTGCTGAGTTCAAAGTCCCATCCCTTCCCAGGATGACACAGAAATAGCTCTTTAATTCAATCTCATCTCCTTTCCTATGACCCCTTCCCATTTATCTACTCCACTGTTGCAGAGTCATCTCTGTAAACTTCATTATCTTGTCATTTCACTGGTTTAATCCTTTGAATTTTTTCCCATTGACTACAGTAAGACTTTCAGACTCCATAGCCTAGCCTTTAAGAGCCTCCTTGATTTGGCCATATTCTCCACATTCAGTCCATCCTATTCCCATACAGAGTTTGAGAGCCAGAGTGTATTTGCTGAATGCTTTGTTTTTCCTATATTGGTACAATTTGTGATCCCACTGGTCTTTATTCATTAAAAGCAAGTTGGGAACATGCTGTCCTCCTACATTGTTTTAAAAAGCTTTGTCTTCTCCTCCTTGTCATGTAGGTTTTATGGAATGTTGAGCATTTGTTTGATCTTTTAGTGCTAAACCTAGGGGAAGATTGAGCTCCAAAATGTCCAGCTGAATGATGCAAGACACTGAGAGTTCCCATGGAGAATATCAGAAAGGACATCCCAAGATAAGCATTTCTCAACAGGGGGCAAAGTTCAGAGCAGCAGGCTGTCAAGGCTCACCCCTGATAATGTCTAAGGAGATCACAGTAGTAGAAGAAATCTGACCTTGGGAGAGAGTTGTAAAACACTTCAGTGGGTGAGGGTTTTTTTCTTATGATTTCTTTAAAAACATGGTAGGAAGGATCTATCTTTTGCTCCCAGAATGTGGAGACTTCATAATATCAACAAAAATACTCTAAGACTTTGTAATCAGTCAAGTCTTCCTTCTTTTTGTTACCTCAGGATCCAAAGAACCGTGGTTTCTGAAAGAGTCCAGACAGTTCCACCTACACACATATTTCTTTATATTGAATCATCTCAATAACTCATTGATATACTTACCTCAGTTTTCTTGCCCATAAAATGGGGAAAATAAAAAATAACTAATCTCATTAGGGTATCTGGAGGATAAAATGAGTTAATACATGCAAAAACACTTAGAACAGCACTAGGCACATAGGGGCTGTAGCTTGCCTTTTTTAATCATTAACTTGACCATCATCGTCAATATTCCAGGCTTAGAAGGAAACTGATAGAGAATAATTTTCCCAAGATCACAAAATGGTAAGTATAAAAAACAGGAATCAATACGCATGCTTACACCTGTCTACTGCATCGCCCCTCCAACCATAACTGAACTTGAAGCTTTCCCAAGTGCAATGGCCTTCCAGGCCTCTGTACATTCGCACACTCTGGTCCCTCTGTCTGGCAAACTTGACCGATCCTTTAAGACTCTGCCTTTCTGTGTTCCTGCAGTGCTATGTTGTCTGATTGATAAATAGATAACGAATGTCTTCTTGTATCTTACTTACCATTTCAATCCCAGCACCCAGAAGAGTACCTGGCTTATGGCTAATCTCTAAATACACGTTAAGTAACCGTGTATACAAATATATAAATAGATATCTAAAAAATATCTAAGAAATATGCGACAAAAATTTGCTCCATTTAGGGACCTTGAGCCTCAGGATTAAATTATTCCCACTCCTACTTTACCTCATTCATGACTGAGCTATAGAGTGTTCAAAGGCAGGAGTTGAGGGTTGTTGTTGTGTTGTTGATAAATAGAGAAAGGAATTTAGAGCTTGTCCTTCTAGAAGGCTCTATAATACACATTTTCTACAGAAAAAGATAAGTCATATTTCACTCATGCATCCAAGCATTCATTCATGCATTCATTCATTCACTCATTCACATGTCCATTCAATAAATATTTATTTCTCCTTTATTTAATAGTCAATGTAAATTCATATATTTAAGTCCTCCTTGAATGCCTCTGCCTTCTCCAGCTGTAGGAAAGGCTTAATGGAAAAGCTGCCTTCTCCAGCTGTAGGAAAGGCTCACACCACAGAGATAGACACAGGAGTAGTTCAAGTCACTGGATCAAGTCCCACCCTTGGGTAGGTTATTAAACTTCTCTAAGCCTGAGCTTCTGAACGGCAGCTCCCATCTACTGGGGGCCAACAATGCACCAGAAATGGTGTCAGCGTCTTTGCACAACATCTTTTTAATCTTTACAAGTCTTCGGGCTTTCTCACCTCTCAGAGGATGTGTGAGGATTGGAGATAATGAGCGGAGGATACTTAGAACCAAACCTGGCAGGTAGTAGGCATTAGTCTGCTCCAGTTCAGAAGGGATTTCATTCAGTGAACAAACCGTGGGCACCACCAGTTGCCCCCCTAGAGCTGATCGGAGCCACCCAGGCCTGACAACCAAACTCCCCATGGAGAGCTGTAAATGGAATCAAACGTGCCTGCACATCTGCTCCACAGAGCAATCCCTCTCTGGCCATTTTCTCCCAGGCTGCACCTCTTCAGCACTTTGACACATTTTGTTGAAACCCACATTTCTCCTCATCTCAGGTGGACAAAGAAAAGGATCTCAACATTTCAAGCACTCAGGGTTGCTCGAGGTTAGATTTCACCATAAATATAGCCAATGTGTGATACGGCGTAGCAGAAATTCTCACAGACCCAAAGTGGGCAACCCCATGGTGCTCATGGTCCTCAGTAAAGAGGGGCTCTGGGCAGAGCCTGCAGATATGGGGACCCACCCCTGCCCCTTGCCCACAGGGCCAAGCCGCTCAGAGAGGTGTCCAGGGAGCCATAAGGAAAGGCGACTAGGCTTTGAGCATTACGTGCAGGATACTGGGTGAGAAGAAACGCACACATCATAGCTCATTCTCCTTAACACCTAAGTCTGATGTTATCATTATAGAGGAGAAGACCCTGGAGTTCAGAAAAAGTGAAGAACTTGCCTCAGTCACACAGCTAGAATGATCAATGATAATGCCAGAAGTCGAACCCAGGCCTGCGTCACTCCACGGCACAGTCTCTCCACCACACCATTGTCATCCTCCCAGACACCTCCGCCAGCACAGGACTCCATTCCAAATAGAGCATTTATTGACTGCTGACTAGAACATGGCGGGCCTTCAAGAAATGATATCCGCCATTGTGACCGCTATTGTTTTGATATAATAATGATTCCGATTATTACTATTTTATTACCCATCCCAGTAAGTAATGCAAAGCATTCAAGCTTCCACTTGTACCAGAACCTAATTAAAACTCATTTTCCACTCATGAAGACTAAGATAAGAGGAAAGATGAACTCCACCCAAATAGCAGCCTGAGGGCTGAGCCCTGTCGGAACATCTCCTCTCCTGCAAAGATACACGAGATTATTTTTTACGAGCAAAACAGCAAGCCATTAGCCTGCAGTTATAGGACTGTATACGTGAGTGAACAGTCTTGTAGATCTTAGCTTTCATTAAGCATCTACAGATCACACAGCATTATAGGCCCCCGGAGGCTGTTGTTTTCAGCCCCTCCTTGACTGCAAACAGACTCACACCACAGGCTCACCGGAGGAAGATGATTTATCTGACAGCATCTAGAGGCAACCCTGTGTTGCCTCGAGGTTGGGGTAGAGCTAGCATAGCCAATGGTCTCTTGTCAGGCTTTTCTGGGGAACATTCACATCTATGAGAATATGAACTCCAAGTCAGTTTCACCATCTTACTTCCTTCTCTGCTCCTAGAGTGGAGGCTGGCTCATGATGGAAACTCAATGAATACTGGTGGAATAAGTAAATAAATAAATGGAACCATTACTAAGTGCCCCAGTATACTGAAGCACCATTAGTGAGATGAAATACAGGTCTGGCCTTATTTTCTTGGAGCTCCTGGGGCAAGGGAAGGAAGCAGACAATTCTACTGAGGTCCTGTCAGTCCTCGGAGGAGAAGGAATCCCAAGGGCCAGCTTTGAAAGAACAAAGGCAGGGGAGTCCACAGGCCCAGGAGGTCAAAGAAGCTTCCTGGAGAAGATGGGGCCCCACCTGGGAGGGTACGTATGTATGAGGTAGGCCAAGAAGAAGACATTCCAGGCAGAAGCAAAGGAACAGAATGGTCACAGGGAACACAGAAATATGTGAGTGCCCCAACGGGATGGAGCATAGTGTGGGAGAGCGAGAGGCCAGGGGTGAGGCTGAGAACATAGAAGGCGGGTCTCGAGTCCTACAGTGGAAGTCTTTCTTTGCCTAAAGTAGCACTTTCCAGTGTGTTCTCAGGAAGAAGCGTTTTTTGAGATGCTTGGTGAGGAAAGGGCTCTGTGTTCAAATAGATTTGGGAAACACTTCTCTAACACTCTCCCACAAGGCATATTATACACAGAGGCCTTGAGGAGGTCTGTGCTGAAGAACCCGGCAGAATGCTATTTATACCAGCTTACCCCGAACCGTTAGCAAGAAGGCATCTGACCACGGACACCTTGTATTTTCCCTGCAACCCCTCTAGAGGGCGCCAGAACACACACTGAAAAAAGTTCCCCAATGGTATTCAAGGGTGACCGCCATGTTTTAATCAAAGAAAGATGATTGTTGATATTTTAGCAATGATCATTGACAATCATAAAGAATGAATTGGTAGCGCCCTCTTCTGGACAATGGCAGGCAACACAAGCCAGGTCCACCCTGTCTCTGAGCATAAACAGAAAGGGCTGGACAAAGTAAAAGAAAAACAACAATAGCAACAAAATAGCTTCTTGAAGGACATCAGCGAACTAACAAGGAAGTAAAGAATTAGGGCCAAGAGGAAAGCGCAGAGAAGTGGGGTCAGCATTTACGACCCGTTTTCCTCTGGCTCTGAGGGGGAAGAACAGAGAGATACCTACTAATTTCAACGGGGCCGTGAGGCTCAAAATCAGCTATTCACTTTACATATACTAATGTATCTAAATATTTTATTTTTTTTTTCCCCAGCAACACTTTGCGTTTTAAATTTTCTATTTGTTAAACAAATCTTCTCCACCCTCACTTAGTTACTTCTTTCCTCAATCTGTTGTGGGCTGATGAAGCGGAACTAGAGTCTCCTGTTGTCTTAATGTTTCCCTTATTCCCCACAACTTTGGCAAATTACGCTGTGTCACCTTGTATCCATTCGGGGCTATAATACAGTGTGGATTATTTTTTATTACAAGACCAATTGTAATAGCCAACTTTATTGGCTCTTCATGTGGGGAAAAACAAAAACAAAAACTTGACCCCTACTTCACAGCAAACACAAAAATTCCAAGTGAATTCTAGATCTAAATGTGAAAAGCAACAGAGTAATTAATCTTAATGACTTCAGGGTAGAGGATTGTTTTCTTTAAAAGACATAAAAGGCACTAGCCATTAAGGAGAGGTTTGGGTTGTTACGTGACTACATTAAAATCAAGAACTTTTGGGGCGCCTGGGTGGCGCAGTCGGTTAAGCGTCCGACTTCAGCCAGGTCACGATCTCGCAGTCTGTGAGTTCGAGCCCCGCGTCAGGCTCTGGGCTGATGGCTCGGAGCCTGGAGCCTGTTTCCAATTCTGTGTCTCCCTCTCTCTCTGCCCCTCCCCCGTTCATGCTCTGTCTCTCTCTGTCCCAAAAATAAATAAATAAAAAACAAAAAAAAAATCAAGAACTTTTGTGCATCAAGAGACACCATTAAGAGAGTGAAAAGGGAAGCCAGTGGAAAGGTATTTGCAACGCAAACAGCTGACAAAGGGCTTACATCCTGACTTTGGAAAGAATTCATGCAAATCAATCTCCCCCAAAAAGAGAGTCAAACCAACAGAAAAAAAAAAAAAAGAATGTGTAATGGGAACTTCAGAGGAAAGGATTTCCAAATGGACAACAAATAAATGAAAATGTGCTCAATCTCATTAGTAATCAGAACTGTCAATTAAAAGGGAGCCTGGGTGGCCCAGTTAAGCCTCCGACTTTGACTCAGGTCATGATCTCATTGTTCCTGAGTTCGAACCCTGTGTCGAGTTCTGCGCTGAAGGCTTGGAGCCTGGAGCCTGCTTCGGATTCTCTGTCTTGCTCTCTCTCTGCACCTCTCCCCAACTTGCACTCATGTGCTCTCTCTCTCTCTCTCTCTCTCTCTCCCTCTCTCTCTTGAAAGTAGATAAATATAACGTTAAAAAAATTTTTTAACGACAATAAAATATCACATCACTAGAATGACTAAAACGGAAGAGGCTGACAATACCAAGTGCCGACAAGGATGAAATAACGGGAGCTCTCATGGGCTATGGGTGGGACCTTTTTATTTATTTCTTTAGAGAGAGACAAAGTGCGAGTGGGGGAGGGACATAGAGAGACAGAGGGAGAATCCCAAGTAGGCTCTGTGCCATCAGCACATAGTCCGTCGCGGGGCTCAATCTCCTGAAACCATGAGATCATGACCTAAGCCAAAACCCAGAGTCAGAGTCGGACACTTACCCGACTAAGCCACCCAGATACCCCGGGATTTTATTTTATTTTATTTTTTTATTTTTTTTTTCAACTTTTTTTTTTTTTATTTATTTTTGGGACAAAGAGAGACAGAGCATGAACGGGGGAGGGGCAGAGAGAGAGGGAGACACAGAATCGGAAACAGGCTCCAGGCTCCGAGCCATCCGCCCAGAGCCCGACGCGGGGCTCGAACTCACGGACCGCGAGATCGTGACCTGGCTGAAGTCGGACGCTTAACCGACTGCGCCACCCAGGCGCCCCTCCCCCGGGATTTTAAATTGATATAAGAAGTTTGGAAAACAGGAGTCAGCTACTAAGGCTAAAGAGTTGTGCACCCCCCAAAATCATAAATTCCCATCTGAGAAACAGACCCAACATAAGTATGTGGAAATGGACGCCAAGAGATTAGTACAAAAACGTTTACACCTGTGTTATTCAGAATGGCCCCAAGCCAGAAACCACCTACACGACCACCCGACCACCCGGTGGAAGAATGGATACATGAAATTGTGGTATCTTTGTGCAATGGAATGCTAAACCACCATGCAAGCAAAGCATGGATAGACCTCATGGACAGGACCTTGAGCAAAAGGAACCAAACACAAAACAAATACCATATATTTCCATTTATTGGATGGTAAATAGAAATGCAAAACCCAACCACTGTGTCAAAATTCAAAATATTGGGAGTGATTAGAAGGCCATATGCAGAAGGGACTTCTGGGGTGCCTGAACAATCTGTTTGTCCAACTGAGTGCTGATAACTGCTAGAGTTGTACATTATGCTTTGAGCCCTTTTTTGTACACGTTCAATGTCAAAATACAACAAAAGGTTTAGAAAAAGGATTGGAGGAGAGGGGAGACTGGAATCAGAAAGAAGTTGCCATTACCTATACAGAAAAAAAAAAAAAAGATAAAGCAGAGAGAGTGAGAAAGTGGGGGCAGGGCTTGATAACAGGAACTCTTGACTTTGAAAGTTCAGTTTTGAGAGAACTGGCATAATTTCAAAAGATTTAACCCATGAAAGTATCTTTAGATCCATGAGCTCACAATGACCTTAAGGGGAAAAATGAATCACCTGCAGAGGCTGCAGGGAAACCAATCCGTTATCTTGAACAGTTTAAATAAAGGGAAAGACTCAGGCATTTGTCCTGCCTTTTTGACATGATCTGGACAACTGAGTAACCAAATGGTAGATGAGAAGAAGCATCTCTTTATAAAAGAAGTCCAGTGAATAAGTGGCAAAGAAATTATAAAATCAGAATACTGCTATTTTGCAGCCCCCTATTAAGTAATGGACATAATTACTTAATAATGGATATCAATAGCTCCTCACATCATAAAAAAGAGACAACCAGAAGTCCTTTGAAGGCATTTGGCATCACCCATTCATCTGACCAAAGGGGTCTGACCTGAGTCCGAGCAAGCTTCTGGATCCAGCTGGCAGCGTGCAGGAAATGTAGGGGACAGAGGAACGTGTTGAATAGCACCAAGCACGTGCAATCAGGAAAAATCCTACTGTGGGAAACTGCAAGGTAAGTAAGCCTGGTCCTTCACCAGATGAACTGCAAGGGAGGGGGAAAAAAGGTATATTAAAAGAGCCTTAAAAGATAATATCATACATAGGAGCACCTGGGTGGCTCAGTCGGTTAAGCATCTGACTCTTGATTTCAGCTCAGGTCATGATCTCATGGTTTATGAATTTCAGCCCTGAGTCAGACCTTGCGATGATAGTCCGGAAGCTACTTGGGATTCTTTCTCTCTCTCCCTCTCTCTCTGCCACTTTCTCCTTCTCCCCACCCCCTCTCAAAAATAAGTATATGAACATTTAAAAAAGAAAGATAATAATATAACTTTTTAAAGCCATGACTGTATCATAGTGTTTGGGGATGCACATCTGGGTAATAAAAGGAAACACAAGGAAATCATTTTGAGATAAGTCAGGGTAGTGGGGAGAGAAGGGTCCATAATAGAGATGGGACAAATGGAGGGGGGCGGTGCTTTCTAGGCGGCAAAGTTCTAGGTCTTGCCTGGGGTAGTGGTTACGGATGTTCGCCTTAATAATAACTCGTTAAACATACACTGTTGTCACATGGTTTTCTGTGTCCACGTTTTCTTTTCAGTAAAAATATTTTTGTATGCTAGCAGGAACTTGTCATATGGTATCATCACCTACTTACAGAAAAACTTAAAATTCTTTGGAATTCCAGAAGGAATAACACAGCACTTATTTAGCACTTTGTAACTTTATAGACACTTTCACCTACATTACGTCATGTAATTACACCAATCCTTGGTGGTATGTATTATTATACCCATTCCACAGATGAGGAATGTGCTAGTCATGTTTTGCTCATTTTTTTTTTTTAGTGTTTATTTATTCTTGAGAGAGAGATACAGAGACAGAGTGTGAGCAGGAGAGGGGCAGAGAAAGAGAGGGAGACACAGAATCCGAAACAGGCTCCGGGCTCCGAGCTGTCAGCACAGAGCCTCACACGGGGCTCAAATCTACGAACCGTGAAATCATGTCCTGAACGGAAGTCAGATGCTTAACCAACTGAGCCCCCCTTGCCCTTGTTTCTTTAATCTGTGTTTTTTCCAACTCCAAATCCTACACCTTTTCTTAGAACAGTTATCCAAGAATTTTTTGACCGTGGTTTCTGTGGCCCATCTTTTTCCACCATTACCAATGGAATTCCAATGGAGGGGGAAAAAAAAAAAAAAACCACCTCAGTTGTAACAGTAGAAAAATAATTTAACGAGAAGAAATACTTAGAGAAGAAAATACATTTCAAAACCCAAAAATCAACTCACGGGATTACACCTCAATTGCTGTTACTCATATGCAAACACTAAAATATATGAAACCATGCATAATTCCATGGTAGGAACTCGAGAAAGAATGTGCAATTTTGGATCTATTTCTAGCATGCCAGGAGCATTTTTCATAATAACAAAACAACCTAAATGGTAGCAGAATAATGGATATATAATTGGGTATATTTGTAGAGTATAATATTATTAAAAATGATAGATTAACCTCAGATGACTTGTGAAGAAAAGAATACCCCTCTGTGACACATCTCACCCTCTTGTTCTTTCTGTTTCTAGGTATGTCCCCATCCACCTGTCTTCTTCATGCCCACAACTCTGGCCCACTGTCATCAGCTCTCTGAAGACTGCTGTGCAAGCCCTTAACTGTCCCCTCTGCTTTCAGCTCTGTCCTGCTCTTCTCTAGAGAAGTCTTTTTAAAGTCAAGACTCTAGGGGCACCTGGGTGGCTCAGTGAGTTAATCATCTAACTCTTGGTTTTATTTAGCTCAGATCATGATCTCACGGTTCATAGGATCAAGCCCTGTGATGGGTTCCATGCTGATAGCATGGAGTTTGCTTGGGATTCTCTCTCTCCCTCTCTCTTTGGCCCTCCCCCGCTCATGTTCTCTCTCTCTCTCTCTCTCTCTCTCTCTCTCTCTCTCTCAAAATAAATTAATTAAAAAAAAAACCAGAAGACTATAATCCAAGGGGACATACAGAGAAGGGTTTTAACTACCAGGATTCCATGACACACACACCTGCAACAAAATCCTCTCCATCATCTAGAAGTCATGTGAATGTGGGTGAATCACAGGCCATCTTTGAGCCTCCGTTTTGTTAATCTGTAAAATGGACAGAATCACTGTTCCTATGTAGGGGAACCAGACAATTTACCTGCCAAACCAGGGTCACTGCTCCAACCACACAGTATTTGAGGACAAGTAGAGTAACAATAATAAAAGTGTCCTGCAAAGACCTTGGCAGGTAGCGAGCACTTAGCAGAGGTTAACTATGGGTAATGCATCACTTCCCTGCCTGGCAGGCTCAGCATGGCCGATGAGGCCCTTCATGAACCAGGTCCTGCTTAGCTCCCCACCCCATCTCCTGCCACTCCCCCTCTTGCTGTGTGTGCCACAGCCACACTTATTTTCATTCTCCGAACGTCCCTCTTCTCTGTGTCTTTGCACAAAGTTCTTCACTGTGCCTGGAACATCTCCCACCTCCTTTACCTGGGCAACATTCCATCCTCCAGGCCTCAGGTTACCCATGACCTTCTCTTGCTTTGTTTACCCCAGACTGTTATGCTTCTCCTGTCATTTTGTAATGGCTGGCGCCATAATGGTTGATCAGTACCCACCTTTCCCTCCAGACGTGTAACTATCTCGCTAACCATCATATTCCCAGCACCACGCACTACAGCTTGGTAAGTCCTCAGGAATCTTTGTTGAATGAATGAAAGAATGAATGAATGAATTCAAAAAAAGTATTTATGGACAAAAATTGCCTCCTTACCCTACCTGGACCTCCACCTTAAACAAGAGATGTCCTAAGGGAGGGCTCTCTCTATCCTAAGTCTTTTTTTTTTTAATGTTTATTTATTTTGGACAGAGAGAGAGAGAGAGACAGAGCATGAATGGGGGAGGGGCAGAGATAGAGGGAGACACATATCCGGAGCAAGCTCCAGGCTCCAAGCTGTCAGCACAGAGCCCGACGCAGGGCTCGAACTCACGGACCATGAGATCATGACCTGATCTGAAGTCGGATGTTCAACCGACTGAGCCACCCAGACACCCCTCTCTCTCCTAAGTCTTGAAGAATTTTATTATTGGCTCATCCCATGCTCATTCCGTTGTCTGTTTACTCTTGAAATTTCTCTCTTCCACTCATTTCTTGTTCTTAACTTTGGAAATCATTGTAAAAGTTATTGACCTTCCTTTATATCCCACCCCCAAAGGTGTTTACCATCTCTTTTAAAAGTCCTTACCCTTTGGGGCGCCTGGGTGGCTCAGTCGGTTGAGCATCCAATTGCGGCTCAGGTCATGATCTCGCGTCCGTGAGTTCAAGCCCCACATCAGGCTCTGTGCTGACATCTGGGAGCCTGGAGCCTGTTTCAGATTCTGTGTCTCCTTCTCTCTCTGACCCTCCCCCATTCATGCTCTGTCTCTCTCTGTCTCAAAAATAAGTAAACGTTAAAAAAAATTTTTTTAAATAAAAATTTTTTAAAAAGTCCTTATCCTTTGATATAAATATAAAAACTCAATCCTTCACTCCCAAGATTCTCAAACGCCCTCGATATCCTACCAATTAAGGAACTTAGTTTTCACTGGTATTATTAACTTATAATTCAGAGAATATTTTTCCAAACTGTTCATGTGTGCCTCCCCACTTTGTTTTGCTAGGCCCCTTGCTGAGAAAGCCTGCACTATCTCTACCTCTCCACTGCCATCATGGAGAATCCCTGCTCTCCCCTTCCGTCTTGTGGCCATTTTGAGCAACCACCCACTTAGATCTTTTTCTAACCCTAACAAGACTGAAAAGGAATTCAGGCAGCACTGGCCAAGAAACATTTGACATCCACCAAGATGGGTTGATTTCATAACCCCCTCTTGAAAACACGGACTCCTCTTCAGCCACCCTATCTGTATCTCCACCCAAAGCAAGATGGCCGCCTCAAAGATCTGGCCCCATTAAGTGTCTGTGCTGTGAGGAGAACATGTATCTCTCATTTTCAAACTCATAAATTCTTCTACAGTTTGAGATGGTTGCTGTAGATTCAATGCCCCTGACAATTATGAGGGAATTTTAAGCAGAGATTTGGCCATACTTCTAAAATCAGATTAGCTTCCCAATTTGATATGGCAATGATTACTTCAAAGGCAGCTGTGGCTTCATCAAATAAAGGCTCCCTGCTGTAGGCATTTCTTATGGGTACACGCCAAGTTGCTCAGGAATGCACCCCTGGGGGACAGCAGGCAGGACAGCTTCCACCAGGTCAGGGAGTCAATGTCACAGCTGGAATCCGCACCTGGGGCAGGATAACCAGAACCAGTCCCAGGAGAAGAGGGGCGGGATGTCAATATGATGAGGTACAGGATTTTTGCCTTGGGTAGTTATCGCTCGGTTTTCTTACAAAAAGAATGGTTCTGCTTTTGCCCATCCAGCCTGTTCTTCCTGGAATGAGGACTGAGCCAGCCACTGACCAGACCCCTGCCCGCCTTCCTCTCTCACTTTCTGTCCCTGGAGGTTAAGAGCAGCGCTTCCTGCCTTTGCCACAAGGGGCAGCCAGTTCCATGCCAATAGTTCTAAAAGGAAAAATTTTTCAATGGCCAGAGGAAAGGTACTAGTTCCTTCGTGAAGGAGAGATACTGAAAGAAGCAGAGGACCCAGGAGGGGGCACGTGTGTACAGGACCTCACTTTTCTGGGCCCCTCAATACTGTTCATACAACCCTCCTTACTAGTGTCTCTCTCTCTCCCTGATCTTCTCCAGGACAGGAATGAGGTTTTCTGTTGGAGGTGGGGTTCTCCCAAGAGCAGACCCGGAAACAAGAATTTGGGCATGTGTTTAGGTGGAAGGTGATCCCAGGAAGTACTGCGAGGGTGTGGGGGAGTGAGACAGAAGGGAGCAGAGTGGATTGCCACCACGGGCAACTGGGGCTCCACCCCCTCTTGGCCACTGGGAGCTGGTATAGATCCTGCATTGTCTCACTGAGGGCTAAGAAAGCCAGAGTGCTATTCACCAACCTTCATCCCCCACCCGCTGAGGATGGCTCCTGGGGCACTAGTAGCATGGCACTGTCCTCTGTTCTCCACCAAACCCAGAGAAAGCTCTTAGGCAAAGAGACGCAGAAAGCCACGGTATGAGAAGTCCCTACAGTGGCCACGGGTGCTTCAAGGGCATGCAAAGCACAGGACGTCCCGATGTCAGTTCCATTCCCTATGTCTTTATAGTGTCCTGCTTTGCCGGGAGCCTGGCACGTAGGAGTGACCAATGTGTTTAGGTTGCGATGAAACGGGGCCACAGATGCCACCATGTTTAATCAAAGGAGGTGATACAGTGACATGATGCACAGATCCAGGGACCGGGCGGGGGACACTCAGCAAGGCTGCTAACTCAAGCGGGGTGTGGTGAGCTCTCTTGGATGACAGCAGAAACTACAAAGGACAAAACAAGAGAAAGGGACAGGGGAAGTGGATGGAGGGGGCAGAGAAAGTAAAGGAAAAGAGAAGGGGTTGAGAGATCAATGAGGGCAAGTAGCAGATGAGAAATGAGTCATCAACCTGTGAGGAAATTTGCGAGCCCTCACCGCATTGGGTTTGGCTTCTTCTAGCACAGCTGGATGTGAAAGATCTGGGGTGAGAGACCGAAGCGGCACCCCACCCCCGTCTCACCCCCTACTCCGCCGAACACATCTGCCTCCTAACTGCAGAGCCTGTCAACTTGTCAATATGGCGCCTTGCATGGCGAAGGGGCTTTGCGGATGTGATTACAGTTAAGGACCGTGAGATGGGGAGATTATCTGGAATTATCCTGGTGGGTCTTATCCACTCACACAAATCCTTAAAACTGGAGAGTCTTTCTCCACACTACGGTTAGAGATGGCAGCATGAGAAGGCGTCAGCACCCCCTTCCTGGTTCTGAAATGTGGGTTTACGTGCAAGGCCCAGAGAGAGGCCTCCAGAAGCTGGAAAACTCCCCTCCTGGAGCCTCCGGAAGGGAACACAGCTCCGCTGACACCTTCATTTGAACCCAGGGAGACCTGTGCGGCGCGTCTGAGCTCCAGAGCTGTAAGATAATAGATTCCTGTTTTAAGCCACAAAGTTTGTGGGTAATTTGTTACAGCAGCAGTAGAAACGAATACACCTCAGGGACATCAAAAATGGAAAATTATCAAAAATCACTCTCCGACTCTCTGGTATTCTGCCTGTAATCGGTTTCCCATTTAGGCTGGAATTGTTTTTCCTCTCCGCAGCACAGAGAATGGCTGCTCACAGACTCATTAATATGCAGAAAAGGTGGCATAATTAGTTGCCACAGGTAACCCCTCTCTGGCTGTGTGAACTGAGCTAATGTGCAAATGCGTGCGGCACGGTGCACAGGGCCGTGTGAGTAAAAGTCCCCATTTCATAAAAGGAAATATTTGAATAATATGGAAATGCATTGGATGCTATTAGCAGGATGTCAGGTTTGACAGTCCGTGTTATTGTGAAAATAAATGAGTTTTGACACAAATAACTTAGGTATGCATTGATTTTTTTTTTTTTAAGCAAATCTTGGAACAAGACGCTGTGTATTGTGCTGTAGATTTGCAAAGATTTTGATGGCTATTAGGAGAAAATCATGGCGAAGGATCGTTTATTAATGCGTTCATTAAGCTGCCCTAAGGTGTAACAATCATTACTTTCCTCCAAAATGTATACTGTTCCTCTTGCATGTTTAATTGACTCTGGCAACCCATATTTAAGAGAATGAGGAGAGCTGTCAGCAGCGTGAGGACAAAAAGAAAGAGAAATCAAATTGCCATCATGGGTATCAAAAAATGTCGTGCCGTGTTTCTTAACTCTTGGGAATATTTTCTCTGGATTGCCTTTATCTCTAAGCAATCTACCTAATGAAATTTCTCTGACCCATTTCATTTTCTTTCTTGCCAGCATTTCCCTTTTTGAGTGTTTTGTTTTGTTTTGTTTTGTTTTGTTTTGTTTTGTTTTTTTCCAGAGGCTCTGGTTGACAGACAGGATCTAGCACCCAGGTCAAGACTTCCTGGCACTGGTCAGGGCCCTGGGACTCTCCACCCGGACTCTTCTGGCATCTGTTCTTGAGGGGCCAAGGGGAGAGGTGCTCAGGAAGCATCTCCACCTGAAGTCAAACGTCTGCTTGAGAAGCTCTTGTGCCAAGTTCACCAGCTCAGTGGAGGCTGCCAGACGGCCCCATCCATCCGTCACCTCTGGGGGCCTCGGGGGTGCTCACTTGGCTGAGCCGGTGACCAACTTCCAGGTGTTCTCTGTGCAAGGGGGGATAAGGACCCTGTGAGGCCGAGGTCTGGGACAGTTCCATCCCCACAGGGATAAAGCTTTGTTTGCAGTCAGGCAGCTAGAGGTTTTCAGATGTGGGGCAGACCTTTGGGAGTAGGAGGCAGATACCCAACATCCTGAGGCCTGGATGTAATGGGTTTATGGGTATTTGGCACCCACAGAACCTGTTCTGCACTAAGGATTTGGATTCCCAGTTCTCCCCCGTCCTCTGAGGAAAATGAGAGGAGGCCCCGGGGGTCCAGATGAAAACAGAGCTTGATCTGGAACAGAGGAGATGAGCTCCTCTTGACTAGCAGAGTTCAGACCATTCAACTGTTCTAGGGCTTAGGGAGAATGAGGCCAGGTAACTTGGAAGGCCCTGGAAGTCTGGAGATGCCCCTGGGAAAGAAATCCCACGTGAGGAGGAATGGCTACAAAAGACCACCAGAGCTGGGCGAATTCCCCCTACTCTCTGGACCAGGAATATAGAATCAACCACAACTCTTGCCCTGAGCGAACTAACGGGCTAATAGATGAGCTGGATATAAAGGAATATAATTAAAGACAATGTGCAAAGGCTAGCTACACACATAAGACTATCAAAACACACATACACACTCAAACATGGGCCGCTGTGGGTCATCTGACAGCTCACCAAAGATTTTTCATTATCTCTTTTCAAGGAACATGGCAGTATTCTGTTTCCTTGTCTCTTGATATTGTGCCGGTCTTCGGACATGCTTTGCACTGAAACATGAACAGAAGTGCCACCTGTCACTCTCAGCAGATGCCGTAAGAGCAGTGGCCACCTCAGTGATCCTGAAGGCACAGAGACGGAGTCCCTGCCATCTAGGCTGAGTGAGGACAACTTACAGCGGAAGCCCCAGCCCACGAGCAATGGATGTGTACTGTAAGCTTCAGCAGAAAAGAAGTCTTGCGTTTTGGAGTCATTGAGATGTTGGGAATGTATGTTGTTACTGCCAACCTGGCCTGTGCTGACTGATACGGGCACTAACTCCAGCCAACGGACTGAGCTGTGAGGCATCGGTGAGCGAAGGTTTTCTGGAGAAGGAGCTCCCGAGCTGAATCTCAGAGGATGAGGAACAGTGATGGCGACTGTTCCAACGAGAGCTTGCAAGGTCAGAGTGTGGACAGGAGAGTCAGCTCCAGAGAAATTCATTCTACATGTGGTGCTTCCTCCACTAGTTATGATCTCTGGACCACTTAGGTGGGTGTTCCAGAATCCCTCCTGCCAAAATCTGGTAGGCCCAGGATGGGTGGTAGAGAAGACAGAAGTTCAGGTGTGAACCCCCACCAAGTGAAGTTTTCTCTGACCTCCTTGCGCTGTCCTTTAATCTTAAAGTTCTCAGACCCTCAGCATCTGCCTCTGTTGAAGCAGTTAAGAAACAACCAATGTAGTCTAGGGAAGTTGGGAAACCTTCCCCACGAGGAAATATTAGAGCCTGAAAAAAATGTGCAGTCCAAGAAGGGCGCAAGGTGCCTGGAAGGGATATAAAATTCCTGTCGTTTTCTTATCTCATTTCATAATCATGCACAGTTATCATTGCCCCATTCCACCAGCAAGAAAAGTGAACAGGGAAAAGCAAAAGTAACTTTTTCAATATCACACCAATTGTGTAAGAGAGTCGAAACTTGAACCCAGGATTCAAATTCCTAGCCTAGTATTCCTCAGACTATGCCATAATGCTATATATAAAAGAAACTCATAAGAAGTTTTAAATGATGGTGTAGACAGAAGTCTACGGAGTCTTCCATAGAAATGTTTAGTTTCTTATATATGATATCCCTATTATATGAATTAGAGATTACTTAGGCTAAGCTTATAGGGCTGTCATGAGGATTGAGTGAAAAAACATGACATCTGAGCTTAGTAGGACACCACGTGCAAATCACTCCTAAGTGCTACTGTTAGCATGTGAAGCCCTCGTGTTAACCTTTGGCATTCTCTTTAGCTTATCAGACTCTGAACATACTTCCTGAATTTGGCATGTCTCCTTCCTTATCAGGTAGAGCCCGGGCCCCACCATAGAAGCCCAGAGTGGCCGACACTCACTTTCCCAGGCCCAGGACCTAGGTTCTATAAGTCATGTGCCCCTCCCCAGGTTTTGCTCAGGAAGGGACAGCCATAGTGGGGGAGACTCGCGCCAACCAACCTGTTGAGATGGCCACAGTGGTGGTAGCTACGTTCAGCTTCTGGAAGCAGCAGCACCCATGGTTTCCATGTGGACACATGAGCAGTGCCAGCTGTGGTATCTGAGTCAGGAAGTGGAGGGCCAACTTTGCTGCTGCTTTGGGGCACACTTTCTGGCTCTGCATGATGGCAGAAGAAGAAAGCCAAGCAGACATGGAAGACAGTGTGGTTTTGTGGAAGGCCGAAATCAGTGGTAGGATTCTTCAAAAACTGCATGCAAGAGGGGCTTGGGATCAGACAGGTGTATTAGAGAATTGGTAAGTTGTGTGGTTTCTCTGAGGATAGTCTGTGAACGAGACAGTACTGAGAGATACGAGACAGTAATGAGAGATATGAGACAGTAATGAGAGAGAATACCCAAAGAGTGAGCTTGTGCCAAGTCTCAGGGAACCCTGAACTCTCACTTGCTTTCATAGTTGAACACTGAACAGGGTTGAGGCAAGAAACAGCACTTTCTCGAAAATGGTAGACTGGATTTAGTAAGAGTGCTCTGGCGGTTCCTGTGGTCATCTTGCTTCAGCTTGGTTAATCCTGCAGGAGGTAGAATCTGATCGTGTCTTAAATCTGATCATCTCTTACCCATGGAAGTCATATCACGTACCTTTCCACAGGAAGAAAAACTAAATAGCCAGCACATCCTGACCTTTCTCTCATAGCTAAGAGTCTTTGGAGAAAGTATGGTGGGTGTACCAGATGGCTTTTTAATTTCTCTTCCAACCAGGAAGGCTAAATACCCTGTAATGAGTCAGCTCGGCACTTTCTTATTAGAATATAAGTTAGGGATTACAGAACTTGATGATGAAGTTTACCCTTCTGAAGGGGACATATGGAGAACTTCAGTGAGACTTTTGCAAAGGTCTAATAGGGAGTCCTATTAACAAGGCCAATGTCAGTTAGGATTGAATAAGGGGTGGGATATGTACCCACCATACTTTCCCCAAAGACTCTTAGCTAGGAGTGAAAGGTCAGAGCCCATGCACTGGGTTATCTCTCCCTCTCTGTCTCATACACACACACCTAGCATGCAGGGCCTCAGGCTGCTGGCCACACATAGGCTGAATCATCTTCCGCATTGTCTCTCAATCTATCAGGCTCTCTGATAGATCCAAACCAACAAGGGCACCTGTTTTTCAATGCTCCTTCTCCATCTTCTTGCTAGTTTGACTAATTTCCCTCATCAAAGAACCTCAAATACTTCCAGGAACAGGATTGCAAAAGCTTAAAAATCCAACTACTATTCTAAAATCCCAATGGCTTTCCACTGGAGAATCTGGTACCCCAAATGCATTCAGACAAGGTGGCCTGCTCTTTCCTTCTCTCCCGAATGCATGAACATGTGTGAAATCACTGTTGTGGCAGCTCATGTAACTGTGTTATGGCCCTTCTGGAAACCATGGCCAAGATTTAGCCTTGAGAGGCATCTGCACACTAGTGATCTGAGTGCTATCCACTGAGGACACATGGATGCTGTTTCTGGTACGACATGAGCACAATCCTCGACTGCTCCATTTGCAAACATTCCTTTCTTTTAAAAAAAATTTTTAACATTTATTTATTTTTGAGAGACAGAGCATGAAAAGGAGAGGGCAGAGAAAGAGGAAGACCCAGAATCAGAAGCGGGCTCCAGGCTCTGAGTTGTGAGCACAGAGCCCAACGCAGGGCTCAAACTCATGAACCACAAGATCATGACATGGGCCAGAGTCAGATGCTTAACCAACTGAGCCACCCAGGAGCCACACAATCATTCTTTCCTACTTTGAAAGCACTGGCATTAAAAATAAAGCAAATGTCTGTGTGAGATGGACACTGGGGTCCTGGATATCTCACTTCTGATCTAATAAGGAAGTTCTGTGCTTTTTCATGAGAATGTTTGCTAACTTATTTGGTAAAAACCACATGGCCATTAATCAACATGAGAATTAATTCTCCAGGAGTCTACCCATTGGCACATATCAACCAGCTTCTTAGTTGCAAGCCAGACAAACCAATTCCATCTCATTGAAACAAAAAATAAACATATCAAAAGATTTTTGAGTGGTCCAGGGAGTCATTGTAGGAAGCTACATGGCTAGGAGAAATGTCCAGACTCTACTCACAGAACATGACTCATTGAGAATGGCACCTTACCACCAGCACTGAGACACTTCGGGAGTGAGCTCAGGGTCTCATTGATGAAATGGCTACAGCTGTTCCTTCCGGGAATTGCCTAGTAACTACAGCAGCCACCATTCTCACCAAAGAAAATTCCAGGAAGTCTCTGCTTCCTGAGTCAATGTCTGGCATGGGAGTGTCTGCTCGGCAGAGCCAAGATCACATATCCGTGTACTATAACCCCCCCCACACACACCCCCAAGAAAGAAGGACTGAAAACCAAGTCTAGTATTCTAGTATTTCAGTTTTTATACCTGAGGTAGGTTGCTGCCTCCTATCTTGTCTTATAAAGACTCTCCCAGACGTAAGAAGGACATGAGATGTTGGGTAAACAGATATCCCCTGCAATCCACTTATTTGGCTTCCCTCCATCAATACATACTCCTCTTACCAAACGTAAAATTTCCAAAGGTCAAAAACACTTCCTGCTGAACATAGTGTAATTCTCCAACACACAACTGGAATCACACCCCAAAAGTTAGAAAACTCAAAAGACTCAGTCACGGCGTCCATCTCCAAGGCCAACATCTGGATAATGATCATTCATCCCCTAGCTCCTTTGTGGCCAGTCTCAATATTTGATAATTATAAAGTTATAATGATGCACTCTACATAAAATTGTGGAAGAAATGGAGAAAAAAAAAATAAGGTAACAAGTAAAATATGCAAAACACCAGAGAGAAAACCTGAGCCACTCCTGCAATCCCTGTTTCTACAACTGATTATGTGGCTCTCGTTGAAGTAGTGACTTCATTACTACTCTATCCACTTACGTTTTTACCAGGTGGGAAAACTCCTGAGAAATTTGATCCTTTCATAGTACTGTCCATTTGGAATCACTATAGTCTTCTCTAATTTTTTACCACTGGATATGGCATCTGTGGTATAATAAAAAAAATAAATATTACTTCTTTATCCCCAGTTCCTGACACAGAGCTCATAAAACCCTTGAAATCTCCTGAGCGATAAAAGTGTCTCTTGTATGCTAAAGTGATGACTCCTTCCTGGGGGAGGGCAGGAAGAGAAATGCTAGAAATAGCTTCAGCACAGGGACTGGTCACCAGAAAGACCAAGGCATGATTAGAGGGCTGGAATTTTCAGCCCCACTCCCAGATCTTCAGGGAGGAGAGAGGGGCTAGACACTGAGTTCTGTCACAAACACCCAGTGATTTAATCAGTTATTTTCGTGGACACATTGAAATGCTAGGAGGAGAGTCACTTGGAGAGCGTATGGAAGCCATACATCACCACCCCAAAACCTTGCCCAACGTATTTCTCCCATTTGGCTGTTCCTGAATTGCAACCTTTATAACACTAAACTGGCAAACATGAGTAAAATGTGTTCTGAGTTCTGTGAGTCATTCTAGCAAATTCTAGAATCTGAGAGAAAGGTTGTGGGAAACTGAATTTATAGCTAGTTGGTCAGCGGTACAGATGGTCCTAGGATTTGCAACTGGTGTCTGAAGTGGGGGCAGTTTTGTGGGACTGACTCCTCAACCTGCGGGGTCTGCACTAACCTCAGGTAGTATCAGAATTGGACAGAATTGCTGGAAACCCAGTTGATGTCAGAGAATTGGAAAATTAATGGGGGGAAACTGCATACATGTGGTGTCAGAAGTAGTGTCCGAAGAAAGATACCAGAGCAACAATCAGAGGCACCGAGGTTATGAGTTGCCTGAATGAACACTCTAACTCCTTCTCTGGTCTGTTTCTGCAGTGACAAGAGGAGCCTGAAATAGTCAGCTTCCAGCTAAATGGAACCATGACCGCACTTTCAAGTAGAAGCATTTCTGCCTTGGGGGCCAAGGCCTTGAAGCCAGCAGAGCCCTGAGCCTGGAGAGCAGGGAGCAACAATTTTACAAGTATGTTTCCTAGTGAGACAGGTCACTTCCACTCTACATCCTTGATTCCTAGGTATAAGGTGGGTCTGATGCAGTCAACATCTCACCAGGTAGCTGACTGGTCCCTCCTCAGTATGGCGTCATTTTAGATTAATTGTTGCTGCTTGCCAGTTGGGCACACAACAATGATGACACTAACCCAAGTTACCCTTCAGGAAGGTAAAGGCATGTTGTTAGCCCAGGCTTAGTCTCTATCCCCTTGAACTCTACTGACTTCAAGAGATCACTGAGCAAACATTGGATGGCTGGGGAGAGGCTGACTGACAGTTACAAGGGGGATCTCCCTCATAAGTGAAGGACCTCTCTGAAGGGAAAGCTTTTTGGTGAATTCATGTGGGAGGCAAATATTTATCATCCTAAGAGGACCACCCTCATCCCTCTCCTTCAAATTTCCATATCACCAACTGTAATCATGGTTTTTCTCAGACCTTGAGCCTCCAACCAAACCATTCGCTATTGCCCATGATGAAGATTTTTTTTTGAGAGGTAGTGGGGAGAAAGACCAAGGAAGAGAGACAGAGAGAAAGAGGGAGAATTTTAAACAGGCTTTATGCTCAGTGAGGAACCCAACAAAAGATTGATCCCACAACCCTGGGATCATAACCTGATCCAAAATTAAGAGATGGATGCTCAATGGACTGAGCCATCCAAGCGCCCCCATAGTGAAGATGTTTAACCCAAACTCTCTCTCCTTTCAGGCAAGTACAAACTGAGATACCACCCACAGTTCTGCCCACTGGAAAATGTATGTCCTGTCTCCCTGTCTTTCAGGACTCTCTTTATGTAGTAGCCCTCCAACCTGGATGGTGTCAGCATATTGTGCTGGGACATCAGCAATTTAGGAATAAGGTCTTTTTCCTTCCCACTCAACATGAAAATCATGAAGCCATCAACTGGCTTGGGGAAAAGATGTCAGTGCCAGCCATAGCACAATGGGAAGCAGACCTATCTCTTCATGCAGCTTTACGTGGCACCTTCAGGCAGTGACTGGGCCCTTTTGGAGTTTCTTTATCCACTCCAAGATGGGGTACTGCTGGGAATTACTGATACACAGACACTAGACACTGGGTCCTGCTATTAGACCCACACCACTAGCCTTGAAAACTGCACCCCTGCCAGTATGAACTCTAGGAAGTCACTATTACCTTATATCACTAGCTCCTACTCAAGTGTGACATGAATGTGTCCAGCTGGTGGGCCAAGTACACAGGCCTGCACTGCAGCTGCAAAGGATGCCAAGGAAGTGAGTGGCTGGGATTTTTAGTTTTTACTGTGGGATGTGGGCTCTTCCTCTCAAGATGGAGGGAAATTCCCCTAACAGAAACAGGGTCCAGATGTTAGATGGCCAATAATATAGATGTGCCCACCCTAATGGTTAAGAATACAGGCTCCAGGGACACCTGGGTGGCTCACTCAGTTAAGTATCTGACTTCGGCTCGGGTCATGAGCTCATAGTTCACGGGTTCAAGTTCCACATTGGGCTCTGTGCTGACAGCTTAGAGCCTAGAGCCTGCTTCAGATTCTGTGTCTCCCCCTCTCTCTCTATGCCCCTCTCCTGTTTGTGCTCTCCCTCTCTCTCTGAAGTAAATAAATAAACGTTAAGAAACAAAAGAATACAGGCTCCAGAATCAGTCTGCATTAGATCCTGATCCTACGATGTCTAGCCTTGGGTCACTAATTGACTCTCTCTTTACTTCATCCCCTCAAACATGACAGAATTATAACACTTCACAGAGTCGTTTGTAAGGAGTAAGCGAGTTAGTGAATGCAAAGCATTTAAAATACCACCTAGTACACATCAAATATTGGATACAGTAGTAGTAATTAATATTGCTATATGCAGCATTCATCCATAAAGAGGGGGGAAAGAATGTAACTTTCATAGAGCATCGATCGATAACTCTGAATTGGTCTAAGAATGTTATATTCAACTAATTCATTCATTTAATCCATCACTTCTTTTTTTATTGAAGTATAATTAACATACAATGTTTATATTAGTTTCTGGTGCACAACATATTGGTCAACATGTCTATACATTAATCAGTACTCACCACGCTAAATGTAGTCGTCATCTGTCACTATATAACATATTTTACATAACATTATTACAATAGCATTATTACAATCTTATCGACTATATTCCCTATGCTGTACTTTTCATCTTGGAGAATTATTTATTTCATATCTGTAAGTCTGTACGTTTTATTCCACTTTATCTATTTCACCCAATCCTCCCTCCTACCTCCCCTTTGCCAACCATCAGTTTGTCCTCTGTATTTAAGAGTCTGGTTTTTGTTTCTTTGTTCATTTATTTTGTTTCTTAGATTCTACATGTATGTGAACTCATACAGTATCATTTCTTAAGCACTCCTCAGCCATCCCGTGCCATGTGTCAGGCCGTGTTCTATGACTGGGTATGGGACAGTGACAAACCAGAGCAAAGCCCCTGATTTCGTAATAATGGGACTCAAGGACATTAGGTTACTTCCTTTCAGGCATGTGTTAGTAAGGGATACAATACGAATCTGACCTCAGATCTGTATTCCTTCAAAACCTTGCTCTGCCCACACCCCACCCTCCAACAAGCATTAGAAAAGCAATGTGATTTGGAGACTATATAGATTACAGAGATTCCCCCAAATTAATACATGAACTCAATTCAAGGTTTCTTGTTTTCTGACCAGGAACTGATCTTCAGAAGCCAGATTAACAACTATCTTATTTGAATACTTTTCTTGATATTAACCAGCCTCTGCTGGATGGTGATCCTTAACAAGCAGGGTCTTGGAACAAGCAATTTGGAAAGCAGCAGGAGGGTGGAACCAACTGTACTCCACCCTGGGGCCTGTGGTCCACTCCACTGAGGGAGCCAAAGCTCATAAAGTAGCTTCAAACACCCTTTCAAAGAGGCCTTTTCTCTACCCTTTAAGTACCATGCAAAATTCAAAGGTTTAAAACTCCAATCCACACTGCGTCCTTGGGTTTCTTGTGCAAAGAAATAATAGTAAAATAAATAGATTTCATTTATTTATTCTTTCTTATGAATTCAGCCTGTGCCTCAAAGGGAAAAGTACACTATAAAAGTAGCTGAGATATATTTTTAGGAAAGAAATGATGGACAACCAGGCGCCCATCATTAGCTGCTGGCAACAATGACACATGAAAGAGGTCAGAGCGCACATGGGTTGGAATTCTTTCTACAAATAAAGAGAAATCAAATGACGTAGAGCTAGATATTCACGAGCCTTTTTTTTCATTGATGAAGAGAGGCCCAGAGGTTTCCTATTCTCAGGCATAGGATCTAATGGGAAATTCTTCCACTGACAAGTTTAGAGAAGGCATTTGTGACGTACTTCTAAAAAAGACATGTGGTGATACACCAGAAACTATGGAAATCTTCAACTCATCTTTCTGGAGCAGTCATTACACTCAGTGGTCAGCAGTTGATTTTATATTTAAGCGAACACAGATACGTTATGGAGTGCAATGCAAAATATGCCATACTTTCTCACTACCAATGAGTGGCTTTTTGAACGATACCCCAAAGCCCCGTGAGTTGTGATTTCACGTTTCTCTCCTTGAGGAATGATTCAGAGGAGAAGCTGATTTGTGGCTGGGATGGATACTTCTACCTTAGTCAGTTCTCTAAACATCAGGCTGCCGACCCATCAAAAGCCAGCCTGGCTGTGAGTTCCTTTTGGAAACGCAAGACAAAATCAAAAACAAACACCAAGGCCACCAGCTCAATATAGACTGGCTTCAAACATGGTCAGGCTGAAAGTATGAAATTCAATCATTTGGCTGTTTTCCATTTTAGTCCATCACATGGCAAATACATTTTGCCAGGGTTGTTTTGAATTGTTTGAATGAATTGGTCATGGTGAGCTGGGGAATATGGTCCAAGGAACTAACTACACAGGTCTTCCTTCTCGGTTTCAGATTGTGACCCTTCCCAATGCATTTCGAGGGAAGGAATTTCAAATGAACATTAAAAAACTACAATATGGCAAGGGAGGGCAAGGAAGCAGATTAAACAAATATACCTCAAATTTTCTCCTGCTCAATACTCCATTAAAATATTTTTAAAACACATAAACCTGCAGTGAAAGCAGCCTCCCAATCTTGCAATAAAAAGCTGGTGGATGAGGGACAACAGGTATAGCAAACTTGAAAAAGCCAAGCACTAAGGCACGAGGGGGGGAAACGAAGGTCAACCCAACTACAAGACTGTATAAAATGCGGAATCGGCCAGGAACAAAATGCTCATGACTGTGCACACCATGCACCTCTGCAATTGCAAAAGAAGAGGGACACGGGCTTCCACTCTAGCTGAGAACTATGGATGTGTTTTCTGAGAGTGTTACGGGATCTGGTTGAGGGAGACCATGCATAACTGGAGTTAAGTGGTTGCATGCATTCTGAATGACGAATGCAGAAACTCTCCAGCCTTCCTCCACCACAGCCTCAGAGGATTTGCAGCCAGAGCTTTAACTCCCAGGCAGGCAACTGAAAGGGTCTTCCCTGGGAAATACGGCCAACCCTAGAAGGGGGATCTAGAGATTCTGAAATCAAAGATTCCCGGTCAATCAGCTCACCAAAATTGAGCTCAAAAATAAGAAGCCCCAACACCCACATGAGCAGAGTTTCTAAGTGGCTTTTTACTCCCTCCCTCTTAATCTCCTGAGCACAAGCACATGGCCAACCATTACTGATAACTAAATATGGCCTCCTCGACTGAAAATAGAGACCAAAGCAAACAGAAAACAGGGCCAGGGGGATCACTTCAGATAAAAGATATGCAAAGAAAGAAATATCATTAATATCCTTGGACATATAAAAGAAGATATTGCCTGAAACCATCATAAGATTCTACCTGAATCTTGAAGAAGTGGAAGAGAGAAAGATACAGGAAGGAAGAGAAGGTTAGAGAGAATACAGGGATTTAAAACAAATTCTTGCAAATGAAAGCATTATAGCACAAAATGAAACCCAGCAGAAGAGTTGGAAGATAAAGTTCAGATTTCCAAAAAGTAGAGAAAAAAAACCTCAGGGGCAGAAAATAGAAGACACGAGATAAGAACATTAGAGGAATAGTCCACGAGATCCAACATCCGAATAAGAGGAGTTTAAAAAGAAGTAGAGGGGAGGATGGGGTGCTTGCGTGGCTCAGTTGCTTGAGTGTCCAACTTCAGCTCAGGTCATGATCTCACGGTTTGTGAGTTCGAGCCCTGCATCAGGCTCTGTGCTGACAGCTCAGAGCCTGGAGCCTGCTTCGGATCTGTGTCTCCCTCTCTCTGCCCCTCCCCGCTCATGCTATGTCTCTCTCTCAAAAACAAACATTAGAAAAATTAAAAAAAAAAAAAGGAAGAAGAAGAGGGGAGGAAATCATCACTAAAATAAGGCAAGAAGTTTCCTAGAATGGAAGGACATGAACTGCTGGATTAAAGGGGCCACCTATTCACCATGTACATGAAAGTTGACCCTACTTTGTGCGCTCAGACAGGAGGTGGGGAGACAGAAAAGATCGCATCCAAAGAATCAGGAAGCAGAAGGTCTTAAGACTTATCAAAAGGGACTCTGGGAGAAAGAAGACAAAATTATGAAGGAAAATTATTTCCAACCTAAAATCCATTCAAAGCCAAACTACCAAAATGAGCAGAGAACAAAAAATTTCAGGGATGAAAAATTTCAAAAAAAAAAAAAATCTTCCCCCCTCGCCCCAAGATGCTAATAGACAATGTGCTCCACAAGGTTGAAGTCAATCAAGAAAGAGGAACACACAGGTTGCAGAATAAAGAAGATCCAAGAAGGGAAGAGCAATGAGAAGGCCCAGACGGTGGTGAAGGACACAGGGTCCGGCTCAGAGCCCTGTGACTCAAGAGATAGACAAGGTGAGGGCAGTGTCCGTAAAATCGTTGCTATCACTTAGACGTGCTTTGTAACCCTGGGACAGAAGACCCTTGGGAGAACCTGGCTCAGGTTCTCACCTTTTACTTGTGCAAAGTTCCTGCTTTGCATTCCTGGAGTTACTGAAGACAGAAGAGCCCAGAGCAGTCCACTCCCCAGGGTCGGTGTCCCCATCAGACACCCAGCATGTGACATCACCTTGCTCTGTCAGATCCGCAGACCCCGAGCCCTCGTTCCCAGCACTCTCCAGGCCTTGCCTGCTGACTCCCCCTAGAGATGATGAATCCCCAGACTGATCCAGAAACTGTTCACCTTATCATCTCCCATCTTCTTGTAAGAGCAACCCTTCCTTGTCCTCACATAACTTGGTTTGTGCTGGCTACACAGGTGCTCAAACCCAAAAAGAGGATTGCTTTTGGAGAGTACTTGGGTGGCTAAAATATAAAGGAATGATTGACACAAAAGTTGGGGATAGGGAAGTAGACGAATTGGTCCGGGAAAGGAGGCACAAAGGTGTCCCAGGCCCTTGTAAAGTTCTAGTTCTTTATCTTTTTTTTTAAGTTTATTTATTTATTTTTGAGAGAGAGAGAGAGATTGTGCACATGCACAGGCAAGTAGGGGAGGGGCAGAGAGAGAGAGAGAGACAGAATCCCAAGCAGCCTCCATGCTGTCAGCACAGAGCCCGACTTGGGGCTCAAACTCACCAACAGGGAGACCATGACCTGAGCTGAATTCAAGAGTTGGACGCTTAACTAACTGAGCCACCCCGGTATCCCTAGTTCTTTATCTTAATGGTGGACTTCTGGGTGTTTTTACTTTATTACTATTCTTCCAACCATCTGTGTTGATTTTAGAAGTATTCTTTCAACCCTACATATAAGTCTCTGTGCCTCTCTACACATATTTCATAATAGTTTTAAAAACCTCATGACATTATTACAAAACATGAAATAGGATAAGACTCATGGAGAAACACCCTGAGAAATAGGCAAGGGTGTAGGGATGTACTTTTAAAGCATAATTTATCAACACAGAAAATTGTTGTAAAAGCTGAAGTATCTATGGTTTGGGTTGGGAACGAAATGAACACCAGCAATAAATTTATGTCTTAGTATCAAAATGGTCTTTTTATTAGGGAAAAAAAAAAACTGCTGGGGCGCCTGGCTGGCTCAATGGGTGGATCACGTTACTCTTGATTTCCGGCTCACGAGTTCGAGCTTCATGTTGGGTGTAGAGATTACTTAAAAATAAAATCTTTTGAAAAAACACCGCTTTCATAGCCTGATATATAGAATTCTTTCATTGTACTTTTAAAAATATTAACCGGTTTTTTTCATCATTATTTTGGAATTTTGATTTTAAATGACAAAACAGAAGAGGACAGAAGCTGTTATTTTGGTCACTTCTCAAAAACCATATGGCGGGCCCCTGTCGTAAATGCTGTAAATGGCCTCAGTTCGCAGACCGGATGCTCACCCTGAGATGAATTACCATGTTTGTATACCAACAGGAATAATAATTAAAGTGAATTCAAACGCTTCAAATATGTTTAAATTCATGAGTTTATAACGATACTAAGTTTAGAAAACACTCATTGTCACCTTTTGAGAATGGCAGGGAGCTAACTCATTATTCCGAAATCAGGCACCTAAAGAGAAAGAATCCTGCCTTTCCTGTAAAATTGTACCACTGGCTTTTAAACAAGTGACTAATAAGGGGGGATTTCTGCTTCCAGGAGTATCCCGGCTAATACATGAAGAATGACAGAATGAAAATATCAGCATTTTACAACCCAAGGAGAGAAAGGGTCAAAGCGATGATTGGTCCCCGGGCTGCTGACGTTTCAGGAAGAGCCGCCAGACACGAGGGGTCTCCCGACAGAGGCACCAGCATGAACTGTGAAATCGTCTTGCAAAACAAGAGAAAACAAAACCTCACCTTATCAATTCTTTAGATCTAACTATGAGTTTACGGAAATAAAGCCAGAAGGACACATAAAGAGCACTTTGAGATGCAATCGGAAAAGTCCAGCCTGTGGAAAATTCTACAGGACGAACAACATGGTGTCTTCATTAAGTGCAAGGAATTGGTGGGGGCGGGGAGAGAAGGCAATTGCAACGAGGCTGTAACTCAATCCTAATTCAAACAAAGACACTTTAATAAATTAATGAGGCCTTCTGGAACATCTGAACACTGACTAGATATTTAATAATATTTTCAGTTGTGGGTGAGATAATGGTGTGGTACTCACTTATACACAAAAGCTTCACCTTTTAGAGATATCTGCTCAAATACTACAGGTGAATGAGCTGATGTTGAAGATGTGCCTCAAAATAACTCAGGAAGGGGCACCTGGGTGGCTCAGTAGGTTGAGCCCAGGCTGATTCAGCTCAGGTCACGGTTCCAGAGCTGTGGGATCGAGCCCTGCATCCGGCTCTGTGCTGAGCCTGTACCCTGTTTAAAATTCTCTGTCTCTCTCCCTCTGCCCCTTCCCACTGCTCGCACTCACTCTCTCTCTCTCTTTAAAATAAAATTTTAAGGGGCGCCTGGGTGGCTCAGTCGGTTGAGCCACCGATTTCGGCTCAGGTCATGATCTCGCGGTCTGTGAGTTCGAGCCCGCGATGGTCTCTGTGCTGATGGCTCAGAGCCTGGAGGCTGTTTTGGATTCTGCGTCTCCCTCTCTCTCTGCCCCGCCCCTGCTCGTGCTCTGTCTCTCTCAAAAGTAAACATAAAAATAAAATTAAAAATAAAATAAAATTTTAAAAGGAAGTCTTTAATAAAAAAATAATAATAATAACCCACAGAGGTGGAAGTAGGTAGATATGGTTATAAGGTATAGAAGAAGGCTGTCCAGTCAACAGGAAGCTGGTGATGGTTGCATAGGATTTGCTACATCACTCTCTCTACTCTTCTGTTTTATGAAATTTTTATAAGAGAAACTTTGGCAATTTTGCCTCAAATAAAATAGAAGTTATATGCGTGATATATACAAGAGGCAAGGGGGTTCTGACATTGACACGAAAAATAGTACTTACCAGTAAACGAGAAAAAGGGCAACCCTAATACAAAAGCACAAAGAACGAGCACACGCTCCACAAAAAGAAAAATACAAATGGCCAATGAATATAAAAAAAAAGTTTGAACTTCTTTTTTTTTCATTATTTTTTAACGTTTATTTATTTTTGAGACAGAGAGAGACAGAGCATGAACAGGGGAGGGGCAGAGAGAGAGGGAGACACAGAATCTGGAGCAGGCTCCAGGCTCTGAGCTGTCAGCACAGATTCTGACCCGGGGCTCGAACCCACGAACCGTGAGATCATGACCTGAGCCGAAGTCAGACACTTAACCAACTAAGCCACCCAGGCGCCCCTGAATTTCCTAATATTAGAAGAAATGCCAGGAATGAGCATAATTCTGGAGGAACGTATAGGAGAATCACGAGACTTCTGAGAGACCGTGTAAAGAAGAAGGAAGAATTGGTACCCAAACAAGCCTCTTGAGATACACTTGTACATTAAACTTTGTATTTTGAGATAATTGCACATATGTGTATAAAATTTATGAACAAAGCCAAGAGGCTAAATTCAAACAAAAGTATTCACATGTTCACATTCTTACCTCATTAACCAGATATCTATGTCATAAAATTAGGCCAATAATTTTAATCTAAAAAAAAAAAAAAAAAAGAAAGCTCTTCAAGACTACAGTGATACAATGCATTGGCATTCTGCCTAGGATTCTTGTGCTGTATCTGAAGGTAAAAATAGTCTCAGAAAACAATCTTAAAGCCAACATAAAGGGTGCTGGCCATGCCAAGGGCAGCTTCTCAACAGGCGGAAGGTCGCTGAACAGTCTCTAAAGATGTCTGAGGCTCTCTCTTGGGGAGACAGACAATAACGAAAAGAAAGCGAAATAAATAAGATGACTTTAGATCGTTTTAAGTGCTATAGAAACGACAAAAGTGTCAGGTGGTACAAATGACTAGGAGAAGGTCTTTTTAGGTAAGGTGGTCCAGGACAACCTTTCTCAGGAGGTGACATCTGAGCTCCTTGTCAAGGAACCAGACTTGCAAAAGATTTGGTGGTAGAATATTCCAGATAGAGGGAACTGCAGATGCAAAGGCCCTGAGGTGGGAGCGCCCAGGGTGGAGGTAAGGAACTACAGAAGATACAGCGGGCCAGTTGGCTATAGCATAATACAAATGAAGAGGCGTCCAAGATGACTTCAGGAGTGAGGGCAAGGGTCACTTAGGGGGGCCTGACGAGTAAGTCAGAGGGAGGCATTTAGATACGATGAGTTGGTGGGACCCCCCCGGCCAAGGTGTTTTAAACAGAGGGTGGCATGATCTGGTTTGGGTCCCGCTAAACTCCCCTGGGGTGCTGCATGGAGAGGAGGCTGTGGAAGGGGAAGATGAGCAAGCCCGGAATGAGAAAGCCCGTCTCAGAGGCGGCTGCAGAGAGCCCAGGGAGAGAGGAGGCCAGCTGGGCCAGGACAGCAGCAGAAAGACAATGAAGCCCAGTCACATGCTTCGCAAGTGGAAGAGACAGAACGCGCGGATGGGCTGCTTGTAAGCAAGTGAGGTAATTAAAGAACTAAAATGATGACACTTGAGTTTTTAAGCAAATGAAAGGATGGATGTGAGAGCCATTTCCTGGGCTAGCGTCACAGAGGAGAAACAGGAATTGGGAAGGAGAAAAGAGTTGTTTGTGACAGCCAAGATATGGAAACAATCTCAGCATCTGTCAGCAGGCGAATGAGCCAAGAAGAGGTGATGTATCTACACAATGGAATATTACTCAGCGTCAAAAAGGAGGAAATTCCACTATTTACAACCACGTGGATGAAACTGGAGGTCGTTATGGAAAGGGAAATAAGGCATGGTGATCATTTATATGTGGGATCTTCAAAAAAAAAAAAAAAGAAAAGAAGAAAGTCTAACAAAGGAACAGATTACAAAAAAATGGCTGCTAGGAGCTGGGAGTGGGAGAAATGGGGAATGATTTATAAAAGGGTACAAATGAGTAAGTTCTGAGGATCTAATGTATCACATGGTGACAACAGTTGATAGCATTGTGTAGTAGAATTGAAATTTGCTAAGAAACTAGAATTTGAATGTCCTCACCAAAATAAAAAGGCAGAGGGCTGGCAAATATATAAGGTGGTGTATATGTTAATTACCTAGATGGGAGGCATCGTTTCACAATGTATTTATACCAAAATCATCACACAGCATACGCTAAATATCTTATAATTTTATTTGTCGATTATACCTTAATAAAGTTGAAAAAAGTTCTGCCTAGACCATTTTGTTTCAGATGTCTGTCAATGTAGACCCCATGGAGAGGGCGAGTGGACTGTTTAATAAGAGCTTAGAGCTCCTAGGAGAAGGCAGACCTGGAGATTTAAAGGTAGGAGACACCAGCACAGGGATGATAATTAAACAATTGGATCGAATAAGATCCTGTAGGGAAAGAAGGTAGATAAAAAAGAAGACAGTGTTGAGAACCAAGCGGTAGGCACTCCAGTCTTTAGAGAATTGAATAAAGTCAAAAATAGAATTTAAAGTAATAGAAGTGACTTTAATGTTCATTTGATTCTCTTCTCTCTGAAAAATGATTTGTTAATAATTTTAAAATAAACTAATCTAAGCAAATATCACTGCCCTGTGTTCTACCAGCCTGGCGGCCCTCAATCATCCTCCTGATTCTAGAAGATGAGCGTTGCCTTTTCCTTCCTGCCTTGCCATGCATCTCCACCATCACTGATGAGCCCCCAAGTCATTTAGTTGTCTGATATTTTCCGCTTCCCAAATTTTAAGTCAAACTTAACATTGAATATACAAGAAATCATTGACAAGATTATGGGTCCATTAGGAATCCTGCTCATGTGTATTATCTGTTCTAATTTAATTTGTCTGGTGTAAACAAAGACCATCTGAACAGTATGAATTGAAATCTGGGCAGAGTGTGAGTAGGCAGCTGCCAGCAGTTCATGATGTATGTATTTCTCTGTGATTGGGCTTCAAACTGAAGGAAGAGAGGAGAAAAGGGCTACCGCCCTTCCATGGACAACCCTGATCCAGTTTAACATCCCCTTCCCATTTGCCTGTCTTTTCTTTCTGTTTTGTCCTCTGCCAACAGGGGAGAAAATTAGTCGGGTGTAAAAGGCACTGCCGAAGTTCTTTACAAACCAATCTGGGGATTGGCACATGATAGTTAATTTCATCTGTCCATTTGGCTACTCGATGGCCCAGTAGTTTTGGCAAATACCAGACTAGATGTTGCTGTAAAGGCATTTTTAAAATGTGACTAACATTTAACTCAGCAGATTTTGACTAAAGCAGATTACCCTCCATAATGTGGGTGGGCTTCATCCAATCAGGTGAAGGCCACAAGAGCATACTGGTTTCCAAAAACCAAAGAAGCAATTCTGCCTCAAGACTACAACATGGAAACCCTACCTGAGTTTCCAACCTGCACGTTTCAAAGTCAAGACTGCAATATCAACTCTTCCAGACAGATAGATGGATGGACAGAGAGATAGAAATAGATAGTTGGTAGATAGATGATAGATAGATGACAGCTAGATTGATAGACAACCTACTGGTTCTCTTTCTCTAGTGAAGTATGACCAATAAACTTCCCTTCTCTCTGTCTCTAGCTTTTATTTTTTTAACCACATCTGCTCAGATGAATGTAAAATGACTTAACATGCAGCCCTGAGAGAAAGTTTTGTACTGAAGACTGAGCAATAGAGGATCTGACACTGGGATTTTAGTATCTGAGTTCCTATTCTGATTCCAAAACTTCAGAATCATGGGAACAAGTGACATAAACCCCAAACCTCAGGGAAGGGACACAGAGGCACTGCACCCGCATGTCACATCTAAGCCTGGTGTGGTTTTCAAATCAGTATGAGATACTTTCACAAGAATACAAGAGCTTTGTCTCTAGTGTTATCTGGAATGGTAAAGTAAGTGGAGTTTAGGAAATCATACTAAGGAAACATCTAGGAGAGAAGGAGAACATGGTCCCTCAATTCTGGTGCAGTATTTCCTTGACTGAGTTTTTTCCATCATTCAATTTCTGATACAAGAAACCCAATGGCTCCCAATATTCAAATTCTTACGTAAAATTAACACACACATGCCCACTCAGTTGAGGATTTTTGAACTCTATCAGAATAAACAATAGGTTATAGTTGCATGACCTATTTTTGGTTAAAAAGAAAAAAGAAACCTACACATACCCATAATTAGATGGCCAAGGCAATCTTAAACCTTTGGTTCAATATTCAAAGAGAACCACCCTCCATTCAAAGTACACATTCCGGCTGCAGTGAACTTTTTACTTTGGGCCAAATTTGGAGCTAGCTGGTCCCAGTTTTAAGGAAATCTTAGGTGCGGTGGTAGGACATTGGGGAAGTAGAAAAAGTTTGATAACTTAGGTGGCAAGGCATGGGATTTAATGGAAAGGCCACCGAATTTGGAGTCAAGAACTCTAGGCTGCCTCTTCCACCCCGTAGTTACACAGCTTCAAGAAAGGCAATTACACCTAGTGAAACTCAATCTCCCTATCTCTAAAATGGGATAACCATCTTCATGTAACCTTCACAGTTCTGTTGTGAGAATCACGAAGAATAAGTGTGTCATGAGCTATCATATCATGACCCTGTATGGAAGGGTTGGTGGTTTAGTTTTAGCAAAAATTCCAGAAAGGGATTCCTTGCTCCTTATTACTTACACAGTGTACAAACTCTGAGAAAAGGCAAGCCCCCTTCTGGTCGTGCCCTGCTTGGTGACTCAGACCAGCTCTTTCGTCTCTGTACCGAGGAGGTCACAAAGAGTGTTTCATAGTCTCAGTGACCTCATCAAGCTGAAGTATTGGGCCTTTTCTCATGTGGTCTAAGGTGGTGTTCCTGGTTGGTAGTGGGGCTCGGGACTGACTCATAGTCTGAGAGGTAGAAGGTTTGCTTTCAGAACCAAGTTTTAGGGTTACCTCTCTCTTCTCCCATTGGCTGTTGGAATATATGAACTCTCTGTGAACATGTAGCTATCTGTGCATATCAAATATTGCAAACCCTCAAATATTGCTCCTCCTCAACCAGGCACAGATGTTTCAGAAGTTTCCAAAGCCTGGTTTAATACAATATTCTTATAGTTTCTTCAGCTGATGCCATTTTCCTTAGGAATCTACTTACATTATCACAGTGACATAGGCACCAACTTGCTTTCCTAAAAGGACCAGAAGCCATAAAAATGTTGACACCATGGGAATGTGATATGGGTTCCCTTTAAAGAAACAGGAGCCGTCTATTAGAGGCTATCCATTTGACCAGGACTGAAGCAGTGCCCAGGACAGGGGGCTCAGTGAGCAAACAGCTGAATAAGCACGGTCAGAAAACATGGCTGAAAACCCAGGAATAAGTAACAGCTAACCTCTGCCAAATACTTCACTATACTACGTTCCCTGACAAGCATTTAACATGTGTTCTTTCGTTTAATCCTCATTTAAATAGTGTAAGGTAGGTACTCCTGTTCTCCCCAATTTATAGATGAGGAAACTGAGGCTGAAGGTGGATGTGTCTAATCCAAGGTAACATTGATGGCAAAAAAGGATCCCAAAGGTAGGCTCCCTGAACCTCTGTTACCTCCCCAGGATATTAACAACCTCTGTCTTAAGAGGTCAGTTTCTTTTGACCATCTGAAGAGTTTTCTCAAATCACCCACTCAGTGACCCAAATGAAATACAGCCAACCTAAAATTGTTGTGTGGGGGTGTTATTTATTTACTTATTTTTCAGGTAATCTCTGCACTCAACATGGGGCTCAAACTCACGACCCTGAGATCAAGAGTCATAGGCTCTGCTGACTGAGCCAGCCAGGCACCACCCCCCGCCCCAACCTGAAACTATTGATCTAGGATCAGTAAACAAGAAAGGTAATGTAACAGATCAGCTGGTGGACAGGAACCATTCACTTGGACCGGATAGCATTGGTTTGACCCAGGGTTATTTTAGCCAAGACTGGCTCTTCAAAGATGCGAACACTTGATGGGTATTAACCAGTACACCATGTCCACCGGTCCTCCATGATACATGAGGTCTTAATAGGCTACTTGCTGTTGAGATGCACTGCAATGTAAATAGAGTAGCATCCTTGCATCCGATGTAAAGAAAATGTCAAGATAACACAAGCAAAGCATAGGCTATCCGATCAAATGGATGAGGGTTGCAAAAGCTTTCATCCCGCAGCTAATTGCAATGGCCGGCTGGGTAGCTAATGCCTTCAGATCGGATGGGTGGCTGCGCCACTCTCAGAAGTGAGAGTTAACTAAGTATTTCACTGATGGTTTTCAGGTGGGCCTTGGGCTACCCAGTCTATCAGAGGAGGTACCAGGCATCCAAGACCAATGAAAACCTTAGTATTTACCTCCACTGAATGCACGGAGGTAAGAAGGGAACCAAGGACAATAAGGGGGTGGGGGTTGCCCCCCGCCGTGTCCTCTGGTTTGTTGAGGCTGTGTGACACCATGAGGAAAACGATTTTGCTAACATCCTATGGCTCTTCAACATAGCTTCACCCCTTCCTGTTCCAAAAGGCACCCCTAGTTCTCCTTTTCCCTCCACCCCTGCTCAGCCTTAGTCCCCCCACAAGCCTGCGGGGGTCAGAGCACATCACGTTATGACAGGGGCTTCCACCAGAAACAGGCAGCGGCGGCCGAAGCACAAAGCCACGTGAACCACAGTGACAGGTTCATTTAGAAACAAATTAGGGGTTAAGTAAAAAGTGCATGACGAAGGCAAAACCGAGTTTCCCTTTCCCCCTTCCTGTCGGTTAGAATTAGAAAGTGTCTATGAGCAGCGTGTGTCAAGAATATGAACGTGAGATGTCATTTCGGCTGCCTCTAATTGAAGCCAGGATAAATGGAGTGGAAAGGCAGCGTCTAATCCAATCAAAACATGAAAAAGGTATTTTGACATGTAAATTACAAACTTCCTGTGTATTTTGTCTCCCCAATTACACCCTCCCCTGTCATGTTTTTTTAAATTATATCTTAATCTCCCAGTCTCCTAATAATTATGTCATCATTCTTGGGCCCTGAACACTGTGTAATGGTATTTTATGGGATATGCCATTCATTATTAACTAAACTCACTCTCTGTCCCCAGTGATACCATATCTCATGGCGTTCAAATATGCCTGGTGTCAGCTCCTGCTTTGTAAATGCTCCGGCAGCCCCACTCTCTGCTTCACGGTTACATGGAGGTGAGTTTGTGAAGCACTCTTGGACAGTTAATCCGACTCATCACTATTTTATGTGGGGATATCCAACACCTTTTTTTTTAATGGGATGGGCGATTGGTTTAAAATATAAATCTCTCATCATCGGGGCTCATTAAAATAGTGCCACGCACAGAGATTTTCCTTCTGCTCTTAACGAAATAGCCAATATTGAGATCACAACAAAAAGTCAGATAGCAAAGAAAAATGGCAGATATGCAGAGAGTGGTTATACTGTACTGGCGGAAGACACGGGGAAATACTACTGAAAATTGTCTCTGAGCCGCAGAAAACCTTAAAGATCACCTGGATTTACAGGTGAGAAAAATGATAGCGACCAGTTAAAGGAATTTCTCTGTCTCTCTGTTCATCGGAGGCAGAAACACAAAGAGAACCCCAGGGCACCAACTGGCCTGCGCCAGGGTCCCGTAGACCCCCACCCTGGAGCCCCAGGGACTATGTTTGAGAGCAAGTGCAGCGCCTTTGGGGCCACTGATGAAGCACAAACGAGGTATCTCTGAGGAAGTCCCCAAAGGCTCGGGCCAGGACAGCGACATACAACAGATCAGCACATAAACCTGAGAGTCACCACTGAATGGTCCTGGCTTCCAAGGGGCCCTGACATGTTCAAATGCCCTCTTCGAAAGTCCATCTTTTACTAAAGGGTTTATTAACACTTAAAGCAAGTACAGCAAGAATAGGATTGGGTTCAGAAGGATGACGACGTTCTATTCCTGGATGTGCTACATTCAAGTCCTTGTCCTTGGGATGGCCACTGGGCCTCCCTGGCTCAGCCTCAGGATGCCCCCCTGCAGAACAGAGGTAATAATATGGTAACTTCTGGGACATCTGGGTGGCTCAGATCATGATCTCATGGTTTGTGAGTTCAAGCCCCGCATCGGGCTCTTTGCTGACGGTGCTGAGTGTGCTTGGGATTCTGTCTTTCCCCTCCCCTCTCTTTGCCCCTCCTACATGTCCCCACCTCTCTCTCTCAAAATAAATAAACAAACCTTAAAAAAAATAATATGGTAACTTCTACTGGGGCAAATGCAAGCAGACTCCTTTCCTTGTACACGGCGTACTTTAAAAAGTAAATAATCAACATAGCTGAACACACAGAGCTGTCCTGTCACTATGTTGTACACCTGAAACTAAGGTAACATTGTGTGTCAACTATACTTATAAATAAGTAAATAAATAAATAAATAAATAAATAAACAAGAAAAATTGGTACCCCCCCCACCAAAAGAAAAACAAACAAACAAACATCTAAATACCCAAAACTTGAATATTAAATTTATAGTTGAGAACCCTGGTCTGGTCCCCTGTTCTGCCCTTCATTAGCCCTCTGGCCTCAGTTTCTCCTTTTGAAAAGATAGGTATAATAATGTACCTCCCAGAGTTAAAATGAGATAACGTGGGACTGCTTTATCCAGTGCAAGACGGTCAAAATACGTCACCTACCACTTACTTGTGGGCGGGTGGTTGAGACCACATCAATTACCACATTGCATCCTTTGGCTGAATCCAACAATCAGTGGTTGAAACCACTGGAATAGGCAGAAACAACAGACACGCCCGGGAATGTTCTATGTAGAGCACCCTCGGAACAAATCCCCCTGAACAAGAATGAAGTGGGATGTTCTTTTTCCTTGAAATCTGTGAGTACCTGAGGGGTTTCAGGGTGGCCTTGCCCACCCACCTATAGCAGAAGGGAGATGTGAGATGCCAGCAGGCAGGTAACAGCCTCCCTCTTGGCCCTTCTTCAAGTAACACTGAGGCCAGACCCTGCGGGAATTCAGAGATGATGGAGACGACGCTGTCTGTCCTTAAGTCCAGAAGCAGAAATTAGAGCTGTGGGGAAACTATTCCTCAGTCAAAATAGGAAGTGAGAAACGCTCTACAGGAGTTGCCAACAAAACTCCAGGAAGATACTTTAGTGTAATCCTAACCTTTATTGTACTGGAAGGTTATCAAAAAATAAATAGAAGCCAATCCCAGTAGAACAATCACTCAAAGAAGGAAAAACTGGCGGCTAAAATGAAATCTCCCATGTTTTAAAAATGGCAGATACAGAAATCTGAACCACAAATGGTGATCATACTACCCTGGAGATTGTTATATAAATGAGCCAGAGATAAACTTCTGTGTATTGCCCTCAAGTTGTCCCCATGCTCTTTCCTTATTTGAATCAGGCTAGGACGGTTAATCCAAAGCCTGTGGGCACCAAATTCAAGTTCTTCGCATCCAGTTACTTTAAATGTAGTCAAAATAAACATATTTTTAGCCATTTAGATCCTACCTACTCTGCACATCCCACAAAACTGCATCTTCCAACCACAGAGAAGTCCTACAGCTATAAAAGACCCCAAACCAGCGTGCCTGGGTGTCTCAGTCAGTTAAGGGTCCAACTTCGGATCAGGTCATGATGTCACGATTCATGGGTTCGAGCCCTGCGTCGAGCTCTGTACTGACAGCTCAGAGCCCGGAGCCTGCTTCAGATTCTGTGTCTTCCTCTCTCTCTCTGCTCCTCCCCTGCTTGTGCTCTGCATCTCTCTCTCTCTCTCTCTCTCTCTCTCTCTCTCTCTCTCTCCCTCAAAAATAAATAAACAATAGAAAAAAAAGACCCCAAACCACTGTTGCCTTTCAAAGCTTCCAGACCCATAGACACCCCATCTTGCTGCTAAGCAGTATCACCTAAACACATAAGGCCTCTTATTTCTCTCTCATCTGGGAGGTCCCCTGCCCTATTTCCCTCCAGAGTGGTCACCTCACACCAGACTCTGGAAGGTCTCCTGCTGGGAGAACTTTCCCCTCTCACACAACCCTATCCACGCACCACTCAACAAAGTGTGAATTGTGCGTTACTGCCTATCCCGGTCCTATCTTTTCCTTAATCAACCCTGAAATCCTCACCCTTACCACGGGGGGTTTCTTAGTCTGTTTGGACTGCTATAACAGAATACCATTAACTGGGTGGCTTATGGATGACAGACATTTATTTTTCACAGTTTGGGGGACTGGAGTCCAAGATCCAAGTGCCAGCGCCTTCAGTGTGTGGTGAGGAACCACTTCCTGGTTCATAAGGGCTGTCCTCTCATGTGTCTTCACATGGCAGAATGGAGCTCCTAAGGTCTCTTTTATAAGGTCTCTAATTCCCACCAAAAGGCACCACCTCCAAACGCACATTGGGGGTTAGGTTCCAACATATGAATTTTGGCAGGGGGTGGTGGGAGGGACACACACATTCAATCTATAGCGGAGGGAAACCCTCTAATGGAATCAAGACTGGACTTGGAATCACAATCAGAAAGTGAATCCCAGCCCCAGCCATGGACCTACTCTGTGGCCTCAGGTCAGTTACACACCCCTCTGAGTTTCCCATTGCCTCCTGGGAAGTGATGATGCCTACCTCACAGCGTCACTGTGGCCAGAACATGGTTAATGCATGAGAAGAAGCCAGAAGAAGCCCTCAACAGAGCATCAGCAAACCATGCGGCATCTTCCTGTGTGTGACAGCAAAATTCCCCATGTTGGATCTATGGGGAAATAATGTCTGAGGTAACAGTAAGTATCTTACCCCTGAATAAGGAGCAGCTCCATAAAGATTAGGAGGGAAGTGCCTTAGCTTGGGAAACACCATTTTGGAGCCTGCCTACTCCAGTTTCATAAAGGTGATCAGTCATCAGTGGGCCTGAACCAGTGATACTGTCTTCCTTGCTTCTTTTTTTTTTAATTTTTTTAATGTTTTTATTTATTTTTGAGACAGAGAGAGACAGAGCATGAGCAGGGGAGGGGCAGAGAGAGAGGGAGACACAGAATCTGAAGCAGGCTCCAGGCTCCAAGCTGTCAGCACAGAGCCTGACGTGGGGCTCGAACTCTTGGTCTGTGAGATCATGACCTGAGCCGAAGTCAGACACTCAACCACCTGAGCCACCCAGGCACCCCTGTCTTCCCTACTTCTTGAGAGGAGTCTCCTACTCCTAAGGCTAGTATCTGTTTGTCTGGGAGCCCAGGTAAACGTAGGGCCCCACAGGTGACCGATGAGCTCCTCTGGTTTCTGACTCCCATTTCAAGGGCCCAACCTGGCTGAGTAGAGGAGTAACATGCTCCTCGGGGGCAGACCCGATCCTGACCTTTGTCAGCTACTGACTATATTAGTCAGCTCAGACTCTCCTCCACTTGGACTCTCGTAACCTAGACGCCCCTGCCCAGCACCATTTTCCATGCCATAGATCAAGCCTTTGCCAGGGAACACAGTTTTGACCTTGTCTCTTGACTCAAGATCTGTGGTGTCCAAGAGATCTTTCTGTGATGGAAATGTTCTATATCTGTGCGATCCAATAAGGTAGACACTGGCTACGCTGAGGACTTGAAGTGTGACTGGGCTGAGTAAGGGACTGGATTTCTAATTGTATTTAATTTTATTTGATTTGAATAGTCACATGTAGCTACTGACCACCAAATTGGACAGTAGAGTTCTGGAGTGTGTATGTTGGGATACTCCTATGCAATTCTTTAACCCCAGCTAGTTTTTCTTGCTGTCACACGACCCCAGCTATCCTCCCCTCAAATCTTAGAGCTCTCAGACTAGGAGCTTAACTAACTTAATATATAGTTATCACTTTTCCTACTAGACATGCATTTCCCAAAGCCATTAGTACATCATCGGCTATCAGATGCAAGCCTTGAATGAACATACAATGTGTGCAAAGCCCAGGAAATTTAAGGAACAGGGACCCAGCCCTAAGAGAACTTGCCTTGGACAATGGACAACGGGTCTGAATGATGGTGATGGTGGTGGAGGTGGGGAAGAGAAGCCAGATGGTGGATATATTTTGAAAGCAAAGTCAACAGACTTTGAATTGGCTTGAATATGGTAAATACAACAGATGTAGAGGAATCAAAGGAGACCTTGGGAGTTTGAGCCTGTAAGGAAGAGTCAGTGTTACCAGAGATTGGACAATGAAAAGAAATACAGAAACTGATTCAAAGTTCCTTGTGTGGCTCCCCAGACCCTGAGCCCACCAATACTATCTACCAATTCTCCAGACATGCCCACTCCACAGACTGCTTTTTTCGCAGTCCTGAGAACTCCCTCTGTTCATTACAAATCCTGAACCTTTTGCTAACGCCTATACCACCCCCCCATCCCAAAAGGCCCTAACTTCATTTTCATCCTACATTATTCAAGGATAGGCTTCCTAGCAAATAACCTTGTCTCTAATCTTGACCTCTTCCCAATGGTCCCATCCATTGACATTGTTCTTAGGTTTTACTCTATTGATAGCATTTTTCTGCTTAAAACCCTGTGATGAGCTGTAAAATATACATTACAGCATGCCATCAGTACAAAACAAGGCCCAAACTCATTAGCACCCGCTGGGAAACATGCCCTACATACCCACTGAGGAATTAATGGTCCCCTTCTAGGATACTTTTGTTTTGTTTGTTTCAAAGTTTATTTATTTATTTTGAGAGAGAGAGACAGCATAAGCAGGGAAAGGGGCAGAGAGACAGGAAGAGAGAGAATCCCCAGCAGGCTCCACGATGTCAGTGCAGAGCCTGATGTGGGGCTGGAACTCACAAAACGGTGAGATCGTGACCTGAGCCAAAATCAAGAGTTGGTCACTTAACCAACTCAGCCACCCAGGCACCCCACTTTTGTAGCTTATTTTACTTCCCACACTACATTATTTTCTCTAAACCCCTATTACACTTAAAACTCGACCCTGATACATGGTAGAGATAATCCATAGATACTTATTTAAAACATTAAATCCCCCATTTAGAATTTTACAGACTTTTAATAGTTGTCTTTGTCTCAGCCCCATCTCCTGGAAGGTATAGTCCAGAAGTTACAAATGCAAATATCTACATGATGCGATTAGGGAAGGCGAACAAATAAACACAGTGAGGTGCATACAATAGGGAATAGTGGGGTTTGTAGCAAAGCACAGAGCTTATGGTTTATCTAAACATATTCTAATGAGGAACTAATTACTGTGTCAGCCAAACAGAATATTCTGCAGTAAATGTGATCCACGGGCAATGTAGCCCACCGAACTGGTAGATCACCACTTCTGCCCGAGGTTTTAATGTAATCAAGAATCCTTGCCACTGGAATGGACTTTTTGCGTTTTGTGAAGTTATTTGTAACTTACAGGGCGGTGGGGATAAGTAGATAGAAAACTCCTTAGCAGGCCACACCCAGAGGAGAAATTACCATGCGATATCTACAAGAAGTAGTCGAGAGCTCCACACCCCCCCTGCCAATCCTTCCATCAGCCCCCTTGTTGGAGGAGTGACTTGCTGTTGAGTTCATCCCTTTGTCCCCAGCACAGTGTCTGGTATCAGGTAGAGGCTCGACAAACACATGCCGGATTAATGAATGAAAACTAGTGCAACTGATACCTCTCCCTTTTCAGCTCCAAAACATTCTGGAAGCTACTCTTCCAAAAAAACTTCAGAGGCAACAAAGATTCCCTACTGCCATGGCGGGCCTCGGAGGCAGCTACTGGAGGGCAAGTGGCTGGGCTGAGAGTACAGCGCTTGGACAGAGAGAACCCAGTGCCCATCCCCAGCAATAAATAACAAGCACTAGCCATTTTTTTGCCCCAAGTGCATGGAAGGCAGCAGCAAATTCCTAGATCCTCTGCAGTGAAGGGCACAGACAGGCAGAGGACGTCATTAATGAGGATGCTGTAGTTAGAACCTGAACCCTGAGCACCTAGTGACCGTGGTAATCTTCAGCAGGGTGGTGGGATGCCTAAATGATGAGACCCAAGAATCCAGACGGGACGGAAAGGTGCACGTGCCCTGGTAAAGTCCCTAGGGAAGAGGGATTGCGAGCTGAGGCCAGAACGACATTGAGTATTGAATAGCATTCATATTGCTTTACTGGCTTACATTAACTGAAAGGTAAACGATATAGAAAGCGCTTGGTACCTACATTTTGAGCAACTGATTGTCAAAACAATACCCCTAATACTCTATACAAATGGGGTTCCCAGAGTATCCAAAATCTACGAGTTTCTCCACAATTTTTACCTAGGTACCCAGTTGGCTGCTGAATGAACAGAGGGCATGCCCTATGCCCTGCCATGTCTTAGGACCACTCCTTCTTCAGTAGTACTGATTTCAGAGTTTTGCTTTGTGTTTTTAATGAGCCTTGGGACATTTCATTCAAGTGAAATTTTCACATGGAACTCAATATGTAAAATAGATACAAGGTACAGTGCTCTGCAAGAAGAGCCAGAGGCTATAATCACCACACTCTCTCTCCGCATTTCTCCTTCCCCATTTTTCATTCTTCTGCCCCCAACCCAGACAGCCCCAGGAAGCTCTGAGAGCACCCCCCCTTTACAAGATTTGCCCCTGAGACACCTCCATCCATAGCTTTGCTGCAAATGCCATGGGCTTTCTCATCCACAATCAGTGGCTTTCCAGGTGCTTCTACCTAGGATGTCTGATTTAAGCAAATAAATAAAGTTGTTGAAGTTGACCTCATCTCTCTCCACCTGAGAATTCCAGATCCTCTCCTACTCACTCCCAAAGAAACCTAGCTGCACCTAAAGCCTTTTGGGTATTCAAAGTATTTCAGGAGCATTCGTTCATTTGAGCATTATCTAATTATGTAATTAGTCTCTACTAATGGGACATGAGGGAAAGAGAGCTGGCACCCCCACTCCCACTTAGTAGGAGGAAAGATGGCTCCCAATCCTGCCTAGAGCTCATGCCCATTTCTCTAACTCTCTCAGTCTATAATTCAGGGCAACCTTGGGACTCAGGAAGCTATGTGTCTAGGTCACCTGGCTCTGTGCCCAGCTATGCACTTTAAAGAAGTAAATGTTCCCATACACCACCCCCCCAACCTTACACCCACTTCCATTATGAAGCTCTCCCCAACATGGAAATCAAGCTACCAGCACTTTCCCTTGACCAGTAATTCATGCCTAAACTATTTTATTCCCCTGTCCTACCTCCAGTTATTTTTCCTGACTTGTGCCTGACCATTGGCTTCCCCAAATCTCACCTCTTCCTACACCTCAGGGCCTACCCCCTCTCCCTGCAGCTCTCAGCCCCATTCATCTTGGTGGTAATGATTTTATGATCTGCACACACTACTCGGATTAGGAATGAAGTTGCCATCCAGGCAGTCTTAGTGGCCCTCCAGTAGATATGCTCTGCCCCTAGGGCCCTAGCTGGCCAGAGTTTCAAGATGTCCTCTTCCAAGGGGACAGACACACCTTCCTTCCAACAGCCCACTTTAGCCTTATGGCCTTGGCATTTATCAAGGTCATAGGAGTTAAGGTCAGAAACATGCCTTTCAAACTGTTGTTGCAAATACCAGTCCTTAGTAAATATATAAACACCCATGGGAGAAAAGTCTCTCAGCTGATGTCTTGTTTTAACAGACTAATAAAGCATTGCTTATTAGGTATCGATTTATATAACATCTCAATGCTTTAAAAGATTTTACGGAAGCTTATGACGCTGCGTACTGTATAGCTAAAATTTAAAATATGAAATTAATAAAAACAATGAAGGGAAAATAAGAAAAACAGTGGCCAAGAATAAGTGTAGTTTGCAAAATATGGGCAGTGAGATTTTAGGCACTTGAAACAGTGGCGTGTCAAAATGCAGAAGAATCGACATCAAGAAAGAGAAAAAAAAATACCCCATCTATTAAATGGGAAGAACAATAACATCTACTTTAGGTCCTCTCCAAAAGGATCAACCACATGTTAGGTAATGGACAAAGTGCTCAACAACATCGTTACAGGAAATCAACCAATGAGGCTCAAGGAGTTGTTTCCCATGGTGCCCTAAGAGAAGGCACAGGTGTGCTATGCCAGAATGCATTTCAGGGTCAATTCTGTCCATGGCCCATGGAAACATTCCACTCACGGTTTATTCTTCACATATTTTGGAACATTGTTGTTAGGTACATATTTAGAAATGTTGTTCTTTTGAGGAATTAACTGTTTTGTCAGTATGAAATGACCCTTTATCACTGATGACATGTCTTTGGCTCTGAAATCTACAATCTGCTTTATCTGAAATTACAATAACCACTCCACCCCCTTTTGTTGAACTGGTGTTAGCCTGGTATACCTTCTTCCATTCTTTTGCTCTGCGAATAGAATAAGACCTTCACAACAGAACGATTCCATGTCTGCATTTGTGCTAGTGTTATTATACATTACACGTCCACGTATGTTATAAACCCCACAATGTATTTTTATTTTTCATTTAAATGGGTATCTTTGAAAAAACATTTCTATAATAAGAAAAAGACAATCTGTTATATTTGCCCACATAGTTACCAATTCCAAGCATCTTTGTTCCTTTGTGGAGATCCAGACTTCCTTCTAGTATCGCTTTCCTTCTGCCTGAAAGATGTTCTTTAACATTTCTTGTTATGCTAGTGATGAACTGTTGTAGTAGTTTGTGGCTATAAAAGCTTTCGTTCCATCCTCGTTTTTGAAAGCGATTTTGCTGGCTTGACGGATTTTTTTTTTTCTTTCACTACTTTAAAACCTGCTGATCTTCTATCTTCGGACTTGCATTGCCCCTGAGGAAGAATCTGCTGTCATTCTTAACTTTGCTGCCCTGCACACAGTGTGTCTCTTTTTTTCTCTGACCTGTGTTTAGAATTCTTATTACCGGTTTTGAGCAATGTGATTATGATGTACTTTGATGTAATTTTCTTCATGTGTCTTTTGCTTGTGGTTTCCTGAGGTTCTTGGATTTGTCAGTTTAGAATTGTCATCACACTTAGGAAATTTGGAACTCGTGTTTCCTGCAATAGCTTTGTTGTTCCCTCCCCACCCAATTACACGTATATCATTCGATATGTCCCCAAACTCACTGATGTTCATTTTTTCCCCCAGTCTTTTAGACGACTCTTTCATTTTAAATGGTTGCTATTGCTATGTCTTCACATTCACAATTTTTTTCTTCTTTGATATCAGATCTGTTGGTTATCCTGTCTAGCATATTTTTTTTGTCTCATACATTGTAGGTCTTGTTATATATTTTATATCTTCAGTCTTTCTTCTAGCTTCTTGAACATATGGAATATAATTATAGCCATTAAATACCCTTGTCTAAGAATTCTATTATCTGTGCTCTTTCTTTATCCTTTTTGATTTATTTTTTTCCTCCGCATTATGATTTGGATTTTTCTGCTTCTTTGTATGACTGGTAATTTTTGAGTGGATACCAGACAGTATGAATTTTACTACGTTTAGTGCTGGACCTTTTTTAATATAAATATTCTTGAACTCTGTTCTGGTGTGCAGCTAAGTCACTTAAAAATGTTTGATTCTTTTATGTCTTGCTTTTCAGCTTTGTTAGCTCACAAAAGCATTTCGTGTAGGGCTATTTTCCTCCACTTACTCTGGGAATACTAAATAAAACAAATACTTCTGAATAGTATGTATTATGCCAAATGAATTATGAAGCTTTCTCCTCTGGCTGGTGGTAAAAGGAATTGTTCTGAGCACTGTGGGAGACCTGGGGATTAATAGTTCTAATCCTTTTGGGTCTCTCTTTCCGAAGCCTTAGGCAATTTTCTCACACACATGGGCTAATCAATCACAACTGCAGACTCCAGGGGGACTCACTACAGATATGCAGACTATTCTCTCTCTCTCTCTCTCTCTCTCTCTCTCTCTCTCTCTCTCTCTCTTTCCCCAGATACCCAGAGTATATTCTCCCTCTCCCCTTCCCCTCCCCCCATCTCTAGCATTTATCGGTCATGTACTCTACCCCATGAACTTTAGCTTCCCTGGCCTCTCTGAGTCCCCGTCTCTGTCTTCTCCACTCAGGAGGACCTCTGAGCATTACCTAGATGTCCCCTCCCTCAGTGTGGCCTGGAAACAGGCAGTAAGCTGGGGGAGATTACAGGATTCACCTAGTTTGTTTCCCTTCTCTCAGGACCACTGTCCACTGTCTTAATCCGATGTCTTGAAAACTATTGTTTCATATATTTTGCCTGTTTTTTTTTTTCTTTTGCAGTTATTTCAGGTAAATCTGGTCCATGTTACTCCACCTTGGCCAGAAGCAGAAATCTGATGTACTGTTCTTAACTCACAAGGATGAAGTCAGACGTCTGATTTCAATTCCACCAGCCAGCAAGAAGTGCCCCGCTAAGCTTTGTGTGCAGTTGCAATGGTCTTCTTATAACTTCTGTGTTTTTGGTTAACTAGGTCCTCCTTTCTTGCTTGGTTGGGTCTTGCCCTATTACTCTCTTTCCTTCCTTCTCTCCTTTCCTACATTTTTCCTTTTCTGTTCTTTCCTTTTTTTTGTTCATCTTTCTCCTTCTCTCTCTTCTCATTTCAGAATCCAGCAAGCATTCCCTGCCAGTAGCCAACAGGTTCCAAGCTGGTCTCCAGGAATCAAAGATAAATAAGACTAGATCTGGCCTTCAATGAGCATTTAATTTTATTCTTTAAAAACTGGTCCGAAACCAAGTAGGGGGAGAAAACACTATCACTCAGCTTAGCACAATAGAAAGAGTGTGCACTTTGGAACCATATGATGTGACACGTCATCATCATTTGGCTTTCGGCAATCCCCTTGACTCTCAGTTTCCATTGCCACAAATGACACCTCATTTCTCACAAGACTGCAGCAAACACTGAATGAGATCATGTTTGGGAAGTGCTCCTCGCAGCTCTGGGCACACGGTAGGTATCCAACATATATACTGGGCTTTTTATTCTGTCTTTTCCAAGAAAACAATTCTCTTTATAAAACAATTCTCTTTCTATTATATTACCATGCTCTAAAAATGATAAAAAGTCATACAGACCAAAATTGGTGATGGGTTCCATGACCATGAGTCTAAGTCACATGTGCACTGAGTGCTCCAAAATAATTCAATTACCATAGATTTCAAAAGTGAAATCAGTCATTTGAGGTGAGAGGGCAAATCCAGTCCATGTTACTCCACTGTAGCCCGAAGTCAAGTTTTCCCCCCAGAGTTAACTCTTTCCCTGACCCTCACAAGGTGTGACCCCATCACCAGGACTCATGACTGTTGGTTTCAGGAATGCAACTTAAAAAACAGCAGCCTGAGGATGTTAGTCATATGCCTTTAACAAATTGGCAACTAAGGATCACAGAGGCATTTATTTATTTATCATTTTCGTTTAAAGCTACTATTGCAAGAGAGTGCCTACATGAAAGGAAATGAGGGAGGAAAGATTCTAACCTAAAGCATGAAAATGCCACAGTTTAGATGCTTTTTTTTTTTTAATTCTGGAGAAATTGACCTTATGCTCACCTGTTGTAAAGACAGAAGCCAGGGGCACTGGGGTGGCTCAGTCAGTTGAGCATCTAACTCTTGATTTTGGCTCAGGTGGTGATCCCAGGGTCGTGGGATCAAGCCCCACACTGGGTTCCGTGCTGAGTATGGAACCTGCTTGAGATTCTGTTTGAGAGCTTGTGCTTTCTCTCTCTCTCTAAAAGAAAGAAAGAAAGAAAGAAAGAAAGAAAGAAAGAAAGAAAAAGAAGAAAAGGACAATAGAAAAGAAAGAAGCCCAATCAGGCAGATTCACAGGACAAGAAAGCTACAACAGCAAAGGAGCTCATAAAGGTAGGACTTGAAACACTACCAAGGCATCCCAAGACAATGGTCTTGGGTTAAAGTCATGGTCTGCCTGCCCTGTTTTCCCCACACTTCCCTGCTTCCCATCCTTCTACCATGGTGTGTTAGTCTTACTTTCCAAATGGGCCCTTGACCTGGCCCTTTGCCCTGGCCCTTTGCCCTTACTATCCCCTCTGCCTGGGGCACCCTTCCCCCTTCTTCACTATGTCAGCACTGTGATTCATCTTTAAGACTCGGGTAGAAAGCTCCTCTCCGGGAAACTTTCCCTGACTCCCTCACTTTCACCATCCAGACTACATCAGGTCTTCCAGAAACTGCCACCACTATAAAGTAGAAAAGGAAAGAGTAAGTGCAGGTCGTTAAGGCGAATTTATCCAGTAGTTTAGTTCAGCTTATACGGAAAGAAGGGATGATGTTGAGATGCTAATCCCTAAAAGGATTCTGAGCCACAGAGAGATTTTCCCATAGGAACAGAGTCTAGCCTATACTTAGCAGTTTCACAATGGGGGAGTAGCTAAAATGAAATCCGTATCTGAAATCCCAGGTATAGGAGACACACACAGGCAAAGTGTTACAGTTATACATAAGAAAGTGGCCCCTGCTGAGTGCAACACGTACAGCAATTCACAGCGGAAACTCCATTTACACCCCCCTTTAATAGGCACCTCCTTCTCTCTGTCCCCGTTTTTATGACACGTCAAATAAAACTACCCAAAAACTACATGGCAATATTGCAAAAGTCATCACGATTAAGATGCCATTTTTCTTTTTGTTCTGGGGGGTACAGAGATCCCACTGCAGGAAAATAGAGGCTGCGTGATTTGGTATAAATTTGTACACACGCACTCTCACAGCAGCCTACACATGCAAGAAGAGAGGAGCCATGGGCAGGACCTCATTGTGCAGACAGATGATTTGCACATCCAAGTAGGTAAGAGGAGAAATCAGAACATACTACTGCTTCATCTCATGGATCCTAAGTTGTTATTTCCCTCCCAAACCCATTTTCAGGATGAAGACCGCCCTGACCATACACAGTCTGATACTTCATGTGGGCACTTACTGTATAGCTCATTGCTCACATTCGAAGTTGGAATCTTTTCCGGGATGCGTCCTTTCACCCATCAAGTACGTTACATGTATCACATTAAGGTATTTTCTCAGAAAAAAAATAATTGGCTGAGAATGAGTTATATTTCATTGTTTTAATCATTTTCTGGCGGGATTTCAAAATACGTGTTTGCCAAGTGCTTGCTTACCGTTCAAACTGGTTTATAAATTTTGGTTTATAAATCGTGTCGACGTGCCCGAATTAACAGAACAATAAATAAGTACAGCACAGTGTTTTTTAAGTCTTAATGAATCCAGCAAATGGTCCATACACTATTGGTTGTGAAACTGAATGAAAGCCCCAATATACAGGCACGGCTCCTACTTCCCATGATACTTGCTTTATATCTTAAATAGCTCTCCCTTCTTAAATGGTAGTGAGAAATAGACACCCGCATTTTATGGCGAAGACAAAAGTCAACAGAAACCTTGTTGCTTCCCTATCGTCTCATGTAATGGACTTAATAGCCAGCGGAAACCAGAGCTGGGTTAGGACCAAACCTCTCACTGAAAAAACTCAGTATTGGTCACATGAAAAGTGTATCCCCAGTATCCAGTCCAGGACCTAATACAGAGTAGATCAAAATTAATATTATTTGAATAAAGGCAGAAATTAATTAATGAATATACTTTGCAAAATAAACTAGCACAAAGCAGCAGAAATATTTACCACTAAGGACTTCTTCCCCAAATCTTTCTGTTTCACTATCACAAAAACAACATCCCTCCCCAAAATGTAAGGAGGGTGCCTGGGTGGCTCAATCGGTTAAGCATAGGACTTTGGCTCAGGTCATGATCTCACAGTTCGTGGGTTTGAGTCCGGCGTCAGTCTCTGTGCTGACAGCTCAGAGCCTAGAGCCTGCTTCGGATTCTATGTCTCCTTCTTTCTCTGCCCCTCTCCTGCTCGCACTCTGTCTCTCTCTCTCTCTCTCTCTCTCTCTCTCTCTCTCTCAAAAATAAATACACATTGAGTGCCTGGGTGGCTCAGTCGGTTGAGCATCCTACTTTGGCTCAGGTCATGATCTGTCAGTTTGTGATCTCTCAGTTCGTGAGTTCGAGCCCCATGTCGGGCTCTGTGCTGACAGCTCAGAGCCTGGAGCTTGCTTCAGATTCTGTGTCTTCCTCTCTCTGCTCCTCCCCTAGTCATGCTCTCTCTCTCTCTCTCTCTCTCTCTCTCTCTCAAAAATAAACACTTAAAAAATGTAAAAATAAAATAAACATTAGAAAAAAAAATTTTTTAATCTAAGGATATTTCAATGTATGACAAATATATCAATGGAATATACCACAGGAGAAAAATTATATGATCATCTCAAATAGTTGCAGAAATGTATCTTACCCCATTAGAAACGGAGAGGAACTTCCTTAAATTGATAAAAAGTATATACTAAAAACCTACGGCAAACACTGTAATTAATAGAAAATCTACAGACAGGTTCTTTAGACTTGAAATATGACAAGAATTCCTATTATTGCTGTTATTGCTTAACACAGTACTGGGGGCCCTGACCTATGCTTTAAGAGATGATATATAGGTAAAACGAAAGGATAAAAAACAAACTACTATTTACAGGCAATAAGTTTCTTACCAATTAAATACAATAGAATCAACAGGTAAGCTATTAGAGTCACCATGATTGTTCAGAAAGCCTGCTAAATACAAAATCACTTACCAAAAATTTAACAGTATTTTCTGCAACAGCAATAAGCAACTAGGAAACACACTTTAAGAAAAAGTCACAATAGGGCGCATGGGTGACTCAGTAGTTAGGCGTCCGACTCTTGATTTAGGCTCAGGTCATGATCTCATGAGATCAAGCCCCGTGCTGGTTTCCACAATGAGAAGACGCTGCTTGGGATTCTCTCTCCATCTCCCTCTGCCCCTCCCCTGCTCACACTCTCCTGCACACATGCTCTTTCTCTCTCTAAGAAGAAAAAGTCACAATAGCTGCAAAAGTTGCAATATATCTGGGAATTTACTTAAGGAATATACAAAACTTCCATGAAGAATATTTTTAACTCTAACAAAGAATATGAAAGAATTATCTAAATAAATGGAGAAAACTTCTCTGCTTTCTAGACAACTCCAAGTCAGGGATGCAGAGACCAGGCGCTACTGACGGGGACACAAAATGGTGCAGCCATTCAGGAGAGCCACCAAATTATCGCTACATCCTATGACACAGCAATGTTGCTCTTTGGTATACCTTCCAGAGCCCTCACATAAGCCACAAGGAGACGTGGATAAGAATGTTCATCACACCATTGTTTGGGAGATGAGAGTTATGGTCAATCTAGGTGTCCACCGTGGGAGAATGGAAAAGCATAATGTGATGGATAGAATCCTCTGCATTAACTGTAGCAAGAGACTAACAGTACACACAGCAGTAAGAATAGATCTTTCATGCATAATTCTGAGCGGGCGGGTGGGGGGAGAAAAAAGAAACAGAGGGGCGCCTGGGTGGCTCAGTCAGTTGAGCGTCTGACTTCAGCTCAGGTCATGATCTCACACTCCATGAGTTCGAGCCCCACATCAGGCTCTGTGCTGACAGCTCAGAGTCTGGATCCCACTTCAGATTCTGTGTCTCCCCCTCTTTCTGCCCCCCCCCTGCTCATGCTCTCTCTGTCTCAAAAATAAATAAAAACATTTTAAATTTTTTTTAAAAAAAGAAACAGAGAATAAGGTCAATTGCATAATACCATCTATGTAAATTTAAAAATGTACTCACAAATAACAATACATACTCTCCAAGAACACATGCTAATAAACAGATATATAGAAAATACCTTAGTGTAGTTGCCTGTATGGGAAGGGCAGTGGTTGGGCATGAAAGTGAAGAATGGAGATAAGGAAAAAAATGATAATAAATTAATTAAAAGAGAATCTTTACACTTACTGATGTTGACAATATGCCAGGAGATGAACATGATCAAGTCTTATAGTTGAATTTATATTTTCTTTTTTTTTAAGTTTATTTATTTATTTTACGAGAAAGAGGGATAAAAAGAATCCCAAGCAGGCTCTGCACTGTCAGCACAGAGCCCCATGGGGGGCTTGAACCCACAAACCATGAAATTGTGACCTGAGCCGAAGTCTAGAGTTGGATGCTTAACCCACTGAGCTACCCAGGTGCCCCTGAATTTATATTTTCTTACTGCTTCTATTATATAATATTTATGCTAGCATATTTTACCTAATATGCAAAAAAAAAAAAAGAGTTCTATTCTGTCTTTTCCAAGAAAACAATGCTTTCAATTGTACTTGGGTTCCTTCCAAACCAAATAGACAAGTTGTCTGAGAAATTTTATAACTTCCTTTTCTTTTCTCTTTCTTTCTTTCTTTCTTTTTTTTTTTTTTTTTTTTTTTTTTTTTTTTTTTTTTTTGAGAGACAGAGAAAAGAGGGAGAGAGCAAGTGAGCAAGGGTGGAGAGAGAGAGAAGCAGGGGTCACATTCACCTGAAGCAGGGCTTGAGCTCACCTGATGCAGGACTCGAACTCAAAAATCGTGAGATCATGACCTGAGCCAAGGTCAGATGCGTAACCCACTGAGCTAGTGGCCCCCTAGAACTTCTTTTTCTTAAACTCCTAAAGACAAAGTATCCTAATCAGACACTGCAAGAACATTTACAGCTGTTGTTCTATTTCACCCGCTCCGAAAAGCATGTGGATGCTACAAATGGAATGGCAGCTATACAGAAAAGAGCGAGCGAGCGAGGACCAGAAGAGAGAGATGGAGAAAGAGAGAACACAGCACAGGCTACTGAGAAATAAAACTGAAAATGATAGTTTTAGCATTTCCTAAGCCAAACTAAAGAGGCGCGAAATGACAGGTACAGCTTGGCAGGAAACACAATTCTATGAATTTTCCCATTACTCTGGTGATCTCATCTGCCCTTGGGTGACATGGATGTGAAAGTCTGTCTTCGTGGATTCCCAGCCTCTGTGTGTCTTTCCTTTCTTCCCCCAGGAATGCGCCGAAGGAGGAGCGGGAGCTCTGGTTGGGGACGTTTCTGGCCTGGCTGCCTGGCGACTCATCTATGTACCTCTACTCCCATCTACTGATAAGAGGCTGCTACTTCTCCGGGAGCACTCCTGGCATCCTCTCCAGTGTGGACCGCAGCAGCCTGAGGGTCCCACTGCTGTTGGAAGTGGCTTCACCTTGGAGATTTTCTGCTCAATGTGTATGCGCATGTTCTGAGAGTAATTAACGATACTCTAGTTTACTGACTGGTGAGTTACTGTTTTTCTGTTATTTATTTCATTTTGACAAGCAAAGAAAAGACGATTAACACTTGAAGCTATTTCTTTTTTTTTTTTTTTTTTTGAAGAGAGGTGTCAGTTTAATTAGGAAAAAAAAATAATCACACGTTCTGTGGTAGTTTTCAAACCACATTGTTACTCTCTCTACACGTGTTTGGTATGTACGAGGGTTTTTTTTTTGTTTGTTTTGCTTTGGTTTGATTGTAGGGTTTTCTGTTTGGTTTTTTTTTTTTTTTTTTTTTTGGCTTTTTGGTTTTTGAATTACAGAAGATCATTTTTCCACAAGCTTAAGGAGTGAGGTCGGCATGACACTAAATGAGGTGCTTAAGAAGTGGTCAGGATCCATCATGGATTGGGGTTCCCTGGATGAAAGCAGAGGTGCATGGACTTAGGGTGTTCTTGAGTGCTGGAAGGATTTTTTGGGACTCCACAGGGACAGAAAAAAAGTGGGGAGAAATTGCAACTCTACTAAATCATCCCATGAACCTGTGATCGATTAAATATCAGTGATTTGAGAAAGAACGGATAGCAATTTTTTTCAGGGATACCATTTCCATCATGGGTAACTCCCCCTGCCCACCACACCAAGAAAGCAGACAATTCGCCTTTAAGTTTGGTCTGCAAGATTAGCTCATCTGAAAGAAATTAAATGTCGATTGTATCTTGATTCATCATAGTTCTTTAATCAAAGTCAATGCATCACCTCCCCTGATTACCCCTCCATCAAACGCTGACCTGGAAATCTCACACCCAGCTTCCCTGTGCAGGCTGGCTAATTAAGAACTTGGTTGCTCCGCCCGTAGCCTTGGAGAAAAGCGGGTGACAGGGCTGCCCCAAAGAGGTGGCCTCTTTATGGAGCAGGGTCCTGGAAAGAGGTCGGTGGTAATTACCAAGCAGCACAACAGTCCATGTACGTGTTGGACATTATTGGTCCATAAAATGCCTGGAGATTTATAGCAGAAAACAGAAGTCGTGCGTGTTGAATGTCAAACTGAACTAAATTAGCCCAGCGTGGTGAACTGGAGAATGGTGAGCCCTGTTGGAACCACAGGGAGGAGCCCATGCAAAGGGCTTGGCCTTGGAGGAGGGGTACGTATATACCCAACTCCCCCACCAACAGCTGTGTGACTTGGCCAAATGACGGTAAGGTCGCGTCCTGGGTTAGCTGAACAAGTTCAACTGCATGAGTCTACTGTGAAAGGGAAAGAGAGAATCTAAAGATGGGAGGGGGTTCTACCCACTGTGTCACCCAGTAAGTGATTGTGCTAGAGGAAGACGCAGACAGACCACAGAGTTCTGCTATCCCCAGTTCAGATATCAAGTTCCTCTTCACATCCAGAGGATTCCTGTGATAAAGTTCTTCAGTGTTTTCATACATCACACCCTGCTAATTGCAAGTCACCTGCTGTATCTGATGTTCAGTTGAAGAAATAACGGTCTAATGCAAGGCAAGAGAGAGGATGGGCTGTATTGGATTTGTGGGCAGTTTCACGTGTTGGTCTCCAATGTAGCAATTCCTTGCGGGAATGTCAGGGTAACTTGCCCCGCACAGAGCTTTCACTTTTCATGCTGACTTTGGGACCCAGCCCCACAAGCATTGCTTCGCCGCGACGTTCAACCTCACTGCGCCTGTTTTCTCTCCATAATTCAGAAATACTCAGAAGTATCTTTCTGTTGACATGGTTAATGAGAATGCTTGAACAATGGCTGGCAAACACGAGGTGTCCTTCACCCCTTTGCATGGAAAATCGGGAGACGTGGATGGGGATGAGAGCTCTCTGTCACATGGCCACTGGCCCCCACCTTTTAGTTCATGTTTTTGTCATTGATGAAATGACCTGGTTGCATATGACAGGCTTGAAGGTCTCTTCCAGCTGGGTCCTTGCTTAACCTGTGGTTTGTCACCTGTTATGTCATTTTTTCAGATCAGGTGTATATGATTCTTCGTTGAAATGGAGATATAAACAGCATCTATATCAGACTTGCATGTTTTCAACAAAAATACTGCAGTTCCGGCTTATCATACAGCAGACATTTGCCGAACTCTGTGTTAGGCACGGGCTTTCTTTCAATTCTAGTACCAGCCCTCATTCAAGGGGACAGAGAGATAGGAAAACAGGACAGTGAGAGCCTTTAAGAAAAGTGCCCCCAAGCCCCACAGCTCAGGGAGTGATGCAGCTAGAGTTAAACCTACTCTTCTAACCAGCGCCCAATAAGAATTTCCTCTTGATCAGAGTATTCAGTGAACCCATCTCTCTATTTTCTTAGTCGTAGGCCAACGGCAGTCATATTCTTCAGTCCTACCTCTACTACCAAGAATGAAAGAAAAGGGTTTCTGGTTCCATATGGTGGAGTGAGGATACACAGTTAACATTTGTTTCCTCAAAAACTCCCATTGAAAGGACAGCATTGATGTATGAAAGGAAATAAATCCAGGACTATGTTTAAAAAAGAAGAGTGGAATGATAAGGCAATCAGCAAAATATAAACTTTTTAAAAGATTCAATGAAACAAAAACTAGGTTGGTTAAAGCAGATTTCGATTAAAAAAAAAAAAAATGACCGTAGAAGTCTGCCTGAGAAGCATTAAAGATGACTGGAGGAGAGGTCAGAGGCAGTTTTCCTGAGAAGAAGACACTCAAGGAGCAGGGAGGAAAAGGAGGCAGCGGAGGAGGGGTTGGTGGATCACTGCCTTTCCTCAAACACTGGGTCTTTCCTGCTCGATTATGAGGTTGCTGGAAGCAACGTTCATTACCTCCAGGCCAAAACTAGGGGACTGGGGGTGCCGGGGTGGCTCAGTCGGTTAACCATCTAACTTCAGCTCAGGTCACAATCTCATGGTTTGTGGGATTGACCCCTGCGTTGGGCTCTGTGCTGACAGCATGGAACCTGCTTGGGATTCTCTCTCTCCCTCTCTCTCTCTTTCCCTCCCCTGCTCTCTCTGTGTCTCTCAACAATAAATAAATAGACATTTTAAAAAGCTATTAAATAGATGGAAAAAATAGTTAAATTTACAAAGAAACACAAATCAGATTGGCAACAGACTTATCAGAAAAATTAGCTGCTAGGAAATAATAGAAAGAGTGCTTAAGTGTTATGAAAGGAAATGATTTTAAACCTTAAATTTGACATCCATCCAATCTATCAGTCAGGAAGGGGTGAAATGGAAACATTTTTAGCCATTAAAAAAAAAAAACATAAAAACCTTAAAAATTGCCTGAAAATATATTTCAGGAAAACAAGGAGGAAAAGGAACAGAATGAAAGAAAAAAATAAAATATAATAAATAGAGGAACTAAGGATAAAATTAAATGAACCCCTGGAACCCATGCTATGTAACAAGCTGGAAATTGATCAAAGAGAAAGGAAGCCATATCATGCTTGGAAACACATAAGAAAATCAGTGATTCCATTCAACGATATGTTTCAACAGCTGAAATTTAATAGAAATGCAACAGAAGGGGCATGTTTATTTTAACAGTAAGAAAAAAGAAAAGGAATTAGAGACTCCAGTAAACTAGAAACAATGCATGAAAAGAAGTACTAAATCATAAAATACTTTGAGAGAGCACACATCGTAGATAAGCAGATGATTAATATATAAAACTACTGTATTTCACTTATATGTGGAGGCTAAACACAAAACAAATGAATAAACAAACAAAACAATAGAAACAGACCCATAAATAGCAGAGAACAAACTGATGGCTGCGAGAGGGGAGGAGGGTGGAAGGATGGGCAAAATGGGTGAAGGGGGGCCGGAAGTACAGTCTCAATTGTGGAATGAATAAGTCATAGGAATGAAAGATACACCATAGAGAATATAGCCAATGGCATTATAATAGCATTGAATGGTAAGCATGGGATAGTGCAACACACAGAGATATTGACTCACTATTGTCACACACTTGCAACTAATGTAACATTGTGTGTCGACTGTACTCAAATTAAAAAGAAAAAGCTAAGTAAATCCCTTTAGGTCCAATATAAAAAATAAATAAATGAATGAAAGCCCTGCCTAGAAACACAGATTTGAATGCAATTCTGTTGTCATTTTTGTCCGCTTGCTAGCTCTTTGCAGTCATGCTGGGGCCCTGGCGGACAACGAACAGTACAGTGTTTTGTTCCCAAGTGAAAGGTGAGTGGCGCTCACAGGCACTGCAGAACTCAGGCACATGGCGTTCAAGTTCAGCGTATGTTCCTGACACCATCAAGACTAAGCTCAATATTATGACTGAGGTCCCTCCGACTTCAAAATGCTATGTGCATATGCTTGGGTTTTAAGCAGGCTATTTTTATAGCACTAGAACGCTCATGTTTTATTTCCCATAAGTTTTGTTAGGCGACATCTGAGGTTCCAAGTTTATTATTATTTTCGTTATAAAGTTGCTGCAAGTTGTGGGTATTCAAATTCATTTCTAAAGTATTATATTGATAAAATATTATTTTGAAAGGGTTTATGGGATGCAGAAAGAGGGAACGTCTACCCCTGGCACCAACAACCCTCAGCCTCATGGGCAATAACGCTTTTGACTATAGTGGTAAAAAGGCAAGGGGTGTGTCTGCACTTGAGCAGAAAGAACAGAGTAGGCATTGGGGTGCCTGGGTGGTTCAGTTGGCTTAGCACCTGACTTCGGCTCAGGTCATGATCTCACGGTTTGTGGATTCGAGCCCCGTATAGGGCTCTGTGCTGACAACTCAGAGCTTGGAGCCTGCTTCTGATTCTATGTCTCCCTCTGTCTGTGCCCTTCCCCCACTCACACTTTGTCTCTCTCTCAAAAATAAATAAACGTTAAAATTTAAAAAAAAAAAAAAAAAGAACAGAGTAGGCACAAGATGGAAACATTGTCTCCAAGTCTCAACCATAGCTTTGTATGTTTCTTTTCGTAGTGGTAGGATGCAGTTTGGTGTCTGAGCCTCAGATCTGTGCCCGGCAGGATTCTCAGTTCATGAACAGGTCCTTCCTTCTCCCTGCCCTGCGCCTCTGGGCTCCTGATTTGGTCTCCACCTCTCTCTCGACATCTCTTCATTTTCTTTTCATTTTCCTGCTTCCTTCACGCCCCCATCTCTTCACCTGAACTGTCCATAGTATATACTCAAGAGTTATATTTTAAACTTTTCATTTCTTGAATAGTTTTATATTCATAATTATAACTTTTCAGCTTATTCTCAAAAATGAGTTGCCTACTTTTGTGATTTTTTTAAATTAAAAAAAAACTTGAGATTTATAGAAAAATTACCAAGTATACAAAGAGTCCCAATGTACCCATACCGAGTTACTCCTACTGTTAATACCTTCCATTAATGGGGCGCTAGGGTGGTTCAATCAGTTAAGCATCCAACTCTTAACTTCGGCTCAGGTGATGATCTCACATTTCGTGGGTTCAAGCCCTGCATCAGGCTCTGTGCTGACAGCTCAGAGCCCAGAGTCTGCTTCCGATTCTGTGTCTCCCTCTCTCTCCGCCCCTCTCCTGCTCACGCTTTGTCTCTTTTCCTCAAAAATTAATAAACATTTTTTTAAAAAATTTTTTAATAAATAAATAAAATATACCTTCCACTAATACAGCACATTTGCCACAATGAATGAACTAATGTTGATACTTTGTCTCCTTAGGTTTCTCTTGGCTGTGACAGTTTCTCAGACTTTCCTTCTTTCTGATGACTACGGTGGCGTCGAGAAATATTGGCAAGGTATTTTGTAGAATGCCCCTGAATTGTGACTGGTCTGCTGTTTTCCTCGTGATTACACTACAGTTATGAGTTTGGGGGCGGAAGACCACTGAGGCCAAGTGCCTTATCAACACAGCATATCAAAGGTAAATACTCTCAACATGACCTAGCACTGTTATGTTGACCGGTGAGGGAGCATTAGTCAGGTTTCTATGCTGGAAAGTTATTTTTACCCCTTTTTGTACTGTACTTTTTGGGTGGAAGCCACTCCGTGTAGCTGGACTTGCCTTTTAACTAGGCTTCCAGTTGATTTAATTTTTCCTGTAGGTCAGGAGATATCAATACAAACTTCCCCATATAGGATTAAATAACACAGTGATCGGATTAGGTATTAGCATTGTAAAAAGACACCCCCACAATTGCATGTTGTGAGTAATGTGGAAGAACTGGAAGACAAGCATAATTCAAGGAGAGAGTAACTGTAATTCTCAACCACCACTGCTAACTATTAATTGACCCTTGTATTTGCAGCAGCTTGTGTTTGCTTCCTCAGACCAAGCCCAGTGTCAAGATCATGCTACCTTCCTCCAAGAGCTTTGGTCCCTACAAGATTTTGATCTAGGCAGTCTCTGCTCTGTGACAACTCCCCTGTCCCCGTCAGCACAGGTCAGTCCTGGGCACGAAGAGGGGCGACAGAAAGATCCCTGAATGAGAAGTCCTGGCTTCATCATTTAACACTCTACATGAGCACCTTGGTTTACGGGGTGGTGTATATTGGGTGAGCGTCCGTATCACAGGGTTACCGTGGCATCAATTCACATAATGCAGCCTGTTTCACAAGCGTGAATATTCAGGATAAAGATGAAGTCATAAGGTGGAACTAACCAGGGAAGTCGCACAAGGCTTCTACTGCGACTGAGGCACCGCAGGGTCCTTAGCCATCACCGATTTGGCATTGAGGAGTTTCTATGTGCCGAGTGACTTGGAGGCATTCTCTAATTTAAGCCTCATAATCGCCCCAGAAGATGAGGGTGATGACAATGATTACCACTACAGATGACCCGCCGAGGCATCCAGAGGCCAAAGGTCACAATGCCAAGTCTTGAATCCCGATCTGTTTCCTGGATTCCTCTTAATCCTAAACATTCTTAATCCACTCCCAAGCATTTTGCTCATCTTGATAGCATCCAGGTCGCGAATGAAGACAGGCAGCCATCCGTAGGTGGGGATTTCCACAGTTTTAACGATACCCATATTGTTGCCCACATAACCCAGACCAGTTGGACACAACTTGATTTTTTTTTTAATTTTTTTTAACCTTTATTTATTTTTGAGACAGAGAGAGACAGAGCATGAACGGGGGAAGGGCAGAGAGAGAGGGAGACACAGAATCTGAAACAGGCTCCAGGCTCTGAGCTGTCAGCACAGAGCCCGACGAGGGGCTTGAACTCACGGACTGCGAGATCATGACCAGAGCCGAAGTCGGACGTTTAACTGACTGAGCCACCCAGGCGCCCCACAACTTGGTTTTTAGAAGTATTCAAATTCAGTGAAGCTACTGTTGGCGTCCCACATGATATCAAAAAGCTGGTGTAACTGATTTTTTTCCTATGCATCTCAAGCAGCTATTTGACTTCAGAACGTAGGCAGCTTCTATCACCTCGTGTTTAGGTCCAGGGCATATGGGGGCTGTGTCTGGGCAACAGAAACAAAATTAAACACAACCAGAAGAAATGCTCCATGGCTGGGAAGATCCTGAACTTGGCCACACCAGCTGAACTTGCTAGAAGGATGGCCTGATGGAGACATGGAAAACTAGGCCACCAAACTCCCCAGACTCTACCCAACCTTGGCTACTATCATTGCGGTGTCGCTACCTGTTGGACCCACGGGCCCAGAAAGGAAGAGCAGTCACAGGTGTGCGGGGGGAGATGGACACGTGCAGCTTCTCTCGATCGTAAAGCCCGTGACCACGTTAGTAGCTTGAACGCAGCCACACGGTGAGAGCGCTCACACCACAGCAATCAGAAAATGCCAGAAACCAGGGTTTTTCACACCCTCCCGCCAGAAAGCGTATTAAACACTAACCGCCATCCTAATGGTTTGAATCCATAGTGCGGACGCGATGTGCGATTTGTAACGTGATCTCCTCGAGCTTGGCGTTTGCAGCACCTCAGTCGGATACACCTTGAAACACTGGTTTATCCTGTACATTTTATCCAGCAAGTTAGTCGCTCAGCCCAAGTGTGAGGAGCACTTAGTGTATACAGTGCCACACACACCGCATACATTTGGTTGAACAGCAGTCATATTCATCAAAACCCCGTAGAAAGTCTAGTATCCTGGGAAAGGACTCGGAATGTCTCCACTGCACCCATTCCCCCCGGTCTCCCTGTGGTCTGCATGCTTCAACACAGCCTACCGATTTATTTCGGGCAGTCTAACAATACCACATGACTACATGCTTTTCAGATACCTTCTATGAGCCACTGCTAAGGGGGCACACTGTATTGTGGGAGATTCAAGGGTAAACCAAAGACCTACCTCTGGGAGATTCCTTCTCTACAATGGGAAATGCACCATGGACCCAATCACCTGTTACCCCAAATAAAAAGTGACAGGCTCCCACACGGATAAAAGGTCCTGTGGGTTCCGAGAGTACGACATCTCCTTTACTTTGTGGGTGACAGAAGTCAGGAAGGTTCTCACCTGAGCTGGCAAGCTCCTACAAGAAGGGGAAGAAGGGGTCCTTTCCTAGGGCCGCCACAGAAACAAAAACGATAAGAAAAAAAGGAAGGAAGAAGAAAATGGACAACAGAGGATGAAGTGCCCTCTGATAATGGGAATAGCAGCCTGCACTGTGGTCATTTCCACATTGAACATAATCGATTTTTATGGCATCAGTTTCACACAAGAACACTCAGCACGAATTTTTCCTTCCCTCCTGAAATCAACTGGTCCATGAATTAATACTCAGCGCACTTGTGCCTTTTCATCAAAATCCCTGATCTAAGATGTTTCTAAAACCTGAATGAAACAAGGCGGCCTGGGCTAAAGCGGACCACAAAAATGAATTAAAAGGTCCAGACATAATCTCGGGAGGGCATGTTCACTCATGCGCCAGTATCTCCCCAGGGGAGGATTTTTGGAGGCCCCCTTTCCTGAACCAACAACCAGATGGATGAAGTCTGACCAGTGCAGGGTCGGCCCCTGGGAAGTCACTGCTCATTACACTCTTACGCTGGCTCCAGAGTCTTCATCCAGCTTCAGAGGAAACACTAAGGATTGAGAGAATCTGAATGGATACCTAAATCACTATTTCCAAAGTTGAACTGTTGTGACCTCCCTGGACCTCAGTCCTCTCATATGAAAAACAGAGGATCAGACAGGGCACCTGGGTGGCTCAGTCGGTTAAGCATCCAACTCTTGATTTCAGCTCAGGTCATGATCTCACAGTTCGTGAGCTCGAGCCCACGTTGGGCTCTGTGCTGACAGTGCGGAGCCTGCTTGGGAGGATCCCTCTTGGGATTCTCCCTCTCCCTCTCTCTCTCTGCCCTTCCCCTGCTTGCGTGCTCTCTCTCTCTCTTTCAATAATAAATAAGCTTAAAAAAAAAAAACAGAGGGTCAGATTCAACAATCCATAAAGCATCTCTCAGTGCTGACAATACAGTGTAACTCACTGAGCTGACTTTGTATCTTCTGTTTCCTTCAAAGCACCAATTTTTCAGAGTTGCTCTCCACACTCATTGTCCAATTAACTAGTAAAATTGTCAATTTTTGCATACATCCAACAAAGCACTTCCGAAGGGAAGCACTATTTAAATATATATATATGCACACATACACACACACATATATATATATATATATATATATATATATATATAATTTTTTAATCAGAAGGATATTTGCCCCCATCCTCTGTGGCATTCTCTTGACCCCACTTTAGTTTCTGCTTCCCCATTGTTCTTGAAGGCCTCTAGCCATCCCTCAAATAGCCATTGCTTTGCTAGATCATCATAACTCACAGGGAATAGCCAGATGTCCTCTAAGCCATTTGTCCGAAATGATGGTAATATTTTATGAAGGGCATTGACAAGCAACATGTTTCTGAATTTCATTTAGCGTATTGAGCTTAAACAGTATGAATTGGAGGTCCACTTGACCTCCAAGATTACCCAAGGAGAAGGGAGAAGCGTGATCATAGGCTGGGGACTCACTAAGTGCCAGAGGGCATAACAGACACTTTTTATAAGCTATCCATTCATTTATTTAAAAAATCAAGAGTGGACACAACGATATTCAAAGGTACTTTCCAGGTACTTAAAGTTGCTGGCAATGCCACATGATAAAAGCTAAGATCTGGGTAAGTACAGGCCCCTTGGTCAGTAAACACTGGAGAGAAATAGACACGAAGAATAATTCAGAGTAAAAGATGGGGGCAGAGATGCATTCCAGGTAACAGACTGGACATAGGGAAAAAATAAAAATAAAAATCCATCCACTTTTAAATAAATAGATGTCTGATATGACAAAACAATTTGTAAATACTCGTGTAGGCCACTGGACTTCCAAGATTTTCCATAGACACTCCTGTCAATTATTGGTACGTTTTTAAATTGGCCTTATAGTCACTCGAATGTTTCATTTCAACCACCTGCAATTAGCGAGCACTTTTACATACCTTTGCGCAGTCAATCCCCCAGCAGCTATAAGAGCCAGAGGAACGGAATGAGCCTTTGTCTATTTTGAATTATGTGCCAACCAACTAGGAGCTTTACAGACCTTATTTCATTTCATTTAATCCTCAACTCAACCTTGAAGAAGGGTCATATTATTCCCATTTTACAGAAGGGGAAACAGAGACTCAACAAGGTGAACTGCTTGGTCAGGGTCAAACAGCAAGAGGGCAAAGGATGAAACCAAGCTCCAGACACTCTAGCCCTAGTGGCCTTAAGTAGATAAGGGCTGTCCCAAAGTACGATGGCCACTTCAAGAAGTAACGAGATCCCCGTCACCAGAAATGTTTCAGCAGAGGCTGAGCATGGGGAGGGGGGTCAATGAATTACGGAAAAGATGTCTCCCTTAGGAGGAAGTCCAGAGGCAATGGCCTCTCGGACCATTTCCAGCTTTCCAGTTTGTTGGATTGAGGACCCCAGTGGTCATTAGGACTATTCACAAATATTCTAGTTCTTTTCTCTTTCTGGGCATCTGGAAGTAGTTATGTTTCAAGTGGCTTGTTTTAGCCAATGACACATAAGTGTGTGTGTGTGTGTGTGTGTGTGTGTGTGTGTGTGTGTGTGTCTTAAAGCAAACTCACCTTGCTCCCCCTCTGTCACCTTAGTGGCTGTGAAGGCAAGTTTTGGGAGGGTCTCCTTCAGCTGGGGTCTGAAGAATTCCAAGGAGCAAAGTCCCCTGCTGGCCTGCAGGGGACATGTAGTTTGGGCAGAATTAAACTCTGGTGGTTTTAAGTATTTGAGATTGAGGTTCTTTATTACCTCAAGGCAACCCAGCCTATCCTGACTGATATGGTAGCATTTTTAGATCCGAACTCTTGAGAATCAACCTTTAGAAGTGACCTCTTATGTTACTGAGTTGAGGGGGTGGAGCCATTGAGCAGGGATTAAGCAAGTGAGATGGACCAAAGGAAACCCTTTCTAAGTTGAGAGTACAAGAAGCGAGAAGAAAGAAGTGTAGCAGAAAAGGGGCATTTCCATTCACGGAGTCGAATTATTCCTGGCCATCACTTGGGCACAAAATCCAGTAATTTACCACGGCTGCATTCTCTTGTGTCCCAAGAGGAAAGCAGAGGGCTTTCTTTCTAGAAAAACATTGACCTTTTCTATCACGCAGACAGACTAGCAGCAATTTAACAATGACTCCTGTAGTTCATCCCCCAGGACATCAGCTGCGCAAGGGAGAATATCGATTTTTATCTTTTTAAAAAAGAAACTTGCTAAAATGAGCACATTGGGAATGTTGTTGTTGTTTTAATGTAGAAGCAGTTCGGATTTTTCTTTTTTTAAATAAACAATGAATTATTGCATCAGGATGGTATGAAAGGATGGAAACGTGTGGGCCTTCAGACAGCAAATCCACCAAGAATGACACCTCACCACTTTAACATTGCAGCCTAGGACAACCGATGCTTTAAATATAGATGCACTTCAGTCTCATAATGAACTTCACATCTGCATCTCAGGCAGTTCTAGTGGGACATAAGCTTTCCTGGGAAAAACAGGTCACCTGGAGACTTGGGGGGACTAATTGGTCTTCCCAAGCGTCTAGCCCAATAATCCGGCTTTGTGTGCATGCATTCACAGCCACAGACAGCCAGGAGGACAGCAGAGGCAGAGATCCTTGTGGCCCGCAGGGAGTTCAAGCGAAAAAGGTACGTCCAGAGGACAGAGCTCACAGCGGAGCTTTCTAGGTGAGACCAAGCCCCCGCCCCCTCCTTTAGTTCATGCATTAAATTCCCAATAAAGAATGGACTCCAAGATAGTAGTTCATTTCTGATGTGTCTCCTTCCTTATGCCTCACAACCCAGGTGAGGAGTGTTTGGTCATTCCTACTTGGGGGACCATCTTCCATTGCTGGTAACTTCGACGTGAAGCTCTACGTGAGGCCTGCAGGGCTTATTTTTCACATTTCATTGCCCTCACCAGGCTAGAAATGCTGCCGATAATGTATAGGAAAATACGTGCTCACGGGGAGCCTGGGTTTCAATTCAAGTCACATTCCCAGATACGTGGGTCAGAGCCCCATGTTCAGCGTGGAGCCCACTTAAGATTTTCTCTCTCTCCCTCTGTCCCTCTCCCTGGCTCGTGCTCACTATATATTTTATATATTTATTATTTATATATATTTAATATATTATATATATTAGATATATATTTAATATATATTAGATATATATTCCCTTACACTGTTGCAGAATTTCATTTTTAAAAAAATATATTTATTTATTTTGAGACAGGGAGAGCAAGCACAAATGGAATAGGGGCAGAGAGAGAGAGAGAGAGAGAGAGAGAGAGAGAATCCCAAGCAGGGTTTGTACTGTCTGTGCAGAGCCTGACGTGGGGCTCAAACTCACAAACTGTGAGATCAAGACCTGAGAGGAAGTCGGACACTGAACCGACTGAGCCACCCAGACGCCCCAGCTGTTGCAGAATTTCTAATTCTACTCCCACATGAAAACTACACACTATCCACCAGAGCGATGGAAATGTTTGGGACAGAGAGAAGGGGACCGTCACCCCAAAGCTGCACAAGTGCTTTACTGCAGCAAAATAGGATTTGGTCATTCTCCAAACCTTCCCTGTGTAAATGTAATTATTCTTCTTCTTAAAATGCTTTTTGGACTCAGTTTTCAGGCCCCGGCTAGATAGAGGCTTGAGAAGTTCCCCCTTGAGAAGCTGATTAAATCCACACACCAGCCACTTCCCTAACGGGGCTCTCCCTGTCCAGGGCCACTGTGCACCTGCCCTCCTCTCCCCAGGGCCAGGTACCAGAGAACCAGCAGCAGCCGCTCTATCCCGGAGCCCACGGAATTACTCAAATTAGCTAATGCACATGGAACACGCTCCAAGCTAGCTAGCCACACCCCACTCATGTCCATAAGCTCCTCCCACAGCTCCACCTTGCTATTGACCTGTCCCCGGGTGACCCGCGTAGCCCTGCCCAGCAGCCTTGTTTCCTTTTGAACTGTAAACAAAGACTTGAGCCTTCCATCTGTGTGACTGTCCGTGTGTGTATCCCACCATCAAAAGAACCTTTACACCTTTTTTTATAATTTTTTTTAACATTTATTCACCTTTGAAAGACAGAGAGAGACAGAGTGTGAACGGGGAAGGGGCAGAGAGAGAGGGAGACACAGAATTCGAAGCAAGCTCCAGGCTCCAAGCTGTCAGCACAGAGCCTGATGCGGGGCTCGATGCGGGGCTCGATGCGGGGCTCGAACTCACAGACCGCAAGATCATGACCTGAGCTGAAGTCGCCCACCCAACCGACTGAGCCACCCAGGCGCCCCAAACCTTTACATCTTATAAAACACCCTGAAGGGGCTCCTGGGTGGCTCAGTCGGTTAAGCATCTGACTTTTTGGCTCAGGAGACTGTGACGTAAACACTACCACTGGCCTCCACCATCCAAACGCTTCACATTAGCGGCCTCAACTACCACCAGTCTCTGGAAATGTAGAAATTGTGTCTATTTTTACTGCCTGCCCTTATTGGGTCGGTTTCTACTCATCTCATGAATTCAGCATAGAGTTCCTATCATACAGCAGGTACTCAATAAACGCATTTTGAAACGAATGAAAAACAGGATTAAAATGCACCAAAAAAGCTATCCATTTATTCAGAAATTCAACGCATATTTAATGGCTGTCTACTGTGTTCCAGTCACCTGGGTTTCATAAGTGAGAACATTGGGCACTTCCATATGGACAGGGCTTCTAGCAATTTGCCAGTATTAATTAGTTGTCGCTTAGGGGGCATGCCATTTAATACTTTGTTGAACACATGTTTGATTCCAAGACTTACTTCCTGAGTGGGACATTCACTGACCTCCCCAGGAGAGTTACCACTTCCTTTCTCTTGTCTCCGCACATCCATCATACTGTATTATATCCATTTGCTGACCTTGATCTCCCTTAAGAGCAGGGACCGTCTCTAATACATCTTCATACCCCCGATGTTTAGCACAGTGTCCCCCAGGATTTGGCAGGTGCTCAACAGGTACTGGTTGAATGCATATATGATAAATAAAGGAACCAACTTCCTACCAAGTGTCTCTTACCCTGTAGAAGTCGGGAAAGGTGGTGGCAGAGAAGAGCAGACCTCAACAGTGGTTCCTGAGTGGGCATCAGAATTCCCTGGAGGGCTCACGACACACAGTGCTGACACACAGTCTCTGATTTTATAGGTCCGGGGAGAGACCAAGAATGTGAATTTCTTTTTAAAAAAATGTTTATTTATTTGTTTTGAGGAAAAGAGAGAGCAGGTGCAAGCAGGGGATGGGGCAGAAAGAGAGAGAGAGAGAGAGAGAGAGAGAGAGAGAGAATCCATGCTGTTAGCATGGAGCCCAATGCAGGGCTCAATCCTACGAACATTAGAGATCATGACCTGAGCCAAAAGCAAGAGTCGTGGATGCTCCACCGACTAAGCCACCCAGGCACCCCTGAGAATGTGCATTTCTAACAAGCTCCCAGGCGGTTTTAATGCTGCAGATCTAGGGACCACTCTGTCATGACTACTGTCTTAAGGAAGAATGTGATGTGGCTCCCCAAATATCCAGGAGCCTCCTGTGAACATAGGCTCACATGGAGAACAATGGGAAGATCACAGATGACAAGCTTACTTATGAAATTTCACAGTGGGCTGAGAGAACAGAGGGTAGAGCAAGGCTGACTTCATTAACATCTGTCAAAGAGAAGGAAAACGAGCCTAAGAAAAACTGAATGATTTGTCAGAGATGAAATCACAAGTCGGCCGGACAGGGATAAGAGAAATGCTTGTACATGAGCACCACATGACATGCAAGAAAACATCCATTTCTTTTTTCATAATGGGCCCAAACTAGACAAATTTCTACCAACAGTAAAATGAATAAATAAATTGGAGTGTATATCCATACAAACCAATGCTACATAACCACTTTTATTTTTTTTTAATTTATTTTTATGTATTTTGAGAGACAGAGAGCAAGCAGGGAAGGGGCAGAGAGAGAGGACGACAGATGCGGGGCTCGAACTCACAAACCATTGAGATCATGACCTGAGCCGAAGTCAAGATCTGGACGCTTAACTGACTGAGCCACCCAGGCTCCCCTATAACCACCTTTATTTATTTTATTTATTTATTTATTTATTTATTTATTTATTTTTAAATGCCTTATTTATTTTTGAGAGAGAGAGAGCATGAGCAGGGGAGGGGCAGGAGAGAGACAGAGGATCCAAAGCGGGCTCCATGCTGTCAGCGCAGAGCCCGATGCAGGCCTCGGACCCACAAACTGTGAGATCACCACCTGAGCCCAAGTTGGACGCTTAATCGACTGAGCCACCCAGGGGCCCCGTATAACCACTTTTACAAAAGAACTACAGCGATCGGCGTCGACATTGGTAAACCTCGCAAATAGTGAGTAAAAGGAGTCAGTCGCAAAAGAATACGTTCTAAGTCTATTTGTACCAAGTTCAAGGAGAGGCAAAACGAATCTATCTTGGAGGTCAAAAGAGTTATTTTTGGGCAATGAGGAAGGAAAGTAATGGGGGGGGGACCCCAGGGGAGTTTCTGGGGGTGCTGTTGATATTCTACTTCTTGACCTAAGTGGTGGCTATAAAGGATGCTTGCTTGGATATGTTTGCATGTTTTCTGCATGTATGTTATGCTTCAGAATGTAGAGTTGTTGTTGTTGTTTAAGTGGTTGAAAGGAAAGTAGAAAATATTCACTTTTTTAATTCCTTTAATGTTTAGTTATTTTTGAGAGATAGAGAGAGAGCACAAGGTAGGGAGGGGCAGAGAGAGAGGGAGACACAGAATCCGAAGCAGGCTCCAGGCTCTGAGCTGTCAGCACAGAGCCTGACGCGGGGCTCCAACTCACGAACCATGAGATCATGACCTGAGCCAAAGTCAGATGCTTAACTGATTGAGCCACCCAGGTACCCCAAGAAAGAAAATATTTACATGTGGCGCTAAATCTGTGAGTCAAGGGTCATTCCAGAATGCTTCGTTAGGGTCCATTTCACAGGCCCAACCAGTGAACCGATCAGATAACCTTAAAAGAACAATACTTAAATGAATCTTTTACATGAGAATTACAGAGATGGAACATCCCTGGGAGATCATTAAAGTTCAGAAGAAGAGTTTATAGCAAAATTTCTTAGAGTCTTTCACATAAACCAGCTCAGTATTTATCTCAGCTGAGAGGTTAGTGAGGTGGGTCAGGGCAGCTGTCTTTCTTGGCGGGGCTTCTCTGTTATAAAAATGTTTCCTCACTGGATCCTGTAACTTCTTCTCACCATTCAGGAAGACTTAGGTCTCCGCTCAAAAGATAACATGTTCTTTTTCCACACCCCCTTGTTCTGAGACACTTTCACAAATTATGAAGGAACATGAGCAATCTGGAAGAGTCCGTACCAAATCCTTTCTTGCGAGACTAGACTGTGCTGGTCCCGAACGTACCCGTAAACCGAGCGGCAGGCCAGCTCTACAGGCCACTGTAAACATGTGGCCAGTTCAGAAATACAGCCTCCTAACTGATCTATTCCAGTAAATGGTCTAGACAGTGGGACTAGAATTCTTCGCTTTTTTACACTTCATAAACCTGAATCTAAGTGCAGGTGAAGGCAGTCGTAAATATAAAAACCACCAGAGCAGAATGGCCTTTGATTCTTTGTTTATCACGGGCTAATTAAAACACAAGCTGAACATAACTCAGTTCTTTAATGGGGGTTACCAGATGTGTTATTACTTGACCCTGCTCGGTATGAAGTCCGTGTATAATAACTATAATTTTTTATTTAGTACAGCAGTCCTGCTATAGTTAAGGGTGTGTCTCTTTTTTGATTACAAGGCCCACATTTTAAGGAGGGGGGAAGAGGATGGTTAACTACTGAGAACATGTTCTCTGGGCATTGAAACTATGATTAATATAAGCCCTTCCCAGGAGTGAATTCTTGGGTGCCCTGCATACTATAGTTACATGCACCGTGCCAAAGACACATTTCCACTGGGAAGTATAATTACCGACTTCTAAAAGTCACCTTTCATCCGAGCGAACTCCAGCTCTCTCTAAAGCGTTAGAGAGCCATTACAAATTACAGTTAGAGTAATGGCTTCGACCATTCAGCCATCACTTAAGAAGCATTTCAGCTGCCTGCAGCAGAGAAGGTCAACCTCACAGGGCCGCCCCTCCTTAGGCGGGAAGCCATGTGGATCTTTTTCCAGTGGGATGGCCCCGGTGAATGGTCCAGGAACTCTGAGTATCTGGAGTTGGCCACATATTCCTGTAGACAGAGCCCAGCAAGTGCCACGAACACTCGAGCAGCTAAGATGCCCGGTTCCGCCATGTTATTCCAGGGGGTCAAGAGGAGAGTTCTTCCGATTGCCTGCTATAGGGTAGGAGTTCTCAAATGCCATCCCCCAACTCAGAATCCTTGTAAAACTCACCTGAACCCTAGACTCAGTCCCACTGGATATCTACTTGGATGTCTCCCAGCCACCTTAAACACAGCATTTCCAACATGGAATTTAACATGCTCTCTGGAAAACCATTCTTATGTCCCACATTCAGGAATCACACTACCCACCACTTAGGTATTTGCCAAATCTCCAAACTTGAGCTTCATCTTTCAGTTCTCCCTCCCTCTCCACAGACAGTCAACCTATACCCAAGATCTGCTCATTCTACCTGTAACCTTCTGACCTACCCACACTTCTGCCGTTACCTTCTATCTAGTTCAGGTCATCATGTGATGTCATTTCCTAAAACAAGAATTCTCAACCAGGTGCAATTTCATATCCCTGCCACACACACACACACACACACACACCAGGGGACATTTAGCAATGCCTGGAGACAGTTTTGGTTGTCACAACTGGAGGCTGGGGATGGTGGCCAGCTAGTGGACAGAGGCCAGGGATACTGCTAAACATCCTGCAATGCATAGGACAGTCCCCACAGCAAGAAATCATGAGTCCAAAATGTCAGTAGCACTGAGACTGAGAAACCCTGCTCTAAGACACCTCCAAAGATGCCATGGTGAGCCCCATAAAAAAAAATCTTAACATGCAACTCCCCTGCTCAAAACCCTTCAAATATCGTTGCTCCTAGAACAAAGTCCCCAAGGTCCTTTACCCTCTGTCTGTCCCCAGACTGCCTCCTCAGCCTCATCTGTAATTGCTCTCACCTACCTTCCCCACAGGCTCCATGCTTCAGATGTCCACACCTAGATCTTTACGCTCCTTGGACTTCTGGACCTCTGGCTGAAATTGCAGCCCACGTCCACCAAGTTCACCTATACTAAGTAAACTCTTACTCAACCTTCAGATCTCACTCTAATGCAATCTCTTGGCCTGGGTGTGGCCTGTACTTCCCATGGAACATGTTTTTTTACCATCCTTTGCCCTGACTCTGCCTTGATCTCCTCCCTTGTTCAATCATTGAGCCTTATGCATGTTCCCTGTGGGTAGGACCTGTCTGTCTGTCCACTCTGTCCTCTGTCTCTTGCAGTAACACACTTATTCACTCAGCACATGCTCACTTAAATAATGGACAAACAACATAACATTATAGTAAAATTGGTCTCTGAGGGTATTTTGAATTGGGCAACTCGATCAAACAAATATTTGTATCTGAAGCAAATTATAACTTCCTGTACTTTAACTTATTCATTAAATCAGTGTCTCAGACACTTAAAGAGGGCATTAAAGTCATCTACTATAACTTCTCATCGGATGTTCCTGTCCCCTCTACACAACTGCCCTGTGCATGTGTGTGTATATGCATATACATACACAAGCACATCCATATGTGAACACACAAGCATACAACCACACATGCAAACATGCATGCACACATAACCATACCCCAACATGCATGCACATGCAAACACATATACACATACATATATACGGATGTAAACACAAACACACATGGACATACACATACACACAGCCAAAGACAACCAGCCCGGACTTGGACACATCTAGTAACAGTAGTCTTGCTTCCTTTGAGACCATCGGATCCACATTTGCCAAGTACTCTTGGAAAGTATTTCTTTACACTTGATGTATTTCATCTGCTTGTCAATTCCTATACCTTTGGGTCCTACAGAAGAAGCCCACACCACACCCCCCCCCACACACACACACACACCTGACAGGCAGATCTTCAGGCTTCTCTAGACTTCTTTCTCCTATAGTCTCTTACCTAGAGTTTCTTTTTTTGTCTGAACAAACTACACTTGGTCAAGGTGTCTTAAAGACAGCAATGAGCATCCCATAGCCAGGCAGTCTCTAAAATCCCTGCCAAACCTTTGTAGAGTAATGTGGCAGTACCCACCAAAATTCCAATATACCTTTCCAGTAATTTATCCTCATATATGCTCAGAGGCACATGCACAAGGATGTCCACAGGGTAGCACTATTTTCAGAGGCAGAAGACTGGAATCTTTCATAAACGTCCACCTTTGGAAGACAGGTTCATAAACCATGGTCTAGCCATACAACAGAATGCCAGGCTTCTGCTAGAAAGAATGAGGTGATCCTCAACATACCAAAGTGGAACAGCCTGCCAAACCCAAGTGCAGAATCATACACATCGCCATGCTCCCTAGGGTAAGAAGAGAAGGAATGGAGGAGAAACAGAGAAAGCAGGAGAGATGTATGTCCTAAGGAAGAGAAAATATACAACTTTGATTGTTTTTTCTAGTTCTTCTTTTGCTCTCATTTGCAGCAAAATAACACCAGGGAAGACAAGCAAGTAATTTGAGTGTTACCTTGACTACTGAGGAGGAACTGCCATATCAGAGAGAACTGTTCGGTTCTCCTTTGGAAAATGCAACTTTCCTGGGATCAATAAGGAGTCACTATTCCTTTTTGTTATTTAACTGAGGTCTAATTAGCTGAGTTAACACAGTAAATTCACTTGAGGAGTGGTGTTGGGGCAAGTAAAATAAGGAGATGTGAATTTACTCAAGTAATATATACTGCTTCTCTAGAAAAACATGAATTCTTCGAATTTTAGTGACCCCTCCATGAACTGACTTCCCAAAGATAATCAACTCTTCTGATTAACTAAGAACCAACCAGCAATGCACAGCAAACCCAAATTTATACTCCACTGACTGCTCACAAGTCTCTCTTAAATGGTTCAAAAAAACCACTCAGCTAATCTTCACTAGTTTCTTTTTGTAAAGTTCTTAAGAATTAAGAGACTATTCTGTGTAGTATTATTTATGTCTTATTATAATATTAGCTAGAAAAGTAAGTTTCCTGACACCAGCTTACCATTGAAGATGGACCATCACTTAAACTTTCAATAGATTAAAAAATTATTTCTTAGCCAATTGTAATTCTTAGTAGGTGAAAAGTTGCTCAACATCACTAACCAGGGAGACACAATTCAAAACCATAATGAGATATCACCTCACACCCCTTAGAATGGCTAGTATAATGAAGATAAGAGATAAGTGTTGGTGAGGATGTGGAGAAAAAGGACCCCCATGTATTGTTGGTAGGAATGTAAATCAGTGTAACCACTATGGAAAACAGTGTGGAGGTTCCTCAAGAAATTAGAAATAGAACTACCTTACCATCTGGCAATCCCACTTCTGGGTGTATACTCAAAGGAAATGAAATCACTATCTTGAAAAGGTATCTGTACCCCCATCCATTCTCACTGCACCATTACTTACAATAGACAAGACATGGAAACAACCTAAGTGTCCACTGACAGATGAATGGAAAAAGAAAATGTGATATTACATATATAGATACATAGATACAGATATATATCTATATATCTATATAAGATATATATAGATATATATTTATATATAAGATATATATGTCTTATATAGATATACAGATGTGATATTATATATATAATATATAGAGATAATATATATATTATCTATATGATATATATGTGTATATATATATGTATATATATATATACATATATATATACACACACACATCATGCAGCCATAAAAAGAAAGAAACCCTACCACTTGCAATAACAAAGATGGAACTTGAGGGCATTTATGCTAAGTAAAATAAATCATACAAAGAAAGGCAAACACTGTATGATCTCATTCATATGTGGAATATAACAAAACCAAACTCACAGAAACAGAGAACAGCTTGGTGGCTGCCAGAGTCAGGGGTTGGGAGTGGAAGAAATGGATAAAGGTGGTTAAAAGATATGAACTTCCAGAAAAAAAAAAAAGAAAGAAAAAGAAAATTAACCATCACTTAAACTTTAAATAACTGAAGAAAATTTTCAAAGTTGGGGGCGCCTGGGTTGGCTCAGTCAATTAAGTTGTCCAACTCTTGATTTCAGCTCAGGTCATGATCTCACACTTTGTGAGATCCAGCCCCTCTTTGGGCTCTGTGCTGAGAGTGGAGCCTGCTTGAGATTCTCTCTCTCCTGCTCTCTCTCCCTGCCCCTCCCCCACTCGTGTTTGCACTCTCTCGCTCTAAAGTAAATAAATAAACATTTTTTTAATTAAAAAAAAAAGAAATTTTCCAAGTTGGACCACCAGTTGTCTTTGTGTACAGGAAGAAAAAGTCATATCAAATCTCAACGACTAGCAAAGTTCCCAAGAGTTCCAATTTGGAGAGACCTGTTCCAAGCTAGTCACATCTATCAGCATCAACGTTCATGGAAGATGCTTCAAAGGTATTTCAAGCTGAAGATGGTTTATGAAATGTGTTGAGCTTATTGGACTTTGATCCTGACTGGCCCATTAATTTGGAGAATTTGGAAGGACAAAGACTGTGATATGGCTAAAAGGACTTTAGCCAAAGTAAATGTTGAAATGGTATTCCGCAAGCTGTCATTTTCTTCTGCATAAGAATCGCTTTAGTTGAGCTCTGTTCTTTTCTCATTTTGTGTATTAGGACCATATACAAAATATTACCACCGTTTGTTGATGGGATGGTTTGACTTAGTTTCTACAGTCTGAAACACCCTTGTTCTCTCTATCCTCTTCAGATTTCAATTTCCTCGTGTACATGTAACTAATGCTACCACAGTTTAGGGTATAAATGAAGGGATTCTTTCAATATTCAAATTAAATGAGCCCCAGGCCAAACTTCACCTAGTTTGAGAGAATACGGTCTTTCTACCCTCCCCAGCAATCCAGAAGTGTTCTCTGGGTTTACAAGGTCAGTCTTAGCTACATTCCTGCAGAAGAAAGGGCTCTGACCATCAGTTCTCTTCGGCCAGTGCTGTTCTAGTCTACTCCAAAGGCTCTGTGATGATCTACCATGTGATGCCAGCAAATTCTATGGAGGCAGGCACCCTATGAACTGGAGAGATCTGTGGAAGACAGCTGCCTGAACACCATCCCTCACCAGCAAGAGGTAGAATCTGGTGGAAGAGGACATCTCTCTTTCCCAGGAGTCAGCTTTGTTCTAACTTGCCCTACCTTTGCACAGATCTGGAATTAAACAACTTTGTTGGCATACACACACACACACACACACACACACACACACAGCAGTTTCCCCTGTGACATATCCAGATTGGTGAACCCTAGGAAGATTTTTAGTCTCAGCACCCTTTCTACCTCCATCTTTGTTTTGTAGCCCTGAGCCACATCCCTCCCAATCCAGGCCTGCATACCCCAAGATCTCAAGGGGGAAACCCTCTCTTTTACATGTAAAACAAAGGAACTCAATATGGAACTCCCTAGGAAGCATACAATCTTAAATTCCACGGTCCCTGATTCTGTAACCTTTGTAATCTCACCTGTATGCATGAAGGCTGGTCACACTTTGCCCTTTTTTTGGAACAAAAGGAAACAAAGCTGGTCTATATTTAACAGACAACAGCTTACATGAAAGAATTCTGTTTTTCAAAATTACTTTTGGGAAGTTAAAATAGTATGTCATTTGTCAGGCAATATGAGTTTCTAAAACCTAAACTTCAGTCAAACTGTGCATCCTTTCTCTTCTTTTCTGGATGAAAATTATGTATTCCTTCAGCAAAGCTCTTAGACCCGTGTGTTTCTTCAGAAGAACCCCTCTCTGTGTGCTGGGGCTGTGGGAATGGAGGGAACACAAGGCATGGCTCTTGACTTTCTCAAGCTCACATTCTGACAATGAAAACAAACCTCTCCCAGAAATAACACCTTTTTTACAGGAATGTGGGTCAACCCTCCACACATCTTCTGACTCCACCAGGAAATCAGGCCGATGTTTAAACACCTAATGACGTCCTATCCCTCATACCCAGCACACAAAGTTGCTCAAGATACATCAGTAAACAAGCCCATGAACGAACGAATGGATTATGCACAGCACATCCTTGTCACTTCACTTTGGTCATAAAAATACCTTCCACTGAATCAGCCACTTGTTGGCCAGCAGGAATGCAATGGGAATAAAATACGGACCCTGAGTCTTTTCTTTTTATTTCCCCGTTAATGTGAGGGACTTGGGATGGAAAGATCACACATTTTCTCTACAGAACATCTCATAATGAGAAAAATTCACTTTGGTTTTATCTTAAGCTTAAAGTTTAGCTGGAACCCAGCCCACCCCCAGGTGTATCAGCTGGTGTGGATTTAAAGACTGGAGTTTTCTAAGATTATAATTAACACTTCTTTACTATTTCTTCAGAGTCTGTTTGGGTCATCTGATGAACCTGCCTCCTGGAAAGAAATTACTGAACCCACAGGCTTTGAAAAGCAGCCAACCACATCATCTCATGCATTCGTTTGTCTCTTTGGGAAAAAAAAAAAAATATCCTGCCAGCAGCCTGAGAGTTAAACAGTATTCCTGTCATGTTTGCCCTGGACTTGCCCAGTTAAATTGCAACAGCATGGGTCTCCATAATTATCTAATTGTTAGTGTTGTGCCTTTACGTAATTTATGATGTAGCATTAAAGTCTGACCCTGGGTTTGAAATGAAGTGCGGTACTGCTGACATCCAAGCTCAAATTAGTAGGTAAGCACCCAATTAACGATTATGCTTCTGTGCTTTCATTTCCATCTGACCACACTGCTACGCTAATCAGTTTTCTGAGCCTTTCACCTTCCCCATAACTAACAAGCATTTCTTCTGCTTTTTATGTCTGTGGATGCCCTGCATCCTCATAAAAAGCTCTCCATGACTGCTGTCTTTAAGTCTGCTGCCAAAATGGCTGCCCACGAGTGTGCGGGCCAGCTCCGATGCCTTTTCTTGGCAAAACCAAAGGTCAGCTTGATGGGTCCCCATTTCCCTTCTCCGAAAAAAAAGTGATCTCTACAGAATGCCTACGTTCCAGAGATGGCCTCCATTGATTGCTAGAATCTGTCAAGTAAAAGATGGAGCCACTTGGATGTCTAGATCGTGGAGTCAGCAAATACTCTCAAGCAACAGACCTCCCCCAAATCCCCATCATCTATCTGACTGCCAGGGAAAGATCCAGCAAAAGCCCTTTTTCCAACTTCATGCCTCCATCGCTCGTCTCCCTGCACCTCCTGGACCACTCCTCCCATCCCCTCCAGTCACCTGCATTCCTCCTAAAGTACTGAGCATAAAATAGTGGAATATTAATAGAGGCTCAAGATATCATTCCTTCGACCTCAGTACCTGTACAAAAAAGACACTTAATACATCCTTTGTGAACACTCAAATGAGCATCTTCACGGGGAAGAGACTTGCTAATTACCACATATGTATGTACTAGACCCACATCTTCTGTCTTCCCATCCATTCTTCCTTCTAGGACTGTATCACTTGGAATTTTGATCCCTAGTTAGCTGAGCCACTCCTTGCCCCCCTCCTAAGATCAGAGAACAGCACATTCATTTACAACCCCTGCCAAACACACAAAATCGGAACCAAATTTGGAATTCCCATTATTACTTTCCCTAATACACGCCCTAATTCTATACTTAGACTGGCCTTCTATTCCAGATTCATCAAATTTTGTACACAATATAGATAGACATCTTCCTGTCCAACTCATATTTACCCTAACCATAAAGTCATCACGAAACTTATCCAAAATTGGTGGCTTCAAACTTGAGTATCAGGAGCTTGTTTTTTTTTTCTTATGTCCAGTCTAACTTCCTCATTACTCCAATATAAAAATCTCACTAACAGGAGGAAAAGAGACATACAGGCAGAGCACAGAAGACTTGGGGGACAGTGAAACTATTCTGTATGATAATGTAATGGTGGATGCATGTCATTATATATTTGTCCATGCTCACAGAACGTACACCACCAAGAGTGAACCCTAATACAAACTGTGGATTTTGAGTGATTATGATGTGTCCAGGTAGGTTCATCAGTTGTAACAAATGTTATCACTGGTGGAAGATGTTGATAAGGTGGGAAACTGGGTGAAGAGGGGGTCAGGGGTATACGGGAAATATTTGTAACCTCCTCTCAATTTTTCTGTGAACCTTCAACTAGTCTAAAAAAAAATCCCTAATTTTAAAATCCCATTATGAAAAAAGGATAAAATAGAACTCTTCTGATGAGAAGGAGTTAAATCCCCTACCACCACTAGGGTGCCGTCAGAGGACACACAGCACACAGTTTGAAAACCACCACCCTAAAATAAATTACGGAAGCACATAAAAATAAAGAGATCCAGTAAAAATAAATCTTTGATTTGGCCAGCATTTCCTTTCTTTTTTTGTTTACAGTAGTTTAACATTCATTGAGTACACAAGTTATTAATCTTTTGAGATAAGAAAAGAAGGAGGAATGCATCTTTGTTCCCATTGTACGGGTACCCCAGGACACAGAGCTGGCTAAGTTGGAAAGATGAAATAAGAATTTAGTCCCCTGCGTCATCCAGCTCTCCTTCCACACCACAGTGTCTCCCTGCAAATGTTCATATCACCTAGATGTGTGTCATTGATCACACACATATGCCCAAGAAGTACTTTTGGTGCTGACCATGAGGATGATGATGGGGAGAGCAAGGGAAATTGGAAGGGGAATGAAAAGAATACTCTATTAGCACAATACTTGAGAAGCATATTGTATAACTCACTTATTGTGCAGTGAGTCTCCATCTTGTGAACTTCTCATCCAACTGAACGACTCCCTATGTAAATCAGTAACAAGGAGGTCTCATCAAGCTCAACTAGATAAGAACGATGAGATGACAGTAGCCCATCTTCAGCTTTGATCAGAATTGTTTATAGCATGCAGATATTTAAAAGCATAAAATAAGCAAATAAACCAAGTTCCTTCTAAACTTAGTGGTAAGTGGATGCAGATAATACACAATCCTAGAAAAATTGCATAATAGTGGCCCCTATTTGGACATTGTCCAAAAAGGATGGTAGCAGCCTATCAAGAAAACCACAAGAGTGCTTATGAGAAGGACATTTCCCTCTTTGAAGCCTGGAGAGAGCCAAGGGAGAGACCCAAGGCAGTGGGGGCAGGGGTGGGGGCAGGGGTGGGTGAACTTCCCTTTCCAGAGGAAATTCCACCATCTCCCTACTTGAGCAACATATTTGCACCCTTCAGATGCTTTAGGGAGAAGTTGGCTTACATCACTTGCCTGATAAAGATTTGTGGAAGAAACAAGCAAAGTGAAATGCACTGTTAGCCATTACGATCAAATCAAGAGCTTTTGAAGTAGATTTAAAAATAGTAGTAGACCCAACTACTCACACACTAGCAGAATCTAGCCTAGTAATTTAGCCTCTCGAAGATGCCATGTTCATACCTGTGAAGGGAGGAATACTAATAATCCCCACTTCACTGCATAATTTGGGGATTAAATGAGATAATGAAGGAAATGCATGTGAAGCACAGGGTACATAGCAAACACTCAACAAATGCTAGTTCCTTTCCTTGTATCTGTAAGATACTGGATGCAATGACATATGGCTCTCAGTCCCACAACTCAAACTAATTTATTAAAAAAAGTAACTTCAAGCCCTGCTCCCACTGAGTTTCCAACCTAGGGATTACAGCTAAATGTCCATAAAACTATCAAAGTCACTCATTTTTCTGGGTTAGGAAAATGGTTATCCCACTAATTCTTGAAGGCAGAGAAGAAAAACAAGGATGAACATCCCACCTTTCCAGTATTATGAGAGTAAAGGCACAGTAATTGCATTTACTCTGGTGGATGTATATCAAAGGTAGCAATGGGGAGACACAATGGGCAGACTGTATCCCATCACTGCAGGGCAGTCTTACTAGAATCTTCCCATTTCAGCTGCCTTCATCACTGTGTAGAGGAAAAAGATAGCTCATCATAGTTTCAGTTAGATTGTCTTAGAGCCTGTAGCTAAAGGAAAGCTAGCACTTATAAGGACAGAGATTCCAATCATTAAGTAATAATACCCCCAGAAGTCAATTAACCGCGTATCACCTGTAGAGTCAGTGTATCAATGGGGATTTGATCCAAGAAGCAAAACGATGAGGCATTCAGAATAGATGTGTTGCCAAATGAGACCTGGAAGATGGAGAAGAGTCCATGCAAACGATTGCCTCTCCACCTGGCATTGTGCCTTTAGTCACCATTATTAAGTCAGCTGAGTGGGTTGTATGTGAAATGGAGGAGAACAATGAAGGACTGGACCCCACCCACATAAACTGTAACCCATAAATACGACCTGGACCCTCCACAGCTGTCTCTTGCCACTTCTAACCTAAAAGTCATGGCGGCATGAAGAAAAAGCTGGCACCCTGTACCACAGAGCTGCACATAGGAGGGAACTTATGGAAGCTAGAGGAGCTATAGACCCAATGCTGCCCATGTCAGCAACGTGAGACAACACATCAGTGACAAAGTGTGTTGGCTGCCACAGAGCTTGGAGCTCAATCCACCTCAACTCTTGGAACATAAAATTGGCTTCTGCTCCACTTCTATCTTCCAAATCTTGCACAAATTTCTCCTGTGACCAACCCCAACCAGGAAGCAGCCAGCGCATGGAATTCTGGGAAATGTGGTTCCAGTTTAGCTAATATCCACAGTCCATAACCACCACGGAGAGCAAACAACAATCCAGTGATGGAAACACACTTCACTGGTATGCTGGTCAACTGACACCTGGCTGGCTTCCTCATTTCTGTCTACCCAAGCTCCTCATGATTTACAACAGCTTCTTATCCAACAGTCCAGCATCCTTTGTTCCTGCCTCCTGTTGATCTACGTCTGGTTAACTTGCCACTATATAAAGTCTAAGTGTGCCTTTTATTTCTATGGTCACAAACTAGTTTGAATGAATGACCTCTGGTGATCATGGCATCTCTTTGCTCCTCTCTCCCAGCTCTCGATTTACCAAGGAAAAGATGTCTTAATGAAGAGGGTAATTTAATCTGAACTGCTCCTTAATTCCTAGGCATCTCTTAACTGCCTAGCTGTCAAAAGAAAGTGTGTTTTTTCAGCTGCATGGTCTATCAGGGTCTCATTAATCTACCATGTTTTAATATCCATTAGTGAGCATTAATCTAAAAGGATGGAACTGGGGCAGAGATCTCATTCTTCTTGTCTTTTCTAAATTTCTATCATCAGAGGAAGTTGTTGTTTTTTTTTTTTTCCTCTGTGAGGCTCCAAAGAGGATCAAATAAACTGAAGAGTGTTCGTGCATCTGTCCACATTGACAGATTGCTATTTGTGCCACCCCAGCTGGATCTGAAGGTTTTTCCTGGGTTCTTCTGGCAAAGCACACAGCACGAGTTCAACCTCACCTCATACTAGGTCATGAATCCCATCCTTCACCACTGACCACCAACGTGCTCCTTGTTTGGGATACCGTCTCCTTCTCCATTTGTTCTTTCTGGTTCCTACACTTTCATGCAGCGCCACAGCTCTGGCCTCTGAATAGATTGCACAATCTAGCTTGTGGAAGCAAAGTGTCTGAATCTGAGGTCATCCTAGAGTCATCGATATTCAGCGTAATAATGATTTTTTAAAAAGTGATTCCAAGAGGGCAAAGAGACAAAAGGGTTTCCCAGGTGCCTAATAATTGTGGCAGCAAGATTATTTTGAATTTCACCTCTACCTTTCCCAGACAAGCTGCAGCCTTGATATCTCTGAAAGGATTGTATTCTTGAGCCATTACTTTATGTTAAGGTTTCCCTTCAGAAGCATAAAATATATTCAGAAAATGTGGCCTTTGCTATGATTTGGAGGAGGAAGTCTTCCATCCAATATGCAAAAGCTCACCTAGTCAAAGAAATTGAATGCCATAGATTCACGCTTGGAGCCTTCATCTAAGAATTCAGATTTTTGTTTGTTTGTTTCGTTTTTGTTTTTGTTTTTGCTTTTACTATGAGAAGAGTTCCCCAGACTCACATGCCTGTCACAGAAGATTTCATTTTTTTTTTTAATGTTTCTTTATTTCTAAGACAGAGAGAGACAGAGCATGAGTCGGGGAGGGGCAGAGAGAGAGGGAAACACAGAATCATAAGCAGGCTCTAGGCTCTGAGCTGTCAGCACAGAGCCCGATGCAGGGTTCGAACTCACAAACCGTGAGATCATGACCTGAGCCGAAGTTGGTCACTCAACCGACTGAGCCACCCAATCGCCCCTCATTTGTTCTTAAAGAGGCACAAGCACAGGGTCTTCTGAACCTCCCACCTAATCACTTATCTGATGTGAACTGCAAATGTATAAATTATCTCAATTCACTTTCTAGATCACCCCAGGCTATACCCCTGGATGATATATTGTATGGAGAAGTTCTAGTCCCTCATTCTGGACCTTGGAAACCAGCAGGATGATGTTGGTGACTCAATCAAAATGGGAAATCATGGCAAACTAAATAGCATGGTCTCATTGGCACCAGGAATGCTATCTATGTCTGGCCAGTGGTATCCAATGGAGTAACAGAATTTAGAGCCTAAATCTGCAGGGTTTGTTTCTAATTTTTCAAGAGAAGCTAGAAATCCACAGTTTAAATAAAATCTTCCAAATCTAAAGATAAGCTTAAAATGTGGTAAATCCTGTGTAAGTCAGTTCCACAGGCAGAAGCCAGCCCAGAGGCTCCTGGTTTTGTAATCTCATTCCCAGAGATTTAGTAGCAGGGCTAGGCCCCTAGACATGACTTGTCACTAGAAATACAAGTTCAGTCACCTCTCGTGTTTTTAATGCACATTCATTTCTATTTGAAGTCACTAGAGAGAGGCAAAAGCAGATGGAAACCAGAGCCACAGTGGGTGATATGCATGTATATGCAGAATTACACCTCAAGAAATGCAAAAAGAAGTTCTTCGGGACAGAGTGAAATGACACTAGATGGAAACTTAGATCCACAGGGAAGAGTGAAGAGCACTAGAATGGTGAAGGAGGGCAAAAACAGAAGACTATTTTTCTTTTAATTCAGAGTTTATAATACAGTTAACCCTTGAACAACGCTGGGGTCAGGGGTGCCAACTCCTCACACAGTTGAAAATCCAGGTATAATTTTTGGCTCCCCCAAAACCTAACTACTAATAGCAACTATTGACCAGAAGACTTACTGATAGCATAGTCAATTAATATTATTTTGTATATTATATGTAGTATATGCTGTATTCTTACAATAAAGTAAGCTTGAGAAAAGAAAATGTGAAGAAAATAGTAAGGAAGAGAAAATACATTTACGGTACTACATTAATTGAAAAACAATCCACATATAAGTGGGCCTGAGAAGTTAAAACCTACATTGTTCAAGGGTCAACAATATATGTGTGTATACAAACATATGATAACTATAGCCCAAAGGATGAGAGAGAAGAATAACAAATCATTCTGTCTCAACATTCTTATACTTTACATGAAATGGAATAATAATAACACTAAACAGACTGTGATAAGCTAGTAAATGATATATATATTATACTTCCTAGAGCAACAACTATAAAAAAAAATACTTCCTAAGAAGTATAGGTAAGATCGAATGGAGGAATTAAAATGAAATAATAAAAATAGATTTAATAACCTAAAGAAGGCAAGAAAGGAAGAAAGGAGAAACAAAAGACAGATGTACAAGGAGAAAAACAGCAAAATTCCAGACTAAACTCAACCATACCAAAAAATCTATTAAGTGTAAATAGACAATTAATTTCTATTAAAAGGCAGAGATTATCAGCCTGGGTTTAAAACAAACAAACAAACAAACAAACAACAGGACCCACATAAATGTCATATACAACAGAGAGACTTTAAATTCAAAGATACAGATAGGTTAAATAAAAGGATTAGAAAAGGCTGACCATACAAGCTCAGCAAAACAGAGTGGATGTGGCTATATCCATACCAGATAAAATAAACTTCATACGGACATTCCATATTAATAAATGAGCCCATTCATCAGGAAGATATAACAATTCTTTTTTTTTTAATTTTTTTTTTCAACGTTTTTTATTTATTTTTGGGACAGAGAGAGACAGAGCATGAATGGGGAAGGGGCAGAGAGAGAGGGAGACACAGAATCGGAAACAGGCTCCAGGCTCCGAGCCATCAACCCAGAGCCTGACGCGGGGCTCGAACTCACGGACTGCGAGATCGTGACCTGGTTGAAGTCGGACGCTTAACCGACTGCGCCACCCAGGCGCCCCAGGAAGATATAACAATTCTTAATGAGTATGCACTTACTCCTGAGGCCAAATACAAAAATACATGAGGCAAACTGATAGAAATAAAAGAAGATAGAGACAGATCTGCACTCCTAGTTAGGGATTGTAACACTATAGGTCTAGATCATCTGAATATAATGGGCCTGGCATCACTGTTTTCACGAAAGACATTCCACACATTTAACAAATGAGGCATGGATTCTGAGCCATCAGAACAGACAATGGCTGTAGAGCTCGAGGAATGGCTTAGAATCCCCTGCCTTGCCAGGCGATATTGCTTTAGTCACCAGACCAAAGGAGAAGGACCAGGCAGGCCAGATGTAGGAAGCTTAGGATAATGCAAATTCACCAACAGGCATGAAAGTATCACAATATTTTAACAATCAATATGGCTCCACGGGTAAGCATCAGGTTAGTTGACTCCTTTCCTAAGAAGAATGCTACTACTGGCTTCTTCCAGAAGGTATTTTCTTAGACTGAAGTTTCCTTGAAAACAAGATCTGGGATTGATTCTTCCTTGTAGTTCTCACCAAGCTTGGTACAGAGCCCTCTTCATAATAGCAACATCATCAAAATTAGTACAATGAAAGAAATACTAAATAATTTCTTTCTTTTTTCTTGGTGTAAGAGGTACCCTTTGGCAACACCTCCATCTACATTCAGAAAGAGGACACTGTCGTACTTAATTCCTTCATCACAACGGTTAAAGCCAAAGCTTAGCAAAACATATTGGGATGCTGGCACCTTCTGTTGAACAAGTTGTCTATAAAAGGCTGCTGAAAAGGAGCATATGTTTGTGACAACTGTAAAACACATTATATTTACGAACCAGGAAGGAATGTAAATGTTGAATATTAATACACTTGAGGTCTTATTTAAATTAGAAGTTGATCTCTGATGTGACTCGATTCTTTCCAAAACATGACAGTCCCTTTGAGGGTCTCTTCTGCGTAGGCTGCGTGGGTGAGAAGTCAGCCTGGCCCCTACTTCACTGTAGCCCTGTCTCAACGTAAGGATTAAGATGCCACACTGTGTTCTGAAAGGCGAGGTGGGTTAAAAGAGGAGTGAGGCCGGGATGCAAGGCGATGTGGTGCAGCGTGTGAGTGAACAGTCACTGACTCGCTGGGAGCCCCAGAGACATGGCCCCGTAGCTCAGCACATGTGTTCACCCAGCACATGGGACTTGTCTCCAAGGGAAGCAAGGAGGTGCCACAATTCCAGGGTGGTCCCCAAAAGCAGGGAGGGAGGGGGTCTGTAGCAGCCTGGCTCCTTCCCATCTCCTGTTTCCCATGGGTCAAGGCTCACCCCCTATGAAGCCAACTACCCAGTACTTCTGGGCTGCACCGCCCGACCCTCTAGTGGCCACTCTGGGATCCAGATCTCATGACCTTCGGGCGGTAAGAAAGCTGAGCATGGAGGGGTAACTCGTATGAGCGAGAGTCTCAAAGAGCTAAAGAAGGAAGCGGTCAAGGTAACCAGGGAAGATGCGCAAGCTGTAGCTCCCTTACACCCCATGCTGGCCAGTCCCGCGCACCGGTGGAGACACAGCCCCTGCCACGGTGCAATCCCGCAGCTCTGCAACCTTGCCAAAGTGCTGCAGCCTCTCGCTGACGCCTGCAGGTTGGGAAGGCAAGGGCTGTGGGCCAGGACGGAGTGTGAACAGAAGAAGGAGGAGGAGTTACTTCAGAGAAATGACTGATGCTAGAAAGAGCCGGAGCCTTAGGATCAGATAAACCTTGGTTCAAATCCCACCTCCACCCTTACTGGTAGCGCAACTTCGTGAAGTCACTAGACTCCCCAGGTGAAGTTTTCCCATCTCACAAGGGGATAAAAACAATGGTCTATGGGGGGTGGGGGGGGTTAGGCCCATATGCCTCCCGGCACAGTGCCGGGCTCTCACCACTCATGGAACAGGAGCTCCTGCATGCACCGGAGATTACATATCAATATCCTCAGGGCCTCACCTTGCTTAATAAGTAATATTCGTTAGCAGGTCGTTGCCGGATAAGCTTAGGGCCTGAAAGCAAAGTCACCAGACTCCAAAGAGCATGGCATTGCCTATAAATAGGATGAAGACACACACACGAGCACATAGGGATGTTCGCAAATGCCCTGGGCCCACCTTGCCGGTCCCTGTGATCTTCCCCTGCAGAACACATCGGCCACTAAGCAGCTCAAACACTCAGCTCGAGGACAAGTTGCCTTCTCTTTTTTCCTGTTTGGCAAGGACAAATCTGACAGCAATGTAGAACCCGTGTAGGTATTTAAACAGCCCGTGCGGCAGGGAAAGCCTTCAGCCCTGCCATGAAGGATAGACTTTACGACAACATCCACTATACAGATGAGCCCTCAAATTAGTGCAGGAGCCGCGAGTCCTCGGGCTCGGAGGAGAGAGGCGTCCACCACGCTGCCTCTGCCGCTGGCCGCGCCGCCAGGGGCATCCATCACAGTAAGTACCCGAGGAACAACACCTCTGATGCCTCTTTATTGGACCGCCGGCAAATGAGGCAGTAGATTAGGCCTGACACGGGCATAGCGCAAGCGGAGGTTTGCTGGGTGTAATTAATTGGAACTTCGCCAGCTTGACAAATTGGGATGATGAATCTATCTTGTATGAATAGGGAAAAAATGCATAATCAGTCAAAGATTTAGTTAAGACAGCTTTACTCTGACTCCCTGCCATAGCTAAATCCATTAAGGCAAGGAGACATCACTTTAAAGAAGGCAATGTCCTTCATATGTTCAATTTATAACTTTTTGTTCTTGAATTTATGAGAGAAGTCAACTCAGATTTGCTTGACTTGAAGGGGAGAAGAGGTTTCTCTTGCGAGTTTAAAACGTAATTTGTCTCCTGTGTCTTTTAGTGCCGTGGAAATATGTGTAAATAGACTTTGGGGGGATTTTATTATCAATTCTATAAAGCATTTTATTAGTAGTTGAACCAAACGGGCCACTTTGCCTCCGCGGCCATGGTTTTGTGCTAAATATAAAAAGAAAAACTTTCTCATCAGGTTCCTCCCACACACCCATTTTCTAGATCCCGTTTGTAGACTGTAATAGATTCAGCAGTAGGTGGGTGAAGAAGACTGCTTTCTGTTCTAATTGGCAAGAGAAATCATTTTTTAATTTCTTCTACATCCACGTTGGGTCGGCTTGTGAAAAGTACCAATTAGGTGATTACCTAGCTAATTTGACAAATGTTTAAAAAAAAAATCAAACAAGATAAATCAGCCCTCCCATTAAAAAAAAAAAAAAAAGACTTTAGAATTATTGGCAAGATTAACTAGATGGTTATGCCCTGGGCAAGAAGACATTGCTTCCAAGAAGAAAGAGGGCAGGTTCACACGTCTTCAATTCTTTAATGCATGACTTTGCAGGTATTAATTAGTTCATAGCCCTTACATCTATGGGATTTTTAAAAATGTAATCTGTGTGTCAATAATTCTGCCCACCCTCTCTACTAAACAATGAAGCCTTTCTGCCCGTCGTTTGTTCTTCTGTGGAAAATAGAAGCTGTCTGGGGCTTTCACAAGCAAAGTCTTCCCACCGTGAACGACAACGGTCTCCATTTCAACCTGGACATTGTTCCTTTTCACCCGACGTAGAACAAAATGCTAAGACAATAGTACAATTAAAATGCCAAGACCTCGCATGCAACCCCGCCCACAGTTGAACACAAACACTGTCCGTGTGTCCACTGGGGCAGGCCCGTGGTGCACCTCCCAAGGCCAGTCACCTATACATGCCCAGGTGGGAGCTTCTGGAGGTTAGTGGCCTGGAGCCCATTCATAAGAAAAGCTGTTGCTTTTGCAGTTGTTCAGGAAGGCATGAAGGAAAGGGATGGAAGGAAAGAACCAAGGGCAGGCTGCACTGTGATGACCACACCGGGGCTGCATGAGCAACTCACCAGAGAGCTGCTGTCACTTTTTCCGCACCCCCTGCGCCAGTGCAAATGTCCTGTAAAAAAAAAAAAAAAAAAAAAAAAAAAAAAAAAAAAGATACGTGTGAAACTCGCTAAATACCTCTTTGGATATGGACTGGCCGTCCTGTAATTTGAATCACACCTTAGCTTCAAGTGGCAAAATGCCTTTCCTTGCTACCCATAAAAACTTTTAATGTTCCATGAAACTTAAGAAGTAGAAAGTGAGAAAAAAGTTGAAAGGTACTCGATTTTCCTTTTGTGGGTCTTTTTTTACAGTCTTTTTCAAAGGACGGAGAGACAGACACCGGCAAACGCACTGTTTGAAAGGGGTGCGGGAGAGGAGAGGCCCCTCAGGAGACTACTCCAGTTACAATTAACAAAGGGTGTGATGTTTTGCTGGCGGCACTAGCATTTACACTTAAGAAGATAATCGCTAAGCAAATTGGGGCCATTGTTAGCCACAACTTTCCTTCTCCTCCTTTTCAAAATTTCTATTTTTCTTTGAAGTGTTACCATGTTGCTGAAAGGTTACAATCTTTTCTCTTCCATTTTTGTCTAAGCCAGCCCCGTATTCACAGAACAGGAAAATCTTACTCCAGAAGAGAATTTTTCATTTTTAATTAAGGTGTTACCATGCATTATCTCATTTAGTCCTGTCTGTCTCCATTAGGCGAGAACTGATTTTTTTAAATGGGATTCAGGGACGCTAAGAGTTACACCCAAAGTATAGCTGTAGGTGTGTGGTTGGGATCCAAAACCAAGGTCTTCCAGTTCCAGATGCCATGGCCTTTGTATTAAACTATAATGCATTGTCTCCCCATAATAATAATAATCAGGCTGTCTTTACAGTTTTTAAATTTAGTAATAAAAATAGCTGTCTGTGTGCCAGGCACTGTGCAATGGCATTTATCTTAGTTAACCCTCACAACATCTCAAACAAGTATGATCACCTCCGCTGTACGGATGAGGACATGAAGGCTGAGAGAGGGAAAACAACACAGCAGATTTCAGACCGTGCTTACAGGGTCCAAGTCGAGCTTCTTAACCACCATGTTCAGGTCACAGGTTAACAATCCTTTTCCACATCATGCTCCCTGTGATCTCTCCACTTCCTGTCTTCTTGTCAAATCCACAGGCAAGTTATCACTTCATCACTTCTTCCCTAACCAGGGGTAAAAACCTACCCAATGGCCGGGTGCCCCTTTCCTCAATCAGCCAGCCCAATCCCACCATCTGAGAGATGCTGTCCTTTCTGCCCAAGCTGCCACATACTCGGCAAGCATGCACTAAGTACTCTGCTGGGGACACGGCAGATCCTGGGAGTACTGTAGAGGGGATCCAGAATGGCCAGACATGCAGGGTTAGCAAGGTCACAGCTAGGGGTATCTTTAACCCCTGCATTTTAACCCCATAGAAGAGTGATGATGGATCTCAGGCAGACTGGACATTGGCAAAGCTGGCAAGCAGGCAGTGGTCTGTAGATTTGCTCACAGTATACTGAGGCCAAGGAGGGTGTAGGACAAAGCATGTGGCAGTCCCTGACAGGGAGCAGAAGGAGGGCAGGGGTGAAAGCCGCATCCAGGACGTGACTTGTGCTTGGTGACCATGTGGGAGCCATGTAGCTATGGGTGGACCACCCTAGGACTGGGACCCAGAAAATAATCCTAAAGTTGTTCATCTTCTTCAAGATTGGCTTTGCAAATGGAACTGCAGGATAAACATGCAGGGGCTGAGTTGAAAGGAGCCTGAAAGCAGGGGCTAGAACCACCTCTCCAGGGACGATTCTCCTGCGGAGAGACAGGCTAAGCCAAAGAAGGAGATTTCCTAAAGGGTGGAGAAGAGATCTGTTGCGAGGTCCCATCCAATCATAAAGAGAATGTTACAGAATGGAAAGTTCCTAGAGAGAGATGTAGGAAGGTGTGGGCGTGAATTCCAGTTCAACCACTTACTGGTTCTCCCAGTAGGAAATCTCTGAACTTCCCTTGTCTCATCTGTTAAACAAAAAAATAGTAATAGGGTCAACATGTAGTTGACCCACATGCCCACCATGTCTCCTCACTCAAACCACTTCCTAAGCCCTCGTTCTTAGCAGCCTTGGCCACGACATCCTGCCTACACCCGCTCTGGCATTGGACCCAGGATGGACCCCAGACCATATCTAGATTAATGAACGCCTGGGAATGTGGAATTGGGACTTCCTAGGTGCAGTTAGCAGTGAACGGGTAGGTAAGCTCCTAAGTTTTGCAGACTCAGGTACTAAGGGCACAAGGGCAGCCTTGACAGCTGTGTGCGAGCAGTTAAATAAGAAGATGTGCAACAGGAAACGACAGAGAAACGGCTCTTTCTCTCTCTCTTTTTCTGTTTTAATGTTCACTTATTATTATTTTTTTGAGAGAGAGAGAGAGAGAGACAGAGAGTGCAAGAGCAAGCAAGGGCAGAGAGAGAGGGAAAGAGAGAGTCCCAAGCTGAGAGCGCAGAGCCCCATGAGGACTCAGTCTCACAAAACGTGAGATCGTGACATGAGCCGAGTTCAAAGTCAAACACTTAACCGACTGAGCCACCCGGGCACCCCAGAGAAATTTGCTCTTTCTAGGGCTAGTCCTCCTAGGGCTATAATTAAGTTCTAAGAGGGTTGTCTGTATCTTACAATAAATTCTTTTATTTGAGCCTCTGAGCGAGTTTCTTTTGCAAGCATTTTGCCCTGATTGAGATACTCAACAAATAGCAACAATAACAATGATGATAACAATAACAATAACAATGATGACTCCAGCATGAGCCCACTGACAACGACAGTACCTTCCATGATATTAAATGTTCTTGTATAAGGTTAGCCACCGCAGGTAAAGGTACTTATAATTCACTGACCTAATAATGAGAACACTACGGCAATAAGATAAATGCATTTCCTATGACTTTGCTATCCTAGGTCCTTAGACCAGCAATATTATCACCAGCTGGGATCTTGTAAGAAATGAAGGCCTTCAGGCCACCCCCCCCCCCGACTCAGTGAATCAAAATCTGCATTTTTACAAGATCATCAGGTGAATTATATACACACGAAGTTAAAGAAGCACTTCCCTGATATGAATACCTGCCCAGGGAATAAGGTGCCCCTTTGGTCACCCTCCTGGTCACCCAGAACGGGTTCAGGTGACACAGTTGGCTGAGCCCATCTTCCATTCCTCTCTCATGGCTCCCTACACACCCTCCCAAATCTGAATGCTCATTTAAGAGGACAATCTCCCTGCCAGAAGTGGACCATTCTTCTGTCAAGGGGAAAGAACCCGAGCTCTGGCCATTTGCTCCTGGACCAGTTGCATGGCCCCATTAGTTTACAGGATTTAACATCCACTTCTCAGATTATAAACCCTCAAAGGGTTCTTTCCAGCTCCCGACACACCAAATAAACATGTCTATTAAATATCTGCTGCAGGCCTTTTCAGCTCCCACCATCTGAAAGGCTAGTGGAGGCAACTTGCAAAGCACCAGGAAAACTAAATTAGAATCAGGCAGCTTTCATCTTCCAGTGACCTGATTTTCAGTAAAACGGGAATAACCACCTATCCCAGGGTTTTAATGACACAGTAAAGAGTTTAAAGTATGGATTTCATAGAGTTGGAATGAGAATATATATGCTATATACTTATTCATTTGTTCGTTCATTCATTCATTCAGTCTTTCATTTACTTTTTCCAACTGCCCTGTTCTGACAGAGGACAATAAGAGACAGGAGGTTTCATTCTACACGTCTGGATAAGGAGACAGGGATTGCCAAAGGGGCAACATATTGGATCCATGCTGACTCTCAGGAACAAATTATTAGGTTTCTTTTCAAGCTCTTTAATCGATTTGAAAGTAGATGAGAAAGTATGGTGTGTGAATTAAAGCAAAGAGGGTAGATGTTACAGTCAGTCCAAAGCGGCTCAAATACTGGCTGAGACTTAGTATCCTGCGGGTTTTTTGAGCTACATGTCTATCAAACCTGAATTACACCATCTGTAAGATGGGGACAGCCCCTGCATTGTGGGCTAGTTCTAAGGATTAGGGAAAATGCCACTTTGATTCATTATTTCTCTATAGAAGAAGACATCTCATGACTGTTAATACCTACAAGAGCCTCCTGAAAATGGAGCACCCCAAGCGTGGCACCCTTAAGGAGTGATGGTTTTCAGCCCTCAGAGCTTTTGTGAAGATTGAATGTGCTAAAGATTGTGATTGTCTAAGCACAGTGCTTGAATACTATCTGTACACATGGTGTTCGATACTGTTATGATCTTTCAGGTGAAACAGATGTGTTCACAGGGGCGCCTGGGTGCTTCAATCAGTTAAGCATCAGACTTTGGCTCAGGTCATGATCTCGCAGTTCGTGGGTTCAAGCCCCGTGTTGGGCTCTACACTGACAGCTCAGAGCCTGGAGCTTGCTTAGGATTCTGTGTCTCCCTGTCTCTCTGCCCCTCCCCCACGTTCTCTCTCTCTCTCTCTCTCTCTCTCTCTCTCTCTCTCAAATAAAAATCTTAAAAAAAATTTTTAAAAAGAAACGGTGCATTCACATCCCAGTGACACACTAGCTCTGTGACCATGAGCAAGTTTATTGATTGATAAGCTCTCTTATTTCATAAAAGATTTGATTTACCTTGTCAAGTGAGCCCAGTTTCCTCATCCGTTCAATGGAACTATCTTGAATATTATGTGAGGAGACTTATAGACCAATAGTTGCTAATATTTTTCTTTTCATTGCCCCAATCCATCTTTGCTCTGCTCGGTGCCCCTAGAGGCTGAGCCCGACAAACCACACCCTCAGCTCTTTTGTTGGCTGACTCCCCTTTGGGTTTGGCCGATAGAGACCAGCGGGAAAAGGAGGATGGTAAGAGAGAGAGGCAGGAGTATTTCTTCCTCTTGCCCTCCCTGCTTCAGCACAGCATCTCTGGCACTATCAGCCTCCTCCGTGGCTGCAGCTTTGCCAAGCAGCCCTTCTTCCTGGGCACCACCTTTCACCACCATATATAACTATTACCCCCATTTTCCACTGCGGACTCGAGTGGCGGCAGCTCCCCACTGTTGCCAAACTCAAGGTGCTTTAATATTTCTTGTCCGGTCCCTTAACGCTGTCCATTCCTCTGAAGGAAGCCCCTTCTTGAAAGTTGCTTCGTGAAAACACCTGACTGAATTGTTTCAAAATACTGCACCCCACGACGATGCTCCCTTGTAGGAGGCATAGCATTAGACTATCTATCCAGACAGCTGCCCATTCTTTGGAACTGCTCTTCAGCCCATCTGGAAGCAATCAAGACACACACTTAATCTAAAAAGAATGCAACCCTAAGCTGGATAGAGCCCATTCAATGTTTTCTGGAGAATCCGAACCGCAAGAAATAGGGACTGAATTGGTGAATGGTGGTGGAGGTCCCAGCCTGATAGAACAGAAAGAGAATTTGTGGGTAGGAAGAGAATTTACAGTGTTGCTCAGTATTAGCAGCCCAATGATCACAGTGCTACCTGGAATTAAGACTCCCCTGTTTGGTTACCTAGACAGAGATGTGGCTAACACGGGAGGGAGAGGGACTGGAATGGAGGTGTGCCACCAGGAAGAACATTACTGTCAGTGACATGGGAGTACATTGAAGTCACGGTGCACAGAATTTCAAAGGGCTCAAGCGTAGCTTTGCTGGAATGATCTAGCCATTTGACTTTGGGCAAGCTCTGGGGACTTTGATTCTTCATCTATGAGATGAAGGGGTTATTTTACAGCTGAATCTCAAGGCACTGTTTATCTCCAGAGTTTTCTATTTTAGGATTAGATTTTCCTAGCCAGCTCTAGCCACTGTGATACACCAAGTTTCTTCTTTTCATTTGCTTCCTGTTTCCAGAAAATCCTCCTTTTGAAAGGCAGCTTGGACTTTGAAGCTGTTGACCTAATGCTGTGGCTGATCAAAGTATTTCCATGAATGGACATAGCCAGAACCAGATTTGCTTTTAAAATGCTGACCTCTCAGTGGTCACGTTTGAGCTTTCTATCTCCATCTTATTTATCCACATTGAGAATGAGTTTAATGCTTCGAAATGCTGGTTTGGGGGGGAAATACTGATAGAATTCTTTCATAGAGAGAAAATGGCCCATGCATAAGGAATATTCACTTAGTCACTGGTTCAGTTACTGACTCAACTTGGGAAAATTGAGCCTTTTGGGGTCTGAGGACCTTTTTTTTTTTTTTTTTTTGTCTTTACTGTTTGTTTTAAACGGTCTTAAATGCCTCACAGAAATATGAAATATGCCTTTGTATTTTCATTTGCATATATTTAATTCTTGAGTAGTAGAGGGAATACTGTGATTGCTGCGTATGCCCACAGATGAAGCAGAAGATTTTAATTCTCTCTTGTAGTTATGACATTAATACTGCTACTTTTAAAAGTATATATTTTGGGGGCGCCTGGGTGGCGCAGTCGGTTAAGCGTCCGACTTCAGCCAGGTCACGATCTCGCGGTCCGTGAGTTTGAGCCCCGCGTCAGGCTCTGGGCTGATGGCTCAGATCCTGGAGCCTGTTTCCGATTCTGTGTCTCCCTCTCTCTCTGCCCCTCCCCCGTTCATGCTCTGTCTCTCTCTGTCCCAAAAATAAATAAAAAACGTTAAAAAAATTTTTAAAAAAGTATATATTTTGGCATCAGATATCCGCCATGTATGTGAGAGTTCCAGTGTAAATTTGCAACTCTGATGACTGTTTGGTTATCACAAGAATACCATATATTCTTGTAAAAAAGTCATAAAATATCATTGCTCTTCTGGTTTGCAAAATTAACTGGAGAGGAAAAAAAAAAGTAGTTGGTGCAACCATAAGGCTGCATTGCAAGTGAGAGGTAAAAATATATCTGGGGCCGAATTTTAAAACTGAATGATATCAGGAGCGCTTGGGTGGCTCTGTCAGTTAAGCGGCTGACTTCGGCTCAAGTCATAATCTCACGGTTTGTGGGTTCGAGCCCCGTGTCAGGCTCTGTGCTGACAGCTCAGAGCCTGGAGCCTGCTTCGGATACTGCATCTCCCTCTCTGTCCCTCCCTGGCTTGTGCTCTCTCTCTCTCTCTCTTTCTGTGTCAAAAATAAATAAGCATTAAAAAAATTTAAAACAAACTGAATGATATCATAAGTAAATCAAATTTTAAAGATGATTACTTCCTCCACTTCTACTTAAATTTAAAATGAGGTAGCTTATGTGTAAGGTTTTTTTGTCGTTGTTCAAATTCTATTGTTTTCACTATAAATTCTAAGTACTGTTAAAAATTATATGGCAATACAAATTATATACTAAGAAGTATAACAAGAGTCTTTGGCTCCAGAATCAGAGTTCTGGGACCATAATTTAAAGAAATAACTGAAGAAACAAAATCCATGGGGATGAATGTATTCATTTTCACATTATCTATTATATGGAAAATTGGAGACAATTTATAAGCCTAACAATAAGATTTATAAGTAAAATATGGAATATAAAACTCAATAGAATTGCCTAGAGCCACTGCTATGAAAATTTTTGTTATATGAAGTTCACCAAAAAAAAAAACTATATGTTCATTATCACTGTAACCATGTAAAACTATGATTAAATCTTATAAAGGGACATGTAAAAATAAAAAATCATTCGCATTAGATTGATGGGATTAGAAATAATACATTTTAAGAGGAAATCCTTATTATTTTTAGAAAACTGCTCTTTACAGCTTAAAATAGAAGACTGAATCTAGAAGAAAAGATTCTCTGACAAGGCTCTGAAGGAAAAGAAACAAATGTTTACTTCTGTATTAGGGATTACTGGCTGCCAGAAACAGAACCCCACTCGACCCAGTTTAAGCAAAAGAAAATTTATTGCGTGGGCGCCTGGGTGGCTCAGTCAGTTAAGCATCTGACTCGATTTCGGTTCAGGTCATGATCTCATGCTTCCTGAGTTCAAGCCCCCACATGCGATTCTGCACTGACAGAGCGGAGCCTGCTTAGGATTCTTTCTCTCCCTTTCTCTCTGTCCCTCCCCTGCTCACACGGTTTCTCTCTGTCTCAAAATAATTAAATCAACTTTTAAAAATGTCTTGCAAGGGCGCCTGGGTGGCTCAGTCGGTGAAGCGTCCAACTTCAGCTCCGGTCATGATCTCACGGTTCCTGAGTTCAAGCCCCGAGTTGGGCTCTGTGCTGACAGCTCAGAGCCTGGAGCCCGTTTTGGATTCTGTGTCTCCCCCTCTCTCTGCCCCTCCCCCACTCACGCTCTGTCTCTATTAAAAAATGAATAAATGTTAAAAAAAATTTTTTTAATGCCTTGCAAAGACAATGTGAATTCTGAAACAGAATCATAGCTGGACTGCAGAACAAGGCTGGGGCACCGGCAATGGCCCATCATGACCTCATTAGCCCCAACTACTCATGAACAAAATATCAAAGTTTTATTTTTTTTTAATTTTTTTAAATGTTTATTTATTTTTGACAGAGAGAGAGAGAGAGAGAGAGAGAGAGCATGAGCGGGGGAGGGGCAGAGAGAGAGGGAGACACAGAATCGGAAGCAGGCTCCAGACTCTGAGCTGTCAGCACAGAGCCTGACGCGGGGCTCGAACTCACAGACTGCGAGACCATGACCTGAGCTGAAGTCAGACACTCAACCGACTGAGCCACCCAGGTGCCCCAAAATATCAAAGTTTTAAATAAAGACCGGATCCAGTTGTTCACTTGCAGAAACCTGAGAGTGCATGCCTCACTGCCTCATCCTAATCAATCAGTGTCTTCTGTATGTAAAATGTTAACATTTTGCTCATCATGGACTTCTTGCATTAATTTTTATTTACAAAAAATACCGCAAGGGCGCCTGGGAGGCTCAGTTGGTTAGGCGTCTGACTTCAGCTCATGCCACAATCTCATGGTCAGTGGGTTCGAGCCCCACATCGGGCTCTGTGCTGACAGCTCGGAGCCTGGACCCTGCTTTGGATTCTGTGTCTCCCTCTTCTCTGCCCTCCCCTGCTTGAGCTCTGTCTCTCTGTCGCTCTCAAAAATAAAGAAACATTTAAAAAATACTGTAATAAAGTATTCTTCGTCTTAATCAATAGGTTGTTTGTTTATTTTACTCCCCTCTCAGTTTGTACCCACCGCGAGTGCCTCACTCACCTCATGGTGATTCCTGCCCTCCCCGCACAGTGTTTGAAATTCATCCAAGTCGGGCCCAGAATTAGGGCACTGTTTCCCATGAGGCTTGGTTGAGATCTTAGCCCATCGGGTGATAATAACAGATGAACCTATTAGTAGGTATTTTCAAGCCAGACTGGGTGTGTCCGTCAGATAAGCTGAGAGCTAGAATCAGGGCAGAAAATTCTTGTTTAGGGAAAGAAGGAAGATAGGAAAAGCCTGCCAGGGAAGCTCGAGGCCCTGCAGGGAAAGGATGAATCAGAGCAAATGTATACTTATCTTTACAGCCTTTCCTGAGATAACTCAAACCCTGCTTTCCGTTACCTTCCTTTCTACCACCTCCCTGTTAGGGTGACAACGAACTGTCAGAGACGGCATGCCAACGACAGGGATGGGTTTCTCCTGTAAGAAGCAGTCCACCATGGAAACCCTTGATGATGATGCTTTGTGGCCTTGGCTTCCCCTGCCCCCAGCCGCCCTTGGGCACCCAGCTCTGTGCTCCCAGAGCCCAGACTGGCCTCATCTGACTACAGCTCTAGCCCATGGTCCCCACATTGAGTCCCAGATGCCCTCACGCACATTGATTGTTAACGCACATCAGGAGGAAATATGATGGATGATGCTTACTTGGTTTTATTCCAAGTGTGCTTCCCATTAAGGAGAAATGTCATTTGTGCCTCAAGCCATCTGAAGCCCATTTGTTTTCCTATCTATGGGAGCATGTTTGCCGTGCTCTCCCCTCTTCTCTCTTCGCTTTCAAGTCTGCTCCCCACACGTCTCCCTCCTGCCCCCACTCATCCCCCCTCCCTCAACCTATTCCCAATATTTCTTGCTAAAATATGGCTGAGAAGTCATCTTTGGAATGCTCTTGTCACAGTGGATGTGAAGAAGAATGCCTGTAACACGAGACACCCAACTCTTCCCTGCACTGTGAACCGTCCCGCTCTGACCCACGGGAGAGCCATTCTCCTTTTCTCCACGCACACTTCTGAGTCTTCCCCTTGGGTTACCGGGTTAATCACGTCTCCTGCTTCCTCTCAGAAAGAACTGAGGCAGATCCTACATTTCACTACCGCCTGATGGCAGATGGGAATGGGAAGTCACTGGTAGGTCAGCCTTGTCTAGCACTGGATGCCAAGAAAACAAAGCACCTGGGTTTAATTACCAAGCCCGTAGAGAGTTCTGGAAACAGCCAGTCTCAGTGCCATCTTCAGATCATCTCCTTTACTTGGCGATTTGATTACTCGATCTGTCAAATACATTTTTGAAGCCAGTCATCACAGCCCTGGATGCTCTTGGCTATTCTTTAAACCACTAAACTCTGCAGCCAAGACAATGGCATTCACCTTCCAGTTTTCACTCTTTATTTCATCTGCAAATCATTTGCCTTTGAAGAAAGGGACCAGGTAGTTCAAACTTTCTGATTCATCTGTTATTAGCAGACCCCCAATAGAAGGACTTTATAAATCTTCCTTACGCCTAGGCATGCGCCATTTACGTGCACACACGCACACACACTCAAAACCCGACGCTGCCTATTTTGCAAGATAAAGCCAGAACCTGACAAAGAACTAGAGGAACAAAAAGAAAGACTTCAACTACAAGAAGGGCTCCAACCTTAGCTTCTCTCCTTCTCAATGGGGCAAAATGTGACACATTCAAGAATTAAAGAAAACATGGTTATCACTGTATCTAGCCATTTTTTGGGGTTCAAGCTAATTCATACTTCATTTACAGTAATTGTGTTTCTTTACTGATATAAGCCCTGTAAGTATATTTATTTTTGAACAAGCTCTAGAGGTTTAGAATTTTGGCTCAGCGATGCATCAGGGCCATTCTTAAGGAATAATACCAGGAGTTGAAATAAATGCCCCTCCTCTGCCTTCTCCCTGTCTCATCTCCGTTTACCTTTTATGAAGCCTCCAGAGCCAGAGACAGATATTCTCAACACTTACTCTGCCTCATGCTACACCAGGGGACACCATTTCCCTAGAACGCAGTATGTATTTTATGCAATCTAACAACCTGGCTCCCACCACGCCCTAGCTATGCAAAACTCCAATATCCCAAATCAAGGTCAGGACCAACCATAGACATTTTATCTTCATTGTTGCAGTGCCATCAGATGGTATTCCACAAAACCAGAAGTGAAAAATGTATAACTCAATAGTGGAATCACTTGGGAGTGGGGTTAGACAGACCCAAGCTTGAACACTGGCCATGCCACTCAATAGCCGTGACCTTGGGCAATTCATCCACACTCTCAAAGCCTGTTTTCATGTTGTTAACCTTGGGTTGACATCACACACCTTAGTGGCCTCTAGTGAATATAAATCACAAAGCACTGCCCCAAGAACATTTTAAAGGATCAATACATGCCACTCTGTACCATGTCAGACACTTTTCTCTTCCTTTTTGAATCTTCTGTCCTGAGCAAGGATGGCCAAGGATGTGCCACACCACAGCCATGGTCTTGCTGCAGAAGAAACTGCTTAGCTTTACTAGGGACAAGTGCGTTAAACATGAATGATTACAGCTACCATGGGGTCCCAGGAGCTAAACACGTCCTTTATATTTGGGGGGGGGGGGGAGAGACTATCTCGTTTCTTTGCCTTGGGTAGAAGAGGACCTCAAAGCATCACGTAGGATTGGCACAACACAAACAATAGAGATTTCAATGCTATCACATCCCAGGGGAAAGACCAGCCAACTTAAGGTAACCTGCTGTAGTCCTTTCTACACAATTTAACATCTGACAGTTTGCAGTGTCTAGCCAGCCATGGCGCTGTGTTTTATGACTGGCCATTGAAAATAATTAGTTGGTGACCCAGAAAACTGATATATAAAATCCTTTTAATCACCAATATGGCTTTCAATTATACAGCGTAAACTTATTAACCTTTTTACTGCTGAGACTTGATTTATGGAATTTATCTACATGACCATTATGAGCAGAGATAAAAAGTATATTATCTGAGGTGTTGGCATTAACAATAAAGAACTGCTTTTTCTCATCGTGGAATCTAAGTGGCAATGGCAGCCTCCCACTAAGTCCCTAGGGATTCATTTGTTTCCTGCAACCATTCAGTAGTCTATGTGGCTTTGTCACTTAACAGGGTGAAGTCCAAACACCTTAGCATGGCCCCAACCCTAAATGGGATGAGTCTGACCCGAACCCAATTTTTTTCAGCTTCCTCTCTTAAAAATTCACAATCCTGCAATGGCTGTGTTTTCCATTGCTCTCTTTTCTGGCCATGTGTGTCCTTTATCTTGAATGGATCTGCCCATGCCTGCCAACAGCCACAGCTCCTTTCCACACATACTCTCCAACACACACACTCTCGCACAACCCACTCACACATAAAACCCCCCAAAACACCCACACACAACCCCCTACACATACACACAACCCTCACACACACAACTGTCTCGCAACATCCCCCACGATGCTACACACACACAACCCACCACACACATATATAATTCTCCCCCAACATCTATAATCCTTACATACATACCCACAACCCATAGCCCACACGCAACCTCCTAACAAGCCATGAAAATACACACCAGCAACTACACACACGCACAAAACCCTCCCACGCTCACACAACACTTCTCACAACACATACACACAATCTTACACACACACACATAAAAACCCTGCCTTCCACAACACTCACACACACACCCCTTCACTGCCTGAAGAGTGCTTTCCCACTTGGTGTCCCATGAAATTTCCCCAGTTCCCAGGGCACAGTGTGCCACTACCTCCTTTCTGCTTCTCCGCTTCCCTTGCTTTCAGCTGCTTCACCTAAGATCAGAGTGCAGGTGAACCCAAGACACTGTAAACTTGTGATTATGACTACGTGTCTCCTTTATCGTTCACGCCTAGAACCTAGAAGAGTGTGCTGTGCCAGAGTGAACTAAGGGTAAAAGGAAGTGAGCGACATCCTTCTGCTCCCCGGAGTCTTTGTCTATTTAAGACGAAAATGCACGTGTGTGTATACACTCGAGGCAACGTCGACACAGCGAGTAGAAAACAAGTTTTGAATAACATTATATGTGAGATGGAAAGAGAGGGATCCCAAGAGTTATCAAAACACAATGTTTCTACTTCAACATGAGGGTGGTGATGGCCCAGAGCAGAGAAACGGCCCAAGGAATGAGCTGGCAATGAGGAAGACCTTAGTGGCGCTCTGGGAATTAACAAGACCACTGGCTCACACAGGCTCTACTGTGGATGACAAGCCAAGAGGTTTCAGGGTGAGCAGGTGCCCAAAGGAGATGCAGAGGCTTCAGCTTTTATCATCAGAGATACCACAGGCTCCAGAATTCCTACAGTGCTCTGAACTCACACCCACCATGGTCAGCACCACACACTTGTCTCCACGCTCTGTGTTGAGTACCCAGTGGGCACACCCAGTATAAATGTAAGTCACCAGGAAAACAGGGGCCTCCAAAGACATTTTATCGAGAACCACATTCCAAAATACTATGAGGGTAATCATCCCAAGAAAAATCAGCATTTTGTGGGCCTTCCTTACACTTATTTTATGGCTTAGTATTGATTTTATTCAGAATTCCTACGAGAAGGGAAGATGAGGGTAAAATCGTCTTTTCAGGTTTTAAGGACACTAAGGTCTTAATCTTGCTCTGATTAAAGTATGTATTATACAACATCAAGTTTATTTATTGATATTTTTTCTCCCTAGCCGGATTTTATAAATACTCCAATGGCAAGAACATTAGCACATTTTCCCCTGTATCCCTATATCTAGCCCAGGGCTAGCATAAATGAATAAATTAGTCATTTATTAGTCATAAATAAATTACTCATAAAATGAATAAATAAATAAGTGAATAATTAGTATTCATTATTAGGCATTCCATTCTTCATTTCTTCTACTGGACTTCCAACAGAACCCCAGTGACACTGAGCCAAATTTTTGAGCTTATCATGTGATATTATAATTATTGATTTATGTGTATCTCCTGCACAGGACTATATATTCCATCAGGGGAATATAAATAGGAAACTAAATATTCCTAAATAAATAGGAATAAAAATAGGAAACTAAAATTTGTGGACGTTTACCTATATACCAGGCGCTGAACTAAGTACATAAGTTTTCTCATTACTTCTTATACAAACCTTATGAAATAGATACTATTATCAGTCCTAATTTACAGATGAGGAAACTGAGCCTTAAAAAAGTTCAGTGACTTATCCAAGAACATACAGTGAGTAAATGGTTCATCCTGGATTTGAACCAAGGAACCTGATTCCAGAGATTCACTTTGAATGAACGGCTACCTGGTTAGACTATACTCAATTAAAAAGAATTTCAACACTAATTCATTCTAGAACTGTATGTTACACATCCTCCCCATGTCAGGAAATGTGTTCCGTACTTACAATAAAATGGTGAACGCTATGGATTTGCTCCCTGCCCTTCAGAGAGCTTGCAGCCCAGTGTAAGCTCAATGCTGAATCAAACGATTATACAAGTTCATAATCCAAAGCTGTGCTAACTGTGATAAAGGCAGGGTACAGTTGTAATGAGAGTGACAACAGGGATGGCCGATGTATATAATGATGGAAGGCACCAATGTGGCTTCCCTGAGGCAGTGAAAGTTGACCTCCAAGATACAAAATTTGTAGAGGTTAATGACACGTTTTGGGCATGGAATCAGAAAAAAAAAATGGGGGGAGTGTTTTGTGTGTTGATTGGCTCATTTTCTAATCTACCTTGCTCAAACAAGAGATGAAAAGTGGTTTCCAGAATTGTGTGAAATACCCAATTACATGCACTAGAAGCAGAGGAGAAAGAAAATGAAATGGTGGGAACATAAAATGTGGTTAATCCAAAATGCATGCCTTAGTGTCCCATACCCCAGCCCTAAATATAGCATCAGTTTGGGAGCCACCATGGCAAAGGAAAATTTCTCGGTGACTCAATTCCCAGGACTCACGAAATTAAAGTAGACCAATTACTCTGGGTGTGCTCCAAATCCAGATAAAACAGGCTTGGGAGTGTGAGTTAGCAGGACCTTTTGGGAACAACCGGTCCAGGTGTTTTCTAGACTTGTCCTGAGACAGCCAGAAGAATCTTAAGGGCGATGGGCCAGGATGGGGAGGCCCAAGAAGTTTACAGACTAAAACGGGGAGGGGGTAGTGCTTACTTCCACCAGAGATGCCCCGCTTTTATCTGTTTACGTAACAGATTTCTGCATACTGTTTCTTTTGAAGGAAGATGATGCCAAAATCTAAATACATTTGAAAGTTTTGAATTCAACCCAATGCGTTCATTTTGTAGATGAGAGGTCAAGATGCTTCACCAAGGCCATTGGCCGGTTAGGGTCAGAGCTGGGACAGCCCCTTCCCGTGGAGGTTCCCAGAATTCTGAGTCAGCATGAACAGCATAAGGATTATGAACCATACGGAGGTTTTAGCCTTAGCTCTTAACAACCACACGCTCTAACCCTGAGATTAACTAGTCACTACTGAATGTGTGGTAAAGCTGGTTCTGTGCAAACAAATACCGTAGTACCATTTGCTGTACTGGTTATTCATGGAATCATTGTGTTCCTAATTATCAGGATATTCCCCCAAAACACCAGCTCCCCACCATCTCTGAGAGTAAGGAGGGAGAAAAACGATACCTTAATCATGGAGGTAGTTTTCAAGTTGTCTTAATAAGTCTAGCTGCCTATGACCAAAAAAGCACAAGAATTTCGCATGGGTCCGGGAACCCATGGTTTGCTCCATCTACTTACAAGGATTCCATTCCACAAGCCACCTGATATGGTAGCAAACAGCACAGACTTTGAGGCCCAAAGCCAGGCAGATATGAATTCAACCTCTACTCTGCCCCTTTCTAGCCCTATGACCCCAGATAAAGTCCTTACCCTCTGATGTCCACTTGATTAAAATACGAATGTTAGGGGCGCCTGGGTGGCGCAGTCGGTTAAGCGTCCGACTTCAGCCAGGTCACGATCTCGCGGTCCGTGAGTTCGAGCCCCGCGTCAGGCTCTGGGCTGATGGCTCGGAGCCTGGAGCCTGTTTCCGATTCTGTGTCTCCCTCTCTCTCTGCCCCTCCCCCGTTCATGCTCTGTCTCTCTCTGTCCCAAAAATAAATAAAAAACATTAAAAAAAAAATTAAAAAAAAAATAATAATAAAAAAAAATAAAAAAAAAATAAAATACGAATGTTAATCAGACTTGTGGGATAGTTGTGGGGTTCCAATGAGATCATGGATGTAAAGCATTTACCTTTACAGGGTGTCTAGCATATAGTAAGCACTCAATAAATTTTTGCCATGATTGTTACTATACAAATCACTCCCTTCATGAGCTCCCCTACGGCCATTAATAATGACACCAACAGAGATGATTCGAATGATTTTAAAGGATATTTTCCAAATGAGCAATTAAAAAAAATCAATGGCACCACATAACCCGAGTCAGTGTCTTGCTTCACTCACAAATCATCATTTGTTCAGTACAGGAAATTATGAACTGTCTGGAAATAATACAGTAAAGACAGTCAATGACAATTAGAGCATAAAGAGTCTAATATAGACTCAGTGCAGAATCTGGGATTCTACTAAAATCCATTTATTACAAAAAATTCTGGAACCACTTTACCATAAGTGGACATCATTTAGTGCTCAATTACAATGAAATTCCAATGGAAGTATATATTAAATGCAGAGCATCTACATTAATATCAAGAGAATTTGGTAAGATTGATGTTATTGCAATGAATACCAGATGAATATTAAGTACCTTGCTTAAACCTTCCAGGTTCTTGGGCTCAGGCACTGCTCCGTGCTCCCATCATCTACATTTCACTGGATTTTTATGGAGGCAGGAGTTAGGCACAAAGTCCATTTTTATTTACTTGTAGTCTAGCTTAGAGCTGGATAGCTCTCAAACATTGATTAATCAAGACACATTGTATAATGATGTTAAAATCACAGACATTCCACCACCACCATGAAAAGCAATTCATTTTCCAAAGGGCTATAGATCTATGTAACAGGAAAATTTGTAAAAGGAGGTAATTTCAGGCTAAGCACTAAGAAGACATTTTAATAGCTCCAACATGGATTGAACTTAGTGGAGCAAAGAAATCTCCATGGAAGAACTGTTCAAACTCGGGGCTCTTAATGACTCAGGAGCAGCCCAGGCAGGGTGAAGAAGGTTTCTATTAACATCCTATACCAACACAGGTTACTTGGGGGTGGGGGTGAACTTCTCCTGGGGTCACTTTTTTATGCCAACCGAGAAGCTAAAGCTCTTTGTATGTGGGCATCTGTGCAAATATGAGGTCAAATTCCCATTAGAAAATTTGGGGTCATAGAAAAGAGGTGAAAGCCATGGTGTAGTCTGCCATTTGTCAGGCTATATTCCTGGGCAAGGAGGCAAGGGTGCAACACCCTGAGTCCGGGGAGGTAGACCACTTACTTGCCTTTCTATGAAACGATCCTAGTTCAGGTCCCCAGCTCAACCCCTTACTGCAAGAATTTTCAGACTTTCGATTGCACCTTTGGCAAAATGGCCGCGACAAGCGTATCATGCTGCTGCGTGGCTCAAATGGGCTGCAGCATGTGCAAGCTCCCGAGACAAGTATCCTCCTTGAAGGGGATACAGCCAAGCTGCCTGGGACTTGCGGCTCTTCTGACGTGGGTTACAGGGACCTGCTCTGTAGAAATCTACTGTGGGCCCCCCTACATAAACACCGCAATTGCCCCAAATCCACCATCACCTGGGATCCTTCTGTCTAATCAAAGAGAGTCAGACTCATCCCACACCATTTTTGGTTTTGTTCTGTTTTTTTTTTTTTAATGTTTATTTTTAAGAGAGGGAGAGAGCGCGAGCAGGGGAGGGGCAGAGAGACGGTGGTGGGGGGGACAGAGGATCTGCAGCAGGCCCTATACTGACAGAAGTGAGCCCGATGTGGGGCTCAAACTCACGAACTGCGAGATCATGACCTGAGCCCACGTTGGATGGTTAACCAACCAAGCCACCCAGGTGCCCCCATCCCACGTCATTTGTATGTGGACACTTCTAGTTGCCACTAGGGTTCTGATCCAGCGTGCCCCCAGCTGTCCAGCCCTCTGCCTTAGGCTTTCACCACATGGACCAGACAGGGAATCGGGAACCAAGACCTCCACTGGACTAGGATGCGCAAGTGGCAAAGTTATAGGAAAACATAAAGAGAGCGTATGCATGCCGTAATGCACCTATCTACCCTCGGGGGCTTAAAAAAGAAAAAGATTGGTAGATTTGTTTAGGCCAGAGGTTGCAACCGACACCTGCAAGCCAGCTATAGCTGTCACCCAGAGGGTGGCTGCTTCATATGCATAGTGCCTCCACTTTGAAATAGGAAATTTTCACATTAAAAAAAAATCCGGGTTTGGGGCTCATTTCATAAAACCAGAAGTTCTGGTTTGCACAAAGTACAATCAGCTGGAGCTCAGTTGAGGCTGTCCCCTTTAAGTGGGTCCCACCTCCCCTGACCCTTCTCTGTCACCTCCAGGACATCCCTGAAGCCTCAGAGGTTGGCCCACTAATCCCACCATGGGTCGGTCCATTTCCTGCCATTATTAATACAAGCTCGGCCACTTGGCAAATATGAATCCCTGCATAATCCTCCTGGCACAATGAAGCAAAACGAAGCCATAGGCACAGAAATGTGACAAGGGAAAACTGCCAGTGCTAAAAAATGAAATATGTGCTAAGTCCCCAAAGAAGTTCATTACCTGAAGGACACATTATCCCCCTTCTCTCCCCATGAGTCAGCATAGTCAGTAGTCATTCCTAATTGGTTTAAAGCTTAGTATGAAATATTAGGACCCCACGGTATGCGATGACACAGCTGTATTCCTGAGGGGACAGCTGAGACGAATCTGCGCACGGCTGAGACAGGTGGAGACAAAGGCAGCAGGTGAAAATGGGCTGTAAATAGACTATCACTTAAAAAATAATGGGGTGTGTTTTCCCCACAGGTTTCTGGTGCTTCATCACTAATTAAATACTGAAACCACAAAAGGAGAAATAAAGTTTTGTGGCTCTTTGGGTGTGGGGCATAAATGTAAATATTTTGTACCATTAACCGCAATTTCATTTGAAAAACACACGGCTGATCTGGAAGCATTGAGTGGTAGGCACGTGAGCTGAGAAAGGGGGTAGATTTAAGGAAAATATTAGCAGCTAATGTGCCATCCATTTTGCTTTAGGCCATAGGGGGGTCTGGAATGGTGTATTCCAGGGCAGTATTTTTCAAGTTTACGAAATTGGTGGGGCTTTTCAACCAAATAGTAGATTCCCTGTGATAGGGACTGCAGTCAAAATCACATCCCACAGAGTAGACGGGCTGTTGCCAAAGGCAGAAAATCAAGAGGCAAATCACTTGGAATTCTTGGGTGATTCACACCAGAGAGCAGTAATTGAATCATTTATGGTCTCCATCCTCTAAGCCTGCCATGGTAAGGTACTTGGAACTCTGAGGCACTTATGCTGGATCTTGGCTTTCGTGTAGGACGAGCCATCATTCCATGAAGAGAAGCAAGGAGTTCTGGAAATCCAAGAGTCACGGTTGCTTAGAGCCGGTTGGCCAACTTCCCGCCATCACTGGCCGTGGCCAGTCTCTCTGTTACCTCCTCAGTGTAGATCGCTGGGTGGTGGCAGTCCTCATGGACAACTGTTAGGAGTTCATATTTTCCATTTGTTCACCTAAAACTCTGCCTATTTACAAGTTCCCTCATGATCCTATGCTGCTCGTAGGGTAACACAGGAAAGCGTCTTCCCCCTTTCTCTCCAGGTGACGCTCGGTAGCTGAACATGAAATCAAAAGGCTCGGCTTCCTGGCCAAGGAGCACCCTCTTCCTCATCTGTAAAATCCTTTCTGACTCCCTCCTGAGGTTTTGTTCTGGGACGACATCCAAGTGGGATAATCTGTGTGTTTTGTGAAACGGGAGACGGTGTGGGTTATCGGGCAGACCCCGTGTCTTGAAGCCGGGTGTCCTTGAACGGGAATGCAGAGCTTCACTCTGCGATCTGGAGGAAACCACTTGGGAACTTAAAACAGGCCAACTCGTACAAGCAGAGAGTGGGATGCTGGTTTCCAGGGGCTAAGAGAGGTATGAATAAAAAGGTACAAAGTTTGAGGTAGACAAGATGAGTATATCCTGGAGATCTATTGCACTGGGTAAAGCCTATAGTTAGCAATACTATATTATGCACTTAATGGGGCATCTGCGTGGCTCAGTCAGTTAAGTGTGCGACCTTGGCTCAGGTCATGATCTCGCAGTCCGTGAGTTCGAGCCCCGCATCGGGCTCTGTGCTGACAGCTCGGAGCCTGGAGCCTGCTTCAGATTCTGTGTCTCCCTCCCTCTGCCCCTCCCCTGCTCATGCTCTGTCTCTCCCTGTGTCTCAAAAATAAATGAATGTTAAAAAAAAATAACTAAAACGTGGTAGGGTAGACCTTATGTTACCTGTTCTCATCACACGGAATAATAATAATAATAGTAAATAAGGAGGGTGGGAAACCTTTGGAGGTGGTGACTATGTGTCCATGGCACAGATTGTAGTTATAGTTTCATGGATGTATATTTACCTCCAAAGTCATCAAGTTGCATACATGAAACACGTACAGTCTTTTGTATGCCAATTGCACCTCCTAAGGTGGGTTTTTAAAAATTCGGGATATAATAGTTTGCACGAAGAGTTTTTTCTCATAAATAAAGGAGGTAACACATAAAATTGCTGGCATGTGTTAGTGCTCGACAAGGTTTCATCAATACGTTTGTTGAGCGTTATTATTAGAGATGTGAACTGAGTCCAGTTGTGTGAGCTGGTCTGCAAATGGGACCATGAAAGTCACAACATCCTCTGCCACGGGTGGCTGGCACTCAGACTCTGTGAGCTGAGTTCCCCCCAACTTTGCTCCAGCCCTTGCCTCCCCTCTCCAGACTCAACTCGCAAGGAGGGGCCAAAAGCAAAGGACAGGATATGCCAGAGGCATCCAGGACGGATCTGCACCTCTTCAGGGAGGACACCATAGATTTGAGGGTGGAAGATCCTTGTAGGAAGAGTAAAGAAGACCAAGCCATTTGGGGTCTTTCAGAGGGAAGTAGCATTTGTGCTATCAAGACTCTTACCCTTTCTGGGTGGAAAGTTCCCTGTCCTTGGATGAAGCAAGAGAGGCCAGGGCTGAGCCTCAGGGAAAAGAATTTGAGTGGCTGGGACTAATGTCTCACTGATGTCCCTTAAAGGAGGAACTAAAAAAGAACCTTGGGATTTGCTTCTGTGCTTTCTCCTCTGGGGCTGGAGAAAAGGCAGGGATTGTGGACAGAAGCCCCATTCAGGAAAAACATGTACAAGGGGTGGCCCTTCATGGAACAGGATACACAGGACACTCAAGTGGACATTCCCAGAGTGGAGAGGAACCAGAATCTCTGTCATCGCACGGAATTACTAATTGTGGTGACATTAGTCCTGCTTAGGAGGAGCTGTCATCATGACACACCCAGGTGACAGAAACTTATCAATAGTGATGACTGTAATTGCCAGGGAGAAAGCTCAGGCCCTCCGTTGGAGCTCCATTAGGGTGGGCAGTAATAAGGGAGCAGGTGACATTATAGGGGTTTATCATGAAGGGGTTAGCCTATGAGATTTGGTTCTCATCTCACGTGAAGAAGGCCAAATGCAATGGTCAAGTGTATAGGAAAACATCGAAAGTCAAGATTAAAAAGCAAAGATCAGGGCCAACTGGCTGGCTCAGTCAGCTGAGCATCCGACTCTTGATTTTGGCTCAGGTAATGATCTCACGGTTCATGGGTTCATGACCCGCATCAGGGTCTGTGCTGACAGTGGAGAGCCTGCTTGGGATCCTCTTTCTCCCTCTCTCTCTCCCTCTCTCTCTCTCTCTCTGCCCTTACCCCACTCACACTCTCTCTCCCAAAATAAATATAAACTTAAAAAAAAAAAAAAAGCAAAGATCAGGATGCAGCCAAAAGAAAGTATAGTATTACTCCACTTTTCAGAGAGGTAAAGTAACTTGTTTGAGGTCACACAGCTATAAAAAGGAACCAGGACTTAACTTTAGGTGTGCCTGGCTCCACAGCTGATATTCTTTCTTCCATCACCACTGCTTCCTAAAACAGACACGAGTACCGGGAGATTGTGGTCCTCCCCCAGTCATCCATTGTTTGCGGCAGACCCCTTTTATACTTAACCCACCCCCTAAGGGACTCGCACTCTCCTTCCTGTTTAATCGCCAACCTGGCATCGTTTAAGGTTGGGAAAGAACCACCAAACACAGTAGACCGCACGGTCCGCATACCTTGATTACCATTCCATCTGCATGCCAGACACACTTCCATTAAGCAGACGGGGACAGTCCACAGCTCAACCACAGGGCTGGCACCGGCCCAAAACCCAAGCCCCGCCCCTTACAAAATCCACTCTTAAGCTGTTCATTCACACTAACCACTCACCTCGTAGCAAGCACGTTCTCTTATACATTATGAGCATGCAGACTGTTAGACTGGAGCTCGGCTTCCCTCCATCTCTTCGCTGATCCTTCCTGGGTCAGACTGCACATGCCTGCAGAGTACATGATCCCAACAACAACACGGGGAAGTGGACACTGGTAACGCCGTTTGTAGATGCGCTTGCTGAACATCAGAGAGGGCGAGGAGCTTGCCCATGTCGCACAGCACTGTGTGGCAGAGACAGATTTCAGCCTCGGTGGGAGCCTCACCTAGATCCTGCTCACTCCACCACCCCATCCTCCTGCTCTGTCTCTCCCTCCCCAACATCCTTCCCACCTCTTTCCTATCATCTTTCTTCATTAGCGATCATTCTCTGCTCCTTGCCTAACCCACAATTCCTCTGAGGAAAATGCCAGGCTATGTAAAAAGCCAGTTCTAAAATCCTAACAGGAATACAAATTCAAACTATTCCCATATGAGTTAAAAATTTCCACAGGCATTAAAAATCATGTTGTCATTAAGTAATGCTGACTTCAAGTCTCCAGGAACCGATGCAAGCAAACAGCCTTTGATGCCATAAGTGAACCTTTTGAAACCCTCCCCGATCCCTGCCCCGGGGTAACTATTCTGTGGTCTAATGGCTTTGAGGTGGAAATGTTGCTCTAAATATTCAAAATGAACTCTTTAAAGCCATTCCCCATTTTTTTTTCCATTTAATCTAATGTTCTATGTGGTCACACTGGAAAAAGCATGTCCCCCTTTGTGGTTCTCTTTGTATCTTTCAAAGTTTGGTAACTTATCAAATGTCCCATTAGTTACTCGACCAAGCTAAACTTTTAGTAAGTCCTAATACATAACAAGTACCTACAAATTATACTTCGACTCCTAACATTCTTTAGTTACATATACATTAACGTCTACGGAAATGAACACTTCTTACCTAGTGTGTAGGGAATACATGTTTTGTTTTTCCATGCTTCTATTACTTAATCTTTTGGAATATAAAAGTATATATGTAATATATAAACACACACACGTGTGTGTGTGTGTGTGTGTGTGCGTTTTATAAAGCATAATCAGGGGCGCCTGGGTGGCACAGTCGGTTAAGCATCCGACTTCAGCCAGGTTACGATCTCGCGGTCCGTGAGTTCGAGCCCCGCGTCAGGCTCTGGGCTGATGGCTCGGAGCCTGGAGCCTGTTTCCGATTCTGTGTCTCCCTCTCTCTCTGCCCCTCCCCTGTTCATGCTCTGTCTCTCTCTGTCCCAAAAATAAAAAAAATAAAAAATAAAAAATAAAAAATAAATAAAAAAAAATAAAAAAATATAAAGCATAATCAACAAACACTTGCAAACCCATCCCATGTTAAAGGGAAAAAAACTCACCAGTACCATTACTATTCCTTAGCTAATCAAACAACCCCAGAGGTAACCACTACTGTTTTTAATTTGTGTTTATGATTGTCTTGCTTTTGTTATTTAACAAAATAATACATTATGGAGGTTCTCTTGCTTTTGAGCTTTATAAAAATATGTCCAAAGTATAGTTATTCTTTTGTAACTCACTTTCTTACTTAATATTATGGGGTTTTTTTTTTTGGGGGGGGGGACCTGGGTGGCTCAGTCGGTTAAGCGTCTGACTTTGGCACAAGTCATGATCTCACATTTCGTGGGTTCAAGCTCTGCGTCAGGCTCTGTGCTGACAGCTCAGAGCCTAGAGCCTGCTTCGGATTCTGTGTCTCCCTCTCTCTCTGCCCCTCCCCTGCTTGCACTCTGTCTCTCTCTCTCTCTCTCAAAAAATAAATAAACATTAAAAATATTTTAATATATATAATTTTTTTAAATATAATTTATTGTCAAGCTGGCTAACATACAGCGTATACAGTGTGCTCTTGGTTTTGGGGGTAGATTCCCATGATTCATCACTTACATACAACACCCAGTGCTCATCCCAACAAGTGCCCTCCTCAATGCCCATCACCCATTTTCCCCTCTCCCCCACCACCCCCATCAACCCTCAGTTTGTTCTCTGTCTTTAAGAGTCTTTTCTGGTTTGCCTCCCTCCCTCTCTGTCTATAACTATTCTTCCCCCTTCTCTTCCCCCATGGTCTTCTGTTGAGTTTCTCAAGTTCCACATATGAGTAAAAACATATGATATCTGACTTTCCCTGCCTGACTTATTTCACTTAGCATAATACCCTCCAGTTCCATCCACGTTGCTGCAAATGGCAGGATTTCATCCTTTCTGACTGCCAAGTAGTATTCCATTGTATATATAAACCACATCTTCTTTATGTTTTTAAGCGTCACCTATGTTGACTCATTAGCTGCTATTTATTTTCACTAGTGTGTAGTATTCTATTATGTGATTACACTACAGTTCATTGATTAATTCTCCTGCTGGTGTATATTCAAGTTGTTTACAACCTTTTGCTACTAAGAATAAGCTGCTTACGATTATTCTTGCACATGTCCTAGGTGCGCCATGCATAGAGTTTCTAGGTATAACTTAGGAGTGGAATTTCTAGGCCATGGTATATATGAATGTTCAACCTTGATAATAATAGCATATTATTTTACAATTCAGTTGTATAAGATTATCTGCAACCAGTTTATTAGAAACATAATGGTTCTCCATGCTTTCCAAATTTATATTATCTTAATTTTTAATTTTTTCCCACCTAGTTGGTGTAAAAGAGTATCTCATACTGCCTTTTTTTAAATTTCCCCAACTAGTCACGAAATTGAGTATATTTTCAAAGTTTATACACAATTTGTGTTTCCTCTTCAGTGAAGTGCCTGATCTCACCTTTTACAAAAGGCACGTGGAGTTCACTTCTGCTCCGTGAGACTCCTCTTAGAGAAGCATCATTCTCCCACTCCTATGATCTAACTTGCTAGTGAGCCATAGGAGCCTGTTCTCACATCCTCCTGGCCCCCAAGAATCAGCAGGCAAGCCACCCTGTCAAGGAAACCCATTTCCCTGCTACACGCAGCCACTCAAACAGGGCCATTCTGAGTATACTTCCCTGGAACTAATGTATGGGCACTAGGGGAAAGAAGCCCTCTTTGTGTTGAGTTACATGGACATGTTAATAGCATCCTCCCTGGATACATAGAGGGAACTTCAGCCCAAAGCAGAGAACATGTCAACAAACAGAGGGAAGTAGAACCCAAGACAGAGAGTGAGAGAGAGCCTTGATGACCTTACTTGAGCTCCTGGATCTCATTATACCCGAAGACAGATTTATCTTCCAAGGAAGATGAGCCAATGAGCTCTCTTTTTTGCTCAAGGGACTTTGAATTGGGTTTCTGTCCCTTGTAACTAAAACAAAGCAAAACTGGGGGCACTGGGTGGCTCAGTTGGTTAAGCATCAGACTCTTGGTTTCAGCTCAGGTCATGATCGAATGGTTTGTGAGTTCGAGCCCTGCACTGGGAGGAGCCTGCCTCCTCCAGCATGGAGCCTGCCTGGGATTCTCTCTCTCCCTTTCTCTGTGCCCCTCCTCCGCTCTCTCTTTGTTTCTCAAATAAATAAATAAATAAACTCAAGAAATTTTTTTAAAGCAAAATAATTATTAAAAAAAAAAGTAAAGGTTAAAATCTTTTTGTTAACCTGGGCCAAGAAACACAAGAAAAACATTGACATGAAGGTTATAAAAACAACTGATATTTCTATAGTGTTTTATAGTCTACAGAACACTATCACATCTATTGTCTTAGATACTCCCTGCAACTGCAGGAGATGGGCACTAGAGGTACATTACCATCATTCACATTTCACAAACAAGGGACTTGAGTCTTGAACCCAGGACTTCTGTCGTAAGTTCTTTTTGGCTACCTGGACTGCTCTTGAATCACTATTATCGCCAATAGTCTGAGACTGTGGACATAAATTAGAGTAACTAACTCACTTTACAGTTAGAGAAAGCGGTGTTGTGGGAGAAGTGAGTGTAGTCAGCATGTATTGATCACACACGGTGTCCAGCAGTCAGCGCCTGACAATATCCTTTGATTGCAAAGTCTTGCTCCAAGCCCACTTATCTATAAAAATGATAAGTGAAATGAAGAATGAAAAAGTGAGGGACACCTGGGTGGCTCAGTCGTTTGAGTTTGACTCTTGGTTTCAGCTCAGGTCATGACCTCATGGTTTGTGAAATTGAGCCCCATGTCAGGCTCTGCACTGACAGTACAGAGCCTGCTTGGGATTTTGTCTCTCCCTCTGTCTCTACCCCTCCTCTGCTATCAAAATAAATAAAATAAACGTTAAAACAGCGAAAAAGTGAAACATTTGGCTCCCAAACTTGGGAAAAAAATGCTTCCAGATGTCCTTGGATCTACTCTGGAAGACCCACTTCTAAGAATATTCCAGAATCATTCTTATCAACCAAATTACAGACTCTTTCAAGGCAGAAACACATTCTACGGGCATACGTTGTAACAACTGAGCCATTGATTATCAAAAAGGGGCTCAGCAAGGGAAGACAGAGTACATGAAGCCCACAGAAGACAGGCAATATTCCCCAGAAGTTAATATGATGGCCCTCATTTTTAAGGAGAGGAAGACAGTAAATTTCACCATTGCACAGACCTGTATGCCACTGGAGCTAAAAAATATAACTTATAATCACTTTGGAGGAGACAGCACAGCTAAGCCATTGCTGACAACAACTCTGAAAAATCTCTGCCATTAATATTTAAAGGTTCTTAATCAAAGAAGCAACGTTCTAAAGCAAAGGCAAAAAGAAATTAACAAACTCGACAGACAGAAGAAAGATAGGTGAGCAATAAAGAAGAGGACTGGACTGGAATGGGTCTGAGGGAGTTTCCTTAGCCACATCTGACCAACAGGTTCAATAATTTGTTCCTGAACAGAGATCAGCCATAATGTATGACTGTGGGTGTATGTATTTTTACATTTAACTCTGTAGTAAGCTTTGTATTCATTTTCATTTTTTAAACACCTTTTTCGAATCTTTTAGCTTCAGGTTAAACATTCCCTTCAGACTTTTCTATAGATCAATCTCTGGGTCCAGAGAACTCTAAAGGAACCATTGCAGTCAGGATTCTGATGACCAGAGGGGCAGGCCAAGTAGGCTGCATTTTTGCTCCAGCTGGCCCCTCATTTGCTGGGACACATGCCATGAGGTCACATACAATGACCCAACACAGCAATGTGCCCATGAAGGCACACTAGCCTCCAGAAACAAAAATCACCTACCTGCCTGCCGGTGCAAGGTTAACGGTGGGTACCCCCAAGGGAGTTCGAATAAGGTTGGCTTAAATAAGCTTAAGCATCACCACAGCCACCTCTGCTCGGTCCATGAAGCCTCTCAAGAACTTATGCCCTGCTCTGTCACAGCGATGAATTGCCTTCATTATTTTTATATGCATCAATATCAGTGTGGGACATGGAATTCAGAGCAGATTTTTATTTTGAAGACATTCAAAGTTGTGGCAGAGACTTCAATTTGTTTCCCAATGACCATTTTCTTTTCCTCGCTAATATAACTCCCCAGCATTGACTTAGTCAAAAGACATTTCCCAGCCTCCCTTTTAAAGAGCTGTGGCCTTGTGGCTGGATTCTGGCCAATGAGTGGTAAGTGGAAATGTGTGATTCTACCAGGAAGACTCATTAAAAAGGAGGCTCTGGGGTTCTATTTCCTTCCTAATGCTGTGATGTGACAAAATATAATGTGATGAGAAGATGATGTGACGTGGGGTGATGTAATGTGACACGGTAAATGGAAATTCAGTTTCCATGTTGGAATAGGAGGATGAAAGTTACAATTGAGGGAAGGCAGAATAGAAAGCTGGAAGTAAGCCAGGTCCCTGAAAAGTTTGTGTGGCTTCACAGCATCCCTGGATCACCCACCTCTGAATTTCCTTACGTGACAGAGAAATAAACTTCTCATTTTATTCTATTTTCAATTATATGCCTCCTAACCCAATCATGATTTATGCCTAGGATTAAAAATGTGTGCCAGGATTAAAGCAGAGAGGAGAAATAGAATTTAAAAATGAGTTTGAATTGGGTGAAGATATTTTGCTTCCTCTCCCTTTTGTTTGAATCTAAAGACAGCCATAAATGACAAACGGAGGCCAGAACCCAGGAGTGCTTTCCAGAGGCCATGTCTTAATCTACCCAGCAATTTCGGTGGGAGTGAAACCCCTGCTTCATTTTTCTAATGTTGGTAATCTTGCTCTATCTTTATAGTTCAAGCAGAAGCAGAAGACATACATCTGATGATCTTTGGCAGTCAGTGACCCCACAGTTTCATTTGCTTTTAAGGTTATTCATTCATTTGCCCTCTGCCATCACAGGGACACCCCAGTTTCTAGCCAGTAATCACTCTTAAGTCATAGAAATAGACATCTCACATTTTCTGATTTCAACATACAAAGTCACAGTAATCAAAACAATATGGTACGGCCACAAAGACAGGCATACAGACTGATGAAATAAAATAAATCATAAACCTTTATTAGGAATTGAGATCCAGAACATATAACGAACTCCCATAATTCAAACACAAACACAAAAATGAACAACCTGATCTAAAAATGGGCAGATATTTTAGATCGAATGAAAAGACATTTCTCCAAAGAAAATATACAAATTGCCAATAAGTATACGAAAAGAAGCTCAACATTAATAATTAAATACATGCAAATCAAAACCACAATGAGACACCATCTCACACCCACTAGGATGGCGATTGTCAACAAAAAAATATTGAAAGTGACAGGTGTTGGTAAGGATGTGGGGAAACTGGAACACTTGTGTATTGCCGGGGGGAATGTAAAATAGGGGTTTCCACTGTGGCAACCATTGTGGCCAGTCCTCAAAAAAATTAAACAGAGAACTACCATAGGATTCAACGATTCCACTTCTGGGTATGTACCCAAAGTAATGAATGTTCTAGAAAAGACTTGAACAGATATTTGCATGTTTATCTTCCACGGCAGCATTATTCACAATAGCCAAAAGGTGGAAGCAACCCAAGTGTCCACAGACACATGAATGTGTTTTTTAAATGTAGTGTATACACGCAATTGAATACGATTCAGCTTTAAAAGGGAGGAAGCTTCTGACATGGGCTATAACATGGATGAACCTCGAAGACATTAGGCTAAGGAAAGCAAGATAGTCACAAAAGGATAAATACTGTATGATTCCACTTATATGAGGTACCTAGAGTAGCCAAATTCATAAAGACAGAGACAAAGTGGGTCGGTGATTGCCAGGGGCTATGGGTTGGGGGGGTGTGGGATAGAGAGTCAAGAAGTTAGTGTTTAATCGGAGAAGATGAAGAAGGTCTGGAGGTGGTCATCATGACTGCACAACAGTGTGAACATAACACCACAACACTGTATACAGTGAAACCTTGGGCTGCAAGTAACTTGTTCTCGAGCATTCCGCAAGATGAACAAACATTTCTGATAAATTTTAACTTGATAAATGAGTGATGCCTTGCAATATGAGTAGTACATGATGCTGAATGTCACATGATCACAATGAGCCAATGGCTCTTCTCTCTTTCTCTCTCTCCCTCTCTCTCTCCCCCTCCAGGATTGTGGGTGATCGTCTCCCAGGCTCGCATGCTCAATCTGGGGCCACAGTGTTTGGTAGAAATCAGTGACTTTTCAGAACGTTGGAAGGTGCCCACAACTGGCACTCGTGTATTTTCTGTCACTTCAAAGCACCTATCGACACTCCGTTGCTTTTCCATCCAAGAGTGAGCTTAAGAATACTTTGCTTCAGGGGCGCCTGGGTGGCTCAGTCGGTTGAGCTGACGACTTCGGCTCAGGTCATGATCTCACAGCTCGTGGGTTCAAGCCCCACATCAGGCTCTGTGCTGACGGCTCAGAGCCTGGAGCCTGCTTTGGGTTCTGTGTCTCCCTGTCTCTCTGCCTCTCCCCTGCTTGCTCTCTGTCTTTCTGTCTCTCAAAAATAAATAAACATTAAGAAAAAAGAAAGAATACTTTGCTTCATTCTAGGTCAGGCTGCCTGCAGATATAGACCCTTTCCTCTGCTGCCTTATTGCCAGTTACATTAAATACAGTATGTGACAAGAGTTTATTAATATTGTACTGTAGTCAACATCCATGCGAACGTATATAATAGCCCCCATGCAGAAAAAGATTCCATTAAATGAACAGATAGCAGTGATTTCGTTAGTGATGGTGAAAATCATCCTACACAATAACCCTCCTCTCTCCTATCTCCCTCACATCAGCCATGAAGCTTTTCAAAGGTAAGTGCAGGTTAATTTTATTTTCCTTTACATTTTGTAATTTCTTTATTATTTTGTATTATATTATGGTATTGTAATCATTTTTATATGAATATTTTTGGGTTTGAATTATCTGAGTTTCCATTATTTCTTATGGGGAATTCTGCTTTTGATATACAAGTGCTTTGGGTTACAAGCATACTTCTGGAACGAAGTATGCTTGCAAACCAAGGTTTTACTGTAATTAGAAATGGTGGAAATGGTGGAAATTTATGGAAACATAAATTTTATGTTATGTACACTTTACTACAACTTTAAGAAAAAGAAAATTTGTAGTAAACTTAGTGATAACCCCCTCCCAAAAATGTCCCTGTTCTAATTCCTGGACCTTGTGAATATGTTACTTTACATGGTAAAAGGGACTTTGCAAATGTGATTTAGGTAAAACGGAGAGACTGTCCTCAATTATGTTGGCATATTCATGTAGCCTTTATTCAAAGGAGGCAGAGTCAGTAGCAGAAGATGGGACAAAGATAAGAAGTCTTATTGACGCAAAGAAGGACCCATGAGCCAAGGAACAGAGGACTGGTGGCCTCTAGAAACTGAAAAAAGCAAGGGTACAGATTCTTCCTGAGGCTTTCAGAAGGAACCCAGCCCCACATACTCCTTGATTTTAGACTCGTGACTTCCAGAACTATAAGAGAATAAATATGTGTTGCTTTATGCCACTAGGTTTGGGGTCATTGTTACAGCAAATTACCGATACATAAATTAAACAGTCCCTGCCCTTCAAACACTCATCACTTGGTTTCAGTGATCTCTCGTTAACAGATACTAAACTACCAAAGCTCTGATTTTGTCAAGAGCCAAGCTGGACTTACAGAAAGGCTGTTGGTATTCAATTGTGCCGCCCCCTCAGTCCCCACGACTGTATCTTGATCAAAGAGACCAGCTTTACTCCCCTCTGAGGTCTTCCCCCTCGCTTCCTGACCTAAGGCACACAATTATGTGTTTAAAGACCACTACAGTGTGTGGTGAGAGGACTTGATATCACAGAGCTCTGAGTGCCACATCCTGGCAAAGGGTCTGTGCCAGCCCCTCAGTCCAGCCAGGCTGGGGCGGTAGAATATGGCATTATTGACGTGTGCCTGAGCTTGGCACCACCTTGTGCAGATATTACCAGCAATCCAATTTTCCAGATGAAAGAAACTGAGTCCCAAGATGACACAAACAGTAGTTGGCAGAGGTGGTGTCTGGATTCAGTTAAATCAGACTGGACGTCCACCTCCCTATGCCCAGATTCATCTGAACAGAGGGACTCCAAAAGAGAGCACATCTGCCCCACCCAGCCTCTTCTTATGTCCACTTGTCTATAACTCCACATCCTGACCATCACGTACTTGGATACAAGGGGAGGTGAAGTCCTTTGCCAAAATTCCTGCCACGATGCCACCTGGAATTCTTCACAAAGAACCAGAGGTATGCTCAGTCACTGTCTGAGCATCACGTGTGAAGACAAGACTGAGAGGGGATAGGGTTATTAAAAAGACTATCTTGTGGGAAAGATGTGTTTCCATCTCAGCCAACCAGATGGTCTATGAGGTGGCTGGGGAAAGAAGAAAGCAACCATGGAGATGAGATGGAGTCTTTGGGAAATTAGTGGTGGGTAAATTGATGAGTTTGTGCTATTTCTTTTGAGGCTTTTGACCTAAATATTTGTTGAGTCAGTCTACTTATCTCCATCTTGATCATCATTACCCTAATCCAGACTATAGTCACCTCTTCACAGGACATTGTAAGATCATAAAAGCCTGTGAATTGTTCTTCCCATATCCTCTCTAACCGTCTCTAACTCCCAAAATCTATTCTCCTTACTGGAAGCCATAGTGATCTTCTTGGTACTTGGAAGACATCATTTCATTGTCTTTTGGCTTCCATTATTTCTGTTGAGAAGTCAGGTATCAAACTTATTGCTCCTTTCAAGTTAATGTGTATTATTTTCTTTTTACCTTTGGTTTTTAGCAGTCTAATTATGATATATTTGTAATACAACACTGTGATATCTTATTTATACTTCTTGATGTCACAGAGCTTCGCGAAACTGTAGATTAATACCATCCATCAGTTTTAGAAAATGTCCAGCTATTATTTCTTTAAATATTGTTCCTTCTCCATTCACTACCATTTCCTTCTGGAAGGCCAGTTATACGTTAGCTCTATTGGCTGAGTCCCACATGTCTATAATGCTCTTTTCTGTTTTTTCTATTCTTTTCTCCCTGTGTGCACAGCATGGAGATTTTCTATTTGACCTGTCCTCCAGTTCACTAATTCCACTTACTGTCACAACCAGATTACTGTTACTGATACCATTTATTCAGTTCTAGAATTACCCCCTTTGATTTTACAGATTCACACCTCTGATATACCCTATTTTCAGTTATTTTCTCCATGTTCTTATATATAGCCAGTTATTTAAAAGTCTTAGTAACTAACTCCTATAGCTGTAGTACCCATGGGTTTGTTTCCTTTAACTGTTTTTCTCTTGGTTTTCAGTCTTGTGGTTCTGAGTTTTAGCATGTCCAGCAATTGTTGATTTAATGACTATTGTTTATAAAAACTTGTAGACACCCGCTGACATCATTTTCCTGCAGAGACCATTACCCCCTTTGTCCATCACACAGACAGAATAACTGGTCACCTCAGGACTATCCAGCCAAGGCTGTGTAGCAGCCAAGGCAAAGTTCAGTCTATTTAATAAGTTTACCCTTACGGAAGGCACAGCCTTCCACGATCTTGACCTGAAAGTCTATGTGCTTACTGGACTCCCTCCCCATAATGACCTTGAACTTCAATCTCTGTCTCTTGAAGCTATGCAGGCTGATGTGAAAATTAAAACTCTGCCATATTTTTCTCAGAGGACTTCCACTTAGGATTCTGGCCTCTCGCTCCTTGTGGCCTCAGAATTCAACCAGGGGAAGGACCAGCTGCACACTGGAGGCTTCCCCAGGCTTTCCCAGAAGCTCTGCTGGTTTCTCTCTTCCCCAGTGCCAGCAAATCCCGGACATTCGGCCTCTTGCCTGTGCCTGCAACCTGCAAACGAACCCAGTCTAAAAGAAGCTAGACAAGTCAGCTCACTTTTTCAGAGTCTTAGCCCCTCTCAACATCTTCTCCTCAGCAGCTCTCTGCTGCCTTCAAACACACAGCTTGTGTATTTTGTCTGTAGATTTTAGTTGTTCTCTCAAGAGCACAATCTGTCGTAAATGGTAGTCTCTCAGCATAACCTTTTAAACTCACAGATCTACAAATCTCAGTATTCCTCTGCTTTAATCCTCCAAATGTCTCCCACTACTCCCAGGGCAAAATTCAAAGTACTACGTTACCCTGCATGGCTGCCTGCAACCCTCCCAGCCTAATCTTGCTTCCCCCACACTCCCCATGCCCACTGCCCTACAGCCAAGCTGCCTGGATTTCCATCCCTCACTCCAGGCCTTGCCACACATGCTATTCCCTCCTTTGGATATGCTACTCGAAAAGCCTTCCTAAAATTGTCTGACCTGACCATAGTGTTCCCCAACCTCAACGCCTGGTTTGAGGGGTGGGCGTGGGGATGGGTAGCAGACCCCTTTATTCCCCACTACTCCTCAGGCAACCATTAGCCATACAACCTCAGAAAATGTATTCCTCTTTCTGAGCCTCAACACCTGCATCTGTAAAATGGGAAAAATATTCAAAGATTTTTATGAGCGCTATTTGGCATTTTAGGGGCGCCTGGGTGGCTCAGTCGGTTGAGCGTCTGACTTCAGCTCAGGTCATGATCTCGCAGTTCATGAGTTCGGGCCCCGTGTCCGGCTCTGTGCTGACAGCGCGGAGCCTGGAGCCTGCTTCAGATTCTGTGTCTCCCTCTCTCTGCCCCTTCCCTGCTCATGCTCTCTCTCTCTGTCTCTCAAAAATGAATAAACGTTAGGGGCGCCTGGGTGGTGCAGTCGGTTAAGCGTCCGACTTCAGCCAGGTCACGATCTCGCGGTCCGTGAGTTCGAGCCCTGCGACAGGCTCTGGGCTGATGGCTCGGAGCCTGGAGCCTGTTTCCGATTCTGTGTCTCCCTCTCTCTCTGCCCCTCCCCCGTTCATGCTCTGTCTCTCTCTGTCCCAAAAATAAATAAAAAACGTTGAAAAAAAATTTTTAAAAAAAGAATAAACGTTAAAAAATTTAAAAATTTAAAAAATAAAAATTGGCATTTTAAATTAATTAACTAATTAATTAAAAATAAATTAAAACTGCATTTTTAAATACCTGCCTTTTCATGATTGTGGCTTTCCCTCTTAGTTCCAAAGCAAATCAACGAAAGAAGAATACTTCCATCAGCAAGATTGGGTTCAGCTTCTATGGCAATGTTCCATTTTCTCTTTTCTCAGCAGTCTGGCCCCAGCCATCAGGTATGTTTTGAGATAGTGTAATGACACATAAACATTCCCATCTTAACAAGAACCATGCCCCCACTTAAGGCCAAGAAGATGCTCCTTTTACAAGCCATTATTTCGTGAAGAAACAAGAAAAAAAAAAACCTTAGAAGCAAGTATGTCTCATATTTTAAAGATATACTAATCCTTGACTAACTGTAGTATGGCTCTAATTGCTTTTTTCTTCTCATGTCTTATGTCCACTGTGTGGTTCTATTGTTCGAACATCACTTCGAGTGAAATCGTGCTGGAAAAAGACATAGCATCTTTGGATCCTTTTAGTCCAGCTGTGAACTTTAGACTTAATCCTTCAGGGCACTCTTGTCTGGTAAGGTTTAATTTATATTAAATTTTCTAAAAGGGAAGGCAAAATGGTCAAAGCAAGATAGCAAGACAGACAAGAGTCTGTCTTTCATAAATTAATAAGCATCACCAACCGTCTTTCTTGACCCCTTAAACTCTGTGAAATTAATATAAGTAGACAACTAAGACCTGCTTGGCGCCCCCCAGAGGCTTGTAAGTTCACTTAAGCAATCCAAGTTTCCTTAAAGTTTTATAAGCCAGCTTTTAGAGCAAGTCTTTTGTACTTATTACTGGTGACAGTGAGCATTACGGCAGCCAATGAACCTTACTGACTTACGACCCCAATATGGTCGAGCACTGTTATCAAGGGAAATATCAGAATCAATGCTTGTATATTACATTGAGGTCCTGACTTCTGAAAAAGCCCCCTATAGACGCTTCAGAATATGTCACTGAAATAAACAGCTAATACTCCAAGACAATCTACTGACAATGGTCAGAAAGTGCTATTTATTTAACTACTTTTCAACCATCCTAACCCTTCTAAAGGGTATGTGTTTCCAAAATAAAGACAAAAAAAACCTTCCATGTCCCCAATTCTTTCGCAATGGAGCCACGTTTATGCCCACTTTTTCAAGCAACAATATGTGTGGTTTTGCTGTAGGGAGCAGGGTCATCTTCCTCCTCGATTAATGGGCTTGCGTTATGAAACAACCATTGGCAGAAGGCGCCTTTTCTTCCATGGCACCCCCACCCCTACCCCGTGTGAGCTTTCATTTACAGCCAGCATTCGCTAGAGGAAGGCTGGGCTCACCATCACCTTTTACTGACTGAAATTAATCATGTCACTGCTTCGATATTAACCTCTCCTACATATATAATCACCAACTCTGTGCATGGAATTTTTATGTAACTTTTAAAAAATTCCATTTCAGCCTTGCTTAGGTTTTTTATTACTTAGATGCTCTACCAGGCATAGAAGAATAATCTATAATTATTGTGATTATCAGAGCATAAGTTTTTAGGGCTTCTTTTCTACAATAGATGAATCTTACTGGAATACCAAAAAAGAGTACACCCTTTCCTTTCCAGGTGACAGGAGGGTGCCTTGAGGATTTCTGCAGTCCTTCTAATGCTGGGATTATCTCTTTTATTTTTTATCTTTTTTTGTTTGTTTGTTTCCCCTCAATCACTGTGCACTGAGCAATCAGATGTTCCCATCTGGTAGAGTGCCAGTTTCCGAGGTTTGGCAGTCTGCAGGAACGCCACTTGTAACCTTCAGCCCCTGGCATTGCATTCAATCTGAGCCAACCTGCCCAGAATTCAATCCAAAAGTCAAAATTGCCACGGGGTGCTCAGCAGAAGATCAAAAGGTCCTGCTTCCCCACCTCTGCGAGTCCAATCATCGTAATTTTGGCAAAAAGTAATTCATATCAGTTTAACATTTTATTGAGGAACAGGCATTTAATGCTCCTCAAAGGAACCTGTTTGGACCAATTCAACAGCTGACTCGCCTTAGGCATCTCCTAAAGAGATTATGCTCTTTGGATGCCAATGATCACACCTGGGAGTGGGGTGTGGGCGGACCCTAGGGGTACTAGAGAAATTTGGCAATAGGACTGTCACAGGCTTGGTGTCCTGCTCTAAGTGCCCAGAGTGGAACAGCAGAAGAAAGCAATTCCTTCTGGGCAGCTCCAAGGGTCAAAGCTGGGAAGACTTCAGTGGTCAAGGCACAAAAGGCTGAATTGAAAGGCACCTGGGTAAGAAATGGGGCAAAGCTGGTAGAGAACAGAGAAAAACCAAGAGCAAAACAGAGGGTCCTATGTAGTCACCAAAGGCAGCATTCCAAAACCCATAAGTTATTCTTATTGATAGCCAAACCTGAATTTAAGGGGGCAGATTGGATGAAAGTAGACAGTTGGCTCAGATGAGCCAGAAGTACCCTGACTAGATAACATATTTACTAAGAACATCCTTTTCGTTTTTAAAGGCACTCACCAGGAAAGGAAGGATCCTAGCACATTATCACCAAGGCAGCCATACTGCTACAAAGAATGCCCAATGTCACTGAGTAAGGTCAAGGTCATTCTAAACCACAACACCAAGGAGCCTTGGACTCCCCAGGACAGTGACTATAGACACTGACTATGCCTTAGGATGAGCTGGAGGGCTTTTGTAAAATACTAGGGCATGGGCCTCCCTTGAGACCAAATGAAACAGAGGCTCTAGGACTGTGGTGCAAGCATTGGTGCTTTTTAAATCTTCCAGATGATTCTAATGGACTACCAAGGCTGAGAACCACTGGCCTAATAGAATCCTGATTTAAAGGAAAGATAAGGAGATTTCAGGTCAACGGCATTAGAATCCCATGAAACACACCAAGACTGGTGCCACCACGGTCCATGCCAGGCACAGGCCTGAAACCTTCTGACCCAACCAACGTCCAGCCTACGTGTGTTCATCAGGTGAAAAAGAATGCGTCTGTAAAATCAGACCGACTCTGAACACCCACAAGTATCGTGCCTTTCAGCATATCCTGTACTGAAAATGGGCCTAAAATAACTTGCACTCCGTTATCTTCTCCTTAATTGTTTAAATGTCTTCAGAGGAGTTTAACACCTCCCTATTTCACCCCTAAATATAAGTCCAGATCAAAGAGGATCAAGCTGCTTTACATGGAGGGAGTTCTTTCCCCCTGCTTACCTACGGCCCTCCGTTCAGCCTCCTAAATTCCTTTGTTTCTCTGGATGACCGGTTCGTGTACACTCTCCCTTCTCTCTGACTGACAAATTCCTATATGTCCTTCAACAACAACCATAAACAGCAGCCAGGACTATGACAAGAGCCACAGAGAATTTGCTCCTGGTAAAGCTCCACATGAGGCATTCTGTTTGCAGATACCATCTCATTTAAAGCCCACAATGACCCCGTGGTGCTATTATGCTCATTTATAGGCATGGCCATGCCCAAGGTCACAAAGCTGAGGTGGTTGAGCGAGGTCCTAGACCCACACAGTTCTCTCCAGGCTGGGCTCCTTACCCTGATGCTACAGGCTCCTTTGAAGATTCAGCTCAAATGTATTTATAAAGCCCATTCCCCCTCCAACAGCCCAAGGGGGGTTTTCTCATTCCTGTAGTATTTCTACCTCCTCTACATAACATCTCAACTGGCAGTGTAACATTTTTTTATAACATATATATTCACCGTAAGATTGTGAATCACACACGGTGGGCACTCAATGTTATTCGTCTTTGCTTATTCCAAAGCCAGGGTCCAGTGGATAATAGGGTCTCTGTAGCTGCTCAGTGAATGAATGAATGAATGTCCAAACAATTTATTCTCAAAGAAGAGTTCTTTCACTCTTCCAACCTAAGCAGTCTATTTATCACAGAAGCCCAGTGCTCACTCCCACATTTTTTTTCCCTTTTCTTCCTCCCCACTTTGATGAAATAAAGAAAAAAAAATTTCTGCACAATTCCCCACACTGGCTTGCCCTTATTTCCTGCTCTGAAAGGACAGTGGATGGGGCGCCTGGGTGGCTCAGTTGGTTAAGTGTCCAGCTTCAGCTCAGGTCATGATCTTGCGGTTCGAGCCCCACGTCGGGCTCTGTGCTGACAGCTCAGAGCCTGGAGCCTGCTTTGAATTCTGTGTCTCCTCCTCTCTCTACCCCTCCCCTGCTCATGGTCTGTCTGTCTCTATCTCTCAAGAATACATAAACTTAAAAAAAATATTGAAAGGACAGTGGAGGCTGATGGAAGCCTCTTGGATCTAGAAGAAGATCAATCACTTTCACAATTGGAGTCAGAATCCTTTCCTTAGAGGAAATTTTATCAGTGGGCAGAACATGCTTTATCCTCACCAGGACAGGAAAACGGGCAGGTGAAACAAAGAGCCAGCGCTGTATCACCAGGCTTTTGTGCCACTCTTGGGGCTAGAGGAGCAGACTTACTCTTCTCCCCAAGAACTGCCTGTCTGCTTTCCATTTCCCTTCTAAATTCGAGGAGGAGTTTGGGAAGCTCTGCAAAGCCAGCTCATAACAGAACAGGTAACTACCTCCAGTGCTACTCAAACCTGGACCCCTGGGTGAGAGTTCTCCAGGGGTCTCTTTGTCCTTCCTTCTTATGGCCCAAAACACTTGAGTCAAAATGCAATGAAAAGGAAACTGTGATTGTGGACATCACTTTCTAAATTACTGAACAACCTAAAGGAAATATAGACCTGCTTCAAATGTTCCTTCAATTGGGAAACAAGTCACAAATCAGGAGAGTCTTTTGGGAAAAGTTTGGGCAAACTCTCACTTTCAAGCATTGAAATCATCATTACTCTCTGAGAGCTATCTCATTCTAGACAAAATCCTATAAGCTCTTAGGATTACGTCTAGGAACAATGGCGCCAGACTTTTTCAGCAGATGCAGAATCAATTTGTATGAGCCAGGCACTGAGTGCCCAGCCCTCGGCCTTCCTCTGTACCGTGTGCTGGCCCCTGGCTGGCTGTTAGCCATAGGCACATTCCAAAGATGGGAAAAGAATCCACAGACCTGTCAGAAGTCAGATGCACATGGCCAAGAGCAGGGCCTTTGTGGTCAAGTAGATCTGGATTTTAACCTCATTTGTTCCTTTACTGACTAAGTTTTCATTTCTGCACATGGACGTCTCATACACAGTTCATAGGAAGGGGACCAACTGGAACTGGAATATCTATTTAATTATATGACTAAATATGACTATATTAGAATAATAACTGCAATGGACTGGAGCCTATCAAATGTATTTATATCAGTTCATAGTAATAATCATTTTAAACATTTCACAGATTATCTTTAGAGGATACTGGATCCTTTACTCATTGTTTTGAAAGTTGGGAAATAAAAAGGAAGAATCAAGTATTTATCCAGTCTTTTCCATAGGAACTGTACCTTGAGGTAACCCAAAGTTGACAAAGGGAAGTGTCTTTTTGGAGAGATTTTCAAGATGCTAAAAAAAATTTTTTTAATGATAAAATTAGAACAGCATAATTTTTCAACCCTTAATGAACTAATGCACCTAAGTAACAATCATCAACAGGCTGCTAAAATTACCACAAAAAAAAAAGAGACAACCAAGCATTCTATACCCCCTAATGGAAATATACACCACCACTGATAAGAAACTTTTGAAAACCAAATTTTTAATCTGAATCAGACCAGGCCTCTAGAACAATCAGTTTACAGAAGAAGTGGGCATCGTAGAAGATGTTAAATGACACCACAAGAATGTTACCAACAAAATCCAGACTTAAATTCTACAGCAATGCTACTCAAAGTATGAGCCATTGATAAAGTAGTCCACAAACTGTTTATTACTGACCCATGTGTGAGATAAGTATAGAAATTGGGAGTAAGCACTTAGAAATGTTTACAGTAATTTAGCATTGTAATTTAACATCCAAGCCCCTGGTCAGTGGACTCCTCTCACTGAACAGAGTTTAGACCCATTCAGGTCACCTGAACTCATGTCTAATTCATGTGATGAATCCCATATACTATAAACTGTGAGTCAAGAGCAATACCATGTTACAATTAAATCCTAGTTTAAGGATAATTGGTCAAGTGGGACCCCAAAGTATATAAAATCTAGAATCTATTGAAATAAATAGATAAAAAGAAAATTTAGGGTCAGAAAATAGATCAGTTGTTGCCAGGGAATGGAAGTTAAGGTGAAAAGAGAGAAAAATTACCATATGAAAATTTTTGGAGGAAATATGTGTGTTAACATGGTCATTATGTGGACCATGAGAAGCATTTCACAGATATATAAATATGTCAAACTCATCAAACTGTGTTCGCTACCTATGTGCAGTTTGTTTTAAACAAATTGCACCTCAAAAGCTTGCACACATTTTTTTAAAGAGAAAAAAAAAAGTTTAGGGCTATCTGCTTCTCCTTAGGATTTAGAAAACTGCAAAGAACATCACTCCCACTTTAACATGAAAAAAGCTGAATAATCTAAAAAAGCACAATGTTTCTTGAATCCATCATAAAGCTGTGGTAACTAGGCAACCCAGTGAACCACTTTCCAGGAGTGACTAGTCCTTCCAAGGAAATATGAGACACATGAACTCCTCGTATTTGACAGAGCCTAGAAGAAAGAGGTGGGTACCTGCAAGCCTGAAAGAAGAAATTATATAGATTTTAATGAATTTTTTTCCTAGAGAGAGAGAGAGGGAGCAAGTGAGTGAGGGGGCAGAGAGAGAGAGGGAGAGGGAAAGAGAAGCGGGGCTCACCTGAGGTGGGGCTCGTGTTCACCTGAAGTGGGGCTCGAGCACACCCAATGCAGGGCTCAAACCCACCTGAAGCAGGGCTGGGATTCACAAACCATGAGATCTTGACCGGAGCCGAAGTCAGATGCTTAACTGATTGACCGACCTAGGCGCCCTTTTAATGAATTCTTAAAGGCCACATGTGGACTAGCATGTCACTGGGGAGCAGCTGGGGTCCCCAGACATAAAGGAAGTTTGTAGTTTCTCATACGTTATTTTCTGTAAGTTTTATCTGTGAAATTGTGCATGTGAAACATCATTGAATCAATGGATCTATTGAAGAAATTAGCTGCTGGAAACCATGCAAAATGTTTTGAATTGCTCTTAAAATACAGAAAGCACTTTATATCTTCCTGCTGTAAATTAAAAATGAAGAAGATTTCCCCATTAAAACAAATCTTTCTCATGAGAGAAAGACTGGTTAAAAAACAGGGGACTGAAGACCCTCTTGGATGGTATGGTTATGCAGGAATCAGGAGATAATCAATGGAAGCATGAAGACAAACACAAAACCTCACCTTCATTCCCAAGCTCTTCCCTCCTATGAATCAAAAATCTTAAGCCACTAGGAAAGGGGCCTTAATCTCTTTGACCACAAGGGTGTAGAAAAAGATCCTTCGTTTCTTAGAGGTAAATAGAAGCAAAATGTGTCTGTCTTTAGGGAAGGGATAGAAGATTCTTTTCCAGAGCTGGAGGAAGGGTAGAATCGAAACCCTCTACCTCTAGGGAGGGGCAAAAAACAGTCCTGGGCTCAGGCTCTTACACTGACACAAAGCAGATGTGCTCTGTGTGTGTTTTTTTTTAAACCACTGAGGAAGGATTAATATATTTTCCCACTCAAGACTAACTATAAATACAAGAGGTATTGTGCTGGTAAATGTTTAACTACCAGTTTTCCAGGTTAAAAAGGCCAGATATGCAGTACTGGCAAATTTCCTTGATGTGAACATTTTCACCATCACCTATTTCAAACTATCACATGATAGCACTGAAGCTGGAAGAAGATGGAGCTGGGAAGAAGATGAGTACAATTGGCCCTCATGAGCCTGTATGAGATAGTTCTAGCAAGTCATTAAATACAAAGAAGAGTTTAGGAGACCTCCTTCCACCCTCCCACTATGCTTGAGATGTGTAGAGATAACACAGCTAATTCAGCTAATTCGTATGCAGGAGTGCTGAGAAAAACCCCATAATGCTTAAGCCCTAACTCTAAATATAAAGTAAGAGCAATTGACTACAAAAATTTGAAGCCTTAGATGCTCTGACGGTAACAATAGCAACAACACAACTCTAACCAGATTGAGTCCTAACTATATTAGCTCAACCCTTCACACTAACGGACTGACAAAATGACGTAACAATTTCCAGGCATAAAATTATCATCTCAGAATTTACTGTTCTCATACATAATATCTAAATTCAATCAAAAATTACATGACATACAAGTAAATAAGGAGAATCAACCTATTATCAAGAGCAAAGCAATCAATAGACCAGATGTCAGAACTACTGAACAGGAAATTTAAAACAACTGTGATTAACATATTAATAGATCCGCTAGAAAATGTGGACAACATACATAAACAGATGGGAGGTTTCAGCAGGGAGACAGAAACTATCAAAGAAAGTCAGGAAGAGATGCTGGAAATAACACCTGATATCAGAGATAAATAATTTCTTTAAGAAGCTTCTCAATAGAGTAGACACTGCTGAGAAAAGATTCAGTGGTCTTGAAAATAGAGCAAGGGAAACTATCCAAATTGAAACACAAAGACAGACTGAAAAAAAAAAAAAAAACCTCAAAACATCCAAGAGCTGTGAAGCAATATTAAGAAAGAGATCTAACACTGATAGCATTACAATTCCAAAGAGAGAAAATAGAACATATGAGAAGAAATATTAAAAGTGATTGCAGTGCCTGGGTGGCAGAGTCAGTTAAGCATCTGACTTCAGCTCAAGTCATGATCTCACAGTTCATGAGTTCAAGCCCTGTGTCAGGCTCTGTACTGACAGCTCAGAGTCTGGAGCCAGCTTTAGATTCTGTGTCTCCCTCTCTCTCCCTGCCCCTCCCCTGCTAGCATTCTATGTGTCTCTGCCTCTTAAAAATAAACATTAAAAATGAAATTAAAAAATATATAAAGAAATATTAGAAGTGGTAATAGTTAAATGTTTTCCAATGATAACCTAGGAGATCAAACTACAGATCTAAGAAGCTTACAGAACCACAAGCAGGATTAAAATAAAATCACCTCCCCCCCACCCACACACACAGCCTCAGACATATCACAGTCAAACTTTTAAAAATGAAAAATAGGAGAAAATCTTAAAGGCAGCCAAAAAACGGGGGGGGGGGGTAAGAGAAATACTGAATAGAAGAAACAGAGGTATGAATTACAGCAGATTTCTTATCAGAATCATACAAACTAGAAAACGTTGGTGATATCTTTAAAGTACTGAAAATAAAGTATCATCCCAGAAGTCTATATCACATGAAAATGTCTTTTTAAATAAAGACAAAATACTTTTTTATATAAGCAAAATCTGAGATCATTCATTTCCAGTAGATATTCACCACACAAACTGTTAAAGAAATTTATTCAGGAGAAATAAATATAGTATTACTTAGAAACCTGAAATTACACAAAGAAATAAATGGCACCGGAAATGGTAAAAATGAAAGTAATTATAAAAATAGTTTTCCTTATTTTTAATTTCTTTAACAGATAATTGACTGGCTAAAGCAAAAATAGTAACAATATATTGTGGGATTTATATGTAAAAGAAACTGACAACATAGCATGACAACAATAGCACAAAGTATAGAAGGGAAGAATTGAAAATATACTGCTGTAAGGTTCTTATACTATACACGAAGTGGTATAAAATGTTTTGGGCTAGATCATGATACATTATAAGCCCTAGGGCAACTACGAAAAACATTAAAAAGAGGCATAATTAAAAAGCCAACAGTGGAGATTAAATGGACACATAGAAAGCATTCAATTATTTCAAAAGAACAGAAGAGGAAAAAAATGTATAAAAACCAAACAGAAAACAAGAAAAATGATAGATGTAAAGTTAACCATCTTGATAATTACATTAAATGTAAATGGTTAAATATCTCAAAAAGCAGAGACTATCTGATCAAATAAAAATTATGTCAATCTAACTGCAATTTTAAGGATAAAGTATTAGAACAGGCTACTGACAATGGATTGAGGACAAATTTTGGAAATAGAGCTTTATTTGCTTTACTTAGGATAAAATTAAAAATGAATATGCTGAACTGGCTGAAATTGCTTTAAAATTTCTTCTTTCATCCCCATCAACATATCTCTGCTTTCTCTAATATAAGTGTCATTAAAAGACAGGAAGAAATCACATGTGCATTACCATCTGTAGGCAATGTTGTCATCAATCCAACCGTTATTAACTACATTTACAAGTAAGATTGAAGTTCTTTGGGGTGCCTAGGTGGCTCAGTCAGTTGACTGTCCAAGTCTTGATTTCAGTTTAGGTCATGATCCCAAGATCATGGGATCCAGCCCCATGTTGGACTCTGGCTGTGCATAGAGCCAGTTAAGATTCTCTCTCTTCCTATGCCCCTCTCCGCAACTTGCACTCACTCTCTCTCAAAAGAAAAAAAAAAAAAAGCAGGTTCTTAGTACATAAAAACCGTAAATAGTGATATATATGGTATTTGTCCATATCCAAAATGTATACATAAGTACTTAATATGGGAAATTGCTATTTTTTTACTCATTAGTTTCATTTAGTTACAATTGTATAACAATAAAATTCATGAGTGTAATTGAAATTTTATTAATCACACATACTTTCAGTTAACAATGCATACACCTTGCATAATTCTCTTCCTGCTGCCTAGGTTACATTTGTTGTGATTATATTCATATATTCATTTGAAATGTAATTTTATGTCTGTTGTATATAATAATTAATATTTTTGTTTATTTTTCAAGTAACTTATTCTTAAGTATTCTCCAACTATTGACTGTGATTTATTAAAATTTAAAACAAGGGGCGCCTGGGTGGCTCAGTCGGTTAAGCGGCCAACTTCGGCTCAGGTCATGATCTCACAGCCCATGAGTTCGAGCCCCGCGTCAGGCTCTGTGCTGACAGCTCAGAGCCTGGAGCCTGTTTCGGATTCTGTGTCTCCCTCTCTCTGACCCTCCCCCGTTCATGCTCTGTCTCTCTCTGTCTCAAAAATAAATAAACGTTAAAAAATTTTTTTTTAATTTAAAACAACCACAACCACAACAACAAAAACCCCATCATCCTTTATGGCACATAGATTGAGAACTACTATCCTACACAACAAATAACCCAGTTTCTTCAACAAATGAAAAGCAAAGAAAAACAAAAAAACTAGGAGGGAAAGTCTAAAATTAAGAGAGACTTAGAACACAGATTAAAAAAATGCAATCTATGGTGCTTATTTGGAATTTGATTTAAACAAACAAAAAACTAAAATAAAAATTGTGAGACAATTTAGGAAATAAGAAAGATGACTATTTGATTACGTTAAAATTATTCTGTTAATCCATTAAGTGTGGCTATGGTATTATAAGTATGTTTCTGACGAGTCCTTATATTTTAGAGATATATTCCAAAGTATTTGAGGTGAAATAATATAATGTCTGTGATTTGCCTCAAAATAATCACTGGGAAGGAGAGTATAAGCACAGGTGCAGTGAAATTGGCCTCAAGTTATCATTGTGGAAGCTGGATGATGGATACCTGGAGGCTCATTATCCTGTTCTGCCTCTTGTGTGTTTGTTTCCAATTTTCTTAATAAAAAGTTTAAAGAAATGAGATCTACACCAGATGACCAGGAGGGATTCCATGTTGCACTGCAGTATGTGCTGAGAAGAGGGAGACATGCCCTGGCAATACATACCCATCAGGCCTTCTGAGACACTCAGAGAGCTATAGGGAACAGCAGCATAGCAGGGGCACTCAGCGATAGGCCCTGGGATCTAAGCAGGGAACATGAGACTCGGAGACAGAGCTGTGACCTGTGTAGCTGGATCATTAGAAGGAGGGCCAGCCCCTGCTCTGGCAGGATCAGAGGCTGATTCCCTTGTCACCAGGAAAGCATAACGGGACCTCAGACTACATCCCTGGCCTGCCGCCTCAGCAGGCATCAGTTGGAAGAGCACCTCCCCCACCCTTTGCACAAAAAAATTTTTAATAAAAATTTTAAAAACTGAGTCACTAATCTCTTTTCATTTTCAAAAAGAGAAGGACCCTTTACCATGGTTAGTGAAGTATAATAATTAAGAGTAAGGCTTTGGGGGTTGCCTGGGTGGCTCAGTCGGTTAAGCGTCCGACTTTGGCTCAGGTCATGATCTTGCGGTCCATGAGTTCGAGCCCTGCATCAGGCTCTGTGCTGACCACTCAGAGCCTGGAGCCTGTTTCAGATTCTGTGTCTCCCTCTCTCTCTGCCCCTCCCCCATTCATGTTCTCTTTCTGTCTCAAAAATAAATAAACGTTAAGAAAAAATTAAAAAAAAAAAGAGTAAGGCTTTGGGGGTTGCCTGGGTGGCTCAGTTGGTTGAGTGCCCGACTTTGGCTCTGGTCATGATCTCATGGTATGATTTCAAGCCCCACATCCCGCTCTGTGTCGACAGTGCAGAGCCTGCTTAGGATTCTCTCTCTCCCTCTCTCTCTCTGCTTTTCCCCGACTCATACTCTCTGTCTCTCAAAAAAAAAAAAAAAAGAGTAAGGCTTTGGGATTAGAGAGGCCTGGAATTGGGTCTGCGCAATTGTGTGACCTTTTAACATCTGGGAACTTTTTTTCCTTATTTGTGAATTACATGGAATTCAGAGCATTGTTGTGACAATGAAATAACATGGTGCACGTAGTCTTTTGCACATATTAAATGCTCAAAAGAAAATGCCCAGTAAACAGTAGCTGATAATGCCATTATCATCAGCAATGACAGGAGTATGAGCTCATTAAAAGCAGAGCTGGTGTTGGCTGGATAGAATGAGAGCCGTACTTAAAAAGAATATCAACATCACATATTCAGTTGAAAATACTGTTTTGTGTCCAACACATTTGGTAAAACAGCACAGTCTGGATTGTGAGAAGATGGGATTTATGTCCCACAGACCTGAGGATGAAGCCCAGCCCTTCCACCAACCACTGATGTGTGGCCCTGGTAAGTTTCGGGGAGTCTGTAGGAAGCAAGCTCAGTGCCACATGTAACCAATGTTAGCTTCTCCTCCCCTTGAATCTCTTTGACTCATACCCAACTTAGCTTGGATGTGAGGGAACCCTACCCACACCCCCATTGCAGGAAGACAAGATCCTTTCTCCCTGAAGTTTATCAGAGGACTAAATGAGAAAAAGGAATGAGGTCTTCTGGTAAGTTGAAATAACACGAAGATAAATGACAACTCTTCCGCTTTCTTAAGACAAGCAAAAATCTTATGTTTCCAAGTTCAATGAAATACCAATACACTCCCCTTAATATAAGTGCTCACCCAAATGTTTCCAAATCCAAGGAAAAGGTTTTTAAAAAGCAAGCACCTAAATGCTTTGATTTCTTCTTTCCAAAGACTGAGTTATATCCCAACACTTCCATTTAAAATGAGTAATTGGGATATGCCATTAATGGGATGGTTAAGAAGGACAGAAAACAGTTTAACCATCTCCAAAGATTGCCATAATTACACAAGAAAAAAACTAGAGATACCATCTCGATAATAGAATGATCTCTGCAATTTTATATGACTCATTTATAATTATTATCATGCTGGAGTATCCTTTATCAATAATAGTATTATAACCAGAAATTGAAAGGAAAGAGTAAACACACACACACACACACACACACACACACAAAGGCTATAAACAGCTTTATTGCCTGATTCTTTTGGCTGTCTCCCTAACATTAATGATTTTTTTAGATGTCATGCTTTTCTCTAGAAAATTTTCTCAGGCATTTGACAGATGCTAAGACTTGTTTGCTAACAAGGGCAGATAATAAAATGAACGAATAAGCAGCCAATTAATTTAACAGAAAAACCCAGAAATATTAATTCTTAGAATGTGTTGGGAGTTGCAGAATCTCTACATGCACTTCCAGCTGACTTACTTTCTCCTAATGTAATCATGTCTAGTTGGCTGGAATTATATACATTAATATTAAATGGCTTTCTGCCTTCTCTGCCTCAAGTAGCTGGAAATCTTTACAGTGAACTCACTTATGCAGGGAGCCACTCTACTTGAAAACTCTGGGTAGGGTATTCCCCCTCCCTCCCCATCTGGCCCCCTTATGGCCACAGGGAGGGGGCTTAAGAGAAGGAGATAATGAAAATGGTACTGGGAACAAGCAGAAACCAGATCCCTCTTATCCACCTTTCTTTTCCCACCTCTCCCCCCATTCTGGGAGCAGGTAGGGAAAGAACTCAAGGTAAATAAAGGACTATGCTGGACGCACCATGGAGGGACACCCCTGAGTGGTATCCTGACTCATGGTGCAGTGGGGTCGTGCACAGGGGGCACGCCTCCCCATCCCCACCATATATCACATCTTTGTTTTCATTCCACTCTGATAGAGTCTTCTGCCCTCAACTTTATGCCAATGTCTCCTAAATTTACAGCCTAAGAACACGAAAATCAACCACTACATACAAAACCTCCCTTGACAAAACTCTTCTAGTCCATTTAACGTCATGAGCAACATGTTTTCATGAGAAAACCCAGACAGTATATTAAAATGACCTTAGACATTTAAAGGGCATTAAAAATATAAAGGCTGCACTGGGTTCTTTTCTGTTCACTTCCCAACTGGGCTTTGTTTTTCACTGGAAAGGGAAGGAAATTTTAGATATCTTTTATAGCATGCAGGATCTCAGCATGTATGAAAATTTGAAAGATCTACCAAAAGTCTGGCCTATATCTAGTAAGTGAAAATAAACCGAGGAGGGCACATACACAGGCTGCACCACCTTCAGACTCAGGCTGGTCATGGCCCCTCTCAGTATCTGTATTTCCAAAACAAGCAGAGGGTCTTTGTGCCAGATAGAGATCAGCACTCCTGCTTTGGAGAGGACATACCATTGTGGTGACAAACATCTGCTCCAAAAGTTACTTGCTGTGTAGCTGTGCCCAAGACCACAACCTTTGTGAGCCACTAATTACTTCCTCATCTGTAAAACGGGGGAAATAGTCCCTACACCATCGGGCTGTGGGGAAGATTAAACAAAACGCCATCAAGTAACACATGCACTTCAGTTCCCGGCATCCTACAGAAACTCCGTAGGATGTTACAAATAGGAGTGGTCAGGGCAGACACTGTCTCGATCTTAATTATGATGTCCACGTGAGGCTTTCCTTAGTTAGCTAGATTCCTGTTCAACAGTGTGGGAGGTATCATCTCTCTGTCTTACAAGACTGTTGTGACAACCCCTGAGAGCACTTTATAATCCATAGATTATTCCACTTTCGCTATCAGCATTCATTAAACCCCAGAAAGCAAAGAAACAACCCAAAGAAGAAAAGCATAGCCCAGTCCACAAACATACAATTGCCAGAATGACATATTTTAAAACTGCAAATTGAGAATAGGAGACGGTTACTGTTCTTACTAATTAATAAAGTGGACCCATTATCTCCCTTTGTGGCTATCCTGCCATTTTGGAAGTGGATGATCCATTGCAAGCGAAATACTTTTATACAGGGCCAAGTACTTTTTTTTTAATTACCAAAGAAAATTGTATTTTTTAAAGGGTCACTTTTTGTCAATCCTCCTCTAAAGAATACAGTTTGGGGTGAATTCAAAGTTCATTGTCCTTGGGGATCCGGCATTCCTTCTCTTGATCCGACAGTTGATATATTATGTCCAAATAGGCTCTGCTCAGGAAGAAATGGTCACTTAGCACTGGACCTGATCTTAACACCAGGCATGTTGTCCTTTTTTGTCAGTCCCTTTCTTAAGGCCATATTTTATCTCATTATGGCAATACTCAAACTTGTCCACACAATGGGAATTTGGTGTTTTCCACTCTCTCGTTGCTCTAGCGAAAATTCACTTTCAAATCTATGTGTGCTTTTTTCCCTTTCTTATGTAGTTGGGAAGAAACAGCTCTTCTTCCCTTAGAAGGAGGAGTAAAAAATCTCTTTGATGTCCAAATTTTCATTTGTGATTCAGAAACCTCCTTGGCCCCAAGAGTAATTTTAAATTCAAAGAGAAACTTACTTGATAGAATTTTGCCTGCTTTTTTGTGTGTGTTGAGGGGAGGGAGAAACTTTTTTAAAAATGATCAAACACAGATATAAAACACTATAATTAGCTAATTCAACACCATGCCGTCCAAGCAATGCTCACTTTGAATTTTCAACCTTCATAAGGCGACGTCTTCACGGTTTTATAAAATTACCCATTCTCCCTCAAATACGCTGCCTTTGGTAACTATTTCTGCAAGATCAGTAAAATTAGTCGTGCTATGACTATGGTTATTAACAGTAAAGCATGCTAACTGGCATTTACAATCCAGAAATGTGTAGCCCACTTTCAACAGGCGCAAAAGGGTAAAAGGGCCACTTCCTGAGACAACCGAGCATGTCAGTCCTGAGGTACCGGGTGGAGGGAGGTGACTAGAGCCAGGACACCTCAACAGGGCACCAAGGGGAGCGGTGTTCTTCCAGGGAAGGAGCTGGGCTGGGTGGCAGTGAAAGGTCTCCCAGTGCCAGTGCTGAGGCAAAGCCCCAAGAGCAAGCCCTCCAAGCAGAGGCTGGGGCCGGGGGCAGGCATTTGTAAAAAGTGCATAATGGAGGAAATCAAGACACTGTATGTTCTGGGAGCATATGTCAGCACGTCAACTCTGGGGAAGGCTGGTATTTAACTGCAGGTAGAGAGCCTAAGGATTCCGGGCTCTGAAAGTGCCAAGAAAGCAGAGTTTATCCAAACTCACAGTTGCACCAGAGATGACACACAAAAGAGACTCAGCAGACATATCTAACAGACCGACAAAAGCTGGAGTCCCCCCGGGGACCAGCACAGACCTGGAGTCCCAGAGGGGACTGAACTCAGGAGGGGCCTGTAGTTGGTAACAGAACCAGCCCACACAGCATTAGGACTTGGGGGTCCCACACTGGCAGGCTCCACATTTGTTGAGAGGGGCTTTGTCTATTTTTTGGAGTCACTGATCAGAAAACCCCCAAACGCTTCATGTGTTCACAGAAATAAGCATTTGGACAACAGAATCAGTTTTTTCACGTCCCCAAAGCTTTTCAGAAGAGGCTCTGAATGAAGGCCTTCTGGGGATGCTTCCTGAATTTCTCAGGTATCCCTGCTAAGTGCTTCCTTCGTGCTCCCACTGGTGGTGGCATTTATGTCGCTCAAGAGGCACCCAGCCAAGAGTCGCCCAGCCGAGAGTCAGACAGGATTTGTGGGCAATGATCTTTCTCATAAGCTCCTCAGGAAAAGGGCTAAGTCATCTTAGCACTTCCAGCTTGAAGACCCACACATACCATGGAGGGACGGCCACCAGCAGCTTACCAGCACACGGCCCCAGCCCCACTTGGCAACAGCTGGGTGACCAATAGTCCCCTCTCCCACCTGCCCCCTCACAGATGACACAAAGTGAAAGACACAGGCTGATGTTGGTACCATTAAGAGGATCTAAGAGAGGTTTCAACATGGACCCAATGTGTGCCCACAAATGGACCCAGATGAGCCCGGAAGGCAGTGATGTGTCCGTCACCAGGCTCTATCCCACTCAAAACCCACATCAACTGGGAATGAGCCAGAGAACACACAAGGCAAACTGAGTGCAGCTGGGAGGGAGGGTTAATAGAGCGGGGGATAGAATCGAAATCCCCAGATGGGTGTCCACGTAGGCTGTCAAAACCGTACACAATGACGTCTACGTGATAAACATCAAGGCCTTCAGTGGAATGTGAAAAGCTGGGCCACAATCAAGGAAGTGGAGGAAAGAATGGGGTTTCCAAGAAAACATGCGAAAAGACTCTGGGTTTCCTGATACTAGTGAGCTGAAATCTAAGCACACATTTGCTGCCTCCCGGTGCCTCCCACTGGCTTTAGCGGAAGGCAAAGGCCTTATGTGAGCTCACAGGTCCTCCGGATACCAGGCTGGCTCCAGGCTGGCCCCCTGCTAATGTCTTCATATCTCACTCTTGGGTCCCGTCACTTCTATCTTCATTCAGCATGCCTCCCTCTTCCTCACCTCTGGGCCTTTGCACATGCTATCCCCGACAGGAACACTCACCAGATCTCACTCCCCGCTCCTACTTCGCCAGGTCTCAGTTTGACCAGTTCTTCCTCAGGGGCCTTCCACCTCCCACAGAACCAGATCCAAGCCTGTGCCCTACAATCCCATCACTGCCCCAACCTCTCCTTGCCTAACACTCACGACCGGGATCCCTCTCTCCATGCGGATCTTCCTCACCACACTGTGAAGTCCAGGTGGGCAGGGGCCATGTTTGTCTTGCTCATCACAGGATGCAACTAATAGTGAACAGAAAATGATGAGGTGTTCAGTGCGATGTAGCTGCTGCAGAAACCAAGATGGTGGGGAGAGGCATTAGAGTAGGTATATGATTGCGGCACCTGGGTGACTCAGTCGGTTAAGCGTCCCACTTCGGCTCAGGTCATGATCCCACCATTCGTGGGTTCCAGCCCCACATTGGGCTCTGTGCTGATAATGCAGAGCCTGCCTGAGATTCTCACTCTCTCTCTCTGTCTTTGCCTCTGCCCCACTTGCACATGCACTCTCTCTCTCTCCGCCCCCCCCCAAAAAATAAATAAACTTTAAAAAAAAAGGTATATGATCTATGTACCGCTCAGATCACACACTGGGGTTCGTTTTGGGTGCCAGGCAAAAATGCTTAAGATGGGGAAGGAACTTGAAACCAGGCCCTCCCACAAATATTAAAGGCACTGAGCACGCTTAGGCTGGAAACAAGACAGGGAAATGCGAATATCTGAAGGGCTCTTCTATGATACCGGCAGCTGTCTAGTCAGCAGAGAGAAGCACAGGTGTGTGTGCCCTGCTGCTGAGAATGTTCAGTCTGAGTCTTCCAGCCACTTGGCAAGGTTCCCAGTGTGAGCCGGGCTATGACACATGTTCTCTCTCTCGGAACCTGGGAGCTCCACGCATCACTATTCCACAGCTCAAGGAACTCCATTCCAGACCCCAAGCCTTCATCTGCTAGAGGAGAAGGTCAGATCAAGTGCCCCCCACAATGTTCTCTGAGCTTACACATCGGGGAGGCAGTGACTGGCGGGGGGGGGGCTTTAATTAGAAAGCAGAAATAGGAACTGACCCCCCCAGACTATTCTCCCACCCAGAGAAGAACGTGTCCTAACACAGCCCATTTGTAGCTCGTTTCTGGGACTTTGTATTTCAGGAAGAAAATGACCAACTGGAATCAGAGCTCTAACCAAAATACGTCTCCACATTCAACCAGTCATTCGCAAGGCACGACACTGAGGGAAAACCGTTTCGCCTCCATCACCTTTCAGCCTGTGAAGGTTGGGATTCACGGTAGTATCCTCGGAACGAGGCAGAAACCAAAGGATGCTCTCATTCTCAAATCACAGGAAGCGTCCCTGCCGCTTTGCACAGAGGACTGGGAGCACTAGAAATCATAGTTTTAATTCCAGAACCCCCCTTCCCCACCGGAGATCCCACATTTTCTGCTCCTCCACTCCAACCCTGGAGATCTCCCCGCTTGCTTTGTCTTAAAGCCTGCACGCGGGGCCACCTTTCCTGAAAGCCCGCACGCCCCACCCACGACACGTTCGTACTCTCTCTTCCCTCTCCTTGAAGTGTTAAAAGGGTACACGCTACTCTCCGATCCTTTTCCCCCTTTTCCCGCCTCCAAGTACCTTCATCCCCGTTTGCGAGAGCCCCTCAGGCGCACCTCTATTCGATTTTCCTCACCCAGCTTGAAACCCGCTCATTCTAATTACCATTTCAGTTTTCTTATATTTCTCCCTTGAGATGTCTCAATTAGTGTACTTTTTCATGCCGCCTGTCACCTCTGAGCTGCAAGGTGGGTCTCACTCCAACCGAAACCAGGCAGAAAATAAATGAGGAGCCGTTCTGGGCGGCCGGGCCGAAGGTGGGGTTACTTTACAAACTAGCGCCCCTTTAATTGATGATAAATGGACAGGAAAGTAGCCTTATTAATACAGCAGCCCTGATTCGGTTCGCATGCGGTGTCCCCTCATTACTCAAAGGTACAGGAGCAGCAGACCACACTCAGCCCTGGGTGCAGGAACTTCCATTCAGAGAAAGAGAGAGCGGGAGGCTAATTAACATAGTTCTGGTCAAAGTCAGAAATTAACTCGCCTCTTTAAGACCACAGCTAAAAGTGCTATTTGTCTTGCCTGTAATTACACTTACAGGTAATTATACGCCATTGCAGCATACTGCAAGTTAAATGAAGGTAGAGCTTTCTCTCCGTATCGCATAACTCTTGTTATTTCGGCCCTGTCGAAAGACTAAACAAAAATAAAGGTGCCTGCCACAGTATATTTCTTCCATTAATGAGTGCTTTGTTGTCTTAGGGCTCCTCTAGAAACCAGCAATTGTGTGCTGTTTATCCCTCTGCTCCCCTGGGGCTCCGGGGGACTTATCTGAACCTTTCAGGATTTAGAAACACACAGAAGGTAAGTTGGACCGAAAAGCATTTCCCACCCACGAGTAGCTGCTCTGGTCCATCAGTGCATGTGCAAAGGACAAGGACCAGGCAGTCGCCTTCCCCTTTTCTCCTTGGCTGTGCAGGATTTAGATCTTGCTGCCACATTGTCGCTAACCGAAACCCCATGTACGACCACTTCCTGTCACCTTATACCTCCCTTCTATTGCTGTTGTCTTTCTAAGAACCTTCCAGGGGCCAAAGAAATAAGATCGTGCACACAGAGGAGTGGCACTCAGGCTACAGCTGTAGCTGCTACCGTGCACGCGTCCCTTGGATCTAAGACACCAGCGTGGGGCTCATCAGCGGTGGCCTGGCTCAGCCCTTCCGGGAGCCATGGACTTGGCTGGCCTCTTCCCACTCCCCACATCCCATGTGACTGAGCATGAGGACTCCACACATCCCTTTCGGACGTGGTGAGATCCTCAACTAGTCCCACAAATTAGTCCCTCAAGAATCCGAAGGGGACCGTTTCCAGAGGCAAATCCTCCGAAGACTTTTTTAGGGTGGGCAAAGGTGACTGGGGGCTCCCACCTGCCTCGCTTTCTTGCACTATTTCACCCTCTTGCCTTATTGGTCTCACCTTGTGGATCTCTCCCGCTCACCCACACCCAGCCCTACCCAGCTCCCTTCTGGCCTCCCCCATCCCTTTGCAAATCCTGCCCACTGATAGCGAAGTTTTCCATGAAAGATCAAATGTGGCTCTTCTAAGTCTCCACTTGCCTTACACGCTGCTCTAAAACCACCCCGTGGCCCAGAGGTGACCCTGTTTGTGCCTCTGACTTCCATCTCACTGAGCTGGGTGATTCCAAAGAAGAAATCCAGAATTAAAAAATCAACATCTCTAGTCACACATTTGCTGGATAATGACTTGTACAGCCCTCTCATGAAGCAATTTGGCAATACGTACCAAGCGCAATAAAAATATTGACTGAAACTTTCATGAGGAAACATTCTTAAATTCAGGAAAATGTTCCATGCAGTGTAATAATATCGCATAAAACAGCAGCAACGACAACAAAAGAAGAAAATATCCTGAGCGTTCAAAATCGGAGAATGTTCGAATTAATTAAGTGCTGCATCTACCCGATGGGTTATTATGTGACCTTTAAGAGGGATGGTTATGGAGCTTGTGCTAAATCTGAACAAACGGTTGTAAGATTAGGTTCAAAAAGTCCAAATATGTGGGGCGCCTGGGACTCAGTCGGTTGAGCATCCGTCTTCAGCTCAGATCATGACCTAATGGTTCATGGGTTTGAGCCCCATGTCAGACTCTGTGTTGACAGCTCAGGGCCTGGAGCCTGCTTCGGATTCTGTGTGTGTGTCTCTCTCTCTGCTCCCCCTCGTCCCCCGCCCATGCTCTGTCTCTCTCTCAAAAATAAATAAACGTTAAACATTTTTTAAAATTAAAAATTCCAAATATAAATCAGAAAAACTCAGGACACAGAAGTCGCACCAAAATACCACAATAACTGGGTTAAAAGGAGGAGGTTGACTGATAATTTTGTCTTTCTTCGCTTTGCCAAATTTTCTACAGTGCATTTATGTTCCTTCCAATGAAAGGTATGAAAAAGAAAAAGAAAAAAAACATAACTCTTGTAAACGTGACTCTTATGAGCCTGTCCAATGAATCTAAAGCAAATGGCTTGACTCACGGATCCTCCCCTGAAGTGGGGTTGAGGGGCCCTGCCGCATGCCTGCTCCCCCACTGACAATAGTTGACCTGTGGGAATCATTCACTTCTCTGAGCTTCAACTCCATCGTGAAAAAAAGAACAGTCTCTTCTCACAGGTGGCTGTCACGATTTTTCACCAATGTCCACAGTCCCACACTCTCTGATTCTCTGCCTCCTGGGCTACCCCTTCCTGACCACCTCCATGGAACTTTCTCCTCTTCTCATTAAACGTTGGGATCTGCCAGGATTCTGTCCTCTGCCTCCTCTTCCTCCAGGGTATGGCCGACCCACTACTCATGCCTCATCTGCTCTGTCACAGGCCTCCAGAGCATCACGCCTGAGTCTCCGGAGGCTGCCTGGCCATCTGCACTCAGCATCATCTTCAACATTGAAGTCATTCATGCTCGTTCCCCTAGCCCAGCCTGTTTCCGACCCCACATGCGCTATCTGATGACAGAACCAACCATGCACCCTCTTGTCCCGCTTCAGAAACCTGGGATTCTGCTTGCTATGACCCCCAGTGCCTCTGACATCACCTGCTGACGACTCACGTTATATTTATCCCTCATCTATCCTCTCAACTGTCTCCAGAGGGAACTTCTGTCAACTCCAAATCAGCCGTGTCACTCACCACCCAACACTGGTGGGTGTTTTCAGATCATGTGCGGGGAGGAATCCAAGGTCAATGATGTGACTTCTCAGAAGGTTCTACCTGCATCTCCAGCCCTCTCACCTCCACCTTCTCAACCACACTCACCCAGATGGTCTTTGGGGGACCCTCTCCTTGCTCAGCTTGCATCATGCTGGTCAGATTGATGCCTCCACCCATGACAAAGCAGTCCTAGATCTTGGAGACAGTGTTGTAATGGCCCTGCCTCCCAACAAAGCCCAATCCCATGGTTGCCTCCCCTCTCCATCCAGACTCTTCCCCATGAAAGCCCAGGCTGGCCCCTTAGGAAATAACTGGTCCAGTGCAGAGTGCGTCTGTAGCTTCTCAACGATGTCACATCTCGTGTGATCCTGAGGACATACCATCCCCAGCAAGAGTGGAATCTTCTCAGTAGTGCCTTAATCAGGGAGGCAACCTGAGTCATGGGGGATGCTCAGCAGGTGTCACCTTCGGGGAGGTGCTTCACGGAGCTGCCAAGGAGCTGGGTGACACTAGGACAGGCCCCCACCTCCCCTAAAGGACCAGCACAGACTCTGAGAGGCAGGAAACCTAGTTCCCTCCCAGCAACCTTTCCTGTGTCCTGGGTACCTTAGCCCAGGGACCTTAGAAACAAAGATGGAACTTTACTACCCAAAATGCTCAAGCTGGAGCCTGGGTCAGGAAAAGGGAAGAGTCTAAATGTGGAATACTCAGGTCACATAATGCCTAGAGGCTGGCATTATGTGCCACTGATACCCCCTCCCTCTAACCCTTACATCTATCACATGATCCTGTCCGGTTTTTCCATTTGTCTGTTGTTTATCACTGTCTCCAGTGTCTCCCAGCAGGGGCACAAGTATGTGTGAATAAATATTCACTGTCTCCTGAAAAAAACATGTTCTCTCACCACAAGACCTTCACCCCAGCGGCCTCCTCTGTTGATGTGCCTTTATTTACTGTGTCCACTCCAGAAAGTTCTTCCCATCCCTCAAAACACAGATCAACCTTTATTCCTCAGAGACACTTTCCCTCCCTGCCCTTACTCCCCAAGCTGGATTTTGACTGTCCCCTCTGAAGTCTCCAATCACCTACAAAGTGATATCTATGCCTCCATCTATGCTTCAGTTATGGCACCTCTGACCAATATTGTAACTCTACTTGAGGTCTAACCTTACATAAACTGTGAACTTTGTCTGGTCAGAATGTCTCTTTAGGGTTTCCTCAGGACCAGGGGCGCATAAGCCACAAAGCACGTGCTCAGTAAATGTCAACTGAAGGAACTGTTGACTGATTCACATAGGGAGTTTACCCCTTCCTGAATGCAGAGTGCTAGGGACATTATGCCTCTCCAGGTGAAGTAGTCACCATCTGAGGTCCTACTAAGCGATAATCATCACTCTAAAAATATCAGTTCTCTGGACGAGTTCACTAAGCCCTCCTATAGTCTTGTGAACACAGTACAAATCTTTTCTTGGCAGATGATGCAAAGGGAGTCCTCCACGTCAGCCTGGTCACATTTTCAGATTCAAGATTAATGAGGTCTTAAAATGCAAAAGGTTAACTGCATCCCTCCTGGAGACATTCTGCTTCGTCTAACGCGCTTCCTTCGGAAGGGAGCATCATCCTACCATCTGCAGAATACACTGTTCCTGGTGGAAACGGTGTGGGCTTTGGAACAAGGCGGATCTATATTCAGATGTGCTACCTGTCGGACTTTGGGTACGTTACGTAACCTCTCTGAACCCCAGCTCGTCATCTGCAAACTGGGGCTGATACTATCCCCTTCGAAATTTCACTGGGAAGACTGAATCCATGAAGAATCTAACATGGAGCCAGATACATGGGTGATGAAGAGAAGTCCCTTCTCTTCATTTCCCTTCTTGTGCTAAATATTTTTTGTTTTCTTTTCAGTAAAGGGGAGACAAGAACTAGGACAGAGTTTTCCGATTCCAGCACTACTGGCCTGACCATTCTTTGCTGATGGGGGCAGGGAGGACTGTCCTGTGCATCATAGGCTATTTGGCCTATACCAGTAGATGTCAGTGGCAACCTTCCTCCCCCTTTGTGACCACCAAAAAATGTCTCCAGACATTGTCGAATGCCCCTTGGGGGCAAAACGTCCCCCGGTTGAGAACCACTGGCCTAGGTTTCTATAACTCAAATGTCTCTTAGTAAGAACAGTTGCTTGATTTTCCTTTAGGACCTGTTTTGAGTGGTGCTAAAGGGACATGTGATGGAGTCCATGCCAGTCACCCTTCAGGACAAGAGAGGACACGTTCGTAATGCCACTGTGGCAGGAGGCTGCTGCAATCAATAGGGACTTCATTTGCTACCGAGGGAAGTGTGTGTCTCCCAAATCTGTATGTTGACACTCTTAGCCCCCAGTGTGACTGTGTTTGGAGACAGAGCCTTTAAGCAGTAATGGTAATTAAGGTTAAATGAAGTCATACGGGTGGAGCCCTGATCCAATAGGATTGTTGTCCTTTTAAGAAGTGACACCAGAAAGTTCTCTCTCTCCAAGCACACACCAAGGAAAGGCCATGTGAGGACACAGGAAGAAGGTGGCCTTCTGCATGCCAGGAAGGGAGCTCCCACCAGAAACCAAAGTGGTCCCCATCTTGATCTTAGACTTCCCAGCCTCCAGAAGCGTGAGCAAATGAATGTCTGTGCGTTAAGCCACCCCCGTCTATGGTATTATGTGATAGCAGCCTCAACATCCTTCTTTCCAGCTGGAGATTGAATCACTGCATACCATGACGTTCCCAGCACACGTCTATATGGTCAACAACTTTTAGCTGATCATCTACTAAATGCCAGGCCTCCACATTAGGTGCTGGGGGATAGGACAGTAAGTTCCTGCCTGCGTGAAGTATATACTCTCTTGGGGGCCACAGACAACACTCGATGGGTAGATAAGCCAATGCCAGGGAGGGATGAATGAATGACACGGAGCAGGACCAGGGGGGGCTTTCCGTGACAAGGGGTGGCCGCTTCTGCAAACCACCTGTCTTCTCCAGCTGTGAGTGCGGACAGCGGCAGAGGCGTGTGCACTCCCAGAGCTGACTACATTTGGGTCCTGTCTGAAGATTACCCCCACTTGCAGTAAGTAAGACAACTTAACATACCGTCAGGAGGGTCCATCAAAGAAAGAAGTTTGCCTTGTCCCGGCACCTGCCCCACAACACGTTAGTAGTGCCACTAAGCTGTCAAGAACTATTTAGAGGGAAAAACTAAAACACGTTCTAGAACACGTGGATGTCAGTCCTTCCTATTCATTCAGTATAAAGACTATTACAACGATAGTCCTGCTGTTTAAAAAAAAAAAAAAGCAGTATTGGAATTAATAGTTGGGCTGCCTTTGAGTGGTGAGATTATGGTCAATTTCTATGTATTCGCTATACTTTTATTGTTTAAAATATCTACCAGGAGCATTATTTCTTATAATTAAAAAGTCTCATAAACTTACTTAAAAGTGGGGGTACTGCTGTGTCTGGTTTGATCCTGATTTATAACCAGGGTTTCTCATCGAAGGAGGAGGTGGCCACCGGAGGGAGGTGATTTACGACAGAGCTTTGTACTGTCTAAGCACAAACAAAGACGTGGAGTTTTTAAAGTTTGAATTACCGGGTCGAACCCAGTAGAGCCATTCCAGCAGGCATTGTGAAAACAGAAGGCACTCTCGAAAGTCTTTTGATCCCGAGGACTCCAGCCCTCCTTTGGAAACCGTTGCAGTCACAACCTATCATGTAAATCCTTCTTAATTTGCAAACTATTGACCTCAGAGGTCCTGGGAGCTGCCGGGCAGTACCCCAGACAGCCCCACCAGGCGGGCATGGGGCTGAGGACCCTCACAGGGGCACAATTCCCAGTATTAGTGCAGATTGATGGGCAAAATTCACTCTCTGAAATACAGAAGGCAGAGGAGAGAGCGAACGCTGACAGCAATTTCTCTCTTCTCCTGCCAGTTTTTCTGTGCCAGGACAAAGGGCTGTGGGTGAGGCCTGGGGCTCCAGATACCAGACCCCTGGAGGCAGCCCCAGGGCCCGGGTCCCTATGATGTGTACTTAGGCACTATTTCTTTCCCCAGCAAGGGACTTCAAGAACAGCTTCTGAGCATACAAGGCCATGTACGGGGAGCCCCCAAGCTGTCCTCCTTCACCAGCCAGCCCGTGGGAACCCAGCTGCAAAGGCTCTCCTTCCTCTCTACCTCAGTGGGGCATGCACAGGTCCTGTGGGAACGTCAGCACTCAGAGGCTAGGATTCCAGCTCCGTGTAAGCACGGGCCTGTTAGGAGCGTAATTATTTCAAGTGCTATCCTGATGCACTTCCCAGGAAGACATCAGTGCAAATTATGTCAAGCTTTGCAAATGCTGTGGCATGAGAGAGGGAAAAAAATCAATTCTTTTTATTACTGGTTCCCACTTACGTTTTCCTCTTTTTCGCTATTTGACCAAAAAGAACCTAAAATGAGCCCACTTTTAGAGGTGCTCAGTTGTGATGTAAATTTCTTGCCATTTGATTATTTTTCTCTTTTTTTTTTTTGACTTGACCTCGATCATTCCTTTGACTTATTCTGTCATAATATATTTCTGCTTACAACTTCCTAATTATTTTTGATTGTGGTTCCTTTTCCAAAAAGGAGCCTCTTCAGGAGCTTTCTCGCAATCCCCCTGAGAGAGGGATTTCTCTTAAGAGAGAATCTCTCTTAAGATCAACTGTCCCTTCATCTCATGCCCAGAGCATTTTGCTCCTAGAGCCACGGTCTGGTTCTGCGTGGTGAAGAGTGAATCGCGCCCAAATGTCTCCTCTGGGAGAAGCTTTCTTGTAGTGCCCTCTGGACTCTCCGTGCCCGAGAATGAGGTCTGGCACATAAAAAAGCAGACGGACGAATGATCAAACAAGAGAGCCCCTAGTTAGATTCCTTATTTGAGATGGAGAATGTGCTGGAAGCCATGTTGCGAAAAATGGCTGCAGCGATGAAAGTCATGTTTGTTAATTAGAAGAAACCAGGTGAGATTATTGCCACCAGATGCCACAGGGTAAAGTGCTACCAGAGGGAATAACATCAAACACTCATGTCAGCCTGTTAGGCGCTGCGACCACAGGGCTCCCTCCTCTCCACGAGGCCTTCTGAATCCATCGCCTGGACCCCAAGGCACAGCCGGAACGCCAGTCCCTGCTCTCTGGGCAGCTTGGGGTGAGCCCCACCTACCTTGTAGGAGTCCAGGCAAGCGCCCAGCCCTAAGCTTAACCCGAACTGGAATTGCTCAACTTCATTCCTAGAGACCACAGTGTGGAAGCGGAAAGGACAGAGCCTTGGGAATTAGATAACAGGTTCAGTTCCCAAGTCTACTGCTGACTGGAAGTGTGGCTCCAGGACAAATTATTAAAGTCCCCAGTGCCTTGGCTTCCTCATCTGTAAAATGGGATGATAATGCAGGATCCAAGTCACCCTTGTCTGCCTTAAGTGTCTGTTTCCATCCCAGGAGAAGGCGCCTGGGTGAGTTTTGAAGGCTGAGAGGACATCAGGTGAACCAGAGGGAGAGGGCATTCATTCCTTCAGCAGTCCTTCATTAGGAGCCTCTAGAGGGGCACCTGGGTGGCTCAGTGGGTTGAGCATCTTCTTGGTTTCAGCTCAGGTCACGATCTAGCAGTTCATGGGTTCAAGCCCTGCATTGGGCTCTGTGTTGACAGTACAGAGACTGCTTGGGATTCTCTCTCTCCCTCTCTCTCTCTCTCTCTCTTTTTCTGCCCCTCCCCTGTTCACTCTCTCTCTCTTTCTCTCTCTCTCTCAAAATAAATATTTAAAAAAGATAGAGAGAACCTCTAGAGCATTCAGTTCTGCCCAAGTGCAAGGACTCAGATGAAGACGGGGCCCCTGTCTACATGGGCCCGGCCGCCAGAAGATGCTCAGTGAACCCGGGGTCAGTGCATGACCCTCTCCCTGCTTACAGTCCAGAAGGGAAACAGACGAGTGACAGTGGCGAACCCAGTGCCATGAAGGGGCAAAGGAGGACGATCCATCACGGTGCTTTTGGGGTTCATTAGAGCCACTGTGCAATTTACTTTTCAACCCATCAAATGCATTCTTGCTGTGTAGCTAAGGACAGAGGTGTAACCACAACTACAAATTTGAAACCAACCCCTTCATTCCATCATCATGATCAAAATGAACCACTGACATAAACCTGTTTCAGCATCAAGATCATTAAAGCTACCCATAACCTTTTTGCCAGTAGATTTTCTTCCAGAATTTACCTAGAGGAAATAATCAGTGATTCCCTCAGAGAGGTATATATAAAACTGGCTTTTGGGGTGCCTGGGTGGCTCAGTTGGTTGGCTGAGGTCATGATCCAGCAGTCTGTGAGTTTGAGCCCCACATCAGGCTCTGTGCTGACAGCTCGGAGCCTGGAGCTTGCTTCGGATTCTGTGTCTTCCTCTCTCTCTGCCCCTCCCCCACTCATGCTCTGTCTAAGAAATAAACATTAAAAAAAAATTTAATAAAAAAATAACAATAAGGGGCGCCTGGGTGGCTCAGTCGGTTGGGCGGCCGACTTCGGCTCAGGTCATGATCTCGCAGTCCGTGAGTTCGAGCCCCGCGTCGGGCTCTGTGCTGACCACGCAGAGCCTGGAGCCTGTTTCGGATTGTGTGTCTCCCTCTCTCTCTGCCCCTCCCCCGTTCATGCTCTGTCTCTCTCTGTCTCAAAAATAAATAAACGTTAAAAAAAATTAAAAATAAAAAAAACAATAAATAAAAAATAAATAAAACTGGCTTTCATCTCAGTAGTTCTTATAAAATGAACCGACACTTGGAAACAGCACAAATGCCTGAAATTAGATTAATGTTTAAAATACGCCCATTCACCTCCACAGGAAGGAATACTACGCAACCATCAAAAGTTTAGTTATAAGAATGGCATATAAAGTTACATGACAAACCATGTTGGAAACCAGCACACAGAATGTGCTCCCAGTTTTGTAAATATATATTTATATGCGTTTCCAGGGCATAAATGATAACTTCTTGGTGTCAGCAAGGAGTTATTCCCTCAGAGGCAATAGGTCTTTGTGGCTAAAAATGCAGGTCCCAAAGCCACTCTTGCTGGGGGTGGATCCCGACCGCATCGAGTCCAAGCGTGTAACACTGGAAAAGTTATTTCATTTCCCCGTGCCTCAGTTTCCTCATGTTAAAGCAAATGGTTGCTAACCGCTGCCTCTTCATAGAGAATTTGGCTGACGTGCCGACAGAGCTATGGTTCCAGAGTGTGGCACCCAGTAAAATACCTGTCAATGTCATCCATCGTTATGAATGGTTATTTGTGGTAGGGTGACTGGTCATCTCAATTCTCTCATTTCTTCTTCTTTATATTTTCTACAAGCAACCGTAGGTCTCTCATAATCATGGCCACAAAATAATTTTCTAATCCGTTTCAGTCAACGAGATGAATTCAATGAAGAGATTAGGAAGAACGACTTTGCAATAATTGACACAACAGCTGCTATTTCTAGAACTAAATCAAACAAAATACAGTCAACTCTTGATTCTACACAAGGCATGTTCATTTATCTGCGGCTAATCTTGCTTTCCTGTTTTTACTGGCCTCATTAAGCATTGGATATAACATCATATGTTACAGCTCTATCTAGCGTCTGTTTACTTTCTCTCCCACAGCCAACAGCTCAGCAAGAGCCTTGTAAACCAATTCTCTTAATGATCTATCCAGTCGGGGAAGGTGCAAAACAATGATATGGGGAACGCGGGCTCTTGGCCAGCAGCTCCACCTTGGAGAGGGGACACGGATGCGCCAGTGAGCACGGTGAGGACGGAAGGCTGAATGTGGGGCTGTGTGTCTGGAGGGGAGGGGTCTTGCACTTAGTGTGGGGTGAAGATAAGAGATTGACGAGGAACGACCGACCCCACAATCTGCGATGAAGGTCCATGAGATCAGAACGCGTGAGTTTTTTGTAATATGTGGATGAAGATGTCCCATCTCTAAGTTTTCAATATCAGCTCTCCATTCCCCTCCATCAAACACATACATCCCCCGTGTTTGGCACAGACCTGGAAGCGGGATGCTACTTCTCATTTCAGAGCCCATTTCGCCAGATTTTCAGTCTTTGTGTCGTCCGTAGTCCACATTCCCCTCAAGAAGAGTTTGCCAGCAGCTTCCCTCGCTTCTCAGGTGTTCGGCTTCTGGGAATGCTTCCAGGAGTCTGCTCCTCTCTGACCACCTCTCTCTGATGTAAGAGTCTGGCCATGTGTCTTGGCCAGCTGAGTCCTCTCGGGCCATCGTTGTCGTTCTAGGTGGCGTCGGGATGGGGAAGGCAGTTCAAAGCTCTGAGTGTTGGACCCACCACACTCTCCCTGGAGTCACTGCGGCCCTCCCTTTCCACCCTCTTGACTGCATGAACTATCCTCCTCCTGCAATGCTGGGCCACGGCATCACTTCTTGACAACCGGGAGTAAGAAAAAAGTCCTAAAGCGGGGGCAGGGGCTCTGGAGACAGAGAAATCTTACTGCAAAATTTTATTCTTGTGTTGGATAATTGGTCCTTCACACACACTGTTTGAACAAAGGAAAAATTAGTCAACCTCAGTTTTCTCAGCTGAAAATGGTAATGACAACAGTGTCTTCAATGCTGCTTGTAATGACACGTGTGAAAGCCCCATGCCTGCCCCAGTGTAGACATTCTAGAGAGATGTGTTTTTCCTCTCCTCTCTCTCCTCATCAGCTTCTCACTGGGATGTTTCATTTGAAAGTGTGTTTGTTATTAATTATTTGGTTGCAAGTAACAGATAACCAACCAGTGGCTTCCACAAATAGGGGCTTACTTCTCCCCCACAATAAAAAGCCTAGAGGCAAGTCACTGCTGGAGAAGGCTTACCCTGTTTAGTCCAGTATCTCTCCTTTTTGCTTAGAGTTACCCTTATGGTTGCAAAATAGCTGCAGGAGTTCCAGGCATCACATCTACATCCAAGGCAAGAGGAAGAAGGGAGTGAGTGGTGGTCTTCCATAGCTGTCTCTTTTAATAGGGAAAAAAAATGGAATACAAGGCTTTCCCAGAAACTTCCAAGAGTGGACTCTTCCTTACATTATATCGACTAGCTCTGTGTCACATAGCCACCCACTGCATTAAAAGAGACTCGGAAATCATGTCCTTATTTTGTTTCCTCAATCTCTGAACTAAAAGAGGTCAAGAGCTGGGAATGGCTATCAGCTCCAGGCAACCTTCGGAGTCTTTCCAGAGAATCACATATTTTTAGATTAAAACCAAACAGATAGGGGCTCCTAGGTGGCTCAGTCAGTAAGCGTCAGACTTCGGCTCAGGTCATGATCTCACAGTTCATGAGTTCTAGCCCCACATTGGGCTCCATGCTGACAGCTCAGAGCCTGGAGCCTGCTTCAGATTCTGTGTCTCCCTCTCTGTCTCTCTGCCCCTACCCTGCCCACACTCCATCTCCCTCTCTCTCAAAAATAAATAAAACATTAAAAAACAATTTAAAAAACAATCAGTTACATGTTAAACAAAATTTTAAAAAACACCTAAATAATAAACATTTTAAAACCAAATATAGATGGTTTACCACCTGCTATGTGGGATTCCATACCTTCTTGGTTTATATCAGAATTTCCCCAGGCGCCTGGGTGTCTCAGTCGGTTAAGGGTCCGACTTCAGCTCAGGTCACGAACTTGCTGTTCATGAGTTCGAACTCCAGGTCGGGTTCTGTGCTGATAGCTCAGAGCCTGGAGCCTCCTTCAGATTCTGTGGCTCCCTCTCTTTCTATTCCTCCCCTGCTCGGGCTGTCTCTCAAAAATAAAGATTAAAAAAAAAATTTTTTTTAAGAAGCTCCCTAACCTGGTTGCACATTAGAACCACCTGGGGAGTTTGCACCATGTACCAACACCTGGGTCCCTCCTCAGACAAAGGAAACTTTCCGGGGATGGGGTCCAGTAATTACACTCACAGTGAAAGCTCAGGACCCCTGGGTTATCAGGAGAGCACGTAGGTGAACCACGAGAGGGCGCAAGAAGAGATCACTTGGCCCGAAGGACTCCTCCTCTGCCAAGAAGCCTGCACACCAGCGATCCAGTCTCTGGCGGCTCCCACTTACCTAGGGCATTTGAACCTACGTAAATGCACCCATCTTCCAGAACCACTCGCCGTCTTACCAAAACCTGGGGACATGGAATACACCGCGTTACTGTTTTGTACTTTTGGTAAGCTGGTAAACCAAGCGCAGAAAGGCTCAGAAACCATGCTCCCAAAAGAGCTGGGGCTTCAGTGGGGACTCCACGCGGCAGATGTCCTCTCTTTGGTGGCTTTCCCCTCTGGCACACAGAAAGCAGCCTAGAGCTGGGCCCCGAGCCCTGGGCAGCCCACCCAGCCGTACCCCTGCATTTATCAGCTGCAGCTCCGGGCACCCCCTGCAGCCAGAGCAGGGACTGGTATCTCTCCCGTGCAAACTGCCTTCATTTATGTCCTTCTCATCCCCCTTCAGAGGCAGCTAGTTTGCTAACGCTGCCCCGGGAAGCTTCCCTCTCAGTTTCTAGCTGTAGTTTTAGGTAACAGAGAGAAACTGGTGGTAATAAGCCTTGCAGAGCACACAGCACTAATTCTAATATGCAGGCAGCTCCAAACACTTGGGGTTTATGTGAAGCCACACGGCCGGCACGGAAAGATCTCATTACCGCGCGAATTAGTAAAAACAAAACAAAACACAAAAAAATTAAAAAAGCAAAAACAGACAAACAAACAACGACAACAACAAAACCCAGCCAGATATGAGGTTTACAGAAATGCCTTCCAGTGCCCGGTAAATGGCTACAGTGGATAGAGACATTGCAAAGCCATGCTGGGAACAAAGGCTGGCTCAGGCCATCCCTACCTGAAAAGTGCCGTGAATATGGGCTGGCACCCTACTTCCGTTAAGTGAAAGCTGGCAGATCGTCTCCAGGCAGCCATTTAATTGTCTGGTGCACGTGAACTGCAATTACCAACAGCAAGAGCCACCCTCAGACTCTGCGGGAATGTGTTCATGGTTAATCAATTCGATTGATCACTGTTTATTAAGTAAAAACCTGCTTTCTAAACAGTGCCTCCCCAAATGGTGTATTTGTAGGCTGCTAGAAAACAGGAGACCCATTAGGGCTTTTAATTTAAATCCAAGCAGGGGGATGCAAGCGTGTCCATTAGTAAAAAATGGGGTGGAGGGATATGGACATGATGAGACCCGCCCACCCCCATCCCTTCTGGATAACAAGGCTAAAGCTGACATACTCCCATGAAGACCTCCCAATGCCCCCTTTCATTTCTCTGATCAAGAAGCCACCTGACCAAGTCAGATGAGGACTTCAGGAAGACAACCGTCCTATAATATAGATTATGGGAATGTTTGAGCCACATCAGTGTTGTTAAATTGATCCACTACATTCAGCACCTTGTGAACCCAGATGGGAAATCGATGGTGGGCGGGCGGGTTAGGTGCCGAGATAAGTTGGCCATAGAGTATTTCTGTTATCTCCTTACAGAGAATAATGATCTCAACCGCTTTGAGTGCTCTAAATCTAAGCAAAAAAACACACCGCAAATTCAATCCAGGCCTGGGGACGACACAGAGGGGTCAGGGCAATGACACGATTGTGGTACAACCCTCAGTGGGGGCGGGGGGAGTCCTGGCTTGCCCATAGTTAAGGTCTTTCTAAACGTGGCCACCCCGGGATGTGAGGAAGTGGACCTAGGACAGCTCATCATCCCCACTGTGTGCCCGTCAGCTCTCCAGCTGCTGCAAGGGTCGGGGGCTTAGCTGAGCAGCTTGGATACAGTCCCTCCTCCCCAGCTGAGACCACCAGTGTCGAGGCGCCCCTAACACTTGCAGGAGCTGAGTCTGCCCTCCAGAGAAGAAAGCCCGGCATACCCTGTGCCTCTCCTACCTGCCTTTCCTGCAAAGTCTTCATCAAACCTCAGGAAGCTACTAGAGCGAGGGACAAGCTTCCACCATTCCTGTTATTTCCCATTAAGTTTGATATTCAGCTCTTTGATGCCTGCCCAGTGCAGAAACCCTAATCTCTCTGAACACTGCAAAGCCTCACAGATCCCATTGGTCAGAGACAAAATTCCAACGAACGGGAGCCATGAATAAAAAAGCGCAAATTTTTGCCTGCAAATACACATGAAATTTCTGCACAGATAAATCTCCAAAGCTGTGGCTATCCAAATAGGAAATAGCATTACTCTGAGAAGGTACAAACCAAGGGAAATTGACATTTTCTAGGGATGCTGACATAAGGCTTTTGCATTTCCAACTGATAAGCCATTTTGAGGTTCAGCGACACCTGAACCGTGTCAGATGCAAATTCCATACACCGGATGCCAAGCTGGTCTTATGTATCTCCAAAAACAGAAAAGAGAAACTTCCAGATCGTTCTGGACAACTGTTTCGACACAGTCTGAACTGCCTGTGGTTTTCGCCCTCCCCCCCCTCCATCTCCAGGGTTGTATAAAACCTGTCTCTAACTCAATCTCATGAAGAAATAGAAACCAAGTTACCAGTGTTTGACATCAAAGTGACAGGTAGTTTTCTCCACCTGGAAACTGAACACCAAAAATTCTGGATGGTAGAAAGGTGTCTGAGATGAGACTGCTTCGCCGGGAAATGGCAGGGCTCCAGTTGAAATATACACATCACAACATCCGCATTTCTGCAGAAAAGAAGGAAACTTTTAATAGACGCTGGGCTGCATCAAAGCAACTCATAATTAGGTACAAATTTGACTCATGGTTCAGCAATTATACAGATTAGCTGCTCTGACCTTCCCCAGCCCCAGGGTGCTTATTTCGCATATGTGGTCGCAGAGTGACCTCTAGTGTTAAGAGGGAAGGAATTTATTTTAAAGATAACCTCAAAAATTAGCGTCCTAGGAAAACTTCATAATGTAATAAGATAGAGGTGTGATCTTTCTGTTGGCTACTAAAATCACCTTTAGTTAAAGAATGTTCTAAGCCTTCTGTCATGAGAAATTTCCAAAAGGTCTGCGCAGTTCAGAGATGTTTTCACTATGTGTTGAGGTTGTGTGAAATTTTATTTTAAAAAATACGCATGCCTTGTGTTACTGTCTGGCCTACAGACAATGTCTGATAGCAAATGACCAGAGAGGTCCCCGATGCCCACATACCGCCTCTGCCCTGTCCCCCCTCTATTACTAAGTCAGGGAGAGAATGTTGATGTTGGAGTCACCCGATAGATTAAATGACACTGTAGTTAATCCCAAATGAAGTACAGGGACCAAGAGCGTAAGAACACAGGGTGCCTCTGGGAACACCAAGGAGCAAGGGAGAGAGCGAGAAAGCAAATCTAGAATGCTGGGGGCACAGAAACTGCCAACTTCACTTGGGCCTGGTCCTGTTCACTTCCTGTTACGCTCGGATTTGTTTTAACCAGGTTTGATAAGACATGCAGACACAAAAATGACTGTCAAGAATAAGCTTTTACTCACAGTTCCCTAGGAGCAGGAAGGTGGTACATGGGGCCACAGGGGGAAGCACAGGGGTAGACCAGAGGCACAGAGAGCAGGAGGGAAACATGGATGAGAGCCTTTCCTGTGGTTTCCACAGGAGGGACTGGGTGAGGCAGGGTAAACGGCCTTTGGATTAGCTAGTTAAAATAACTTCAGTGGGCTCTGGGGGGTAGGAGCTGTCCCTAGTTGTGTGTCCCTGGTCCTGGGGTGATTAGGGCAGGGGATTCTGGCCCAGAGCATAAGAGCAAGATGGAGGATGTAAGGTTGGGGGACTCTGGATTCGTTGGTGAGAGGTGAGTCCTCCAGCTATCTCTAGGAATTGGCCAGTCTTGGGAGAGCCTGTCTCCCCAGATCTGTAAGTCCCCAGACCTCAAAACACCAGAAGAAAAAGACATATTTCCTATAATTTCATGGAGCTCAGGAATTCTCGATCACCCGGCTCCACCAACAGGCCATCTGGTTCTGAAGAGTGGAGAGCCACTCAGATCTGCTGGGGTGGGGGGGAAGCCCCTCCCCGCGGATCCCCACCATCCCCTTATGTCCCCTTTGCTGCCTCCAAGGGGCCCTGAGGTCTGCTTGCTCACCGGCCCCTGCTGGTGCACTGACCACTGTCCTTATCACCCAGCTGCTCTGCACTCTCGCTCTCTCCCAGACGTCCACGTGGGGCCTGGGCCCTGCTCGCCCTCCTCTTTGGAAGCTTCTGCCTTCCTCCTGGCCCCCGTTGATACCCTTCTCCCTCTGCTTTCTCAGTGGAGTTTATATCTGAAAAGCCCCTTTAAAAATGTCTCCCCACGGGGGGCATCTGGGTAGCTCAGTGGTTCAAGTGTCAGACTCATGATTTCGGCTCAGGTCATGATTTCACAGGGAGCCCTGCACAGGCTCTGCACTGTCAGCGTGGAGCCTACTTGGGATTCTCTCTCCCTCTCTCTCTCTGCCCCTCCCCCACTGTGTGTGTGTGTGTGTGTGTGTGTGTGTGTGTGTGTGTGTGTATGTGTCAAAAATAAATAAATAAACTTTTTTTAAATGTTTAAAAAATGTCTTCACAACATGGCCCTCCCCACTCCCAACCAAGCAGCCCCTGGTGATTCTAATAAGAATAAGGAAGGTGCAGTCTATCTACCGATCTTTGGGGGGAGGATTTTCCTCCTTCCCCCCAGGTTTCCATCGTCTGTCTTTTCCACATGCTAATTCTCTCCTGTTAGCCTTGGCCGCCCTCCATCCTTGGGTGGGGGAGGGGGGCTTTGCTTCTAGGCTGTCCCACTACATCTCCAAACTCACTCCCCATATGCACACAGCTGTGTGTGTGTGTGTGTGTGTGTGTGTGTGAGTGTGTGTGTTGCAGGAAGGTTTTCAGAAGGAACCTTCTGTTCAAACAATTTCTCCCAGCTGTCTCTGCCACTAGCACCTTCTCTTCTTAAAAACAGTTCTACCATAGGGATGAAATTTCCTGTCTATATTTTCCATGAAGGCAGCTAGAAATGAGGCAAGAGCTGGTTTCCAGAATCCTCTTCCTAGTGGGTGTCTGGAGGGAAGCCGCAAGCTCATGGGTGGGTAGGGACTATCCTGTTTTTTCCAGACAAGTCCTGACTTCAAGGATACTGACCTGTATTCCACGTAAGTGCTCTGAGACCCCCAAAGATGGTATGCCTGAGGAAATGCCATCACTTTAGACTGTAGTGGGTCATCTGTCCTCCTGTTTCTCCCAGAAAGTGTGAAGTTGCCCCCAAAGTGACGCAAGAAAACGTGTGCACCATGAGAAAGTTAAAAATGCTACAGAAGAATGCTAAAATGCTAAAAAAAAAAAAAAAATGCTATGAGATGCCAGCCAGCTGTCTGCTTCTGTCAGGGAAAATGGGGAGTAGCCCATCCCTGTGGTGTAGGCTTAAAAATGCTGGCCAGGGCACCGCCATTATTCTCTCTCTAAATATAGTTGCATAAGCATTCCTTTGGGGTCTTGCTAATCGCGATAACTGAAAGCCTACCCTCCCTCAAAAAAAAGGCACAAAAAAATTACTTCCAACTGATACAAATGTACTGGTGTGTGTCCATCAATTCTACGCAGATAGCAGAACTGTATCAAATCATACTTGTCTTACCTTCTTCTTCCCCCCCCCCGCCCCCGCCAAGCATTAGATCCTGAATGTATCCCCAGCTATATAAGTGACCTTTCCTTCACGGTTATCCTGGTTTACTAAGATTTTCATAACGGTTCGTTGTTTCCTTCCATTTTTTTCCTTTCCTCCATAACGGCACTACAGCACTCCAGTGAACATCCTTGAAAAGGCTTTTTTTGGTGGGGTCTTCAACTCATTCCTTAGTAATAGATTCCTAGACATGGAATTGCTGGAGAAAAACGCATCAATTTTGAGATGCCTTAGTGAGGAGGCCATGTTGGTAACACAGACATGCCCTTGAAATACACAACGGTTAACGAAGAACACCCATGGACTCTGACAGGGGGACCCAAACAACCACGTGGACCCTCTCTACTGACCCTGAAATGGCCAACCAAGTTCCTCTGGTAATTAGAAAGCTTGCAGGCAAACCATCACTGAGACCGTTTCCTGCACAGAATCATACTGACTTGGAAACTTCAAAACCCGAACCTCAGGAGCACGTGTCTGCCGGGGCCATGTGAGGAGCCCCTGTGGTGTAGAATGGATGCTGACATTGTCTCCCGGTGCCAGGTGTAGATGGTAAACTGGATTTGGTTTTGGAGAAGGGTGGAAGCATTTATAACTAAGAAGAAAAAGCCATGGCCAAAGGCACCGGGAAGTCCCCTGTCTCCTGAGCCTGCCTTACACCTAGGGAATGCAAGAGGGCACTGAACACCCATCACCCACGGGGCCTTTAGAAATCCATTTTAGCACCAAATCCATTTGAGATGAGTGGTCACTTGGCCTCTACGTGAATTATCAATGCCTGTGGCCCTGCGAGGTCAAGGGTCTCACAGAGCAATAAAAGAATAGTGGACACGAGAAAATGGATGATGTCCTCCTTTAATACCCTAAGGGGTGGGATGGCAGTGGGAACGCACAGCATTTTCAGCCTTGAGGCTGGGTCACAGATTAGAAAGGAGATTCAGTTAGAAGAAGGGAAAGACAAATCCAAAGCCAAGTGCCCCGCCCCTCACCCCCACCCCCCACCCCCCACCCCCACTACCGTGCATGAATGGAGAACACTAAGGAATCCTTGGCTGTCATGGTGGGGAGGGGAGGATCGACTTCATCCTCCACAAAACCAATCGGATGCCCCTTCTACTCCCCTATTTGCAAGTGGCAAGGGATCACTAAAGATGGGAAAGCGCAACCCTTGAAGGTGAGCTGGAAAGGGTGAAGCAGGACACCCGAGTCAGCAAGGAAGACACCCCCTGGTGTCCAGAGAACCACATGACATGGTCCCTTCTGCCTGCTGGGGAAATGTGTTCAGCTCACACGGAACCCGACCGAAAAGGCATTAAAAACAGCCTTCCCATAATCAAGGATGGGGCAAACAGGTGGCCACGGGGCTATGCAGCCACACCCCAATGTCGTTTACAATATCAAAAGCTAGGAAACAACCTATGTTGTCCAACAGAAGTCAGGTATGTACAGACCTCCCACACAGTGATGCACTAACCCACCATTTCTAAAAAATGAGAGGGAGGAAAAATACTGCTACTGAAATAATAATCCCCCAAAACACAATGGCTTAAACCAAAGAATATAAAAAGTAAAATAAACTAATTTTTAAAAATAAGACCGTGACCTGAAAATATGCTCAAGATGCCGTGTTAAGTGGGGAGAACAGATTACCAGATGGCAGAATCAGTGACGTAAAGCAAAATGTTGATGTTTCTATTTCTGCAATGAGACCACAGAAGACCCTCTCTCCTTTTAGCTCATCGCTACTTCCTAGATTGTTTTCTGTTTTGCTTATTACATAGATATGTTATTTTATATGTTAAAATTATATAATTTTATCATTTCTTTAATGAGTAAAGGAATTAAGGGTAGTTGTGTTTGCTTTGCTAGAATCCTCCCTTCAGCCCAGTGCAGAGGAGAATTCTTGGGGCCAAACCATTGGCATGATGGATGGCCTGGGTCAGAACTCAGCGCTGAAGTGACCAGTGGTAAGTAAGTAGTTAGGGGCCTGCATTTTTTTAAGTTTATTTATTTATCCTGAGAGAGAAAGAGTGTGTAAGTGAGCGAGGGGCAGACAGAGGGAGAATCCCAAATAGGCTCTGCACTGTCAGCTCAGAGCTGGACACAGGGATTGAACCCATGAGCCATGAGATCATGACCTGAGCCAAAGTCGGACACTCAACCGACTGAGCCACCCAGGTGCCCCAGTGGCCTGCATTTCTCAGAGCACCTTGGCTGAAAGCAGTGCCTCCCTGAAAGCCTCACAAAAAAAGGTTGTAAACTTGGAACCTTGAGCAAGCGGGAGCACAGACTCATACAAGAAGCAATCCAACCAGCGACAGCCTGCTTCAATCCAGAACAGCATGAAACCCAAGGAAAAGAATGCACAGAACCCAGGAAAAGGCATGCAGGGGAACCAGGACAAAGTCTGCTCCTCTGAGAAGGGTGTCAGCCATGTCTTTGACAGGAAGAGCCAGATGCTTCTATCGGGACCTGGCTGTATAGCATGTGAGGTCTATGGCACGTGGACACTAAATGTGTTGGATCATTGCAAATGGATCACTAGACCTGCCTGATGTTGGCAGATGTGGCTTTGGAATCTGGAACGAGTAAAGCAGGAAAGAAGGACTCCTTACAATCTGTTGCTTCAGCAAGAATTATTTCTCTCTGGGTATATACTGTACTTTACAAAAACATTTCACTTATTTATGTTTATGTATTTTTTTAGAGAGACAGAGCACACAAGCAGGGGAGAGGGGCAGAGGATGAGAGAGAAAGAATCTTAAGCAGGCTCTGTGCTGAGCATGGAGTCTGAAGCGGGGCTTGATCCCAGGACCTGAGCCGAAATCAAGAGTCAGATGTTGAGCCGACTGAGCCACCCAGGTGCCCCTAACAAAAACATTTTTTGTTCAGGTTCTACATAAATGCGGGGCTCATTTTACTTTTATTTTCTATTTCTGGAAAGGCATGGATCTGGCCACTGATTGTGTGTTCACGTGAACAGCAGTGTGGCGAGACAGGAGTCTCCAGGGATTGGTCCTGCCTGGCACCCACACTCTTAACTGCAGGGGGCCCCCGGGGTGCTGTGGCACTGCAGCAGCTGCTTTGGAAGGTGGCAAAGCTCAACTCAGGAAGTGGTCACCAGCCCTGTAAAGTGATTACAGTAAAATAAAACAAACAGAAAAAGATTAAGACAAGGAAGGTAGGGGGAGGGGGGATCATTCCAGTGAAAGTCTTCCCGATTAGGTTATTCCCAACAAAATGGAAAAGGATTTTTTTCAGTTATGGCCGAAACCTCCAAAGAGCCCCCAAACCACAGGGGTAAATTGATGTGGGCAAAGACTCTACTCAAAGATGCGATGACAGCCTTGACCCCTCCTGAGGTGGGGGGGGGGGGGAGCTTCCTAAACTGGAGGGGTTGAGAAACTCGCTCTGAGCCAGGCCTGGGGGTTAGGGCCCCCCCCAATGCCTGGCTTCCCAGGAGCCACAAACAAACAAAAATCTAAGGCTCCAGAAACAGCACCAGCTTTTCCACCCCATTCAGTGAACTTCTGACTGAGAACTGTATCACAGTTTATGAAGTGATTTCTTTTATGACTTGTGAATGGTAGGCACTTGACCTGAAGCCTTGGAGAGACTCAGATTCAAATCTCTTTATCATTCAGCTCCTTGGGTTTTGTATGTTACAACCACCCATTAACTGATTCTGTGACCTTTAGCAGACCACTTAACCTCCTTTGCGGAGTTTCTTCCTACATAATAAAATCCCTCTACATCCAGTAATGCAGAAGCCATGTGACCTAGACAATTGGTGCTCACAAGCTCTCCAAAGGAGTCCACCAAAAATGTAGATTGCACTGCACTCCCTAGAATGTCCAATTCTGCAGGTCTAGGTGAAGTGAATTTTTATCATAAGCATCCCCGGAAGTGTGGATGCAAGTGGTCAGTGAACTCATGTGAAGAAACATCAGTTTATGCCTTTTCCTCATCCAACATTCTGTGGACCACCAGATTTGTAGACTATGGAAAAGAGAAAGTCACAGCAAGTGGTAACAGCGAATCAACAGTGTCTGCATGAACTTGAACTTTCACAGACATGATGGAAACAAATTTTGATAGTAAGTCATGACCCTGGCAAATAGTAGGTGTTCAATAACCGCTAAATAGATGAGTCTTCCTTTTTTAAAAAATATCTTTTGTTTTTATAAATTTCCACATTCCCCTGCTCTAAAATACTAAATTATTTATCATCGGCAAAAGCAAGCTGAAGGGAGATTACCTGGGTCTGAGCAAACTGAACTGGGATTTTCATACTCAACTGCCCTCAAAGAGAATTTTGGCACAACCCCAATGACCCAACCCAAAGCTGCAATTTTCCATCTCACAGGAGACAAAATTGACCAGAAACCCACATCCACACACCTGCCATAAGTGGGACTGAAGTTGAAGTTACATGGACTTTACATCCCATGAAAAGTTTTTTTTTCCCTGTCATTATCAATGACATTGGGGTTAGCCACAGAGAATGCCACAAAACAGGATTCAAAAGAACAATGGGTGCATTGAGGGGAGTCCTTTGCTCTCCAGGCATTCCTAGCATCTGACCTTGCTAGAACCCTCGTAGCCAGGAGGAAGGTGGGGAAGATGGGGCCGAGGGTCCTCGTTCCCATCCCTGGTGTTACTGCTGTGTGGAAATAAATAAAGTTTGACCAAATGAGAAGAGGCGAAGGCATTTCAGGGCCTGTTGTGGCAGGTGAATCAGCCACCATCACTTGCATCTTGGCAGGGAAACAAGGGAAGGCTTCGTGTGTGCCCTGAATGTGGAGGCTGTTCATGGGGAAGCTGGAGGCAGCTAACCAGAAGGGGGTATCCTATGTCACTGGTTAGGGGAGCACACTTAGCTTTCTCTGGTTGGTCCTAAACTGGAAGCAGGGCTAATCAAGTCCTAGTTATGTGGCACCTGTTGTCCTGGATTGTTACTGGGCATCTCAGTATGGCTTCCTGCAAGTCTGGCTGATAGGAGGCTGGCTTCCCCTGCAGGTTATTCTAGATAAAGGATTGGTTTCCCGGGGCAGGATGCGACCTGTTGTGTGTCAGAGTTCTAGTTTCACATAGGGTCTAGCCATTGTCCATTTGTACATTCAGTTGCTCAGCTACACAGAATGATCAGATCTGTAGTGAAGGCACCTGGATAAAGTCCCTGGAGAGGGGGTGGCCACCCCTCAACTCTGCTCTGCAAACTACACCTGTCACTCTGGGCAGGAACTAAGACACAATTTACAGCTGGGAGAAAACAGGGGTCTGCTCCCCACTGCCTCATCTCAGAGATGAAATTTCTGGTCACCAGCTGAGGTGGCCATGCAGGACTAGAACCCCAGTCTCCTCACTTCCAACTCAGTGCTCCCCAGATACCTAGGCGGAGGCCTTGATTCTGAGGAGAAGCGCCATTGTTTGACATGAGGCTGTGTGGTTTATCTTTGAGTTTACAAAGGTGCTTCTCGTGTTCTGGAGGGCAAGCTAGCACGTATTGCCATTATAAATCATGAATCACTCCAGTCTCCCATTTCCTCCTCTGGAAAGTTACAGGGCTGGATGAATATGTTTCTAAGTAATTTTCCAGGCTAACCTACTGTAGTTCTATGATCTAAATGTGTCTACTGTGAGGGCTTCAGAGGAGATTCCTTCTGTCAGGAACAGCTAAAGGAGTTGCCAATGGGACTAAGACATTCTACTCAGAATCCCTCAACTCATCGGATAGCTGCCCATTCCAAAAGGAGGCTATGAAAATACAACCCTCACTGGCCCTCCACTCCTGAAGCAACTTCCAGAAAACAGAGCAATTTAATATGTCCCTCCTAACAGCCCACGTCTGTGGTCATGCAAAGACGAAAGCTTTCCCAACAAGAGCAAACACAGGTGATGTCAGAATAAGAGTAAAATTAAAAATAATAATAATAAAGGGCATCTCTAAATATCACATAAATCTTCGACTCTGCTTCTTCATCTATTTGCTTCTAAAAATGAATATAGTTGACCTAGTATCCTGTTCCATCAGTTCAGACAGTTGAGAAAAAAGAAGGCATGTGTCTTTCAAGAGATTATCTGTGGCATTTTATCCAGTTCCAGGGCTGTGGATTCTACTAACAAATGTTCACTGTGCACAAACTGAGACCAGCCCACAGTTACACGACCACCCAGAGCAAGAAGTCAATATATATATAACTTGTTCATGTTATTGTAAGTTGGAATCCAGAAATGTTCTTTTCATATTTGAGATGGCAACAGGAAATAAACCCCATTTATGGCTTTAGGCAAATGTTCTGTTCATCTTGGACTTTATATCTTCTTATTCTTTAGGTTCTTGTTTCCTTCTCCTGTTTAGTTTTTACTTCAACCCCATTTAGATCCCACTGTTACCCTATCCTTTCAAAAAAAAATCTTTCCCAAAAAATGGTTGCTAGAATACAGAATACAAGCATTACAATCTAAAATAAGCCACACACACCAAAATGTAACAAGTGGCCATGTGGACAAATCTAAGTAAGCATTGATTGATATATAATGGTAATAATGATGATGATCATGGTGATGTGGTAGCTAATGTGGGGATCTAAAACAATAAGGAATTAAATCCTGGAAAATAGAACGTGGAAGATGGGAGAAATGTGAAAGAAACATTCTAAGATCTTTGTACTCTTCAGGAGAAGAGAAGCAATGATTATTCCCTTTAGACTTAAGTCAAATGGGCATAGTACAAATTTAAGGGTAGGAAAAAAAATAGAATATATAGCTTCAAAACAAGTAAATGAGGAAAAACAATTTTTAAAAATACTCAGCCTCTAACAGAAAACAAAAAGATGTGTACAACAAAGCATGATAAATAGATAACAAAAAGAATGTGGTAGAAATACATCTGAACACATTCACACTAAATGTAAATGGATTAAACTCTCCAGTTAAGGATCAATTTTTTTTCCAAACTGGAATTTTTAATTCAACTGTATGTAAAGTAATTTACTAGAAACACAGTAAAAATTTTCAGAAATACAACGTTCAGTGAAAAAAGAAAATTGAAAAAAGTAGAGTGTATCACCCAATTGTGTACAATTTTCACTGCATCTTAAATACCATACTGATAGATTGTTTCTGGAGGGCAATTTGATGGTGAGAGTGGGGACAGGTGTGAATTTCACTTGTACCTATAAAGTTGTATTTCTTTTATAAAAAATTCTAAAGCAAACTCTGTAGTAAAATATTGAAAGAGTTAAATCTAAATAAGGGGGCTCAGGGGTATCTGCTATGTTCTACATTTTACAGTATGCTTAAAATATTTCATGATTTAAAAAAGAAAAATCAATTCAATAACTGAATAAAACAAAACAATATATATATCACAATCCCAATTTTGTTTTTCCAAATGTTTTCATGTTAAGAAACAATAAGATATAATCCTAATACTTTTCTGTATTTTCCCAACTTCCTACAAGGACAATGTTTTTATATGTACAAAATGCTAATTTTGGAATAATAAAACATTTCCTAAACAGAACAAATTTTTAAACACAATTTTTTTTTCAGAGAAAGGCCCTTTATACATAAAAATAACCATAGGAAGCAATTTATTTACTCCTTAAAGAACAGCCCCTTTTCTGATGGCACCTTAGCCTAATACCTTTCCTGGCCAGCAGGTGGCAGTGATGCAATAGTCATTTTAAGTCAGGAATTTAAAATCCAGACATCATTCCTAATGTGAAATAGTCTTTAGATCACATCTGATTTTTGTACCAAAGTTCTATTTGACTTATATGTGCTATCCCCACCTACATTCATTTCTATTTATTCACTAAGGATCTGTGTTCCAAAGCTTTGACTCTCCCCACTCCAATAACAGAAGCAATTCTCTGGAGAAGCAAGAAAGTTACAAAGCCAGAGGTAATGAATGGGGGAACTCAGTCCAGCTGGTTCCATTGGTCCAATGAAATGTTTTATTGTTATTCTACATAAACCTGACCCAAAATAATGCCATAGTTTTCAATTCAACATTTACCAGCTCGCTGAAAAAAAAAAAAAGAAAAGAAACCAAATCCAAAAATTAGTCCTATGAAGAATTCTCTGCGCCATCTGAATGTCACCTCTATATGGCATGAAGTGCCAGATCAAGAACTTTATGGAGAGTTAAGTTTATCTAGTGTGTGTCAGACACAGAGACATCTCAGGCTACACATGTGTCTTGTGAACATTGCTAACGCAGATCCAACAGTAGCAAACCTAACTTGAAGAAATAGCATGTTCATGTCAACACAGAAACCAGCAGCCAAACTGGTGATTCTTTGCTCTCCCTGACGAGCTTCCCGAGTGTGTGAGCAGGGTGCTTCCTGGGAGAATCTGTCCATCCTCCTAGTGTCTGCCCAGAGAACTCTCACTTCCTGCCTGCCTAGACTCATAAAAAGGCCACGTAGAGACCTCTGAGCCCTGGGACCCAAGACAGAACTCACTGAGTTTCTTCAAAAGAAGGAAACATTTTTGTTCTTATCATTCTTTCTCTATCTCTTTTCTTTTATATCCCATTAGCCACTTCCAAGCTCCCTTGGGATCTCTATTTCCCACAACCCTCCAGGACTTCTCCCTATGGTAGTTTCCCATCCATGGAACAAAGACAGCAGAATTGCAACCATTCAAGCTATTTTGAGCATGGTCGGAGTATGGGAGAGGCCAGTTACAGAAGCTGTTCATCACCAATGAGCTGCAAGGCTGGGCAAGTGGGATCCTGATCTCAAAGGCCCCATGCAATGTCAATGTACCCCACATCCAACCTCCTGCCCTTGGATTCCGTATTCACCCTTGTCGCTACCCTATGAGGCAGGTACTATAAGTATGCCTTACCTGACTCTCACTAGTAGAATATTTGTTGGAAATCTCTACAAAAAGCTTTACCCCATATTCACTATTTGATGTTCCTGCACCTGATGAGAGAACGCACGGAGCTGCTCTGGGACCGAATCAAGCTCACTCACTTGATTTCATCTCAACGTTGTTTAAATAAATGCAATTTGCCCTGCTGCTATCAGCTTCCTACATTACCAAGTGAAAAATGCATGCCAAGAAGTGGAAAATCCCCAAGAAGCCTAGAGAACCACGTACATGCGACAAAAACGCGGAAGTGGAAGAAACAGACACCTGAAAACATGGCCGTGTACAAGTTCGCAACGACTTGATGGCTTTTCTAGGCACAGGAAAATAAACAAAATTATAAAAGTATGGTTAGTTGTGGAAAGCTTCACAGTGTTATTCGGGAAAGCATAATGTTTTTTTTTTAACTGAAAAAATACCCCATGAGGGGCTTGATGGCCACTATGCGATGCCACTGAACTCCCTGTGGAAATAACAGAAGGGGCTAATCACCTTCAAAGACCAGAAGAAGGAGAGAGAAAATTCAGTGCAGAAGTAGAGTTCCACACCAAGGTCTGGATGGTTGAAAAGATTTCAGAAAGACTGAAATATGAACGAATGGATATTTTCAAGAGCACAAGCGTGACAGCTACTGCCGCCAGTGAGGCTGTGACATCCTCCCCTGAGAACAGCAGAAAACCCTGAAGGAAGGTGATTTGCTGCAAAACAAATTTTTTGTGTTGATGAAACTAGGTGTTTTTCTTTTTTTTAACAGATGCCATCTTATATGTGCATTGCAGAAGGCAAGAAAATGTACCAGGACATAAAGCCTCTAAGGAGAGGCTAACACTGACTTGGGGAGGAAACTCAGATCAGAGGACTCCTCCAATGACTCTGGTACCCCTGAGAGCTATATTGAAGAGAATGAATGAACATGTTGCTGGTTGTGTGGCATTTGAATCTCACGTCCTGTAGCGATGATTACATTAGAAGCTTTTGGTCACCATCCGTTTAAGATTATATGAAGAATTGGGGCAACTGGGTGGCTCAGTCAGTTAAGCGTCTGACTTCGGCTCAGGTCATGATCTTGTGGTTTGTGAGTTCAAGCCCCACATCAGGGTTTGTGCGGACAGCTCAGAGCCTGGAGCCTGCTTCAGATTCTGTGTCTCCCTCTCTCTCTGCCCCTCCCCCGCTCATGCTCTGTCTCTCTCTCTCTCTCTCTCAAGAGTAAATAAACACTAAAAAAAAATTTTAAGATTAGATGAAGAATGAAATTTTTCAATCAACACTCTTTTATTGATAGAAGACACTCCTTCTAGTGCTGTAGATGACAAAGATAATGTCCAAGCCACTCACACAGCCCATGGGCCAAAGAGTTGTATCTTCAAGACATCTCACAGACAACAGTGACCCAGACTCTCCATACCTTCTCTCACCTCCAAATCATACTCACCTTCAATCTGTATGTCTTACATGTAGAGTCTTAGGACTCATTTTTTAAACTGTTTTGTTTATTTCACGTGTTTTTATGTGTTTTTAGCATATTACTTCATTTATATTGGCGTATACATGTGATGAAACATAGAAAGAAAATAATCCCTGTAACTACTATACACACAAACATACCCACCAATGGTTAACTAAGTGATTAAAAAATGAGATAATGTTTTAAATATTTCTATGTTAAGCAGAAATCTTTCCTGGATTGTTGTGAAGGGTTTGAGTTTTAGTGATTTGGGGGCAATCAGGTGGGATCCTAGGATGAGCTAGAAATGTACCCATTTTCTCCCTATTTTAAATTTTTTTTAATTTTTTTTAACGTTTATTTATTTTTGAGACAGAGAGAGACAAAGCATGAATGGGGGAGGGTCAGAGAGAGGGAGACACAGAATCTGAAACAGGCTCCAGGCTCTGAGCTGTCAGCACAGAGCCCGACGCGGGGCTCGAACTCACGGACCGCGAGATCATGACCTGGGCCGAAGTCGGCCGCTTAACTGACTGAGCCACCCAGGCGCCCCTTAAAATTTTTTTTAACGTTTATTCATTTTTTGATAGAGAGAGACAGAACGTGAGTGGGGGAGGGGCAGAGAGAGAGGGAGACACAGAATCCGAAGCAGGCTCCAGGCTCCAAACTGACAGCACAGAGCCCAACGCAGGGCTCGAACTCACGGACCGTGAGATCATGACCTAAGCCGAAGTCGGACGCCCAACCTAGTGAGCCACCCAGGCACCCCTCTCCCTATTTTAAATAATAAGATATAGGTTTCTCTTCTGTGAATATTCAGTCTTACATGACTTCAGGGACAAATTTGTTTTGAAGAATGAAGGCTACTTGCATTTTTATCCTCTTTTTGTAGCGGAGGAAACTAAAGCACAGAGCATTTGAGCGACTTGTCCAAGGTCACCCAGAGCAAATGGTAGAGCCAGGAACTAAACCACACTCAGCTGTTTTAGTAGCCCAAGCTACTATCACTGCACCAGACTTGATCTCCCATAACAGGGAAATATCTGTCAGAGTAGCAAACAAAACAAAACAAAACAAGCAAACAAAGAATGAGAGCAATGGCTCAATCCCTCAAGAATCACCAGGTCAGAAAGGATAGGTACATCCAGTTTAAAATCAGTAGTTGTAGGGCACCTGGCCAGCTCAGTCAGTTGAGTGTCCAACTCTTGATTTCGGTTCAAGTCGTGATCTCACAGTCCGCGAGTTGGAGCTCCGCATTGGGCTCTGTGCTGACCGTACAAAGCCTGCTTGAGATTCAATCTCTCTCTCTCCCTCTCTCTCTTTCTCAAAATAAATAAATAAACTTAAAAAAAATAAAGTAAAATAAAAATTTTTAGTTGTTGAAAAACCCAAGTAACAAGCAAATACATTAGAGGGCGTAATTTGCTTTATAACAGCTTCCTTTGCAGGGGCCAGCAGGGACTTTTTTAGTTATTATCGTTATTCACAAAGGAATTTATTGTAAATTCCTCGTATCGCTAGTTTCCCTGGTTTGTCAAAAGAGTAGGTCAGTTGGTAAATAGCACCATAATTTACCACACTCTAACTACACAAAGGTAGAAGTTTAGGTGAAAGTCATAGCTATAAAAAAATAAATAAATACGCCCTATCAGGAGTTATCCAGAAAGTCCAAACTTCAGAGAATGTCTCAGAGTCAACAAAATGGGCTCCACCCTTACCTTGCAAATCAAAAGGAGACAGCATTTATCACTAAGAGACTACAGAGTTCAATGAAAAATAAATAAATAAAACACACACTGGATGCCTTACTTTTAGTACATCATTGGAAAAAAGATCAGGTTACTTTACATTTTCTGCTTGACACGGTCATTGACACGTCTTCTCCAGAGTCAATGGATCCATTGGGCCCAGCAGCCACAGTGCCCAGGGTCCATAATCCTTCTGAGAGCCATGAAAATAGTTCAATTTCTTTTGAAGACAGAAGGGAAAACAAATGCAAACTTTTAAGTGGAAGAAAAAGTTTTAATATAGAATATTAATAATGTCATCTTTATACCAACATATAGTAAAATATGATCTTCCTTCCTCCCTCTCTTTCTTTCTTTCTTTCTTTCTTTCTTTCTTTCTTTCTTTCATGGAAAAGGGGCCCATGAAGGTAAAAGTGCCTGGAGCCCATGGAAGTCACACCGGGGGTCCCTACTCTCCTGCTCACATCATCTTCTCCATGTCCCAAGCAGTTTCGGTCAGTCTCCATCTTGCTGTTCTGGACCGGAGGAAACGACAAAGGAAGGGAGTCGCTGCTACTGAATGCTGCCCACATGCCGGGCACGGTGGCTGGTGTCTATAGTCAGCATCCTGTGTGTGCAGACAGGTGATTCTCCAAGAAGATGCGTCCTATGGGCCAGGCTGCAAGCTGACCACCCATCGAAGGAAAAGTTAGTCCTGGAAGCATAACATCTGTGAGTGGGAAATAGTTATATATTTTTTTAATCTTTTTAAGTTTATCCATTTATCCCGAGAGTGGGAGAGAGAGAGAAAGAACATGTGCGAGCAGGGGAGAGGCAGAGAGAGAGAGGGGAGAGGGAACCCCAAGCAGACTCCGTGTGCTGTCAGCGCAGAGACCCCATGGGGCTCGAACCCACAAACCATGAGATCACGACCTGAGCCAAAATCAAGAGTCAGATGCTCAACCGACTGAGCCACCCGGGCGCCCCCATGGGAAATGGTTATATGGATGGATTCCTTGATATGGGTGTAAATCAAGGTCCACCCAGATGCCCAGTCAAGTGCTCAGGGACCCTCCCCCGATCACAGCTGGCCATTGCACAATCAAACCTTTGTGCGCAGGGCAAGCAGCGTGGACAAAAGAAAGCTGGGGAGCCTCGCCAGAAACTATTCGAGTTGCACAGATGTCCCCTCTTGTCACCCAGTTTTACTTTCTACTTGAAGAGAAACAGGCCGGCGCTGCCCCTCATTGCTTTTTCTGCCTGTCGATACCCACCCTGACTTGAGGCTCCGCGTCTACAATGTCACAGTCCGCTGACTCGGCATCGAGCCCCAGGTCCCCACGTGCATGTCAGCTGCACAAGAAGCATCATTCTGCCACTGACCCCCACCCATCGGCGGGTCCGCTGTGTGTGTCACCAGCCAAATCAATCCCGTGCTGCTCCGCACAGTATGAAACCAAGACTAATAAATCATTCGCTCACTCTCAGCCCACAGATGGTTAAGTGTGGTTCAATGCAGGTAATTATAAAAAAAAAATGAGTTTGGGAACAAAAAATCAAAACATGGGAGTATGTGTCTAATAGAAAAGGGCTTCAGAGAGGTTTGGGAGTTCTAATAACTTCGAGAAGCAGGTGAAAGGTCCCGAGCCTGACAGTAGCTGGGCAGCCTGACTGACAGAATCGATCCCCTCTTCCTCCACGGCGTGGCCAGGCCCTGGATCTGCTCGCCTCCGGGCCCCCCCTCCCCCGTGCCAGGCAGCCAGGCGGGGACTGGAGTGTCCCCTCCCGCCTTAATGTGTTTGCAGAAAAGAGCCCCCACCAGCCCATCAATTACCAAGACTGTCAGCCCCAAGCAGGTGTTGGGACAGCGACAGGGTTCGGTAAAAGCCTTAGGGGCTAAGTTGAAAGGTTCCAACTAGACACGTTAAATCACTCTACCTCCTGTACTCTATTATCCTCCTCTTCAAAACAAAAACACAAACTAAAACAAAACAAAACAAAAATGCATTTTTGGTCTCCCTTTGAGTTCCCCAAGAATGTTACGGTTTGTGCAAAAAAAAAAAAAATAGTGTAGATGACAGGTCTTTATTATTTCGGCTGTCCTTCACTATTGTGTGGGGTCCTCCCCTAAGCTCGGAGCCCCCTCTCTGTCTCCAAGCATGAACAGTTTAGTCGATGCTTGGGTCCTTCCACGGTCTCATAATGAGACCATCCTCTCCTTGGAGACTTCGAGAATACTCCAGCTCGCAGGGAGAGAGAACAAATCATGCCCCCTCTCCGATTCCCTCAGATCATTCTGTGTGTTTACTGCAGAAGGAGATTTTTCTGGCTGTCCCTAGGAGCTAAAATTTTCACATAAGTTATCAAAAAAGCTCTTACCCATTTTCTGGTAGAAAGTGGAGTTATAACCAAGCTGAATTCAACCATGGTTTTTGGGCCCCTTCGCCATCCAATGCCTCCGACAAACACTGTTCGCGGAGGTGACTGTATACTCTCCAGAAGCATATAAATATCCCTGATGCCCAAAACAGCTCTTATGTACATTAATCCAGTCAGCCAATGAAGCGCTTACAAATAATGCCATCGATTGTTGGACAGAATGGATCCATTACTGTATTATTCAATAACCATTTTTTTAATTTTAAAATTATACATTTGAGGTACACAACATGGCAATTTGATATACATATTAGTGAAATTATTGCTACCATCAAGCCAATTAACATCTCCGTCACATAGTTACCATTCCCTTTTTTTTCCCTTTTTCTGTGGTGAAAGGACCTGAAATCCACTCTCAGCAAATTTCCAGTATGAAAAACGAGCATGATTGATGACAATCATCATGCTGTACATTAGATCTCCAGACTTATTCATCCTACAATAAATTGACCAAGATCTCCCCATTTCCCCTACCTTCTTGCCCCTGGTAACCACTGTTCAACTCTGCTTCTCCAGAACTCTTAGTTGAGCATCTGCTTTGTGCTAGGCAATGCAAGAGGCACTCAGAATACTGGGATGAAAACCTTCCGGCCCCACCTAACTTCACCGAAATCACAACCAAAGTTTCACATCTACGTCAACAACTTGGGAAAATTTTTTTTAAGCACAGCAAGAAAAATGGAATTCATGTAAACAGATGAAAGTCATCTCAGAAGAACAGGACTAGAAAAAAGTACATTTTCACCCCAGGTAAAAGAAAACAAAAATCCTATAAGTTCATGGGATAGAATGTATCTTGAGCTGCAAAAGATATCAAGTGGGATAGCTTTTGAAGTCTGCCGAAGCCTACAAATTCTATTGAAAGGCATGAAAGCAAAGGTTAAGTACTTTAGTTTCAGAAGATACACAGTCAGTGCCTTGGAACAGATCCCAGGAGAATGCTGTGGTCATCACGAGCCAGTGGATGAGCGTACAAGTGCAGGCAATGGCATGAATTTGCCTCACATTTTAGACACTGATGAAAAAAGCACTCTATTCTACTCCTATATTCAGTGATCTACATTCCTTGTACCTACAGGGCGAGGAGTGGGAGGAAAATGAATCGGTTTAAAAGGCCCACACTCTCTAGGGGGTGCCTGGGTGGCTCAGTCGGTTAAGCGTCTGACTTCAGCTCAGGTCATGACCTCGCAGTCCGTGCGTCCAAGCCCCACATCGAGCTCTGTGCTGACAGCTCATAGCCTGGAGCCTGCTTTGGATTCTGTGTCTCCCTCTCTCTCCAGCCCTCCTCTGCTCACACTCTGTCTCTCTCCCTCTCAAAAAAAATAAACATTAAAAAAATGTTTAATAAAAAAAAAGGCACACACTCTCTTTAGATTCAGAAGATATTCAAATTCAGTGTATGTAGAGTTACAATTACCACCAACACAACAGCATTTCGCTGAACTGCCAAACTCCCTTTGAGTTGTTTTTGAGTCAACTCCATAGCTTGAGGAATTTGATGTGTTTCTAAGCTCTCAACCGAATTCTCACTGGTAACAATTCCTCAAAAAGCTGAAAATAGAACACACACGCACACACACACACACGCACTAACCCAGATCCTTCCAGTCCTGGAGCCCACACAGACAACAGGGCCAACAGCTACAGCTTAATTAGCACCTTTTCATACCAAAGCCTGTCAAGGTGAGGTGCAAAAGACACAGTGATCATTTAAACACTCAGTCAGCGGTATCAAGGCAAGAGATGAAAAGGAACAAAGGGAAACAGACAAAGATGCTCCATTTGTGACGTGCCAAAAGAAAACTGTGGCAGGCAGCCACGTAACCTTGAGGGTCTGTCAGGCTTGTATTACATGAAGAGCCTCACAGAAAGACAAACACTTGTATTAAAAGACAATAAAACGACACAACAACATCACATATAGACCCACTGAAACATTCTTAGGAAACACCTGTCTGAAAACTTTCTGACACTTCTTGGCCACCATCTGAACTCACCTGGGAGAGAGCCAACTGTGGGAATTCAGCTGGGATTCAGCACGAATAATTAAGAGGCTGTATAATTTGCCCATACGGCGCATCTCACCTCTGGGGCAGGAGGTTGTCTGGTTCAAGACCCCAAGTGGAACTCAAGGTCACCCCCAGCGAGGGTCATTCTCTCACGTCCCTGACCATCCAAGTGGAAATTAAAGATCCCAGGATACTTTTCAAAATAGCACAAGGGATCACCCAGCTGTCTGGCTTCAGTCTCAATAAAATCCAACTTAATGTTCCCAGCTGGGAATGAGTCCTTCTCGAATATAGAGAAGGCTGTGTTCGAGTCCACAATTATTAAGCTGTCCTTCGAGCACTGTAATTACTTTACAATCCACAGAGGACGTTAAGATACTTGGAGAGTGAGGGATGCTATGAAAAAGTCAATTCTATTGTAATTTATAATTGAATTTATCCACAGAGAAACAATTGGTCACTGAATGGAAGCGTCTTCTAGGGAACAAATTCACAGGTGTAGGCTTTACAACTGTCAAAGGGCTTAGCTCCAAGAAACCTCCAATTCCGAAACAATAACTTTCAATGAAAACAAATTTTGGGTTGAGTGTTCATACTTTTTAAAAAGCATCCCAAAATAACATTTCAATGGCTTGGTTCCCTATTAGTTTAACATGGATTCAATCTGGAGGAAAGAAGACCTAATGGAAAATGAAGATAAACCAAAACAGAATTTCTCCTATTGAGGAGAAGTTTATTAACCCTTAACACATTATAGCAATGGATAGATGCCATGTGCTTTGTTTAAAAATTAAGAAAACTAAGAACCTATAAACTGTATTAATTTTATACTAACTTGTTACAAACAAAATAATAAGAGGGAAGAAAACAGGATGTCTGAAAGGAGGACAAAATAATAGCATCATGTAGGTGTCAAAGCTCATATGAGCAGCCATGAAGGACATATCTAAATTTAAATATTGCATCTATAACCCATCTTTTAATCTATGATCTGAAAGGTATTTCTATTACCAATTGGAAAGCATATTTCCAAGAGAAAAGAGCAAAGAATAGGATAATGTGTTGTTTTATCTGTTGCTGCATTAAAAAAAAAATATATATATATATATATCCCCAAACTTCAAAGCTTGAAACAGCAAGCATTTATATTCCTCATAGTTTCTGTGGGTCAGAAATCCAGGTGTGGCTGAGCTGGATGTCTCGAGGGGGGAGTTCAGGGTCTCCCACAAGGTTCAATCAAGATGTTGGCAGAGTGTGCGTTTCATCTAAAGGCTCAGTAAGGATGGATCTCCTCTCAAGCTCACTCACATGTTGGCTGGCTGGATTCAGTTTCCCATGGGCTCTTGAACTAAAGGCCTCAGGTCCTCACTAGCTATTGGCCAGAGGCCTCCCTCACTTCTTCCACTTGGACCTCTCCATAGGGCAGCTCGCAACATAGCAGTTGGTTTCCTCAATGGAAGACGCAACACAACGAGAGGGAAGCTGGACTCCTATTCACCTAATTCCAGCGGTGATATTCCACTATTTTTTTCAATTCTCCTTGCTAGAAATGAGTCACTAGGTCCAGGCCACTCTCAAATGGAGGGGCGTTACACAAGGTATGAATGCCAGTAGGTGGAGATCATTGGGGGCCATCTCAGAGGCTACCTGCCATAGGCATGTACTTCTGTAGTGAAAGGTAAACTTTACCCAAAGAGAGGTCTGGCCTCTGACCCGGCTCCTGAGAGGTAACCTCTAAACCTTGGAATTTTCTGAGTAAAAGCAGTGTATTTGTTATTCATGGTAGGCCCCTGGACAGTTGGTGCTAACCAGGTGACTCAGGATGCAGACTGGCTTTGAGAAAGTCCAACCGTGTGATTAGAGGGCTAGGGCTCTGAGCCACATGACATTGATGGCCTTTCGAGGGAGGAGAGGGTGGAGATTGAGTCATATTGTCAAGGACTCAATCTGTCCTGCCTACTTAATGAAACTCATTCCTGAGGACACTGATGCTTTGCATTTGGGACACCCCAGTCCCAGATTCTGCCCTGCATGTGTCTTCCTGTGGCTGGTTCTGACTTACATCCTTTTTCTATAATAAAACTGTACTTGAAGTAGAGTGCTTTCGTGAGTTCTGTGAGTCATTCTAGCAAATTATCAAACCTGAGGGAGTCCACAAGGACCCACATATTTGTAACTCATGTGAGGGATGTCCTGGGGGCTCCCACACTTGTAACTAGTGTCAGAAGTCTTGGGCAGACTTGGTGGTCTTGGAGGACTGTGTCCTTCACCTTGAGTCTGGCTAGCTCCAGGCAGTACTGAAGAGACTCTTGTTTTTTATTTATCCCAAAAGGAACTGTCTGTTTTGTTTATTTGTGTTTTAGGGGTTTTGTTGGTTTGTCTTATTTTTTAATTCATTTTTGAGAAAGAAAGAGAAAGTGTGAGCAGGGGAGGGGCAGAGAGAGAGGGAGAATCTCAAGCAGGCTCTGTGCTGACCAGGAACTCGAACTCACAAACTGAGATCACGACCTGAGGCAAAACCAAGAGTTGGACACTCAACGAATGGAGCCACCCAGGCGCCCCTGGGTGTTAGTTTGATTTCTGTTTTTGAAGACATCTCCTCAAGAAATGTCCTAGATTAAAAAAAGGTAGGGAAGTTACTCTGATTTTTTAAAAGACCCCAGACCTATCAAGTGACTGCCCCCAGCCTAAGGAAGCCTCCAGGACTATGTTGACCCCTGGGTCAAAGCAGGAGAATTGGAAAATGAACATGACGACATGAATTTCATTAATCCCACCAAAGACAATGGCAGTCAAATTAGTGAAGTGTTTGTCAACTCGATACCACAGTAAATATTTTGGTATTTCTAGCTCACTGTATTTTACTATTTGAAATTCAGATTATTCCTTCACTGTAGCCCCCATCGTAATGAATATTTACCGAGAGTATTCTATGTGCCAAGCATGACAGTGCTTTCCAGAATGCCTCCATTTAATCCACCCAATTATTCCATGAGCTTACAATGACTATATTTTACACTGTATTTTACATAGGAGGAAACTGAGGAACATAGAGACAAAGTTGTCAAGGAAAACTGCATTCTAAGTTCACACTGAAAAGCAAATTAGCAGATAATATACCCGTTCTTGGTAGGGTCGTTTTTACTTGGAATATGAAAGCAGGAGGCTTTGATTTTTTTTTTCATTGGTGTGGATTGATCACTGTAGATTTCATTGCTTTTTAAAGGCAATTGAAATTATGTGTAAAATTAAAAAAAAAACTTTTAAAACTATCTTCTTTGAATAAGGATTGGTAACTCAAAAGGATTGGGCAGATGAGGTGAAGCATCAGGTAAAGAAGCCCGGTGTGGCCTGGGTGAAGGCAGGCACACCAGCGCCACCTACAGGTTGCAAAGACTACAGGGTCCCATGGCTACCCTCAAGAAGCCCACCCAAACATTGCCTGCCTACGGGTTTTTCAAGAAAACCCCAGAAACCTGGAGTTTTCTGTGAAAACATCTGATTTTGAAATGTTGGCAACAAATTCATTTTTTTTTTTTCAAAACTCTGTAAGCTAAGTGCAACACATCAGTGGTTCAGAATTTTGACCTAGAAAAACAAACTCAGACAACAACAGGGCTTTTTGTTCATTTGATCCCTACAGAGAATCAAACCAGATAATCCTGGCCAGGGATTACTGCCAAAATTGCTTGACTCTGGGGAGTAACTCTCCACCTCCTGAACTTTGCAGACACCGAACTGACCAGAGACAGACTGCTAAGAAAGGGATCATGAAATCATGATCTTGAGGTTGGGAGAAATCTTCATTTAATTTTTTAATGTTTATTTTATTTATTTTGAGGGGTGGCAGAGAGAGAGAGAGAGAGCACGGGCAGAGGAGGAGCAGAGAGAGGGTGGGGAGAGAATTCCAAGTAGGCTCCGTGCCGTCAATGCAGAGCCTGACGTGGGGCTCAAACCCACTGACCACGAGATCATGACCTGAGTCAAAATCAAGAGTCAGACACTTAACTGAGCCACCCAGGTGCGCTGGTTGGGAGAAATCTTCAAAGATGAGCTAATCCATTAAAGGAATCCCTTCAATAAATATTTCTAATAAGTAATTACTCAGGTTCTTCTTAAATCTTCTAGGGGACCAATTTGTAGGTGGCCCATCTCACTTCTAAAGAGTTCCAGTTGTTATGAAACTTCTTCCTGATATTTTCAAGATACTGGCTTGAAATGTGCCCTCTACTCATTAGTACTTAGTTCAGTTCTCTGGAGCCACATGACAGCCCTTCCAATATTTGAAGACATCCTTCATCTCAAGTCTTCTGTTACCTGAGGTTAGCACCCCTCAGTCCCTCATACAAGTGCTCTTGGAATTTCTTCACACCCTAGTTCCCCTCTTCGGGGCGGCTTTATGATATAAGGCTCCCTTCTACTTTTTTAATTTTTTGTAATGTTTTTTATTTATTTTTGAGGGAGACAGAGCATGGGTAGGAGAGGGACAGCAAGAGAGGGAGACAAAAGCAGGCTCCAGGCTCTGAGCAGAGCCTAACTTGGGGCTTGAACTCACGAACCGTGAGATCATGACCTGAGCCGAAGTCGGACTCTTAACTGACTGAGTCACCAAGGCACCCCACCCTTCTATTTTTTTAAACATTTTTTAAAGTTTATTTATTTTCTGAGAGAGAGAGGGAGAGAGAGTGAGGGGGAGAGGGGCAGAGAGGGAGAGAGAGGATCCCAAGCAGGCTCTGCAATGATAGCGGCAAGCCTGATGCAGGGCTCCAACTCACGAACCGTGAGATCATGACCTGAGCCAAAGTCGAATGTTCAATCAACTGAGCCAACCAGGTGCCCCTGTAAGGCTCCCTTTTAAAACAAAACAGCTACAACTGCACATTTAACGTGCAGGATAAAAAGGCCACTCTCAGGGTAAAAAGGCCATACTAGTTTGCAGATAAGAAAATCCTACAGCACACTAGGGCGGTCCACGTGGGTATATAATTGAGGGATTGAGATGCAACCGTCGAATGTCTACTGTACATTTTTCATTTTGATTTCATAATTTAAGGATTAACTTGTTCTGAACCCGATATTCTAATGTAATAGGTTCATGTGGAAGTGTGGCTAGTCTTTCCTGCCCAGGTTTCGTCACAAGACAATAACTCAGTCTCCGTTGGCAGCTTTGAGAGAGCTTCTTCTGGAATGATGTGAAACTGTTTTCCGGAGCCACCATCTTGAGCTCTGAGTTGTTCAACGTGAGGTGTTTTTTAAAACATTTCACTGAAGCACAGCACATATATACAGAAAGATGCACAAAGCATCTTTATTTGGCTCACTGGCTTTGCACTAAGTGAACTGACCCTTGCACTCATCACAAGGCGGGCACCCCAGGAGCCTCCCTCCCTCCCTTTCAGAAGGTAACACCCCCTCCTCACTTCTAGCACAGTCTGTGAGAGCTGCCTACTTTGGGATTGTCTGTGTACTTTTTTGTGTTTAGCTCCTTGTGTTCAAGATTCGTCCATACTGTTTCATTTTGTAGGTGTACTTCTATCTAGTTCAAGGACTGTTTAAATCTGTGTGTGGTGCCTTCACTAAAAATGTTCTCCTGAGCCACAAGTGTCCATTTACATAATATTAAGCAGTTGGGGTTTTTTTAAGTTTATTTATTTTGAGAGAGAGAGAGACAGAGAGAGAAAGTGAGTGCATTCAAGCAGGGGAGGGATGGAGATTGGGCGGGGGCGGGGGGGGGGGGTGGTAGAGAGAATTCCAAGCAGGCTCCGTGCTGTCAGTGCAGAACCCAATGCGGGACTTGAACTCACAAACCATGAGATCATGACCTGAGCTAAAATCAAGAGTCAGACGCTTAACCCACTGAGACACCCAAGGCACCCTGAGGCAACTGGAGTCATCTCCTTAAATTCACCTACTTAAATTCATCTCCTAGGCTAATATATATGACTTCTACAATATGACCCCTTACCAGTTGGGCTTTGTGGAGTGATTTCTGAAAGACCACTGAAAGACTTGCTTGAATCAACAATCAGCATTTCAAATTGTGAGGTCAGACAACTGGGACTAATCATGAAAGTGATGGTAAATTTCCTTGCCTCCTTTTTTAACCCATTCTATCAAGGAACTTCCATAAGCATCAAAATTAGCATTGATCAGGGTATTTTTATGCCACCATGTCTTCCTAATACAATATATCTTTTTCCTATAAAATGAGAAACTGCAGAAACAGACCCATAAACATCAAGAACAAACTGGTGGTTGTCCAAGGGGCAAATTGGGTGAAGAGGAGTGGGAGACACAGGCTCCCAGTTATGGAACGAACAAGTCATGGGGACGAAAGAAAGGTACAGCATAAGGAATACGGTCGATGGCACTGGAATAGCATTGTGTGGTGACAGATGGTAGCTACACTTGTGACGAGCACAGCATAACACGGAATCATTAAATCATTATATTGTACACCTGAAACTAACGTAACACTGTGTGTCAACTTATATTCAATTTAAACAAGTGAGTTTGAACTTGAATATAAAGTGGCGCTTTTTTTCTAACGGATGACTTTGGTAGGAAAACAACCCACATTCAGGTATAAAACGTGTCTCATAGTAACCTCATCACTTGGATCCCACCACTGTCTCTCATTGAGTTTGTGACCAGTTAAAACACCTCAATCTTTTGCACATAAATTCCTACTATGCCACTTATCCTCAAGGTATATTTATACTTACACTTAAACTTTTAAAGAAATATAAATTTTTATATTAAAATTTTACACTAAGGTCATCTGGCCTGCATAAAATGCTTAGGATTTTCCAAAGCACTTTTTTTTTTTATTTAGAGAAAGAGAGACAGAGAGCATGTAAGTGGGGTGAGGGGCAGAGGGAGAGAAAGAAAGAATCCCAAGCAGGCTCCACACTCAGCATGGAGCCCAACACAGGGCTCAATCCCACGATCCTGGGATCATGACCCAAGCTGAAATCAAGAGCTGGACGCTCAACCAACTGAGCCACCCAGATGCCTCCCTGTCTCCGCCAAAAAAGGCACTTTGAAATATGCATGATCACAATTTGATGCGATAGCCCAGGGAATAAATTATGTTCACTTTACAGATATGAATGTCAGTAACACTGCTACACTTCACTTTGTTTAAAGGGATAAGGCTCATGTTTTGTAAAGGCTCATGTTTATAAATTCAAATGAAAGAGGATATTACATGGCCAAAATGGATAAAAAGTCACAATATTTGAATAGTCACCAAAAAATTACAAAGGGTAAGCAAACACATGGGAAACTATCATTGCTATAAATTTTAAAAAATCAAATTGAAACGAGTGCCACTTCAGACCTAGCAAATGAACAAAAGAATGAGGCAAAATCCAATATTGATGTAACTGCAGTCAAGTTGTCAAACTCATTATTTGCCGGTGACCATATAACTTAGCATAATTCTTTTGGAAACATGAATTGACAATATATATTTTTTAAATGTCAAACAACTCATACCCTTTAATCAACTATTCCCATGTATAAAACTTACTCTTGAGGAAATAACTCAGAAGGATAAAAGAAGTCCTTTGCGTTGGAGCACGATTTACACTAATAAGAAAAGGAAAAAGTTGAGATTTATTTCAAATAGAATAAGACCAATTAAGTGTTGTTCAGATGACTCTATCACCCAATCTCTCTTTCACACACATAACTGTATTTTGCAAATATGAGAAAAAGAAATTGCTGTTTCTCCGTTCTTATCAACCTTGTTTACTCCCAACATTACCAAAGAGGAATGCATCGCATTTCATACAATAGCTCCTCGTCAGATGTTCTCACCTAACCGTGTGGTTAAGTTTGCATTTGTCCAAGGACAATCTGTGCAGCCTGAGCCTGAGAAGGCTAACAGGGGCTCCAAAACCACGTGAGGACGGGGATCCTCAAAGGACAGAGGTGCACACCGGCAGGTGGATTGTGTGATGCACATACATTTGCATGAATCTCCAGGAAACAAGAGCAGTTGCCTATTCAATGACTGTGCCCTCTAACCACCTCGGGGGCACGCCGCATGAGCGTGTCCCGAGCAGGCATCTCTTCGGTAGTACAAAACGCACAGTAGCTCCCCAACTACCTGTCTTGCTGTTAGGGGAGCCTCATCCGTGCCGGTAACAAGCAGAGCCCAAATAAACAGAATTAAGACTTTGACATGAAATACGATTTTCTCCTAGGAGGGAAATGTTCGTTTGGTTCACATATTGGCAGGGATGTGCAGGGAATACCTGGGAGCAGAAAGCTGGGTATTTACAGGAGTTTTCGCTTTAAATAATCTAGTGCCTTAACTTCCCCTCCTAGGGGACCAGGGAACTTGCTCAGGCGGCTGAAACGTGCTCACCATCGGCGTTCGGCTTCCCAACTTCACACATTTCTGGCCACTTCGTGACATGTTTATTGGTCTTGACGGGCGAGGAATAGAACAGGAAACTGCAACCTTGCACCCACCTGACTTGGCTGTGGGCACACCAGCCTCGGTTTGGGCTTTGTTGAGCTCCAAATGGTAGCTGGAGCCCCGCCTGCTTCTCACCCCCCTCACATCCGATTTGCTGTAAAATTCATACCAGCGAGTCTAGGGCAGTTAAATATATGGCTAGGGTAATTAAACAGGTTACAGATGAATATTACTCGGTCTGCAAACAATTCTGTAAAAGGTTCCAGGGGCTTGCGTCTTGAGGATTGTAGCTTATCGGCGGGGGGTTGCCAGGAAATGGCTAATTATGACACCTGCGTGCACTTCTACGCAACTGGGCCCCGAGGACCGGCCACCTTGTGCACACAAGTCAGCCTCGCCACTCCGGCAGGAAGCCACGATGGCCTCACAGGGCAGAAGATGGTAATCAAACAGGGCCTTGTTAGCAGCGCCTTTGGAGCAAACGGCTCGGCTCCCCGTGTGCTGCTGCGCACGTCTAGCGTTTTCCTTCACCTTTGTCCTCAGGCAGCCAGTCCCACAGACGCTGGCCTTTAAAACGAGCCTCTTGCATGTCCCCTATCCACTCCAGGCCTTCTGAAGGTGCACTAAGGTTTCATGAAAGAGCTGTTTCACAGACCGGACCATTATCAGAGAACAATTTCTCTGTCCCTCTACATCAGGGATTCTGTGAATGGCATCCGGGAAAGCTTCCTAAACCTGCAGGCGGAATTGGCCGTGGTTTCAGGAACGGAGGGAGGTTCTGTGGCTTTAATCGGTTTCTCGAAGAAGACTGTGGCTTTGCTCTGCCCGGTATAAATTCTCCACCTCTGCTACAGGGATCTGATGAAGAACTTTAAGAAAAGGAGTGAAAGCGATCGTTGCTTCCTGTGACTGGCGCCTCACCAATGAAATATGAAAAGGAGGACGGTGCCTGTTCTGGCCAAGGTGCTGTGTTTTGTTCTGTTTTGTTATGTTTAGAGAGAAAGAGCATGAGTGGGGGAGGGTGGGCCTAGGGAAAGAGAGAATCTGAAGCGGGCCCCACACTCAGTGCAGGGCCTGACGTGGGGCTTGATCCCATGACCCTGTGATCATGACCTGAGCCAAAGTCAACTGAGCCACTCAGGTGCCCCCTCTGGCCAAGGTTTTTAAGAAATGTCTGTCCCTCCCATATACGCTTTCTCCTTCCACAGCTCATGAAGAGGGTGGCAGGGGTTTGGGGCGTGATGGAACGAGAAGACGAAAGAAGTCCGGATTCCTGAATCACCATGTGCAAGAAAACTTTCTGTCAGCCAAGTACCACCGTCTCAGAGTGTACAGCAAAAGATAAAGTGCCATCATGTTGAGCAACAGTTCTATACATGTTTGCACAGCCTGATCTACCCTAATGCAGAGTGAGTGACACGGTCAGAGGTGCGTTTTAGAATGAGCCTCACATTTCAAATATAGTTTTTGTGATGAAGAGAAACATCAAGCTTTCATTTTACCGCAATGCTTTTTGTATTATCACGTTTCAAAGTGCCCGACGCATCCCATCATTCCCAGAGCACCAAAAATCTTAGACGACAAAAAAGCATTTTATTTATAGATTGGCTGCGGGGTCATCTCCTTCAGACATCGAAAACAAGGGCAAAAAGTCTTCCCATACTATTTCCCTAAGTATTACATCCAATTTTCCCTTGAATACCTCCAGTTCTAGTGTCCTGACAGCTTCCTGAGCGGAATTATTCTATCCCCTGATTGACCTTCATGGTTCAGAATGTTCTTGTCCTCAGTATCAGACTTTAGTTTTCCTTCTCCGGACTTCAGATAACTGGCCAGACTCTGGTGGATGAAATAGCTCCACAGTCAAAATCCAAAATATGTCCTTAAATAACTTAAATTCTCCCTGGATGCGATCCATCTAATTGTTGTAACAAGGGTATGGAACGAGATGCTCATCTGACAGCCCTGTGACTTCAGATAACTCAACCACGGTGACCACACAAGGGATAAATCCGTGACCGTGACTTGCTCTTGTGGGCCCAATCCACTAGGCTTCCCGGTGTCTGACTGGAGGACCCACTTTGGCCACCGACTCATGCTCAAGTTCCTTAATAGCTTGGCAGTTAAAACTTTGAATTCACGGGGCATTCTGGCTTTGACTGAGTCTACTTTGTTCCAGGGACTGGAACAATCTTGGTTTTAAAAGTATTGTAATTCCCTTGAAAGTTACCAGAGAGAATATTTTGTAGACAGTGAATTCAAGAAAATTACAGTTTCCTTGCTCAAAGCGAGCATCCAGGCGTGATCTAAGACTTGGGGAATTTGGGAAGTTTGTACTGGTCCTGACTGAGTCCCTCTGTTCATGTGATGGCATTCTGAGACTAGGGGCCTGGGCGACTCTTGTCTCTTCTTCCCTTGATTCCTGCCCTCCTGTGTGTAGGAGAAATAGCCCCGCATACCCAGCAACACATCCTCACATTCCATTTCTTGTTCACTGAATGCAGGTGGTCTTTGCCGGGGGGTGAGGGTGGGGGGATCAGCCTTCCTAAGCCAAGAGAGAGGTAGGCATTCACACCCACCCATGCTCCTGGGGCAGAGGCATGGGGTCGTGGGGGCCAGGCAGCCCTGAGCAGGTGGAAGTCACAGGGAGTCCAGGCCAAACTCATCGCTCGGGCTGGGTAATGAGGTCAATGTGAAAACAACTGGAAGGCACGTTCCTCAGGACACATGGGCAGAGTAGAAACAGCTATAGAATCCAAACCCATTGAGTCAATTGCCAGGAAACATGACACGACCTTTCAGATGCAGTGAACGTCTCTGGGAGAATAGGCTACCCTGCTCTTTTCCACTTCACTGCTGCCCCCCGAGGCTGCAAGTCACTCGAAATAATAGCCCAGGCTCCATATCTGCACTCCTTTAACGAAACACACACACATGGAGCATCGAGTATTGACTGGGGGAAACACACACATGCATCTGTGCATATAGGCATACAAACATGCAAACATACACGTGTATTGTGTATATTCATTTCTTAATTTATTCCAATCCCTTCCAACTTAATATTGTATGTTCTTTATTAGAATATTAATTCTTGCTTACATTTTGAATAGAAATCTTTGGGATCCAGTGCCTGCTTTCAAATGAGACCATAACCTTTACGGCCTCATTCTCAATGGCAGCCAGGGATCCCCGTCTTGAGATCAATAACAAAGCGACTTTCCAGCCCAACACTGAGAAGAAGGTCGACTAAATTCTACACTTCTGTTTTCTATCTTCTTTCTTCCTTCCATGCTTCTCTCTGCTGTGTGAAAATCCAGACCCAGAGTGTTTTCTTCATGATTAGCAGTGGTACATTTTCTCCCATCAGAAAAACTGTTAACTCCCGTAGCTGGGCTCTGAACCTCAAGCCAGGAATTCCGGGTTCAGGGAATGAGCAGGAAAAAGATCTAACCAGTCTCTGAGAAGGAAACTGCTTGTCTGAAGACTATTAGATCAGGGCCCACTCCACATCACCACAAGCCTTTCAAAAGACTTCACAAAGGATCTGTGGTTCTGAACTTTTCAAGAGAAAAAACTTTCTAGCAGGAAAACAAAAAATGCTAGCAATTCACTTAGAGTCTGAAAGATATGATCCTATTTAAAAAAAAAAAAAGAAACTTGGGGTAGGGGAAGGGGGCCCAACGTGCAGTTCATACAAATGTTTTCTCTTTGTTGCTGAGGTAAAAAATAGTATCATAGTGAGCAAGTTAGCAAAACACAGGTTAATTGCATGACGGTTGCATATATTGAGTCCCCCAAAGGATACCATATGCCAAGATTGCTCTGCTCATATTCTATGCTCTACTTAAAGCTTGGAATGACAAATGGGCAAGTGGGAGGGCTCCCAGGAGCTGTGAAATATATTCCCGATAGATTACAAAATACTTTGAGCAATCATTAGAAAATGTAATCACTACTTTATCATAAAACTGTTTCTCACTGTTGGAGGTTGATTTCTGTAGGTTTAATATAGCTCTAGGTCATGCTTTATGGATCGCTCTGCAGAAACACTTTGCTGAAAGTTTCCATCAAGGTTAGCTCAACAACAAGGAGGTTAGGGGGCCTGGCCAGGGGTGTGGCCTTCCTTCCCATTGAGCTGGAAGATCATAATTCTTAGTACCCCTGAGAGGGCTTAGCTTTGGAGATTCTCCCAGCAAAGGACATCCTACAGGTCCCATTTTCTGTAGGTGAGCCCTATGAAATTTATAAAATCAGTAAGTAATGGAAAAGTCATGTGGAGCCAAAGTTGCCCTTGAAAATCCCTTAAGTAGCTATTAAATAGACTAAGAAGAATCATGATAATACCTCGCACTAGTCAGAGCTTACTATTACTTACAGAGCTCAATTCTAACCCTAAGAGGGAGGTATGATTCTGAGTTCCATTTTACAGATGCAGGAAACCGAGGCGATTAAGTTATACTTGCCCAAGGTCATAGAGCCATTAAGTGGTGGAACCAGAATTTGAACACTGAGAAGTCTGGCTCCAGACCAGGCTCTACAGCCCTACCTTTATTGCCTCTCAGCACACATGGTTGGTATATTCCACCCAGTGCATTACCGTGTGTGTATAAAAACCAAATGTCCGATGAACTATGAAGAAAGAGGATGAATCCTGCATACCACCCAGTGATGAGTCTCTCTCTTTCCCAGTAATGTCAGTGAAATTATCGTTTTCCTTTTGTAAGGAGCTCAAAGAGTTGAATCCGAGCGAGTTAGGCATTCGTCTGTTGTGATTTGGCTGTACGTGATGTGGTTTTATTCAGTCAGGGTTGATGGAAACTTGGGAAAGATATGTTGTGCATTTGGAACATTTCCAGGAGAAAATCGGGTGGCATATCTCCTGAACAAGTCATCACAGAGTTGTGTCATACCCTTCAGTGTTAAAGACACAGAGCCCTGGTTCTGTAAGCCCACAGAAAGATCTGTCTCCCAGGGGAAATTCACCGTAGTCAAATCAATAGAGACTGATGTCTAACCCCAATGCCTTCAGATTAATGGGGTTGGTATGACTGGACTATTTTCTCTGGCACAGTCAGAAGGGAATACAGAATAGAAAACCAAATTACAATCAGAAAGGGACTTGAAATCAGAACCAAGGCATGTACCAGATCTGAAGAGTATAGCTCAGCGGATTTGTTTGAGGCACTCTTCCTTCCCCACCATAGGAAGAACCTTGCCAAAGGGCATCACCCTAAACTCCCGCTGCCCAGTCCATAGCTTTTCTACAACCTCACCCTGAGAGCAACAATTGGTTCCAACCTCCATCTTTTTTGATGTCCCCAGAACCCCTCCTTGGAGGTCTGAGTCCCACCCAGCTCCACAGCACCCCTCCTCCACCCTCTGAGTCCCAGCTCCACAGGGCTCCGCCCCTGAGCTCTAGGGTTCCCATAACCATAGGTTCTGGTAGGGGCTTCCGGCAGCTGCTCTCACTACGTTGCTTCAAAGCTTATGTTTGTTCTTTCAATCCTCCCCTGTTAAATCATCCCTACTGAAATAGCTACTGTGGCTTACACCAGGGGATCACCACGGAACATGCTCCAAGTCACAGACTCTGAGGACACGTACCCAAGGAAGCCCAAAGTCAAAGACACAAAAACAAAGACCCTGGAGGGATGTAAAATCCCTGGTTATTTAAAACTAAAAACAATACAAATGATATACACATCATTTAGAGCTAAATAAAATAAAGCCTCTGGCACCTACAGCTACAACAACTTGAAGCACAGCCCAAACCCTAGTCACATTAATATAAAACCTTACACAGGGGCGCCTGGGTGGCTCAGACAGTTAAGCATCTGATGTCACCTCAGGTCATGATCTCACGGTTCATGAGTTCGAGCCCCACATAGGGCAGTGCAGAGCCTGCTTGGGATTCTCTCTCTTTCCCTCTCTCTCTGCCCCTCCCTCACTCATTCTCAAAATAAATAAACAAACAAACAAACCTTACACAAAAACTTCTTCAACTCAGTTCCTATTACCCAATTCAATATATCTAGCTTTCAACAATTACTAGATATGCCAAGGGAAAAAAAAAAAAATTTAACATACACTGAAGAAACAAAGCAAGCATCATCAAAACTGGACTCATATGTGTCAGAGATTTTGGACTTCTCAGACCAGGCATTTAAAATAACTATGCTTGGGGCGCCTGGGTGGCTCAGTCAGTTAAGCATCCAACTTTGGCTCAGGTCATAATCTCACGGTCCGTGAGTTCGATCCCCGCGTCAGGCTCTGTGCTGACAGCTCAGAGCCTGAAGCCTGCTTCAGATTCTGTGTCTCCCTCTCTCTGACCCTCCCCCATTCATGCTCTGTCTCTCTCTGTCTCAAAAATAAACATTAAAAAAATTTTAAATAACTATGCTTAAATACTCTTAAATACTGAGAACAAACTGAGGGTTGATGAGGGGTGGGGGAGAGGAGAAAGTGGGTGATGGGCATTGAGGAGGGCACCTGTTGGGATGAGCGCTGGGTGTTGTATGGAAACCAATTTGACAATACATTATATTTAATATAAAAAATAAAATAACTATGCTTAATATGATAAAGGATTTAAGGGGGAAAGGAGACAACATGTAAGAATAGAAGCAGAGAGATGGAAACTCTAGAATTCGACAGGAAATGCTGGGGCACCTGTGTGGCTCAGTCAGTTGAGCGTCTGACTTTGGCTTAGGTCATGATCTCACAGCTCTGTGAGTTCAAGCCCCACATCAGGCTCTGTGCTGATGGCTTGGAGCCTGGAGCCTACTTCAGATTCTGTGTCTCCCTCTCTCTCTGCCCCTAACCCACTCACATTCTGTCTCTGTCTTTCTCAGAAATAAAATAAATAAACATCAAAAGGAAATGCTATCTATCAAAGATACTGTAACAAAAATGGCAAATGCCTTTGATGAGGCAATGAGTTGACTGGACACAGTCTAGGAAAGAATCTGTGAGCTGGGAGAGACATCAATAGAAACTTCTCAAACTGGAATGCAAACAGAAAAACAAATGAGGGAGGGGAGAGAACAGAACATCAAAGAACTGTGTGATAATTTCTAAAAAAGGTATAACATGAATATCAGAATTCCAGAAGGAGACAGAAGAGAGGACAGAGCAAAAGAAAAATGGCTGAGAACTTTGCAAAATTCATGACAGATACCAAGCCACAGATAGGGAAGCTCAGAGAACACCGAGCAGGATAAATACGAAAATACGCCTAGGCATATCATATACAAAATGCAAAAAAAACAAAGACAAAGAGAACATCTTGAAAGACTCATAGTCAACCTCCTACATGTGGACACAAACATTTTTAGAATTCACAACAGCAGCATGAAAATCAAAGAGAAATCCAAATTTCCGCTGAAGTGAATTAAATAGAACATAACCCTTAAAGGTAGATTAAAGTGTTTCGCGTGCCAAGCTCTAACACCTAGTTGGCTTGCAGATTTACTCATACTACACTCAGATGTGCATTGAAAATGCACTTAATATATTTTATCCCTGAGTAGCAAAAAATTTTACATGTGCCAACTAGCCATTCTCCTGTCTCTTCAAGTTGAAATAATCTCCCGGTAGTTTCAACAACCAGCCTATGCAAAGTTGGACTCTCAGATCAGTAGCCTTTTCTGTCGCCTCTGTCTTATCAGGTCGATACGTGTCCTCTTCCCTCAAGCGGGCCGACAGGATGTGTGAGGGTCTCACTGTGTTTTGATGGGCAATAAGGAAAGATCCCTGGATCTCCGGTGTCCTCTGGTCTCTTCTACCAAGCCACAGGATACCTGATCGCCAAAGTATCCATGGTCTCCTGTGGCTTTTTGTCCTTACCTTGATGAACCCCCTCTCTAGAGCCATGGCTACAGCCAGTTAACACCAGTCTCAAAGGCCCAGCCCCCGGCATCATCACACCTGCACATCCCATCACTAGGGCCCAGGGACCTCTGCATCCCAGGCTCTGCCACATTCGGGCCAACCCCACGGTCTACCCCTCATCCTGCCAATATTGCTATACTATTGACATGGGTCATGGTGGAAGTGACAGAGGACAGGCAGTTCCTTAGAGGATAAGCCAGGCAAGCATGCCATTAGGCTCATCTCCTGTAAGACTCTTCCCCCTACTTATCTGGATGTTTCTAAAGTAATACTCACCCACTTCCAAGGTGCAGGCCTCCATTCTATGACTCTGTCCCTTCTTTAGCCCACATTCCCCTACCAGAAGAGGCCAGCTTGGACCTATCCACTTCTACATGGCATTCTCCTTCTTTCTAGAACAATAAGGCTCATGAACTAGCCTTCACAAATGAAGGGGGACCTTTTCCACATTTTGGAAAGCTATATGATCAGACACCTCCAAGCTTTGATCTGGTTCCATTCGAGATTTTGGAAAATGCTTTTGTTGACAATGCCAAGAACATCAAACCAAAATCTAATTTGAAGGTTAAAGCTGAGTAACGACTCATTTAGCAAGTACCCATACATCCCTGGAACACCTGATACCACTGCTTTATGGGCGTGAATCCCAGAATTACAGAATAAGAAATTACGGGACACAGAATAAGCAAACTCTGCTATGGGCCACAATGCTTGGGTAGTGTCTGCTGCTTGGATCTTTAGAAGACTAGTATGATTACAGACTATATAATGTAAGACAGGGAAATTAACATCTCATTAAGCCTTTGCCATATGCCAGGTACTAAACGAAGCACTTTGTATCGTATTATTTAATTCACCAACAATCATGAACGGTAGATATTACTATCATGCATCATGTGGATAAGGTAATTAAGAGCTCACCCCAATTCTTACCTTTCAGAAAATGCGGAGTTGCAATTTGAACCCAGGTCTGTCTGGCTCTGACTTACTCCAGGATGTTGCATTTTCTTTCTGTCCTCTTTTCCAGTTCACAATAATCAAACAAGTAATAAATGAAACAAAACTTATCGTATTTTAACTCCTGACCATTCTCAACAAATCTGATAGAAAATTAATTCAAATACAACATTCCTTGGGCAAAGTTTTCAGACCAGATTCTATACCTTGCATCATCTGTCTCAGCTGCTGTGTCCATGGGCTTGGGACACTGCAGTGGGGCAAGCTTCCATGGGCATGACCTGGAGCCCCCCAGTTAACATGCTGGAGGGAGTAGAATTCATTGAGTTACTTTTGGGCACACGTTCCTCATGGCGCGTTGCACAGTGTGCAATTGACACGGGACTGTAATTAACACCTTCATTCTACCAGAACAAACTCTATAAATGCAGAACAGGGAGCTCCCTCAACACATAAAGTAAATCCAGGGGACACCAGAAACCTCACCACAATGAATGAGGAAAATGAACTGGCATTTTTAGCAATCTGAACTGGGAATGCCCTTCCAATATGGCAGACATCGTTTCTTATTGATCATAACTAGGCCCCCAGTCCACCCAAACACTTCTTTTGGGGATATAAAAGACACACGTTGGAGCACTTGTAGAATAAGGTATATGTTAGGGGGAAATGGAAGGAAGACGCACCAGTACAAACCAAGGAAAACAACTAACCTGTGGTTTTTCTTGCGATGAGAGTTTATATTTCATTCTAGGGCAGAATCTGTTTCCTTGACTTTTCCAGCTTCCAGAAGCTGCTAGCATTCCTCCGTCTTTAGAACCAGCTTCCTGCCTCCCTCTTACAGAGTCCCTTGGGATTCTATCAGACCCCGCCCAAGTAATCCAAGATAATTCCCCACCTCAAGATCCTTAACTACACCTGCAAAATCCCTTTTACCAAAAATGGTCATATATTCATGGGTGCTAGGAACTAGGGAGCCACTATTTATCCTAGCCTATGCTCTTAGGTTTTTTAACGTATTCTTTTGTTCGTGTTTTTCCAGTACAGAATAGACAGTCATGCACAGAAATCTTTATTGAACAGCTCTGTCACGGGTCAGGTTTTCCTATAGGAGGCAGCCTCTGAGAGGGAGATTTTATGTTCTGGTAATTCATGAGGGAGTGATTCGCAGATAGACAACCCAGGGTAGGGCTAGGTCATGACTAGGCTAATACTCCCTTCATCTGAGGGAAAACACCCAGCAGATTACTGGGAGGATACAGCAAAAACCCGCAGGTAAACAAAACTGGCACCAGGGGAGCTGTTTCTCCTGTCAGAAAGTATAAAAACTAAAAAGCTGCCTTTGGTAAACTCATAAATGTTAAGACCAGAGGTCTTGCAGTCTAACTTGATCATTTTATAACAGGAGAACTAAGGTCCTGAGAGATTGTTGCCCAAGGTCACACCAGTGGTTCTCAGAGCAGAACTGGAGTCCAATAAGCTTGAGTTCCCACACACAGCCTGGTGCCTTATTCCTGGCTCACTGATTCTTGTTTTGCATACAATACCAACAGTACTCTCTTAGTTTTCCATCTCAAAGTTCACATGATGTCTGTGGGGTGAGAGAGAGAAACACCATGCAGAAACAGCAGCAGGAAGAAAAAGAAATTAACAGTCCTGGGGATGCAGGAGGAGACAGAACCAATGAAGAAGTTCTGGAAAGCAGCCTGGGAATATTTAGTGTGAGAATATCCTGATCAGTCCTGAGGACACTGCAATGCTCCCCAACTTAGGTTCATACCCACTCTGAGTCATAAAGAAAAGATGACATTATATGCATTTTATGAACTAATGAGAAATGGGTCATCCCTCGGAAAATATTTTCCATCCCATTCGCTTTGGGTAAAGTTTAGAGCAAAAAATCCCCTACCCCGATACCCCAAAATGGACAATGTGAGGTTTAAATGCATTATCTTTACTGAATATGGTGTAACTTGAAAAATTTATTGCTGTGGCATAAACATTTCATCACCTAAATACAGCAACACTAAATAAAAACAGTTCTGGGAACACAGCCCAGATTATGTAGGCCTCTAATCACATTTTACATTATTTCCCAAAGTGATAAAGAATAAACTCATCAAAATTTTTTCAAGTGAGAAAAACAGGCAAAACAAGCCTAATCCCATGCAAGCTTCCTTCACTTCCCGTATTATTTACAGAGGCCCAAATTTATTATGCATTTTATGTTGTTATCTGAACTCCTGGAATTTAGAGAGAAAAGAATGTGGAGCTTGGGAATATGGAGGAGACAGAAAAACAGACACAGTCATAACCATAAATCCTGAAGCATGTGGATAAACAGAATGCTGATGCATTGAAATAAAAAGCCACAATAACGTGATGTTAAAACAAATACATCTGCCTCTGTAATAGAAAGAGGTCTCAAGGTTCCATTCATGTGAAAGGATCAGCAGATTTATGCTCCATAATAATAACTGTTATTATTATTTATTAAGCACCTATCATACAATGGATGCCTGAGGCACCTTCCGTAAATGAAAGAGAAAAGAATTTTTTTTTTTTTAAATCAGTGCTGAAGGCCTTATGAAATAAGAAGATTCTACATCCAATTTAGGAGAGATAGCAATCTGGACCATGTGCTTTTCCCTTGTGCGCCATTTAATGGTTCCAATCAACACCAAAAGAAGCTTCTTGTATTTCTTGGCTTTGAGAAAAAGAATCAATCGGGAGTGCCTAGAGGAACATGGGACTACAGGGCAGTTATCAAAGACCCATTGGAACTTCAAATACCACAAAAGCTCTACCTTTATTAGTAACAAGTACCTACTTGTGATACTAAATATTAAAAGTGAATCACACATTACAAATGGAACCGAAGACAAAGACCCTGCTCAAAAATTATTTTCTTAATTGGGACAATGTGGTAATATTTTAGCTGGGTCTACATAACTAAAACAATTCACTGATCAATTCTGTTGAATAACCAAGAAAGGTAACTAATAAATCAATTGTAATTTGCTTTGTAGATGAAAAAGATCTATCAGCATACAGGAAAGATGGATGGATGGATGGATGGATGGACGGATGGATGGATAGATGGATGGATGGATGATGGATGGATGGATAGATGGATAGATGGACAGATTTAAGAACAGAGAAAAAGAGAGCAAGAGCGAGAGTGTGAGAAAGAGGGAGAGAGAGAGAGAGAGAGAGAGAGAGAGAATTTCTTGTTGCTCAAATCTCCAAAATCTTTCATAAGCTCCAGATTTCAGCCATCCTCAGCAAGACTTACATCACCCGCAAATGAGCCCCAATTCTGGGAGATCTCTTTCTGGTGCCATTTCCCCCCAGGAACAAAAGTCCCTAAGTGCCCTTAGGATGTTTTGTGATTGTCTAGAAAAAAATGACTGGTCAATTTTATAGATGTCAAGTACATGGACTTTGCCAACTATTTGTAGGTGAACACCACCACAGAGGAGAAACAGTGTGATACTCTGAAAATTGATTAAATTAGTATATGCTGAATGAATTCAAGCATCTCTTAAAGTAGCTGCATCTAAGGGATAAACTATAAATTGGCCAATGATGGCTATTTGGGAAATCCCCAGAGTGTCCTAAATAAAAGATCAGTATATACCTAGTGCCAGAGTCCAGCTGCGGAAACATGTTGAAGCTGTAACATGAAATAACTAACAGGAATAGTCACTGAGTATTTCCTGTCTGTACCAATCAACTCACAATGTCACAAAGCCCTGTGTTGTTGTTGTTGTTGTTGCTGTTGTTGTTATTTCCATTTCTCAAATGAGGAAACTGAAGCCAATAAAGTGAATTAATTAGCCCAAGAACACACAGGGTAATAAGAGATAGAGCCAGGATTCAAAGCTGTCACTTGGGTCCCCACCTCACCAACAAGAAGGCTGTGCCACCAGAAGACACATAGGCATTCTGGCAGATGAACAAAGGGCATCTGAGAGGGGCTTGGGCAGCATCCAAGGGGCACTTACCAGGGAGAGATCTCCTGGCCAATCCCCTAGATTACTGCTGAGACCTCCAGTGACCCTCCCCAGCCTCCTGGCTCCCCCAATCCTGGATCCTGCTGCTTAACAAGTGATTCCAACAAACCTGCTTCCCAAGTCACCCTGTTGTTCTGGAATCTAGAATGGGCCTGAACAGAATCCAACTCACAGTTTTCATCCTGATGCTTAAGGACCCGCAAGTTCTGCTCCCTCCCAGCACCTGCTGCCCCCACCCCACTCATTCTCACCCCTCCACCTGGATGCCCTCTTCCCTCCCCTTGGCACACCTGATATTCCAGCCCCGTCAGCCCTCCCAGCGCACCTCAACTCCAACTCCCTCCTGGTACCTTGCCCCTTGACTTTGACTTTTGAACATGTAGTTTCTTCTGTTACATTCCAATAACAATTGGAATGTTATGCGTTTTCCCCTTTATGCATTTTCCCTTAATTTCCCATAAATTTCCTTTATGCGTTTTCCCCTCCCAACAGGTTCCAGGCTCCCTGAGGACACTTATCCTATTTCCTTTGGCAGAATTTTAGGCATGCGATAACACTCTACAAATACTGCTCAATTGAGTCTCTTCACCTATTTTGTTCAGTTCAACCAACATTTACAGAGCAGAATGCATCATGGGAAGAGTCGGAGATTCGGAAAGTATCCCTCCTGTTTTGAAAGAGGTCACTCCAAGGACAGACAGACTTACACCCCAACCCTCTTGATTCATTAATGCACTCTGATTGGAAACCTTCTAAGTCAGGGGCTGCCAGGGATGTTCCGGTTATTTGTGCCAAGTAACAAACTACCCCAACATGTAATACCTTAAAACCACAACGATCATTTATGCTGCCCACAGATCTGTGATTAGGAAGAGCTCAGCTGAGTTGTGTTGACTCTGCTCCAAATGGCATCTCCACTCGTGCTTGAAGGATGCACCTTCAAGATGGCTCCCTCTCATGGCTGGCATGTTAATACTGGATCTCAGCCGGGAGCCCACCTAGAACTGTGGGCCAGGTGGAAGTCCACGCTTGGACTTCCTCACAGCATGGAGACAGAGGGCACACACTGCAAGAAAGCCAGGTTGTGAGGTGTGTCACCATCTATGCCCCAGACTCAGAAGTCACACAGCATCGCCCAAACCACAGGTACGAGCCCACTTATATTCAAAGGCAAGGAACATATAGACTCCTCTGCCCACTGGAAACAGTGTCAAAGTCTGCACAAAGAGCATGTTGCAGCCATCTGGGGAGAATACAACTAGCCACAGGAGACCCAGTGACCAAAACGGACAACTGAGAAACAATTCCTGTCCTCAAGGTGCTCACAGGTGTAGAGAGGAGAGAGATACCTAAATAAATAAAGCCAGTATGAAGGTTTATCTAACTTTTTGGCCAGTTCACATGCCTCAGGTGTTGTGCGAAGCCTTTTTCATACATTTTCTCATTTACCTCACAACAATCATATAAAGTAAGGATTATCATAAGATTTACTTTGTGGATTAGAAAACTGAGCCATGAGCAGTAAATCAACTTGGCCTCAAGTTTCGGAGCCAGCTATCGAGAGAGAGAGAGAGAGAGAGGGAGGGAGAGAGAGAGAATCCTGTGGATCTGTCAGAGCTTTGCAGAGGAGACCCACTTACATTGGGCTTTGGAGAGCATGTGAGCATTGGTTAGGAGGCAGTGGAGGGTTCCAGAAGGAAGGAAGGAAGGGTGAGAAGTCAGGGACACCTCTGGAAATGCAAGTGGTTCCCAAGAGCTGGAACTTCAGGGACAGTGGGGGAGGTGACAGCAGGAAAAGCCAGCGAGCCTTGGGCAGGAGAGCTCACCGAGCAGGTCACACATCACGGAACAGAGAACACGAAACCAAAGCACACACGAAAGAGGATGAACACCCTGATCTCTGAAGTTATGAGGGTGGATTCAGCTGAGGAAGCTTCTTAGAAGGTGACATGGGACTCAGAAGGAGGAATAAACTGCCCATTTTAGAGAAGAGAAAAGAACATCACCAAGGACCCCTTCCAGGAATAACTGGTCTACTGTCCAGGGCACCACACAAGACTCATGGGAAGAGTCTCCTCATCTCTGAGAGCCCACGCCGGCGAGTTCCGGTCCCGGTTCTCCTCATCTCACAACCAGATTAAACTTGTGCGTCCCCCGAGGCAGAGCTATTGCATGAAAACAGGCTCAGGGCACCCAGTATCGTCCTAGTTTTGTCTCCTGAACTGAGTAAAGGCAGAAGACAGTCCCAGACGGTAGGGCTAATAAAAAGTCCTGACACCCGCAGATAACAGGAGGCAACGTTATCCGCAGGGAGCTAATTTATTGCGATGAGTGAGAAGGCAATTGTCAAGCAGGCTGCTGGCACCTTTGGGCTGGCTCAGCCTCGGCCCTGGGCAACAGCAGCCATGAATCCTGTGCGACTCCCCCCACCCAAGGGAGCCAAGGCATCGGGCTCACCTCCTCCCTACCTGGTGTGCATCGGTATCCATCAAAGGACACACATGGGTGCAAAGGAAGATCGATTCAGTGTATAAGCCCTTCCTTCCTCATTAAGAACCCCTCTGGCATTTTAAGGTTAGCCTCAGAGGGAGTCTAGAGACTCTCCTGGCCCCCAGAGAAAGTGGCACCGTCTCCTGGAGTCTTTCTCAGGTAAAAAAAAAAAAAGACATTTAAATCTCACCTGCTGGACTCTCTGTTTACATACGCACAACAGATTCTTCTTTCTGTCCTCACCATTTCACAGAGCTCATTATCTGGTCTGTTCTCCCACACCTAACTGAGGAGAAACGTGGGTGTGGGCTGGAACCCACTGGGAGTCCCAGCTGTGCTCTGAAATAGCTCTGAGGAGGCAAGCTTTCTGACGTTGCTGAGGCCCAGCACCTCATCTGGCATCGACCCCTACCTCCGGCATCAGTGTGGGGTATGTGCAGTGTGCTGTATTAGCTCGCTCTGGGCGCGTAACAAATTACCACAAACTTAGTGGCTGAAGTCAACACGCATTTATTACCTCACAGCTTCCACGGGCTGAGTGTTCGCACAGCGTTGCAGGGCGCTGTGCTCTGGGTCTTCTATCAAGGCTCAAGCTGAGGTCGCATCCGAAGCTCAGGGCCCCCTTCCAGGCTCACGTGGTCGTTGGCAGAAGTCAGTTCCTTGCAGCTGTGGGACCAAGGCCTTAGCTCCTAGAGGCCACCTGCCAGTCCCTGCCACCTGAGCCTCTCCACAGACCACATCAGGGCCACTTGCTCCTTCCAAGCCAACAGGAGAGCTGCTCACTCCAGCCAGCTGACATGGCTTGATACAATGTAACACAGTCACAGGAGTGACATCCCATTAGCTCTGCCATATTCTGATGGTTGGCAATGCGTCCCAGGTCCTGCCCAAATTCACAGGGTGAAGATCACACAAAAGCACGGATGCCACAGGGCAGGAGTTGTTGGGGGTCACCCTACGGTCTGTCTGCCACGGTGCCTCACGTGGCGCCCGATCTGATGTGTGTCCAAAAGCAGGTCTTATTTCTATGTGCGCGATGCTGGATTTTTATACGTCAACTTGGCCAGACTATGAGGGCCAGATGTTGGGTCAAACACCAGTCTAGGTGTTGCTATGAAGATTTGTTTTTTCAACATGATTCATCAACAGTCAATAGATCTTGAGTAAAGCAGATTAACCTCCATAATGGGGGCCATGGGCCTCATTCAATCAGTTGAAGGCCTTCAGAGCAAAGACTGAGACATCCTGAAGAAGAAGCAATTGTGTCTCAAGTCTGTAACACAGAAACGCTTCATGAGTTTTCAACCTGCTGCCCTGAGGAATTCAGACCCAGGACTGCACATCAATTCTTATCTAAATTTCCCGCGTGCTGGCCTGCCCTACAGATTTTGTACTTCCCAGACCCCAAAATCATGCATTCCAATTCCTTTGCAATATAGACATAGGTATGTAGATATGGATATTTGGTTCTGTTTCTCTGGAGAATCCTAATACAATGTCACTGCCTTTTCATTTTATACAAATCCAGTCAATGACTAAGGACTTATTCAATCATTTCAAGATATATGTACATATTACATATGCATATTGTGTTATATATGTATGCATATCATATGCAATACACATATATATCACATACATGTACACATGTAATATTAAGCCCTACTATGTGCTAGGTGCCGTATCAGGCATCGTGAAGCTGAAATACAGTGGGAAATAACATATATATTATATAAAGCTCATTCAAATAAAAGCAGAACTGGGTTGAGGGCAGTGCAGGGAAGTATTTGGTGTGACAGGGAATGTAATCAGGGCATCAGCTGGGTGATGAGATGGGGAGAGAAGATGGGGAGAGAGGGAAGGCAGAGAGCAACTTTCTAAGAGAATCAGGAGGATGAGTCATTTCTCTAATATTAATGAGTAAGCAATTACCAATCAATGACTAATTCACTGTCAACAAGTCCAGGATAAATGGAAGAATGAATTCCTTGAAAATCAAATGGGAAGAAAGAGCCAACATGGCAATATTGTACTCAGATAAGAGACAGGATCCAAAGGGTGAAACGGACCTTTAAGGGCATCCAGTCCAAGCCTCCAGCATCTGCCCACCCCTCCCTCCCCCCTGCTTCTGGCCAAGTGACTCAAGGGTATGTTTGAGCCCAATCTGTCTGGAGCGTTTCTTGCTCTTGGAAAGCTCTTCCTTCACTGAGCTGAGCTCTGCCTTCCTGCAACATGTTTCCCTCATCAGTCCTGGCACAAGCATTTGGGGCTATGGGGAGACCATCTCATTTGCTAACAGTCCTCAATACATACTAGAAGCTCAAAAAGAATTGTGTTGAATGAATGAGGGAGGCTTGGAGAGACTTCAATTAATTCAAACTAAAATCCAAGGAGAGATTTCTGGAGGAAACTCTTTTTAACACAGGAATTAAACTAATAAAAGCAATGAGGGGAATTCTCTGAATATTTTCTGTCTAAATTGGTTTAGGTGTTGACTTGCCTGAAGGCAAGGAGTTGAACCAAAGGACCTCTGTAAGTCTTTTCTGCCTCATAATTCTATTCACACTAATTATATAACCATTTTCTTGAACGCCCACCCATTTCTTCAACACAGTTTCATAAGAACAATAAAGCTGACCTATATCAAAGGTCAGTAGAATAAAAATCACAGTACAGATGCTGTGAATGGAGAGATCCAAAGTAAGGGAATCTATCCAGTCATGTAACTTGTTCTGTGTCTAGCGTAAATCAGGTTTTCAAATAAATCCTTCCTCCTTTGGTTACTTTGCTTGGCTAACATTGTCAAGTAGAAGCGATATTTATAAATGAAGCATGACTCAGAATTCCTCCATTCATGTACAACAAACCCCCATCTTTCTACTGGCACCTTTGACTAAAGGAACCATTGCTGTAGATACTTCCAGCTAACTGGTTGGCAAATGTACTCCATTCTCTTCATAGAAATGTGAGAAAATTCAAGAGATGGAAAAAGAAGGGATGTGAAGAGACAGAAAGAGAACCCAAATGGGGAAATGGATTTTAAGCACTGTCGGAAATTAATCAATACTTCTCAGAGGTAATTTGTGCCTCATTTGGAGCACTGAGAAAATGAGTAGATGTTAGAGCTGCTGTGTGTAAGGTCCAGCCAAGGAAACAGAAACCACACCAGTTCTATTTAACAGAGAGAATTTGATGTAGGAATTAAACACCAAGTGCACAGAACAAAGGTGCAGGTTTCCCAGAAGACAGGATGTGGACCCCACAGAAGCCAGATAGTCTAGGGTCATCCAAAAAGGTTATTGCCCTACCATAACATACCATTTCAAGGAGCCCGAGACCCCAGAGGAGCCCAGGAACTAAAAGGGAACCCAAGGCAGTCCAAGTAGTAAGACATGGTGTTTTTACTATCATTTGTAAAACCCGACAGCTGACACCTCTCTCTTCCGTGTGTGTCTGCACTTATTATATCGAGTATGAAACATATGTATAAGGAGCAAACTACAAGTTTTAAAATGAAATCAAAATATCATAAGCAAGTTTACATTATGTAAGGATTGCTTCATACTATACAGCATTAAATTGAGGAATACATTCACTAATGAATTAGCCAAGGCAAAGAGCATTCTAATTAAACAATTTTACACTGATGGCACCTGGGTGGCTCAGTCAGTGAAGCATCGGACTTCGGCTCAGGTCATGGTCTTGCAGTTGGTGGGTTCAAGCCCCACATCAGGTTCTGTGCTGACAGCTCAGGGCTTGGAGCCTGCTTTGTTTTCTGTGTCTCCCCACCCCCACGCCCTGCCCCCGCTTGTGTTCTCATTCTGTCTCTCTCTCTCTCTCTCTCTCTCTCAAAAAAAAAATAAAATAAACTTTTAAAAAAAGGAACTTTTACACTAAAATGTTTAATATGTACAAGTATATATCATTTCCATTATAAGTCCCAATCCATTATTGCTTTGAAAAATTTAACCCATAACATACAAATCATGTATTTTTTTAATTTTTTTGTTTAAGCTTAGTTGACATGTAACGTTGCGTTAGCTTCGGGTGTACAACACAGTGATTCAACAAGTTTACACATTATGCTGTGCTCATTACAAGGGTAGCTACCTCCCAGCAACATACAACACAATTACAGTACGATTGACTATATTCCCTAGTGACTCATTTATCCCATAACTGGAAGCCTGTATCTCCCACTCCCCTTCACCCATTTCACCAATCCCCCTACTTCTTTCTTCCTGGCACCCATCAGTTTGTCCCACGTTTTTATAGGTCTGATTCTGCTTTTTGCTTACTTATTCATTTGTTTTGCTTTTTAGAGTCCACATGCAAGTGAAATCGTATGGTATTTGTCTTTCTGTGAATTATTTCACTTCGCGTAATACTCTCTTGGTCCATCCACGTTGTCGCTAATGACGTGGCCTCATCCTTTTTTATGGCTGCATAACTTCCCACATCTTCTTATCCATTCATCTATCAGCGGACACTTGAGCTGCTTCCATATTTGGGCTATCATAAACAAAGCCACAACAAGCAGGGATGCACGTGTCTTTCCAAATTAGTGCTTCCATTTTCTTTAGGTAAATATCCAGCAGTGCAACTACTGGATCATGTGGA